>NW_027182257.1:38087122-39404507 GCF_029961685.1 Aristolochia californica
GAGTCTTACATGACTTTGATAGGAAAAAGTCTCAAAGAAGGAGAATTAATATGGTGTAGTCTAACAATAGTCTCATTGGAGGAAGTTTCACAAGAAACTGAGATGTTTTAGGTATTTTAGTTCTCTTTAGTTGCTGTTTAGTTTGATTATAATTAGGAGTACTGTTTTGGATATAACTGGGACTTTGGTAGTTTAATTTCATTATGATTTTGTGTATTTCCTCTATTATAAATAGTGGCTCAGTGTACTCAAATTACACAAGTCTGATTTATTTATCTTTTTTAGAAATTCAGTAGAATTTTGTAGCTGAGAAACCACTTTTGAGTCTATGAGTTCTTTCTTTGCTGAATCACCAATCACCCATGGATGCAATAGTACCTGTTTGGTAGGCAATGAATAAAATTCTCAACTGAACCAAATTGAGTGCTCAAACAAAACTAAGCAATAGAATCCCAATGAATTCTTGAAATATTCAAGTTTCTTATTTAGATTTAAAGTTGATTTTTGATATCTAAAATTGGTAATAGAATCCAGTCGGTTCTCTTTAGACAATCAATTATTCGAAAGGAAATGTTTTGATTGACACTTATGAAGTGGTTAACTATGAACGAAAAAAAATGGTTGTCAAATTGTTACCTCTCGAGTAGATCGGTCTTTGATGAGGACCAACTGCAAGTAGGCTAGAGATCGAGACAAATAACATGTTTCTGTAATTACATTTTGGAACCACCTATCAGTTCCTATTGAAGACAAGAAGAAAAAGGAAAAAAACAAGAAAATGTTATCTGGGATGACAAACTCATAGCCGATATAATTTTCTGCTTGTCCCTGTTTGATCTTGCATGAAAAGGCAGGTAGCTAAACCAATTCCATAAGATAAGTTAACAAGGTGAATTAAATCTATAAGTCTAAAAGATTATATTCTAATACAGAATAATCTACTCTAGTGTTACTTACAGAGAGAAGGATATACAAGATGATTGCTGACATCTTTCTTACCCACCTCCTCTAAATTCTAATTAGGGGTTGACCAGAATTGGTTAATTAAGGATTATCATGACCCTTCTAAATTATTAACTGAAAGGTTATGCTCCTCCACCAATCATAGCCAGTGGTAAAAAGTTAATGAGCAGACTGTATAGAGAGCAATAACTGAAAGGTTGAACAATTAAAAATAAAATGAAGGCATGCTGAAGCAGGGAGGGTATATCGTCCAACGATACCTTTATTAACTTACAAAGTTCTGGATATGAAACCTACTCTCGTTAACCATCATTCCAAGGGTCCTTGGTCTTTCAGTTGTACCCAACAACAGCAATTGAGAAAGAACTTAAATTATAAATAATTCAGGTCATGGGATCCGAACAGTAGCAGCAAATGGATCTTTTTGTATGCTTCACGTTTGAAGTGATCCTCTTGTTCCTATTTTGTTATACTTCTGCCTTCTTCTCATATGTTTATTTAACAAATGCCAGGTATTTTGTTAACTATGATCTCAAATAAAGCACCTGAATACAAATTGGCTGTTTCTGAAAAAAAACAAAAAAAAAAAAGGCCGAAAACAGAAATTATTGGATGAAGCTCTAAGAAAAAAATAAAAGAATTGAGAGCAGACAGAACTCTGCCTTCCCAAGTTCACATCGTCAAGTAAAAGCTGCCCTATTTTCTCTTTTCTCTGTTTTCAATATTTGAAACTATAGTTGTGTTTTCGGTTCTTGGAATCTCTACCTTTGTTGTTCTTATTGGTGCTTCCCAATGGCTGAAGAAACACACTGTGAACTTCTTGACGAGCAAGTATAGTCACTATCCACCACTGGCAAGCTCAGCAACAAGACGTCTCTACCAACCATAATCGAATGTTCTCAAAACATCACTACACGCCTCTCTGTGATAGAAAATAATCTTGATCGATTACCGCCCTACTAACCATCCATCCAATTTCCAGACTACAAATCCAACCAATTTGACTAAACTTTCCTAGATTTGTTGGCATTGAACCCTTGGAATGGATATGTTGACCAACGAACTTTCAGGATTCCCAACAGACTGGCATCAATGATCACTTTGGACCCTCTAAAGGTCATCAAACAACAAGACATTAGTATACTTTATCACTATTTTTCTAAGAACGACTTTATCACTTGTCTTCTCAAGCTCCAGTTACTCACTCGCCGAGGATCACTTTGGAAACTTGAAGAATATACTTAGATTATGGAATCACAGAGTGAGTAATATACTTTGAAGAAGTGGAATACACTTAGATTCTATATAGGCTTAATACACAAAGGGCTTGAATGGGGTTTTGGAACTCCTTGCTTATGACATCACTATTTGAGAGTGGAACATCTTCATCCATGTAATTTCATATATCCCTTCATTATTCAAGCATTGTTAGATGTGTGATGTTAATTGTATCCCTACCCAGATATTTATGTTTATTGTTGTGTGTATTCAAGGTTGTCAGTGATGATGATAATGATAGTTTAAGTGATGATAATATTGATTTAGAGGATATTGATAGTGGTGTTAATAGAAGTATGTCAATTGCCATTGCCCATGAGGGAGATGAGATATTGAAAGCCGAGGTTTATAATGACAGAGTTGAAGAAACATATGCAATAGGTACCTAGATATATATATAAATATGGATGGGATGTCAATGCTAGGTGTGTCAAAGATATTCCTAGAATAATAGATGTTTCAGATTCAACATTAGATAATATAAGTGTGGATCAAATATTTAAGGATAAGTCCCAGATGCAATTTTACTTAAGAAAATATTCGATTGAAAGGCATGTAGAGTATAAGACAAACTGAAAGCTCAAAAATTTGTTTAAGATTTCAAAAAAAATATGCTTACTCCGCATGTTTTCTTGAATAACCAAAGTGCATCAACCTATCAATCATAATGCATAAACTAAAAAGTGAAAAAAGAATCCTATTTCTAAAAATGGAGATGCAAATTTGACATGAAAAGACAATTGAAAATTCTGACAAAATCTTATTTATGTCTCCAAATGTTAGGACCCTAGCCAATATGCCAAAAGCTCTAGAACTGATAGAAAGCAAAAGGCTATGTTCTTAAACCTATACCATAACAGGCTTGCTCAATCCAACACCATACCGTAGATTTGGCCCCACTGGACAATAACAATCTACCACGCTTCTATGCTGATGTCCACGGTGGCCTATTTTATGATGGCTTCCACTCTGAACAAAATTATACATTTTAGCTTTGTGATAGCTTTCCTTTTCACTTTTCTTTTTCATTCTGGCAATGGGGAGCCCTTTTCATAGGTCGCCCCTTTTGGGATTTGAACACCGGACATGGTGCGTGCTCTAACACCAAAAGTTAGATACCCCACTTGGAAAAAGGCTCTCATATTTTTTTAGTGTAAGGAAGAGTTGAATGAGAGAGGTTAAGAGGGTTGGAATAAGAGAGAAGGGAAGAAAAGAGAAGTAGAGGAAGAGAGGGAGATAAAGTGAGAAGTACAAGGAAAGCAGATAAGAAGAGAGGAGAAAAGAGAGAAAAGGTGCTAGGGTATGATTTTGAGAGGGGAAAGAGAGGCAAGGGAGATTTTGGAAAAGGCTTGACTGATTTCTTCCTTTAGCCAATACCCTATTTATACTTTTTTTTATTGCATTGTTTGGAGAACTCCTTAATCAATTATGATTACATAATTCAAGGAAAGATTACATCAATTTAAAAGAGATTCTAGATAATTGAAAGATTACATCAGTAAAGAAAAAATCATATCTTATCAAGAAGAGGTAAGTATTACTGCTCTTTGATCACATTCATAGAGATCAACAATGAAAAAGATGACCATGACTGAGATGAAGGAGAAGAAGAATCAGAGGAATTGTAACTCTCCCCTTGGCGATTAGCCTTAGGGCAATGAAAGAATTGGACGGGATTAGCATTAGGAATTTTCTGTCTGAGCACGAAAAGACCCAAAAGCTTTGGTGGCTGGAGTGAATGAAAAGAAATGGCAGGAGTGGGGCAAGGGCATTAGAGGTGGTTGACAATAATTAATAGGTCAAAGGTTTTTAATTGGAAACCGTTATGTATTGATGATTTTAACAAGAAACCGTCGTTGATTATATTTAACTAAATCGATGGTGGTTGTTAATAAATACCATTGACGGTTGACAAAAAATCATGGCTATCGACCAGTATTTTAGTGAGAGAGCAGTTTCAGGGCATCGTCTTCCTTGTCAATTTAGAGTTTCCATTTCAGATCATCTTGTTGCTTAAGAAAAAACTACTGCAGAAAATTCCTTTTTCATCCATTTCCATAGTTGCCACAGTTACTAGATCATTTCTCAGCCAAATTTCACATTTCCTTTGAGATTCATCTTCCTTGACTTCCCTCGAAATCTCAACCCATAGTGAGTTTGAGACGTGAGAGAGCGCCTACCAAACTCCCATTCAGCTAGTCCATATCCAGAAACTAAAAAGATTTGAAGTAGCACAAGTCAATCATTCTCCTCCATATAAATGTACAAAATATATGCGCTTTTTTTTTGTTTCTTCAATCTATCCTTCTGACTGATCTGACCAAAACATGACTCTGATTTAAACTGAAAAAGAGCACAGCCAGAAGATTAAAAATGGCATTGGTCCTTCGCTCTGCAGATACAAACCAAACTCTCCCCACACAAGTTACAACGAGTAGTTCCTACTGACTGTAAACGAGCAACCAAGAGAGTACAAGGGCTTCACCAAGGTTTCACCTTCTTTTACACCAAGCTGGATCCCTCTTTCTTTTCATTAACACCAGCGCAAGAAAAGAATTACCCTATCACTGAGATGCTCCATCTCTTTTAGCAAACCCAACTTACAGAACAGTTTGCTATTTCAAGGCCACCAGCCTTTTCAGGGCATTTTTGTCCAGTGGGTGCAGTTTATCCTTGAGGAATTAAATAACCAAGACGTGGTTTTTTACTATATTTCATGCCTGGGCTCTCATGTGAATGGAAGAGAAGTCGTCACTTTCAGTAAACAGCAGCTTTTATTAGGTAGGGCGAGTCATGGATGCAAAAACAGATAAAGAAGACGAGGATGTCTGAATACTGGGTAGGGTTCTTATTGAAGGATGATGGCAGGGGCTTGAGTGTGGCCACCTGCTTGACATGGAGGGCAAACTGCTATCTTCTTGTTTCTTGTTAGAAACAAGAAAGAGGGAGGTGCAGTTAAAGCGATGTTGATGGAATTTCTTGTTGCTTGTGTTCGACAATGGCGATGGCGTTGGAGGGAAAAGGCAGGGATAATAATAGCACTGTTTCACGCCGATAACTCGTACTACAAACTGACTACGACTGTGGACGGAACTGCGTCAAATGATGTAAGCCATCTTTTTTTTAAAAAATTTCTCTCTGTCTCTGCCAGTAGAATTAACTGTTGACTGACTTTCATGGGATAAATCAAATGGACACAGTAACATCTACAGCAGAAACAGATTTATATTATTATTATTATTGTTGAAAGTTTTTGGTGGGTAATGAAGTGGATGCTTGACGGATGGGTTGTGTCGTTGGCTGTATTCACTTGGCTACATTCAAGTCACCACTTTACTCGATATCTGATGTAAGGTTTTTGGCTGCTTGTAGGTCTCTCATGGACCACATTCTCTCGGATGTCTCTCATGCTTTAGGTCACTGAGATGAGAAGGCTTTATTTAATATATCCCTCGATTGGACACTTTGGCTCTGTACAAACATTCACTCCTACCGAATCCACTGTGAGGATCTCCACGACAACTGATCAAAGACAAGGTCTCCCAAAGTTTGACTAGGCTGGGCCTCTTTCAAGTCTGGAGGTTGCCTAACAATCCTCTCTGATCTTCCCCGATGAACATGTATTCTTTAATTTTAGCTTCAACTGTGACTTTTTGATAAGTAATGGCAGGGTGGTAGTAAGCATCAGGATGCCCATTTGCTGCTGCTGTAGCTGGCATTCCAGTCTTTCGATACATCTTCTAGACAACGGAAACAACTCAAATTCCTTCTATATCTTTCATTAGTCTCGACCACCCTCATGAATTTCAGATAAAAAGCGCTGTCTTGTATAAACATGTGAAGATGATTATGAGAAGTTGATGAACAGTATGAGAGACTGACGTCAATTATATAGTATTTTTCGAATCCAAAAGTGAACTTGATCGAGTTAATCAGTGTGCCCAGTTGGGTGAGAGAGAAGGGGCCCTCTGCAATGAATGGTTCAAAAGGGTGCCGTTCAAAAGCGTTTTGCAGTACAAAACCCTTTTTCTTCTACCATTTCTATGACCAGGCGCTGTCGGCCATGGAAGATGAGTGTAGGGCAGAGAGAGTTTCTGTCCCAGCGGGACATAATGAGCTAAGGGACTGAAAAGAATTCAATTCCTGCTTCACCAATATCCTTTTCAAAGCTGTGTCCTCCCCTTAAGAAAGGGAAGCTTTTTTTTCCCAGAGCCACCTGCAAACAAACTTTGATGTCTGTAGATTACTACTCTCTGTCAACCAACTTCTCCCCCGGCCACCTTTTTAAGGGTTTCAAGTCAAGAACTAGATGTTTTTCATGGCAGAGACTGGATTTTTCTCTCAAAATTAAGAAACTCAATGTTTCTTAATTCTGGTTTCTAATGAGAAGTGTATCAGCATGCTCCTTTATTAGTCACTAGAGACAACCTAAAGTGGCTTCAGAAAAGCTCAAAAAAGTGTATTGAAGGTGTAGTAAACATTCCACAGATCTTCAATAAAGAGACTGTTCAAACCTTCAAAATGAAACCAAGATGACCTTTCCCTTTCCCAATTCTTTGTTGCTGGAGCCCTTACTTAACAATCCAAGTTCAAAAGCATCGATATTAAACAGTAAGGGCGGATGAGAGAGAAACTTATCTCTAATTTGCGTTTCACAAAGACCATTTGCACTTAATATCGGTAACTAAATAAATTAGGCAAAATGACTTGTCAAGCCATATATGCAATTTCCATTTTCTATTCTCTCCATTTCATCATGACGGTATGCATGGAGAGGCAAGGTCTCTGCAACCTGTAACAAAACAGTAAAAGGATCTCTTAACATTGCAACAAGTGCTCGCCAGCATCAACAATGAAGACCATGTTGTAGTTAAACGATCCATTATAATCTGAATTTGGAAGCAAGGAATATATGAATGAACATTACAGCAATCGATAGGGTGTTAAAGTGAACATTAAAGGTGACCAATTAAATTCGACATATGTGCGCAACAACATGAATGAAATATAGCTACATTAGTAGTACAATTATCTGAAATTAATGATGTAACATTCTTTTCAATGTTCCACTCAAATATTTTGTCTATGATAGTTCTTGCAATTGCAATTCCCGTATGAGGAGCTTCGACCATGCCAAATTTTTTTTAATTTCCAACTTTCATCAATGAAATGAATAGTAAAGAATAGATAACCCTGATTTTAGTTTGAAACCTTGGTTTAAAACCCAGATAAGAGTGAGGCATGATGAAATTTTGTCCAATAAGGAGTGTATCTTCTCATTTTCAATCTTAAAAACAATCATACAATGTAATTTGATTGTATTCCGTGAAACGATCTTAAATTATGGATGTGAGTCTTTAGAGTAAACCCTAAAACCAACTTGTGCCACAATAGAGAAGGGATAGTCATGTAGAATTATCATAAGAGCAAGATCTAATCTGTTATGCCCCTAGTTGAATACTGGTTTTAATTGGCCACTTTCTTGTACTCTCACAATTCTCAATATATGTCCTCTAGTGAGATGTTTCACTCTTGTTTGTTGATGTAAGAATCTTCTTATACTTAAAATTTTTTGTCCCATTTATCTTATCTCTATCAAAATCAATCCATACTTTTGACCTCAACTTTCTTCTCTTTCTAAAAGGTCTCGATGACGAGATTGTTGTATTAGAACCATCATCATCATACCCAATACTCTCCGACATTATATCTATAATTAAAAAAACAATATGAGAAATGAACTAATCCCTATTATCCACTAAGTAAAAAAGATGAAAAAACTTAGTTAAAATCCATGCGACGGATTACAAACAAACAGAAAAATGATATCTTGCCATGTTTCAAGGAAAATACAAAGTGGAAAAGTGGAAATTTTGAAAACATAACTAAGAGAAGTTTTTAAGAACTGAGATTTATGTTTCTTATAGTAATAGTTCACTTTTATGCTTAGTATATTATGGTAATAGTCTCCAAATCATCCACGCTCAGATAATTGTACAAAAAAGCAATGGAATGAAAAACACATGTTTTATCATTCATTCACAATCATGTCTTGGTACATGGTGAAGTAACACAATTTATGATAGGATCCACCCTTTCTTTTTTTTCTAAAATCACCTGAGTTTTGGGAAGCATCCAGATATTCTTCACTGCTTACAAAAATTTTGGTTAACTATGATAGAAAAAGATGGCTCACACTTAGAATCGATGGTCATGTCATCGAAAGGGGGCAATTGCTATGTATAGCCTCTCATTTGTTGACCGAGTGTTGACTCCCTTCTTAATTTTGATGATAACAAAACTTAATAGAGCTGAAAATTGTAAATCTAGTATTTCAGATATTTTTCCTTCTAGAAATATCAATTTCAAGGTCCAAAGCATTAAATCGATATGATTTTCTCAAAGTCCTCAAGCCTCATGGAAACTCAAGAACTCTTTAAGAAACACCAGAATATGAAGGAAAATTGAAGACTAAACTTTTAGAATTCATTGAGAAATTTTAAAAACTCGGTCAATGTAAAGAGAGTTGTCCACTCCTTCCAAAATTTGAGGTACAATTAAAACTTGGAGCTTTATGACATAATTTGCATGCAAACATGTTTAAAAAAATTCATGTACACTTCACACCCGTTAGAATCACTTAGGATCATTCATTCCCATGCTTTCAATGTCTATTAGATGAACTAGGACTGGAAAGACCAATCAACATCTGCCAATGATTGATCAACTAGAAGTGCACAAACCAAAAATACAAAGCATGATCGATCAACTAAGGTCGATTGACCGATCATCCAGAACATGGCCAAACTGAGCTAAAAAGAATGATTGATCAGTACTATCTAGGGAAAAAAAATTCTTATTGATTGATCGATGAATGCCTGAGATTGATCGATCATACAAAACTTTGCCAGCAAGGGACATAAAGCATGAACAATCATAGTATGGTCATTGATCGATCATACTTGCAATGCACTGCTAGAGGAAATTTTTATTGGTCAATCATATGATGTACATTGATCGATCAACTTTTTATGTCACACCCAATGAGAAGATATTGATAGATCATACCATCAATCAATAAATCAAATTTTGACAGAAAAATAGTCGTTACACTTGATTGATCATCCATTTTACATTGATCGATCAATGTAAACTCAACTTTTTGAAAACAGGCAAAAAAAAGCTAGTTTAGCTTGGGGGACTTATAAATACCCCACCAAACCTCCTATTGAGAAGTTAATGGGCCTTTATTGGTATATCCATAAACATTTATTCTCAATCCTTTGTAAATCTTCCTAAAATTCATTTTGACCAAGAGTGAGCTAAACTCTGGAAAAATCCTTTCTCTTTTCTGATATCCTCTCCATTGCATACACATTAGACAAGCTCCAATATTCTACATTGTGCTACAAAGGTTGGAGGCTTAGATCTCTCCAAGGAGAAGGTTTCTTTCCAATTGATAAAGGGTGTAAGTTTTTACCTTTCTTTAGTATTTTGTTATGAGATAGGTTCATCTTGAACTTGATTAAATCTAGATAGAAAGGGCCTAGTTAGAGCTAGAATATTGCAAATCTCTTGGGGATATTATTTGTAAATCATGTATTTGAGCTTGGCTTAAAGAGAGTCAAAATCTCTTTGATGTAAATTCCAGCCAATAGAGCTTGATTAGTAGAATTTCCCAAGCATAGGTTCTTGGGTGGGAATTTCAATAGGGGAACATTGATAACAAAATATTTGGTATGAACTATTGTGGTGTGTGAATTTTTATATGCTTTAATTTGCATGCTTGCATGATTTTATATTCCACACCTTAAGAATTATATAATTGTAATTCTCAATTCACCCCCCTCTTGAGAAGCCACCTGGGCCAACAACCTTTCCCCTTATTAAAAAATTTCTACCTCTACCCTTACAATCAAGTCTTGAGTGCTAGAATATAGTTAACATTGCTAGGAAGCCATCTTATTCATATTTATGGTTTTTTTAAACTTACTAATAGAACATACTTGTGCAACCAAAGTCTATATGCATCACTAAAGAGAGAAATTTGAGCCTAATAACAAAACTAAGAAACTAGTTGTTGATTTTTGGGGCCTTATTCACATCACTATAAGGGTCTAAAAGAAGAGACAAGGGAAGAAGAGAGGAGAGAGAGAGAGAGAGAGAGAGAGAGAGAGAGAGAGAGAGAGAGAGAGAGAGAGAGCTCATGGGGAGAGGAGGATAAAACATGGGAGAGAAAGAAGAGGAAAAGAGAGAGGATCAAGAGACGATTTGAGCCTAAAGGCTAGAGGCTTGAATGTTGTAACTCATGCCTTGAGGCTGTATTTATAGTTGTGGGAAGGTATTTACAATGACTACTATGCCTTTATAGTTAAATATTTCAAATAAAAAAAAGACATAAGAGGACATACACCAACTTTTATAATTACAATTTTATACCATATCTATAGAAGTCTTCTTATTTACTGGCAATGCCACCCCTACAAGTGGGTGACATTTTAACACTCCCACTCAAGATGGTACATAAACATCATAAATCCCAAACTTGGTACATGGATCATGGAGAGTTGTTCCTATTATTGTTTCATTGAAGATATTTGCAAGTTTGTTCTTCAATGGAATGTAGCGCATGATGATGTTCCAACTTGTAACTTCTCTCTGTTGAAGTGGCAATCAACTTCAATATGATTGGATCTTTTATGAAATACTGAGTTTGTTGCTTTATGGCATGATTATCATAGTGAAGTTGCATTGTTTTTTTAAAGGGTATTGATATCTAGGGCCTTCTTCACTTAATTATAAGCATCTAAGAGAAGAGAGAAGTCGGAAGGAGAGAAGAGAAGAGGAGAGAACTCAAGCTCATGGGACGAGGAGGAGAAAACATGGGAGAGAGAGCAAGGGGTGATTTGATCCAAGAGGCAAAAGGCTTGAATGATCTAACTCATTCCTTGATGATGTATTTATAGTTATGGAAAGATGTTTATAATGACTAAAATACCCTTACAACTACATCCTTAAAAAAAAGATATAAGAGAACATACATCACCTTGTATAATTATAATTTGATGTCATCTCTTTGGAAGTCTTCTTATTTACTAGCTATGCCAACCCTACATGTGGATGAAATTTTAACACCCCTTCAAGTTGGTGCATAAACATCATAAATCCCCAATTTTGTACACAAATGATGGAGAGTTGTTGCTACTACTACTACTTCATAGGTACTCGGCCAAGAGCGTGAGAGAGGAGAGAAAGAAGAAGAAGAGAAGAAGAAAAGGCAAGAAGAATGAAAGAGAAGATAGGGACAACTAAGGAGATGGAGAGAGAGAGAGAGAGAGAGAGAGAGAGGGTTTGAGAGAAAAATGTAAAGATGAATTTGAGAGAGAAGACGGGAGACTAATGATCTACCCCTTGCCTTGAGTGTCTATTTATATGAAGGAAGGTTACAATGACTACATTGTCCTTAGGGCTACAAGCTCTCAAAAGGAAAAGACATAAGTAGACATACATCATCTTCTTTATTTACACCCTTGTGCCAACCTTATGAGAATGACACTAATTTACACCTTTTGAATTCTCTTTGATGTGGGGAAGGTATTTACCTTAATGCCCCCTTGAGATGTCTTCCAACACTCTCCCTCAAGTTGGGGGAGAGAAAATGTCGTAGATACCCAACTTCTTGCACATAGTGGTCTGTATCTTGGATGTGACCTGCTTTGTGTGTATATGTGCTACTTGTCATTGAAATGAAACATGTTAGAGAGAAATAATGTCAAGCTAAAATTTTTCTCATATGAAGCAATAATCTACCTCAATATGTTTTGTTCTCTCGAGGAATACTGGATTTGAAGTAATGTGGATGGCTGCCTGGTTATCACAATAGAGTTTCATAGAGGTCTTTATGTGTAACCCTAATTCAATGAAAAGAGATTTGATCCATAGAAGTTCACTAATTGCATGGGCCATAGCCATGTATCTGCTTCAGCACTGGATCTAGCAACCACATTCTATGTTTTTCTCCTCCATGTATCCAAGCTCCCTCCAACTAAGGTGCAATATCTAGAGATGGACTTCCTATCATTAGGTGATCTAGCCCAATCAGCATCTGCAAAACTTGAGGTGACTGTGACATTTATATAGAAGTCCCTTATCGGGAGCTCCTTTTAAGTATCAGAGAATTCTCTCTAGAGCATTCCATTGAATAACTTGTGGTTTATACATATACTAACTAGCCACACTTACGACATATGGTAAATTTGGTCTAGTTATTGTAAGATAGATGAATTTTCCAACAAGACTCTGCTATTTTCCTACATCCAAACCTTCGCCGACGCTCGCACAAAACTTGGTGTTAGAATCCATAGGAGTATTTGTCGGTCGACATCCCATCATCCTTGTGTCTTCTAGTAGATCAAGAATATACTTCCTCTAAGATAAGATAAACCCATGTTTTGACTAGAAGACCTCAATGCCCAAAAAATATTTCAAAAGTCCAAGGTCTTTTGTTTTGAATTCCTTCCATATATTCGCTTTGACTTCTTGTATTCCTTTCGCATCGTTGCCAGTTAAGACAATATCATCTACATAAACTACCAATAATACACTCCCTTCATGGTATTCTTGACAAATACAAAATGATCAATGGAGCATCTATGGAACCCAAACCACAACATAGTTTGGCTAAATTTGTCAAACGAAGCCCAAGGAGACTATTTTAAGCCGTATATTGATTTCTTCAGTTTGCATACAACTCCCCCACAACCACAAAACCAGGTGGTTGATGCCGATCTCTTCCTTTATATCACTCACCATTTAAAAAAACTTTTGTTCACATCGAGTTGATATACCGGCCAAGAAGAATTTGTAGCAAGTGATTGTTGGAAGATATGATGTAATTAGGATGTCACTAATATAACTAGCTTTAGTTTCTTGTATCTTCTTCACTTTTATTAGGGTGAAGGGTATACTTGTAATATTGGTAGTTTTGGAACCTATAAATAAAGCTTATGAGGGAGGGTGTGATATCAACTACCCTAATTATTCCTCATTTTTTCAACATGCTCTCTCTCCCTCTCCTTTTGTCTCTTTTCCTTTTCCTTTTACTTCTCTTTATTTCTTCATTCATAGCATAACAATGTGATCTATGGAATCCTAAAAATCAACATGGTATCAGAGATGTGATTTTCAGGATTCAAATTATTTTTCCTAGCTCGGATTATGAATCATAAAGATGTGAGTCTTATTCTAAGGATCCTCTTCTTTGTTTGTTTACTACTGCTCGGTGAATGAGTTTGTAAAGCATAATCAGATTCTGGTAGGTGGATGATCATGGTTTTGTTACATATGTCTTGATGGTAAAAACTCATTTACAACCCACGAGTTTCTTCACGGAAGGAAGCGTAACCAAGGTCCATGTCTGATTCTCATATAAAGCCTTCATTTCTTCTTCCATTGTTACCTTCCATCTTGGCTATCTCAGAACCTCCTGATATGACTACGGAACAAACAAAGAGGAGATGGATGCAAGAAATTGACAATAAGGAGAAGACAATCAATGGTGTGAAACAAAATTTAATATAGGATGAGAAATGGATGGCCTAGTGCAAGTCCTAGGCTCATTTTGTAGAGCTATGGGCCTAGTGTCAAATTGTGGGCTAAAGATGATAGGTAAAGATGGGCTTACCTCAGAGAGATTCAGAAACTCCAGATATTTGGTATTGGCCATTGCTTTAGGGTGTTGAAGGAGAACCGCACCAAGTGGCACAACAGGTTTCAGAGTTGCTTGAACCAATGAGAGTCCCAGAGGAGCATATTTGGAAGAATCAAATGATGTGTCCTAAAAAATAACATCCCTAGAGATAAGTACCTTCTGAAGAGAAGGATTATATGCATCAAATTAGTTTGTTTCTTTAGGTTAAATTTAATTAGAGGTAATTCTAATATACCATATTTCTGAGCTGGTTTTGGTTATTGTAAACATGTCTTTAACTTGATGTTAATTTACAAATCACATCATAGTTTTATGCATATGATTAACTAAAAATTATTACTCCTTCCTCTTCAAATAAATTGATTGAAATATTTGGAAGATTTCTCTTTGAGTTTGAAGTCTTTCCTTGTGATGAGAAAATTAGCTTTTTCAATAAATCAAAAGAGCATACTGAACAAATCAAGCAGGTTATATTACGAATATCTATGATATTATAGCTGATTGCTTCCATAATTTATTTGATAATATAGAAATAGGGAATAATAGAATGGAAAGATGATTTTTTTTCATGTTGTTGTTGATTTAACTATCAACTATGCCACTGAATACAGATTGCATGACTTGAAAGGAATATTGTGTGCCAATTTGAACTTTAACATAGTGAAGAGAACAAAAGGCAACTGAAGGAGGTCTTCATCTATGTTAGATTATGTTGATTTCTAGGGCCAACATAAATACAAAAGATCTCAAGGGAAGGAGACAAAAGAAGAACTCTAGCTCTTGCGAGAGAGTAGAGAAGAAACCAAAGAAGAGAAATAAGTGGAAAAGAGAGAGAGGTGTAAGGACGAATTTGAGCTAAGAGGAAGAGGCTTGAATGCTCTAACACATGCATTGAGGTTGTATTTTATGGGAAGGTGTTTACAATGACTATAATGCCCTTAGGGCTATATGCTTCAAAAGGAAAAAAAGATATAAGAGGACATACACCAACTTGTATAATTATAATTCTATGTCATCTCTATGAAAGTTCTCCTTATTTATGTCATGCCACCCTTACACATGTTGGAAGATAGGGCCCAAGCCCACACGACCAAGGAACGCCCACATATCCAAGTGTGTTGGAATATGGGCCCAAGCCCATAAGACTAAGAAAGACTCACACATTCAAGAGATGTGGAAGATGGGGTCAAGGCCCATAGATTAAGGAGAAGGCCCACAGGCCCATACAATGATGGCGGGATGGTAAATAAAGAGTCATCTCATAGAGATGACATTGATGTAATTAGGTTAAAGTTTCAGGGTTAAAACCCAAAACCCTAAACCCTAAGTTCAGGGGTATTATTGTAATACAATAGTTTCATTAATCTATAAATAGAGTTTTAGGGGGAGGGTTAGGACATCAAGTCCATTACCTCTTCTTCCTCTAGTTTTCTCCCAATGGGTGTCTTTCTCTTTTTCTCCATGAGCTAAGTACATGGAGTCCTGAAAATCAACATGGTATCAGAGCTTTGATTTTCAGGATTTCGGCTATGGTTTTTCAGGTTTCATTCGTCTTATTTTTTTCATAGTTGCTGAATATTAGTTTTTTTGTTTTGTTGATTATTTTCTCTTATTGCTCAGCATTACTCTGCCATTAGCAAGCCTCTCTGCCATCACTATTCTGAGAATTATTCAGACTCTACTCGGATAAAGCACCATCTCCGTTTTGTTCGATGATCAGAGAAGGAGATTATTGTCATTGTCGATGATTCTGCTCACCCTATTTCTACTGTTAATCTAGAAAATAATTCCACTTTAATGCTAGTTCGTCATTGTCTATTGCTGATTAATAACAACGTTAATCTTGTTGTTCTTCGCTGGAAACCAGATCGAATTTCTAAGAAGAGCTTTCTGTCTATCCTCACTCTGCCAAGAGACAAGCATGAAAGGATATAATTCTGGAAAATTACTGATGATCTAGTATTATTTTTCGGAAGTTATTGTTATCGATTCTACATGGAGCTTTGTTACTATTTTTGGAGACTAGGGCTAGAGACGACAACTTTTCACGACGAGGAAGTCGGACTCTGTTCCCGCCGAACTATTGCCAAGTTACCTACTATTGAGTTATTTCTCTCCAAAAATTATTGTAGTTCTTCGCCGGCCTTCACTCTACTCTGCCGGTAGCCTCTACTACAACTAGAAGTATTTTTCCGTTGCGTCGGAGAAGACAACTTCTCACTGTGAGGAAGTCGCCGAGCGTTGCTCTGTTGATGTTTACAATCCGAGATGTCTTGCCGTAGTTTCCATTTTGGAGGTGGAAGACGACTGTCGAGCTTCCTGAGCTCCATCATTGAGTTGCCATTTCTGGACTGTTTCCTCCGAGAGTTCTTCAACATAGGGGAAGAGGAAGGCATTGTTGCCTTATTGATGTTTCCAAACTTAGGAAACTGATTTAATCAAGAGTCGGTTCAGCGCTTGCCGAGCAACCCAGACCAGACCGAGTTAATCCAGCGAGCAGAGATGATTCAACCCAACAGTCTGGGTCAACCCAGTGAGTCCACTCAGACATGGCCCACTCATTTTTTTGCATCGGTATACATATCCAAGTTTTATACATATTTCTATTGCGACTCGGCTATATTGGTCTACTATTTGACTTGGCATGACTCAGTATTTTTTCTTTGGCTGGATTATTATTTTGAAGTATTAATAGATTATTCCTTGATTAGCATATTATTTGGAATAATACTTGCATTGAATTTTTTTCATGGGTCATTTTTACAAGGATTTTTTTTCGTGTTATATGGGCATAAGCTCATTTCAACTACTATTGTGTCTTTTTGGATGACACAATATTATTGAAGAAGAGGTGGCCTCAGTATCGTTCCTCATACCATAATTTATTTGACTCTAAAAAATATTGTGGTTGGGACACCATGAGAGTCAGTGCCCGGATTGGGATACCATCATTAGTTTTGACTCTCAAAAATATTTTTACTTCCCCCTATTAATGTCATTTATTACTCCTATAACTTGAGAGTCGTTATTTTTGTGGAGGGACACCGTGATAGAGGATTTTTTTTTTCTATTACACTTCAGAGCAATGCCTATAACCAACTACCTATCAGAAGATAGGACTAAGCCCAACATCCTGCATGAGGAATGGAGTATGGAGCAATGTCTTAATGGCAAGGAGTTATTTTACTCTCACTTTTTTTTTTTGCCAGCTGGGTCTAATAAACGAGAGCATCAGTGTGAGGGGGAGTGTTGGAAGATACGGAGGATTACCATTTTATACAAAAAGATTCTATACAATATTTGTAGCAAGCAGGGAGTTCATGATATTCTCTCACCCCCAACTTGAGGGGGAGTGTTGGAAGATAGGGCCCAAGCCCACACGACCCAGGAAGGCCCACATATCCAAGTGTGTTGGAAGATGGGCCTAAACCCAAAAGACCAAGGGAGACCCACACATCCAAGAGATGTGGAAGATGAACTCAAGGCCCATAGATCAAGGAGAAGACCTACAAGCCCATACAATGATGGCAGGATGGTAAATAAAGAATCATCTCATAGAGATGGCATTGATGTAATTAGGTTAAATTTTTAGTGTTAAAACCCTAAACCCTAAACCCTAAGTTCAGGGGTATTATTGTAACATAATAGTTTCATTAATCTATAAATAGAGCTTTAGGGGGAGCGTTTGGACATCAAGTCCGTAACCTCTTTCCTCTAGTTTTCTCCCAATGGGTATCTTTCTCTTTCTCTCCATGAACTAAATCCATGGAGTCCTAAAAATCAACAACACACATGGGTGTCTTTTAACACTCCCCTCAAAGTAGTGTTTGTAACATCACTTGCAAATGATTTTGGTCAAGAAACTAGTCTGCTGGAAAAAAATTTGATTTCCTTGTTTTGATTCATCTTTCTCTTGTTCACATCTTTCTTTTTGTCTTCATCTTGTTCTCATCTTGTTCTCCCCCTCACTTGGATGTTATAGTCACATAAAATTTGATTACCACAACATGTGGAGTTCTTCATTATTGGTTACCTCTTTCTTATACTTCTTCTTCTACTTCTCTCCCTCAAGCTAGGGATCTCTTTGTTCTTTTACAAGAAACCCAGCTTGCACAACATAATGGTGAGAGAAGAAATCACTCCCAAGCCATACGACAAAGCTCAATACACCAATCAAAATGGCCATGATCTAAAACAAACTTTGCTCAATTTCAAAGGCAGAAAAATGGCCCAACTTTAGGGCACGACAAAGAGACTACTCACTTTTTAAGGGTAGCTCAAGCACACATCACCTTTTAGGTAAGAATAAAAGACCTCACTCAAGCTGGATGTTGGGCACACTCTTATACTCTTTAGGTAGTGGGTCTAGGCATTGTTCTGAAGTGATGTAAATAAAAAATGATAAAATGAAGAAATGTTAGTGGGGAACAACTTTAACTAGAAGGAGGCGACTATGGAACACTCATACTTCCAAATGAATCTAAAATGTGATATTTTGTTTTTGAAAAAACTAAGGGAGACTATAACGTTAGAACTAAATTATCTTAACAAATTGTTGAATTTAGGACCCCTTTACTAAAATCTCGAGCAAGGTGAGAGAGGGAGAAAGAAAAAAGAAAAGAGAGAGAGCTCTCGGGTAGAGAGAAGAGAAGAGCAAAAAAAGGGAGAAGAGTTTAGGCTAGAGAGGAAGGCTTCACAAGATGAGGAGTGGAGAACTACTTCTTTCTTATTATACTTCGAGTACAAGCACCTCTATTTATATTAGAGGAAAGTAGTAGAGTCCAAGTACAATTAAACTATCATTCTCCTAATTACACCCAAACTATAACTCTTAAAGATAAGTCTATCATAATTAAATAACTCAACATAATTAGAAGACTAAAATAACTCAAACTCAAACTCTTCTATGATGCATGTTATCCTATGATAAAGATGCCAGCTCGTGGTTATCATGGTGGGTCCCACTTGATCTTCCATCTCACGTTCTCCCACCAGCTCGTGCAAGCATGGTGGGTCCCACATTATAACACTCCCCCTCAAGCTAGGGGTGAGAAAACATCGTAAACCACAACTTGCTGCAGATGGTGGACAAGATCTTATGAGTGACTGGTTTGGTGAGAATGTTTGCAACTTGAATTTGTGAAGATATATGTTTGAGAGATAATATGCCAGTTTGGAATTTTTCTCGTATGAAATGGCAGTCTACTTCAATGTGCTTTATTCTCTCATGGAAGACCGAATTCGATGTGATATGTATTGCTGCCTGATTATAGCAATATAGATCCATAGGAGCTTCTTTATATAATCCTAGTTTAGTGAGAATGAATCTGATCCATAGAAGCTCACTAATTGTGTGTGCCATGGTCTTGTATTCTTCTTCTGCACTAGACCTTACAACTATATTCTGCTTCTTGCTTCTCCATGTAACCAAGCTCCCTCCAACCATTATACAATATCTTGAAGTATATTTTTTGTCATCTGGGGATCTGGCCCAATCTACATCTGAGAATCCTTCTATGTTGAAGTGACCATGGTTCTTATAGAGAAGCCCTCTTCCTTAAGCTCCTTTCAAATATCGCAATATTCTTTCATGTGCTTGCCAATGACTGAGTTATGGCTTGTGCATGTATTGACTTTCCACACTTACTGCATATGATATATCTGGCCTTGTTACACAAAGATAAATGAGTTTCCTCACAAGTCTTTGATATTTTCTAATATCCACATCTTCTCCAGTACCTGCAAATAATTTTGTATTTGAGTCTATAGGGGTTTCTGGTGGTCTACACCCCATCATTCATGTCTCCTCTAGTAGATCAAGGACATACTTCCTTTGAAATAGTACAATCCCATGTCTGGACTTTAGTACTTCAATAACTAAAAAATATTTAAGTAGTCCAAGAGTTTTTGTTTTGAATTCTGCACATATTTTTTCCTTAGTTTCCTGAATGCCCTCGGGATCACTACCTGTTAAGACAATATCATCAACATAAACTGCAACAAAAATCACTTTGTCTCTAGGTGTGTCTTTAATAAATATGGATTGATCTATAGAACATTTGTGAAATCCAGCCCGTATGAGTGTTTGGCTAAATTTATTAAACCATGCACGAGGAGACTGTTTCAGACCATAAAGGGATTTCGTCAATCGACATACCAACTCCCACTCAACCATATATCTAGGTGGTTGTTGCATATAAATTTCTTCCTTGATATCCCCATTAAGAAAAACATTTTTCACATCAAGCTAATAGACCTGCCAGGAAGAATTTGTAGCCAAAGATAATAAAATACGTATCGAGTTCATTTTGCCGTATCACTATGTATAACCTTTAGTAATGAGGCGACCCTTAAGGCGAAAAATGGACCCATCTGGATTGTGTTTCACAATAAAAACCCACTTACAACCAACAGGTTTCTTATATGATGGAAGAGGAACTAGAGCCCATGTCTGATATTCATAGAGTGTCTGCATTTCTTCATCCATTGCCACCTTCCACCCTGGATGTTTAAGAGCCTCCTGATAGGACTGTGGGGCTGATATGGAGGAGAAAGATGAAAAAAATATGGAACTTTCATGGTATACAATAAATTGAAGAAGATGACGATTCTTCAGTTTTGCTACACCATTTTGTTGAAGGGGTGTAGGGACACGATGTTTGATGGACAATGTCATTCTATTGACAAAAGGAGTCAAGGTCTCTAGAAGTATATTCTTTCGCATTATCAGACCGAATTACTTTTATTTTTTTACCAAACTGAGTGAGCACCATAGCATGAAAGGATTTAAATATGGATGCTATTTCAGAACGTTCTTGAAAGAGAATTAACCATGTGGTATGAGTAAAATCATCAATAAATGTAATAAAGTACTTGACTCGGGAAATATTTAAGACACTCAAGGGTCCCCATACATCTGTGTGAATCAATGAAAAAGGAGCAACACTTTTAAGTTTTAGACGAGATGAGTATGTAGTCCTCTGGTGTTTCCTTAGTTGAAAGACTTCGAAATTTAACTTTGACCTTTCTTTAAGAGTAGGAAAAAAAACAATGAAGTGATTGTGCGGATAGATGTCCCAACCAATTGTGCTATATACTTGTCTCAGTTTCACTAGTTGAAACGGTATTTATTTTAGGCACGTCCAGGTAGTAGAACCCCCCTTGTTCATGGCCTCCACCAATCACCTGCTTCGTTATAAGATCCTAAACCACACAAGAAGTGGGTGAGAAGGTGATGGAGCAATTAAAATATTTTGTGAACTGACTAACAGATAAAAGATTCAAGGGAAAAGTAGGAACAAAAGGAATATATGTGTTAGAAGATGGGCTCAAGCCCATGAGCTCAAGACAAGAAGCCCACAAGTCAAAGGAGTGGCATATGTGTAAAATATGGTACTTTCCATAAAGATGGCATAGAAGTGTAAATATGTGTTCCTTTTATGTCTTTTGTTTATCAAGTTGTAGCCCTAAGGGCATTGTAAAAGTATAAATAAAGGCATTGGCTAAGAGGTAGGGCATTGAAGCAATCTCCTCTCTTTCCATAAATTCGTTCAGCCCTCATTTTTCTTTTTAACACAACCCTCTTCTTCCTTAATCCAAACTCTCTCCTTCCACGTTATTCTTCTTTTCTTCTCCTTCTCTCTTCTTCTTCTTCTTCTTTCTTGTTGATTTAAAGTTCCTTTCATGAGATCCTAAATTCTACATGGTATAGAGCAAGGATTTTAGGATCTTTTCATGGAGTTATTATGAAATCTGTTCAAGAAGTTGTAAAAGGAGTTTAGTTATGAAGAGATAAGTTCATACTCTTCTTATTTACATTTTTTTTTGTTTCCTTTTCTTATTTACATACTCCTTTTTATTGTTTTTCTTTACTTCTTGAATTTTGAGTCACATCAAGTCAAGATAAATCTTTATATGTTGTAAAGATGTATTTTTATGACTAAATTGATGTTATAATCTTGACTCCTTGTAAATCAATTACAAGAGTGATCAAGATCATTTTTTTTTTTTGCATCTTATTAAGATTGATGGGTGAAATTCAATTACCTTTATGTAATTTGGATCCATCTCATTTGAGGTAGAATTCCAGCACATGTTGCTGTATCTTCTCCTAATTAAGGTTGCTCATGAGTTTGTGTTATGTTGTTGGATGCCCATTATATGTTTAATTGAATTCCAACAGTCATTTACCCTTTATAGTTCCGTTTTTTTTAACCTCAACAATTGAATTTTTTTTTACATTGAAGTCTCCCATGAGCTGAAGATAAATCTCTTCCAAGTGTCTTGGTTTGTCGTTAAATCTTCTCTAAATTTTTTTCTATTGCTCGTTTGTGTTGGAGTTTGGATTAAGGCCTAATCGGTTGCATCTACTTTCTTCTCTTTGTTCTTATGAATACAAGAGAAGTTGAGTGATGGTTGGATGTTATTATCACTTTCTAAAGGCACAAATTTGTTGATAATTTGGTGTTTGCCCTTGTGAAAGAAATTGGTTTTTGTTCTCTTTTTTTGGTGATTGATTTGGTCTACGGGTTCTTCAAATTACATTGAGTAATTGTTCTTTGAAGAAGACCTTTTCCCTTGACTACCATATTTTACTTGCCTCATCATGGAGATTGGATACAATAGTAATAAGAGTGATATACTCCGTATTACTACAATTCCACTCAGAGGTCTCTCCAATTATATGAGCTGGTCACAATCGGTTCGGAGGGTTCTTATCACTTGTGACCTTTTGAGCCACGTTGTTAACTTTCCTCCTTCGATCGATGAAGAAGATGCATCCTACCACAAGTGGGTTAAGGATGATAACATGGTGATAAGTTGGCTTATTAATAGCACGGAAGAGTAGGTGGCCAACAATGTGGTCCACTTGGAAACCGCCAAGAACATATGGGACACTTGTGCCAAGCTTTACTCAAGCACTGCATCATTACAAAAAATATATGATGTATTACAAAACATGCTGCATACGAAACATGGAGATAATATTCACGAATTTTTGGCACGGTTTCGAGGTCTTCTTCAAGAATGGAAACTAGCTCAGCCATATTCCACTAATATTTCCGTTCAAGAATGACAAAGAGAAGCTTTGGCAGCAGCCATTTGCTTATCGAATATTAAACCATACCTTGAGGTGGCCAAAACTCAGCTTCTAAGTTCTTCTGCTCTTCCATCCTTCGATGATATTAGTGCTACATTACTTTGAATACCGGATCCATCCCCTCCTTCTCCTATTGATGCTCCATCGGTGATGTTCTCTGGCAATCGGGGAACATTTTTCTCATCCTGAGGACGAGGCAGAAATATGAGAGGGGGTCGAACTATGAGAGGGGCTAAAAATAGAGGTGGTAGAACGGGTCAGAATTCTTTTCGTACTGAGCCTCAACTTTGTACTTATTGTGACTGTCAGAACCACCTTGTGGCATCATGCTGGAAACTTCATGGCAAGCCTGATTGGGCCACAACTAACCCAGTCTCGGTTAACGTTGAGAAAAATGAAGATAAGGCTGAATCATCATCCAAAAATGTGACTCTTACGGCTGAGGACTATGCTGCATTTTAGAAAATGAAGTCCTTCATGGAATCCTCTATTCCCTCACCATCTACATTCCCTCACCATCTACTACTGCCACTACTATTGCCTCAGGTATGCTTTCTTCCTCTTCTTCCTCTTCCTCTTGGATCATCAACTCCGGGGCCTCCGAACATCTATCAGGTAACAAACACTTGTTGCAGTCCTTATCTCTTTGTTATCCTCATAAATTCATTACTATTGCTGATGGTACCCAAACCAAGGCCCTTGGCAAAGGTTCCTCCTCTCTTACTTCATCTATTCCCCTTCAAGATTTTTTGTTTGTTCCTCAATTTTCTTTAAATTTGATATCGGTTAGCCAATTGACCAAACAATTAAATTACTTTATCACCTTCTCACCGTCTTCTTGTGTCTTTCAGGATCTCACTATGAAGCGGGTGATTGGTGGCGGCCATGAAAAGGGGGGTTTGTACTACTTCAATCTTCCACCATTAGTTGCATTATCGTCTACTACATCTGAGGCCCAACTTTGGCACAACCAACTTGGTCATCCGTCTACCCCTTCACTTCGTTCTTTGGTTCCATCTTTAAAAGGACTTTCTAATTTCAGTTGTGAGGTTTGTCAATTATGTAAACATGTCAGGAGTACATATTCTCCTTGTCTTACAACTACAAGTACTACTCCGTTTGAGCTAATACATTCTGATGTATGGGGCCCTTTATGTGTCTCAAATATTTCCAAGTTAAATATTTTATCATTTTTGTTGATGATTTTACTCGAGTGACTTGGTTCTATCTATTTAAAGAGCGTTCCAAAATTCTTCCTTTGTTTAAAAATTTTCATGCTATGGTCTTGACACAATTTGGGAAGAAAATTCAAACCCTTAGATCTGATAATGCTAAGGAATACATGTCTCATGACTTCAAATCATTTTGTGAGAGTAATGGTCTTATTCATCAAATATCATGTGCCTATACTCCTCAACAAAATGGTGTTACTGAAAGGAAGAATCGTCATCTTCTTAAAGTTGCTCGGGGCCTCCTCTACTCCATGAAGGTACCATATTTCTATTGGTCTCATACTATACTTACAGCATGCTTTCTCATTAATAGGTTACCTTCATCAGTCTTTCATCATAAAAATCCTTACTCTGTGTTATTTAACGGTGAAGAACCTTTTTCTCTTCCTTTAAAAGTGTTTGGATGTACGTGTTTTGCTCATGTTACTCTCGCACCCAGAAAGGTTATGTATGTTAGAATCCTACCCTTCAGAGGATGTTTATCTCTAGGGATGTGACTTTCTTTGAGGACACTCCCTTCTACTCCTCTCATGATGCTCCTCCAGGATGGACTTGTCCTTCTACTACTCCTTGTCCGCTTGTGCCGTTCAATCTTGAAGTGGATCCATCCCCTGATGCACTGGCCGTACCTTCGCCTGTGGAGTTGTCGGATCCACCCAAGGTAAGTCCTTCTCCTCCTACGTATGGACCTGAATTTGATACTCGGCCTATTGCTTCAAGAAAAGAACGTCGCTCATGTACAACTTTGCATGCTATCTCAAATTTTATGTCTCACCATCGCTTGTCTTCCGAGTGCTTTCAGTTTCTTGCATCCCTTTCTTCTACTTCCGTTCTGCAGTCATATCAAGAGGCTCTAAGACATCCAGGATGGAAGGCGGCTATGGATGAACAAATGTACGCCTTATACGAAAACCAAACCTGGTACTTAACATCACTCCCGAAAGGTAAAAGACCGGTTGGTTATCGATGGGTTTTTTCGATGAAACATAATCCGGATGGATCAGTTGCTCGTCTTAAAGCTCAACTGGTTGCTAAGGGCTATACGCAGTGCTATGGGATAGATTATGAGGAGACCTTCTCTCCTGTTGCAAAATTGAATTCGATACGTATCATTTTATCTATTACTGCTAACTCCTCATGGCCCGTCTATCAGTTGGAAGTTAAAAATGTTTTTTTAAATGGTGATATCAGTGAGGAAATTTATATGGTTTAACTTCCTGGTTATGTGGTTGAGGGGGAGTCAGTATGCTGGTTAAAAAAGTTTTTATATGGGCTTAAGCAATCCCCTCGGGCTTGGTTTGATAAATTTAGTCAAACACTCCTACGGTTTGGTTTTCATCGGTGCTCAGTTGATCATTCCGTATATTATAAAGATACGGTCAAAGGGAAAATATTATTGACTGTATACGTGGATGATATTATCTTAACCGGTGATGATGCTTTGAGCATACAAGAGATGAAACAGATGATATGTCAGGAATTCAAGACTAAAGACCTTGGTATGCTTAAATATTTTTTGGGTATAGAAGTTCTTCAATCCAAACATGGGATAATATTGTCTCAAAGGAAATATGTTTTGGATCTCCTTGAAAAAACAAGAATGAAGGGTTGTAGACTAGTTGACACACCTATGGATACAAATGTAAAATTATGTGCCACAAATGAAGAAGATATTGATATTGGAAAATATCAAAAGCTCGTGGGAAAACTGATTTATCTTACGGTAACTAGGCCAGACATATCATATGATGTAAGTGTGGTGAGTCAATTCATGCACAAACCACAAATTACCCACTGGAAGGCTTTAGAGAAAATATTACGTTATCTAAAAGGAGCTTCAGGAAGAGGATTGCTGTATAAAAAACATGGGCACTTCAACATACAAGGTTTCTCACATGCAGATTGGGCTGGATCTCCTGATGATAGAAAATCTATATCAGGATATTGTACTCTGGTTGGGGGAAACTTGGTTACATGGAAAAGTAAGAAGCAAAGTGTGGTTGCAAGATCTAGAGCCAAAGCAGAATACAGAGCTATGGCCCATACCATTAGTGAACTTTTATGGATCAGGACCCTTCTTACCGAACTAGGTTTTTATAAAAAGGGGTCCATGAATCTGCATTGTGATAATCAAGTAGCCATTCATATCACTTCAAATCTAGTTTTTCGTGAAAAAACTAAACATATTGAGGTAGATTGTCATTTTATACGGGAGAAGTTTCAAGTAAGAATAATCTCTCTCAAACATGTGTCATCTCAAGAGCAAGTAGCTGATATTCTCACTAAGCCCGTTACATCTAAAATCCTATCGTTTATATATTTCAAGCTGGGTATTTATGATGTCTTTTCTCCTCCAGGTTGAGGGGGAGTGTTGGAAGATGGGCTCAAGCCCACGAGCTCAAGACAAGAAGCCCACACGTCAAAGGAGTGGCATATGTGTAAAATATGGTACTTTCCATAAAGATGGCATAGAAGTGTAAATATGTGTTCCTTTTATGTCTTTTGTTTTATCAATTTGTAGCCCGAAGGCATTGTAAAGCTATAAATAAAGGCATTGGCTAAGAGGTAGGGCATTGAAGCACTCTCCCCTCTTTCCACAAATTCATCCAGCCCTCATTTTTCTTTTTGACGCAACCCTCTTCTTCCTTAATCCAAACTCTCTCCTTCTACGTTCTTCTTCTTTTCTTCTCCTTCTCTCTTCTTCTTCTTCTTCTTTCTTGTTGATCTAAAGTTCCTTTCATGAGATCCTAAATTCTACAATATGTGAGCAGAAGTGATGGTGTAACAGATGTGGATCCTTTTCCAAGAACTTTAGTTTGAGAGTCATCAGCTATGGTAACATATTTATGTGAGAGACAAGGAAAAACTGAGTGTAGTAGTTTTTTATTACCTGTGAGATACTCGGAAGCCCCTGAGTCAATTATCCAGAATGAAAAGGAGGCAGATAGCATACTTGAAGCGGTGGTGGTAACAACAATTGAGGTGGAACTTGAAGAAACTATCAATGTTTTCATTTTCTGGAATAATTCATACTCATCATCGGCAAGGGTTTTCTTTTCTGTTTATGTGGTAGATTGGTCCTCCTTTATATCACTTACTAAGACTTGATTAAACTTCATCCAATCCAGTTTGCCATGGATTCTATAACATATCTCTATAGTGTGGCCATATTTTCCACAATGGGTGCATTCCCTATAATAACACGTATCTATGGTGTGGCCATATCTCCCACATTGAATGCATTCCTTGCCATCTTTTTTGACAGAAATATTCCTTCCACCTCTTCCTCGTCCTCCTCTATAATTTCTTCCACGGCCTCGGCCGCGGTCGGTTGATGTTCCCCTAAGCCCGAAGTACATAGTGGATGATACATCAGTAATAGAAGAAGAAACGTCTAGAATACGAAGTAATGTGGCACATAGACAATCAAAAGTGGAATAACAGAGGCTCTAAGAAGTTGAATTTTAGCAACTTTGAGATATGGCTTAATGTTTTCAAGGCAAATGGCAATGACTAAGGCTTCTTTCTACTTGTCTTGGATAGAGACATCCATGGAGGTAGGCTGAGCTATTTTCCATTCTTGTAAAAAGCATCTAAAATGAGCCAAATTCTCCTTGTTTAGTGTTGATCATTCTTTGGAGAATATCGTATGGCATGTGTAAATTGTCGCAGCTAGAATACAACTTAGTACATGTCTCCCAAATTTGTTTAGCGGTATCAAGATGAATAACATTGTTGAAGACATGTTCTTCCATACTGTTGATGATCCAACTAATAACCAAAGTATTATTTTTTAACCTCTTAGTATAAGAAATATCTTCTTCATCAATAGGTGGCCCAAGTTTGGTGAGGTGACCAAGTAGGTCCTTTGTTATAAGAAATCGGTGAACCAATGTGGACCAACTCATAAAATTTGCTACCTCTCGCAAGGGTATAATAGTAATCTTGAGTATATCACTCTTGTAACTCATGTTTTCTTCAGCCATAATAGGCAATTCAATGTAAAAAACAAAATCTCCAAAAAATAATAATCGAAAAAGCAAGTAGAGTTCTTCAACCAATTCGGTTAATGGAGAGGCTTAGCATAGAAGCTAAGTAATCATATTTCTGAATTCCAATGAATAAATAACCACTCATAATAGGCTCAATATCAATCTTGTTTATCATGTAATCTTGTTCCCACAAAATTATAACCTTTTATGCATAAATCTCAACATAAACTGGTTTTTCAGTCAAAATTTTCCAAAGTGACAAAACTGCCTTAGTAACTTCTTCTAATCCGAGATGCATAAATCTTAATAATCTCATAAGATGGAGATGGACATAAAATCATCTCTTAACCATCTTCTAAATCTGAAAACCAAGAGCATGAATTAATAATATCAAGAATAAAAGAAACTTATCTCAAGAGCTTCAATCTTGCTTCACAAAGAGCCTTCTAGGAGTATCTTTGATCATAACTTCTTAGAGCATTCCTTTTGATGTGGGGATCCTAAATTTGATGCTTTGATACTATGTTGAATTCAGGACCCCTTCACTGAAATCTCGAGCAAGGTGAGAGAGGGAGAAAGAAAAAAGAAGAGAGAGAGATCTCAGATAGAGAGAAGATAAAAGAAAAAAAGGGACAAGAGTTTAGGCTAGAGAGGAAGGCTTCACGAGATGAAGAGCGGAGAACTACTTTTTTCTTATTATAATTCGAGTAAAAGCACCTCTATTTATAGTAGAGGAAAGTAGTAGAGTCCAAGTATAATTAAACTACCATTCTCCTAATTACACCCAAACTATAATTCTTAAAGATAAATCTATCATAATTAAATAACTCAACATAATTAGAAGACTAACATAACTCAAACTCAAACTCTTCTCTAGCTATAAGATAAGGATGTCAGGTCATGGTTATCGTGGTGGGTCCCACTTGATCTTTCAACTCATGTGATAAGGATACCAGCTCGTGGGTCCCATTTGATTTTCAAATCTTCCAACTCATGCCAGTTCGTGTGATGACCCATCATGCCATCTCACATTCTCATGGTGGGTCCCACCAGCCCATACAACCATGGTGGGTCCCACATTATAACATGAATTTGACGAAGTACGACTTTTTGGGGGTGACGAAGTTTGACTAAGGAGGGAGATAAAAAATAATTCCTTTATGAACATGATGATTAGTAAACTTAAAAATCTCCAATAAGAAGTTTTGACATGGAATATAATAATGGAAACTTTTTAAAAATAGACTTCTCATATAAGGTAATTACTAGTCTTAACACAACTTGATTAATTTGGAAAGAAAATATGCAAGAGATAAATAATGGAATAAAGGAGATTTAGAACACATTTTGAATTTAGGAGGAAACAAGACTTTCCAATTCAAAATTTTCAGACTTTGTCAAAAAGGAAACTAAACTTATACAAGGAAATACTTCTCTTAAGGAAACTATCGTGATGCGATATCAAAGAAAGAAAAAAAAATTAATGAAGGAAAGATACTCAAGTTGGTAAAATCTTGACTAGATTTTGAAAACAAATAGAAAACATTACAAATATTTGTAACTCAAAAATTGAAGCAAAAAAATTGGCTTATATTCAGATTTTCGCATGCAATAGGCTACCGGCATGACCTTTGATTCTTCCAATATGGATATCTCTCTCTAGAAATATCAGATTGAGCAATGGTTTATTGGGATAGAAATTAGACTCACATATATTTTTTTTAGATGAAATTATAAATATAAATTCTCAGTCAAGTTGGTACAAACCATTCAGAAATTTGAGGCTTTTTGCTGCTACTTGCAACTTTTCTACTAATTTGCTTTAGTACTTCAAATGTCGATTTCTCTCTCCAAAAAAATTTGATTGAAAAAATTATTTTTGAGTTGGAAACTAGATTCAAAGATATTTCCACTGGTATATAATTTTCTATATAAAACGTATGGTAAGATAAGTGAGAAAACCAATGAAGACAAGAATTAGGAAAGAAACTAAAGGAAATAGAAATTCCTATGTTTTCTTTTTCTTTTTTTTCTTCTTCTTCCTCCATTTCTTCTCCTTCTTCTTCTCCTTTTCCATGTCAGATCTTTGTTAGCTTTAATACCATGTTGATTTCTAGGGCCAACAAATAAACACAAAAAATCTCAAGGGAATGAGAGAAAAGAGGAACTCTAGCTCTTTGGAGATAGTAGAGAAGAAATCATAGGAGAGAAAGAAGAGGTTATAATTTTCTATATAAAACGTATGTTAAGATAAGTGAGAAAACCAATGAAGAGAATAATTGGGAAAGAAACTAAGGAATGAGAAACTCCTATGTTTTCTTTTTCTTTTCTTTTTTCTTCTTCTTCTTCCTCCATTTCTTCTCCTTCTTCTCCTTTCCATGTCAGATCTTTGTCTACTCTAATACCATGTTGAATTCTAGGGCCAACAAATATAAGTAAAAGATCTCAAGGGAAGGAGAGAAAGGGGAACTCTAACTCTTGGGAGAAAGTAAAGAAGAAATCAAAGGAGAGAAAGAAGAGGAAAAGAGAGAGAAGGACAAATTTGAGCCAAGAGGAAGAAACTTGAACGCTTTACCCCATGTCTTGAGGCTATATTTATAGTTGTGGGAAGGTGTTTACAATTACTACAATTCCCTTTGGGTAACATGCTTCAAAAGGAAAAAAAAAACATACGAGAACATAGACCAACTTTTATAATTACAATTATATGCCATCTCTATGGAAGTTCTCCTTATTTATTAGTCCTGCCACCCGTACACACATAGGTGTCTTTTAACAGATTGCCTCAATAAATGATAAATAAAGTGACACAATTCAGTAAATAACAAGAGTTCGGTCTATCAAATCACCATAGAAAATGTGAAAAACAGGGACGATACAAAGAAATTATACGAGAATTGAGGAACTGTAAGCTGTTTGAAGACAAAAATTGAGGAACTTCTAATTATATGAGATTATACATTACTTAAGCAGAGACCTCTTAATCCTCTTTCAAAAGCCAAATATATCTTGTTTCGATTTTCTTTGGTAAAAAATTCTTCCAGATGACCTTTTTTACAACTTCTCAAAAGGGAATCCAATTACTATTTGAGATGCGAGTGACAAGAGGTCAAAAACCTCCTGATCATTTTGGCACTTGGGATGCGAACCACATTTTTTGGATGTAGTTTTTCAGGATTCCATGGTTGTAATGCTTACAATACAACGTAAAGGAAGAAGAAAATAACAAGAGAAAGAGAAGAAGAGAAGGAGAGAAAAATAGAGATAGAAGAGAGGTTGGCTTGTTGGAGAAGGAGAGAGCACGCTAGAAAGAGTGAGAGGATTAGGGTTATGAGTTAATGCCCTAATCCCGCCATTTACATTTATTTATATAGATCAAAAATAGAAAATCAAATGCATACCCCAAACTCTAATAGGTGGGAATCAAAACCAAAGAGTATAGGTATTTTTACAACAATGCCACTCAAGGTCATTCATATCTTCTAATACTCCCCCTCAAGCTGGTGGTGAGAAGAAATCATATTTCCCAGCTTTCAAAATATTTTATGTAAACATCTTTGTGAATATAGTCGCAACTTGATTTTGAAATGAGACATGCTTATCACCTATAATGCCAGCTTGTAATTTTTCTCTAACAAAGTGATATTCAACTTCAATATGCTTTGTTCGTTTATGGAAAATTGGGTTGGAGGCAATATGTTGGTTGCTTGAATATCAAAGTGGAGTTCCATGAGACCATCTTTTTTGAATCCCAACTCTGTAAGGAGAGATTCAATCCATAGTAGCACACTTACTGCATGTGCCATGGCTCTATACTCTGCCTTGGAACTAGATCTTGCAACAACATTTTACTTTTTTCTTTTCCGTGTTTCTAGGTTTCTTCCAAGTAGCATACAATAATCAGAGGTAGATTTTATATCATCTGAAGATCAAGCCCAATCTGCATCTACAAAGCTTTCAATATTGATGTGATCATGACACTTATACAAGAACCCTTGTCCTAGAGCCTCTTTCAAATACCTGAGGAACCTTTCCAAAGCTTGTCAATGAGTAATTGAGGTTTTTTGTGTATATTGGCTAACAACACTAACTGAAAATGAGATATTCAGTCTAGTAATAGTGAGATAAATCAACTTCTTGACTAGCCTTTGGTAATTTTTCACATCTACATCTTCTTTGGAGCCAACATAGTATTTCACATTTGTATCTTTAGGAGTGTCAATAGGGCTACATCCCATCATTCCTCCATCTTAAAGTTGGTCAAGCACATATTTCTTTGTGAAAGGATAATACCATGCTTGGACTAGAAGACTTCAATACCAAGAAAGTATTTGAGCTCCAAGTCTCTTGAATTCCCTACATATTTTTTGTTTAACATGACTTATGTTTACTTCTTGTTAGAATAATATCATCAACATATATACAATAAGTAGTACAACTTCCTTGTTAGTGTGTCTATCAAAGACTAAGAGATCCACCATACATCTAGTAAATCCCAACCAAAGCATTGTTTAATTAAACTTGTCAAACCAGACATGAGATTTCTGTAATCTGCACAATAACTCCTCAACCACAATCGTTAGTGGTTGATCCATGTAAATCTCCTCCTTAATGTCTCCATTGATAAAAACATTTTCCACATCAAGTTGATATACTGACCAACAAGAATTTACATAAATAAATAAAAAAATGCATACTGAATATAACTTGGCCACAGGTTAGAATGTCTCATCATAGTCTACACCATAACATCTAGTATAGCCTTTAGCTACAAGTCATGTTTTAAGGTGGGCCATAGTGCCATCCGGATTATGTTTAATTGTGAACACCCACTTACATCCCATTGTGCTTTTATCTGGTGGAAGTAGAACCAGTTGCCAAGTTTGATTCTCATAGAAGACTACCATTTATTCTTCCATTGTTGTTTTCCATCCTGGATGTTGAAGAGTCTCCTAATAAAACTTTGGAAGAGAAATAGAAGAGATAAAGGTAAGGAAGTGATAACAAGATGGACACAAATGATGAGTAGATATAGAGTTGGTCATAGGGTGAGATGTAGAGGCTTGAGTACAAGGCCTTACTTCTTGCCATTGAGCGATGGGCCGAGTATCAAATGGAGGTCCAAAAGCAATAAGAGAAGAAAGATAACTTACCTCAAAATGATATGTAGAGTCCATAAGAGGTGTATCAACTAATGCTTCGGGGGGGTTAGAGTAGATGGTACTCACTACCATAGTATACTAGATCTTCTATGGCCACAATAGGCTGAGGAAATTTTGTAGTGAACGAAAATCAAGGTGGAGCAATACTGGATGAGTAAAAAGGTCATTTTTCTAGAAAAGTCACATCTCTAGACACGAATATTATCTTGAGAGAGGGGCCATAAAATATATATCCTTTTTTAGTACGAGAGTATCCCAGAAATATACATTTACTAGACTTGGGATCTAATTTGGTAATGTGTAGAGAAGGGGAAAAATATCCTCAATAGGGAAGAGTAAAGGGTACGAGGATCTATTATTGAGAACCGAGGCAAGCAACCTGTTGGATTTATGGAAAAGTGAAATACTTCATTGACACCAATAACTTGTTGTAATCAGAGTACATGAACCTTTATTTATAATAGAGGAAGGTAGTAGAGTCCAATTACAATAAAACTACCCTTGTCCCAATTACACCTAAACTCTGACACTTAAGGTAAGTCCTAACATAATTAGGTAACTCAATATTGATAAAAGACAAATATAACTTCAACTAAAATTCTTCTTGGTCATGACCCTAAGATAAAGATACCTTTTTGAGTCCTTCTTGATCTTCCAACTTATGTGATAAGGATGCCAGCTCTTGGTAATCATTGTGGGTCCTACTTCTTATGGGCTTGGGCCCATCTTGTGGGCCTTCCTTGGTCATGTGGCCCATCTTATAATAATCTTACATATGTGGGCCTTCCTTGGTCGTTTGGGCTTGATCTTATCTTCCAACATTCCCCTTCAAGTTGGGGGTGAGAGAACAACATGAACTCCCAGCTTGCTGCAAATGATGTATAAAATATTTTTGTATAAAATAGCACATCTTCCAATATGTCTTCATCTTCCAACATTCCCCCTCACGTTGTTGCGTCCTTCCATGAGGCCCTACGGCATTATAAGTGAGAGTAAAAATACTCCTAGCCGATAAGCCAATGCTTCATACTCCAGTCTTAATGCTGGATGTATGGCACACTCCACTGCTATCGGTAGTGTGTCTATCGGCATTGCTCTGAAGTGTCCACCACTGTATCCCTCCAAAAGACAACAACTCTCAAGTGGTAGGAGACATAAAAGCCATTAGAGGGGGGATGTAATCATAAGTTCCTCCGTCATGGACTTTCAACCACAAATAATTTTCATCTCTTTTTTATGGGGATGAAGTTCCTCCATTGTGGACTCCTAACCACAAATAATTTTCATCTTTTTTACGGGGATGAAGTTCCCCCGTCATGGACTTCCAACCACAAATAATTTTCATCTTTTTTACGGGGATGAAGTTCCTCCGTTGTGGACTCCCAACCACAAATAATTTTCATCTTTTTGACAGGGATGAAGTTCCTCCGTCGTGGACTACCAACCACAAACAATTTTAATCTTTTTGACGGGGTAAAATAAATGATGACATGAGGCCACCTCTTATTCAATAATAATGTCCCCAAAGAGACATAATAGCTGCAGCTGAATATAAAACGACCATCTTCCAACACATATAACACGAACCAAATAGTAAACTTTGTCAAAGAACCCATGAAATAATCCGATATAAAAATTTCTTCTTTGATGCACAGCCTTCACATTTTGTGCTCCCCCTTTCTTGAATATTTTGGTCACATAAACTTATCCACAACATAAGAAATAAAATACCTCTTACTTGTTCTTCTTCTACTTCTCCCCCTCAAGATGGGAGGTAATGGCAGTGATCCAAGCTTGAACCAAATATCATAGAAATAGTAATAATCCCAAATAAAAGAGATTTGTAAATAAGCCCTCAAACCAGGGGGAAGTGAGATATTTTCCTGATATATCAACTCAAACAGTGACACAAACAATCGGCATAAATTCGGATTTTTCAATACAACAGGATACCGGCATGACCTTTGATTCTTCCAATTCGAATATTTCTTTCTTTATAGATCAGATTGACATGAAATTTTTTCCTAATGAAACTAGACTTGAATAAATTTCATACAAGTATAACATCTCTGCATAAAATATAATTATCAGAAGATAAATAATCTGATAGGTTTCGGTCTCTGTCATATAGCTGAACTCAGTTTTGTTTCTCCTGTTTTTTCAGAACGACCATGGACTCTTCCAAGATCAATATCTCCTAATAAAAAAATCATACCAAGAATTGGTTGAATAGATAAAAAAATAGACTTACAGATATTTCTTTTGATATATAATTCTCCATATAAATTCTCTTTCTTGATAGCATAAAATATCTCAGAATTTGAGGATTTCTGCTGCTGCACGAACCTCTGTTTAAAATTGACCTTTGTTGCTTCAAATATCAATTTCTCTTTGTAGATAACTCAAATAAAAATTGGTTGAATAGGTTAAAGAATATACTTACAGATATTTCTTTTGATATATATCTCTCCATATAAAGTCAAGTTCTTGACAGCAAAACATACCTCGAAAGCTGAAGCTTTCTGCTGCTGCTCGAACCACTTTTTCAATCTAACCTTCACTCATTCAAACATAAATATATCTCTATATATAACTCTAATTGGAAAAAATATATTTTCTTTGGAAATTAGACTCAAATATCTTGCCATCAATATATATTTTGAAATATAAAAAACTACATATAGAGGTAAAAAGTACAAAGAAATCTACGGGTGTAGGGACAAAAAAAATAACTACGAACCTAGACCTAGGGTTTAGGTTTTAGAGAAAATTATCACATTACCTCCGTGAGTTGACCAAGTCAACTCACAAAACCTGCTCTGATACCATGTTGAATTTATGGAAAAGTGAAATACTTCATTGACATCAATAACTTGTTGTAATCAGAGTACATGAACCTCAATTTATAATAGAGGAAGGTAGTAGAGTCCAATTACAATAAAACTACCCTTTGCCCAATTACACCCAAACTCTAACACTTAAAAATAAGTCCTAACATAATTAAATAACTCAATATAGATAAAAGACAAACATAACTCAAACTAAAACTTTCTTTGACGTGACCATAAGATAAGATACTTTTGTGAGTCCTCGATCTTTTAGCTGATGTGATAAGGATGTCAGCTCATGGTAATCACTGTGGGTGTTACTTCTTATGGGTTTGGGCCCATCTTGTGGGCCTTCCTTGGTCATGTGACTCATCTTATAATAATCTTATACATGTGGGCCTTCCTTGGTCGTGTGGGCTTGAGCTTATCTTCCAATACTCCCCCTCAAACTGGAGGTGAGAGAACAACATGAACTCCCATATTTCTGCAAATGATGTATAGAATATTTTTGTATGAAATAGCACATCTTCCAATATGCCTTCATCTTCCAACATTCCCCCTGACGCTGTTGCGTCCTTCCATGAGGCCCTGTTGGCATAATATAAGTGAGAATAAAAATCACTCCTAGCCGGTAAGCCATTACTTCATATTCTAGTCCTAATGCTAGATGCAGGGCACACTCTGTCTTCTATCGGTAGTGTGTCTATCGGCATTGCTCTGAAGTGTCCACCACCGTGTCCCTCCACAAGATAATGATTCTCAAGTGGTAGGACTCATAAAAGCCATTACGGGGGGGGTGAGGGGAGGATTATATAGATGTAATAATAAGTTCCTCCGTCATGGACTTCCAACCAAAAATAATTTTGATCTTTTTGACGGGGATGAAGTTCCTCCGTCATGGACTCCCAACCACAAATAATTTTGATCTTTTTTACGGGGATGAAGTTCCTCCGTCATGGACTCCCAACCACAAATAATTTTGATCTTTTTGACGGGGTAAAATAAATGATGACATGAGGCCACCTCTTCTTCAATAATAATGTCCCCAAAGAGATATAATAGTTGCAGCAGAATATAACACTTAAGGTAAGTCCTAACATAATTAGGTAACTCAATATTGATAAAAGACAAATATAACTTAAACTAAAAATCTTCTTGGTCGTGACCCTAAGATAAAGATACTTTTGTGAGTCCTTGATCTTCCAATTGATGTGATAAGGATGTCAGCTCTTGGTAATCATTGTGGGTCCTACACCTTATGGGTTTGGGCCCATGTTGTGGCCTTCCTTAGTCATGTGACTCATCTTATAATAATCTTACATATGTGGGTCTTCCTTTGTCGTTTGGGCATGATCTTATCTTCCAACACAACCTATTGAGGAGAAAACAAACAATAAGAATGGCATTAGGGCATTAAAAATGAGGTACAACCATATCATGTAAAAGATCCCTGGAAACTTCAAGAAGGTTCCTATTATTTCTTTCAACCACCCCATTTTATTGTGGAGTGTAAGCATATGATGTTTGATGAATAATGTTGTGGTCACTGAAAAAGATTGAAACTCATCAAACATGTAGTCTTTTACATTGTCAAACCGAAGAATTTTCATTTTAGTACTAAATTTGAGTAGAAAGCATAGCACAAAAGGATTTAAAATAGGTAAGATTACAAACCTATCTTTCATTAAAAATAACCATGTTACCTGAGTATCGTCATCAAAAAAGATAATGAGGTATTTGGATTGATAAACAATATAAACACTTACAGGTCCCCACACCTCAGTATGAACTAAAGAAAGAAGCGTAACCACCTTTAAGTTTAGCCTGAGGAGAGAAAATACTCCTGTGGTGTTTACTCAAGTGACAAACTTCAAATTTTAAATTAGAAACAAATTGTACAAAAGGAAGCATATGTTTGAGAGACTATAGAGATGGATGCCCTAATCTATTGTGCCATTGAAGAGCCTTTGCACTTGAACTTGATGTAGTAGTGACTATTGGTAGGTTTAGATAGTAAAATCCCCTTGTTCATGGCTTCCACCAATCACCTGCTTCGTTTTCATATCTTGAAAGACACAATAAGCGGGAAAAAAAGTAATGGATCAGTTAAAGTTTTTAGTTAACTGACTCACTAACAGTATTTAATGAAAAATGATGAACAAAGAGGACATCATTGAGGTGTAAGGTAGGTACAGCAGAACTAGACCCCACAGCATTAACCTTGGTTTGAGATCTACAAAAAAATTGGTCATACAAGGAGATAGGGAACTCAAAAGATTAACATTACTTGTCAAATTCTTGAACGCCCCAGAATCAATAATCCAAGATGAAGAAAGTGAAGTAACTGAGACCACACTTGTCATAGTAGTTACTGCAATAGTAGCGGGAGAAAGCTTGTTGGGGGCAGGTACCATCATTGTCTTTAACTTTTGGAGCAACTAAAAGTCCTCATATGATACAGTTTTCTTGCCTTTTTGGGGCTCAATTTTTCAATCACCTTCGTCTCCACTATTTTTAGAAACCTGATTCATCGTAGCCCTATCCGGTTTACCATGTATTTTCCAACATGTGTCAACTAAGTGATTTAAGCCCCCACTAACGTACATAAACAATTTGCATTTTCAGTTCTTTGAGAGTTTTTTACCAGCCTTACCACCTCTTCCTCGACCACCCTTATTATGTCTCCCTCATCCTCTATTGTTTAAACTTCCTCCTCTACCATGGGAGTATATGGCCAATGATACATCAATGAGTGGAGTGGAGGATGGGTCCCGAATACGTAACGTTGTGACACATATATCATCAAATGAAGGAAGAGCAAGTGAGCTAAGGATTCTACGCTTAGCCACTTCAAGGTAAGGTTTCAAATTAACAAGGCAAATAAAAGCTGCTAATGATTCCCATTGTTTTTCTTGAAAAAAAATATAAGTGGAATATGGCCATGCAATTTTCCATTATTATATAAGTCCCCTGAATCGGGCAAACTAGTCATGCGAATTCTCATCGAGTTTGGTATTATACATTATTTGAAAGACATCATATAATTGTTGGAAGCTATCAACATTAGAATATAACTTTCCATAGGTATCCCAAACTCATTTGGCCATCTCAAAATGGAAAACATTATTTGCAACACTTTCTTCTATACAATTAATCAACAAACTAATAACAAGAGTATCTTCTTTAAGCCACTTTTTTTATAAACAATCCTCCTCATCCACAAGAGAAGGTTGCTTGGTCAAGTGATCGGATAGTTCTAGTGTGATAGGGAACCACTTAACCAATTGAGACCAACTCAAATAGTTCGATAATTCTTTCAAAGAAATAGTTATAATTTTAAACAAATCACTTTTACCAACCATGATAAAGCATAGTTCTTCAACCATGAAGCACTTATGTTATAAAAAATAAGGATAAGAGATGAATTAATAGCATAATCTTTAACTTGTTTATAAAGTCCAATCAACAACCTCAAGATTAACCAAAATGATCTCCAAATAGCTTAAGTGCAAGAACTATAATAACGAGAAGGTGTGTACCTTCTTTAAATAACTTCTCTTTTCACAACAATGTTGGAAATCAAAGTTACTAATGTCAGAGTGGTTCCGTCCACTCTTATCTGAGTTAGGTACTTGGCTTTCCGCACCTTAAACGGCTAGTCTTTTCGGGTTGTATTTGCTAGGTATCTGACTCAGAACTTTGTAGTTAAGCGAGCCTGGGCGAGAGTAATTCTAGGATGGGTGACCTCCTGGGAAGTACTCTTGCCTAGGACTTTGGAATGGTATCAGAGCTAGGCACGCCACGACCAGCGTTCGTATCCCGTGAGAAGCGGCTCCAGATTGGGCGGGGTGGGTGTGTGGTCTGAGTTAGGTACTTGGCTTTCCGCACTTAAACGACTAGTCTTTTCTGGTTGTATTGGCTAGGTATATGACTCGGAACTTCGTAGTTAAGCGAGCCTAGGCGAGAGTAATTCTAGGATGGGTGACCATGGAGCTTGGAGAATCTAATAGAGTCATTAATTGAAGGTTGTTAATCTAAAGAAAGGAAGGTAGAATGCAATGGAAGGTGGAAAATGATCTCAGACTTGTCTCAATTTGTCAAGTTGCCATCCCTATTTAGAACTTTTTTTCAACGAATGACTGAAGTTCTGAAACCAGGAATTTTTAATCTCAAAGTTCTTACCAAATTGAACTCTTGGTCTAGGAAGAGTTCTATATTCTAAAGATAAAAAAAAAACACCACCGAGGGGGAACCAAGCAAAGAAGACACCAACAAATTTCCTGTTGCTACTATTTCTTCTCTAGTTTTTGAAAATTATCACATGAAGCAAACCAATATGTTTGCTTTAATTTTGATGGAAAACTAGAGTTAGTCTATTCTCAAACTCCTAGCCCTCTAAATCTCATCGACTTAGAATCTTAATGAGTCAATTTAAGAAAAGAACAGCAGCAAAGTGCATGAGATATGCTGCAGCTTGTGGTTTGCATGAACAATGAGTTACCAAAACATTTTCATGCAAGAAGGGGGCAAAAAAACACATCTTCCAGGCTTCAAGGGTGAATCAAGATCTTAACAACTATTCTGAAAGAAAGTACTTTTCTGTTTTTAGACAATGCTACTGCTACCGAATTCATCATAGCATCTTGTAATCAACTGAGCAAAAAAACAACATTCAAATGAAAACCTGAAATCACTACTTTAACACCATGTTGTTTTTCAAGATTACATGTTGGTAATGCTTATAACATGAGGTAAAGGAAGAAGAAGAGAAGGAGACAAAGAAAGAGAGAGGAGAGAGGTCAGCTTGTTGGAGAAGCATAGAGCATGTGAGAAAGAGTGAGAAGATTAGGGTTATGAGTTGATGCCTTAACCCTCCCCTTACACTTATTTATATAGATCAAAAGTATCAAATCATATGAATACCCTCACCCTAATAGGTGGAGATTAAAACCAAAGAATATAGTTTTTTTTACATCAATGCCACTTATGGTCATTCGTATCTTCTAACACTTGAGATATTAGCAAGATTAAAGCAACATTTTGAAGAGCACGTAAGTAGAGTTTTACATTTTTCTATAGATAAAGCAACTGACGTTTCAACCATTTACTTATACCAACACCTAAAATGAATCAAATCTCTACTAGCTTGAGACTCTCCTTCATAAACCTACAAAATAATTAGATTAATATAAACTTTTCTGATTCATGTATGACCACACCAAAATATATAAACTTATAACGCCCATGTACCATTCAAATAAGAATAACTTTATATAACATTAGAATTTTCTCTAGAGATTAGAATTAGAAATAATTTTAAAAACTCACCATTGTTTGCATTTGTTGTTGAAGCTTGAGACTCATTCAAGGAATATCCTCTACTAATATAGATGTTTCACTTAAAAAATAGAGAAAACAAACTTAATTGAACAATTACATAAGAATTTTGAATCAATTATTTTAAATATAAAAAAACAATTAATTACCTTTTCTTCAACTAAGCACAACTTCTCTTATCATGGTGTGCAAGCTCATTACAACCATGACACAACCTTTTGATTCAAGAAGCCTCTTCCATTGCCTACTCTTTACCTCTCTTCAATTTCTTACCACTACATTTTGGTTTAGAAATCTTAGGAGGATGGTTTGAAGGATTACTTTTACTTTTCTCTTTCCCAAATTTATTTTCACTTGTTAAGGTAATTGGAACTCAACTAACAGCTAGTGAAGGGCAACTATTTTATCTTTTGTAAATGCATATACTTCAGTAGAACAATTTTTATACGTAAGTGTTATAATGTGGGACCCACCATGGCTACACGAGCTGGTGGGATCCACCATGAGGACGTGAGAAGCCAAGAGGAGTCATCACACAAGCTGGCATGAGTTGGAAGATAAGAAGCACGAGCTGGAATGAGTTGGAAGATTTGAAGATCAAGTGAGACCCACAAAGATACCACGAGCTGGTATCCTTATTACATGAGCTGGAAGATCAAGTAGGACCCACCAAGATAAACCATGAGCTGGCATCTTCAGCCTATGGTCACTCCTTATAGAAGAGTTAGATTTTGGGTTAAGTTAGACTTCTAATTATCTTGAGTTAACTTATCATTATAGGCTTATCTTTAAGAGTTAAGAGTTGGAATATAATTAGGAGAATGAAGTTTAATACATGGACTCTACCACTTTCCTCTACTATAAATAGAGGAGCTTGTACTCTGAATTAAATCATCTAAGGAAGTAATTCTCCCTTCTCTCTCACGTAGAGTTCTCTTTTTGCTTAAAGTCTTTCTTTCCTTTTTCTTCTTCTCTTCTCTCTACCCAAGAGCTTCCTTTTTCCTTTTTTTTTCCCTCTCTCACCTTGCTCGAGATGTTAGTAAAGGGATCCTAAATTCAACATGGTACAGAGCATCAAATTTAGGATCCCTACGTCAAAAGGAATGCTCTAAGAAGGCATGATCAAAGCCACTCAAAGAAGGCTCTTTGTGAAGGAAGATTGAAGCTCTTGAGATAAGTTTCTTTATTATTCTTAATATTAATTCATGTTACTAGTTTTTGAGTTTAGAAGATGATTTAGAGATGATTTTATGTCTGTCTTCATCTTATGAGTTTGTGAAGATATATGCATCTCGGATTAGAAGAAGGTACCAAAACAGTTTTATCGGTTTGGAAATTTTTTGACTGAGACCAGTTTATGATGACATTGATACATAAAAAGTTATAAGTTTGTGGGAACAAGATTTCGTGACAAAGAAGGTTGATATTGAGCCTATTATGAGTGGTTATTTATTCATTGAATTTCATAAATATGATTACTTAGCTTCTATGTTAAGCCTCTCCATTAACTGAGTTGATTGAAGAATTCTACTTGGTTTCTTTTATTATTATTTGTTGGAGAATTATTTAAACTTATTAGCCTATTATGGCTGAAGAAAACATGAGTAACAAAAGTGATATACTCAGAATTACTACTATACCCTTGTGAGGGGGGTATCAAATTTCATAAGTTGGTCCATATTGGTTAAAAGGTTTCTTAAAACAAATGACCTACTTGGTTACCTCACCAACCGTGGACCACCTGTTGATGAAGAGGATATTTTTTTTTATAAAAAGTGGCTAAAAAATTATACTTTAGTGATTAGTTGGTTAATCAACAACATGGAAGAACATATCTCCAACAATGTTATTCATCTTGATACTGCTAAACAAATTTAGGAGACATGTGCTAAGTTGTATTCTAGTCACAACAACTTACATAGGTCATATGATATTCTCCAAAGAATGTTGAATACTAAAAAAGGAGAAAATATCCATGAATATTTGGTCCACTTTAGAGGCCTTCTCCAAGAGTGGAAAATAACTTAGCCTAACACCATGGTTGTATCTGTCCAAGATAAGCATAAAGAAGCATTAATCACTGCCATTTACCTTGCAAATATTAAACCATATCTCAAAGTTTCTCAGAGTCAACTTCTTAGCGCCTCTATTGTTCCCACCTTTGATGATGTATGTGCCACATTACTCTGTATTCTGACGCTTCTTCCTCTACTACTGAAGTAGCATCTGCTATGTACTCCAGACATAGGGGAACATCATCCGATTGCGGCCGAGGCCATGGCAGAAATTATAGGGGAGGACAAGGAAGAGGTGGAAGAAATGGTTCTGTCAAAATAGATGGCAAGGAATGCACTCAGTGTTGGAGATATGGCTACACTATAGATACGTGCTATTACAGGGTGGAGTGCACCTATTGTGGAAGATATGGCCACTCTATAGAAACATGTTATAAAGCTAATGGCAAACCAGACTGGACGAAGGCTAATCAAGCCATGGTAAGTGATACAAAGGAGGACCATTCAACTACATCAACAGAAAAGAAAATACTTACCGATGATGATGAGTATGACTTGTTCCATAAAATGAAAACAATGATGGGTTCTTCTCCAAGTTCCTCCTCAACTATCACTGCCTCCACAACTTCAGGTATGTTATATGCCTCCTCTTCATTCAGGATAATTGACTTAGGAGTCTCTGAGCATCTCACAGGTAACAAAACTCTATTACAATCAGTTTCTCCATGTCTTTCTCATAAATTTGTTACCATAACTAACGGTTCTCAAATTAAAGTTCTAGGGAAAGGATCCACTTCTGTTACACCATCACTTCCACTCACAAATATCCTTTTTGTTCCTACTTTTTCCTTGAATCTTTTATCACTTAGTCAGCTCACCAAACAATTTAATTGCTCTATCACTTTTTCACCCACTTCTTGTGTGTTTCAAGATCTTATAATGAAGCAGGTGATTAGTGGAGGCCATGAAAAAGGGGGGCTCTACTACCTGGACGTGCCTAAACTAAATACTGTTTCAACCAGTGAAACTGAGACAAGGCTATGGCACAACCAATTGGGACATCCATCCGTACAATCTCTTCATCATATTTTTCCTACTCTTAAAGCAAGGTCATAATTAAATTGTGAAGTTTGTCAATTGAGTAAACACCAAAGGACTACATACCTCATCCAGAAGTTAAAAGTGTTACTTCTTTTTCTTTAATCCATACAGATGTATGGGGACCCTTGAGCGTCTCAAATATTTTCCAAGCCAAGTACTATATTACATTTATTGATGACTTCACTCGTACCACTTGGTTATTTCTTTTTAAAGAACATTCTAGATTTTTAAATTGTTTCATGCTATGGTACTCACTTAGTTTGGTCAGAAAATAAAAGTACTTCAGTCTGATAATGCAAAAGAATATACTTCTAGAGACCTTGACTCCTTTTGTCAAGAAAATGACATTATCCATCAAACATCATGTGCCTATACCCATCAAAAAAATCATGTAGTAGAATGAAAGAATTGTCATATTCTTGAGGTAGCTCGCAGTTTACAATATGCTATGAAAGTTCCATACTTTTATTGGCCACATGTCATTCTTACTGTGTGTTTTCTTATAAATCAGCTACTGTCATCTATTCTCGGTAATACATCACCATATTCTTTATTGTTGCCACATAATGATCCTTTTTCACTACCTTTAAAGGCTTTGGGTGTCAATGCTTTGTTCATATTACCTCCCCTAAACACAGTAAACTTGATCCCAAATCTATCAAGTGTATCTTCTTAGGATACTCCCGCACATAAAAGGGTTATGTTTGCTATAATCCCACTCTCCAACGTTTACTTGTGTCCAGGGATGTCACCTTTTTTTAAGAATCTTCATTCTATTATGACCGATTGTGCCCTGTGCTATGTAAACTACTCAACCCCCAGACACACTGGCTGACACTACACTTGTTCAGTTTACATATCCTACCGAGGTAATTTCATCTTCTCCTATTATTTTTGGCCCACAATATGATACTTGTCCCATTGCCTTGCGGAAAGAACCCAGGACTATATTGTGATAATCAGGTAGCAATATATATCACATCAAATCCGGTATTCCATGAGAGAACAAAGCACATTGAAGTAGACTGCCACTTCATACAAGAAAAATTCCAAACCTTCATATTATCTCTCAAACATATATCCTCACAAAGCCAAGTTGCAGATATTCTCACTAAACTAGTCACTCATAAAATTTTGTCCACCATCTACAGCGAGCTGGGCATTTACGATGTTTTCTCACCCCCAACTTGAGGGGGAGTGTTACAATGTGGGACCCACCATGGGATCACGAGCTGGTGGGACCCACCATGAGGACATGAGAAACCAAGAGGAGTCATCACATAGGCTGACATGAGTTAGAAGATAATAAGCACGAGCTGAAATGAGTTGAAAGATTTGAAGATCAAGTGGGACCCACAAAGACACCACGAGCTGGCATCCTTATCATATGAGATGGAAGATCAAGTGGGACCAACAAACATAAACCATGAGCTGGCATCTTCAGCCTATATTCACATCCTTATAGAAGAGTTAGAGTTTGAGTAATGTTAAACTTCTAATTATCTTGAGTTATCTTACCATGATAGGTTTATCTTTAAGAATTAGAGTTAGAATGTAATTAGGAGAATGAAGTTTAATTGTACATGGACTCTACCACTTTACTCTACTATAAATAGAGGAGCTTGTACTTAGAATTACTCAGAATTAAATTATCAAATGAACTAGTTATCCCTCCTTCTCTCGTGTACAGTTCTCTTTTTGCTTGAAGTCTTTCTTCCCTTTTTCTTCTTCTCTTCTCTCTACCCGAGCGCTTTCTTTTTTTTTTTTCTCCCTCTCTCACCTTGCTCGAGATTTTAGTAAAGGGATCCTAAATTCAACAATAAGCAATCAGCCCAAATAAATATGAACTCATTACTTCAGTTAGATGTTAAGGGCACTGCATCACCTCAAAGTTCACAACCACTATGATCCAAAATAAAACTTATACTTTGTGTCCATCTCTTCACGATGTAATGCTTAGGAAGTTATTCAATATACGCATTTCTTAAAATGATAAGAATGTGCCTACAAGGGATACTTTCCAACTCAAAGTTCATACAAGGACAAAAAGCAAGATGTTGATGTGTATCATATGACACTTCGAGGCTGTTCTTTTGAGGATGTACCAGCCCAACCAATTTTACCCAATGTATTGTTGAACTTCTCTCCCTTTGTGAACAAAAGTTCTGACTCTTTTAGAATTTTTTTGAAACTAAAAAAATATGGACCTTGTGTATACCTTTGTTATTTGCATCTCAAAATTGAATTGGGTAATTATTTGAGGCTTGGTATATAGTGTGTCATGATAGGCCTTCTTCATTTGCTGCTTTTTCCCTTATGGTTGCTTCATTATTTTGAATGAATTCAACTAATTATTTACTTTTACATAATTAAGAGTTAAAAAAAAAAAGAATTCATACTTTCACTCCTTTGAGTGGTTCGTATTCCAACCATGAATATGTGCTTACCGCATGCGGAAACCAATTGATTTTCTTCACTTAAGATTTTGTGCAACCAATTGTTATGGTCTAATTAAAACATTCCATTAATACAACACCATTTTGCTTCAAATTATTTTGGCGCATCAAAGTTCCACATACAATCTGCTAAAGCATACTGGAATTTTTCATCACAAGCAATAGGACCAATTTTTCAGCAACCTTGTTTAGTATGTGCTACATACAATACCTATGAAAACTATTTGGAAATTAAATTTTGGTTTCATGTGCTATACTAGGATCCCGATATGTTACAATGGTACAAGGGTGCTGGTTTGACATAGCACTAAGAAATTGTTGAAATGACCAAATAAATGAATCCCCTTTCTCATCTTTTAACAATCCACAACCAAAGGTTGTTGATTGTCCATGATGATTGACTCCAGTAAAAGGTGCAATTATAAGTTTGTATTGGCTAGAATCATAAGTAGTATCAAAAGCCACTACTTCACAAAAATGGTGACAAGCCTTTCCTAGCCTCTCTGTCTACTAAAAAACAGTGAGTTAACATCTTCTCATCATCAATTTCATACAAATTGAAAAATGAAGAATTTACTTCTTGTAGATCATTGAAATGATCCAAAAACATTTGTACATCATAGTCTTTTATATCTTGTCTCATGTGTTCCTCATAATTTCAAACATCTCTTTCCATATACCCAACCTTGTCATATCCTCCAGACAATATCTCAAAGAAAGAAATAACTTTTGTTGTAGAAACATTAGCAATCTTGAATGTATGAAACAAATGCTCATACATAATTTACCTATGCAAGGGAAAAAATTGCCTTTTATGAGGAATCAATAGGACATGATCATGGCCCTCCACAAATTTCACCACTTGTCACATCTCATCAGAATCTTTAGTAAACCTTATTAATGCCTCCACACCCATTTCTTATGGTTTATTGTCTTTTTTTTTTTAAGGTGTCATCAAAATTATGATTTCTCCTTGCATATCCTTCTTTTTAACATGTAAAATTCTGACCATTCATTTCTTTGGTATTTTTTGGAAGATAGGCCCAAGCCCACACAACCAAGGAAGGCCTACGTATCCAAGTATGTTGGAAGATGGGCCCATACCCATAAGACCAAGGAAGGCCCACACATCCAAGAGATGTGGAAGATGGGCTCAAAGCCCAGAGACCAAGGAGAAGCCCTAGGCCCATACAATTATGGCATTATGAGTCTAACAAATAAGAAGTCTTACAGAAGAAGAAGTCTTAAAGAGCCACAATTATTATGGAACTAAGTCTCATAGAGGAGTTTCAGTTTAAAGGTGTTTTAGTCAAGTTAATATTTTATTTATATTTGGTTATTTTATTATTCTAGGACTTATCTTAAGTGTTAGAGTTTGGTTGTAATTGAGACAAATATAGTTTTATTGTAATTAGAGTCTACTACCTTCCTCTATTATAAATAGAGGTTCATGTACACTGATTACTATAAGTTAATGAAGTATTTCTCTTTTCCATAAATTCAACAGTATTTTAACAATAATTCATAGAGCTTTTACATACACTAAATCCTCCATCCCTAGCATAAGCATAACCAAATGTTTTTGTTGACTCAATTGAGTCAAAAAACATACCTACTCTAGGCTTTTTATCTTCATTTATTGTTGGATTCAACACACCATCTCCTCTACAATCCAAGTTGTTTCCATCCTCTGATAATTCTTCACATATGTTTGTTTCTTCTTCCCAATCTATCTTTGCAAATGAAGCACATGAACATATTAAAGTATTTGAAAACTAAGCAACCATGTTTAAGGAATAACTCCAAATGCATGACCAAAAGAATGCACACCAAAAACTAGAGAATGAATTGACCAAAATTAGACAACGTGCTTCGCTTCCAAATTTTTTCTTCTCATACAACCAACTTCACCAAAAACTAGCAATTCCATTCTTGGTTTAAGTCATGTTGTTGAATTTATGGAAAAGAGTAATACTTCATTGACTTATTATAATCAGAGTACATGAACCTTTATTTATAATAGAGGAAAGTAATAGAGTCCAATTACAATAAAACTACCTTTGTCCCAATAACTCTCAAACTCTAACACTTAAAGATAAGTCCTAGCATAATTAAATAACTCAATATAGATAAAATACAAACATAACTCAAACTAAAAATCCTCTAGGACATGACCATAAGATAAATATGGCTTTGTGAGTCCTTCTTGATCTTCTAACTTTTGTGATAAGGATGCCAACTCGTGGTAATCGTGGTGGGTCCTACTTCTTATGGGCTTGGGCCCATCTTGTACGCCTTCTTTGGTCGTGTGGCCCATTTTGTAATACTCTTAGATATATGGGTCTTCCTTGGTCATGTGGACTTGGGCCCTATCTTCCAATGCTCCCTCTCAAGCTGAGGGTGAGAGAACATCAAGAACTCCCAGCTTACTGCAAATGATGTATAAAATCTTTTTGTATAAAATGGTACATCTTCCAACACTCCCCCTCACGCTGTTGTGTCCTTCCATGAGGCCCTGCTGGCATAACATAAGTGAGAGTAAAACTCACTTCTAGTCGTATGACATTGCTCTTTAATCTAGTCAATTAACTCATGTTGGATGTTCGGCACACTCCTATCTTCTATAGGTAGTGCCACTCCTATCTTCTATACATAGTGCGTCTATACGTTGTTCGGAAGTGTAATAATAAAAAACTTTAACATCACCTCCCTCCATAGGACAATGACTCTCAAGTGGTAGGAGTAATAAAAGACATTACAAGGGGGTAGTGGGTTTATTTATAATGGTGTCCCAATCCGGACCAACTCTCATGGTATCCCAACCGTGATATTTTTTAGAGTTAAATCTATCATGGTATCTCAATTCAGGCACCGACTCTCATGGTGTCCCAACTGTGATTATTTTATAGAGTCAAATAAATTGTGGTATGAGAAAAGGTACTGAGGCCACCTCTTCTTAAACAATAATGTCCCCAAAGAGACATAATAATTGCAGCTGAATATAACAAGACCATCTTCCAACTCATATAACACGAACCAAAATAATAAACCTTGTAGAAGGACCCATGAAATAATCATAATCCGATATAAATATTTTTTTTAGAGGTAGAAGCTTCATCTTTTGTGCACTCCATGTCTTGAATATTTTGGTCACATAAACTTATCCACAATATATGGAATAAAATACCTCTTTCTTGTACTTCTTCTACTTCTCCCCCTCAAGCTGGGAAGTAATGGCAGTGATAACTTGAACTAAACATCATAAATGTAGACATAAGCCCAAATAACATAGATGTATAGATAATCCCTCAAAATAGGGAGAAGTGAGATATTTTCCTGATATATCAACTCAAAAAGTGACGCAAAATAATGGGCTTAAATTCGGATTTTTCAATGCAATAGAACACCAACATGATCTTTGATTCTTCCAATGCCAATATATCTTTAAATATAGATCAGATTGATATGGAATTTAATCCTTCTGAAACTAGACTTAAATATATTTCATCCTAGAAAAACTTCTCTTCATAAAATATAATTATCAGAAGATAAATAAACTGATAGATTTCTGTCTCTGTCATCTAGCCGAACTAAGTATTGTTTCTCCTTTTTTTCCAGAATGACCATTGACTATTCCAAGATCAATATCTCCTTATAAAAAATTCATACCGAGAATTGGTTGAATAGGTAAGAAAATAGACTTACTTATCTTTCTTTTTATATATATTTATTCATATCAAGTCTCTTTCTTGATAGCGAAAAATACCTCAGAAGTTGAAGTTTTCTGCTATTGCTCGAACCTCTTTTTCAATCTGACCTTTTCTGCTTCCAATATCGATTTCTCTTTGTAGATAACTCAGATAAAAAAATGGTTGAATAAGTCGAAAATAGACTTACATATATTTTTTTATATATATATTTATCCATATAAAGCCTAGTTATTGATAGCATAAAATACCTCAGAATTTAAAGCTTTTTGTAGCTGCTCAAACCTTTTTACAATCTGACCTTCGCTCATTAAAATATCGATATATCTCTGTAAATAACTCTGATTTGAAAAAATCATTTTTTATTGAAAAGTAGACTCAAATAGATTTCTGTCAATATATAATTTTCAATATGAAAATCTCAAGATAAAGGTGAAAAACTCAAAGAAAACTACGGTGTAGGGACTGAAAAAAAAAAAACTATGAACCCAGACTTAGGGTTTAGGGTTTAGAGAAAATGATCTCATTATCTTTGTGGGTTGACCAAATCAACTCATAGAACCTGGCTCTGATACAATGTTCAATTTATGGAAAAGAGATATACTTCATTGACTTATTATAATCAGAGTACATGAACCTCTATTTATAATAGGGGAAGGTAGTAGAGTCCAATTACAATAAAACTACCTTTGTCCCAATTACACCCAAACTCTAACACTTAAAGATAAGTCCTAGCATAATTAAATAACTCAATATAGATCAAATACAAATATAACTCAAACTAAAACTCCTCTAGTACGTGATCATAAGATAAATATGGTTTTGTGAGTCCTTGATCTTCCAACTTATGTGATAAGGATGTCAGTTCATGGTAATCATGGTGGGTCCTACTTTTTATGGGTTTGGGCCCATCTTGTAGGCCTTCTTTGGTCGTGTGACCCATCTTATAATACTCTTAGATTTGTGGGCATTCCTTAGTCGTGTGGGGTTAGGCCCTATCTTCCAACACAAGCCAATTCCTACTAAGTTGATGTTGAATTTTTGGAAAAGAAAAAAACTTTACTAAATTAATGTAATTTGAGTACATGAGCTTCTATTGATAATAAAGGAAACAAGTAGATTCCAATTAAAATTAAACTACTCTTGTCTCAGTTATACCCATAGTTAAACACTAAAAGATAAGTCCTAGAATAATTGAACAATTGAACATAAATAGAAAACTAACATAACTAAAACACCTTTAACTAAGACTCTTTTGTGAGACCTCCTCTTGTGAGACTTCTATAAAACTCCACCATAATAATTCTAGCTCTGTAAGATTTTTTTATATATGCTCTTGAACTTTCCCCCTCAAGTTAGATTTTATATTTCAGCTTGTAATAAAAATGATTCTTGGTCTTCAATTTTATTTTTCTGAAAAAAAATTCTTTGTTGAATTTATGGAAAAGAGAAATACTTCATTGACTTCATTAACTTATTATAATCAGAGTACATGAACCTCTATTTATAATAGAGGAAGGTAGTAGAGTCCAATTACAATAAAACTACCTTTGTCCCAATTATACCCAAACTCTAACACTAAAAGATAAGTCCTAGCATAATTAAATAACTCAATATAGATAAAAGACAAACATAACTCAAACTAGAACTCTTCTAGGACATAATCGTAAGATAAAAATGCCTTTGTGAGTCCTTCTTGATCTTCCAACTTATGTGATAAGGATGCCAGTTTGTGGTAATCATGGTGGATCTACTTCTTATGTGTTTGGGCCATATTGTGGGACTTCCTTGGTCATGTGGCCCATCTTGTAATGCTCTTAGATATGTGGGCCTTCGTTGGTCTTATGGGCTTGGGTCTATCTTCCAACACTCCCCCTCAAGTTGGGGGTGAGAGAACAACATGAACTTCCAGCTTGCTACAAATGATGTATAAAATCTTTTTGTATAAAATGACACAATTTCCAATATGCCTTCATCTTCCAACACTCCCCCTCACACTGTTGCGTCCTTCCACGAGGCCCTACTGGCATAATATAAGTGAGAGTAAAAATCACTCCTAGCCGGTCAGGCATTGCTCCATACTTCATTTCTAATACTGGATGTAAGGAACACTCCATCTTTTGTAGGTAGTGTATCTATCGGCATTGCTTTGAAGTGTCCACCACCATGTCCCTCCACAGGACAACCACTCTCAAGTGGTAGGAGTAATAAAATCCATTACAGGGGGTAGTGAATTTATTTATAATAATGTTCCAATCTGGACACCGACTCTCATGGAATCCCAACCGTGATATTTTTTAGAGTTAAATTTATCATGGTGTCCCAATCCGAGCACCGACTCTCATGGTCTCCCAACCATGATATTTTTGAGAGTCAAATAAATTATATTATGAGAAAAGGTACTGAGGTCACCTCTTCTTCAATAATAATGTCCCCAAAGAGACATAATAATTGCAGCTGAATATAACACGACCATCTTCCAACTCATATAACACGAACCAAAATAATAAACCTTGTAGAAGGACCCATGAAATAATCATAATCTGATATAAATATTTTTTTCTTAGATGCAGAAGTTTCATCTTTTGTGCACCCCCTTTCTTGAATATTTTGGTCACATAAACATATCCGCAACATATGGAATAAATACCTCTTTCTTGTACTTCTTGTACTTCTTGTACTTCTCCCCCTCAAGCTAGGATGTTATGGCAGTGATCCCAGTTTGAACCAAATATTATAGATATAGAAATAAACCCAAATAACAGAGAAGTAGTAATAAACCCTTAAACCAGGGAGAAGTGAGATATTTTCCTGATATAGAAATTCTAACAGTGACGCAAAACAATCGGCTGAGATTCAAATTTTTCAATACAACAGAATACTAGCATAACCTTTAATTCTTCCAATGCAAATATATCTTTAAATATAGATCATATTGACATGAAATTTTCTCCTTTTGAAATTATATTTAAATAGCTTTCATCCAAGTATAACTTCCCTTCATAAAATATAATTATCAGAAGATAAATAATCTGAAATATTTCGGTCTCTGTCATCTGGCCGAACTAAATACTATTTTTCCTTTTTTCCAGCATGATCATTGACTCTTCCAAGATCATTATATCCTTATAAAAAAATCATACCAAGAATTAGTTGAATATTTAAGAAAATATACTTACATATCTTTCTTTTGACATATAATTCTCCATATAAAATCTCTTTCTTGATAGAATAAAATACCTCGGAAGTTGAAGCTTTTTGCAGATGCTCAAACCTCTTTTGCAATTTGACCTTTTTTGCTTCAAATATCAATTTCTCTTTGTAGATAACTCAGATAAAACATTATTTGAATAGGTAAAAGAATACACTTACATATATTTATTTTTATATATATTTCTCTATATAAAGTCTAGTTCTTGAGAGTATAAAATACCTCGGAAGCTGAAGTTTTCTGTTGCTGCTTGAACCTCTTTTGCAATCTGACCTTCACTCATTCAAATATCGATTTCTCTTTGTAGATAACTCCGATTAGAAAAAATATTTTTTCCTTGGAAAGTAGACTCAAATATATTTCCTTCAATATATAATTTTCAATATGAAAATCTTAGTATAAAGGTGAAAAACTCAAAGAAAACTATGGGTGTAGTGACTGAAAAAAAATAACTACAAACCTAAACTTAGGGTTTAGGGTTTAGAGAAAATGATTTCATTATCTCTATGGGTTGACCAACTCAACTCACAGAACCTGCTCAGATACCATGTTAAATTTATGAAAAAGATAAATACTTTATTAACTTATTATAATTAGAGTACATGAACCTCTATTTATAATTGAGGAAGGTATTAGAGTCCAATCCAATTACAATAAAACTACCTTTGTCTCAACTCTAACACTTAAAGACAAGTCCTAGCATAATTAAATAACTCAATATAGATAAAAGACAAACATAACTCAAACTAGAACTCTTTTAGGACGTGACCATAAGATAAAGATGCCTTTGTGAGTCCTTCATGATCTTCCAATTTATGTGATAAGGATGTCAGCTTGTGGTAATCATGGTGGGTCCTACTTCTTATGTACTTGGGCCCATCTTATGGGCCTTTGTTGGTCGTGTGGCCCATCTTATAATACTCTTAAATATATGGGCCTTCCTTGGTCGTATGACCTTGGGCCTATCTTCCAACATTCTTTATAGATGCCAAAACTTCATCTTTTTTGCTCCCCCTTTCTTGAATATTTTGGTGACATAAAAACTACCATAATACGTGGAACAAAATATCTCTTGACTTCTTCTTCTACTTCTCCCCCTCAGGCTAGGGATAAAATGAACGCATAGACCCAACTTGGACAAAACACAATGTGGGAGAAGAAAATCAATTCTAGTCGTACGAGAAAGCTTCATGCACTAGTCAAAATGGTCATAGTTTAAAACATATCCACTCAATTTTAAAGGTGAAAAAATTGCCCAACTGTAGGGCTTAACAAAAAGACTACTCACTTTTTAAGAATAGCTCAAACACAATTACCTCTTGGGTGAAGAACAAAAGACTTAACTCAAGCTCAAGATTGGGCATTGCTTTGAAGTGATAAAAACACAAGGTGGTAAACTAAAGAAATACTAGAGGAAAACAACTTTAACCAGAAGGAGGCGGCTATGGAACACTCGTACTTCCTAAGTGACCTTTGTTTTTTAAAACTATAGTAGACTATATTGGTAGATCTTAATAAATTTGACCAAGTATAACTTTTTTGGGGGGTAACCAAAATTTTCGATGTTGACGATGAGTAAGATACACAACCAAGTAACAAAAATGAAAAACTTGAAAACAACATCGAAGTAGAAAACTTTCACATACCTTGAATAAGCACATCATGGAGTGATTAAATCTGACCAAAACTCTTTGATTGGAAGAGAAATTGGGGTAAAAACTTAGATTTTAGGAGAAAAGGAAACTCAATTCACGTTATAGAGATATAATAGGAGAGAAAATAGGAAAAAATGAGAGAATTTTCATAGAATTGACCTTTGGTACTTTTGATGTCGATATCTCCAAAAATATAGCTCATGATCACAAACGGTTTGTTGCTCAAGAAACTAGACTCAAAGATACTCAAATTGATATCTAATTTGACATAAAGAGATACATTCGTGAATTTTTTATAACCTCTAGATTTTCTTAAGTTTTATAGCTGACCCTTGTAGACTCTAATGAGAATATCTCCTTAAATGTAGATCAGATTACCTGAAAGTTGCTCCTCATGAAACTATACTTTTACACCTTTCATTAAAATATCACTTTTCTTCTTAAAATATACTTATTTTAAGATAAAGAATCTTATAGATTTTGGACTCTTTAATTTAGCATAATTGAATACTCTTTCTTCTTTGGCCAGTATGATCTTTGTTGGATGATGGGCCCAAGCCCACACGACCAAGGAAGCCTAACATATCCAAATGTGTTGGAAGATGAGCCCAAGCCCACACGACCAAGGAAGGCCTACATATCCAAATGTGTTGGAAGATGGGCCCAAGCCCATAAGATATGGACCCACCATGATCACACGAGCTGGTGGGACCCACCATGATCATGTGAGGTGGCATGATGAGTCTTACACAATAAGAAGTCTTTCAATGCCAAAATTATTATGGAATCAAGTCCCACAGAAGAGTTTCAGTTTAAAGGTGTTTTAGTTATGTTAGTCTTCTATTTATATTGGGTTATTTAATTATGCTAGGACTTATCTTTAAGTGTTAGAGTTTGGGTGTAATTGGGACAAAGGTAGTTTAATTGTAATTGGACTCTACTACCTTCCTCTATTATAAATAAAGGTTCATTTACTCTGATTACAATAAGTCAATGAAATATTTCTCTTTCCCATAAATTCAACATGGTATCAAATCACGTTCTATGAGGACTCAGTCAACCCACAGAGATAATGTAATCATTTCTCATCTATTATCTCTAACAGTTTAGGTTCGTATTTATCTTTTTTCTATCCCTATACCCATTATTTGCTTTAAGTTTTCACCTTTATACTTTTATTCTTTTTTTGGGAGTTTCTAGTTCATGACCTCCAAGTGTGATGATCCCTCTCTATCTCTGAAGCTGCTCTCCTGCTCCGTTCGGCATATGTGAGAAGATATATATTGTAGTTTGGATGTCTCCATATTTGGATTAATCTTTATTATTTAGGCTACCATTCTTATGAATTATGAGTTGTTGCTACCTCTCCTCTTCTGAGATATCTGTTGTAAGTTATCCTTCGCATATTTTGCCAGCCAACCTTCTGCTCGCTGGAAAATTTCTCGTATCGCTAGAGAAGAACGTGCTTTTTTTCATTCAGCCTAGCCTTATCTGCCAGAGACATGGTCGTTGGAAAAACCAAAGACATTATTTGTGCGACTTCTCATGCTAAGGAAGTCGCCGAGCATTCCTACCATGATTACTGATTATATATTTGCTCTGTTCGAGAGGATTTACTACTGATTCTCCAGGAGATATCCTCACCGCTATTTATGGAAACTTCGCCTTAGATTATTTTGCATCGGTGATTGACTCTCTACAGGATAGAATTATTTTTAGAAAGATTTGTTCAACGCCAGCATTGTCGTCTCTGGTTCTCCGCTCTGATCGGAAGCGGGGACGACGACCGCAAGCTACGGCTGGAACTGCTATTACTTGGTGTGTTTTTCTATTGTCCTGACATTCTACTGGAACCAAGCTTATTTCTGGAAATTGCTTCGATCTAGCGCAACTTATTCGATTATGCCAACGTCGCACTGGAAGACATTGACACTGTTTTCTGATCATCCACAACTTTGTTGGTATCGCAGGGGACGATGACCCCAGCCTCCATCGAGTTACTAAGTTGTTGTCCATTACAGCTTCCGCTGAGGGGGAGAAAAAAAGTTTAATTTGGTTTTGAGTCCGCTCTATTTGGTGTCGTTGCCGAAGAAGAAGAAGAAGATTGTTGCAATTAAATTTTTCCTAAGTTAGGAAAATTTAATCAAGCGTCGATTCAGCTCCTGCTCCAACCCAAACTGGGCCGAGTTAACCTAGCGACCCCGCAACCCGAGATTTGTTCTATTATGCTGAGTTAACACAGTCAACTCGGGCTAGGTCAACCCAACTTGGCCCACTTATTTTCTGCCTCGGTATACATGTTCGGGTCCCCAAGTTTTACATATATTTCTGTTGCGACTCGGTTATATTGGTCTACAATTTAACTTAGCACAACTCAATTCTATTTCTCCAGCTAGATTATTATTTTGAGGTCTTCGCTATATTTTCCTTGGTCAACATATTATTTGGTGCAAATACTCACATCGGATTATTTCATGGGTCCTTTACAAGGATTTTTGTTATTTTGGTTGTGTTATATGGGCCCAAGCCCATTTCAGCTGGAACTATTGTGTCTCTTGGGATGAGACATTATTGTTCAAGAAGTGGTAGCTTCATCATCCTATCTTCCTCTTTACCCATTACCCATTGGTTATTTGCCATACTCTCTCCTACCTTCCTTTATTTGACTCTCAAATACCTCTTTGGGCCAAGCTTTGGTGTGTTGCTTCGGTTCGGCGTTTAAGTCCATACATATATACATATGGGTGTTTTTAAGTCCATTAAGGCTTTTTTATATATATACCCATGGGTCTTTTATTGATGTCTTGTGAATGACAGGCATTACCCACTTATCGCGTTTGAGAATTGACGCCCGGGTTGAGACACCATGATGGAGGAGCTTATTATTACATATATGTTACCCCCCCCCCCCCCCCCCCCCCCCCCCCCCCCTTAATTGGCATTTATTATTCCTACCACTTGAGAGTTGTTGTCATGTGGAGGGACACGAATATCGAGGAGTTTTACTACACTTTTGAGCATTGCGTATAACCCGCCACCTGTGAATGATAGGAGGGTGCCCTACATCTAGCATGAGTTATGATTGGAGTATGAAGTGATGTCATTTGGCTTGGAGTGATTTTACTCTCACTTATCGTATGCCAACTGAGCCTCATGGAAGAGACCACCAGCTTGAGGGGGACTATTGGAAGATATGGAGGATTGTCATTTTATATGTCATTTTATATGAGAAGATCTTATACACCATTTGCAGCAATTTGGGAGTTCTTGATGTTCTCTCACCCCCAGGGTGAGGGGGTGTTGGAAGATGGGTCCAAGCTCACACGACCAAGGAAGGCCCACATATCAAAGTGTGTTGGAAGATGGGCCCAAACACAAAAGATATGGATCCACCATGATCACATGAGTTGGTGGGACCCACCATGATCACATGAGGTGGTATGATGAGTCTTACACAATAAGAACTCTTACAGAGCCAAAATTATTATGGAAGCAAGTCTCACAAAAGAGTTTCAGTTTAAAAGGTATTTTAGTCATGTTAGTCTTCTATTTATATTGGGTTATTTAATTATGCTAGGACTTATCTTTAAGTGTTAGAGTTTTGGTGTAATTAGGACAAAGGAAGTTTAATTGTAATTGAACTCTACTACCTTCCACTATTATAAATAGAGGTTCATGTACTCTGATTACAATAAGTTAATGAAGTATTTCTCTTTTTCATAAATTCAACAATCATACTCTTCCGAGATCAATATCTCCTTCTAGAAAACTCAGATTGAGAATTGGTTGGATAGGTAAGAAAATATTTCATTCTTGGTGGTATAAAATGTCTCAAAAGTTGAAGCTTTTTGCTGTTGCTCAAACCTATCTTGTAGTCCGACCTTTGTTGCTTAAAATATCAATTTCTCTTTGTATAAAACATCAAATGCATAAATTATTTTTATGTTAGAAAGTAGAGTTGAAGAGCTTTCCATAAATATATAATTTTCAATATGAAAAGTTCAATATCAAGGTGAAAATGCCAAGAAAACAGTGGATATTGGGGCATGAAAAAAGAAAAAAGATAGAATATAAACCTAAACTACTAGAAATGATAAAGCAGAAAAGGATCACAATATCTCTGTGGGTTGACCAAGTTAACTCACAAAACTTGCTTTGATACCATGTTAAATTTCTGGAAAAGAAAAAAATTTCACTTACTTAATGTAATTTGAGTACATGAGCCTCTATTTATAATAGAGGAAACAACTAGATTCCAATTACAATTAAACTACCCTTATCTCAGTTACACCCAAAATTAAACACTAAAAGATAAGTCATAGAACAATTAAACAACTAAATATAAATAAAATACTAACATAACTAAAACACCTTTAACTAAGACTCTTCTGTGAGACTCCAGTAAAACTCCACGATAATAATTTTGGCTCCGTGAGACTTCTTACTGTGAAAATCATGTAAGATTTTTTCATATCTACTCTTCAATAGCAGAACCATGGAGGAACTACTACTTCATTATAGCAAATCGTTCTGGTTTGTCACTACCTAATTAACATGCAACAGGTTGACTTCGTTTCTGGTTTAATCAATTGGCACAACCAGGTTGATGGACTTTTCCACAATTTTTGGAATTGTGAGCTAATATAGAACTAGTTTAGCTTGTATCGACTTGCAACATAAATTTATGGTCATTGAAGGAATTTCTGACTAGACAGTTATGCTAATCAAAGTTTAAAAAAAAAAAATTGGCTCTATAAAGCTTTTGGTATGTCTTGATTTGGTTCAAAACTATCTAGATAAAACAGGATCGTATACTATTAATTTTGCTACGAATGCCTAATAGCATTGAGCCTCCATTTATGCAAAAGTGCATGAAAAGACATTGCTTTTTTTGTAAACTAGACACTCATATGTACAATTTTCATAATAATACTTACACTCTATGTTCTTTGGCTTTCTGTTTGGATTTCAATTTGCTTTTACTATGCAAGTAATCTCAGTGATACAACTTAAAAGAGTCTAAAGTTCTTTTCCTCGTGACATGTTGGTGCAACTTTCTCCGTCCTCCTGCCGAGCTTAATCACACTTAACATTCAAATAGAAAAACAACAAACTAGTTGGTCTCTCTCCCTTGATCAATCCTATTAGGCTAAGGCAATGTGGGATCATTAAGGATTTGGCATAATTAGTCTTGGAAACATAATTAAGAGACGACAAGGAGAGGCTGCCACCAAGTGGACAAACACCGCTACCTCCATCAAATCGATGAAACACTACACAAGTCTTCATGAATGTCATCTATGAAACCACTCCGCTCTCCTGTACAAACAACTATGTTTGGCAGGTTTTCAAATTTCATGTTCAAAAGCTCTTCCAAATACCATTGTATGTAAATTAATGGGATTCTATTCTCATATGGAGAAATGAAAAGAGAGGAATGAATAAGCAGAGGCCCGACTTGGCTACTCAAATCCATGAATCGAGCGTCTGGAATCCATTTAAAAGTATTTTGTACTAAAATTATTCTGTCTTTAGAATTATTCTAAAATTTTCGACTGCTCATTCTTACTTGGCGCATACCGTGATTCTTTTGAGGGAAAGGGATACGGAGAAAAGGATTAGATCCTATGGGTCAGAGAATGGCGACAATGGCTAAGTCCCTATCACCGCGTAGGGTCGAAATCGCAGCAGCTTTTCAACAGATGGAACATCGCAATACTGACTGGAATCACGAGGAACGGAGGGAGTACTCTTTAAGCCTCTTGGTCAAACATAGTAATCGGCATTTAAGCTTCGTTAATCCACTGGGAGTCCTAGAGAGAATCAGGTGCAGTTCATGAGTCTAATAATTAGATTCCTTCTGAAGACGCTTTCGTACGATAAATCTCATCTTCCCTGTCGTATTTTACTTGGAAAATGGTAGCTTTGCTTCTAAAGCTAATGACTCTACAACCCTGCTAAAACCTTAGCATCTAGCCGACATGTTCTTATCCTCTGACCGGCTCACTTTCCATTAAAATGTTCTTTAATTGCCAACAACAACAACAACAGCCTTGAAATCTAGAATTCAAACCCACGAAACATTCTTACTCATTGAGGCTTCTCGGAAGATTGCAGGGTGAAGAGCATCTGTTTTCAAAAGGTTGCTTATCAAATCGACCCAAAGCAACCAATGAGCAATCGAACCCAGTTATACTTTTTGACCGTCTAAAAGGACGATAAGGTCCACTAGACAGAGATTATTATATAAGAAGTTCTTCCAGGCGGTCACAGATGCGGATGCTTTCACCGATAATACTCTATGATTGATAATTTATGAGAAGACAGCTTTCTGTTGATGGGAAATGGTCGACGGCAATGTTTTAAGCGAGTTTCAGCTCATGAAGACTTCCTTAACTGTCAGGTTTAGAAAGATCTATTTTCACAGGTATCTGGAGCTTCAACGTTCAACGCAAAAAGGTGGTCTTCCAAAGGTGGTTTCGTGCATGAATATGAACTGTTTGAGATAAAGTTTTGGAGAGAATCGTAGCGAAGGGAAGCTGCTACTGCAAGCGTCTTCAACTTTATTATAGTCTTGTTGCTAATGCATTATTGAGCTGCCATGGTTAGTGCACTCGGTCATCCTTTACTGCGTTGTATTAGTTATTTTAGTTGTCCGCACTCTCGTTTCTGTCACTTTCCTTCCATATTCCATATTGTAATGCATCTAGCAGTAGCCATTTCTTCTCTTTTTGGCTCCCTTTTCCATCTTTTTCAAACCGAGCACACGAGGGCTGTTGGGTCCCTTTCTTTGTCTGTGTTTGCCTTTCATTTGAACAGCATTGTTTTTTCTTCTTTAAGCTCGAACCTGTGATTACTAATGATAACCCTTTGACAAGGTTATGTAAATGTAAGCCAGGAGGATGGAATATTCCAAGTTGGTCTAACACTGAAATCCATGTTCTCTGTGAAGGGAAAGCCGATTTGTAAATTTGCAAGTATATGTAAATTTCCAGTGGAAACGAATGATTGTAGGTTTGCTTTTAGTTGTCATTTACAGTCATCGAAGTTCATTTCAAGACTGAAAGTGGTAACCATTTTTCACAGGCGAAACCAGGGAAGAAAAGGATGAAAATCCAGTCACCTTGTAACTCCCATGATTGGCTCAAGGTAGTGGAGGTTCCACGTTCAAGCCCATTTTCAGGACACTGTGGTTAAGTCTAAAGCTGAGTGCTCATGGGTCCTCCATGGTCTAGCATTAAGTGGCCACCCCATGATGCAGGCCTCACACCTATGTAATTTCACTAAGAGCAACATAAGCATAATTAAACTTTTAGAATTCATTATTTTCACTATTTAATTCGATCAAATATTTTAAATGTAGTAAACATCATAACTTGTCTTCAGACTCCTATTGATTATTTTAATAACTCATAAAAAATTTAAAGACTTTGCATAGTCCATTTAGATGCAAATTAACTTGGTAGACATCGCACGAGGCGAAAAAGCGATTAACTTTATCCATTTCTAATCTTACTCAGGGACAGTTTGTGCAGCCATTGGAAAACAAAACAATGAAAAAAATCATTCTTCTTTTGATTAATTTTTTGTTGCAAAATTTTCAATTCAAAAAAGTTCCTTTTGAATGTGTTTTTTCCATCACAAGGAATAACAAGAAAATTAATTGTGCATATTTTGTGTTTGCTCTAGAAACAAAATAAATGTTTTATGAATAATAAAAAATAAGAGGTGAAAGACCAAGAGCCACTATAATGTTTCTTGGTTTCTTTTTGCTATATTTTTAATAGGATCAAGGAGAAAAAATTTCCTTTTAGAATTTTAAAATATAAGAGAAATTAAGTGGAATCAAGCCAAAAATGTTTCAACAAAAAAATGGATCAAGAGGAATCACACAAAAAAATTTCCACTAGGCTTTATTTTTTTCCTATGGGTCCTGATTAGCACAAATACAACCTCAATGCCAAATTTGTAAGAAAAAATTTGGAAAATGGTGAAATCCAAGAATTTGGGTAATCATATGAAATATAAATCATCCAATAAGAAGAATTGGGTTATATTTATGAAACATTCTATGTTCATAAATTTAAGTGTTTTGGTTTTAACAATTCTAAATTATTTCTTCGTTATTCTCTATTCTATTCACCGTTTTAGCAAGCAGTAATGATAAGAACTACTGAGGACACTTCGAGTTTTGTGTGAGTTTATGCACTCTTTTAGCATTAACAAAATTATAAAGAAATTATCTACATGATTTTATTTTAGGAGTATACTTTTTGTTTTACGAAATGTATATTAAAGCCCCCTTTATAAAATGTTATACAACAGTACCATTGAACCACTTTATGTTCGATTTAAGCCTATAGAAAAACAAATCTATTTCTTTAATACAAAACATGGCAAGTGTTAGGTGTGGTGAGGAGGTGGAGTGGTGAATAGGTTTGTTAACTTTGATAGATTTATTTGACTCCTTTTTAGTAAGTTCTATGTCTGTATTTACTTTCAGTTAATATAAAGTGGAATGTCACTTTTTATATATTAGACCTTTGTATCAAGGAAGAATGTGAGTTCACCCATTAAACTCATTTCAAACTCATTCTTCATTGCAATAGAAAAAAAATTTACATTGTGGAGGATTTGTAGAACCAAACATGATATCATCCACATAAATTTGAACGATAATCAAATTTTGATCATGGTTCTTAGCAAATAGACTCTTATCTATGCTACGTCTCTTATAATCTTTCTTCTCTAAAGATTCGCTTAATCTTTTATACCATGTTTAATCTTACTTGAACCCATATAATGCTTTATGTAATTTGTATACATGGTCAAGTTTGCTCATGTTTTCAAATCCTCCGGTTGTTTAACATAGAATTGCTCTTGAATGTACCCATTTAGGAATGCACTTTTTACGTCCATTTAGTACAATTTGAAATTCATGTGACAAGGACATACTAATAACATTCTAATTGCCTCGAGCCTAGCCACAGGTGCGTAGGTCTCTTCAACCATTAATTCCTTCTTCTTGGTTATATCCTTTGGCAACTAACTTAGCTATGTTTCACTACTTGATTTTCCTCATTGGCTTTGTTCCTAAAAAAAACCCACTTAGTTCCTATGACTTGCTGATTTTTGGGTTTACGTACTAGAGTTCCAACTTTGTTTCTTTCAAATTGATATATTTCCACTTCCATTGCAATAATCCAAATCTCATCTTTTTTAGCTTCGACAAAGCTTTTAGGCTCTATTTGAGAAATGAATGCGCTATATGCCATAGCTTCATGAGTTATTTTTCTAATTATAATTTTTCCTTGAAAGTTACCAATTATTTGTTCCAAGGGTTGATCAACCATGAACCTAAATTTTTTTGGCTCCATAGGTGGTTCTTCTTGGTTATTCGGGTCATTTTGGTTCTTTACAAGATTTTGATCTTGAGGTTGAGATAGGGAATGAATCGAATGGTTTCCCTCTTCGTCATCAGAGATTGGAGTTGGAGTTGGATTTGGAAAATTAGTTTTTTCAAACTCAATATGTACCAACTCCTTGACTCCCATAGATGTTTGTTATAAACTCTATATGTCTTGCTATCAGTTGAATAACCCAAGAAAATTCCTATCTCAACTCTAGAGTCAAACTTCCCTAAATTTTCTTTTGGTTCGATCAATATGAACTTTGCATCCAAAGGTTCTAAAGTAGCTAATATTGGGAAGGGTGCATGTATACAACTCAAAAGGAGTTTTATTGAGAAGGGACCTTGCGGTTACTTGGTTTATGATATAGTAAGCAGAATTTATGGCTTCAGTTCAAAATCTATGTGACAAGTTGTATGCATGTAGCATAGCCCTTGCCATCTCAATTAAGGATCTATTTCTTCTCACAGCAACACCATTTTGTTGAGGAGTTAAAGGAGCTGAGAATGTACAATGTGCTCCTTTTGCACTTTTTCACATAATTTTTCAATTCACCGAAAAGCATAATCTTTGTATGCTAGAAAATCTATCCATGTGAACCTAGAATAGTCATCTACCGCCATTAAAGTAAGACACTTTCTGTTAAGGCTTAAGGTTTGAGTAGGTCCAATCCAAGTAGAGAGGTTGAAATTACGTTCTATGATTTGAAAGAACTTTTGTGTTGCTTTTCAAGTTGGCAAGCATTACATGGTTTCTATCTTAGAAATTTTTTATCCAATAGTCCTCTCACTAGGTTTTTCTTAACTAATTTGTTCAAGGAATCTATTCCTATGTGTCCTAGCCTTTATTTCATAACCAAGATTCTTCAATTTTAGGACCCAAATAGATGGCACTAGTTGAGGGTAAATCAACAATGTTCATAACATAGATGTTTCTATTTCAATATCCCTCTAGAACAAGTTCATCGTTTTCTTTCTTTATTAAGCATTTGTTACTTTTAAATGAAACTTTGTTACCTTTCTCACAAAATTGACTAATGCTAAGTAGATCAGGCATCAACCCTTCAACATAATAGACATCTGATATGAAAGGGGTTGAGGTACCGATTTTACATATTCCTTTGATGGTAGCTTTGCTATTGCCTCCAAATGTTATATGACCATCATCTATCAGGTTGAATTCTACAAACTTCTTCTTATCACTGGTCATGTGCCTCGAGCACCCGTAGTCTAAAATCCAAACATTTTTCAATGCCTTTGCTCGGAGACAAACTTACATGACAAGAGATTTAACCCTTAGAGATCCATTTTTAAGTTGGGTCCCTATGGGATAACAGTTGAAGCATTAGGTAATTTTGGCATCCAAACTTGTTTGTTTGAGGTTTTGCAGGTCACAACCTTTTTAATTTTTTTGGGTACCCAATGGTGTGTGATGCCATTAGCATTTTTCATTTGGCAAATGTGGGCATAATGTCCACTTCATTGCAATAGTACCATCAAATGTGAAGAATGGGAGTGAACTTCTTGATTTGGCTTTTCTTGTTCTTCCCAATTTTCCTCCCTAGTGAAGGTTTTTGTGATAGAGTTTTGACTTGTTGTTCTAATTCAATGCTCTTCTTTTCAAAAGCAAGTTTGTCGCTTCTTATCTTGTCTATTAACCCACTTTGCCTTGAAGCATTGGCCATATTGCTTTCATTTGCTTCCTTCAAGGTAATAAGCTCTTCCTTGAGCTTTGGAATTTCATGTCTTTGAGCATTACATGTTTCCTTATATTTTCTTAGACTATGAATTGATTTTTCTAAAAGCAATTCTAGCTCATTTTCATAGTCCGAGTTGCGTACCTCTTCCAAAGTGATAGACTCTTCATCATCTTTAATAGCCATGAGTTCTACATCACTCTCTTCTTCATTGGAATGGTTGGACTCATCTTACCATAGCATCCCAAGCCAAGATCAAGACTTTCTTCTTCTTGCTCTTTGGATCATTGCTTGAGGATGGGGTTCTTCCTTCTAACTTCAGGCATTTCTACCTTCTATGTTCTGGTTTATTGAACTCAAAGCAAACATCATATTTGTTTTTTTTATTTTGAGATCTAAATTGGCCTTTTCTAAAAATTTTCTTCTTTCTATACATTCTTTGAAGGTGTCTAGTGATGAAATTCACCTCATTAGAGCTATCTTTCATCAAGAGAGAAATTAAATTAATTTTGAAATTAAAAATTTGGAATTAAATTATGTAATACTTAAGGAACTTAAGGATAAATCAATCAAGAGATTGATTTGTCAAGATTTCCTAAAATCAACAAAAAATCTTGATTGATCAAAATTCATAGAGAAATGGTTCATAATTTTGTGTTTTTTTCACCGATGGACATCTTATTTTTGAATAACTTTTTTCATTCAAATATCGTGAAACTTTATTTAAATTGAAGCATTATCTTGAAAGAGGTCAAATCAGAGTGTTTCCCCTCTTGTTTCGTCAAAATCCATAAAAAGTTGATAGAGCAATTGAGTTTTTAAACTCTCTGGTTCATTTTGCTTCAAGAGGAAGACAACGAGCTAGCTTGGCTTGCCCTGCTAGGCATGCTAACTCGAGCATCTGGTTTCATAAACCAATTCTACCAATGGAATCGCACATTGACCCGATACGATGGTATGGGGTCCATTGTGCTTAACCACGTGTCTATGCGACACACGGGTGTGATTCCAACTCGAGGATCCACCACACAATCTGATGTGCAATACCATATTCACATTGGAACAGAGAATCTGCCTAAACACACCGCATTTGCGTCAATATCTGCATCACAATCCGCTTTTCGGATCTGGATCTACCGCGTGATCCGTTTACAAGATCTGACATGTTATGCTATCCATTTATTGTTTTGGTCAAGTTTTCTCAATTTTTAACTCGAACCAAACCGATTATTGGTTCAAACAGAAAACTCTTATATTTCTCTCATTTTTATTAATTTTTTAGGAAAAATTCACCTTTAAAAAAAACTCTATTTACATATTTTAAAACAAGAGGGAAGAATTGAGAATGGATTTATTTATTGAATGAGTAGGGGGTTATTTTTTTCTTTGGTATTAGGGATAGGGGTTGTATGATGGATACAATCTCGTATCCTAAACCAATTTCAAATATCATATTAAAATATTTTTCATACACCATCTACAATATTTCATCTCATTTTTTATCACTTCACTTGCTTGTATAATTTTTTTATAGGATCAATATAGGACATGCTAGTCGAATGCCCCCCCTCCATAATCATTAGCAAGATTTTCTCCTTCCCATATGACACTTCATCGCACCATCAATAATGCCAAGCATAAAGAAAATCCCCTTCACAAGATGAAGGTTTTATCTTGCAAGACAACAAGTTGTATTTCCTCTTATCCCCAATACAACTTGAGGGGAAATATTAACAAAGAAATTAAATTAATTTTGAAATTAAAAATTTGGAATTACTTATGTAATAATTTAAGAAATTAATGATAAATCAATTAAGAGATTGTTTGTCATGATTTCCTAAAATCAAGAGAAAATCTTGATTGATTTTTTTTATTTCTTAAATTAAGGAAATTTGAATCCTTAATTAAGGAATTAAATAATCTTTCTTTATCCTATAAATAGGCTAGTATTGATTATAAAAATTCATTGTAATGCAATAAATTTTTTTCTTCTCTCCTTCCATCTCTGGATTAGGGTCCTAGGGCTGAACTACATAAAATTGGTTTGTGCATTTTGTTCTTTTCATCTTTAATTTCATTTCCGTATAGAAATTTCTCGTCTTCTCTAAGTCATTTTTTGCACTAGTTTTGGCTTCAAGAGCAAGTGTTTTTATTTTAGGTTGATCTTCCTCTACTTCTTGAGGTTCCATCTCATAAGTAAGGAGAATTACTAGAAGATCTTCTAAGTCCATTGTTCTAAAGTTAGCATTCTCATGAATGGAGGTCTTTCTCATGTCGCATGATATTGGAAGTGCCTTGAGAAGCTTGTCATTTTGCCTATAGAGAAAAATCTCCTCTCCTAGAATGTTGAATTCATTTATGATATGAGTGAACTTAGAGTTCTATTGATTCACCCGTTTTAATTTTGAATGACTTTTGATAGATCGTTCTCTTCCATTCGGAGACCAATGACAAAATGCTCGGAATCCAGCCAAGAACCTACAACTAATTTTTCTTTTTTCACAAAGTATGTGTGGCTTGGAAGATAGGAGCAAAAGAATTATCACCCCTTTTTTAATAGATTGTTGGCTTAATGTAACATTACATTTTCGGTATATCGAGTGATACATATCTCTTATCGCTCTGATTTGTTGTTTCTATAAATTTTTCATAACTTGCCCTCCTATGAGGGACATAACCAGCAATGTCAAGCTAAAATACTGAGACGTATCGGTCAATACGTGACACATATCACCAATATAGGCAACACTTGTTCGAACCTCCAAAGGGTGAAGACTTTCTTTCGAAATTCGATGGCATAGCTGGTAACAGTGATACCACGAGGTTACTTAAATAATGTAAGACAATCAAGATGAATCAGCTCAATGAACTGTTTTGGATTCTAAAACACATTGTTTTGTTGGTTTAAATTCTTCTTCTTGAATTGATTGCTAAGAAATTAGAGTTACCCTCATATGCATCCTTGTCACCTTATTTGTTGCTATATGACAGTTTCAGCTTTGTCATCTTTATCTATCAAAATGATTGTCATAATGTGAGCTAATGAATTATACTTGTGTCAAAGAAGATTCAATTGAATGAAAATAAAATTATTTTTGTAAAATGAAAAAGGAGTATGGGCCTAAATTCTTGTAAGCCTAGGTGCACCAAAATTTCGACTGTAACATCATATTTGAATTGAATGAATAAAAATTGATTTATTCTTATTATACATTTATTTAATATCACATGCATTCATGTTGATGTACTTTGAGATCTTTCTAATTTTATTCATTTTAACTGTTAAAATTTAGATAATAAGCATTCTTTTAAATAGATAAACTCTTTTAATGAACAAAAGTTAGATGTAGCCAACTTTGATTGGATTTGAGTTTAGCCTCCACTCTTGTTTATCTCTTTGTATAAACATATTCTAAGCCAAAGGCAGTAAAACATGTTCATTTAGCAAAGAATTATTGTTGGCCTATATGAGAGTACTATGAGTGAAATATCAAGAAGAGGGGAGGAGAAAGGAGAGAATGAGAGCGGATAAGAGAAGCACAAGGAAATAGGAAATTATAATGTTGTGTGGGAGAGAAAAGGGTAGCTTGATCATAGAGCCCTAAATGACTTAAAATATGCAAAAATTACAAGATAATCCCTCTTTCATAGCACAAGGAAATAGGAAATTATAATGTTGTGTGGGAGAGAAAAGGGTAGCTTGATCATAGACCCCCTAAATGACTTAAAATATGCAAAAAATACAAGATTATCCCTCTTTCATATATCATGGAAATAAGATTCAAGAAGAAAATATTTCTTAGAAAACTAAAAATAATTAAAATTCAAATAATTTAATTTCTCACACTACCCCTCAAGTTGGAGCTAGCGTATATGTCAAACACCATCTTGCTATAAAATGGATCAAGTTGTTTCTCGCTCCAACCCTAATAGAAAATATCACCCAGCTGATTTAATAGGTCCAATGAGGAACAAACCTAGAGTGAGAATGAATAGGTTTGTTACCTTTTGTCGTTTAATTTCACTCCTTTTTTCTTAAATCTTATTTGTGTGTTTATTCATTCAATTGAACTAATATGAATATGTAATTTTAGAGTTGATGTACAAAAACATAAATTTAAAGCAAGGACAAAAGCAATCAATCACAAAGTACACATACAATTTGAGTGTGGTTCAAAATCTTTCTATGAATTGTTAGTCCATCCCCAAGATGTTTCACCACCTTAGCTTCACTAAGTTTAGGTCTACAAAAAAATTCCTTTAAAGACATTATAGTGTTACCCACATAGGGACTTATGTTACTTTGGTTAGACTCAACCAATAGGATTTTTTTAGCAGCTAACAACGCATTCCTGCCTAGACCCACACAAAGATTTGAAACAATAGCTCACTATGCTCACTAAGCCTAAATCCACAATGTGATTTTTAGCACTGCCTACCTATACAATGACTTATAGCTCACAACAACAACAACAAGGTTTCCCAGCCTTTTCCTCTTCCACCAAACATGGCTTCACTCAATCAAATTGAGTTGAGGCTGGTTTTGACTACACAAATCTTGACCAAAATTGCTCGGATCAGTTGTTTAAACTTCAGCCCACTACAAATGCATCTCCAATAGGCAAATTTCGCGATTCAAGACACTAAGATAGATACATAGGGACACTAATCCTAAGTACCTATTCAATGTAAATAGTAACTCAAAGGTCTTTAAATGACTAGATATCATAATATGATTTCATTGTAAAACTTCATTGGATTTTCAAAAAAGGGCAGCACTTAAAGCAACTCAAATTCAAATTGAATTGGTAACATAAGCTCACTATTTAATGATCTGAATAAACAAACTTTAAGTCGTTAGGTTCATATTTGGTAGACCAAGATCATCCACATAATTTTGAAGTATAGCTCAATGATGCTAAGATTTTTTTATTTAAACACAAACTATTCAATATGTTTCAATAATCCCTTTTTCAATAACCTCAATCAGTCAATATGCTAGCAAGATATGATTTGAAAGTATATGAGCTAAGATTCTTGCATGAAAGATACTAAGCAAATGTTAATTTCAAAATATAAGCCCAAAAACATGTAGCTCTTTTTGGCAATGCCCTTTTCTAAAAGCAAAGCAATCTCTAAATTTTATTTTAAAGTAAGAGAGTGCTTTAAAGTGGTCATAGAAATTCTCAAGATTAATAATTATGGAAAATGCACTTCAATAAACAATTTCTCAAGATGTTCAAATTTCATATCTTTGAGTTTGGAAATGGAATTTTTGTCATTTTGTAAAAATCAATGAAATCTTGACTAAAATCCATGAGAAAATATTTACAAGTCTCATTCTAAGCTACTAATTACATAGATAGGTCACTTACAGATTTTGGAGACCTATATTGATTTAATCGAATTTAGGCATTTCCACATTTGTATCATCACACAGGTCATCCAGTTCATAGCAATTCAACCTCTTGACCTTTGTAAATTGTTTGTCTCTTTTCTTCTAGTCATTTGATTAGATCGTTCAACACAAACTTTTCAACTCCAAGTTCTCCAGTTGAGTCCTATTCAACCAGTTGACCTTCATAAACTTCTCCTAGCTTACTTGCAAGAGTTAACTGATTGATATGGGTTACTTCGTTGAACTTTATATTTCTACATTCACTCTTTTCTTTAGTGCAATGAAGCCAATGCTAAATGGGTACTTATAGTGCCTTTTCTTTGTCATGTCGTTTGGATGGGGCTTATTGGATCGACTGTTTTGTCTACTTGGCCTTGTTTTCTTCTTTTCCTTCTTCATCTTCTTTTGTTTTGTTTTGTTTTTTATAAAGAGGGCATTTCTTTTATTTATCTAGTTAAATGAGGTGTGTCCAATCAGACGACTATGCCTTCTCTGCTATGTTGAGTTCTTGTTGGAAGATGGGGTCAAGCCCACATGACCAAGAAAGGCCCACACGTCCAAGAGATGTGTGTTAGAAGATGGGCTCAAACCCATACAACCAAGGACGGCCTACATGTCCAAGAGAGGTGAAAGATGGCCCACATGACCAAGGAAGACCCACATGTCCAAGAGAGATGATACGATGGTAAATAAAGAGTCATCTCATAAAAACGGCATTGATGTAATTAGTTTAAGTTTAAGTTTCTTGTCTCTTCTTCATTCTTCTAGGGTGAAGAGCATAATTATAATATTATTGTTTATTCATCTATAAATAGAACTTCGGGGGAGGGTTAGGAAACAAGTCCATTCCTCTTTCTTCCACCTATTTTCTCCCCAACATGCCTTCTCTCCCTTTCTCCATGAGCTAATCTATAGAGTCCTAAAAACAACATGGTATCAAAGCATTGATTTTCAGGACTCATAGCTTTAAAGTTTTTATAATTCCAAACTTGTTACTACTGGGTTTTTTTGCTTCCGCAATTTATTACTCGAATAACATGTTGCTTTTTTTTCTTCTTATTTTAATCTGCCGATTTTGTCCGACCATTGTTAATCTCTTATTGTTGTTGTACGAACTTGATCTTATCATTAGCCATGAGTGCTTTCTTCCTTATTAGAATAATGTTGGTGGAGGCGCTCTCTCCCATAGCGGGAAGCTAGAAGGATATTTATTACTGAGCGACCGTTAACCATTGCGGAGGCAAAACCGGACAGGATAAAAATAAGTGGGGGAAGAGAGTGGTCTGAACTCTTCTTATCTTGATCGTTATTTTTTTGGAGAGAAAAATTCATTGCTCGTCCTCCTTCTGCCTAATGGGAAAGATCGAATAGCTGCTCGTCATTTGCTTCTATCATGGCCAAGCTTTATTCGTTGCATCAAGCTTCGCCTTGATCTCATCAACACAATGATAATAATTGACACTCTCTTGACATTGCCTTCCTCAAATCTGCCACCGCTCTCAGGTGCAATCTCATAATCGATGAGAGGAAAAAGTGAGTCTCCAACGTCTTATATGACGGCCGAATCTCCACTGACTTCTTTATGAAAAACATGTTCCCGACGTCTTGTTGTTGTTTCTCCAAGAGTATCCTCTTTAGGAGAGGATTCTCCGTGACTTGGTTCATTGTTGCAACTCAGATCAGCGAGCTCATTGCCATTTTTTGGATGCTTTTCATTCTTGTTTGATTTCTATCCCGAGCATTACTCTATCTCTGTTACAATGACTGATGTAATCCTTTAAATACCTAGAATCTCTCCTAGATTGATGTAATCTCTCAATCTCCTAGGATCTCTCTTTAAATTATGCAATTAGGGAAATCTAATTAACTGAGGAGTTTCCCAAAGAATGTATTTGAGAAAGTATAAATAGAAGTGTTGGTTGAAGGAAAAATTAGTGAAATCTATTCCAAAATCTCACTTGTCTCTATTCCTCTCAAATTTGTGCACTAGCAGCTCTCCTCTCTTCTTCTCTTTTCCATCTAGCTCTCTCTCTCCATCTCCCTCTCTTCCTATACTTTACTTCTCCCTTCTCCCCTTCTCTCTTATCCCAACCTTCTTAACTTCTCTCTTTCAACTTGTTTGTGCACTATTAAGAAAAGATATAGACCTTTCACAAGTGATGTTCTTATCATGTCGATGACATCCACAATAGTGGCATGAATCACTATGAGAGGACTTATGTGTGGCCTTTCCCACACTCACCTTTTGTGCACTCCCAACACTCCTTTTTCTAATGTTATACTTCTCCAAGTCATTTTTTGGAGAATAGGCATCTTTTGTGTCATTTGATCTCAGTGACTTTTCTCTCAACCAGCATTCTTTTGAGACTTTAATAGCTCATTTTCTTCTTCTAGGTCTAATGTGTTTTCGCATACATTTGTAAATTCATTTCTTAAATCTTGGAGAGCATATAGCTCAACATATTGGTATTGAGCATGTCATTTTCTTTCTCCAGCTCTTCTTAATTCAAGGAACTTTCATGTTTTGTGAAAATAATTTCCTCATCCATGCTTATGAGTTATGCAATAAGTTCTTTAATTTCTTAGGCTTTCCTCTTCAATGCAATCCTTGACCGTTCTAGCAAAGATGATGATTCTCCCAAGTTTAGTTATTCAATGCCTTCACTCCTCGAAATATCATCTTCATTTGAGATGATGTTCTCACTTAAACATAGGTGCTTAGAAGGGCACATAGAGTGATAGGAGCTGCACTCTCTATTCCATAGTGTAATTTGACTCTAGTTTATCCCAAATCTCTGTTTTTTAATAACAGGATAAAACTTAATCAATAACTTCATTTCTCAAGGCATTAAGCAGTAGTCCTAAGACCATTGCATTGTCAATCACTTTAGCAATGTCTTTCTTCATCCCAGTCACTTACAAATTTGGGGATTTGCTTACCATTCACTTTGTGTGATGGGAGATGGGATCCATTGCATATGGAATCCCATGCCTAAGCTTTCAAACTGAATAAAAACTTTCACTCTATTCTCCAAATACCAATATTGGGTTCCATTAAACATTGGAGGGGCAAATGGGTCATGGTCCTCCATAAATGTAATGCTCCCATAGGATGCCATATATACAAACTTCTCATAGAATGGGGCTAATGTATTACTATTTTGATCCTCTCATGAGATATTTAGTACTCGACCTCAGACTAGGTTTTCACATTATACTTTCTCTTATATCAGATGTGTAGATTTGATGAGGGTTGAGGTAAATTTTGTTGTAGTGCCCAATCCACATCCTTTTCTCTTTTTGTCACTCAAGTTGGAAGACATATAATAGTGTCACTTATGTGCAAGAACTGGAATTGAGTCAAAATTTTGGTTTATCAAGCTAGGGTAGTCAGTTCAATCAATAACCCAATGGCCTACCCTAGTTCATTAGATCATGCGTGTAGGGAGGAATCTCTCCCACTTGATGCTAAGTAGCCAGCCATTCTCCCCTCAATTTACCTATTGGCAAGGAAAAAGCACCCACCCCCTCACCCCATGTCACAAACATAGGGTAGGGGAGGAGAGGCCTTATACATTTTCTCTCTGTTGAAACTTAGGATTCCATATTGTATAATCATTGTAGAAGAAGATTAAGGGGTCAGAAGAATAAGAGTTACAGAGAGAAGATTTTAGGAGGAGATGAGGAAGAGTGCCGAATTTGGAGAAACGAGGGGAAAGAATATGGTAATGGACTTATCCATATGCTTCCCCTTAAGCAATATTTATAGATGATAAAAGTTAATATTATAATTATACCCTTCACCCTAGTAAGAGTGAAGAAGAGATAAAAAAATATATAAACTAATTACATTAATGACACTCCAACATACTCATCTCTTCCAACATCTTCTCTCCCTATTCAGTGTGCTAATGTGAGAGGGGATTACTCCTCTATTATCATAATGAACATTAGAGGAAAGGCAGCCCTTCTCCTAGTAGCATTTTAGGAAAATCTTTGCTTACCCAATCTTTTATTAGTATTTGTAGTGCTATTATGATTACTATAATTATTAGTTAAAATAAAATATCTTCATTTTGATATTATTCGTATTAGCCAGCAGTCTAACCTCGTCGGCATAGGTTCAACCAAACGTAGTCACCTCTTTGAATCGGTGAACAAATTGAATTGTATAAGATTGAGTTACTGATTTTCACTAAGATCCTATAAGAGTTTGTTTGCAAAAACATATGGTACAAGTTTTGTATGATGGAAGCTTTTAAATAACGAAAATAGCACTGTTTTTAAATTTTGACTCTATAGGATACTGCTTTCGATAGATCAACTCGCAGAGGAGAAATCAAGATAAAGACACTCATCTCCTTCATCCACTCCAAAATGAAAATATTTATGGCAACTTTTTCCAACATCTACACTCACTGATCTCCCTCCTTAATATTTCAAAGACAGAAAAGAGAACGTCGAAGAGATGAGGAAAGAAAGAAGATTTAGAAAGAGAGGATAAACCTTGTAGGACAAATTAAAGAAAGTGCAATCTTGAAGATAGGGATGGTAAATTACTTCCCCTCCTGCTGCTGAGAGCACAAGAACCAGATCAGGTTTAGGTATTCATGGGGAGTCTAAGACAACAGAGACTAGCTTTTATCGAACATATATGGGTCCCTTTGTGATGTCGGAGCTAATAGGATAAGTCCGTGGAGAGTTGACATGGTTGTCTTCAACTAGTCACAGCGAAAAATCGCTTTCCGATGTAAAACGTCGTGCACTGTACTGTAATGGCCATGGAAACCTAGAAAAAAATGCTCTCCTTTACAGAGCCGAGCACTTGACAGTGAAGGAGCTCAGTGAGTGAGATCAGTGTTGTATCCTACCATATATCCCCACCCATGTTATGTCTCAATCACAATTTCAACGTAAAACTGAAACTTTCTTTTTCTACTCTGAGAAAGATCTAGTGATCATGGTGGGCTCCCATCCCTGTTGCCTGGCACAGTGGAGCAGTAGTGACTGGTGCAGGCTTATCTTTGCTCTTTTTGTTTTTGTGGATCCGTACAAGTTTCTAAATCGGGAAATGGAATCTGAAAGCCTGGAACTTTACTTAGTTAACTCTTTAAGAAATTCTTTTCAGAAATTAGAAGAAAATGTTTCCAAAACTTACAAATGACTTTAAGTTATTTATTGAGAATTTAAATGGAACTTAATTAAAATTATGTATTATGATGTATGTCTTCATAAACAGGAGAAGAATATTAAAATTTCGGCCCTGTTAGTGCCTTTTTTTCCAGGAAATACTAGAAAGACATTTCTCGTAGAAGTACGTTTTCTGGAACCATTAGTATTTCATGTTTCATCGAAACACTTTTCTAATTGAAAATTCTTATAAAAAAAATCATACAATTTTCCAGGCAAGATTTTCTAGCGAAGATGGGCCAGAAAACCATATAATTTTTTTTAAATAAGTATTAGAAATTGGTGTTGTAATACATTTATTTTATAATTTATTTTATTAAAATTTATTGAATAAGTAAGGTAATGTATGAGATTGATTATCATATTTTTATTTATTTCCCTAAAAAAGGCACTAATAGGTTCATTTTATTTTCTATGCAATTTTCTCATAAAACACAAATAGGATTTTATCCGAAGATTTATTGAAATTATGTATCCTAGAAATGTGTTTCCTAGGATATAAATTTCTAACCAAGGACACTAACAAGGCCTTAAAGAATTCAAACTGAATCAGCTATTTAAGCTCGTCAAAATATTATACTGCTTCTAACTTATTACAATTAGGTTTCGTTAAACCTATTAGCATGGATGAATGTTCCGCTTCTTACAACTGTCGAGATGGTTTAATTTTTTTATTTAAAAAAGTTTTAAAAATTATTTAGTTAATTGAATGACTTATTTATGATTTTCTCTACAGTGATTTTTATTAATTTTTGAATTTCATCATCTCCAAATACACTTCCCCCCCTAACCTACTAATTGCTACTCTAATTGTCTTTTACTAATCTTAAACTCATGTCTTCTTACTTTTCATGATTCCATCTTCATCAACAATCACCATAATCCAGCTAAGTGAAAGCACATTAAAAAGAGCTTAGAAAAGAAGAAAAAGAGCTTCTTTTTTGAGAATAGTACACAATAAAAATTACAATAGTGGTGCTTGGTGGAGCAGAGCTAACCCACTGAGCGACTAGACTGGACATTAATAAATTCTTACACGATATTATTAGATTATGTACATAGTCGGCTCTCCTGGGCGATGCTTTTCACTAGCTGGAGTTCCTGCCTTTTTGCCACATAGCTCTTTCTTCCGAGTTCCCATTTTTGTTTTTTTTTTGCCATTACAGTCTCAAAATTTGCTGAGTCCCCTTCTTCTTCCCGATGCAGTTGCTTTCCTCTGCAATTTCTACTGTAACTCTTGTTCTTTCTCACAGATACGGAGGGTGGAGGAGCATCAGAAGCTAAAGTATTGAAATTGCGACTGACCACCAAAGCTGGTGCTGAAAACGCCTCCACCGGCCATCTCTTCTTCCTCCTCTTGGAATGCATCCATCTGAAATACATTTAACACCAAGTCCAGGTTAATTTAGAGCACGGGCACTCTCAGATAACTTCAAATTTTGCTGCTAGGAATTTTCAGAGGATGACAGTGGTGGGTGGGTTCAATTATGAATGGGGAAGAATGTGAGAATCACATCCGATGGATTAAACTATCCACTCTAAAGTGCCATAGTGTGTCGACTTTGTAATTATATGGAGTTTGAACGACGCACTGGCTTAAGGGCTTGTTGAAGAATCTAAGGGAATTCCCACTCGACTGTTGAGATTCCATGGTATGTCTAGTGGTGAATCTATGATGACCGATGGAGACTTGGGAACTTGGGGAGGAAAATTTTGACGGGAATATTCTCTCTGGGTCCTCTGCCTCTCAGTAACAAAAACGAAACGTAAAAAGAGATTCTTTCGGTTTTACCCAAAGCCCTTCTTCGTCTTCTTCCTCTCGATGGCAGGTGGCGACCTTGGGAATCTCTCCGGCTTCGTCGTTTCTGGCGAACCGGCCGCGGACTCTCGGCCTGCTGTCGGCTAGCGTTTTCCTGCATGCGTACTTTCATAACCGAAGAGAGACCTTACTTGTTTCAGATTCTCGTTGGAGAGGAAGGATTTAGATAGTTTAAGAGGACACAGAATCTCTCTCTGCTTACCTTGATTGTCTTGTTGAAGTTTCTCTGGGTTCGTTTGCTTCTGTAGCGATGGATCCTTTGTTTCCTCTCTTCCGCACTGTAACGACCCACCTTGAATCGGGCTTCCTCCATGCATAAACTCTCGTGAGACAACGGACTCGGAGAACTCTGGGTGGGTTGCATTATGTTGAGCCTCTGGAGGAGGAAACGCATGTATTAGCTCGAGTTAAACATAAATTTTTGAGGACAGGCGCATAGAAACACTCCAAGTTCTTACTTGCAAATCGCCCGTGCTAGAGGACCTTCTAATGGGTCCGCCAAATCCACAATTTTCATTGGAATTCGTCACTTGCTTCGTAATTTCCGCACTCTCGGAGAGAGACGAGAAGTGAGGGTGGAAAAGAAGACTAGGCTTCCGGTCCAGAGAATGGCTACTGAAGCTCCTTTGCATCAGAGATGTTTTATCCAAGCGAAACGGAAGAGAGTCAAAGCCCTCCAATTTCACTCCATCCGAGGTATCTAAACCGCTCAAATTGAGTACCCCATTGGACGAGGGTTGTGTCGCAACTGATGGTTCCAGAGACAGACCATGCATTAGGTGGCTGGGAGGAGAAGATGATAGATGGGCAAGCGAAGGAGCAGCGACAAAAGCATCGCCACACGGCAGCAATTGAGTTGTCGCGTTAGACGAAGGGTGGAGGGCGTCGGGTGGCGATTCAGAGAAAGGGAAGAATGGGTCAGCAAACAAGTCGAAATCGGTGGATACGAGCTCCGGCGAATGGCGAAAGAAGGAGCCATCGAGGAGGAACAGATCAGATGACATTGAGAAGAAGAAGAACCAAAATTATAAAAGAGGAGATGAAAAACAGGGGAGAAGGAAGATAGAGAGGACAAAAAAGTTTTTGTTTCGTTCTAGAGTTTTTTTCTGCTTTCTGTGTTTTTTCCTTTCTCCTTTCGTCTTGCGACGGAGGCGACCCCTTCCTCAGCCCCATCTTTCCTTTATTTATTCTCGCTCGGGAAGCACGCGAGTGGCTGCTTCCTTACTCGCGGGAGTATTACTGACTCAACTGATCAGAACTGTCAAAGTAGTGTGAGCGCAGGGTCAAAGAAAGGCCTCGTCATAACTAATAAGTAATACTCGCGCGTGGTTGATCATAGCACGGAATGGTGTTTACGTCGACGATGGCGTCATGAAAAGGAATAAGCGGGTCTCGCGACGACGCGAGCCCATGGAAATTTGGTCTACGACCCTTGGCACTCCGCAGTCGTCAACTCACAACGGTCTTCCTTTTCTTTTACTTATTAGTTTTCACTCACTTTGTTCTTCAATTGGCTTTGAGACGAAGGAAGGAGCAATTAGATTGTTTTTTTCTTCTTTTTCTCCTCTCTTCATTCCTTTGAGGATTTACATTTTTAAAAAAATTTCTCATTCTCTCATTGGTTTTAGGGTGTTCCCATGTTGTTTTCTCCCATTATATCTGTTGCACGATTTTTTTTTATTCTCTATTTTTAATTTTAAAATAAATGGAATAATTTGCGAGTGAAAACTACTTATCACTAGAAAGCTTCTAGTTGTACAATTTATTTTTAAAAAAAAATTCTTGATTTAGACTTTTATAGCCATTTTGCTTGTTATACTTTTACATCGATACTACTCATTCATGAAATTTTGTTCACTTTTATCTTACAATTCATCATGTAGTTAACAATGCATAAAAGGACTACATTTCTTGACATTAGCATGCAACAAAATTAAATAAATTTATTTTATGTTGTTTTCATTCATATACAATATTTTTTTTTCTAAACTTAATGTAATTTAATTTCAAGTATAAAAGAAAATTTATTCTTGAAAAAATTTTATGGTATTGAATTTTTTATTTTATGTGGTTTAATTTATTTTATGTTAACTTTTTTTACATTCTAAATAATATATCTTAGTCTCAAGGTTAACATTGAGATAGAATTTAATAAGAATAAACACTTAGGTTATTAATGCTTCATTAAGGATGACTTGTAGCTCAAAAAAAACCTAAAGAAAATTACTAGCAACATACTCACTTGATTGATACATGACCAACTAAACAGTCCACACAAAAAGGGAAGTAAGCAGTTCATTCCAGAAAGTATGCCATTCAAATGACTTAGTAGCATCATTTTGACCAACAAGAGAGTTTAGCACGACAAGTAAGAAAAGCCCCATTAAAGAGAGAGAAAATAAATAAAATAGAAGAAAAAAGGGATATTTCAGACTGAACAAAAAAAAAAAGCCAATAGAGGTAGATAACAAGAGAAGAAAAAGAAAGCATAACAAGAAAAGTCACATGCCCAAGGTAGAGTTGATCGGACGACCCACGCAAATTGACTAGACGTCGCATAGAAAATTCTTGAGAAGAGTGGTATTCAACAAATCGAGGACTTTAAAAAAGAATTCCAAACAAAAGATGTAGGGCTTGTCAAATATTTCTTGGGTATAGATGTCTTCCAATCCAACCACGACATAGTTATGATAGGCAAAAATTTACATACTACAAATTGAACACCAAATATTTTGTTATTGGTATTTACCACCCAAGAACTCATACTTGGAAAAGTCCACTAATAATAGCTCTATTAGCTTGGAATTACAAGAAAGAGATTCTAGCTCTTCTTCAAGCCAAGTGTATGCCCCAAAACACGATTACAATTTAATCTCTCCAAGAGATTAGCTAAATTTTATCTCTTGTAGACCCTTTCTACCTAGATTTATCTGAGTTCTAGATTAACCTATCAAAAAATGAAAAGTTACAAGAAAGGTAAAACTTACACCCTTGTAATTGGAGAGATACCCTTCTCCTTTGGGAGTTCCAAGCTTCCAGCCTTTAATGCACAATGGAGAATGTAGGAGTTTGACTAATGAGTGTGTGAGGAGATGGAATGAGAATGAAATGCTAGAATTTTGCAAAGTGTGACTCTCTCTTTCTCAAATTTGCACTTAGGAAGGTTTTTCAAATGATTGGGAGTAAAAACAAGTTGGTGTGCCAACAAAAACTCATTCACTTCTCAATGGGAGCTTTGGTGGGCTATTTATAAGTTTCCCAAGCCAAACTAACCATTTTTTTCCTGTTTGTAAAAAGTTGAGTTTACACTGATTGATCAATGTAAAGTGATTAATCGATCAATCGTGTGTAACAACTATATTTCTACCAAAATGTGACTTATTGATCGATGGTATGATCGATCAATATCCTCCCGTTTGGTCTAAAATTTTAAGTTGATCAATCAATGTACATGGTAAGATCAATCAATTAGAGTTCCTACTTACAGTGCATAACAAGTATGATTGATCAATGACTTTGTTATGATTGATCATCATTTATGTCTTTGATTGGCAAAGTTTTGTATGATATATTAGTCTTTGTGGGTTGATCAATCAATCAACATGAATTTGCACTACCTAGACAGTATTGATCAATCAGTCCAATTTTATTGATAGATCATGCTTTATAGCACAGTTTAGCCATATTTCAGATGATCGATCATGTTTTATATTTTTGGCATGTGAATTTTGGTTGATCAATCATTGGCAAGTGTTGATTGATAATTCTAATGCTTGTCCACCATTTGAATTTTTAAAGCATGGGAATTTTTAATCCTAAGTGATTCTAACATCTATGAAATGTGTGTATTCATTTGTAAAAACATGTTTGAAGTATATCCTAAAGCTCCAAGTTTTGCATTGTACCTCAAGTTTTGGAAGAATTGGGCTGCTCATTTCCATAGCCTGAGGTTTAACACTAGTCTTCAATAATTCTTCTTATTCTGAGGGTGCTTCTTCAAGAGTGCTTTTACATTCCATGGAGCTTGAGGTCTTTGAGATGCTTGTTTTGATTTAATGCTTAGACCTTGAATTTGGTGTCTCTTGAAGCAAATGTATTTGAAATACTAGAATACATTCATTAGCTTAAATAAGTTTTGTTATCATCAAAATCAAGAAGGGAGTCAATGGTCAATCAACAATCTCCTCCTTTTTAATGATGACAAAACCTAATGTCAAAAATTAAAAAAACATAACATCCATAAAGGATGGAGCTAAGTAGAATGTGATTTTTTTTTAAAATGGTCCCCCCTTAATCTATGCATATTGGATTTCACATTTTAAGCATTGATTTGTTATTTTTATTGTGCCATGTAAATCACATTCTTCTCTCCCTCTTTATGTCATACTCAAAAAGATATGTAATTTCAAATGTGAGTAAAAATGTTGGCTCAAGGGTCTTTTCATATATAGCATGCAATTTTTTCAAAATTGTATTGTAATTACTAGTGTTTAAATCAAAATACAAGCATAACATGCTAATGTTATACAAAAGGGAGTCGGGCTAGTAAAAATCCCCTCTGAAAAAAATCCAAATCTACTCAACTTGGCTCCACACTACTATTTGAAGCAAAATGTTTAAAGTACTTACTCCGTTGTTGATGTGTTCGGAAGTGTTCCCTCCAATTGGGCATTTCCTCTCACCTATCTTGTTCCTTGGATTGAGTATGCTTCTTTGCTATGATATTTGAGCAAACCGTCATGAGAATCGGATTTGGTGGAGGTAAGAAGCTAAAAGTGAAGAAAAAGGGTTTCTTTTTTGGATTTAGAGGTGGAATACCTCTAAAATAAAAAGGGAATGAAGGAAAGTGGCTTTGGAAGGTGAGAAACCTCAGGGTTCGGAGTTTGGAAGAGTTTGGAATGAGAAAATGAAGTGAGACATTGTTTAAAACTTTTCAACTTCTCATTTGGCATTGTTAATGATCGATCTTTCTGTCTCAATTGATTGATCAATCGCTTAAGATCAATCAATCAATATGCATTGATCGATCGATGTCTTTTGTAGAGTGACGGAAATATATTCTTTTTGTTTTCACTTCATTCTTATGACACTAATTTTGTGGGATGAATCCTTTAAGCTCAATTTTTATCGACAAGGCAAATCAAGGTGTTTTTCTCATGCCTAGTTCTCCTCAAAGCTTTGAAAACCAATCAAATCCTAACGGCTTTGTAAAAATGTCCACTAGTTGATTTTCATTAGGAATAGATTCAATTCTATTCACTTTGATTTGAACCAACTCTCTGATGAAGTGATATCTTATTTCTATATGTTTTGATCGAGACTGGTGAACTTGGTTCTTATTTAGACTTATGGTGCTCATATTGTCACAATGGTTGCTCTAAGCCATAATCATCAAGTTGTTGTTTCATCCAAATAAGTCGAGCACAATGGCTTCCACAAGCTATGTATTGAGCCTCAGTGGCAGATAATGCAATTGAATGTTGTTTCTTGGAAAACAAAGAGACAAACATATTTCTAAGTAATTGGCAGCTACCACTCATACTCTTTCTATCAATTTTGTATCCAAGTAAATCGACATCTTAGTAACCTACTAGATCAATGGGTGATGAGTTTGAATACCAAAGACCTAAGTTGGGTGTTCCAAGTAGATAATGCAAAATTCTTTTCATTGCCACTAAGTGAGATTCTTTTCATTATCTAGCATATAGGTATACCAAGAACAATGTCCGGTCAATAGGCTGATAGGTAAAGTAGGCATCCTATCAAGCTTCTATAGAATTTTTTTATCAATGGCCCCTCCCTGAGTTGTGTTAATTAACTTAAAATTTTCAATGTTGAGCCTCTTAAGAAATCTTTTAGTGTATTTGAAATGATTTATAAAAGTTTCATTTTCAGTTTGCATTACTTGAAGCCCAAGGAAGAATGTCAATTCACCCTTTACACTCAATTCAAATTCATTCTTCATTACACTAGCAAATTCTTGACATTGAGAGGGGTTTGTAGAACCAAATATCATATCGTCCATATAAATTTGAGCGATAATCAAAATTTGATCATCGTTCTTAGTAAAGAGAGTCTTATCTACGCTACCTCAGTTACAACCGTTATTCTCTAAGAATTTGCTTGATATTTCATCCCATGCTCTAGGAGCTTGCTTTGACCATATAATACTTTATGTAGTATACATTATCAAGTTTGCTCATGTCTTTAAATCCTTTGGGTTGTTCAACATAGACTTCCTTTTGAATTTAACCATTTAGGAATGCACTCTTGACATCTATTTGGTATAGTTTGAACTTCATATGACAAATAGGCTAATAGGATTGTAATTTCCTCTAGTCTTGCCACGGGTGCTTAAGTCTCTTTGAAATCAATTCCTTCTTCTTGGTAATATGTTTTAGCAACTAACCTAGCTTCTCACTACCTGATTTTCTTCATTTCCTTTGTTCCTATAAACCCATTTAACTCCTATAACTTGCTGATTTTGGGGTCTAGGTACTAGAGTCCAACATTTTGTTTCTTTCTAATTGGTTAGTTCTTCTTGCATTACTATAATCCAAAAATCATCTTTTTCAACTTCAACAAAGCTTTTGGGCTTTATTTGAGAAACAAATGCACTATTTGCCATACTTTCACGAGTTGCTCTTCTAGTTGTAATTTTCCCTTGAGTGTCACCAATTGTTTGTTCTTGGGATGATTAGCCACGAATCTATAGTTCTTTGGCTCCATAGGTGGTTCTTCTTGGTCATTTGGGTCATTTGGGTCATTTGGGTTCTCTTCTAGATTTTGGTCTTGAGGATGAGATATCGGGGATAAATTGAAGGGGTTTCCCTCTCTGTTATTAGAAATTGGAGTTGGGGTTAGATTTGGCCAATCAGATTCATCAAACTCAACATATACAGACTCCTCAACTCTCATAAATGTTTTGTTATTAACTCTATATGTCTTTCTATGAGATGAATAACCTAAGAAAATTCCTATATCAGCTATAGAGTCAAACTTCCCTGATTTTTCCTTTGGTTCTTTTAGTATGAATATTTTGCATCCAAAGGTTCAAAAGTATGTAATGTTGTGAAGGGTGCCCGCATACAACTCATAAGTAGTTTTGTTGAGAAGGGCTATGCTTACTCGATTTATGATATAACAAGCGGTATTTATGCTTCAACCCAAAATCTATGTGGTAAATTGTATGCATGTAGCATATTCATTTCCATCTAAATTAAGGTTTTATTTCTTGTCTCAACAACATTGTACTGAGGAGTTCGAGGATCTGAGAATGTATGTTCTATACCATTCTTTGTACAATATTCCTCGAAATGTGAATTTTCAAATTCTCCTCTGTGGTCATTCCTAATCTTGATAATGTTATAGCCTTGCTCCTTTTCAACTTTTTCACATAATTTTGCAAAGGCTGGAAAAACAACATCCTTGTGTGCTAGGAAATCTACCCATGTGAACCTAGAAAAGCTTTTGTGTTGCTTTCTATGTTGGCAAGCATAACAAGGTTCTCTCTTACAAATATTTTATACTTTGCTAGTCCTCTCACTAGATTTTTCTAAACTAATTTATTCATGGAATATATTCCTATGTGTCCTAGCCTCTTATGCCATAACCAAGATTCATCAATTTTTGCACCCAAACATATGTCACTCATTGAGGGTAAATCAACTATGTTCACAACATAAAGGTTTCTATTTCTATGTCCCTCTAAAACTAGTTCATCATTTGGTTCTTTATTAAACATTTGTCCTTTTCAAATAAGATTTTATTTCCTTAGTCGTAAAATTGACTCATGCTAAGTAGATCATGCATCAACCCATCTACATAATAGACATTGGATATGAAAGAGGTTGAGGTACCGATTTTACCAATTCCTATGATGGTACCTTTGCTATTATTTCCAAATGTTACATGACCACCGTCTGTCATTTTGAGTTTTATGAACTTATTTTTATCACTGGTCATGTGCCTCAAGCAACTGTTATTCATTATCCATACATTTTACGGTGCCTTGTCTCGGATACAAACCTACATCACAAGAGATTTGACCCTAAGAGATCCATTTTAAGTTGGGTCTCTTTAGGATAAGAATCGAAGCATTAGGTGATTTGTATTGACCGGATGTTGACTCTCTTCTTGATTTTGATGATAACAAAAATTAATAGATGTTGAATTTTAGGGTTTAATCCATAGGTAGCTTGGTTTGAGAAGGAGGAAGAAGAAGAAGAAAGGAAGAAGAGAAGAGAAGGAGAGAAGGAGAGAGCAACAACATTAGTTTAAGGAGAGATACTAAGAGTTAGGAGGGAGTTGGTCAATGAGCTTTTCCCCCTCTCTATCTTATTTATATAGGTGGGGCATGAATGCCCTTATACATAAGAATCAAAAAAAAAAAATGTAAAGTAACAATTAATTATAGTTTATGCCACTCACTCTCATAATTACATAGAATACTTCCCAAACTTCTTCTACGCTCCCCCTCAAACTAGTGATAAAACATCAAATATTCCCAGCTTGAAGCAGGTATCTGTGAATGAATTTGCCACAATAACCATCATGAAGATGTCTACCAATTGATTCTTTGAAGGTATATATTACATGAATATTATTCTTGCTTGAAGTATTTCTTGTATGAAATGATAGTCTATCTCAATATGCTTGGTTCTCTCATGAAAGAGTGGGTTTGTCACAATATGGGTAGTTGCTTGATTGTCATAGTGAAGTTGTAAAGGCCCGGTAATTTGGAGCCCAAGCTCAGTCAAGAATGATTATAACCATAATATTTCACTTATTGCAAGTGTCATAGCTTGATACTCCGCTTCCGCACTTGACCTAGCCACCACATTTTGTTTTATGCTTCTTCAGGTAACTAGATTACCCCCCAATAGTTTTGCAGTAACCAGAGAAGGATTTTTTATCATCAAGGGACCTAGCCTAGTCAGCATCAACAAAACCTACAATTTCAATGTGACCATGACATTTATATAGTAGCCCTTAACCTGGACTTTTCTTTAGGTATTGAAGGATTCTTTCCAATGCTTCCCAATGTGATTGTTGTGGTTGATGCAATTATAACACTAATCGAATAGAAAATATATGGTCTTATCACTGTGAGATAGATCATTTTTCCAGCTAACCATTGAAATTGACCAACATTAACATCACTACCAGTTCCTACACACAACTTAGAATTAGGTTCCATAAGTATCTCCATTGGCTTGCATCCAAACATCTCAATCTCCTTCTACAGATCAAGTACATATTTCCTGTGAGATAGGATTATACCATATCTAGGTTGAAGAACTTCAATCCAAGGAAGTAATTGAGAAGCCCGAGGTCATTGGTTTGGAACTCTTTAGTAATGTCTTGCTTTACCTACTGAATGCAACTAAGATCACTGCCCGTATAACAATGTCATCCACATATATAGCCATAAGAATGTTTCCCTTAGTGGTATTTTTTGTAAACACTGTCTAGTCACTTTCACACCTCTTGAACCAAAGTTTTGTAACCATAGTAGTAAATTATCAAACCAAGCCTTTGGAGACTGTTTCAACTCATATATTACTTTATTCAACCGACATACCTTCTCCCCCTCAACCACATGACCAGGTGGTTGGCTCATGTAGACTTCCTTAGGAAGTATATCATTCAAGAAAGTATTCTTGACATCTAACTAATGTAACTCCCATTTAAAAGTGGCTGCTAGAGAAATAGGAATTATAATCAAGTTCATCATGGCAATAGGAGGAAAAGTTTCCTCATAATCACCAGCGTAGGACTGAGTTTAACCTTTAGCAACCAACCGAGTCGTGTATCTGGCAACATAACCAACTGGATTATACTATAAGGAAAATACCCATTTGCACCCGATTGCATTTTTTTCCTAGAAAAAGAGTGGCCAAATGCCAAGTGGAATTGTGGTACATAGCCTGAATCTCTTCATCCACGGCATATTTGAACCTTGGATCAATGAAATCCTCTTCTGAAGCAATTCATGATCCTCTTCTGATAGAGTAAATCTTCCTTTAGAGGCATCTAAGTGTGCTTCACTGTTGGTAGATGTAGTAGAGGGTGATGTTTGATTAACCTTGAAGTATGGTGGTTTGCCATGTAGGTTCCAACAATTTTCAATTAGATGCTTATTGAGCCCACAAAAGGTACACTTCCTTTGCTGACCACTAGTGCTAGAGGTAGGAGCATTCCCACCATTACCTCTTCCATTGCCAGGTGTCTTTCCACCTCTTCCTTTACCTTTACCATAACCATTATTCCCTCTCCCTTGGGAGAACATAGCTGAGTTTTCCACTTGTTTTGGTTGATTGTTGGACTCCTTAATTGGAATTTGTAGCATGGTTGCAGATACATTATTAAAGGAAGGTTTTGCAACAAAGTTAAGTACTTATGACATGGTAACATCTAAGTAGGATGGTATATTTGCAAGACATATAGCTGAAACAAGATTTTCCCTTTGCTTTTCCTTTGTGGCAATATGAAGTGCATATGGTTGTACAACCTTCCATTCTTGTACCTGCCATCTGAATTTGGCAAAGCTCTCATGAAGATTGTCTTTAAACTTTGAGTTGCATATCTCCTGAAAAATGTCATAATTCTTTTGTAGACTATCAAGAGTGGAATATAATTCAAAATATGTATCTCATATTATTTTGGTTGTCTCTAGGTGCACCACATTGTTTGTCACATGTTCTTCCATACTATTAATCAACCAATTAATAACTAGTGTATCTTCCTTCAACCACTTATGGTAAGAGGGCTGATCCACATGCATATGTGCTTGAGTTATGTGCTCAACAAGTTTTGCTTGTTGGTTGATTCCACCATTACTTTTGATGATAACAAAACTCAATTGAGCTAATAACTAGAAAGTCTAGTATTTTAGATACTTCACCTTCAAGAGCATCTCAAGGTCTCAAGGTCTCAAGCATCAAAGTCAACTTGAAGATCTCAAACACAATTGAAGAACATCCATTCACAAGGATGAACACAACGAGAAGACTCGAGTTCAACCATCAAAGACAAACATTTAAACTCTATCAATTTATGTAAGAGAGTATTCTAACTCTTATTCCTTAAGTACTTGTGAGATCAGAGTTTTAGGATATAAATTGCATATAGACATATTTAGAATCATCATACACATCACTTAGAAACATGTTAAAGCACTTAGAGAAAAATTCTCATGCTTTATAAAATATAAATTTTTAGCCTGGCATTGGAATGATCGATTATCCAGAACTATGATGGCCAACAATATACAGCATGATCGATCAACCATAGTTGATTGATCGATCATCCAGGACATGACCATTTCATGCTATAACACATGATCAATCATCCCACTTGATTGATAGATCATCTTTGTCCAAGCAAGCAAAATTCTCATGGAATGATCGATCATCCAACTTGATTGATTGATTAGTCAGAACTTTGCCAGTAAAGGACTCCAAGCATGATTAATTGTAGGAAAATATATTGATCAATCATACTTGTATTGCATAGCCAGAGGGAATCTCAATTGATCGATCAGCCTTTGGCAATGATTGATCAACCACTAGCAATGATTGATCAACCAAACCTTTCTAGACCAATGGTAACATATTGATTGATCAGTCCATCAATCAATAAGTCATTGTCTGATAGAAAAGTAGTCGTTATGATCGATCAATAAAAGTAATGATTTTTATAAACGAGCAAATAACAACTAGTTTGAGTTGGGCATGCTATAAATACCCCATCCTTTGAGTAAATAAGTGAATGAGTATTAATTGGCATATCTTCATGACACTACTCTTTATCTTGCAATTTTTCATCAAAAATGTTTTACATTGAAGGAGAGAGAGCCACGCACTTTGAAATCCCTATTCTCTTTCAATCATCCGTGCATTTTATAATAGTCTAAGTTCTTTGATCATTTCACAATGAGAGAAAGCTTGAATCTCTCAAGGAGGAGCATCTCTCCAAGGGTTTAACTTTTTCCATTTCTTTTTATGTATTTATGAAAGCTTCATCTAGAACCTATTAATCTAGATAGAAATGTCTACGAAGAGATACAATCTAGTAGCAATCTCTTTTTATGTATTTGTATAAAACGTGTATGAGCCACATGTGACCAAAGAGAGTCATAATATCTTTTGTATTTTTTCAACTATTAGAGCAAATAGTAAAAAAAAATGAAGCAAGGGTTCTTAGGCGATGACTACTACTAGGGAAACATCGATAACAAAAATCTATTTGCCCCTATGGTGTGTGCATGTAATATTTTAATTTGAATTTCTTTTTTACATGAATTTTTAATCACATACACAACTCGATTTTAATTTGAATATCTAAGTTCACACCCCCCTCCCCCTCTCCTGAAAAACCACCTAGGTCAACAGCTTGCCCTCTTTTCTCTTTTCCTTCTAGCTCTCTCTCTATCTCCCTCTCTTCCTCTAATTCACTTCTATTTTTCTTCTCCACCAATTGTTCGCTTCTCATTCTTTTCCTTCTTTCCATGTATTTTTCATATTATTCCATAATAATTATCTTTTTTCTTCTATTTTTTCCTTTATCCCCTTCTTTCTTTTCTATAATTTTTTTAATGCAAAAAGCTGATTGACTTAATTTCATTTCAGAAAAGTCATTGAAAAAATTAAGGTAGTTTAGCTAACATATTTTAGACTCCCTTTAACGTTTAAAGACTATATACTAAATAATAAAAATAACTTAATTTACCTCATTAATAATTTTAAGAAATATAAATATATTGTTATATAAAAACCATTATGTAATTTTTCTCACCTATAATAAAAAAATTAAATATTTAAATATCCTAATAAACAAAAATAGCTTGAAAAGTGTGTTTTATTAATTTAAATTTTTTTCCAATGAAAGGTTTTATTTAATTTAAATATAAATTACATGATAATATTTGATTATCATAAAAATAATAAAGATTATTAATTTAGCAAAAAAAAGGATTTTTTTGTTAGTGTACCCATACGATAAAATTGATTAATAAGATTTTTGTATTTGAATATTTAGTATTTGATGGAGTTCTACTTGTTTTAATAAGGTGATTTTAACTAGTTTGTTTGTCTTAAATAAGATGCTAAAAAAATAATTGTATCATTAGTAGCAGGTTTTGTAAGAAAAGAAATTAAACCAATGATATTTTAGATATAAAAATCTTAAAGGGGATAATTTTTATATATTGCAACACTAATTTTAAACTCCATGTAATATCGGTGATTATGTATTTCAAGGGCATCATGAAACTAACGATAAACAATCGCATCTTATTAAGGTTACTTCAAATTACGTTGAAGCACAATGTGACAAATGGGTCAAAAAATAGAAGGTATTTTTTTTATTGTGGCCTTTAAAGTTGAAAATAGGTTATAGGGATATTCACTTCTTCGAAATATTTTTTTGTTTATTTTCATTTTATATTAATTTGCAATGAGGGCAAAACTTTAGGAATGATACATCAATTTTTTTTCTCTTTTATTTTCTTCCCTTTTTTTCCTTCCTTCTTCTCTTTTTCTTCTTCTTATTTTCATTTAAATTTTTATTTTTTATTTTTTATTTTTTATTATTTACTTTTTCTACATTTTCCCTATTTTCTTCATCTTTTTTTTCTTTTTTGTACTTTTTTTCTTTCCTTTTATTTCCTTTATTTTATTTTTATTTTTCATTTTCCATATTTATTTCCTCTATATTTTATCGATTTTATCATCCTTATTTCCTTTTCTTTTTTAATTTTTCTCTTTTTTCCATTTTGGTTCTTCTCTTTTCTTTTCTTTTTCCTTCTTTTTTTTTTGTACTTATTTCCTATGTACTTTTTCCCAAGTTTCTCTTCCTTATTTTCTCTTTTTTCTTTCCTTATTTTTTTTTCTCTTTTTTATTTTTCCTTCTTCCCTTTTTCTTATTTTTTTCTCTTTCTTTTGCTCCTTTTCCATTCCCTTTCCTTTTCTTTTTCATTTTTCTTATTTGCTTTCACTATATTTTTTCCCAATTTTTTCTTCCTTATTTTCTTTTTCCTCTTTTCTTTTGTTATCTTTTTTCTCTTTTTATTTTTCCTTTTCTCTTTAATTTTCATTTTTTCCCTTAATTATTTCCTCTATTTTTCTCAAATTTTCCTTATTTTCTGTCTTTTTCTCTTTTGTCTGCTCTATTTTTCCTTTCCTTTTTATTTCTTTTTCTTTTTCTTCCTCTATATTTTTCCCAATTTTCTCTTCCTCGTTTTCTTTTTTCTTTTTTCTTTTTTCTTTTTTCTCTTTTATATTCTTCTTTTTCCTTTCCTTATCTTTTTATCTTTCTTTTTTCTTTTTTCTTTTTTCTTTTTAATTTTCCTATTTTTTGTCTTTTTTATTTTCCCATTTTCTCATTTATATTTTATTCTCTTTAATTTTTTTCATTCTCTATTTATTTCTCTTGTTCTTTTTTCTTTTTCTTCTTCCTATTTATTTTTTTCCCTTCCTTTTTTTTCCTTTTTTTTATTTTTTTATTTTTTTTCTTTTCCCTTCTTTTTTCGCTTTTCTTCCTTCTCTTGTTTTCTTTATCTTTTTTCCTTCCCTTTTCTTTATCTTTTTCTTTTCCTTTTTCTTTATCTTTTTCATTTCCTTTTTTTTCCGTCGTCTCTTCTTCCTTTTTCTTTCTCCTTTTCTTTTCCATGTTTTCTTTTTCACTTCCTTATTGAGTTGTCGAAGTTATATGGAGTGTTTTCCACGTGGCAAGGAGAAAATACTCAAAGTGAAAGAGGGGGGATACAGTGGGATCGTCTTATGGTTTTTATTGTTTAGGGTTTATATTTTGCAAGACAAATCAACATTTTACTAAGTTTGGTAGTCAAAGTCAGAGTATTAGGACCAAAAGTTTAATCAGGCACAACTTTAACAACAACGTGGGCATATGTCTATATAAGAAGATAATTCAATGTAGAGCTAGAAGAATAACATGATGCATTAAAAAATGAGCACAAAACGAATTTTAATTTTTTAATATAAAACTAAAACATGGCACAATTTTAATCTAATCATAGGAGCAACAACATATAAATTTGTGGATAATATGAAAGTAAAAATCATAACATAGTGCATAACACATAAGATGTTTGGTCAAATTTTAGCTTATGTAGTTGGAGATATTACTAGTCTTTCTATAATATGAGTCTTTGGTTGTTCATAGTTTAATAAAGTCTCACAAGCATGCATCTGATGTCATGCAATTAAACTACCACATCAAGAGATTGTAATGTATATGTTAGTATTGTGCAAAGTTTGGGACTTTTCGTTATGTCCAATAAATTACACAAATACTAATATACTCGTAAAACTCTTAAATTATCCAGTAGGATAATTTAGGACTCGTAAATACTTTTATTATTGTAAGTATTATAGTTTGAGCCAGTTGTCAATGCATTCGTATATATCTTCCACTAATTCCTCAAGTGTTATATTGTGCTCTGGAAATATAGTGTGGTGCATGCATGTGAACTAATTTTGTCAGTATGACATGAGGGGTGTAGGTAGATGCTACTAAAATACTACTGAAAATTTGACAAGTATCTTAAACTATAATCATACAATAGTTTTAGAAAGGGTGATATTTTCCATCTTGGAATGGGTCTTATGTCAAATAATAGCTACTCAGAATTGTATTGTTAATGGTATGCGCATTCACATTGAGCAACTGGCAAATTGTAGGACTCAAAACAATGACATAATTGCAAAATTTACAATTGACTGACATGTCTCTATGTTGGAATATTTGTTTTGTATCGACCGGGTCAGTCCTTATATAAGATCCGTGCGGTTGTTTTCCTAATAAGTTCAAGCTTTTTAGCGCACTGGTTTCAACATGGTATCAGACCAAATTGGTCCTGTCTTGGAGTCTCCAGTAAAAATTATTTGTGAAGTTTTTGCTGGTAGAAGTTTTGGTCATCGTTTTGATACGCTCCTTTTCCCTTTTCCCGATCGGTCAGATAAAGGTGAGGGATACACGAACAAAAGCAACTACGATTTAGTGTCAGGTGTTTATTCATTATTCATTTCAATAAAAACAATTAGTAACGAAGAACAAGGTAGAAGTTAAAGCTTTGGATTGACGCCCTCAACCAAATCCCATCGTAGATTTTGATTTCCACCACAGACGCAAGGCTGAAACCATGACGATCGAGTTGATCAACTTCATCTCCCTCTGCAATAGTAAACAGTTAGACGCAATCGTCTTTTGTTATCATCCCAACTGCGTTTGTTGCTGTTGTTGTTGCTGCAAACTAATCAATTTATAGTATGCGCTGTCTCCGTCTGCTACCAACGTCGAGTGGTTTCCCTGTTCTATGATCTTCCCGTCTTGCAAGACGGAAATAAGATCTGCGTTCTGGATTGTAGACAAGCGATGGGCAACCACTACTGTCGTGCGACTCTTCATTAATCGATCTAGTGCTTGTTGAACCACGCGTTCAGACTCTACATCCAGTGCACTTGTGGCTTCATCCAGTAGCAGGATGGCTGGGTTCTTAAGAACTGCTCTGGCGATGGCTACTCGTTGTTTCTGGCCACCAGAGAGTTGAACCCCTCTCTCGCCTACCTTGGTCGAGTACCCTTCCGGAAGAGCGCTGATGAACGAGTGCGCATTGGCCAGCTTCGCTGCTTCGATGACCTCCGATTCACTAGCTCCATCCTTCCCATACAGTATATTGTCGTAGATGGTGGTAGCGAATAATGCTGGCTCTTGCTGGACCAGCCCAATGTGTCTGCGAAGAGATTTGAGCTTCAGCTTCCTGATGTCCTTACCTGTTTGAGCATGAAAAATGGAAGAGCATTTGAGTTGAGAAAAAAATTGGATGAGATGCGTCTCCTTGATTAATCACCAGTTCGTGAAAACCTACCATCGATGGTCACCTTGCCAGCGGTCGGATCGTAGAATCTCAGAATAAGAGAGAGAACGGAGCTTTTTCCTGATCCACTTGAACCTACCAAAGCCATGCTTTTTCCGGCGCGTACCTTCAGATCGAACTCCCTGAATATTATCACGTCTGGTCTTGAAGGGTAACTGAATCTGACGCCGCGCAGTTCAATAGTCCCCTCGATTCTGTTCATCTCCTCTCCAACATCTCCAGCCACTTCCGTCTTCCGGTCCAATAATTCCAATACGGATGCAGCCATCTGATTCCCCTTAATTAGGTCCGGGGCCATTGCCAGTGTTTCACCCATAGCTAACGCCGTCACAATCAAGACCATGAAGGCTTTCATTACTGATTTGAAACTGGCGAGCTCCTTACCCATCAACACGGAACCATACCTGGGATAGGAATGATAACTCCGTTAGTTCATTTTTAATAACTTTTTGTTGTTTTTTTTTTTTTTTTTTTTCTGGACATTGATGAAACATACGGCGAAGGTGAAAGCATAGAAGGTACCATAAGGCAAGTCCATAAGAAGAGAAAAGGCAGCACTGTGAAATGCCATAGAAGACGCCGGCTATCTGACCACGTCGGAATGATCGCTCCGATGGTGCTTTCAGCTCTTGTATATAGAGGTCAATGACCTTTTCTTCGGAGCAGAAGGCAGCCACTGTTCGAATATTGCTTACAGCTTCACCGGCAAGCATGTTAGCTTTCAGGTAGGACTTGCTCAAGTTGCCTCCGAAGCCTTGCAGGAAGAGTTTCTGTCACCATAAATAGAAGAAACTAAACCGAATTACTTAAGAAAATCAATGGCAGGTGCTTCCAGTTATGCTCTTTCCTAACAAAGATAGCTCAATCACTAGTTAATCTACGAAAATGGACATTCTGTTCCAGTTATTTTATGTTTCTTTGGTAAGAGAGAACAGAGGCATTGCTGAAAGAAAGGAAGGCACCTCGCTGATGTGTCCACTGACGAGTAATGGGTAAGTGGCCAGGACAACGAGAGTGATACGCCAGTTCAAGATGAAAGCAATAACGAAAGAAGTTATAACCAGTGAAAAGTTCTGCAGCAGTATGGTGGAACGATCCACCACAATAGTTCTCAGCAGAGTGGCATCAGCTGCAAGACGGGACGATAGCATCGAGCTGGTATTGCTGGGTTCGTCGAAGAACCCAATCTCGTTTCTTAGAATCGCTGCAACCAAGAGACAAATCAGGACAAGACTGAAATTCCCCATGTTTCTATAGGAGTTGCTGAAGGTTAATACCTCTAAACATCGTTTCCCTAACACGAAGAGTAAGCCGCTCGCCCATGATTCCGAAGCTGTAGTGTTCCATCGCATGGAAGAACACAGTAATGGCAGCACCACCACAGAACAGGAAAGTAATCTTCTTGACTTCTCTTTGTGTCGTCTCCCAGTCCATGTAGTACGATATGAGAGCTTGCGTGACGCCCAGAGCAAACAGCGGCATCTGAGCCCCTGCCACAGAAGCACCCAGAGTGCCAAAAACGCCAAAAATCCAATCAGGGGCCGCCATGGAAAATAACCTCGTCATTGACACTGGCTTCTGCTTTCTTGCATCTACTTCAACACAGTAAGAGTCTCTGTCTGAACAGAAGCTGCCTCCGATGCTCGCTGTTGTTCTCGACAGTTCTCGTGAATATTTGATGCTGTAAAATTGACATGCACTTCTTAGCCTTAAATCAAATCTACTTTAAAAAAAAAAATAATAGATCTTGACCACACGGAGCTTGAGTATGTACCTGAGGGGACGTCCAATGGTGGAGCCATCAGAGACTGGGTGTCGCTGTGAAGATGCAGCTTCTTGCCCTTGAGCAAGCGAAGCGTAGGCACTGTGTGGATCAGAGACGAGCTCTTCGTGGGTTCCGGTCTCGACAATCTTGCCCCCTCGAACTACAGCAATCACGTCTGCATTGCGGATTGTAGACAGCCTGTGGGCGACAATAACTGTCGTCCGCCCGACCATGACACGGTCGAGGGCCTCTTGGACGCTCTTCTCGGATTCAGCATCCAATGCACTAGTGGCCTCATCCAGAAGGAGGATCGAGGGGTTTTTCAGTATAGCTCTCGAGATTGCAATTCGCTGCTTCTGCCCACCTGATAACTGGACTCCTCTCTGTCCCACCTGTAAATCATCTGAAAAAGTTAGACGCTTATTCGGACTGCCGGGATTGCATCATCTGTAAACAGATGATTTTGAAGAGGAAGCTACAGAGCAGAGGTCAGGAGGACCTGAGTCTCGTATCGATCAGGGAGGTTGTTGATGAAGGTAATAGCTTCCGAGAGTTTCGCGGCTCTAGTGATCTCATCAACGGTGGCATCATCTTTCCCGTAGAGAATGTTTTCCCGAATGCTGGTAGCAAAGAGTGCGGGCTCTTGATTAACCAAACCAATTTGCTGTCTCAACCACTTGAGCTCCAATCGTTTGATGTCATATCCATCTAGCAAAACCTCTCCAGAAAGTGGCTCATAGAAGCGCTCTATCAACGAAACTACAGTACTTTTACCAGAACCACTCCCTCCGACGAGTGCCAGTATCTTCCCGGCAGGTATTTCTAAGCAAAACTTATCGAAGATCATCGCATCAGGTCGAGATGGATAGCTGAAACAGACGTCCTTGAATTGAATGTGGCCTTCCACTTTGTTCAGAGTAATCCCAGTCCTGGAACTCGTTGTACTTAGTGTGGTTCTCTCTATCATCTCAAAGATAGGGTAGGCTGCTGCTCTGGCTCGGGCAAATGTCGAGAGATTCGGTGCGGCCAACCCAAGTGACCTAACAAAGAGTCCCGACCAGTTAATCTCGAAAGCTTTTCTTCAGAAAAGAAAAATTAAGAAGGGAAATGAAACTCACAGGCCCGCAATGACAACATTCAGCATAGTAGTGAAGGAATCCCCTCCATTTGCTATGTTCTTATGAACGATAATACTGGTGAACCAGACGAGCAGCGCCCAGGAAAGAAAGAGCACGCAGTGCATAGTCCCCAACCCCAAACCCTTGGCCAATCCCGCCTTCTTCCCGTACTTGTATGTCTTCTGAAGTGCATTTCTGTAAGATCGTACCGCCTTTTCTTCTCCTACAAATGCTTGGACGGTACGCACATTTGCAATCACCTGGAAAAATCGAAAACCTTGCACAGTTTTAAATCTGCAGACGCGTTCCACTACGGCCAAACACAAGTCAAGTTGCAGAAACCAGTACCTCCTCGGCAATCTCACCGGCCTTCACGTAGGATTTCCGCACCCTGGCAATTAGACCGGTGGCGACATAGGCGTAGATTCCGCCGGCAATAGCAATTAAAGGAACTATAGACAAGGTGACCAAGCTAATCTGCCAAACACGGATGAAGCCGATGGTGAATCCCACCAAGAACCGGCTTATGTAGTGCATGAAGTTCCCTACCTACATCACCCATCAAATTAGACTCCATTCCTGCAAGTTCTCTACTCGTTTGAGCTTCAAACTGAAGCAGAAGACTAAATCGACATAATCAGATAAGCAAAATGCTAAAGAAATTGGGATCCAAATAGATTAAATATTTTAATATTAATCTAGTCTCAATCATATAAATAGGATGAAGATTAGATTTTTTCTGCCGCATCCGAACCTTTTATTGCTGCCCTCTGAACCATGCTGGGCTATTAAATGATCATAGTAGGTGTCGAGTACGAAAATTTGACCCGATCACATCACACGTTAGGGAACTTAAAAGAGTCAAGGGCAGTTCGTCCGTGACCATTTTAACTACCCCCAAGCGCCGCTCTTACACATACTTCAATGTCAGTGCCTCAGTTACAGCTGGACACAGTTTGGGGTTTCAAATTTCCAAAATCCCAACTGGAAATGGAACCACCCAGGTTGTAAAGAATAAAGAAGAGGATGAAGCAATTAAGAAGAGAGAGTGACAAGTCAAAACAAGAAATCAGCGACACTCGTAAATGTTTCAATTCAGTTATCTGTCTACATAATGTTTTAGATGAACCATGTCTACGTAGAAAGAAAATTTTCGATTGTTTTGAAGAACGAGGAAACAACAAATGGAATATGAAATTTTTTACCTTCTCAGAGATTGCATCCTGAACGATCAAGACATCGCTGGTGATTGCAGAGATAACTTCTCCAGTCGAAGCTTCCGTATCGAAAATCCCTATATCCTGATTTAACATGGACCTCAAGTACGCCAGTCTCATCCTTGCTGCCTGTCTCTCGCCGGTGTGCATCCAACAAGCCACCTCTGTGATTGTCATTACATTACTCGTTTTCGTAAATTGCTGAATGGAAAATCGAAATCCCAAATCTGGAATTCAGAAACTCACCTGTCCATGACGAGAATAGGATAACCACGCCGAGGTAAACGAAGTCCAGAGCGTACTGGAAGAAGAAAAGAAAAAAGGAAAAAAAAAAAAAAGGGTCAGAAACAGAGCAAGGTTGGTTGGCTGCTTGATGAGTTGTATTCTGTAGGAAAACAATCACCTTTGCGACTCGGTGAGAAACAGAAGCAGGAAAGAGGTAAGCAATTCCAATGATGTTTATGAGTTTCCCAAAGAAAATGAAGAAAACGGGAACGGACGCGCCGTGAACACAAGCTCCCAATGACCCAATGACCATCAAGACGTAATCGTAGAAATCCGCGAAGGCAAAGAGCTTTAAAAAGGGCACTTTCTTTTCGGCTTCTTCTTCTTCATCTTTGCTATTACTCTTCCTAGTGTCTTGCCTGTCTCCGGCATATGCAGGTCCCTCGACGTTCATTTCTCGCCGGGAAAGCTTAGGAGGAGAGCATCTGAACTTACCAGGAAGAAGCAATTCGTCCTTAGTGAGATAGCTTTTGTAATAGCGAGGACGTGACCGCAAGAGAAAAACAGAGAGAAAGATGGGGAATAATAACTGCGCGTACACCGCTCAGTTGACTCCTTAAAAGAGCGGCGAGATGTAAACGAGTTGCTGCAATTACTTACATGTTATGAATATAAAGCAATCAGAACTCTGTAATGAACTTGATTGGGTGATTGCATCACCCATAGCCTCATCCTTTCATTCGAACTAGATATGCGACTAACCAATTAAAAGATCTAAAGCATAAAAGGGTCTGCAAATTTCCCGACTGATTGTAAACTGTTTGTCAAAATGACAGCCTAGAGAAAAAAATGAAGAAAAACGTACCGGAGTAGGTTCTTCATTTTGCTTGGTAGAACTGTACAGTCAGGGTCATGGCCAGCGCAAACATTAATATGGAAACATTTGCGAGTTATCGTGCAGCCGTTGGAACGGGAAAAGATATGAAATCCCAAACGAGAGATGGTGGAGTGGACCAAAACGAGGTGTTGGCGGCACTGAATTGTGTTAAGAAATAAAGTTTACTGGTTGGGGAAGAGACGGTTGGGGAAGAAAGCGAGGAGTGGAACGCAAAGCGCACTGAGAGCAGTAGGTGGCTTATCGAAATAAACCACTGGCGAGGCTTCAATGCGGACAACAGCCACCAAGCATCTTCCGCCTCCGACCATTAACGCATTCAATGCAGTCCTCCTCCGTGACCCTAGAAGACGACGTGGCTTCATCCTCCGGCAACTTCATCTCCCATCGCACGCTACTCTTATCTTTATCCAGTTGACTAATCCTTTTCTCATCCGCTCTTCTTAACTCCCAGTTTTTCCTTTCTGTTTTAAGGCAACAGACAGGGAGGGTAGCTTCTGATCTTTTTCCGGAGGGAAAGAGATTAGTTAATCTACTTTTGCTCTCGACCAGTTGAGAATGATCTATTGTTTATTTCTTCACATACCCTTGATACCGCGATGCAGTTTAATTCACAAGATCATGAAATTTAATCTACTAGAAGAGAGGCATTTCGACGAGTTTAAATTTTGAAAGAACAGTAAGCGCTGCTAATAAGCTTCACTGAAGATTTCTTGAGAGTCTCCCCAGCTTCTCTAACCAGAAGCGTGGTGAGTCAAGAAGACGAAGGGACCATTACGTATCACGCCGGTGCATTTATTTCGCCACAGCAGCACTGACAGAGGTCTCCTCTCTCTTGTCCAGTCCTACCCCTTCAACGTCTTACTATAGACAAACAAAACCATAACGTCTGCTACTGTAAATTTCTTGAAAAATTGTTCGAGCGTTTCGGGTTCTTTTCGTTTGTGATTCTGAGCATTTCTACCCTCGATAGACTTAAAAGAGAGAGGAAGGAGCGCAGACATGCTAATTAAATCCACCAAAGCTCTCCCATGTTCATTGATTTCCAGACTGATACAACACCATCATTCGTTTATTAGGAGCAGGTAGCCGGGGCCCAAATGGCAGAAAACAAGTAAAGAAAAACGCTAGTCAGCCCTAATCAGATTACGTTTTTGCATAACCGAAAAGGCTATTAAGTGTTTGTGCATGTCATTGATGCTTCCACCCGCGGCCCTTCTGCCTCAGAGTTCCAAATCCATGGCAGACGGCGATGGAATTGGAATTGTTCATTTCGTGGGCTATGCTTGCAAATATAAAAAAATATCAATTAAAAGAATGATTTCAACACTAGACGAATGCAAATATACTGTTTCTTTATAGAAACACACGGCAGCTAGATGGGATTCTTTCTCTTATCTGAGAGGAAAGGCTCACCACCTAAAATGAATTGCAGGGGTAGGGCAAATGGATGCTCTTGGCTTCTTTGTTGAGGGATGAAGTAAGATAATAGTGTTCACTTGTAGTTAATAGTGTTAACAATTATAAATTTAATATTTCATATGTTTTTCCATCGAGAAACACAAAAATTAAGGTCTTTACAAAAGAGCTGGCAAATGTTGTTGACCCAACATTGACTCTCTTCTTGATTTTGATGATAACAAAACTTATTAGAACTGACAATTGCAAATCTAGAATTTCATATACTTTTCCTTCAAGAGATATCTACTTCAAGGTTTAAAGTACTAAATTGATACAATTTTTTTGTTAGATTTAGGATCACATGATAAGAGAAGAAGAGAAAGAGAGAATTTGTATCTCAAGGCATGAGAGAAGAGAGAAAGAAGAAGAGAAGAAGAAAAAAGAGAGGAAGAAGGAAGAGAGGAGAGAGAGAGAGAGAGAGTTTGAGAGAAAAATCTCTAGACGAATTTGAGAGAGAAGAGGTGATACTTAATGATCTACCTAATGCCTTGAGTCTCTATTTATAGTTGAGGAAGGAAGTTTAAAATGAATGCAATGCCCTTAGGGCTACAAACTCTCAAAAGAAAAGATATAAGTAGACATACATAGGAGTGACATCGAGCCGAACCTAGTCGGGCTCGAACCTACCTATGTTCGAGCCAAACTTGATTTAAATATTTCGAACTCGAGCTCGAACCTAATAATTTTAACCGAGTTCAAGTCGAGCTTGAGCTTCAACATTCATTTAAAACTTTTCAAAAAATATATTTCAAATAAATTGTATAGAAAATTATACATACATTTTACATAAAATTGGGAATGACCTCTACTTAAAATTGGGCACAAGGATGGCATCGAATCCAACTGAGTCCGAACATTGTTCAAGCTGAGCTTGATTTAAATATTTCGAACTCGAGCTCGAGCCGACCCTAGTCTTTAACCGAAATTGTAATCAAACTCGAGCCTAATAATTTTAACTGAGTTCGAACTCGACAAACCTACATTTAATACTCTATATAAAATATATGTCAAATAAATTATATATAAAATTATACATATATTTTAAAAAAAGAATGATAGGGGAGGTTCAGAATTGAATTTCAATAATGGATTAAAATAAGCCAATATTAATTTTTTTTACTCCAAATGTTGTCTAGCTTGTTTTGTAATTTTGAATCTAGCCATAAATTTACTATGGCCTCCTTAGTGCCCTTAGTTGAAAATTTATATTCTAGGAAAAACTAAAAATATTTTTCCTACGATACATATCTCCAAAAAAACCTTTAAATAAAGTCCTATTACTAGTAGTTGACAGCAGTTAGCCAATACACCCAAAAGACCGATATGTTAGGTGCGTAAAGCTACCGCCTACAAGAGTGGACGGAACCACTCTGACACCCACCCCGCCCATTCTTGACCGCCTCTCACAGGATTCGAACGTGGGACGTGGCATGCCCAGCTCTGATACCATGACAACGGCTAGCCAATACACCCAAAAGACCGATCTATTAGGTGCGTAAAGCTACCACCTACAAGAGTGGATGGAACCACTCTGACATTAGTGACTTATTAGAAAATTACAAGAAATATTTTAAAATTTTCTTAGGAAAATTAAATGGACCGCTTATTGCCTCTTATGGGGAAATAAATAAAAATTAATAATCAATCTAATATATTACTATACTTATCGATAAATTTTTAATCAAATAAAATATCAAACACAAAATTGCACTAAAAATTGCCTCATGCTAAAAGTATTACAGCATCAACTGTCAAATACTTATTCAAAAATTTTCTATACGATTTTCTAACCCATCTTGGTAAGAAAATCTTACTTAGAAAATTATATAATTTTTTAATACGAATTTTCAATTTAAAAAATATTTACAAAAAAATGAGACACTAATAGTCCTTAGAAACTTGTTTCTACTAAAATTTATTTTCAATTTCTTCAAGTGCGAGGGGGGGGGGGGGGGACTTAGGTATCTTTGTTGGTTCTGGTTTTTCGCTGAGACGACCCAGAGGGAAAGGGGTTACGACGCTGGAGAAGACCTATCGTCTCGGATGATGGCTGCGACGGAGGCGATGGCGGAAGCGGCGATGAAGAAAATAGAGGCGAGGGCGAGGGGAGGAAGAAATCGAACGGACGACCACAGAGGCAGCCGGCGAGCAGTTGTCGACGGCGACAGAGGCGACGACAACATTGGACAGGAGGGGTCGGCGGTGACGAGGGGAGGAAGAATTTTCCCCCCTCACTCTTGCTCTCGCTTTCGCTCTCACTCCCGCTCCCGTTCCTGCTCCCCCACTCCCCTGCTTTGGGTTCCGACTTAGCCCATTAACGAGCCGTCGAGCCGAACCTGGATTCGGTCAAGCTCGGCTCATTAATTTAAACAAGTTGATCCCGGATCTCGAACTCGGCTCGAGATCCAAGGATACCGAATCGAACCGAGCCGGCTCGGTTCGAAGCCACCCCTAGACATACATCATCTTCTTTAATTACACCCTTGTGGCTTCCTTATGTGAAAACTATTAAATTACACCATTTGTTACCTTCTTGACGTGGGAAAGGTATTTACCTTAATGTCCCTTTGAGACATCTTCCAACACTCCCCCTCAAGCTGGGGGAGAGAAAACACTGTAGATGCCTAGCTTGTTGCATATAGCATTATGTATCTTGGATGTGACTTGCTTTGTGAATATATCTACCGCTTGTCCTTGAGGTGAAACATGTATGAGTGATATAGTGCCAATTTGAAATTTTTGTCGTATGAAATGGTAATCTACCTTAATATGTTTTGTTCTCTCGTGGAAGACGGGATTTGAAGTAATGTGTATGGTTTCCTGGTTGTTGCAATAGAGTTCCATAAGAGTCTTTTTGTGGAACCTAATTCAGTAAGAAGAGATTTTATTCATAAAAGCTCATTGACTACATGGGCCATAACCCTGTATTCTGTTTCAGCACTGGATCTAGCAACCATATTTTGATTTTTACTCCTCCATGTAACCAAGTTCCCTTACCCATAAGTGGATTTCCTGTCATCAAATGATCCAACCCAATTTGTATCCTCAAATCCTTTAATTGATCGAGAGAGCCACGAGCCCTGGTGAGCCGCTTCTCGAACCCTTGCGGGTCAATCCATCTTAGCCTAGGGTGGGCACGGGTCGGGTTTACCAAAAATCAAACTCAAACCCGATCCCTGACACCAAACTCAAAAAAAACCTGATTCATCAAACCCGAACCCAACCCAATCACCATCCTCGTAACCCGAATCATCCCCGGTCCCTATAAACCTGAATTAAACCCGACTCATCCCCGGTCCCCATAAACCTGAATTCAACCCAACCCATCCCTTGCCCCATCCCCATAAAATCCAACCCATCCAAACCCAGTTGTATATCTTTGTTCATATGTGGGTCAGGTTTGGGAGAACTATCTCCCACCTGAAACCCAACAAGTTTCTTTTTCCACCATGCCCCCGACTCGTAGGGTGGAATTACAAACCTAAACCTGCATTTTTTGGGTCGGGTCGGGTTCCTTGTAAAATCGACCTGATGCCAGACCCCTATCTCAACCACGACGGGATGAAGTCTGCGATATTGAAGGCACCCATGAGCTTCGAGAATTCCTTCAAGATGGTGATTAACTCGTCCTGCTTCGATCGGAAGGCCGCCCTATAAGTGATATTACAAGTTAAACCAAAGATCAACTCTCCAACGTTAACCGGAGCTATTATTAACAGCCGAGATCATGGTGTCCACTTCATCTCGAACGGAGGCCCACGACTCGGCACACTTCCGACTAATAGCATCTAGGAGAAGAGGCCGACAACTCAGTTGACGCTCTTGTCCTGAGCCTACTAAATCATAACGGGGCCTAATATTCTTATTTTTTTATTCTGAGTTCGAATATCCAACTAAAACCCCACGCATTAAAGATCCGGATCGGATCCGAATTCGGATAAACTTGCACCCCTAGAGCAGCTCGGATCAATCCGGATCCGGATTAAAGATCGACCTGGTCTGGGCAGAAATGCGATATGTAGGGTTCCCCAGGTGCATAACCGCCTCGCCTTTTGAATCCCTTCATAGGTTCAACTTCTCGATTTCTCCCCACCGAATACTAACTTCGAGCTGTACACAAGAATTCCTTACTCTAGTCCATTACAAATTTGAAAGCACCCTTATCTGATTCCAAGCTTCTGTCATATTCGGTGTTTTTCACTGTTATCTTCACTCGATTGTGAAGGAAGGTCCTTGGTTTTGGAATTTTAGATTAATTGCTTCTGCGAACTTCTCCGGCGACCACAAAACGTCTGGAAAACTTCACTTTCGTTATTTCTATTTCCTTTGTAAGGTAATATGCAACTAACATGTGAAATCTATTCATGCTACTTTCAGATGGCGGGAATGGGTGATGGGTACGTGGGGACTGCCCAGGATGCTGTTCGTATAAGGAGGCTAGAGAAGCAGAGAGAGGTGGAACGCAGGAAAATCCAGGAACTCAAAAACAAATCTGCCTCTGCTGGCGGTCAAACTGGGCTCCTCCAATTTGGCTCTGGAACCTCTGAGGTGATTAACATTTTTTAGAATGGTAACTTGTTTCTCATATTTTTATTTCCTTTTGTAGAACCGAGAGAGTTGGATAACTACTAAGGAATTTTATATTATTCCATTTTTTCACGTGAACAATGAGGTATGGTAAACGGTACAAAAGGATTAGAGAGAGAAGTAAAACTCAACTTTTTAGATAAGTAAGGCATCAACACGTAATTGATATAATATCTGTCTTGAGAAGAAAATTCTTGGTATCAAGTGGTTGTAGCTTTTTCTATTTGTTGTTTGGATAAGACTTTTCTCCTCCATTGTGAGAAATGCTCTGTAGAGATTTGCCTCTCTTAGCCAGTGGTAAAAGAATGTTTTAATGTGTGAAAATGCAATGCGTTGACTAGTGAATTCTCTGACATTCAAGCCTAAAATTAGATAAAGTGAATTCTCTGTTGGATGGTCTGATTTAACTTTCTTTAGGTAAGTGATGTGGCATGCTGCATTTGTCAATTACAATGTTAGATTATATCCCAAGGATTAAGTGGCACTATACTTTCAATTTTATTTCTAATGCAGAAAGGTCCACCCGTCTTTGAAGAGAGATCTTTTAGCTTTCCATGGTTAATTAATTTTGTGCACTGACCCACCAATGTGAAATCAGCTTGTATTGGAAATCACATTGGCTGTCTTTTGGCTCATTTTTGTTGTTAAAAGTGAGACCAATGGGAAAATTGCATCAATTGAAAGTGATTTACCTATTGGCATGTTTTGGGACATTAAGGCACAATGAAAATTTCATGACCTAACTTTTATCTTAGGGTGAGATAGCTGAGCATCTTGTTGTGGTTCACTAGAAAAGATGGCAGTTTTCTCAATGAAAATATGTAAATGCAATGAGAATGTTCCTCTCTTTTTGGTTCTTGATATGATTGCTTACTACTTTACATTGGTCTTTGCCTTGCATTCCCAAGTTATTTACACTATTCACTGATGGAAGTTGATCTACTGACTGCTGGTAAATGAGTAGTCTTTGCCTGATATGATCAACCACTTAGTTGCTTTATGAAGGCAAACATGAATCCCACAAAATTAAAACTGTATCCACTTCAAAAAATTTATTTGATTGAAAAATATAGCATAGGTTCAATACGGATGCTAGATTTTACATCATTTACCTGTGTACATATTGCAACCATAAGTTTCAACTAACCCTGTTAAATATGGGTTTATATGGTGCTGTAGTTTCATAAAATGCCGTTGAAAAATGGAAAAAAATTAAACTGCTTTTACTTCATTGCCTGTTTTTTTTTTTTTTTTTTTTTGAATGAATGAACACTGTCTGGTAATTTTGTTGATTTTTTATTCTCTTGGTCCTTATTTTTAGATTCTTGAGACAGCCTTCAAAAAGGAAACAGTTGGTTTAGTTACTAGAGAGCAATATGTTGAAAAGGTAAGGCTCTGTTTATAGGATTTCTTTTATTAATAAAATATATTTTATTTTCATTGCTATTGTAGATGAGCATATTTTAAAGCTGTCATTTGGGCTTTGTAATCTAGAGGGTCAACATAAGAAACAAAATTGAAGAAGAAGAGAAGGAAAAGCTTCAGAAGCTGCAGCAAGAGTGAGTTGGATAGCAGATGACTTATTTATTTCATGAAATGTTAGAGCCTTTATTGTTGACTTTTTTGGTCAATTGATTTATATGGTAGAGAAGAAGAACTTCAACTGCAAAAGCGAAAAAAACGCAGGATAAAAGGAAATTCAAAATTGTCATTTACAGATGATGTTGAAAATGGAAGTGATGAGGAAGTTGCAGAAAAGAGTGAGTATTTTTGAACCACTCTATTGTCTTAAACTAGTTTTTGTGCTGACATTTGTCCTAATTTTTTTTTCTTATTTTCAATTTTATATTGGTTGCTGTTAAATTATGACTCTGGCAAGCCTTAAAGACAGAGAAAATGAAATTTCCTTTTTGATTATTTATTTTGATCCCATAATATTTCCATCATGACAAACAAACTGATTCTCTTGAAGCATTTTGAGACTAGCCAATCTAGGGTAAAATCAACTGCCAATGCATTGTTGTTGATGGCTAATTTCTACTTTAATCTATTTGTTTGCTGTTTCTTAAGCTTCCACATTCTTAATGTTATCTCTTGTTGCATGAAGCTGAGGTCCTTTCTCTTTTCAATTCCCTCAATAGTCAAGGTTATTCTTTTGAAAAACCAAGAAGCAACATATATAGACGAGTTTGAATGTGATAATGCAACGTTGTTGCATATATGATTCATGAAAAGTATATTTATAAGCTAATTCTTTAGGTGAGAAATTATTTTTGATGCTCAAAATAGATTTTGAAGAGCTTGGGAAATTTGATCATTCCTGTTGTTGTACATTATATTATTTTTTCTGTTTATACAGGTAACCAAGAAACAAAGAGACTTGGTTGTGGAAAATTTGGCAAGGATCCCACTGTTGAGACAAGTTTTTTACCTGACAGGTAATGCATTTTCTCGCTCATTTATCTGAGCCAGTATTCAGTATTTTTCACTAAAAGCATGCTTGAAATTTACCAACCTAAAATTCAGTTGGTTATTTTTTTATTGAAAGCAAATACCAATCTTTGATCCCAATCACCAACAGATTCTGTCTTATAAAAATCTGCTGTTTATTAAAAAAGTTGTTAATGTGATCAATGAAAACTTATGGTTGTGTTTTTGAAAATATTGGAAATGACTATTACTTGTATGAAAAATAAGGTATCTACAAGTCATGGATATTTTTCTTAAGATGATGAATATTAAAAGAGTTTTTTTTTTTTTTTCAATTTAAGGAGATGTCTTTAAGAATGGAAGGCATGAGCTGAAGGATTTTAAAAAAAATATGCTTAAGAGTTTAAGTTAAGAAAAAAATATGATTTCCGAAAAAGAGAAATAAAATCTAGTAGAGAAAGGCTTAAGATATGTGTTCACTTCTGCAAGACTGATGTGTCACGAGAATTTTGTCAATTGGTTTTTAGGGATGCACAATTTTGCAGTTCAGATTGGTGGACATTTTTTGTTTTTGTTTTTTCCTTGTTCCTTTCCTTGGTCTTTAATATGCGATCTTAGGAACGCTGAGGATAATCTTTCAGTGAGCGAGAAGCAGAGGAACAAGCTGAACGAGAACGGCTGCGGAAGCAATGGCTTCGGGAGCAGGAACAAATACAAAGTACTTCTCGCATACATATGCATGTCTTTTCGTAATAAAAATTAAATTATTATGCATTTCAGAATTTCTGTTGACTATGGTTTGCAAATGTTAGTAACCTATTTATGCATGGTGAGATTATGTGGAGTAAATGTGTGTTCGGTGGGCTCATCGTTTGTAGACTACTCTATCTACATCTCTAACTCCAAAAGTTGTATTTGTTTTACAACTTCTTGCCATCTGATTGCAGGCAAAAGTTGTCTTTCCTAAGCTTTTCTGGTCTTGGCTGCTACAACATTTGTAGGCCACTATACATTATATAAGTTATTGGTGCTTCAAGCAGTGTTTCTTGTTGTTGAAGTTTGATGATTAAAGTGTTGGAGAAGGGAAATTAGAGAAAGAAGAGAGTAGGAGCAGACAAAGCTGCTGTAGATTAGGGAAAGAGTAACCCTCTCTCCTTGTAAGTTTCAGTTAAGTGTTGTACTAATCTACCTCTCTCACTTCCAACTTATAAACTAACTTACAGTAAGTACATGACAGCCGCCTATACGGAGAAGAAAAAAGACTATGAGATGAGACATGTGAGAGAGAGTTTACCATTAGATTGTTCGAGGCAAATGACTAAAATAGCCCTGAACTATATTTTCAACACCTTACTTCAAGCTGGCCATATGTATCAAAGAGCCCAACTTGCTAGAAAAGATGCTGAATTCTTTCTTTTTGAAGGCCTTGGAAAATTAGTTTCCAAGTTGGTCAACCAAATGTATATATGAGATTATCATCTTTATGTTCATGCATCCCTATTTAAGTGCAATTTGACTTTGATGTGCTTCTTTGCTCATGGAGCAATGGATTGCTTGGTTATCACATCCCATTACCATAGGATCCTCCAATGCGAAACCAAACTCCACAATCTGAGATTTAATCCTCATCAATTCACAAGCAATGTGAGTCTTAGCTTTGTACTTTGCTTCAACATTAAATCTTAGATTGTGGAGTTTGGTTTTGCATTGGAGGATCCTATGGTAATGGGATGTGATAACCAAGCAATCCATTGTTCCATGAGCAAAGAAGCACATCAAAGTCAAATTGCACTTAAATAGGGATGCATGAACATAAAGATGATAATCTCATATATATATTTGGTTGACCAACTTGAAAACTAATTTTCCAAGGCCTTCAAAAGTCTTAACTTTGTACTTTGCTTCAACATTAAATCTAGTTGTCACTGTTTGTTTCGTACTTCTCTGTGTGACCCAAAGTATCTACTACCTTAGGGGTGGCTTCGAACCGAGCCGGCTCGAGCTCGGCTTGGTTTGATTCGGTATACCCGAATCTCGAGCCGAGTTCGAAATCCGGGATCGGCTCGTTTAAATTAACGAGCCGAGCTCGACCGAATCAAGGTTCGGCTCGAAAGCTCGTTAATTTAATGAGTCGGCGCAGGATTCAGGGGAGTCAGGACCGGAGCGCCGATTGGAGCAACGGGGGAAAATTTTTTCCTCCCCTTGTCACCGCCGAGCCCCTCCGACCGCTGCTGTAGCCGTCGACAGCTGCCTTTCCGTCGCCGCCGATTCTGTGGCCGCTGCTCGATTTCTTCCCCCTCGTTTGCTGTCGCTTTTGTTTCCGTCGTAGCCGTTAAGTAAGACTGATACTAACCAACCAACATCACTTTGTTAGGAATAAATAAGAGAAACAGGTGGCGCAAAACCTTTCTAACACATTGAATGATCATCCTAGGCAGGCAGGAAATAGAGGAGCTCATTTTTGAAGCATGGATAGGTCAAAGTACTAGAAAAAAGGCAGGTATGAATTAACCTTCGTAAAAACCTTGCATCTTTATATAGAGGGTAGGCAGATAGAGAATAGTGCTTCAAATACTAGTCAGACACTTAAACCATTGCTGAAGGCAATGGAATCAACACAGTAAAACCCTGAGTGTTGCCAGAGTCAGAGAGAACATGAAAATTCTGTGTTGCAGATCAAAAGAAGAGGGGAAATCAAACAAAAGGCATATTTAGATCATCATCCTCCCAGATTTCTGATACTATGAAGAAGAAGAATTGAGGAAGATGAAAAGCGGTGTGGTCCTCTACAGAATAACTACCCATTTTAACTCTTTTTTTTCTCATTAAGATTAAGGCCAAACACACCCCCTTACAGAAGTATAGATCTTCTCAATAAAAGATTAAAGTACCCCCATATCTACATAATAAAATAAGCCCCTTTAAGTTAAATGATAGAATTACCCCTTAGTAAACACGTTTCTAAAAATTAAAAGACAGAAAGGTAGATAGTACAAGAATGCATTTTTCTAGAAGAATATTTTCTTCTACCTATCTCCTATTCCATCTCTAACTGTGAAAAGACTCTTTGGTGACCATACAGTGATTTCATCTTTGGTGATTTTTTTATGGCCCTTAAATGCTATTAAAAGTGGGTGGTTTTCTGTAACTGCCCTTAAAAATGCGTGGTTTCCTATTACTGCCCTTAAAAGTGGGTGGTATACTACCCTTAAAAGTGGGTGATACAGTCGTTAGATGGTTTACTCTGACAGACCCAATTATGCTAACCATATATTTCTACCTATTTTTTGTGTCCTACCTCCAATCAAGGTTGTGAGAACCATTTTTGCTGTTTTTTCTGTTTTATATGTTTTGTCTGATTCGATGTCTTGTCCTATCCTACAAGTACAAATGCAAGGGTCAAACCCACATGAGATGACAAGTGATATAGCAAAGACAAGCTGTAGGTTGTGAAGACTAGTTGCATGTATTCTTGTCTTTTTTATGCTTAGAATGGGGAATAGTGTGAGACTTATTTTGTAATAAGTTGAAGCTATAAGCTCCAGCTTGAGGGGGGATGTTAGCAAGATTTAATTTTTGTTTATTTGGGTTCGTAGGAAAGTGTTTTCGTAGAATTTTAATCTCTTGTTGAATTTTAATTCTTTGGATGACATTATGGTAATTAATGCTATTGATTATGTTAGAAATAGAAGAGAGGGGTGTCTAAACTGTTATCTATAAGCACTTCAGTTTTCAAAATGTAACAAGGAGAAAGGGAAGTTGGAGGTCTCATTACATGTTTCAGACGAGTAAATATGGTGAATAAAGTAATCTGCCCCTCTTACAACTTATGACCAAACTTATTCTATTTATATAACAGCCAATTCTATGAAGAAACAGAAAGATTATGAGATGAGATGTGCAAGAGAGGTTTACAATTATCCTTGGCATCAAATGACTAAAATACCCCTGTATCATATTGTTTGACAATTATAAGTGGTGCAATATGTTGAATTCTTTCTTTACTTATTCAGATGAGCCCCTTGAAATTACTTACAGCTACTGGGATGGTACTGGACATAGGAGAGTCATCCAGGTCAGTAAATGACTTCAATTTTGTCATTTGGTGCTTTTTATCTTAACCTTCTTTTGTTTACCATATGAACAAGCTTTGATATTCAGGTCCGTAAAGGTGATGCTATAGGAGAATTTCTTAGGGCCGTGCAGCAGCAACTTGCACCGGAGTTTCGAGAGATTCGTACAACTTCTGTAGAGAATCTTCTATATGTGAAAGAAGACTTAATTATTCCTCATGTTGGTTCTCTAACACAACAAAATCAGGAGTTAGTTAATTCTACAAATTCCTCATTTTTTCCTGACTGATAATCCTAACTTCCATTTGTGTGGTTTCTGTTTCCAGCAACATAGTTTTTATGAGCTGATCATCAACAAAGCGAGGGGCAAAAGTGGACCAGTAATTCTCACCCTTCTTTTTTGAATGTTAATTACATACATATTACAACACCCTGTTCCCCTAGAGAATCTTGAACACAATACCACACACTAGAAACTGCCCATTTGACTATTGAGGCAAAGGCCAATCGTAATTCTCACCCTTGTAGTTGATTCTTTGAGTTTATGTATTCAGATAACTTAGTTTTCCAGTATGCTTGTTGAAGTTTCACTTTTTTGGAAGCTACTTTCAGGAAATAGATGTGCTTTCTCTGGGCATGTGTACAACAATGAGATGTATAGTTCTCTAGCTAAACTAGGACTTTGTTTTAAATTTGTGCTCGTAAGGATTTATTATTTCCCCTTTAAATATATATGTACATATTGGTATTACAAAACCTACACTGGATTGGCCATTTTAACTACATTCAAGTAGACCCGGACCCTTGTCCTGGTTAGAGTATGCTAAGACCCGGAAGAGGGGCAAAATCCAGTTGGCCAGGCTGGGTTTATTGGTTTAATCGGTGCATTGGCTGACCTGGCCCTATCAGCCAGGTTGCATTGTTAGGAGGGGGAAATTTCTCCCTCACAAGAGAGAAAAAAGAAAAAGAAAGAGGGGAGGGGGGTGATCATGCCCTTTCCCTACCCTCTCCCCCTGCTGTCACCAGAAAAGGGGGAGAGGTTATGGCCAGTGGACTCCCTCGCTCATCCCTTTTTCCTCAGGATAATGGGGGAGGAATCTTATCCTCATTACCATAGTACATTAGAACATAGAGGGGAGGGGGCAGGGCTTCTGACTCCAAGGGTCCTTTAACCAGTGTAAAAGATAGGGTGAGGGGTGGAGCTCTGCCCCCCTCCTGGCAATTAGGGGTGAAGCTCTTTCCCAATCTGACAGTTGGTATTGTTTTAAATTTCTTTATAAGATAGTGACATCATCACAGGTCAACTGGCACACAAACCTGGTTAAGCTAGTCACCATGATAGGTCGGCAACTGGATTGGGTTTTATAACATTGATAGATATAGGAAAATAATCTGTTTGTTTCTGTTTTTATTTTTTTATTCTATAGCTTTTCCATTTTGATGTTCATGAAGATGTGAGGACAATTGCGGATGCCACAGTTGAGAAGGACGAGGTATGTTATCCTTCCGTTTTAACATTCCTAATTTTACATTTTGGATAGACATAGGAAATGCACCTAATGTTGTTAAAACCAACTACGTTTTGTGGGTGTTTTCTGTAGTCTCATGCTGGGAAGGTGGTTGAGAGGCACTGGTATGAGAAGAACAAACACATATTTCCTGCTTCCAGATGGGAGGTCTGTTCGTCTTCCTACTTTGAAGTGTTCTTGAAGGCATTTCTGCTTTCAAAGCCACATTGTCTTTTGTTACCAAGTTTGTAAACTAGTTTCGCCTGCCAAAATTCTATGGACTGAGCTTCCACTTCAGCCAAAGTTGGAAAAGCACTAAACTCGGCTGTGATGTAAGATTCAGCATTACGATGAAAACAGCATAAGTGGAGGCTCAACAGAGGATTTTTCTGTGAATGTGAATAATAACTTTATAGCTCCAAATTTTCATCATGTGGTTTCTGAATAGTTTGTACTTTCTTGATTTCAGATATACGATCAGAATAAGAAATGGGAGCGTTACACCATCCATGGAGATTAAGCACCTATTGGCCATTCACAGCTGCTGCTCCACTGAATTATACATCATTTATAAAATCCTGTCTAGTGACAATCTTTGTATTCTACAGTTCTTTGAATTTTTCTTAGGACTTAACATGACTCTGGACGTGTTTGACAGTTGAAGAATAGTGATTGCTGATAATGAGTAATTTTATCAGAAGAACTTAGTTTACACCTTTTAATAAATGAAAAGAAAAGTTAAATGGGTTATAAGGTTAAACAATGGACCTCTTTAAGTGCTTAGCAGGTTGTATGTATGGGTTAAGGCCTAGTTTGAGCTCAGGTTATTTATATTGTGGGTTACATAAAGTAGGAGTGTGTTGTGGGTTCAATAAAGGAGTTTATTTGTCATATTAGAGTGTTGGTATCTCTGTCCTCGGTCTTTTATGTAAGCCTGGATGTGAAGTGAAGTATTGAATGAGATTAAGTCTCATATATAAAAATATGAAGAAAATTAAACAAGTTATAAGATTGAGCAATAAGGTTTTTAATTAGTTAGTCATTTTGGGATGGAATCGAGTTTAATCCAAAAATTTGACAAAGCATAAGAGTCTTCCCACTTGGTGTTTGGATGTTGTTAGTGTAGAATGTTTGGAAGTATAAATAAAACACAATTTAAAAAAAAAAATCAGATGTGTGCAGCTTATGAATTTGTTCCACAAAACACATTCAATAATTATTGAATGCAAAATTGTGATGGTAATGAACTCCTTGAGTTGTTGGGATATCTAGCATAATTGCTTAATTGCCATTTTCATTTCTTGAATTATTGAATGCAAAAATGTGATAGCAAAGGGTATTTGAATCTCCTTTCCAGTTTGAAAAAAAAAAAAAACCAAAAAGTTTATCAAGATTGACTAGACTTGGTCATTTATTCTAACTTATTTCGATTCTTACTAAACTATGAATCCAATAAGGGGCCGGACTGATCTAGCCAGGTTCATACGGTCGATCGGAAAGGTAGTTTTAGAAGACTGAAAGTGCCCCATCATTTGTACGGTACGGCAGACATTTTGGCACAAATTTCGTTGCCCACCTCCTCAACCCTCACGTTGCCCCCCTCTGTTTGTAGAGACTCTCCTCGCCTCGGCTTGCAGTGTGTCGGGTAACGGCGAGTCAACCACTTTTACCACGATCCAATTCTGTCCTGAATCTTGTCATTCTTTTGCTCATTCTTCGGCGCAATGTCAATAAGATCCCGGGTTGATCCAATCATTTCGTCGATCGTGTCCGTGCATCCTCATGAAATGTCTGCTTTAATCCATTCGGCTCTGTGTTTTTTCTTCGTAAGCTTCTTTGTCGTCTTACCTCACTATGAAGATTCGAACTTTTGAACATGTTATCTCTTTAGTTCTAGCTCATATATGGAGTCTCTGCTGGGGTTTGTTGTGAACATTTATCTGTCATTCTGTTTAGTGAATAACTTAAACCATGTTACATGTAGGATTTCCATGTGTTAATTTTATTCGTTAGGTATATCTTGAACTGTGTAGAACATATAGAGTGCAAGTTTGTCGAGAAGTTCACAAGGTCCAAGGCAGAGCATTTATATATTTAGTTTTTTGCTCTACTTTAGGTGAATTTGTCATTTGGGTTCCAACTAATGTCATCTTTCTTTGTCGTGCCCCTCTCAATAGATTTCCCAAGTTGGTTTGAAGCAAGATACATGCTGATGTAGCATTTAACTTGTTTTTTAGGGTCAAAGGGTCTCTATGTTTAATTTACAATTAAATTTATTGAATTTTTCTCATTAGAGGTGGAGAGAACCATGGAACTATGGTGACTATCCAACTCTCTTCTGACTCTTATTATTTCTTGAGATAGAAAAATATCTTACTTTTTGATCCATATTTATCTACATGATTGGATTATCACACGATAAGAAACTAAGTCCAGGATTCCTTATTCCATTATTTCTGCAGATTTTAAGTGCATATTTTTTAGTTCTGCCATTACGTGATGAAGGTGCAATATCTCTAGGTCTGGCCAATCTACCGGGTCTCTTCCTTGGGTCCTTGGTACTGACACTAGTTGCTGCTCCTGTCACAACTGTTGTTTTTTCTTTCCCAAACCTTTCTAAAGGAAAGGTATGAGAAACTTCTTTGTCATGTTATTTCAATTTTTAAATAATTTTCTTTAGATACCTCCTTGTGAATATGATCACTGGAACCTCTATGAATGTTGCTTGGACTTGACACATGCTAGCTATTTTTTGAGGTTAACCATCATTTATTCTTACATTTAAATTTTATGAGAAAAGTTCACATTTTGCACAGACACTGATTTTGGTGTTCATACCATTCCATTATGTGATAGGTGCTTCTTGATATTGCAGGCCTTGGTTTTGATACTCAGGTTATTTAGCATATCCCTTGTGATATTCTTCATCTTGTGGCATGCCTCTTCACATGGATCCTCATTTTTGAGTTCCAAAGTAAGGATTGGATTCATATAAAGCATTTATAAGTAGTTGATGTGTCATATTTATAACAGTTGTAGTCTCTCATGTTTGATATTATTGTGTTGTATGCAGGATGCCACTGTATATGAGGACAAAAAAGTTGAAATCAATCAAGAGAGTAGCCCCCAATCTTCTCTTTGGCATCAACATGAGTGGTTTTATGTTTCGGTCAGAGTTAGCTTGTTTCTTTGGGTATGGTCAGAAGTGATTACATTATGTGTTTTTGTCAAAAGCTTACAACAATGTTCTGTGCAAAGTTCATATGTTTAAAACTAATCCTCTGATAAAATCTTTGTTTCTGTTTTCTTGAGGTTGCACTACTTAACCTTATCACCATTTCTTCAACCTGGGCTCGTGTAATTGATGTAATGAGCAATGAGGTGTGTGTGCTACCAGTCACTGTGTTGTTAGAACTATTGGGTCCAATGGAAGTCTAAAATGTGCTTTCTGTCCAGTCAGGTTCAAGATTGTTTGGTTTTGTTGGTGCCGGTGCAACACTTGGCCAGCTTCTGGGTTCATTATTTGCAGCAGGAATGGCTTGGCTTGGACCTTGTACGCTTCCTTCTTTCCTCTATCTACAGATTTTATCTGTATTTTGTTGCTTAAAACTGAAGCTTTCTCTCAGCTTTGCTCCTTGTTGCTGCTCTGCTTATGGAGCTTGCTGCACAGTCATCAAAGGGAATAGATCAGGAGGTCCATGGTGGGTCTGAGGAATTATCTTCTGTCAAGTAAGTGCATGTCAATTCATTTGGTAGAGAAAAGTGTTTGTGGAAATAGCTATATCTAATGTATTTCATTTATACCCTTTAAATGCACGAGTCTTGTTGGTTGTTCATTTTGTGCTTATTTAGTCTCTCGTTTCGATAAATGGGTTTAGACTACAACTTGGTTTAAACCATTTTGGTTGTATTTCATTATGCATTAAGACAAATGGGTTTGGGAGTTTTCATGAGAGTTGGTGGGTTGAGAGTTCTCCAGTGGGTTCTGCATCTTTTATCTTCTCTTTTAAGTTTCAAGATCTAAAATTGAAGCTTAAATCTTGGTCGAGGACTACGTATGGCAGCACCAAGCTTTGCAAGGATGATCTATTATGCTTGTTGCAGTTGTTAGATACAATGGAGGAGGATCAACAACTTACGATGGCAGATAGATCTTTGGTGTTGTTGAATTTAGGATCCCTTGATTAGGACCTTGATCAAAGAAGAGTGTGAGAGGAGAATAGAAGAAGAAGAGAAGAGAAGAGAAGAGAGGGAAAGTGAGAACACGGCTGGAGAAGAAAAGAGGGAAAGAGGAAGAAGAGAAGAGCCTTTAGGCTTGCAAAGGGAACTTGGATGAGTTGAGAGACGGGGAGAGAACTTAATGCTCTACCCCAAGCCAAGGGCTTCTATTTATAGTTTTTGAGAGGATGTTACAATGTCTATAATGCCCTTAGGGCTATAACCTTTACATAGGAAAAAACAAAAGTAGACATGTTTCTCCTTGACTAATTCCATCCTTGTGCCATCTTTATGAGAAGTCTTCTTATTTACCATGATGCCACCTCTCTTGGATGTGTGGGCTTGAGCCCATCTTATAACACTCCCCCTGAAGCTGGGCGTGAGAAAACATCATAAATGCCTAGCTTGCTGCAAATGGTGGATATGATCTTGTGAATGATTGGCTTTGTGAGGATGTCTGCAACTTGTCCTTGTGATGAGATATGTCTGAGAGATAATATGCCTGCTTGGAATTTTTCCCATATAAAGTGGCAGTCCACCTCAATATGTTTTGTTCTTTCATGGAAGATCGGATTCGAAGTGATATGGATAACCGCTTGATTATCATAATGTAGATCCATAGGCACTCCTTTATAGAATCCCAACTTAGTAAGAAGGAATCTGATCCATAGAAGCTCACTGACTATGTATGCATAGCTTTGTATTTTGCTTCTGCACTGGACCTTGCAACCACATTCAACTTCTTGCTTCTCCATGTAACCAAGTTTCCTCCAACCAGTGTACAGTACTTAGAAGTGGACTTTCTATCATCCGGGGATCCGGCCCCAGTCTGCATTCGGGAACTCTTCTATGTTGAAGTGACTATGGTTTTTATAGAGAAACCCTCTTCCTAGAGCTCCTTTTTTCCAAAGCTTGCCAATAAGTAAGTTGTGGTTTGTGCATGTATTGACTTACCAAACTTACTGCATATGATATATCTGGTCTTGTTACAATGAAGTAAATAAGTTTAACCACAAGTCTTTGATATTTCTCGATATCCATATCTTCTCCAGACCTTGTAGATAATTTGGTATTTGAACCCGTAGGGGTATCTACCGGTCTACACCCTATCATTCTTGTTTCCTCAAGTAGATCAAAGACATATTTTCTCTGAGATAGTATGATCCCATGTTTGGATTGTAACACCTCAATACTTAGAATATATTTAAGTAGTCCAAGGTCTTTTGTTTTGAACTCTTCACATGTCTTCTCTTTGGCCTCTTGAATGCCATTTGAATCACTACCGGTTAAGACAATATCATCTACATAGACTACCACAAGTACTTTCCCTTTGGGGGTGTCTTTAATAAATACGAAGTGATCTACTAAGCATCGATGAAATCCAACCCGTATCAGTGTTTGGCTAAATTTATCAAACCATGCACTAGGAGATTGTTTCAGACCATATAGAGATTTCCTCAATCTGCATACCGATTCCCCCTCAACCACATACCTAGGTGGTTGTTGCATATATATTTCTTCGTTAATATCCCCATTCAAGAAAGCATTTTTTATATTAAGTTGATATACCGACCAAGAGGAATTAGAAGCAAGGGATAACAATATACATACTGAGTTCATTTTTTTTTTTTTTAAATGATGCTGAATTTTATTAAGACAAAAGCTCAAAAGAGCAACAAAGGGGGAAAACCTTCCCAAACAATGAGAGTTGTTGGGAAGTTCCGAATTTTGCCAATTTATTAGCCAAAGAGTTGGCTGATTTAGGAATGAGATTCCAAATGACAATGAATAGATAACACAATGTCAACAATACAATCAGTGATAGGCCAGTGGCGCCAAGGGGGAGCTATCTTTTGAACACCAACTGATGACAATCTTTGAGTCTCCTTCAATAATTAGCTTGCCATGGAGACATTCCTTGAAAATATGGAGGCCGAATAGAAGAGCACTTACTTCAGCAGTATTTGAATTAGCAATGCTCACCGGTCCAACATAAGAAGGAATAGGGTCTCCATTGTTACCTTTGAAAACACCATCTGTTCCAGCCGGCCCAGGACAACCAATAGTACTACCATCAAAATTGAGTTTGATGTAGTTGCAAGGGGGAGGATCCCAGAAGGCTATAACCGGAGTCCTGTAAGGGTCTATCATATGAATGATCAAACTCCAGTTTTCCCGAAAGGAAACACCCGATAGAGCGGCAAACTCCTTCCTAGTGTGTAACCAGTTCGAGATAACGCCCACAACATGTGAAGCCGTAGTCCGGGGTGCTAGCTTTGGAGTTGAATCTTTGGTTATTTCGCTCGTGCCATATGAACCATGGGACATGCTGAAGACATGTTGAAAGAATTAACTTGCCCAACCGAGGAAGGCGGATCACTCTAACCATCTCATAGGTGGCGAAGTACTGAGTTCAATTTGGCCACCAGAGAGAATGTTTCTTCATAATTGATTCCATAACGCTGAGTATGGCCTTTGGCAAAGAGGCGTGCCTTAAGGCAAGCAACCGATCCTTCCGGATTATGTTTAATAGTATAAACTTACTTACAACCCATGGGTTTCTTGCCTGAAGGAAGAGGAACTAGTGTCCATGTCTGATTCTCAAATAGTGCATGCATTTCTTCTTCCATTGATGCCTTCCATCCTGGATGCCTCAAAACCTCTTGATAGGATTGTGGTACAAAAATGGAAGAAATAGATGCAAGAAATTAACAATATGAAGAAGATAAACGATGGTGAGACACAAGATTGGATATTGGGTGAGAAGTAGAGGGCGTAGTACAAGTCCTGGGTTCTACCTTACCCCCGTCTGGGAAATATTCTCCCTTAGAGCCTCCCTTTGTTAGCAGCTCCATGGCTACCATATCCCCTGTCTGGGAAAGATTCTCTTGTCCGCTTGCTTGGCCCACATCTCTTGGGGCTTATGGGAAGAAAGGAATAACTGCCAGTTCCAAATTAAATTTGCTTTTGTCGACGAGGTGGCAACAAGCATCACTAGCCAGATCTCCTCTTGGATTTTTGACAGAAGGAATTCGGCCACCTTGGTAGCCTCCCCATCTGAAATAACTGGAGCCTCATTGCTTAGATGTCGGCCCCTACTCCCCATCCGGTTGTCCGTGAGTGGACACCCCCACCTCCCGGTTTCATCAAGCTCAACTTCGACCACAGCTCGCTCGGCAACCCTGGGCCAGTAGGTCTTGGCAGGATTTTTCGCAGTTCAGACGGCACCACCCTTCGCTCTTACTCAGGCCCCCTTGGTACATAGGACTCCACCACTGGGAAACTTTTGGCCCTCCGCCAAGGCTTGATTCTTTTTGCTGAGCACCTCTCCGGACTTTTTGTCATCGAAGGGGACTCCAAAGTTGTATTCTCGTGGTGTTCCCCTTGGTGCCACTGGTATGCTTTTTGTGATATTACGGATATCTCCTCTAATTTTTCTTGTACGTGGTCCCATGTGCCATGCTCTGCCAATTCTTTGGCGGATTCTCTTGCCAAGGATGGGATCCTCCTCCAATCTCTTATTGTTTCGAGATCCCCCCTTGTTGGCTTGTAGTTGCTTCTTGGTTTAATGAAAGTTCGCCATTATCAAAAAAATTAGAAAAGTACTCGTTTACTTTCATTAATTGGAAATGTATGTGTTTAAATAAAAATATATTTATTCACATATGTTTCCTCGAAGTAAATGGTTAAAAATAAAAAAAATTAAAGTATTTGGATTCATATAATTGTTTTGTTAAGCACTTTACTTATGACTACATGTTGTAACTTTGTCTAATAAATATGATCAATAAAAAAATATTACTAATCATTTCCTTAAATCATTTGTTAACATCTCTATCTTAATACATCTTGCCTAATTTTTACCATTCAAAAAGAACAATTACTTAACATTTTTTTTCCTTTCAACTTTCTAGAATAGTTTCTTATTTTTTTCTTTATTGTTTTGGAGAAGTTCCTCAAGAGTTCTGTAGCTTCTTAATTTTTTGCATTGTATATTCTTTTTCATGCTTCCCTTGTTCCTTTTCTTGTTTGGTTTCTCACTTCCGATTCCTCTTTAGTAACTATGATTAGTTAATTTAACTTTTATTTTAGATTCTCCCTTTTGAGCATATCTAACTTTATATACTTCTGTTTTTTTTTCACCTGTAGAGAAGCTGTTCTAAGTCAGCAGGTCAAAGTGAACGATGAAAGAAAGCTAGAACCTGTAGCATCTTCCTTGAAGTCATCTAGTTCTGTGCTGAAGCCTCAGCTAGGTGTCATCTTAGATGGACTTGTACTAATATTATCATCGAGATACTTGCTTTATATATCTTTGTTCCTGTGGCTGAGTGCTGTTGTTTCATCCTTCTTTTATTTCCAGGTATGTAGAATGGATTCCAACTTTTTAGCTAATTATTGTGTTCAAAGAAGCAAATGTAAAGATTTACATTAATTTTCTAAGTTTTGATTATTCCACTTGTTTTGTTTTTCCTTCTCTTGGCTGGTTTCTTCTTCTTTTTACCTTTGTTTTAATCAAATTAGTACACCTTTTGAAAAAAAATATTTGACCTTGTTTATGTGAACCAAACTACTTTTATCTGCTATGTAAATGAACTTGCAGATGTGAAATTCCCTTCAATATGTGGCAGTTGAGAATCGATTTTAGTGGATGAAGCTTAGATTCCTCTGCTTCTGTGTCCATTGCTTGCAAGGGGCAAAGGAGTTGGTCCATTATAGCAGTAAAGACACATGCATGTCTATATAGCTCAGGGCTGCTCAACAAGCTCCAGGTGCAAATGAATATCGCATTTTACATAATATCGCTCCAGGATGATAACTGAACAAAGTTCTAGTACCTGATGAGCTTACCTTCTAGTAGGTCTGCCCATTTTACCATAACAAGAGTAATAACTTGGCCAAAAAATCCATGTACAGGGAGGGTCTGTACATCATGCTGCAATAAGTTTTTCTTAAAAAAGGCATCATCGAAACAGAGTTGCCTCTAAATCAACCATACGTCTGATGGAATTCTTCTGCTCCTCAGAAGGGCAGAAAAGCTGAACCATTTGTTAGATCTTGTAGTAACTGATGATTGCAAAAGGAACAGTTTGCCACTATAGGAAGCAGGCCTATTGTGCTGTTATATGTTTCTTTTCTTTCGCTATGACTGATTTATAAATTTCCTTTTTTGATTGTAACAATTGGGTTACACTCATGTGCTTTAGATATTGCTTTAGAGGTCTTCTTTTATCTCTTATTCTAATATTTCAGTTGCAGATGATTTAGTTAATCATGTATACATGGAGATCTCCAGACTTAATTGGTTTCTACTGACTATAGTAGTCTTGAAGCAAAAAAAATTGTTTCTTAAAAATCTTCAAAGAACATAATTAAATTTATATGATTGTTTTTTGTAAGTGTTTTTTTCTTTTGACACTTGCAGAAAGTAACTATAATTGCCTCTACTGTTGCAAGCCCAGTTGACAGAAGAAGATTGTTAGCTGAAATCAATAGCTTCATAGCGCTGTTTATTCTCACTGGACAATTAACTATAACGGTACACTATTTATACAATATTATTCTCCATGCAGGTTTTGTTATTATTATTATTATTTTTTTGAAAACTTGATTTTATTGGAGAATGAATGAATGCTGTTGAACAATGTACACATGGTAATTTGATTTGTATCAAGGATAATTTAGGCATTTGTTATATTGTGTTGCCTTCTTATTTAGTGATTGGTTATGTAATTAGACATGGGTTTTTGTCTAGAAAGCGGTATAATGTCTAATAAGGATAATGGGGTATTCTTGTAATTTTGTGTTTACTTTAAGTGATATAAAAGGTGATTAGTGGTCAGCCTTTTCCTCTAATCTGATCTTCTCTTTTACAGAAAAAAACACTTTTCATTTCACATCCTCTCCCCCCCCCATCCCTACAATGAGGCATTGGAGGGTCACCCCCTCTTTAGCATAAGAATTAGCTGGCTCATTGGTGGCTATAAGACTGTGAGTCCACTTACAAACAACACCATCAACTAAATCTAGGATTTCATGAAAATAATACCAATGATGCTGGGGACGGTTGCTATTCGTGATTGACCACCCAGTAGCATTTTTAGAGTCACACCACCTTGGATATGGCCTGCAAATCTGTTCCTGTAAAACTTCAAAGCATGCCTCAATGCTTGAATCTCAGCTGAGGTAAGAGTCCGAAATTCCAAGAGGTCTTGAGAAAGAAGCTAAGATATTACCATTTGAATTTCTTTAAACGTCACCACAGCCAGAAGGACCACAGTTTCCAACAGAGGAGTTGTTGAAGTTTTACGTAATGACTCTCTCTTGGGGGGGTTCCCAATCACTAGTCTTAGATCTCATAGGCTTTGAGACATAAGCAACTAGTCTCTAGTAACTCCTTATGAGCTCCTTGAAAAGGTCAATTGTGCTCAGCCAAGTGATGATGTACTTCATGATTCTTTCCTGGACACTCTCCCAAGAAGCCGATTTGTGATTAAAACTTCTCTGGTTCTCTCTAGCCATATTCCCCAAGGAATGTGACTAGGACAAACGTTTAAGATAACTTACCCAATTCAGGTAAAGCAGTCCCCACACAATAAGGATATAGCATGGAGGATGACCGGAGAAGGTAGGTTAAGGTTGACTTTGAGGGATGATGGAGCAGGGATGGACCACACAGCAGCAGTTTGACAAGAGAAGGGATGTCTGTCGAGAAGTAGGAGTAAGGATGGACCATCGTTACCCGACAGAGGCGAAAACTGAAACCAAAGGACTCCCCTGCCGGAAAGTCGATGATACTTCAGTATGAATAGGTCACAATTTGGATATGTTCAACTAATGGCGAAAGAAGATCCTTCATCTTGGTTCTGTAGGAGATTGGCGATCTCTTAGCTCAGCAATTGCGATCAATACTTCCGAAGGAAGACACTCATGTCCACAACAAGGAGCTATGGTCTACATATTTTCAGTCTTCCATTACTGTCAGACAGAGTGCAAGATCGTGCACATGTGCAACTCAAAAATCCTGGCTTGGATATACATTTTGAGGACTTACTCTGAAGGCTTCAGTTGCACGGTCTCCTTGGAAGTGGTACTATCCCTCCTACTTGGAAAGCAGCCGGAGCCACCAGCTCAACGGAAACAAGGTATCTCACCTACCCTGACTTCAGGACTCCTTACATTGCCTCCTCCTATTGTCCATGTTACGGTCATTTACACTAGAAGGACAGCAACGGGAGTAGGACCCGAACTGATGCTTTCATTACCTGCTACCTTTATCAACAACTGTTCTCTGGACTTAGCCATCTTAAGGGATAGTAGACTGGGCAGTGACTGGATTGCAAGCAACTGGGGACTTTCGACTTCACCTTGGATTTACTTCTTAGGCCGCGGATGATGGCTAATTCGTCTGGCAAGCATGTCTGTTTGCAACACTGTATGAGATTCTGGTCCGTCTCATAGTGGTTCCCCAGTGATTCATCTGGTCTGTATCGGGAATATTTGAAAATTATAAAGCTACTGATTGAACTCTGCTAAGAAAATGTTTTCCATTCTTTGGCAGAAAAAGTTGGGGAGTTCATTGTACTAGAAGACACACTGCACCAGAGGTGCATGGATTTTAATGAGATCATGATTGACCTTACCCCAACTATCCAGCTGGTACCTGGATCAATGTCTCCATCAGTGCTGAAATTTTGTTGTTCATTTGTAGCTGAAAGTGGGACCAAGTTTAGAATAGTGCAACCAATGGAGGACGATGAAGCAAATTGATCAGGTGGTGAGTCTGCCCGGTTCCACCCAGCCGACTTGAATTGGCGATGACTCATCTCACCCGACGCTGACACATTACCTTGCTGAAACAATGGTTCTGACATTCAAAATTAACACTCAGACTTGACGGAAGTTGTGCCTGCAATGTCGCTAGGAGGAATCTCTGCACTAGCCTGTGGCTCTTTTTGCCTGTCCCCCCCTCAGCTAACAGCCCCAGTCCAACTAGACGCCAACTCCCCCTCTTCAAACAGCTATTGCCCAATATTACACCAACCCAACAATCCCAAGCCCTCAGTTAGTTGAACAATGCAATCGTGCCTACAACCGTTGTCTTGTTACCGCCTGCCTTGCACACCAATCAAAGCTCCAAATCACAGAATTCACCTCAACCAATCCACACATATGAACATGAAACAGGCGAAATCAGTATATCCCTGCCGACAAAAATAAATGCCTCCTCCCTCCTTCCCTCCCCCTGGGGTCCACACCATCTTTTCTTAGACATACACCCAGAAGATATCAAGTCCACCTCTAACTAGACCTTTGCACTTCCACATTCACCACTACCTAAACACTCCCCCATCAGAGACCTTGGATGGATCATGACCTCCTCACCTTCTAAAAGCAACTGGTCCTCCTCCCAAAACCTCTCTTCCTCAAAGAATGATCCGGACAAATGTGCCGAATTTAAGCTTTTATCTGCTACGAGCATTTGCAATGAGGACTGAGGTGAAACCAAAGCTAATAGTTTTGATTCTCTACAACAAAAGCAGATTGCTAGTGGTCTACCCTCCAGTAAAGTCACTCGGAAAACTTCAGCTTCTCAATCTGGCTCTCTTCTTGATTCCATATTGAATCAAAAAGAGCTTTATGATGAGGATACTTGGGCCAAGATGCTAGACTTTGCAGAAAAATTTCATAGATCCATGAACAAAAAAGTGTCCAATCAAGGAGTGACAAGAAAAAATGAAAGGTCATCTCCTAGAATATTAGAGGAGTTGGCAAATCCAAAAGAAGAGCTGATATCAGAGTTGTCTTGGAGAAGCTAAGGGCCCAATCGATCATCCTGCAAGAAATCGCAGCACGTGGCACATCTAAAGCTATTGTGAGGGATCTCTGCCATATCCCTCAGCCTGCCTGGATTGCTCTAGATGCAACTGGTTCGGCTGAAGGCATCCTTGTGGTTTGGGATAGAGTGGTGCTCTATCTGATCGATGGTAATCTTAATGATTTCTCTATCATCATCAAATTCATGAACAAGTCAGCAGGAGTCCCTTGGTGTCTTAGAGGAGTTTATGGTCCAAGTAGCTACAGGCACCACTCTGAGCTGTGGGAGGAGCTTGCTAATGCTCTGGATTCCTGGAATCTGTCTTGGCTTCTTGCTGGGGACTTTAATGTTATCCACTTTGCAATGAGAAGTCACCTCTTCCACTCGTATTGCTTCCTCCATGTGTGGATTTTGTGACTTTATTGGCGCATATGGTCTTGAGGAAATCCCTTTCTGTGGAAAGACCTTCACATGGAACATCATGCAAAGAACGCCTATCCTTTCCTTGTTTGATCGCTTTCTTGCATCTAAGTCTTGGCTCCAGATTTATGTGGATTATTCTGCCGCAACACTTGGAAAGCCCGTTTGAGACTAGTGGCTCTTCCTTCAAACAAAATCCAGTTCTTGGGGTCATAAACCACTCCATTTTGAGAATTACTGATTAGACGATAAAGGCTGCTTTCGTCTTATGGAGTCTTGGTGGAAAGACATTGAGATAACTGGTCCCACTAGGGGTATTGTTGCTCTGAAGCTTAAGCACTTAAAAGCTAAACTCAGATAGTGGCCCAATACCAGATGTGCCTGTCTTGGCTCAGGCTGAAGCTCTGCGGCTGCAACTTGATGGTCTGAACCACCTTGAAGAAGGTCGACCCCTCACTTCCTTCGATTTTTTTTTTTTAAAATGTCTCTTCAAAATTTGCTTAATTCATGACTGGATTAAATGGAAGCAAAGAGCCCGATACAAATGGTTGAAAGAAGGGGATGCCAATATGCCAATACCCAATTTCTTTTAGTCCATTGCTTCTGCTTGACATCAATCTAACATAATCAACTCGCTTTGGAGACGATCCAACTTCTAATAGATCGACGATAACTATGAAGTTTAAGCTTCTTTATAGATCTCTACAAGGAGGAATGCCTGAAGTTGCCTTATCATCAAGGCCTTTCACTCTTAAAATTGTCCAACTCCAAACGTTTGGCTCGAGAACAACCATTCTCCAAGAAGAAAATTGAAGTAGCTGTCACCACAATGCCTTTAGACAAGCTACCCAATTCAGACGGGTTCAACGGGAAATTCTGTAGAGCGGCTTGCAGTTTTATTGCAGAGGATGTGGAAAAGATGATGGCTGACTTTTACACCTGTTACAAGGTGGGACCAAACCCACCATGGCGACACGAGCTGGCATGATGAGTCACCACATGAGGTGGCATGATGAGTCATCACACGAGCTGGAATCCTTATCACATGAGTTGGAAGATTTGGCAATCTTCCTTGATTAATGTAATTGATTTATCTTCCCTTGATTTATGTGGATTTGGATAATTATGATTGATGTAATTAGGGATATTAGGGATCCTAACTTATCTTTGAAGTTTCCCTTAATATGTAATGGAAATAGTATGAATAGGGGTCTTGGTTGAAGGGTTCAATCAAGCTCTCCACGTCTCAACTCATGGAAGAATCTCTCTCTAGCCTAAAGTTTTTTTCTCTCTTTTCTCTTCTCTCCTCTCTACCCGAGCTCTCTCTCTCTCTCTTTGCTCTTTTTCTTCTCCCTCTCTCATCTTGCTCGAGGTTTCTATCATGGGGTCCTAAATTTAACAACACCAATGGAACCACCTTCATTGCTCTCCTGCCCAAGATGGAAAACGTTGAGTGTGATTGACTTCCGATCCATCAGCCTCACTACCAGTCCTTACAAGATTGTCTCTCACATTTAGTGAATAGTCTTAAAACCATTTTGCCTAGCATCATAAGCAAAGAGCAAAGCTCCATAAAAGGGCCGGGTAATCCTTGATGCAGCAATGGAAGTGCATGAGGTAATTTGACTGTTTCAACAGGTGCAAGAAGCCACATATCATGTTAGAATTTGGAAAAGCTTTTGATCACGTCACCTGACAGTACTTGGATGCTATGTTGGAAGCTATGGGATTTGGAGACAAATGGAGGGGTTGGGTGCAAAGCTATATCTCCTGAACAAAGTACTCTATCCTTCTCAACAACAACATGTGTGGATACTTTGGTAGCACCAAAGGTCTCAGACAGGGGGACCCTATTTCCCTCATGTTCTATAGTCATTGAAGGTCTCACGGGTCTTTTTTGATTAGCCAGAGAGCTCGACTGTGGTTGATTGGATAACCCCATTGTCTAGCTTGTAGATGAGGGGTGTATGTAGCAAATTGGGCCCATCAAGGCTCTTCTTCATATATTTGCGATCATGTTGGGGCAAAAAAGTAAATTGGTACAAGACAACATTATACGAATCCAACATGGATCATTCTTCTCTGGTGCACTTGGCTTCTCTTTTGGGCTGCTGTCCTAGAGGTTTTTCAGGAACTTATTTAGGGCTTCCTCTATTTGTGGGTTGTCTTGATAGAAATCTATGGAATTCCGTCATTGAGAAGCTCACTATGTGCCTCTCAACTTTGAAGGGGAGGCTACTCTGGAAGGGTGGCAGACGTATATTGATCAAGTTTTACCTTTTCAGCATACCCTCCTACTTTCTCTCCTTCATTGTCCAGCTGTGGTCGAGAAACGCATTGAAAGAATTATGCGGAATTTCTTAGGAGAGGGACTGCTGAGGGATTCAAGCGTCATTTGGTAAACTGGGCCGAGGTTTGCCAGCCTAAGAAGAATGGTGGTTTGGGCATAAAAAAACTTTGTCATACAAACCGGACGCTCCTCGCTAAGTGGTGTTGGATGTTGAACACTTGTCAGAATCTTCTTTGGGTCAATCTGGTAGCTCAGAAAATGGGGCATATAGATGACATTTGGTTATTTGCATGGTGTGGTAAGAGTGTGTGTGTGTGCGGGTGCTCAGTGAACCTTTGAAGAGCACCTCCTCTTGGTCCTATAATGTGGGAAAAAATCAGAGTACTCTGCTGGCTAGCTTCATCACAAACGACAATCTGCAGAATATAAATTAGAGTTCCTACTTCCGGAGAGTGCTAAATGATGCCGAAGCCGTTGATTTCAGTGAGCTTACTCTCCTCCTTGATCAATATTACATCAAACAATCCAGTGTTGATAGGATGATTTGGTCCTTGATCCAGATGGAAATTCTCTGTAGCTTCTTGTTATAATCTGTTATCATTGCCTGACAGCATGACTCATTTAGCCGCTACTGCTTGGACCCTCTCTGTCCCTCCAAAATTCCAATTCTTCCTTTGGAGTGTGTTATACGAGAAGATTTTAACTAAAGCCAACATTATCCGCTGGGGTCCCTCATTCCTTATCTGACATGCCTATTGTGGCCATACAGAGGAAATGATCGATCACTTACTCATCCAATGCAGATTTTCTTGGTGAATTTGTCAGTTTCTTCTTCAAGTTCTTTAATATCTCTCTTTGTGTCACCTGCTCCCTTGGTGGCCTAATCAGCATGGATCTTTCTTTTCCCTTCTCTGGAAAAAACAATGTTCAAGGCTTGCCTTGCTTTCATCTCTTGGGGCATTTGGTATGAGAGGAACCAGTTGTAATTTCATCAAGTTTCTTTCCTCTTGGAGTATGGTGATTAACCGACTTTCAACCTTATTATCTCCTGGTTAGTCTTGCTGGAGTTTTTTGAAGACATTCGCTGCAATTACCTCAGAAGTAACTGGGTGTAGGTTGCTGCCCTCTCTCTGCCTGTGAAATCCCCTCTCCTGGTTGTTTGCGTTCCTCTTGAGTTGGGCTGCATCAAGCTCAACTTTGATGGCTCCTAGCTTAGTAACCCAACATCTTTGGTTTTGGAGGAGTTTCCAAGAATGCCCTGGGGTAGAATGATAGTGACCGTGCCAGCATCCTTGGTATCTTTGATTCAACCTCTGTGGAGCTTTAGATGCTCTAACATGGCTTGCTGGTATGGTTATAAATAGGTAACAGGCGGAATGGGTAATTGGTATTGTTATTTTCAGGATTCCATGGTGTTAATGTCTTCAAGTTAAAGTGGCTCTGTCTCTGTCTCTGTCTCCTCCGCTTATCTTGCTATACGAGGAGGGATCACTCGTGGTCCCAAGCATGCAATAGAATTCACATGGCGTCTTAGCACCCCCCCCCCCCCCCCCCACCCCAAAAAAAAAAAAAAAAAAAAAAAAAAATTCTTCATGTGGAGTGCATGCCGCAACAAGATTCTCTCTGCTGACAGCCTTAGAATTCGTGGCCAACTTGGAGTTGACCCCATTTGCCCTTTTTGCCATGCAAATGAAGAAACTGTTAGCCACCTGTTTCTTTTGTGCCCTTTCTCTTGGGGGATTTGGACGTCAACTCTTAGCAAAATTGGGCTGCCACCTGAGGAATGCTTGCTGGGACTCCTATCCCTGGTCTTGGACAATTGATGATCTCTGCTTTATTCGCATTCATCCCCTGGGGTCTCTGGCTGGAGCGTAATCAAAGCAGATTCAATGCCAATTCAGCACTCAAGATAGTCATTGAAACCATCTCAGGTAATATTGCTACTTGGCTTCACTCTAGAAAGGCCTTCTCCACTTTCTCGGGATCATCCATCAGAAATAATTAGAGAAGCCTAGCCCAACTCCACATCTCTTCGAAGCCCCCTGTCATCTGCGAATGGACCCCGCCTCCTACTGGAGTCCTAGCTTAGCCAGTTTTGGTGGCGTGATTCGTGATTCTTTTGGGAACCAGATTGTCTCCTTCTCCGGGCCTCTCAGTATTGCAGACTCCACGACGGCTGAGCTTCAAAGTCTTCTTAATGGGCTTCGTGTTTTTCGCGATCATTGGTCCAGACCGATCTTGATTGAGGGAGATTCTAAGGTGGTGATCGGTTGGTGCGAGAATGCCTCTTCACCTCCGTGGCGTCATTGGGATGCCTTTTTTGAAATTCTGGATATTGTCAATCTTTTTGATTGTTTCTGGTCTCTCATTCCGAGATCAGCGAATTCTGTGGCTGACGCTTTAGCCAAGCAAGGAGCCTCCTTGCAATTTCTTGTTGTCAGGAGTTAACTCCTTTTCGTTCTCTTAATAAATTCACATTCCATAAAAAATAATGTCTTCAAGTTAAAGTGGTGAAAGAAGGAAGGAAGAAGGAAGAAGGAAGAAGAGAAGAGAAAAGGAGAAGGAGAAGAGAAGAGAAAAGGAGAAGGAGAGAAGAGAAGTCGACAGCTGGGTTAGGAAAAGAGAGGTGGAGAGAAAATGTTGACAAGAGAGGAGGATTAGGGTTGTGAGCTTAGATGCCCTAATCCTCTCTCTTAAGCTTTATTTATAGATCCAAAAATTTCACAATTACAAGCATACCTGTCACCCTAGTAGGTGTAAATAAAAAACAAAAGATCGTAGGCTTATTACATCAATGACACTCAAGTTTGATCATATCTTCTAACACTTCCTCTCAAGTTGGTGGCGAGAAGACATCATATATCCCCAGCTTGGTGCGTACAGTGGAGAGAACTTTTGAGCTAATTAGTTTTGTGAGTATATTAGCAAGTTGTCTCTGAGATGAGATATGTTTGAGACATATAATGCCCGCTTGCAGCTTCTCTCTAGCAAAATGACAGTCAACTTCGATATGATTAGTTCTCTCATGAAAGACCGAGTTGGAGGCAATGTGGATTGCAACTTTATTATCAAGTGAAGTTCCATCATGCTACCTTTGTTGATTCCCAACTCTGTTAGGAGGGATTTAATCCATTGAAGCTCGCTTACTACATGTGGCATAGCTCTATATTCTGCTTCGGCACTGAATCTTGCAACTACATTTTACTTTTTCCTCTTTTATGTAATAAGGTTGCCTCCAACTAGAGTACAATACCTTGAGGTGAATTTTCTATCATCTAGAGATCCAAACCCAATCTGCATCCGTAAAACTTCCAATTTCGAGATGACCATGGGACTTATATAAAAGCCCTTATCCTGGAGCCTTTTTCAAGTATATGAAGATTCTCTTCAATGCCTGCCAATGAGAAATCTGAGGTTTGTGCATGTATTGACTGACAAGACTAACTGCAAAGGAGATATCTGGTCTGGTCACAATAAGATAAATCAACTTCCCAACCAGCCTTTGGTACTTGCCCATTTCAACATCTTCTCCAGAACCGGCACATAGTTTTGCATTTGTATCCATAGGGGTGTCAACGGGATACATCCCATTATTTCTGTGTCTTTGAGCAAGTCAAGTACATATTTCCTTTGTGATAGAATAATGCCATGCCTGGATTGAAGGATTTCAATACCAAGGAAGTACTTGAGGAGTTCCAAGTCCTTTGTCTTGCTTTCACTACATATCTTTTGTTTGGCTTGACTAATGTTGTCGGTATCACTACTTGTCAAAATAATATCATCCACATACACAAAGTAGTACCACACCTTTATTAGTGTACTTGGCAAATACAAAATGGTCCACAGGGCACCTTGTAAACCCAAACCAAAGCATAACTTGACTAAACTTGTCAAACCAAGCTTGTGGAAATTGCTTTAGAGCATATGAAGATTTCTGTAGGCGGCATAGCAATTCTCCCTTTACCACATATCCAGGTGGTTGCCTCATATAAATTTTTTCCTTAATATTGCTATTGTGAAAAATATTATTCACATCGAGCTGAAAAAAAAATCAAAGAAAGTTAGTAGTAAGAGATAATAAAAGATGTACCAAGTATAACTTGGCGACAGGTGAAAACGTTTCCTCTCTCTTCTATGAAGGTTGTCTGAAGTAAAAATCTGTTATTTGATGGCTGATCACACGAAAAATTTGATTTTGCTTGGCATTGAGAGTTTCCAAGCCAGATTCACCTTGTGCTCATGAATACTGTAGTCTTGCTTTCTGATATGAGAGTAAGACGAAGTGACAGTGAATCGGCCATTATTACTGGGCTTCCAAATCAGCTTATCATTTGACCACTCCCAGATAATAGTATTGCTGAGTCTGGTAAGGAGAGAGCAAAAAGCCAACGATTCCTCATCATTTAATCCCCGGTGGAACGGGAGACTCCACGAGTGATCACTCCATGAATCAGCCACAGAGTAAGAGGGGTCGCTTGCCACCCTATGCAGCCCCGGGAAGTCCTCCGAGAGGGATCGGGGGCCACACCATTTGTCCGACCAGAAGAGAAGGGTCCTTCCATTGCCCGCGTGAAACGAGGTAGCATATCTGAATACTGGAAGGTGCTTGAAAATTGATTTCCATATCGGGGATAGGAGGTGAGCGACACCACCCTCTCTCTACTAGGCACCCGAAAATTGAAGGTAGAATTTCACCATATTCCTCCATAAACCGTTATGCTTGTTGTTGACTTTCCAAATCCATTTGAGCATAAGAGCTTTGTTCATTTCTCTTATAGGCCGGATGCCCAATCCTCCTCTATTATGAGGCATGCAAATATCCTTCCAAATAACCAAATGGTATTTGAAGGTGTCTTCTGAACCTCTCCATAGAAATCGTCGACGTATGGCATCAATTTTGGAGCAAACGGAGGCTGGACAATGCTTGAATGATAACAGATAATTTTGCAACCCAGCCAGAGAAGACTTGAGGAGAGTGAGACGTCCCGCTGTTGATAAGAGTTTACCCCTCAAAGTGGCTAGCCTTTTTTCAAATTTCTCAATGAGGGGGGATCATAGTGACGCCAAAGGCTGAGAATCAAAAAGTGGGAGCCCTAGATATGTAGCTGACATATTTCCCATAGAGCATCCTAGGTAGTCTACCATATCCCGAAGCCCAGCTGGATCAATGTGATAGCCAAGAAGAATGGTTTTTCCCCAGTTTATGTTCTGACTGGAAGCCAATTCAAATAATCCCAATACGACACACAATTTTCTGATCTGATCCATAGTACCAACCCCGAAACAAATAGTATCATCCGCAAACTGGAGAATCTGAATATCAAAGGCTGTGCAATTTGTCGTGGGTAGGAGCTATCCCATGTTCTTGGCCGAGTAGATCAAGGACGATAGATATTCTGCCACCACGTTGAATAGCAAGGGAGAGGGGGTCTCCCTGACTGTTTCTCCCCTGGTTTCCTTAAAATACTCACAAATTGTTCCGTTGAGAAGGACGGAGTAACTTGCAGAGGAGATGCAACTCTAGATCCAGAAGCACCATTTTTTCCCGAATCCCATCTTCCCAGGAGGGTGTCCAGAAACTTCCAGTTAACTCTGTCAAATGCCTTTTTGAAGTCAAGCTTGAGGATAAATCTGGGGAGTTTTCGGACTTTGAAATGATGACTAAGTTCATGACATGCCATAGCTGAATCAAATATATTTCTTCCGTTAATAAAAACACTTTGGCTATGGTGAATGGCAATAAGGAGGACTGCCCTGAGTTGACTAGCAAGGAAGCGCGCAATCACCTTAAATGCACTGGTGATGAGATTGATCGGCCGGAAGTCGGATGGGAGCTCTGCCCCATCTTTTTTAGGGATGAGGGCGATGAAAGAGGCTCCAATACTCTTATATCTGATGCCATGTTGATAAAAGGAGCAGGCCATGCCAGAAATGTCGTCTCTGATGATGGGCCAGCAACGACGATAAAATTCCCCGTTGAATCCATCCGGGCCCGGAGCACGATCCAGAGGAAGACCAAGGGCTGCAATTTCAATTTCCCGACTAGAAAAGGGTAGCTCGATGAGACTAGTTGCTGCTGATGGAATAACCTAGAGGTCATTTTGGCCGGTGATCAGAGTATAAATCTGCAAAAAAAATTACTAGTGAGTCGGAAATAAGGGCTCGGTCCGAGGTGGTCCCCCCGTTGACGCTAAGCATGGCAATGCGGTTGGCCCTTCTTCGTGCAGAAGCGACTGCATGGAAGAATTTAGTATTAGCATCCCCATTGGAGAGCCATTTGGACCTTGCATGTTGCTTCCAGTGCACTAACTCGCTGTGGGCGAATGACTGCAATTGCCCTTGGTGTCTTTCCATCAGCACTCCAATAATTACCTGAAGTCTTTCATCACTAACCAAGAGTTTCAAACCCGAAATGTCTTCTCCCATAGTTTCTTGATTTGGTGTTAAGTAGAAAAGGACGTTGGTCAGAAACATTCTTTCAAGCATTGAGCTGGATGCCTCGCTTTGAAATTTGGATCTGGATTTACCTATTGCCCTTTGTAAAGAAGAAAGATCCTCTATCAAAGATCCTTTCTGTGAATATGTTATTTTTGATTATTGATCTCCTTTTCATTCTTTTGCTATTTGTCTTTTGTGTCCACTCATTGATCAGTGCAGGAAGCTTTAAGTAGTAAAGAGTGGAGGGCAACAATGCATGAGGTATTGAAGGCGTTGATTTCTAGACAGTATTGGAAACTTTGTACTCCTCTAGAACATGCCATAGTTGTGGGTTTTAGATGGGTCTTTACAATGAAGCATAATCCTGACTGATATATTGAAAAGTCTAGAGCTACCCAGGATTTAAGTGGCTATCAATTTTAATAATGTACATGACGGTGATACTGTAATTTTGTATCAAGGGTAGTTTATGTATTTACTATAGTTTTGTATCAACGGATTTTCGTTTGTTTACTAAACAGAAAGGAAAAATGGAATAAAAAATCTTAACCAGATTATGTAATCTGCTAGTTTTACCCTCTTATCGTTTACCATTAATTAAATGGAATTGAATTGGGTAATAGCTAAATATCAGTAACAGTTTAATTGTAAGGGTGCAAAATTAGTTTTCTCTATATTAAAGTTAACTTAGAAGAAGCTGCTTTAATTTTCCTTAAGAAATGAAGAAGATTAATCTTCTTATAATTTTTTTTAAAAGATCATGTATTTTTTATTTAAGGACCTTGTTATGCATATGCTGTTATATGACCTTCTTACAGGTCTTTAGGTATTATAAAGTGATGCCATATTTTCTTTTGAAATTTTAAGCATTTTTATTTTATTAACTTTTATAAAATTTCCTTTTATTTACCAGTTTACCTGTTTATCTGAAAAGTAATGGGGTAAATAAATGGAAGTGGAATGCTCTTATTTATAATTGGTTGAAACAGAAATGTAATGACAAAAATGTATATGGAATAGCTTATTCTGTTTCCGCTGTATATCATTTACACCCTTAATTGGTGTTGTCATGAGGTATACTTGTATGTGACTAGAAAGCAGTATATTGTGTAATAAGGGGAAGGTGCACAGTTAATGATTAGGGGTGGACCTTTTCCCCTATTCTGATCCTCCATTATTATGCAACAACTCTCCTTTTCTTCTTTTCTCTTTCTCTCTTTCTTTGGATTTCTCTTTATTTCTATTTCCTTAATCTACATATTCTACGAGTATACAAATGCACTTTCCATTAATGAGGTTGTGTAGAAAAAATAATATTATTCTATTTGGATGTATTCAAATCTTGATTATCCTGTGTTCCAAAAAAAAATAATCTTGATTATCCATTTTAATGTAGTGCAGGGACGAATTCTTACATTTGCTGGTGTTACTACAGCTATTTGTTCAGCCCCATTTGTTGCCCTTTTGAATATGGTTGCCCTTGCATCATGGCCCACGTGGACAGTAGTTGCTATATCAGAGACCCTGCGAAAGGTTTGCCTGTTTGTCTTTTATGCATTCTAATATTGAGAGTAATGGTTCAGGAAATTTCTCCATATGATAACTTTTCTTGAGGTGCAAGGGTGGAGCTGCTATGAAAAGTTCTAGCCCTTGATAATGATGTATCCGTTGCTTTACAGGTAGTCACTTATGTAGTTACACGACCCGGAAGAGAACTCCTCTTCACTGTTGTCACAGAGGATGAGAAGTACAAGGCAAAGGTAGCATTTTCAACATGTTTCTCTAAAATGGAAGGAGAAAAACCATTTCTGCACCTCTCATGTGGCTATTTGTGCCCAATTTGGATGCCTTTTGTGAAGTACATGAGTGTTCTGCTACAAGCGGTATTGAATCATTGCATCAGCTGATAACATCTTTCATCCTTGGGAAGAATATGATGATCAAACAGTCATGATTCAAAATAAGTTGATAATTAAAGTTGTTTTTCTTCTTCTAGGCAACACCAGTAGGAATAACATAGTGTGTGAATTTTTTATGATTAATTCTAGGGTAATATTTTTTGTGCAGGTATGTATAGATGTAATTGTGCAGAGACTCGGAGATGCAACAGCAGCAGGGCTTTACAAGCTACTTTTCAGCACCCTTGACAAGAGGACTTCAACTTCCTGTCTCTATGTGTTGCCTGTGCGTAAATTATCTTTCCCTTGTTAGATTAATATAGTAACCACATGAAGGTTCCCTTTATCGTATTGAAAAATGGCAAACTTTTTCGATGATAGGATGGAGAGCGAGAAGAGATGTACAAAGGGTCCAACGAAAAGCAAATAAAACAAATCACCTGAGGGCCAAAAAAAAAAAAAAAAAAAAAAAAACACCCTGCAAGGAATAGAAAAGTACCGAGTACCAAAAGACTTGGCCTGTGAGAAAGTTAAGGAATCTCCATTAAAATTTTAAGGTATTATTAGAAAATTTTATAAGGAAAACATATGAGGATTACTGGAATAGGCTGAAGTACATTTAATTAAATTATGAATTTTTGGCATGTATATAGAACCGTTGATTATCTACTTACTCTTGATTAATGCGGCCTACCATGTTCAGTAGACCCTACAAGGAGATTCTTGATCAAATATAGGGAGCTGCCACTCAGTGGCATGACTGAAATCAAGCTTTATTTCTGCCTATGTATTCAATTTACTTGTGAGGATATTCTGTAAGATGTTAAAGTGGTTTTATTATTTTACAGGTGTGCTTCTTTTGGATAGTCACAGCATTCCATTTGGGTAGACAACAAGAGCAACTTGCAAAGTTTCAGAGGGTTCCCACATCATAGGTTGCTATGATAATTGCTACGAGGTCACTTTCTGACTTTTTGTACAAATGGGCTCTTACTTGTTGATATATACTTCTATAAATACTTTCTTTTTCATACATATCGGAGATCATGTAAACTGACAGGCCATGTTATAGCGAGCAATTCAAGCTGTTGGTAATTGCTGTGATGACTTTATGTGCGTCAGGTAGAGAGTGTCATGAACTTGAATGGATTTAGTTTCTAGATCAATGCATGGCCAGTGTTTCATGGCACATTGGTTTGAAACAATGAAGAATGAATTTGAAAGCATTCATTATGGGTAACCTAGAGTTCAGAAAACAGCCTGAGAACGGCAATTTGAACTTAAAACTGAGTGGTGAAATTTGAAGAGCAGAAAGTAGAATTTCTGCAACTATGACTAAAAAGGGCAAACAGAGACAAGAGAGAGACAACTGTACTTAATGAGGGAAAAAGCTTTAAATTTTATTCAATATACAAAAAATGTCTTGCTTCTTTAGCTATGGGGCCTTTTATTTGCTCTTAAAACTGCCCAATATGTATATGAAACTCTTGTGCTGTCTTGTCATGTCTTGGTCAAGCAACAAGGTTTTTATTTCTCACTGTAGAAGGGGAATGATATTTTCTAGAGTTAGACTTGTATAGTTCCATATAAAGATCAATGTAATAGATATCATATACATACATATACCCTTGTTGGTTACCTAAGAAGGTCCTTATTTTCCCTGCAGATGAGCTATGATATAACCAAAGTTGGACATGATGAGTCCACATTTATAGTATTGTCTACTTTCATATCCATTTGATGGTGTCATGAAAGAGGTAAAGATTCGCCATTTGGTATCCGAAGCAAAGTCTACATCATCTTGCTTATGTCCTAACAAGGTTCATATAATCCTCTTCTAGTTACCCACCCGAGGCCTAGACTCCCCACTAACTCCTTATTGCAGATGGGGTACAATTATCCTCTCCTAGGCCTCCTTACAGTAAATACAAGGAAAATTAGTAGAATATTGTAACTGCATACCTTTAATATTTGTAACAAAATCATATACAGTCACCTCATGACTTATAGGGTCACCTTTCCCAAATTATGGTATGGACTTGAGAAAACTCCTTAAAGAGCCGACATTTGAAGGTGAGATGGTTTTGTGGCGAACCATAATTCACAACGTATCTCCAGGGTCATCTTTCCATTGCGCAGAGCCTGGATGGTTCAGGGTCTGCTTCGCCAACATGGACGACGACACCATGGAAGTTGACCTCCAAAGGATTAGAAAGTTCATGGGTCAAACCCACGAGGCAATAGTTCCGGCGAAGAACCGGCGGTGGCAGGCTAGTCTCCTGTCTCAGCTCATCTTCCATGCGAAACAGATTCGACGATGCCATCTCACCTCACGCAATGTCTCCACACTCGCCACTTGTTTCCATTTGAATTAAGATTCGACGATGCCATCTCCCCTCCCATTCAGATTTTTGCTCGAAGAAGCTCAGCTGCCGTTTGACAAGATAAAATCCAAGTCTGTTGAAGTATTTTTTTTTAATTTTTCTTCCTTAATGAAATTAACTTTTTTGTTTTCTCTCAATCTATGCAAGGTCTGGATTGTCCAGTTTAACTGCATTTGTTTGATCCTCTACAATTGCTATAATGACAGCTTTTGGTAAGAATTTTCCGAAGGTTATTATTTACTTGTTGTTTACAAAATCTGCAGAAAAGAAATCATTTATCTTTGAAACCTTTGATTTGTTTTATCTTTATTTTTTGTCTGTAATTTCTGTCAATCCCTCAATATCTATTCGTGCCTCTCCATCCTCTATGGATTAGCTGAAGCCATGGGAGAATATTCTACATATATCAAGGCAATTTTCTAGATTAATAAACGGAAATGAAACCACAGCTGAAGCAATCGAAGCTCAAATCCCAGCAGAATAATGAAAATTGAATGCTTTACAGAGCTAGGCAATACAAAACCAAGATATTAGTAGCAAACAACAGACTGCTGAGGTCCCTCCAAGTCATCTAATTGAGCCAGCGAGCAACTCCATCTTCTTCACCAACAGCTGCTAGAATCTCAATACGTACATCCAACACTACCTGCATTCCCATCATCCAGCGACAATGAGAAACAGATCGTCTATATGGACAGTTCAATAAAAAAACCTAAAACAAAGTTCTTTTCCAAACTAAAACCGGGCATATTTTCCTGAGAAAACTAAAAGAATTGTGGAAGAATAAACCTAAAGTGGTAAGAATAATAGCCTGCTAAACATGAATAAAAAATAAAACAAGACAATTTCCTGGCTCAATGATCAAAACAGTAGCCGTAACAACCAAGAAGAGAGACAATCTGCGCAACCACTCGCACCAACATAAATTTTGCTCTCAAAATAATAATATTAGTAATAATAATAATAATAACAATGAATAATAATAAAGCACATCAAAATTTTGAAGGGTTATTGAAATTTTGTTGACCACTTCCAGAGAGATTCATTTTTCCAGATTACAAGAAAGTAAAGATAGAAGAGAAATTGAGAAGAAGAGAGGAAGAATGAGAGAGACAGAGAAACAGAGAAAGGGCTGCTTACAGACTGCAGGATGGGGAAAATCAGGTTTTATTCTCTACTTAAGTGTTTTTACAAAAAGACTAAAAAAACCCTAACTTAAGAGCTTATACATGAGTATGTAAAACACCCTTCATAACCCACAGGATTTACACAATAAACCACACCTCTTCAAACACTAACCCAGACCTTTCTATCTAACAAATTACAAATCTACCCAATATGAGAAATTACTAAAATACCTCTGATCTTAATACCCTCCCTCAAGCTCGAGCATATATGTACAATAATCCCAACTTCGTGCAAATACTTATTGAAATCTTGTTTTCCCAAGAGGTTTTGTGGATACATCACCAATCTGCTCAATAGTCTAGACATATCGGCTAACTACCTTACCACTTATCACTGCATCCCTTACAAAGTGTAGATCAACTTCAATACGTTTCATTTTCTCATGGAATACTGGGTTACTTATAATAAAGATGATTGTTTGATTATCACTTTAAGTACCACAATGTCCTCTGAAACCAGTTTTAACTCTTTTAACACTGATCTGATCCAAATAAGTTCGCTAAAAGTATGAGCCATTAATATCTATTCTGCCTCAGCAATAAAGTTTGCCATAACATTTTGCTTTTTACTCTTCCAATTAACAAGATTCCCTCCAACAAACACAATAAATAGTGGAGGACTTCTTGTCAAGTTTGGAGTCCATATAATCTCACATCTGAATATCCCTCAACTCTAAGATGATCATGTGAAGTATACAGTAGGCCTTTTCATCCCCTTTCCAATACCATAAAATACTTTGTGCAACTTCAAAATGAATTTTACGTGGAGATTCCATCTCTACTAACTGATCACACTAATAGGAAAACCAATGCCAGGTCTCATGAAATTGCATATATCAACAGCCCAACTAACCTTCCCATGTTTCAACAAAGTGTTAATCACATATCCAAATTAGACAGGTAAAAGAATGTCTCCCAGGTAAGAGTCGGGTCAACTAGCCCATCATAAAGATTTTAAACTTAGAAGATCAATCTCTGTTTGGAATTTCAATAAAACCTACCACAACTACTAAACTTCGCACCGACTCCATTAACTACTAACCAAGTTAATTAAAAAAATTCATGAATTAATTATATAATTGGAATGTGTTTACTTAATTAGATATGTAAGTAATTACCATCAGTTCCATTAAATAATTGATTATTTATTACATTAAATAGGTCAATTAACAGAAATCATCAGGTATTTGATTATTATCTCACCTAATCAATAATTATTCAATCAATACATGCATTAATTTCCAATTAATTAACTAGTATTAGCTACAATCAAATAGTAAGTGGTAGTTTGCCCAACTCCACTAATCCTAGTAAGCAAATTAATTAGTTAATTATATAATTAGAATGTGTTATATTAATTAGATAAGTAAGTAATTACTACTTGTTTCATTAAATAATTGATTAATTATTAAATTAAATAGGTCAATTGGATGTTAATTAGTAGAAATCATTTGGTATTTAATTATCTTCTTACCTAATCAGTAACTATTCAATTAGTAAATGCATTTCGTGTTATTAATTAAGTAGTATTCCCTGCATTACATATTAGACTAAGTGGGTTATTTGGTTTGTTAATAAGAACTAGTTAACTAAATACTTAGTTACATAAGTAAACTTTATTAAGTTTATTGATTAATTATTCACTAATTTAAAGGTAATTATCACATTGACCAATTAATATTTCCATTAATTACAATTTTTTTAATTATATAAAGATTATGAAAATTATGATAGTTGTGATAATTACGATATTATAGTGGCAATTATGATTAATAAACTTTACTTTTGGTCTATTTGTGTTAGAAAATATTAATTTTATTAATAAAAAATTAAAATTAGTCGTAACTTTACAATTTCACAAGGAAAAAAGAGAAGAGGAGAAGAAGAGAACAAGGGGAAGAAGGAAATGAAGAGAAACAAAGAAAAAAAACCTTTCCTAACGAATTTCAAAATTCGCTGGGAAAAGGTAACCTCTCCCAAAAAAATTGAAATTTTGCTGAGAAATTGTTCTTCCTCTTCTTTCAAAATTTGATGTGTTAAAGAAGTTACAAGGTGACATCGTAGTGATCTACTCCCACTATCCTTTTTCAATGTGATGGTCCATTTGTCAATTCATCTACCATAAGAAGCATTATTTTGTTGTCCGGTACAATGTAGATGGATGCACCTAATTGAGAGGTTTCTTTTCAAATTAAAAATATCGATATAGAATAAAGTTCATCTACAAGGTTCAATCATGAAGATATATATTGATAATGAAACTTTGATGTTTTGCTTTATATAGTTATATGGAGTTGAAACAAAATTTAATTAGCATATCAAAATTAAAATGAAGATGTTGACTGCCTCAAGGATAAAATATTTTTTTTTACACAACCGAATTAATCCTTAACCTAAACTTGTGTGACAAGATGTTGTCGGTTGTACACAACTTTAGGATGAGATCGAAAAAATATCTCTTGTAGGTATTTATCATTTTCATCTTGTAGGTTTAGTTATTGAATATGTCTTTTAATCATTTAGTATTAATGTTACACAACGAACATAAAGAAGTTTTTCAAAGTGAGGGTACAACCAATGTGGATCAATGACACAAAGAAGAGCTTATCGTTTGCCTTAAACACAAAGTCAGTCGTGTCTATTAAGTATATAAAGACTCCAAGATGGGTTGAGTCGATTCATTCAACAAATGCAACTTTAGAATCATCCTCCTCCAAATCCTTCCTCAAGTGGTATACATGTTTTATTTTTTTGTATAATTTTTAAAACAAATTGTATATTTTATTTTTTATTTTATCAGTTTTTGTTTGTATGAACTTTTCCTTTTATCATTATTTATTATGTTTATGTTAAATAGGGGAAATATAGATATAAAAAATATAATTTCTATGCTTTTACAAAAAACATCAAAATTTTTGCTGGAAAAGGAGCACAAAAGTACAGATGGATTTATCAAAAAATTTGTAGCAAATTCTTTAATTTTCTACTACAATATGCAAATTACTAGGACAAATTTTAAAGTTTACTGTGAGAGATTTGAATTTTGTAGCAACGAATTCTGAAATATGTTGCTAGAGATTTTGACATCAGCAGGAATTTCAAAATTCGCTAGCAGAAGCTGTAGTCATAGAAACACAAAAGCAACCATTCTAGTGATTTTTTGCTGGAAGAGTTTCCACCAACGAATTTTATACTTCTGCCAACAATAACTTGTTGGTGGAAGTGTATTTTATTGTAGTGATTTTTCATGTTAATTGTCTTTAATTAATTTTTTTACCATGGGAGTCAAGTTTGTTGTGTCTTTTAAGCTTACATATCAAGATATTTGGTTGAAGAATTTCATTTTGAGGCTCAGGTTGTTGATTCAATCTCTAAGCCATTTAGGATTTTCTATGACAATTATGCTACTTAGTTTTTGCTAAGAATAATAAAAGTGGAAGTCCAAGAAAACATATTGACATGAAATACTTAGCTATCAAGGAGAGTGTCAAATTTAATAAATTACTCATAGAACACATGCATACCAAACAAATGGCTACAGATCCATTGATGAAAGACATGCCGCCATATTTGTTTAAGGATCATGTAGCCAGGAATGGGACTTTGTTCAAACTGGTTAGTTGATGTTTCATATTAGGTGTTGTATTTTATAACAATTGAAATGTAATTTCTTTTCTCTTTTGGCTTGTATACATGCATTGAAAATGACCAATATTGTTTATAAGTCTCATAATAAGCATTTGAGGCTTATTCATAACATTGTGAAAACATATTAAAGGCTTTTCAAAGAAAATTTGCATGGTAATGCATAAAAGGTAATACTTATTTAATTTGGGACTATGATTCTTGTAATTTATCTTTTGGTTTAAGCATAGGGTATTAGTGAATATTGATATTGTTGAACATATTGCAATTATTTAAACCAAGTATGTGAATATTAGATTTTATTAATGTAATTTTAAATAAAATTGAATTGGTCCTCTCCTAGATCCACAGTTCATGTGAGAAGAAGCAGTTGAGGGAATAATCCGTCTGATAGTAACTTCCTTGATGGGAGGAAGTAACTGACTGTAATATCTTTACGAACTCCTTGTAAATTAGATGGTTGGTGAAGGCAGTACACTTCCTAGCAGGATTTTATTCTTTTATATAATGCTGAACCGATGCAACTGTTAAACATACGAATATGGAGCCATGACTAGGTTTGGTGACGGGAGATCCTAATGTCTTTACAGTTTGCACTTCCATTTCCGGCAAAAGATTCACCTGAACTATACTCGATTTGGGTCATCATCTGGCAAGAGCTTTACGCCTTTTGTAATTTCTGGAAAGGAGAATCAAGCTTTAGGAAATGGAAGTGGGGCGAAGTTAATGCACGACGTTGAATAAAAGCCGAGAACCAGAGGATTAAGAGGCAAAGAAGCTGGTGCAGGAGAGAGCGGCAGAAATGGAGTTGATGGCCCCATTAGCTTTTCTGCCGATGGCCTCGTTTCTGTTCCTCGGCCCCATTCCAGTTTCCTCTGAGCTTTCGATAAGTTTCTACGACAAGTCATGTCCAGGAATGGAAGACAAAATCAGTCATGTCATTCGGGAAAAGATGACAGAAGGACAAAGCATAACAGCCCCAGCAACTCTTAGGCTCTTCTTCCACGATTGCTTTGTTCAGGTTATTCAGACAATCTGTAGTTTTCTTTTAAATCTTGTTATTTTCTACCTGTGATTACAAATAGTTGTTAGAAGTATAGTAGCTATTGTTGGAAGGCCAAACAGCCAAGGAACTTCTCCGGCAGAAATAAATAAAAAAAAAAAGTGCATATTAATTTGAATCAAAATCCATCCTCATTTATGAGTTTTTCTGACCAGGGCTGCGATGGTTCTGTGTTGATCTCTTCGACGGAGGGCAACAAAGCGGAGAGAGATGCAGATATTAACCTATCGCTTGCAGGTGACAGCCTCGACGCGGTACTACGTGCAAAAAAGATTCTTGAAGAAATGTGCCCGGGGGTGGTCTCTTGCGCAGATATCCTCGCCGTCCTGGCTCGTGATTCAACGGTAGCAGTAAGCTCTCAGTCATCTCGTCTTCGACTTTCAGGCATTTTATCAAATGTGGGATGCAGTGGCAATGCTCGTCCATCTACAGGATTAACGAGACTTTTCTGTTTTCGAAGCTTTCATTTTTCTGTTTCAGACCATCCCACCCCTGAGCGGCCATTTTGATATGCACAATTTGCTTTTAATGACGCAGAAAATTGCCAGAAAATATCCCTGTTTGCCTTATCTTTCTTTTACTGCATTCTGGTAATAAGCTTCGTCAGTTCCTAAGCGGGAGCTTCTATGAAATAATCACAGCATATGTCAACATTCCTGATCAATTGACCCTATTAAATGCTTTTCTATCATAACAGATGAATGGTCCATCGTGGTCAGTCCTCAAAGGCAGGCGAGACAGCCGAACCTCCATTGCATTCCTCGCAGCAGCCGAGTTGCCTACTTCTTCTGCTAACTTGACCCAACTCATCAACCAATTCGCATCCAAAGGCCTCACCTCACTCGACCTTGTGGCTCTCTCCGGCGCTCACACTGCGGGCAGTGCTCACTGTATCGAAGTGGTGGAACGCCTCCGGCGTAGAGACCCTACAATGGACCCCGACTTCCGGGCGTCCCTCTTGGCTTCATGCCCTCTTTCCCTGAGAGATAACGAGGTAGTCGTCACTTTTGATGACACCCCGTTTGTGTTTGATAATCTGTTTTTCAAGAAGTTGAAAGAGAGGAAGGCGCTGCTCACTTCCGATCAGACATTGCTCTCCGGCGACGATCACATTCGGGAAGCGGTTTTCCGGTACGCAGAGAACGAAACTCTGTTTTTCCAGGAATTTGCTGCAGCAATGCAGAAAATCGGAAGTGTTGGCGTTCTAACAGGAGCACAAGGAGAGGTTAGGAAGGACTGTATCAAAATCAACTGATGAGTGTTGAAACTTTCGACTAAGCAGGCAACAATTCGGATTTGCTTGAAAGAGATAAAAAAATATTCTGCACTAGAGTTGGTCGAGGGAAGAACGGTATTTAAGATATTGTGATTAGTTTACTTGATTATTCATTTGTTTTGACTGCCCATTTACCACTATTAAGCAAAACAAGTATATATAATAGTCAATACTCAATTACTCAAACCCATTAAAGGATATGTTTATGATTTTAGTTTTAATAATATAAAAACTTATGACATCCTAACTTTCTCTCCCAAATCACTAATTTCATTCTCTTTATCCTCCTTATCAACTATCAATATGCAATTTAGGGTTGGGAGTCCATGACAGAGGAACTTCATCCCTGTAAAAAATATCAAATTTATTTGTGGTTGGAAGTCCATGACGGAGGAACTTCAGCCCCGTTAAAAATATCAAATTTTTGTGGTTGGGAGTCCGTGACGGAGGAACTTCATCCCCGTCAAAAATATCAAAATTTTTGTGGTTGGAAGCCCATGACGGATGAACTTCATCCTCGTAAAAAATATCACATTTTTGTGGTTGTAAGTCCATGATGAAGGAACTTATTGTTATATTTATGTTACTTCCCCTGTTAATATCATATATTACTCTACCACTTGAGAGTTGTTGCTTGTGGAGGGACACGGTGGTGGAGGTGGACACTTTAGAGCAATGTCTTAGCAGGTATGAGTGATTTACTCTCACTGATATTATACCAGCTGAGCTTCATGAACGAGAGCACCAACGTGAGGGGGAGTGTTAGAAGATGAAGGCATATTATATAAGAAAAATTTTATATATCATTTACAGCAAGCTGGGAGTTCATGTTGCACTCTCACCCCTAGCTTGAGGGGGAGTGTTGGAAGACATGGCTCAACCCCACACGACTAAGGAAGACCCACATATCAAAGTGTGTAAGAAGATGGGCCCAAACCCATAAGACTTAGGAAGACCCATGGATCCAAGAGATATAGAAGATGGGCTCAAGGCCCACAGGTCAAGGAGTAGGCCCATAGGCCCACATACATTGATGGCAGGATGGTAAATAAATAGTCATCTCATAGAGATGACATTTATGTAATTAAGTTGAAGCTCCGGGGTTAAAACCCTAAATCCTAAATCCTAAGTTCAGGGGTATTATTGTAATATAGTAGTTTCATAAATCTATAAATAGAGTTTCAGGGGAGGTTAAGGATAATCAATTACATAACCCTTCTTCCTCTAGTTTTCTCCCAATGGGTTTCTTTCCCTTTTTCTCCATGAGCTAAATTCATGGAATCTTGAAAATCAACATTTATCTTCCTTTCCATCTTCTCCTTGTTCTTTTCTTCTCCTTCTCTTTTTTTTCCTTGGGAAAGAAGAGACCAAATTTTGTAAAGATTGTAAACTTACCTCTAACAGACCTCGATAGGAGGGTCCCAATTGAGTTCTGAGATGCTCATAGGATGGAATTGGGACTCCCTTGTGCCATTGTCACTCATTGGGTGGAGGCGAAAAAGTTCAGAGCCTACATCGAAGATCATATAGTTTTTGCTTATCCCTATATTGAGGTAAATATCACAAATTATTCAATTAGAATTTCCTTTTATTTTTTTCTAGTTTACAATGTTGAGTTTGGTAATTTTTCATGTTATAGATGTTGACTTCAATACTAATATGGCAACACGAGCTGCCAAGTGTGCTATAGTGGGTGTTGAATTTTGACAACATAGGACTGCAATGCATAGTTGATATAAAGAGTATTGCTGAATTTGTGGAAAAGAAAAATACTTCACTAACTTTTTATAATTTGAATGGAAAAAACATCTATTTACAATCGAGGAAACTAGTAGAATCCAATTACAATTAAACTACCCTTGTCTCAATTACATTCAAAGTCTAACACTTAAAGATAAGCCCTAGCATAATAAAATAAAAGAACTTAAATAGAAAACTAACATAATTAAAACACCTTTAACCGAGACTCTTATATGAGACATCCTCATGTGAGACTATTGTAAGACTCCACTATATTAATTCCGGCTATGTGAGACTTCTTGTTGTGAGAATCATGTGAGACTCTTCCATACTCACTCTTTAACATTCTCCTTTAAGTTGGAGTTTACAACTTTAGCTTGGAAGGAAAAAAATTATTGGTCTTCAATTTTCTCTTGCTGAAAAAAAAATCATCATAGATGCGAAAATTTTATCTTTTGATCTCCCCCTTTCTTGAATATTTTGCACACATAAAAATTACCATAACATGTGCAACAAAATAACTCTTTTTTGTACTTCTTCTTCTACTTCTCCCCTCAAGCTAGGGGTAAAAAGGACATGGAGACCTAGCTTGGACAAAAGACAATATGGGAGGAAAAAATCAGTCCCAACCCAATGACTAAGCTCCATTCATCATTCAAAATGGTCATAGTCTGAAACAAACTAAGCTCAATTTTAGGGCATAACAAAGAGACTATTTACTTTTTAAGGGTAGCTCAAACACAAATTACCTCTTGGGTGAAGAATAAATGACTTGACTCAAGCTGGATGTTGGACACACTGCTATACTATTTAGATAGTGGGTCTAGCCATTGCTATGAAATGATGAAACACAACATGATAAATTGAAGAAATACTAGAGAAAAACAACTTTAACTGGAAGGAGGTCACTATGTAACACTCATACTTCTAAATGAATCTTGTATGTGAACTTATTTTTTAAAAAAACTATGAAAGAATATAACAGTAGAACTTAACAAATTTGACCAAGTATAACTTTTTCAGGGTGATCACAATTTTTCGGAGTTGGCAATGCGGAAGATACACAACCGAGTAAAAGAAAAGCAAAACTTGAAAAACAACATTGAAGTAGGAAATTTTTGAATACCTTGAATGAGCACATCATGGAGAGATTAAGTTTGACAAAAATTCTCAGATTAGAAGATAAATTTGTCTAAAAAACATGGATTCTAGGAGTAAAGGAAACTCAATACACATCAATGCTTGGAGAGGTACAAGGAGAGAAAATAGGAAAAAAAGAGATTTTTGGCAGAACTGACCTTTAGTACTTCAGATATCAACATTTGTAAAAATATAGACCAGAATCACAAATTATTTCTTTCTTAAGAAACTAGACTCAAAGAGATTTAATTTGATATTTAATTTGACATAAAAAACTTTGTTCTTGAATCTGTTATGACCTCTCGATTTAATTCATTTTGTAGTTTGATGGTTGGTAACTCCAATGCGAATATACCCTTACAAATAGATAAGATCGACATGAAATTTTCTCTTTCTGAAACTATACTTTGTACCTTTCATTTAAATATATTTTTTTTCATAAAATACACTTATTTTGAGAGAAAAATCTGATAGACTTGCTTGAATAATCAGCCATTGTGTTTTCAGTCCTGCATGACTAGACTCTCAAACATTTTGGAAAATTAAATGGAATACTTACAAAATTAAGTGCAACAATTAGCTCAAAGAAAAAGAGTTCAACAAGTGTAGTGAATCAGCACTCTAGAATTCAGCAACCTCTCCTAGGATTCATGCATGCACTCTCACGTGCATGTATAGTACAAGCCAAGTAAGACAAAAAAAAATTGAATGTGTATAGGATGACATATAACAAGCATGGCTGGGCTTGTATTAATCAATAAAAAAAAAAAAAACTATTAAGCAGGCACAAAAAAATGGCTGGAAAGAGCATGGAACCTTATAACATAGAAGAACTTCATGCCACAAAACAAGAAACATGTATCAAATGAAGATGAATTTTAGAAGACATTAAAAGGGAGTTTTCAGATTCCTAAGATTTTTTTTTTATATAAAAAATCACAAATTGTTGAAGGAATGAAGTTTGCCTAAAAACTTGGAATTCAAAGTCATAAGAAAAATTCTGAAATTTTGGAACTCAATTTTACATTAAATGATTCAATGAAAAAATGAATTTTTGGATGAAAAAACCAAGGATCCTGCTGTACTAATCTACCCAAAGTCCTATCTCGAAGCTGATTTTTTCTGCCTTCAAATTCTGCTCTTACATGTCCTTGAGTGAAGCTTGTTTTGGCTTCTTCTTTTGATTTCTCTTTTTCTCATAGCATCTCTATGAAACCTCCACACCTCCACGCCTCTTATAAAGGACTAGTTGAAGTAAATAAGGTGAGAAGAGAAGAAGGAGAAGAGTTGAGAAGAACAAGAAAGAGGCAAAAGAAAAACTATGGCTTAGAGAGGGGACATCTAGACAGAGGAAAATAAGCACCAATGGAAGAGAGTTCTCACATGCATGGTTAAGCATTCACTCCTACTCTTAATTTATAATGAGAAAAAATGCAAAGGGTAAAAAAATACCCTTATACAGTTAAGTGTTGAAATATGTAGAAATTACGCTTATGACATGCAACAGCTACATAGGGTAGATTATTTAATCTTTACAACATGGCTATTTATTTTAATTTCATACCTTGCACTTTTAGCAAATGCTACTACAATAAATTTGAAGATCCCCAACCATACTTGTGCTATGAGATTTTCAAATCAATTTTAAGTGTGCTAGTATATGAGCTCTTGAACCTGGATTTATTTGAGTGCTTAGTCTTTTTCCTTGTCTAATCTATTGTGCTTTCTTTGAAATCAATTTGTTTGAGTTCACCTTAGTATTTCCATAGCTTTTAAACTATTTGCATTGAATTTTTCCAAATCTTATTGTACTTATACTTCTTAGTTTGAGATTTAAGTTGAGTTACTAACTATTGTGGTATTGTACCTAGTTGCTACCGGCCATAAATCCCAAGTGTTGGGTAGGTGTTGTAAATTGGGCCCCTAAGATCTCCTATAAACAAATAGTGAGCTATTCGGGTCGACTCGGACGGGTTGAGTTGGTTCGCCCGTTCCAACTTGTTGAACCGAGACATCCGAGAGAGTACCGAGCTGACTCAGTTCTCAATTTTATTTTTTTATTTTTGCACCAAAAGATTCGAACCTGTGCGCTGAAACTAAATTCGGCGCCCATGACCATTAAGCCACTGGCCGTCGTGTGTCAAATATGTTGTAAATTATATATTTATTTCTTATAATTGTTTTTTATGCATTTTTGGCATATACTTAAAATTTGAAATTATAGTTATGCATAATATTATAGTTTTTAATTATGCGTATATTATGAGAATATTTTGTGTATAAAGATAACATGTTAGTATAAGTTAAAATTATGCAATTCATGCTATTCTCATACATTTACGTGATTTAATGTCTAGTGATCCATATAATTTTTATTAATTAGAGAATAGCCACAACATCTTTAATTTAATAAAAATTATATATTATGATTAGAATCACATAAAGAATATTAGACATTAATTGTAACTAATTTTTCTTCATATAATAAATTTTATCCCACATGAATTTTTATTATATTTGATTTTATTAGTTAGGATAAAATATCAAATTATTCATAATTTACCCACAAGAATTATGAATTATACATAAATTTATAGTTTTATCATAAAGTTTAATCATAAAAAATGTAGACATTAATTTTAATTAATTATACTTAATATAATAAATTTTATCCCACAGGAATTTTTATTATATTTAAGTTTATTAATTAGGATAAAATATCAAATTGATCATAATTTACCCACATGAATTATGAATTCATAAATAATTTGATAATTTTATCATAAAGTTTACCCATAAAGAATATTGAATCTGTTTGAATTAAAATATTTAGCCCACGATTGATCTCTACTTCTGGCAGTTGCAACTCCCTCGATAACACGAAGCCATGAAGAACCTTGATGGGAGGTTGGCTAAGATGATCTACGGTTTGGTCCTCTATCTCGCTAACTCACTCACCTCTTGAGTTTGCACCATCGCTGACAGTGATCAGAGAGCGGAAGTGCCAAATAGAAGCAAAGAACAGAACGCTGGTGATTTCTACACGAAATTTGATCGTATGGAGGGAGGTATGATTTCTGGGCTTCCTTTTACATTTATTCAATGAATTTCATGAGGATAATTAGAAATTCAATTAAGATCTTACATTCCAGCCTTAGTTCCTTTTTTATGAAAGCTTAAAAAGATAGGACCTTGAAGAGGTATCTTAAGGGCAAATCAGAGAAATTTGCAGGTTGTACAATTGCATAAAATTACAAATTACATGTTTATGTTAAAACTGAGGCCTGAATAAAATATCATGCTTTACCAATGTATACCATGCTTAAAAATTGAATCTATTGATATAAAAAAATGCTTGTGGGCTAAATTTTTTAAATCAAGCAGATTCAATTATTTTTTATGATAAAACTATCAGATTATTTATGAATTCATAATTCTTGTGGGTAAATTATAAATAATTTTATATTTTATCCTAATTAATAAACTCAAATATAATAAAAATTCATGTGGGATAAAATTTATTATATTAAGTATAATTAATTAAAATTAATATCTAATTTTTTATTTATGATTAAACTATCAAATTATTTATGAATTCATAATTTTTGTGGGTAAATTATGAATAACTTGATATTTTATCCTAACTAATAAACTCAAATATAATAAAAATTCCTGTCGGATAAAATTTATTATATCAAGTAAAATTAGTGAAAATTAATGTCTAATATTCTTTATGTGATCCTAAACATAATATATAATGTTTTATTAAATTAAAGATGTTGTGGCTACTCTCTAATTAATAAAAAAATATAACGATCACCAGACATTAAATCGCATAAATGAAAAATTAATATGAGAATAGCATGAATTGCATAATCTTAACTAACACTAACATGTTATCAATATGCATAAATATTCTCATAATATACACATAATTAAAAACTATAATATTATGCATAAATTTAATTTCATACATTTAAGTATATGCAAAAAATATATAAAAAATAATTACAGAAAATAAATACATAATTTTCAACTTATTTGACACATGACGGCCAATGCCCTAAATCTCACTAGTGCCAAATATGTTGCCAGCACGTGGGTTCGAATTCCGCTCGCACGAAATTAATTTTGAGAACCAAGTCGGCTCGGTCCTCTCTCGGGCGACTCACTTCTGTAAGTTGGAACGGCGAGCCAACTCAACCCATCAAAGTTGACCCGAACCATTTTATTTTTATTTGCACCGAGTCACCCTGGTCTTTGACGCGGTTGTCGAGTTGGAACAATGAATCACAAACGACTCAACCCGAACCAACTCACCCAGTATTTACCAAAATACCTTATGGATTTAATCCATATGTTTTTGCACGTTGGAAGTCATCTTCAATCTTCAGCCACACACTAAGACTAAGGTTCGCCAGCGTTCCTCAGCCACGTCGACGTCGGCGAACCCTTCGGAATGGTCGTCGATGCCGGCTCTGATGCATGAGGTTGATGCTTCTCTCCGTCGGTCGTTGCGTGCAATGAGCGCTCAGTGGCGTTGATCAGCCTTCTAGCCGAGTGTAGCTAGTCTGTATGATCGGCCGTTGCCGATCGACAGCCGCGAGTCGTCAGGATGTTTTACATCGACATTCCTAAAGAGTCTTCGACAAAAAAAATATATCTGTCATAAAAACGACGCTCCACAAACATAAACAGAAAAAAGAGCAAAAAATTAATCGCTCGTTTGGAATCGAAACATAGGATCAGAGGTACTGCTTTGACACCAACTGTAAGACTTAATTATGAATTTCTAACAACATGAATTCATAGTATAAATGTAAATGGAAATAAGAATCATACCTCCCTCTATACGATCAGATTCCGTAAAAAAATCGTTGTTCTTTGCTTTTGTTTGGGGCTTCCACTCTCTAATCACTCTTAGAGAAGGTATAAACTAAAGGGATGATTGAGTGACAAGATAGGGGACCAAAACCATAGTTTAAAAATTGCCAACCTCCCATCAAAGTTATTCATGACATCGTGTTACCGAGGGAGTTGCAACTGGTAGAAATTTGAGACCAATCGTGTCTCTATGAGAAACCATTTCTCATGAAAACGGTTTACAATCTCTTCGTCAAGTGCTTTCTTCTTTTTTTACCGTGCAATCTTGGTTTTTTTTTAGCGTAATTGTTCTCCTTTTCTTTCACTCTTGAGTGCCCGAATTTGTTTCATGGCATCGTGTTATCGAGGGAGTTGCAACTGGTAGAAGTTTGAGACCAATCGTGTCTCTATGAGAAACCGTTTCTCATGAAAACGGTTAACAATCTCTTTGTCAAGTGTTTTCTTCTTCTTTTTTTACCGTGCAATCTTGGTTTTTTTTAGCGTAATTGTTCTCCTTTTCTTTTACTCTTGAGTGCCCGAATTTGTTTCATGGCATCGTGTTACCGAGAGAGTTGCAACTAGTAGAAGTTTGAGACCAATCGTGTCTCTATGGGAAGCTGTTTCTCATGAAAACGGTTAACAATCTCTTCATCAAGTGCTTTCTTCTTCTTTTTTTACCGTGCAATCTTGGTTTTTTTTTTAGCTTAATTGTTCTCATTTTCTTTCACTCTTGAGTGCCCGAATTTTTTTATTACACTTTTATAAGATTTTATTATCTCATTCTTTATTATAATTTCTTTGTTTGTGAACATTGACTTCCATAGAAGAAGGAAAAGCAAACCATCCATTTCAATAAAATACAAGTGAACACTCGAGTTGTATCTTATTTAATTCAGAGCAGAAACTATTACGTAAAAATAACTCCTAGAATTATTGCCAAGCTTCACTTTGATAAAAGCCACGCCATGATCCTACTGCTCCACCATTCTTTCATAGACGACTCATCCTCAATCACAATGCATAGACTACTACTTCCCAGACTTCTTCCATCGTCCAAGCTTTTCTAATCCCTGCGGAAAACATCCGTTGACGTTACGATAGTGACATCGTAGCCTGAAACCGAACTCTGGCACGTCTGAGATGAAGAAAAATGGAGAAAAATAGGGAAATACCTTGCGACTCTCAATGGAGCACTCGTTATCTTCTATAGAAATAGCCTTGAAGCCCAACGGGAGCAGTACTTTCTTATAGCTGCCAAACAACCATGTTTCAAAGATGAGTAATTCATTTCTATCAAACAGACTCAATTATGAATTGGTAACATTTGAATGAAAAAACAGAGGAAATTGAGCAAAAGAAGGAGCAAAGAATTACTCAGCAACGGAGACACCGTAAGGAGGTCCTCCGACGTGATCACTAATCTGTCATACGAAATACAATCGTTAAAAATTTCGGCGCTGTTGCTTCAAAAGCAGATTATTTTTGAGAAACCTGTAAAAGGTGGACAGAGTACTCACCGGAGAGATCAAGGTTATAAGCTCGCCATCGGGCTTTAGAAGATCTGCAACTTTGCTCGCCCAGGCTGGCCTCAAACTTGGGTCTACTGCGGCGAAGAACCTGCAAAGATTCATTCACGTTAAATGGAAAAAGAAGAAAAACTCATAGAGGAAAGATACAAGGACGAATTAAATATTTGTTCTAGAATGAGTACTCACGTATAATCGAATATGAGATCGAATTTCTCAGCTGGTTTCCAAGCGAAGAAATCCGCCTTCAGAAAGTCGAGGCAATTTGCGTTTGGGAGAGAGGAAGATAACTGGATTTGCATTCAATTAAAAAAAGTATATATTAGGCCAAGATCTATGACTGCAGGCTGCAACTGGGTAAGGTTTTTAATTGGGAGCTAACCTCTTTTGCTCTCTTGATAGCCGTTTCTGAAATGTCCAAGCCTACAACAAAGCGGTCAGGCGCGGCGATTGCAGCAACGTCGTAACCCTGTTAATGTCGCGAATTAGACCAAATTAGTGTTCTGAATTTTTCTTTTTTTAAAAAAATGGAGGTGCAGAACTGAGAGACTCACACTCCCACAGCCTGGAATGAGAGCCCTCCCCTTAGGAAGAGTTCCAGAGTTGAGAAGATGAACGATGATTGGTTGTGGCCGTCCCAAATCCCATGGAGTAATCTCCTTCTCCCAGCATTTGTCCCAACCATCTGCTCCCTCACAAGCCACAAGTTAAAAACTTCCACCACAAACCAGGTACGATTATGGAACTGAAAGTTCTCCAAAAGATTCGTGTAAGCTTACCTTCAGGATTATCTTCTATACTCTGTTGCATTTCAACGATTCTGGGGTTCGCACTCGGAGCATAAGGACGCTTTGCAACTTCCGACATTCTCACAGAGTCCCTAATGAGTGAATACTGAAACTGGAATTGAGATGTTCTAATGGAAGGGAAGACGCTCCCTTATTTATAGATCTCTCGCACTGAGGAAGCCACAAACCCAATGCATGAACAATAAAAATAAAGATTCTCCGGCACATTTCTTCGAAGGTTTAAAAGTTGAGGAACCTGTTGCTTGGGCACGCTAGAAACAGAATTACAGTCAATTTTTGCTTAAATCAATAGATGGAAAGTGACGAGAGGGACAAGGAACTGCAGTGTTCTACGTACTCAAAATCTTTTTTTTTTTTATGTCAAATCAAAATGGTATATTTGTCTATTACTGAAATTCTATGAATTTTCTCGTATAATTTTAGTCATAGATTTAAGTATTTAATTAAAGTAAAAAAAATCCTATCACTATCCTTAATGACCACTATTTTAATTCATTCTTTTATTTTATTTTTTGCATGGTGGGTAATATTTAATCAAGAGAAGTGATTAGGTCGGAAAGGGAGGGCAGGTCATTTTATATATATAATAAAAAACGAAAAACGGAAGCAAAGATACATACTTCCAGTTATGTCAGTCAAATTCCATGAATTTCTAAAAAGTTATCTAGTCTATCCAAAGTGCAATTGATAGAGTCACCAACTTCTTTATTAAACCAGATTTAGTTTTATCGTACAATTTATCAAATCGTTTTTCTCATCAAAAGAGGAGAAGTTGGAATTGATAGGCAATTACAACTATCGAACTATTCTTACATATTTGAGAAATTACCTAATAAAGGGTCAACTAAAAAAAGACTTTCTAATACTTTGCTCTTCTCCGTTTCCCTATATGTGCGATATAAAAAGAGAATAAAAAAATCAATCCTGACTTGGTTGGATTTCATACAGTTCGTAATCATAGGTAAACTGTAAAACCCGTATCAATTAACTTGGAAAAAATACCAAATTTAACTAATTGTACAGTAGAGATTCCCTATCCAACAAGATAGTGTTGTAAACATAGTATTTGTTAGGAGTCAAAAGTCTGTTTGGGTGGCTAGGGAATTCAAAGTTGGAGACTCAAGTAGTGACAAGTTGACCTTGTCTTCAACCTTCTTGGACTTTGTGTACATACTTTACGTTAAGATGAGTCAAGACATAATATGAGTCCAACGTGGTGACATTAGAATCGGACCCATGGCTACCCAACGATGTAACGTCGCTTTTCGTCCTATCTGTTGGCCGGCTGAGTCCCGCAACCACTCCCACGCGTGTGGGGGCACACGGAGGTTCTTATAGGCTCCATTTTACTTTTGAATTTGTAACGGTTTCCAAATATGTGATTAACATTTGCTTTGAAAATAAATAATTTTTATTACAAAAATAATCTCAATCTTGTGCTGATATAGTTGAACGATCCTGTGAGAGAAAAATCTTTGTTAGAATGCATGAAAGTTAGAAGAGAAAAAGCAGGAAACAAGTACTCACTACAATCCTTTGTTAGACCAAAAGACAATGTTTTTGTTGGCGGAAAAGCACTTACGAAAGACAAATTTTCACCAATAAACAATATTTAGGCAACTAAATTGACTTACCAACTGCTTTCTTTGTCTTTCATCGAGTGACATTATCTCAAAAAAAAAATCCTCCGATAATAAGTAAATTTTCAACAACTATTTCTCTGGCAAAATATTTCTCTAATTTTTTATTTATTTTAAAAATTAATGGGTTCCAATTGAGAAACAAAATCACTATTCACCATGTGTTCATGGGTTACCTTTCTTGTTCCAATTCTAGCCATTGGATCACCAATTATTTGTTACAAGGGTGATCAACCATGAACCTATAGTTCTTTAGCTCCTTTGGAGCTTCTTCTTGGTTATCTGTGTTTAGTGGATTATCATCCAGATTTTCCTCTTGAAGTTGCAAACCCTTTGATGATTCAAGAGAGACTTCCTCTTCACCATAAAAAATTGGAATTGGTGCTGCATTAGGTCATACCAACGAGCCCTAATCACTCCCCACCTTCTCCTCTCTCAAGATCATAGATGATGGAGTCTTGAAAATAACATGGTATCATAATAGGTTATTTTAGTACTCCAAGGTGTAAGATTCAGTTCGAAGAGCTGAAATCATCTTCTTCGGTTTGTGGCTGAATTACCTTAGAAAGCTCAGTTTTTTTTTTCCAGGTTTGATCCTTGATGTTTTATATATATTAATGTTAAATACATGCCAGATCTTCTTCTTCCAAAATTTATGATTTTTTCATGATATTTATGAGGAAAAGTTGAAGTCTAGTGTTTAGTAGAGAAGTCTATGTGAATTCCAGAATTTTGTACGAATTTTACAGAGATTCATCAGTTTTTTGAAACCTCTTTCGATCTCAGGAAAGTTTCAGGAAGTTATTATCTTTGGAAAGTCTAATTTGGGAAAATAGTGTTAATGTAGGAAAGTGTATTTTTTTGAAAGTTTCCTGGTTTGTTTTTGCAGAATCAGGAAAGAATTTCAGCCAGAATTTCATTGGGATTTGGATCGGAAACTTTTCTCATATAGACTTGATCAATTAAGAAACAAATCTTGTGGTTAAAGTCACAATTTCTGGCTTTTCATTGGTGTTTTTTTGGTGCTGGAAATCAATCCTTCAGACATCTATCCTAGCAGCAACCATATGAAATATTTGTGGCTTCATTAATTTGCATTCAACAACATATATTACTTTTATTAAACACCTATTACAGAAGCTCTTATATTTTCTCTATGGAAGTATATTACGGTAATTGAAGACTACTGTAAGTAGTTGTTTTAATTTTTTTTGAGACATGCTTCTGGTGTCTATAACAGCAGCAATATATTCATCTCCTCTTGATATTTGATATTGCACAAGGAGTTCAAACTTAAATATCTTTTAAGGCTCATACATGGCTGGTGAGCTAAATACTACAACGTTTGGAAAAACAAATTTGCTTAAAATCACTACTATTCCTTTAAAAGGAGTGTCTAATTATTTAAGGTGGCCTCAATTAGTGAAAAGGTTCCTCATTATGCATGATACGTTGAGTCACTTAAGTAAGCTTCCTCCGGTGGATGAAGAAGATAGTAAGTACATGAAATGGCTTAAAGAAGATACACAAGTTCTCAGTTGGATGATCAACGGTATCTAAGAAAATGTCACCAATAATGTTGTCCATCTCGAGACCGCTAAACAAGTATGGGATACTTTTGCCAAATTATACTCTAGTGCTAATAGTCTACAAAAATTGTACTATGTTTTCCAAACAATGTATAATACTAAACATGGGGAGAATGTACATCATTATCTTGCTTGGTTTCAAAGACTTATTCAAGAGTGGAAGATTGCTTAGCTTTATTCTATAGATATTGTGGTCTAAGAGAAACAAAGAGAAGCATTAACAACCACTATTTGCCTTGCAAATATCAAGCCTTATTTGGAAGTAGCTAAGTCTTAGATTCTTATCTCCACTACTCTTCCTTCCTTTGATGATATATCGGCTACTTTGATATGTATCTCGGACCCACCCTATACCACACACTTCGATGTTTCTTTAGCTATGTACTCTAGCAATAGAGGTCGTGGTTCAGAAAATAGAGGTCAAGGCAGAAATAATACAAGTGGTTGTGGCAGAGGAGGTAGGTTTGGTCAAAATTCTTCCTGACCTGATGATGGTCAGGGTTGTACTCATTGTGGAAGAAAAAATCACACTGTGGAAACATGCTAGAAAATTCATGGTGCACCCGACTAGGTTACAACACATCAAGTCTCCACCACTAGTGCTGATAAAGACGAGGCCAAAGTGTTATGGTCCTGGGTTAAGTACCTATGTCTTCCGCTCCTAACAGGCCGATCTTTTGGGTAGTATTGGCTAGGTGCTTAACATTTGGTATCAGAGCTAGCGCTCGGTCGTGAGTTTGAATCCCGACAACGACGCAGAGGCTTGATTTAAATACTGGTAGGTCGCGCTGCTGTTGCGATGCTGCGGTTGGGCCAGTACTGCTGCGTTGCGCACAAAGACTGGATTAAAATACTGGTAGGTCGCACCACTGTTGCGATGCTGCGGCTGGGCCAGTGTCGTTGCGTCGCCGTGGTCGTCGGCTCGTGAAGGTGAGGTGTGATGTTATGGTCCTGGGTTAAGTACCTATGTCTTCCGCTCCTAACAGGCTGGTCTTTTGGGTAGTATTGGCTAGGTGCTTAACATTTACTGTTATGGTCCTGGGGTTAAGTACCTATGTCTTCCGCTCCTAACAGGCCGGTCTTTTGGGTAGTATTAGCTAGGTACTTAACATTTAGTATCAAAGCAAGCGCTGCGTCCCGATTTCGAATCCTGGCGCCCCCAAAATGGATGCGGGTGGTCACGCGCCTGGACTGACCCGGGTTCGACCCGCCTCCGGTTGCTCTGTTGTGGTAACCTCCGCGGTCGTCGGCTCGGGGAAGGGCGGGGTACTGTTATGGTCTTGGGGTTAAGTACCTATGTCTTCCGCTCCTAACAGGCCGGTCTTTTGGGTAGTATTGGCTAGGTACTTAACACAAAGCCGAGCAAAGCAAAAGCAAGAAGACTATCTCTGAGGAGGATTTTGACTTCCTTATGAAAATAAAGACCATGATGTTATCTCCTAAGGCCTCTTCATCTACTGTGACCAGCACTATAACAGGTATGGTTTTAGCTACATCACCTTCCCCATCCTAAATTATTGATTCTAGAGCCTCCGAGCACCTAACAGGTAATTGTAAAATTTTGAGTTCCATCTCTCCTTGTTTGACGGACAAGTTTGTCTCTATAGCCAATGGGTCCCAAACCAAGGTACATGGGATGTGATCCACTTTTTCCACACCAACAATTCCTTTAGAAGATGTCTTATTTGTTCCATAGTTTCCATTAAATCTTTTATTTGTCAATCAATTAACCAAAAAGTTAATCTGCTCCATTACCTTCTCCCCTACATCTTGTGTTTTTTAGGATCTGTAGACAAAACAGGTGATTGGTGGGGCCATGAACAAGGGGGGCTCTACTATCTCGATCGACCAACCATTACTACCACATCCAGATCACAACAGAAGGTAATTCAATGGCACTATAGACTCGGCCATCCGTCTCTATAGCTCTAGTTTGAATTGTTAAGTTTGTCATATGAGTATACACCATAGGAGTACTTATTCCCCTCGTAGAGAACCTAAAGGTGTTGTTCCTTTTTCATTAGTCCACTTTGACGTGTGGGGACCATTAAATGTTTCAAATATTCTCAGTTTAAGTATTTCTTTATTTTTGTTGATGATTTCTCAAGAGTTACATTGTTATTTTTTCTTTAGGACATATCAAAGGTCTTACCTATATTTAAATCCTTTTGTGTCATGGTTTCTACTCAGTTTCATACCACTATAAAAAATTTTAGCTCAGATAATGCCAAAGAATACAAGTCAAGCGATATTGATTTTTTTTATGTTAATAATAGAATTATTCACCAAACATTGTGTGCCTATACTCCCCAGTAGATTGGTGTGGCTGAAAGAAAGAATCACCATCTACTTGAGGTTGCATGGGCCCTTTTGTACCATATGCATGTGCCTCACTTCTATTGGCCACACGTTGTCCTTACGACCTGTTTTCTTATCAACATATTACTATCTTCAGTTCTTAACGGTGCCACTTCTTATTCATATCTTTTTCCTAGTGATAATATGTTTTCTCTTTCGATGCGTTTCTTTGGTTCTACCAAATTGGAATCGAGAGCATGAAATTTATCTTTTTAAGGTACTCTCGTACTCAAAAGGGATATGTATGTTACAACATTTCTCTTAAAAAAATATTGGTGTCCAAAACTGTGACATTCCTTGAAGACCAACCATTTTATTGCCCTACAGGTGCTTCCCACCGGGTTCTCAACCGCTATTGAGTTCCCAAAACCTATTGTGTCGATTGATGGCTTCCCTTCTCCTGGCCACAATGATGTTTCTCCTGAGACCATGGTCGACACCTCACTTATGCCATTTGCAGATCTTCTTGACTTATATTCCTCCCCTTCTCGTGTGCTTGGTCCTCCTTTTGATACTCATCCAATTGCTCTCTGCAAAAAGCCTCGATTGCACATGACCGTCTACTTCTCACCCCATATCTCACTTTGTATCTACACACTGCCTCTCACCATCTTGTTGTCAGTATCTTGCTTCTATTTCCTCTACTTCTATTCCCCACTCTTATCAGGAGGCCCTCCAGTATCTAGATTGGAAAGCGGCTATAAATGAAGTAATGGCAGCTCTTTATAAAAATAAGACTTGGCAATTGGTTCCACTTCCCTCTAATAAACAAATAATAGGTTTTTACTGTGAAGTATCATCCATATGGTTATGTGGCCCACCTTAAAGCCCGACTAGTGGCTAAAGGTTACACTCAGTACTACAAAGTTGATTATGAAGAGACATTATCACCTATCGTCAAGCTTAATTAGGTGCGATGTTGGCTCTCTCTTGTTGCGAACTCTCATTGGTCTGTTTTTCAGGTCGATCTTCCCCAATGGTGATATTAAGGAGAAGATATATATGAAACAACTACCTAGTTAATAAAAAAACTAAAAACGGAAGCGAAGATACATACCTCCTGACATCGCAGTCAAATTCTAAGAATTTCCAAAAATTTGTCTAGTCCATCCAAAGTGCAATTGATGGAGTCACATACTTCTTTGTTAGACCTATTTTCTATAAAAAAAAAAAAAGGAGAAGATGAAACTGATAGGTAGTTACAACTGTCCTACTATTCCTACTATGGGAAATTACCTAATAGGGTCAAGTAAAAAGAAGAAGTTTTAAACACTTTCCTCTTCTCCATTTCCCTATATGTGTGATTTAAAAGGAGAAAAAAATCAATCCAACTTGATTAGATTTTACACCATTCGTAATTATAGTTAAACCGTAATACCGGCTAACCCGACCTATTATCTCATCTTCTCCAAACTTTTGCATATACGAACTTTGAAAAAATACCAAATCCAATTAAAAAAAATTTGATTGATTATGATTAGATTATGGACATTCCCTATCAAACAAGATAGTGCTATAAACAATATTTGTTAGGAATCAAAAGTCTATTTTGGTGGTTAGGGAAGTCCAAGTTGGAGACTAAAGTAGGGACAAGTTGATCTTGACGTCAATCTTCTTGGACTTTGTGCAGCTTGCCCATACATACATTAAGACGAGTATATAGACATAATATGAGTCCAAGGTCAAGATATTGGGATCGGATGCATGGCCTAAACACTTAATTTTTTTATTTTTCAATGACATTTCATTCTTATTTAATCATCAAATTTGAATCAAACCTTAATTTATTCTTATTTTATATCTAATTTCATATCTCACGCATTCATAATTGATATTTCTTTAATTTTTAATGATATTATTTTCATATAATGAAGTAAATAATATATTTGAAAACTGCATGTCTTTCCTAAGGAAGAAAGAGTTGGGTCCAACTAACTAAGATTGATTGGATCTAATATTATTAGGTGTTGGTCTTGAGATCCCTACTATGTGGATTTTGATAACAAAGAATAGTTACATAACTAATTGTTTAAATTTAGTAAGATTAAATAGTAAATAATAAAATTAGTAATATAATCGTTTGACCAACCAACAAGTGAGTGTCTAAATGACCTATGTAAAATGCTTGGAAGACAATTGAAGACAGAAGCACTATGTGAAAAAAAATGTCCTAGTAGGAAATATCCAGACGATTAGCTCTAAAAAAAAAAATGAAAAGTTCTTGGGAAGAAACCATCCAGGTTAGTGTCTAAAAACCAAAAGACTATTCAATGCACCAAATGATGTAGGGGTCATCCGTTTAAGCGAGATGAAACCATCTAGTTGAACGATCATGAGAGAGAAAAGTCTTTGTTAGAATCCATGAAGGCTAGAAGAGAAAAAGTAGGAAACAAATATTTGCTACAAGGAACCATGTTTTGTTGGCGAAAAAACACTTACAAAAGACAAATTTTCACCATTAAAAACTATTTAGGCAACTAATTTCGTTGGCCAAATGCTTTCTTGATCTTTGACCAAGTACCATTATCTCAACAAAAATAAAATTCCCCCGATAATAAGTAACTTTTTCAACACGATTTTCAATATATTGGTGGAATATTTAAAAAAATATATTTATTTTTATTAAAATAACCTATAACAAAATATTCTGCCAATTATACTTTAAAATTAATTTTTTAAAAAATAAATTATTTTTCTTGATATTTTTTTGGAGTAAACTATTTGTAGATGAATATTTCAGAATTTTTGGACAACAAAAATTTCTGCCAAGTTAATTATATTTTAAATAAATTATTGTTAAATTTATGAAAAATTTAAATACTTTATTGAATTAATGTAATCAGAGTCCAATTACAATTAAACTACCTTTGTCCCAATTACACCCAAACTCTAACACTTAAAGATAAGTCCTAGAATAATTAAATAACTCAACATAAATAAAAGAATATCATAACTAAAACACCTTTAAACTGAAACTCTTCTGTGAAACCTACTTCCATAATAATTTTGACTTTGTAAGACTTCTTATTGTGTAGGACTCATCATGCCATCATTGTATGAGCCTGAGGCCTTCTCCTTGGTCTATGAGCCTTGAGCCCATCTTCCACATCTCTTAGATGTGTGGGCCTGCCTTCCTTGGTCTTATGGGCTTGGGCCCATCTTCCAAAACACTTGGATATATAGGTCTTCCTTGGTTGCGTGGGCTTAGGCCAACTTCCAACAATTATTAACCATAGAAAATTTCTTTAAGTAAATATTTTTAGATTCTTTTAATTATTCTTACTCATTTTTTTAGATGATCAATTTTATAAAAATATGTTTATTTTTACCTATTTTTACTTAAATTTTCTTTTACTTGAATAATCTTTTAAAGATAATCAACAAAAATAGAAGTGCAATGAAGACCACAAAAATAAATAAAAATTATTTATATAATGAATGTAGATGCATATAGAATATATATAACAAAAGATAGCGTCCAAATATACATTATACAATATAGTGTACAAACAAAAGAATAACAAAAATAAATAGGGTGAGAGGTAGAGAGCCTAGTACAAGTCCAAGGTTCCTTACGAAGAGCAATGGGCCTACTATCAAAAGGTGGACAAAAAACAAGAGGAGAAGAAGGAGAACTTACATCAGAAGGATCCATAGACTACATAGGTGTAGTATCGGTCGATGCTTCAAGAAGTTGTAGAGAGATATCTACATTAATAGGCACAATAGGCTTAGGTGTTGCAGGAACTGAAGAAAAACCCGAAGGAACACCCTTGGAGGAGTAAAAGGATTTATCTTCAAAGAAGGTCACATCCCTGGAGACAAACAATTTACGAAGAGAGGGGGTTATAATAAACGTATCCTTTTTGGAGTGAGAGTAGCCCAAAAAGATATACTTAATAACCCTCGGATCTAACTTACTGTTATGTGGGGATGTGATAGGTACGAAACAAGTATAACCAAATACCTTCAAGGAAAATGAAAATAGGTCCTCACCTGGGAATAATAAGGATTATGGTGACTTAAGTATGGAGTATAGCAGCCTATTAATAAGAAAATAGGTTGTGTGAATGACATGTGGCCAATAAAAGTAGAGCACATTCATATAGTAAAGAAGACCACAAGCTACTTTAAGAAGATGTCAGTTCTTTCTTTTAGCTACACCATTCTGTTGAGGGGTGTAAGCACATGAGGTTTGATGAACAATGTCATTAGTTTGAAAGTTTACTAACACATATTATTTGGCATTATCATAGCGAAGTACTTGTTATTTGTGACTAAATTGATTTGAGACCATGCCATAAAATGATTTAAAAATAGAAAGAATTTCAAATCGATCCTTGAGTAAAAATAGCCACGTCACTCTAGATAAATCATCGACAAATGTAATAAAGCACTTAACTTGAGAAATTTTGGAAATAATCAAGGGTCCCCATGCATCATAATGGACCAAGGAAAAAGGAGCAACACCTTTAGGTTCAGCTCGAGGAAAGTACGTAGTTCTTTGGTGTTTTCACAAATCAAATGGGAAAGAAACTCTAAAGAATTAAACAAGTGCTTGAGTGATCACAATGATTGATGCCCTAATTTGTTGTGCCATTCTTATGCCTCTGCCTGAGATAGAAGTCGCAGTTAAGGGTGGCATCGAGCCGAGCCGAGCCAAGCCCGAACCTGCCTATGTTCAAGCCGAGCTTAATTTAAATATTTCAAACTCGAGCCAAGCCTAGGCTCGAGCCTAAAATTTTTATTGAGCTCGAGCCTAATAATTTTAACCGAGTTCTAGCCGAGCATACATGTCAAATACATGTCAAATAAATTGTATATAAAATTATGCATACATTTTACATAAAATTTGGAATGACCTCTACTTAAAATTGGGCATAAGGGTGGCATCGAATCCAGCTGAGTCCGAACCATGTTCAAGTCGAGCATGATTTAAATATTTTGAAGTCGAGCTTGAGTCGACCCTAGCCTCGAGCCTAATAATTTTAACCGAGTTCGAGCTCGAGGAGCTTGAGCTTAACCTACATTTAATACTCTATATAAAATATATGTCAAATAAATTATATATAAAATTATGCATACATTTTAAAAAAGAAAATGATCGGAGAGATTTAGGATTATATTTCAATAATGGGTTAGAACACGCTAATATTAATATTTTTTACTCTAAATGATGTCTAGCTTATTTTTTAATTTTTGAATCTGGCCATAAATTTACTATGATCTCCTTAGTGCTCCTGGTTGAAAATTTATATTCTAGTTTTTCCTATGATACATATTTCCAAAAAAACCTTAAAACCCTATTACTATTAGTGACTTATTAGAAAATTAAAAGAAATATTTTAAAATTTTCTTAGGAAAGTTAAATGGGTATCTTATTGCCTCTTATAGGGAAATAAATAAAAATTAATAATCAATCTAATACTACACTTATTGATAAATTTTTAATCAAATAAAATATCAAACACAAAATTGCTATGAAAATTGCCTCATGCTAAAAGTATTACAACTTCAATTGTCTAATACTTATTAAAAAAATTCTATACTGTTTTCTAGCTCATCTTGGCAGGAAAATCTTACTTAGAAAATTATATGATTTTTAAATAAGAATTCAATTAGAAAAGTGTTTAAAAAAACATGAGACACTAATAGTCCCTAGAAACTTATCCCCCCCCCCCCCCCCCCCCCCCCCCCCTCTCCCAGTCCCGACTCAGCCCGTTAATGAGCCGGCTGGCGAGCTTTTTAGCCGAACCTCTATTCCGTCGAGCTGGACTCGTTAATTTAGATGAACCGATCCCGGATCTCAAACTCGATTCGAGATCCAGGTATACCGAATCAAACAGAACCATGCTCGAGCCTCTCACAAACAGGCTCGGTTAGAAGCCACCCTTAGTCGCAGTCAATTGAGGCAAATTTAAATAATAGAGACCCATTTAGTGTAAGAGCTATCTTCCTCATCTACGGGTGGATCTGGTTTGGTCAAGTTTCCTAAGAGATCTCTAGTGATAAGGAACCTCTTAACCGATTGAGACCAACTCAAATAGTTTGATAACCCTCTTAAAGGTATAATAGTGATCTTAAGCAAGTCACTTTTACTAGCCATATTCACATAATCCTTAGCCATAAAATGTATCAATTAATCACTAACCAAAGTGTGACAAACAATCTAAGCATGCAAAGTATCAATAGAGAGAGAGAGAGAGAGAGAGAGAGAGAAGGAAGTCAAGTCAAAACTTAACCGGTAATTATCTCCTTCATGCACTTAAACAAAGAGTAAATCACTCCACGTGCTGGCCCATGCCATCTAGAATAAATCTCATAGCTTGCTTAATCATGAAAAAATATCAAAATCAAATCAAATCTCAAAAGATCTTGCTCAAAATTAGATTATATCCAAAGAAGAAAATTTTCCTTCTTGATGATATGCGCGACTTTGTATAAAGATCACAGCCTTTGACTTCTCTTTTTATCTTTAATATTTTAGGTAGGAAATCCTAGAGTATAATCCAACATATAAAGGCTAAAATGTTGCTGAATCCAGCAACTTTCTGTCCAAAATAAATTCTTCGTTGCATCAATTAAGAAGCCATCAATGGAGAAAAAACCAAGAAAGCAGTTATGAACACCAGTCCTCTAAAGATTTCTAAGAATTTAAGCATGGTTTTGATCATAATAACCCACGTTTAAAACAGATAAATAATAAGGTTTGATCCAAAAAATAATTTTCCAAGGATTCAGATAAAGTATAAATCTGCTCCTTTATCGAAGCTTGCATGAGTTTGAAGAAACCAAAATCTAGAAATCTTATGCTAATACATAAGAAAGAACATCACTTAATCTTCATTCAAATAAGATGAATCATGCTCATTCACCGTTCTTCTTTTCGAGATAAAAGATCAATGATCATCTCAATAAAGAAAAATAAAGAAAAACTTATCTTTGAATGTGCATGAGTTGCTCAAGCTTGTTCCTTGCTCAATAAAAAAACTCCATCGAGAAGCTTGATGAAAAAACTGTTTTATCAACAACTTAACCTAGAGATCCTAAACCTATAGCTCTGATACCATGTTGGATTTAGGATCTCATGGTGATTAATGTAAACAACCAGTTTAGGTGAAGAAGAAACTGAAGAGGAAGAAGATGTGAGAAGAGAGAAGAGAAAAGAGAGAAGAAACAAAGCAAGAGAAGGAGAGAGGGACAACCGTTTGGAGAGAGTTTGAGAAAGTGGGAAAAGAGGATTAGGGTTATAAGTGATATACCTAATACTCCCCCTTAACCTCTATTTATAATGGTAAAAATATCACAATTACATCAATATCCTTTACCCTAAGAAGGGTAGGAAAAGGACAAGAAAGAATTTTTACATTAATGCCATTATATGTAAATTACATCTTCCGACAATGATGTTACATTCTTTTAAGATTAATCATATTTTTCAGTTAATTCCCCCACATGGTTTTCTATCTTCTATAGGGACGTCCAGACTAGTTATCTTATTGGATCACATTGTTCCACAAGAAGAAGTACCATATACATCAACACGTGAGACTTCTCTCTCTCCTATTGTAGATCACTCACCTGTGGAGTCTCCAGATATTCGTGAGGTACACTCTCCACCACCTTCTCCTATTATGTATGGACCTCATTATGACACTAGAGCTATTGCCCTTCGTAAAGGACCTTGTTCATGCACCTCTCACCCTATTGCAAATTTTCTATCCTCTCACCGGTTGTCTTTGAATTGTGCTTCTTTTTTAGTTGCAATATCATCATCTATCATATCTTCCACTTATGAAGAAACCTCAAAAGATCAAAGGTGGAAAGTTTCCATGGATGAAGAAATCCAAGCCATGTATAAAAATCATACTTGGCAGTTATCCTCTCTTCCCCCATCTAGGAAGACAGTCGATTGCAAATGGGTGTTTACACTAAAATATAACCTTGGTGGCACAATTGCTAGATACAAGGCGAGACTAGTTGTTAAAGGCTATGCAACAGTCCTACAGTAACGACTACTATGAAAAACTCTCTCCCATGGCCACGTTGAATTCCATATGAGTTTTTATTTCTCTAATGACAAATTTTAAATGGTCTATCTATTAGTTAGATGTCAAAAATGTTTTTTTTTGAATGATGATTTATTGGAGGTTTATATGATTCAACCAACTGGTTATGTGGTTGAGGGGGAGAAAGTATGTCGTCTGAATAAGGCTATTTATGGGTAGAAACAATATCCTCGTGCCTAGTTTGACAAGTTTACAACATTTGTTATTAACCTTTGGTTTACAAGGTATGAAAGTGATCACTCAATATTTAAAAAAAACAACTACAAAATGTACGATTCTTATGGTTGTCTATATTGATGATATTATTATCATTGGAAGTAACAATAGGGAGGTTCAATAAGTGAAGAAAGATTGAATAATGAATTTCAAACAAAAGACCTAGTGTCACTCAAATATTTCCTAGGTATAAAAGTTCTTTAATCCAGTTACAACATAATTTTGTGTGAAAAAGAAGTATATTTTTTATCTATTGGAATACTTAGGTTGATACTGTCAGAGCTAGGTGGTTCCGGTCCACTTGGGTTAGGTTTCGTCCACCCCTGGTCCACTGATGAGTTAGGTACTTAGTTTTTCGCACTTAACAAGCCGGTCTTTTGGGTTGTATTGGCTAGGCGTTTGACATGGTATCAGAGCTGGGCACCAAGTTTGGCGTTCGAATCCCGACGGAAGCAGTAGGGAACGGGAATGGTGGGTGTTAGAGCTAGGTGGTTCTGGTCCACCTGGGTTAGGTTCCGTCCACCCCTGGTCCACTGATGGGTTAGGTACTTGGCTTTCCGCACTTAACAGACCAGTCTGTTGAGTTGTATTGGCTAGGCGTTTGACATGGTATCAGAGCTGGGCACTAAGTTCTGCATTTGAATCCCGATGGAAGCGGTAGGGAACAAAAACAGGAACGGGAACGGTGGGTGTCAGAGCTGGGTGGTTCCGGTCCACCTGGGTTACGTTCCGTCCACCCCTGGTCCACCTAGGTTTGGTACTTTGCTTTCCGCACTTAACAGACCGGTCTTTTGGGTTGTATTGGCTAGGCGTTTGACAGATAAATCTATGGAACCCAATGTTAAGCTTTGTGTTGAATTAGGTGATATGTTGATGTTGGTACATTCTCTTAGTTATCTCATAGTTACAAGACCATATATCTCTTATTCTCTTAGTGTCATCTAGTAAATTTATGCATTAGCCTTGACAGTCTCATTGGATGGCATTGGAAAGGTTTGTCAGGAATTTAAAGAAAAATCAGGTCAAAGATTATTGTATAAGTGTCATGGGCATACCAATATTGAAGGTTTTGCAAATGTAGATTGGTCTGGTTCTCCTGATGATAAAAAAATCACCTTTGGTTATTGTACAAATATGGGAGGAAATTTGGTCACTTGGAGAAGCAAGAAAAATAGTGTTGAGGCAGAATACATGGCCATGACACATGCAATAAGTGAATTATTATAGCTTAAATTATTAATGATTAGGTTCAAAATAATCAAACCCATGCAACTCCATTGCGACTATTAGGCATCAACTTACATTGAGGCCAACCCAGTCTTCCATGAATGAACAAACAATATTGAGATAGTCTGCCATTTTGTTTGAGAAAAATTACAAGTTGGTATCATATCCATGTTGTATATTCCTCAAAAATCAATTGACAAATATTTTCACAAGGAAATTGCAACAAGACCTTTCTCTATCACTTGCTCCAAGGGAATACTCAATGTCTTTGAACCAGCTTGAGTGGAAGTATTAAGAAGCATTAGTGGCATATCTTGTAATTAAGTAGATGAGTAGAACTAGTGATTTTTTAGGGCTTTCAGTCATTTTTCTTTCACTTTGTACTAGGGTTTCTAACCCTCGTCTACAAATAAGAATTAAGAGGGAGAGGCTTGAACCAAACAAGCTCTCCTTGTTTGTGAAACCCTGAGGACTCGAGCTCTCACTAAGTCTAGTCTTCTCCTCTGTTCTCCTCTTCTCCTCCTGCCCTCTTATTCTTGCCTCTTTTAAACATGAAACTTAGAATCTAACCAAGTTTGAATTTTGACTCCAAATATGAAACCTAACAAATGGGTTACAGTATGCTCGATCTAATTATTTTAGATATCATAAGATTAATTTAAACATGAGTTTTAAAATTGTTTATGGAAATACATTCACAACTTTGAGTGGAATCCCAGAATAAGGAAAGTTCGATAAGAAGGCAATAGAAGACATATTTTATATGATTAATTAATGTGTGCATAAAATATTTGGTATAAACACAGTGATATGAAATGATGTGAATCAATTCACTATTTATCGATTTTGTTCATTAACAAGCTATGTCGGTAGTAGTTCATCACTGAAATTTTCTGAGTCGAGAGAGAGGAAATAATGTTGCTGATTTGAACCTTTAGATTCAATGCAGGAACCAGACACAGAAGCTTCTTTTATTCCATTGAAACAACTGGTAAACACTTACATCCAAATTGTAAACTCGAATAAAGAGAAGAGAAGCAGGGGTGGAAAGAGGCAAAGTAGGTAGTTTGTAAACAAGATGAGTTGAAATGACAGAGATAAGTTCCTTCAATGGGTACTACTTCCCGGACCTCTTCCATCGTCCAAGCTTTTCTAGTCCCTGCGGAAAGAAAATGGAGAAATCGGAATCAAAGTCATTGTGACAGAGATAAATGGAGAAACTGTTGAATCTAAAAACCAAGTAGCAAGGACATACCTTGCGGGTTTCAATGGAGTGTTCATTATCTTCGATCAAAGTTGCCTCAAAGCCCAGTGGATGCAACACCTGCTCGTAACTGCCAAGGAATCAACCAGACTCGCAGATGAGGAATTTGTATTAAGCAGAGAATTTTAAAATATGAACTTTGAATTAGATAAAAGGGTCAAGGGAATTACAGAGCAACGGAAACACCATAGGGAGGTCCCCCAACGTGGTTACTAATCTGTCATACGAAACACAAATGTTAAATTTCGCCATTGCTGATAGAAAAGCAGATTAGAATTGATGCAATTTATAAGAGGCGAGAGAGAAAAAAATGAACGGGGAAGTATTGACCGGAGAGATCAAGGTGATAAGCTCCCCATCGGGTTTCAGAAGCTCTGCAACTTTGCTGCCCCAAGCGGGCCTCAAACTTGGGTCAACCGCGGCGAAGAACCTAGAGAACAGAAGAGGATAAGTAACTGAAGACGAGACAAGGACAAATTTTAGTGTTATAGTCCGGGAATGAGTACTCACGTATAATCGAATATGAGATCGAATTGTTCAGCTGGTTTCCAGGCGAAGAAATTCTCCAGCAGAAACTCGACGCAATTTGCATTTGGAAGAGAGGCAGATAACTGGATTCCATTCAACTTAAAAGTGTTAAGCAGATGTTTGTTTCAGGAAAGGCTTAGAAAATCAAAACAATATTATCGGAACAAGAATTGCAGGCTGCGGGTTTCAATGGTTCGTTTTCAACTCTCAATCAAACGAACCCAGAAAAGACATCTCCATGTTCGATCAAATTTACGGGTTTCTGGGTTGTTGAAGAGGCAGAAAAACACTAATCTCATGGCTCTTCTTCAAACTGAAAATATCCCCAGCTTAATAAACTGCTTCATAAACACACATGATTTGGCTGTTGATCATCCATTACCTCTTTTGCTCTCTTAATTGCATTTTCCGCGACGTCCAAGCCGACAACAAACCGCTCCGGCGAGGCAATGGCAACCACGTCGTAACCCTGAAACGAATTAGAATAAACTAGTTAGTAGAGGCGACAAAGAGATCTCTGAATCTGTGAAACTCCGAATCGGGGGCAGACTCACACTCCCACAGCCCGGAATGAGGGCTCTCCCCTTGGGAAGGGTTCCAGAGTTGAGAAGATGGACGATTATTGGCTGCGCGTGTCCCACATCCCATGGGGTAATCCCTTGCTCCCAACATCTATCCCATCCATCTGAGCAATCAAAAAATCAAGACTATAAATAAATTCCAGCAAAAGAAACCATAGCAGATCGCAGGCGTTGCAGAGAAACCAAAGGATCGGGAAAAGAGTAGGCATTTCCGAATGGTTTTTAGAGTGTCTACCTGTAGAGTTTCCATCTAACTTCTCTTGGGTGGCCACGATATTGGGGTTCTCACTTGGAGCGTACGAACGCTTTCCAGCTTCTGCTGCCATTTTCGCAAGTTCTTAGTTTTCACTCCTATACACGATCGCCAGAGTCTGAAAACAAGGTTTGGGCTTGTTCATTCGAGGACATCCTTATATAATCACTGCACTGAGGAAACGACAAGCTTCGCCAGCCTTTAATAAAAATTCAGTATGTGCAGACGATAAGCCAAATTAAATATAGGGTGGCTTTCAATTCACAGGTTTGCACTGGCCAACCTGGCTGGTGAAATAATTTTTGAGACCCAATTCAACTTGCAGTCTTGTGTCATCATGGTTTCGTTTTGTTCCCCATCACCGACGCTACCTTATCACTGCATCTTTACATTTTAAACGAAGTGCTTTATTTAAATACTTTTCTTCTCCTCCATAAGAGTTGTGGGGTGACTGTGTTTTCTACTCCCACACTTCGTTTCTAATGGAGATAATCACGATGAAGCCGACAATGACAAAAGATTACAGGGATCTTAATCCGTCGAGTCATGTTTTTTTTTTAGTTCCAAGAAATAAAGAAAGAAAAAAAAAATGGAGAAGAGAAGACGAGTCTTGTTTGGAGGCTAGGGAAATCAATCTGAGCATCATTGAGAGCTTACTCGATACATTTCGCTGTCATGAATTTCAACTACTCCGAATTGACGGCCAAAGTCCAAATCCAAATGAAGTCCTCCAACTTTGACCAGTTCAGTATTTGTCATGTTTTTTAAAAACAAAATCTCCTTAAGAACAGCTAGCCATGTCAGATCTCATCGGAGAGGATGAACGTTATTTAACTAAAGCATCATGAGCATTTTGTCCACCGCTAAGTGCTATCGTGGCTCACGTTGGTTTATTCCACAAGGATCGCCAAAAACTGCCGTGGTTCTCGTTTCAGAGCCAAGAGAGAATTTTATGTTTGATATGGGATGGCCGACAGTGGCGGTCTACGATACATCACTTTCAATTAGTTAGTGGTGGCGGGTTCAACCTGGTTTGGCTCAGTTCGGGTTTTATTGGATTCCGAGTTGAGCTTGTTAATTGGAACGAGACGAACTTGAACATAATCTAGCATGGTTTTATCATTATGGCCCTATTAGTACTATTTCTAAGAAATATTTCTTAGAAATAGTACTAATATTTCTTGGTAAAAATATTTCTAGGGATTATTAGTGCCCCACATTTTCAGAAAACTCATATCTACATGAAAAGTTTTACTTTGAAAATTGAATTATTTTCTTGACAATGTTTTCTCCCATCTTCACTGAAAGACGACATTGTTCTCTCATTGATGCGTTGTATTACTTATATCTGTTGTTCTCTCATTGACGCATTGCACTGTTTCTATGTTGTTCTTGACGAGTGGGAGGCTCACAGTCTCAACCTTTTCAGGTTTATCCATTGCAAAGACAACAACAAGTTTCTCCACCACTTCGAGAGCAAGATATCCATCTTCGCTTATCTTCTTCTTCTTTAGATTTAAAAATTGTCTTTGCTAGTTGTTCAATATCTATTGGAGCTAGTACAATGTTTGGATTCAATGTTAACCAATTCATACAAATTATAATAATTGTTGATATCTTTACTTTATGTAATTATTTAATTATTTATTTATTTATCTCAGTATTGCGCATCTTTTTTTCAATTTTCATTGTGGTTTTTGTTTATTATTTTCGTTGAATATGCTAAGGTAGCACTTAAAATGTTTCATTTTTATCAAATTAATTTTATTGATAGATTATTTTACAAAATAACCTTTCATTGAAGATTGTTTTTATTCGATTTCAATATATTTCGTTTACTAGGCAGCCAGATGATTGGCATATTAAGTAGTATTTTAGGTGAGGAGAATGTTAATGTGAGTTTCATGACCGGGGGGGAATAGCCCCAAGAAGCATGCAGTAATGGCTATGGATGTTGATATTTGTTGAAGAGCAGGAGTGGAAAAGTCTTATATGATTTTCACAGTTATAAATCTTATAAAGCCAGAATTAATATGATTGAGTCTAAGAAGAGTCTCATGGCAAGAGATCTCACATAAAAGTCTCAATTAAATGTGTTTTAGTTATATTAGTTTTCTATTTATATTCAATTGTTCTAGGACTTATCTTTTATTGTTTAACCTTGGGTGTAACTGGGATAAGGGTAGTTTAATTGTAATTATCTTCTACTAATTTCCTCTATTATATATAGAGGCTTATGTACTCAAATTACAAGAAGTTAGTGAAGTATAAGTATTCCTCTTTTCCAAAAATTCAACATGGTATCAAAGCGGGTTCTCTGAGTTGACTCAGTCAACCCATAGAGATCCAACATATAAACACAAGAGAGCAAAAGGGAAGAAGACAAGACATGAATTCTAGCTCTTGGAAGAGAGGTGATAAGAAACCAAGGGAAAGAGAAGAGGAAAAGAGAGAGAGGTGAAAGGACGAATTTGAGCCAAAAGGAAGAGGCTTGAATGCTCTACCTCATGCTCTGAGGCTATATTTATAGTTTTGTGAAGGTGTTTACAATAATTAGAATGTCATTAGGGCTACATGATTCAAAAGGAAAAAGACATAAGAGGACATACAACAGTTTACACAATTACAATTTTATTCTATCTCTATGATTTTTTTCCTTATTTACTCGCTATGCCACCCCTACACACATGGGTGACTCTTAACACTTCTATGATCTATTATCTCTAGTAGTTTAGGTTCGTATTCTATCTTTCTTTTATGTCCCAATACCCATTGTTTTCTTGGCATTCACACCTCTAAAATAACTTTTCGTATTGAAAGTTATATATTTACGGAATTATATTTGAGTGTAATTTTCAACTCAAAAAGAATTTTGATAATCAGAGTTTCTTACAAAGATAAATAGACATTTGAAGCAGGAAAGATTAGACTGAAAGAGAGGTTTGAGCTATAGCAGAAAGCTTCAATTTTCAAACAATTTTATACTATCAAGAATGAGACTTTATATGGAGAATTATATATCAAAAGAAATATATGCAAGTCTACTTTCTTATTTACTCAACCAATTCTCAACCTCGGTTTAATATAAGGAGATATCGATCTAGGAAGAGTCAATAGTCATACTAGCCAAAGAAGAAAAAGTTCTCAATTCGGCTACATTAAGAAGTCCGAAATATAAGATTATATCTCTCAAAAGAAGTATATTTTATGAAGAAAATTTATACTTGGATTAAAGGTATCTAAGTCTAGTTTTAGAAGGAGAAAATTTTATGTCAATCTGATATGTATATAAGGAGACTTTCGCATTGGACTTGACAAGGGTCAAGCTACATAATGAAGAAATCAAGAGGTCACAAATGATTTGAGAACGAATCATTTTATGTCAAAATTAAATATTAATTTATATCTCTTTAAGTCTAGTTTCTTGAGAAATGAATTGTTTGTGATTCTGAGATCTATTGTTTGAGATATTGATATCAGAAGTACCAGCGGTCACTTCTGCCAAAAAACTTCCTATTTTCCCTCTTAGTATCTCTCCATGCATTGACATGAATTGAGTTTCTTTCTCCTAAAATCCGAGTTTTTAGCCAAATTTCTCTTCTAATCAAAGAGTTTTTTGTCAGAATTAATCACTCCATATTGTGCTCATTCAAGGTCGGCAATATCTTGCTTCGATGTTGTTTTCAAGTTTTGCATTTTTGTTACTTGGTTGTCTATCTTCATCATAGTTAACTCTGAAAAATGGTGGTCACCCCAAAAAAGTTATAGTTGTTCAAATTTATTAAGTTTTACTATTATAGTCTCACCTAGTGTTTTTTTAAATGCCACTTTGGAAGTATGAGTGTTGCATAGTCGTGTCCTTCCGGTTAAAGTTGTTTTCCTCTAGTATTTCTTTAATTTATCATCTTGTGCTTTTATCACTTCAGAATAATGCATAGACCCACTACCTAAAAATTATAGGAGTGTACCCAACATCTTGCTTGAGTCAAGTCTTTTGTTCTTCACCCAAGAGGTGATTTGTCTGGTAATCAAATTCGACTAGACATTCGATTGTGCAATCAGGGGAAATTTTTGATAGGTTTACTTTGCAGTTGCGGGAAGAAATAAGAGTGGAGACCACGAGAGTGAACCTGAATACCATAATCGGCGTAGCTTCCCGCCTGAGGGATCACTTCTAACACTTGATATCCACCAAGGATTCAAAAACAACCTGCACCAGTGAATAAGGTTGGAACCACTTTCAAAAGAGAGACAAGGGAGAGACGAAGTAGAAACTGGTCTAAAAAGCCCATAGCTACAAATCTTGAAAATCAATGCTCTGATACCATGTTGATTTTCAGGACTCCATGGGGAGAAAACAAGAAGAAGAATGGGGTTGTGAACTTGTTTCCTAACCCTCCCCCTGATTTATAGATGAGTAAAACTATAATATTATAATTATGCCCTTAAAAATTAAATTAATTACATAAGTGTCATGTTTATGAGATGACCATCATTCCACCACTCTTGGATTTTTTAGCCTTTTTTGGTCATGTGGGCTTGAACCCATCTCCCACCTCTCTTGGACATGTAGGCTTTCCTTAGTAGTGTGGGTTTAAGCCAATCTTCCAACAAATATCTTTGAAGTAACTACCTTTGTTAATATGTCGGCTACTATACCATGAGATGAGACATGCTAAAATCTTATGATACCAGCTTGTAGTTTTTCTCTGATAAAGTGACAATCAACCTCAATGTGCTTTGTCCTCTCATGAAAATCCATATTATGGCAATATGAATGGCTAGTTGATTGTCACAATGAAGTTCTATAGGATTATATCTACTAAATCCCAATTATGTGAGGAGAGACATCACCCATATCAGTTTACTCACCACATGTGTCATGGCTCTTTATTCTACCTCTGCACTAGATCAAACTACTATATTCTACTTCTTGTTTTTCCAAGTCACCAAATTTCCTTCAACTGGTGCACCATATCTAAAGGTAGATTTTATATCATCTGAGGAGTCTGCCCAATCAACATCTACAAAAAAATTGACAATAATATAGGCATGGCATTTGCATATGTCCCTATCCAGGAGATTTTTTTTAGGTTTAGAAGGATCAGATCTAATTCTTGCCAATGAGAGCCCTAAAGCTTATACATGTACTAGCTAACAACACTTATTAAAAAATATATTTTAAAAAATATGTAAAATATTTAAAATAATCTACTCATGTTGCTTATCTTCTTGGTAGGTCATGTATAAAATTTGAAGTTCAGAATTCCATTTCTAGAATTTGGGGTTGAATCCTTTGCTCTAGGGTCGAATCCAATAAGCTACAATGGCTCTTTTAAGGGTCAAATCCTTCTTATGTTTCTACAAGGACCAACTCCTTTTTTATGTACTCAACTCCTATGTACTTGATCTTCTTACAAGGGTCAACTCCTTAAAATTAAAAATTTTGTAGTATGGGCTCTGCTCCATTTTGCTTGCAATTGATGGTATGTGCTCAATCTTTCACTATGGGGTCCACTCCTCCTGAAGATTTTGTTGAGATATGATTTGAAAATTAAAATCTCTAAGCCTTGAATTTTCTTGTATGCTTGACTCATTGTGTATGAGCTTGACTCCATGTACATGTGCTCAACTCCAAATGAGAATGGGTTCGACTCCACTTCTTCTGAGTTGTTACTTTTTACGACTTTTTAGATTTGTTTTTCTATCATTAATGATTGTGTTAAGCTTCAGGAACATGTGCTTGACTCCATTAACTTTGTGCTCGATTCCATCAATTTGTGGACGAATTAAAACTTTCAATTTAAATTGTACTTCTTCTTCTTCATGAACTTGACTCCTTGTGACCAGTTCTTAATCTAAAACTTATTTGTCCACACTTAAGAGTAAAAACACTAGTTGTCTATGTTTTTTATCATCAAAATCTAAGTAATGAGAAGTTTATGAGCTTCTTCCCCCTCACTCCCTTCTTCTTTTCTTCTTCTTCTCTTCTTACCACTAAGCACTCTACAAAGGATTAAAACCTAGAATCTAACCAGAGTAGGGATTCTAGGGTTGAAGTCTTAAACTTTCTCAAAACTTTTCATGCGAAGTGAGGCCAACATTCACTCCATGAAGCTATCAATGCAGATTTGTTTTCAAATCAACCTAATTCAACTGATTGAGATCTCTTCTCAAAGTAAGATGAATCCTAACAAATCTATTTTTAACTATTTTCCAATTCCTTTAAAGGGTATCTCCAATTATTCACCCTGGTCCTAGTCTATCAAGAGATATCTCATCACTCCTAACTTTGATGATCATTTGACCATGTCACCTCCTCTCTTCAAAGAAGAAGATGTTAGCTACAAACAATTATTGGAAGAAGACACTTTAGTAATCAATTGGATTATATATAGTATGGAAGAATTTGTGGCTAATAGTATAGTGCAAATAGAAACTGCCAAAATCATATGGGACACTTGTTCCAAACTTTATTCTACTTTCTCCAAAGACTCTATGATGTTTCCAAGCTATGTATAACACCAAGTATTCAAACAATCTGAACGAATATTTTGCAGGTTTTAGAGGCTTCTTGTAGCAATGAAAGTTAGCTCAGCCATACTCCATAGACATTGTTAGTCAAGAAAGGTAATGGGGATAATTAATTGAAGCTATTTATCTTGCCTATCTTCAACCTTATTTTGAGGTTGCCAAAACATATATTTTAAGTTCCACTGCAAGGTCACCTTTGATGATATTTGTCCCACCATGCTCTGAATTCCAATCAAGTCACCTAAACCAAATATGGAAATTGTTGATTCATCAGCTATGGTCTCCTAAAGTAATAGTACACTTTAGGGAGAGGCCGAGGCAAAAATAGTGGTACAAGTAGGGGTAGAAGCCAAAGTTTCAGAGAAGTCTCTAGATAGTCATCTACTCCTCTGTTTTGCTCTTACTGTGGTTTGAATAACCATTTGGTTGAGGGGTGTAGGGAGTTTCATGGAAAGCTAACCAACATGAATCAAGCATCTTTTTTTTCAAAAACCAAAAACATGGGATCCTCATTGCAACCAAGCGCCAAAAATCTCAATGAGGAAGATTATGAAAGACTTAAAAAATTTAAGAAAATTTTGGCTACATCTTCTAGTATTCCTCCTACGACTATTGCTACTATAGATATATCTTTTTCTCTTTCATGTTCCTATTTCACCTCGAATTGTTGATTCAAGTGTTTCTGAACATTTTACTTGGAAACTAGTTAATTGGTCCTCCCTATCTTCATGTCCTATGGATCGGTTTGTTTCAATTGATGAAAGCTCTCAAACCAATATTCGAGGAATTGGTTTTCCATCACCATTCCCATCCTTGCCAATGTCTAATGTGTTTTTTGTTCCACAATTTCTCATGAGTCTTATGTTTGTTAGTTACACCTTTCATCCTTCTTATTGTGTTTTTTGAGGCAACCAATCTAAGCATGTGATTGGTGGAGCCATTAAAGAAGATTTTATTTCCTGGATAATGCCATAATTTCAGCAATGACCATTTCACTTCGACGTACTCTTCAACATGCTCTTAAATGGCATAGTCGGTTGGGACATCCCTCTTTTAGCAAACTCCATTCCTTTGAAATTTGTTTCTAGTTTACCATGTGAATTCATAGGAGTATTTTTTCTTCTCGATCTGAGAAAGTTAGTTCTAGTCCTTCTTCTTTGGTACATTCAGATATTTGGGGACTAGTTCAAGTTCTTAAGATCATCAGTCAAAGTATTTTGCTTCCTTTGTGGATGATTTTACTCGAGTAACTTGGTTATTTATAATGAAAGATAGATATGAATTTTTCTCTATTTTTGAGTCATTTTATATTATATGGTCAAGACTCAATTCAACAAAAAATTCAAGTATTTTGTTCAAATAATGCCAAAGAAAGAATGTTACCTCAATGCTACTCCTTTTATAATGAAAAATGAATCATTCATTAGACATCATGCCCATATATGCCCCTCAAAATGGTGTTGCATAAAGGAAAAACTGACACCTCTTAGAAATTGATCGGGCCCTACTCCTATCCCTACATATTCCATAGTTTTATTGGCCTTATGTTGTGTTGATCGTTTGCTATCTTATTAATCGTATGCCCTCTAGTATTCTAAGTCTAAAGTGTTTGGTTGTGTTTATTTTGTTCATAATCAATTACCAGGCCAAAACAAACTTGTCCCAAAATCCTTTAAGTTCACTTTCTTGGGATATTCCAAGACTCAAAAAGGGTATGTGTTTTTTAGCTCTTCCCTACACAAAACCTTGACTTCTATTGATGTCACTTTCTTTGAGGAATAGCCCTTTTATTCTACAAGGTTCTCCACCTGGTTTTGAGGTTTTTGCAGGTATGCTTTGACCAACTAAGCCATTCAACCAGTCCATTCCGCAATGACATGTTCAACCATTATACCAACAATTTCAAGCTCTTTCCTCTCCATTGGTCAACCAATCACCGACCCAATCTGTTGATTCTGAGGTCAGTAAATCTCCTTCTTGTCCTACTATTTTTGGGCTGCCTTTTGATACTAGTCCTATAGTTATGTTCTTGTGTTCAACAACGAGGTTCCACCTCTCATCCTATTTCTCGTTGTTATGTCCACTCACCGGCTCTCCTCAGAGTGTTGTTCTTTTCTAGTTGCCTTATCTTCTATGTTTGTTCCCAAGGATCATATTGAGGCTCTAAAACATCTAGGATGGATAGTTGTTGTGGACGAAGAAATGGCTCCCATCTATGCTAATAAGACATGGGACTTGACTTCATTACCACTTGGAAAGAAACTTGTGGGTTATAAATGGGTTTTTACAGTGAAACACAATCGAATGGGCCTAGTATTCAATTGAAAGTAAGACTGGTTGCTAAAGGGTTTACCCAAACATATGTCATTGATTATGAAGAAAAATTTTCTCTATTTTCCAAACTCAACTCTGTAAGGCTTCTTAACTCTATTACTGCAAATTCTAATTGGTCTCTTCATCAACTAAATGCAAAGAATATCTTCTTTAATGGTGATCTTCTTGAGGAAGTCTACATGATTCAACCACCTAGTTTTGTATTTGAGAGGGAGAAGATGTGTAGACTTAACAAATCAACTTATGGCCTCAAGTAATCTCCTCAAGCATGGTTTGACAAATTTCGTAAAGTTGTGTACAATTTTAGCTTTAAGAGGTGTGAAAGGGATCATTCTGTGTTTGTTAGACACACTAACAATGGTGTCATTATTTTGGCTATTTATGTGGATAATATCATTCTCATGGGGAGTGATCAAAGGGGTATTAACTAGATAAAGAAAGGATTGTCCAAAAAAAATCAATCTAAAGATCTTGGATTTTTTATATATATTCTAGGAATTGATGTGTTACAATCTCACCAAGGCATTATTGTATCTCAAAGAAAGTATGTATTTGACTTACTTGAAGAAACAATAACATTTTGTTATAGGCCTCTTGATACTCCTATGGACCCAAATGTCAAATTGTGTTCAGAATCCAAAAAATGAAGTTGATGTTGGTAAGTTCCAAAGGCTGGTTGGTAAGATAATTTAGCCAATAGTTACTAGACTAGATATTTCCTTTGTTGTGAGTCTCATCTGCAAGTTTATACATAAACCTCAATTCTCTCATTGGCAAGCTTCTAAAAGAATACTGAGGCATTTGAAAAAGAACCTTAGACAAGGATTAGTATATAAGAATCATGGGCATTTTAAGGTTGAAGTATTTTCATATAAAAATTGGGCAGGTTCTCATAATGATAGAAAATGTTCTTCTGGTTTGTGTGCAATGGTTGGCGGCAATCTAGTGACTTGGCACAAAAGGAAACAATATTGTGGCAAGATCCAGTGTGGAGGTAGAATATAGGGATATGACACTAGCAAAGAGTGAGATTTATGACTGCAGTCTTTACTTACCAAGTTTGGTTTTCCAGTAGAGACCTTCATGCAACTTCATTGTGATAATCAAACAGTCATTCATATTGCTACAAATCCAGTGTTTCATGAGAGGACAAAATACATTGAGATTGATTGTTATTTTATTTGTGAAAAACTTAAAGCTAGAGTTATTAGTATGCATTACATTACCTCAAAGAATTAGCTTGAAAACATTCTTACCAAAGCAGTTGCATCGGGTCCACTTCAAGATTCATGCTCCATGTTTGGGGTGTTCAATGTTTTGTATCCCTAGCTTGAGGGGGAGTGTTAAAAAAATATCATGTAATAAGGCCCTTAAGTTATATTTTTATTTATTCTCTTTAAGTGACCAAGGAGCACTCTTCTGTATCATTGAAACTTTATATTATATATTTGAAAGTTGAAGGAGCTCACTTCAAACCTTATGAGTTGTCATCTCTTCTTTCTTCTACATCTCTTCTACCTTCAATCAGTTGCATCTCTTGTCTTCCTCTCTTCTTCTTTTCTTTTTCTCTTTTCTTCCTACCACTAAGCACTCTACAATGGATTAAACCCTAGAATCTAATAGTTATAAACCTTCTAAAACACAAAGAGAGATAAATAAGAGATTGGATTTTTTTGGTTGTCCGACTCAACCACGAATTTCCCTTGAAATAAATGATTATAACCCAAACTTGGCCCTAATTAACACATAATGACTTTACTACCCTCATGAATTGAAGTTATTTCCTTTTGTCCCAAATACACCCAACGCTTAAAACTACCCCCAAGATGATCTCTAGCAAAAATAAATAAAGTCTTCAATCTTTTTTAAGGCACACGCTAAACTATTTTGAAATTCGGCAAGCTTGTACGTATAGTGTATAAACAGATTTTGAAATCAATCAATCTTGTCATGGGTTGAAATAAGGTTGAGGTTTTAGGGACAAAAGTGGTTGGGTGAGGTTGGACTTTTGAAAAACTGACCTCGACCCAACCCATTCCTATCCTTATATTTGGACTCTCAAAATTTGAGTCAACTCAGTCGAGACAATCAATCTTAGTAACCCATCTGATAACTCACAACAAAGACATGGCCTAGTTGTTTTAAGTCTTTACATATACAAAGTTTTAACAAATACACAAAAGATGATTTTTCATCATTTCCCTAGAAATTATACTAATATTTATTAAAAAAATTATTAAATTTCTTGGTAATTTTCAAGTAAGGCATTAACTAGATTTTAGTTTTAAGATTTTTGAGACACCCTATAATCATGAAAAATATTTTAAATTTTTCCTTGAATCTGGATTTTCAATCAAAATATACTAAGGCACTTTTAGTGTCTTTTCCAAGAAAAAATGGAAAAGTATTGTTGGAAGATAGGCCCAAGCCCACACAACCAAGGAAAACCCACAAGTCCAAGTGTATTAGAAGATATATTCAAACCCATAGACCAAGGAAAGCCCACAAATCCAAGGGTAATAGAAGACAGGCTCAAACCCACAGACAAATAAAAGCCCACATGTCCAAGAGAAGTGGAAGATGGGCTCAAGGCCCACAGACTAAGAAGAAGGCCCGCACAGTGATTACAGGATGGAAAAAAGGTGGTCATCTCATAAAGATGGTATTAATGTAATTAGTTGAAGTTCTAGGGGTATTGTTGTAATATTATAATTTTATAAATATGTAGATTGAACTTCAAGGGAAGGGTTAGGACATAAGTCCATAACCTCTTCCTCCTCTTGTCTTCTCCCAATGGGTATCTCTATTTTTCTCCATGAGCTAAATCTATTAAGTCTTGAAAATCAACATAGTATTAAAACATTGATTTTTAAGACTCATAGCTAGCATTTTCAGGATTTTAGAAACCCATTTTTTGTCTTTGTCATATCGGTTGTTTATTTTTTATAGTTGTAACTTTTTTTTTATTTTTTATTTTTTATTTTTTTTATCGATCGTTTTCTCCTTATGCCTAGCATTACTTGGCGAAAACTCTATTTTTCTGCATCCAACCTGTTTTTCTTCCCGTAACTCCGTCTCTTGAAAAGCGGCTTTGTCTATAGTGGTTCGATCCGGCTACTGCAAACCCTTCCCAAACACAAAAAAGAAAAAACGAAAACCCTCTGTGTCGGCTTCCCCTTTCCCGTTACTCGCTTTTTTTTCATCTGCCGCTTCAGTTCCTTGTGCAAGGTCGAACGCCAGGACGGAGGTTCGCCGAGTTTGATTTTAATCTGCTGAAATTTCTGAAGTTCTTCGCTGGCGTTTTTCCTTCTCTGGTTCGCTCTGTTCGGAAGCGGAGAAGAAGATACACTGTAGCTGAACTAAAATTTCCCAAGTTAGGTAAGTTGGGTTAATCGAGCGCCTGCCGGGACTCGGACGAGCCAGCGAACCAGCAACCTGAGGATCACTTGGTTCTGTTCCGAACGAGTCAACTCTGACCAACTCGGTCAGGTCAACTCGACCGGGTCAACCTGACTCAGCTAACTTGGTTTTTGCCTCGGTTATATGGGTCCGGGTGCCAAGTTCTATACCTATTTCTTCTGCGACTCAGCTATATTGATTTGCTATTTGACTCGGCTTGACTCGATCCCTTTTTTCTCTAGCTATATTATTACTTGTTCCAGCGTATTATTTGGTGCAACTTCTTAATTTAGTGATGGACTCGCAACAGATTATTTTATGGGTCATTTTTAAGGATTATTTGATTTGTATTATAGGGGCTCAGACTAATTTCAAATTTGTCTCTTTGGCTGAGACATTATTATTGAATAATGACTTTCAGTTGCTGATTGTTGTTAACATTAGTTATTCTAATGAAGAAGAAAGCATATGGTGGCCCTAGAATATTATATTCCAAGTGATTAGTCGTTAACCCCCTTAATTGGCATTTATTACTCTTACCATTTGAGACTCGATACCCCGTATTGGGACACCGTGATGAAGGAGTTTTATTATAGAGGATAGGAGAATACCCAACATCTTGCATAAGTTATTTGACTGGAGTACGGAGCAATGTCTCACAGCTATGAGTGATTTTACTCTTACTTATATTATGCCAGTTGGGCCTCTTGGAAGAGACCACCAACTTGAGGGGGAGTATTGGAAGATATGGTGAACTGTCATTTTATACGAGAAGATCTTATACACCATTTACAACAAAGTGGGCGTTCATGATGACCAAGGAAGACCCATAAGTTCAAGTGTGATAGAAGATGGGTTCAAACTCACAAACCAAGGAAGACCCACATATCCAAGAGAGATAGAAGATGAGATCAAATCCGACAAACCAAGAAGAAGGCCCACAAGCCCGCACAGTGATGGCAGGATGGTAAATAAAGACTCATTTCATAGAGATAACGTTGATATAATTAGTTTAAATTCCAAGGGTATTATTATAATATTATAATTTTATCAATCTATAAATTGAGCTTTAATTGAAGGATTAAAACGTAAGTCCATAATATTTTCTTCCTCTTGTTTTCTCCCAATGGGTGTCTTTCTCTTTTTCTCCATGAATTAAATCCATGGAGTCTTAAAAATCAACAAATATTTATTATAAAAATATATTTTCAGGGACTATTAGTGCCTCATGTTTCTTGGAAACACTTTTCTAACTAAAAATTTTTACAAAAAAAATTATATAATTTTTCAGCCAAGATGGGCCCAAAAACCCTATGAAATTTTATTGAATAAGTATTTGATAGTTGTTGTTGTAATACTTTCGACACAATGCAATTTTGTATTTGACATTTTATTTTGCTAAAAATTATCGGATAATTATGGTAATGTATGAGATTGGTTATTACTTTCTATAGAAAAGGCAGTAAAAGGTCCGTTTAATTTTCCTTGGAAATTTCTAAAAACTTTCATGTAATTTCCTAGTAATGCACTAATTGGATTTTATCGGAAGGCTTCTTGGAAATATATATCCTAAGAAAAATATTTCTAGTTTTTCCTAGGATATAAATTTCCATGTAATTTTTAAGACCACATTAGTGCCCCTGGTCGGAAGTTTATATCCCAGGAAAAACTAAAAATGTTTTTCCTAAGATATACATTTCCAAGAAACCTTTAGATAAAATCCTATTAATGCCTTACAAAGAAATTACATGAAATTTTTTAAAATTTTCAAAGAAAAATTAATTGAACTTGTTAGTACGTTTTTGTCCACAAAAAAACAAAACACAAACTTTTGGATCTTCTTATGACCAAAGTAAACATACTAATAGCAGGCAAAAGATAGCAGGCAAAAACATAAAAAAAAAAAAACTATTCTTGCGATAAATCAATGCTAAACGGGAGAAAACTGAAAGGAAAAACAAAAGAGGAGATAGATACATTGTGCAAATTTGTATTGAGAAAAGAACCTATACAAGTTCTAGTTTCTGCAATTCTTTTTGGCTTCCAAAGCACTGCCATCCTTGAGAGTCTCTTGGGCATCGTTGTCCATTCCAAGGCTAAAAAGAGCAGCAGCCTGAAGGTAGAATGCAGTAGCCCATTCTGGGGACACCACCTGGGACTGCATTGCATCGCCCAATGCTTCTTGAGGCATGTCGTTCATGAGGTAAGATAAGCAGCGCCGAGCAAAAACAGTTGGGGAGACCATTGTTCCCCCATCAATGAACTGCAGAAGATACCAAAGTTAAACAAGGTGAAGTAGCACTCATGGCAAGTCTAATAACCACTTACGATATAATCGCAAATGAGTTATAACTTTGATTCTCTTAGACAAACCTGTGTATAACAATCAATGGCAGTACCAAAGTCTTTTACTCGGAACGCTGCATCTCCTTGTTTCTTAGAATTTAAGGTCTCTTGCATTTGACTTGTCCACATTTGAAAGGAGAGCTGCAGAAGACAAATGAAATTTCATTCGAATAACATAGCTATGTTCAATGTTCTAAAATAATAACAATAATGATGCAAATATGTTTCATTGAATGCCAAGGTGGAAATGGTGGTCACTTAGGGGAAGGGCCATTCCTTGCACCATATTTCAACCAAGTGACAAGGTAAAAAGGTATTAAAGTTGATCATGCAGCTTTTGATAAGACCAAACCAATAAAATCTTGGAAAACCCTCTTAGAGTCACTGCCTAGGTTTCCTTTTCTATTTTTCCTCCCTTCATAATTGAATGAATAATATTATAGAAAAGTGTAATCTATTTTTCCTCTCTTCGAAAATGGAAAAGTGTACTACAAACATCCAAAAATCAACTTATACTTCTTCATTTCAAAACCAAACCCGTTTCTTCTCATCTTATATTTGTTAGCTCTCGACTAATACACTAATTGCCTAGAAATGTAAAATACATGTATTTAGTCTTTGTTCTCGTGCCTTAGAAATGGTTAATTACACACAAGAGAAATGAAAAAAGAACATTTAGTTAAGCTAATAAAGTTGTTACCTCATTGGCAATCCCCTCGTCATCTTTGTAGCCTACTTTTTCCAATATTTCATGTATTGCTGTGAGATCCATTCTGGAGCAAGCTTCACCAAATGGCGTGAGAGAGAATGGCTCATTAGAGGAGATAGTCCCATGTGGAAAACCCATTAGTGTGTAGGAAGGCACCTGCAAAAGGCTCCTGGTTATAGAAGAATTCAAGAAGAACTAAATTTATTGGACGAATCTTCTTTGTCAAAGAAAAGAACAAGAAAATGTAACCCTCCATTCCTCTAGCAGTAGGATTTACCTCTGTTTCTTTCTGAAGAGATGTAAGGGAAGCTACTAGTGACTTTGCATTTGGCCTCTCCCTAGGTTCATATTGCAAACACCGAGAAGCTAAGCGCACCAATTCAGTTCCATCGTCGTTCGAGAAATGACCCTCCAGACAAGAATCCATCAACATCAAAAAGTTTTTCCCTCGGATGTGATCGAGAGCCTGCAACAAGTGGACAAAATCAAAAACTTCTTTTTCAGGAAAACAGAAGTTCCCTAGCTGCAATATGAAATTTATTCTTACGAAAAGAAACAGTTTGTATAGAAAGAAGGGAATGAACAACTGCATCTTGTTTACTTAGCCTTATGTTGCAGCAAAGTGGATCAGCATTGAAGAAAAGACAAATCCAACCTAGAAAAGTTTCAACAGTCTATCTAGACAATACTTTCTGTTATTTTATCTAATTAACCCACTTGAACGGTCAAAATAGTACAAGACATGAGGCCCTGGCCACTCTGATCAACCACCTTGGAGCAGTTGACCGAACCTGCACTTTACTGGCTCTCTCCAGCAAGAAAGAAGAAGCTCTGTGCGCTGTTAAACAGTTCCTTCACGCACCACTATTCAGTCAGCCCTCCCCAGATTGGTTATGGAGTTGCTTGTGATTGATTTCAGAAAACGCCAATCAAACTTGAGTTTATTGGAGTGCTTCAAATTTCAGAACTCAAATATCCAAGGCCATATTTTACCTCATTAATTATGAGCAAAGAGTGCTTCAGATATGAAATCTTATTATTGTTTTTGTTATGTCATGGTTGACAGAAAACTCGGACATCCTTTGGTGGAAGAAGTTAAATAAGCTCTCAGGGGTTCACTAACCAGTTCAGATTAAATAAGTGGCAGATTACCTGCTTACTATTGTATTTTTTGGAAAATTGATAATGCTTACTTTCAATAAGCCTATACAGCCATCATACTTGAATCCAAGATGCCACACAAAGAAACCCCCTAATGTGACAATAAAGCAAAAAGCTCAAGTTATCCTACTTAATTCCTTTTGTTTCCATTTTTCATCATTTTCTGAAGTATACTTAGCCTTACTGTTCTTTCTTCCAAACCAATGATGGAAAATCTAATTTCAATATACAAGATAAAGCAAGGACGTAACTGTTTTCTTATTAAGTACTTATATCTTTAATGAACAATGAGCTTCTGTTACTGCAGCAGCACAATGTTCAAATCTACATTTTCTATCCTATCAAGACTCAAAATGTACAATATGAGAACTTACATGACTTGGGGGGATATGCTTGCCACTTAGAAGGTCTAGCAATAGAGTACCAAAGCTATAGACAACACTTTCTGCTGTGACTCTCCCTGCAAACCAGGAACAAGGATATAAGAGTTAGCATTAGTTGATATTAACAGTACATATAACAATATTGAAAGGACATGATGATGAGGACTGTATTAATGTCACCCATTTGAATGGTAACGATCATGAATAAAAATTGGTAATATTGAAAGACTAGAAGGGAAAACATAGTTCATTATGTGTTCAGATTGTCATATTTGTTGATCAAACAACAATTGAAATTACGAACAACTAAACCTGAAAAGGTTAGAATAAGAAAGACCACCTATTACTAAGTCCTGCACAATATTTGCCAAGCAAAAGACAAGTTTGAGTGACTGTTAGGCACATAATTTTAAACTCTAAAAACGATAATATATAAGTGCAGGAAAGCAGCCAGAAACTGAAAAACAGATATGAGAAGAAACTACTTTTCCTTTTCTATTTTATGTTGGTGACTATGAAAGGATTACACTAAACACTTCAAGAAACTTCATTCAGGTCCCTTGAAAGATGAAAGTTGTTGCACAGGCTACTCCCATCTGCAACAGCTTTTAATAACTAATTTTAAGTCGTAAAATAATTGCCAGTTCTTCATGGATACTGCATGACATACCAATGACCCATATCCAGAATCAGAGTAAATGTTCATACAACATTTTTTTTAAATAAATGTGTTTGAAATAGCTACTATAACTTTTTCAGCCCCAATTATTACCTGTACGTAAGTACTCAGGAGGGGTAAAAGCCAAGTTTGTACTATAACTTTTTCCATCTCTACTATTTTTCATGAGACCAAAGCATGAAAGCCTCGGATTGCCATCCTGTAGAGCACTGATATACAATTAGGCCTAGAACATAAAAAGGAAAAGGAATTGACAAACTACAGTCAAGAACAACCTGGTCAAAAAGTACTCTGTAAGCATTTAGATCATGATATAAAGCTCGCCCTCTGCTGCTGCAGTATTCCAAAGCTTGTGCCAAATACAAAGCAACTCTTAACCTCATTGCCCACTTCATAGGCTGCGACTCCCCTGAATAAGGAGAATCACATTAAAATTAAAAATAAAAAAATTAACTTTGTCAAAAGAATATATATATATATATATATAACACACCAGCTAGATGATAATCCTCAATTGTTAGAGCAGTAGATGTAATTTCATTTTCGGTAGAGTAGATTTATTAGTAAAACCAACATGAAATAACATATCGAAGCAGCTTTTTTTCAGTTACAGAATTATGGTTTAGGACAGTTGACTGAGGTCAATTCGCGCTGTGTATTTAAAATACGCAGGCCGATGACAGTTGCAAAAAATGAAGTAGATAATCCACCTCATATCGTTTGTTGTTCAAATTACTAGAAATTATACACAATGACAAACAAATGCATTATTATTAGACAGAACTTACAGTGGAATAGATGCTTTGCTAGGGTTTCATTTGGCATGAACTCGGCAACTAATAATCTATCGTCACCTTCGCAGCAGCAACCGATAAGATTTGCCAATCGCTCATTGCGTAACAGACCCACCGACCTGGCTTCATCCTACGCAGTAGAAAAATGCATATCACTATACAAACTAAATGCCCAAAAACGCACGAAACAGAATTAGAAGCTAAGAGCTGCCGACTGTAGAAACGAACAAGGAACTGTCGGGAATCAGGCCAGGCGGACTTGTTGAATCGCTTAACAGCAATCTTTCGATCATTTTCGAGAATTCCTTTGTACACGACATTGGGCGCCTTTTCGCCATGTTCGGAAACAATACTCTCGACGGCGAAGTTGGAAGTGGCAACTCGAAGCTGGTCTAAACTGAACTCGGTGAAACCAGGGACGGAGTCGCGGTCATTCGTCCCTCCATTCTCTGCAACACCCGCCAAAGATAAAAGGAGACAAGCAATTAAGGAAATGCAGGAGAATGTACGTCGATCCGTCGAACCGAGTCACTGAATGGGACTTACCGAGATCAGCCGACTCAAGGACTGTGGATTTGAGACGAGGATGCCACCAGCAGAGGCTGAATTTGGAGCAACTGGCTCCCATTGTCTGAGACAAGGACCGATCGAGGTGAGAGAAGCAGAAGCAGAAGCAGAAGAAAGAGGAAGACTGTTTTTCTATCCTAAAAGAGTAGAGTCATTAAAAGCACCGGTCACGAAGAGAAAGAGGGGAGGGAGAAAGACCAAAGGAGAGAGGTTTCGGATATAGTAGCAGCAGCGAGGAAGATTTGTGGATCCAAGGTAACAAAAAAATCCAATTTCTTCCTTTTCCTTCTGGTTTTCTCTATAGGAAACGTTTTTGGGTGGCTTTGTATGAGTTGCAAAAGGGCCTTTCCCCTTTCCTGATTCAGCTGTCTGCTTTTCTGCATCTCACTACCCTCATCATTTGACCTTCCTTTACCATTCTGTTTTCCCTCGCCCCTTCGCCCATCCCCTTCTTTGCTTCTTCTTCGCTTAACTCCTCTTCTTTGCTTAACGCCTCATCTTATGTTTCTCCCTCCCCCGCTCTTCTTCTTCTTCTACCTGTTTTTGAGACAAAATGAATCAGCACTCGCGGGAGTGAGCTATTCTTTTCACTCGCGGCCCCACTTCAGATTCCCGTTGAGTACTCTCACATACCCGCTTCACGTGAGTCCCATGTGCCCGATTGCCTTCCCAGAAATTCATTACTCGTTTTCCTTTCTCTCCCTCCCTCTCTTTCTTCCTCCATTCTCCCTCCACAACGGCCGGGAGGTCGACGCAGGCACTTCTTCCTCCATTCTACGTAACGCTCGACGCAGCTTTTTCTGTTACTGTCCAAAGCAAGCACTGATACGAAAAGAAGAACCGTGAGGCTGCCCACCCGGAGACAAAATAATGAGCTTCGTATCCCTCTGTGTGCAGCCGCATTACGGCAGCATAAAGGAAAGATTGCTGTTATTTTTATGTTTCTTGTAGCGCTAAATCGGCACTAACTAGTCTTAACGAGTTCCTACCGTAAAGAAGAAATTCCTTTCGGATCAGGGAAGGATGGAGACGTGAATGGAGGAGAGGAGTTTGTCTTTTGGCTGTGAACAGGAAGCCTCCTTATAAATGACTCGTAAAATCGAAGAGCTAGTCATGTCGTATCGATACTAGGTTAAAAAAAACGATGGGCGACGGCGTACAGCTTATTTGATCTTCGCCTCCTCCCATAATCATGACGCCTCCACTGCTTCGCATTCATTTACCCAAATCTTCAGTGATGTCGACGATGAACATGAAAAAGCGAAACGAAGAGCGCCAAGCAAAACAAATGAAATGTGGAAGACAGGTTAAACCTTGTTCATCACTCACAATCGAAGTCCCGTCTGTCTCACCCTTACCCAGCGTTTCTCTCACCTGCGTTCATCGCAACTGCTAGCTTTTGATATACGAGATTAGCTGATTTTGGAAGTTAATAATCTTATCCCAGAACGACGGCTTCCACTCATTTGTCTCTTTGTACTGTGTAAGACGATGATTCCCGTGCTCTCTCTGCATCTCCCTCTTTCACACGCAGAGAAAACAGTAATTAACAGGGTCTCGTGCCCCTCTTTTCGCATTTAATAACAAGACCCTCTTCTGCATTTTAAATCAGATAACGCGATTGGGAAGCGCCGAAAAGGGAGGGCATACATGAATTTAGTACCTGTTCATACATATTTTTCCATGTGAGGGAGCACAGATGATGAATGCAATATTAGCTCCCCATGTTACAATGCAGGTCAGAGAAGCCATGAATTAAGGAGGAAGTAAGACGGTAATGAAACAAATCAACCCCAGTAAGTTCCATTTCTGCCTCCTACTGATACATACACAAGGAGCCCATTCTGCACCACGCTTGCATCATGTGCTGTTCATGGGACCATCGGCATTAACGGCATTAACATCCTCAAGAAGCTTCCCATTGACTTGTGTTCTTTGTCTCTGAATCAAGTTTTGATAGTGTAAATAACTAGATGATATTAGGGTTGAGAAAAGAATATGAGGTGAGGTCAATTGAAGAGGAACAGACGAGCCATACCCAATCTGCGGAATCCAAAGAATTTCCATTCATGAGTTTGTGGTTCTCCTCTTTAGATTTGCTATCTCTGTCTTTGGTGCTCAAGGGGAGCATAGGAGATGGGACTCCACTGCTCCGGTCAGGCAGTTCTGCAATGAGAAACACCACATTGTCATTACAGGACAAGAGACAAACATACACATACAAGCACAACAAGGGGAGCAAGAGACCAGAACAAACCTGGAAGTTTTTTGTCCACAAAAAACACCACCAGATTCACTGTGTACCTGATAAAAGTCCACATCCGCATTAGTTTAAACCAAAAAACCATAACTATTTAGATAACCTAAAAACGACCAGAAAAAAAGAGATATTTTACCATGCCACAACAACATCGACTGTGTAATGCTTGCGTGAAGCAACGATCAAGAAGCTGAGAGCCACAGCAATTAACCACGCAATTTGCTTGATACACCTGTAAGCCATGTCGAAAGGGCATGGTTGAAATACAGCTACGAGGAAGCAATTCCATAAAGCAATCTATACAGTTCTGGAACAGTTTCATCAAGAAAACCATCCCTAAAAATAGGACAACTGAATTCTATATGAGGTGATTCTTTCTACATTTAAGTTAAAAGTATAACATACTGACAAAATCAGATAGACAGTTCCTACTTTCTATTAGACAGAATTAAATGTTGATAGAATCAGATAGATTGTAGTACCTTTTAGTGCCATACTTCTGATAGGTGAGAACAAAAACAAGGGTAAAGATCATGTGAGATGAAAAAATCAAATCACCACAACCATATATTACACCATGGGGAACTGCACTTGAGACGAGAGAAATGAACATTATAAGTTAATATTTTTTAATCAACATAACATCACAGCTAAAAAGCAACAAAGCTGTCCCTTACAATTAATGAGAAGAACTTCAACTACACTGTCTGGACGAGGCAATCTTGCAAGTTTAGATCCCTGAAAGAAAGCATTTTTTCAATAAACTTGCACTAGATTCAAATTGTTACGAGTTCTAATGACCTCTCAACTATGTTGCCTCACTTAATTCTACTTATTTGAATAAAAACACTTGACTTTAAGTTACAATATTTCCTCTTGAGCACTCACATTTCATAGAAAAAAAAAAAAAGATATGCAAGAACACTGAAAACAATCATGTTTGATAAGGATGTTACCTCACGGCAGTGATAGTTAGGACCTGGAAGCTGTGTAGAATAAAATGTGATAATACGGAGGGTCTGGGAAGCCTGCAAGAAACAAAATCATTAGCCTCAGAATTCACACTGTCTTTTAACTGACAGAAGTCACACTTGTTCTAAATTATATGTTTTTAATTCCATCGTATCCAGATAAACTAATGCTAGGCCATATTTACAAACTAATGAAATAACAGGATGACCCCACATGCATATGCAAGGTGTTAGTGCTTTTTTATGCAGGGTACTCTTGTCAATGCACTGAGTCAGTCACCACAGCAATGTGTCATAGATTTTTTAGCATCTCTTTCCTCATCAAATGCAGCTTGGACTTTACAAGCAGTCGCATCGACAGCGCAGAAACAAATGTAAGTGGCATAAAACATCCTAAGAATAGCAGAAATAGGTCTTTCAAATTCTATATATAGTTTTTTACTATAAATTATATATACACTTACAACTAGGAAAGCTAAAACCCTGCGCCAGAGAAGAACAGTGTAGAATTTCTTGCTTTGGAGAATGAATGGATGGAACGTCCACTGCAACAGAAAAATAGAATAAGTAGAAAGAAGGCAACAATTTTACAAATACAAGTGCAACTACACAACTAGAATATATATGCAAAACATAGAACCTAAATAACACTGACGAATGCGAAATATTTATAGTAAAAACATTTCAAAACATTCTGCTAAATTAGCTACCAGGGCATATAACAATAAACAAGAAAAGGAAGTAAATAGCCATCACAAAAAACAAGACTAGTTTTTTACATCAGCATAAGGTAGAGTAACAATCACATCCAACTTCCACAGACTCTTCATCCTCCCACCCACAATGCCTCCTCATCCCCCCATCCACAACTAAAATCCCACCATTATTTACAAATAAACATACTGAAAGGGAATCAATAAGCTTCACAAACATTGAAGACCCTGATGATGAGCTACAATTAAGTAGGAGCATATTTGATTTTGTTCCAAAAAAACCAAAGTAGAAGTTTGCTTCTGACAGTTGCTTTTTTTCCCCATATATCCATAGCCTGTCTGGCAAGATTGAGATTGATAAAATATCTTATGAAAGAGATCAGTAACAACAATTTTGCTCAGATTGTATGATAATAGCTTCATAATAAAGGGATGATCGTTTTGACAACTTAATCTTTAATAAAAAAAACCATAACAAAAAGTTATCAAATACAAGGATCTTTGATAGCAGATCCATTTAATCAGGGGAAGGTAATCCACATTATCTTTTTCAACAAGCAGATTCCAGGAGCTTATCCATCTGATTAGCCCTATTTGAGAAGGGCTAGTAGTACGAATTATCCTAACATTACAGACCTTACCGATTGTCCCCTCCCATGAATGGTTAACTGAAGCAATGATGGGGGTTCTATGGGTAATCTAATCCAGCAAACAAGGGTGGAATAATCTGGGAATCTGAGGGTATGTCCATCTTGTTCTCTACATCTTTCAGTCAATCCAATTCTCAAGAGATGGAAACGGCCCCTTCTCCAAAGGGTTTGGATTCATATCAGTCACTTCTCTGTGACTCCCATCGCTGAGGGGGATTCAGCAATAAGCAACAGATGGGTTTCAGGGAAGAGATCTCCATTGGGGCCATTCATGCATATCTTCGATGAGATTGCTGACACTCGCTGATGATGGATAGTTTCTTGGGCTTGTAACTGAGAACTGTCAACTGTCTAGCCAATTCTATAACAAGATGCAGGGCTTCCCTATAGTTTTGGGGTCAACCTTGCCTCTGGAATAGTATTTCCAATTATTGTTGCTTTTTATTGCAATTGTAGCTGTCTTTGGCCAAACGTACTCATTTTCCTTCAAGGAGCTTTTCTTTAACAAAATCTCTCTGTCATCATTTTCAAGAAAAAAAAAAAAAAAGACAGCACTGCTAATTTGCAATTAACCAAACAGGCAGCTTTAACAAGCCAGACAACAAAAATATATGATGCATGAAAGTACATATTCAAGCTTTCTTCTCATTTAAAATTGGATCAAACTTGACACTAAAGGTTCAAGAAAGCCCTATATAAAGAAGAAAGGAAATGAACAAAAAACAGAAGCCTTGCTCAAGGTTATTGGTGTGCTTTGAATTTAATGCATCATGCAAGTTTGTTAAGCTATAACTATTATAGGACCACTGAATCACCCGTAACATCAGAAGAGAAACATAGTTACAAGAAAAATCTAGACCATCCAGAGAGAGGCATGGTAATTTGAGAAAGACACTTACCAATACAAAGGAGACAAACAGGAAAGCAAAAAGGGTCTCACTGATATAAGCTCTCTCTTGTCCAAGCTCCTATGCACAGTAACATCAAAGAATATAAGGTCAACTCTTCAAATACACCTAATCAACACATGAAATTTGTTTTGAAGACTTCAAATAATTGAATGAGATAAGTTCTTTCTACTTTGAAATAATGAAAAATAGAGTGAAATTAAAAGAAAAGTTTAGTTCATTTCTCCCATTATTTGCGATATTTAAGCTAAAATATTTTTTTTAACATGATGAGAAATAAGACTCACTAAATAATAGAATAAAGTAGAAAAAATTAAAAATAATATACTATATTCTTATTTTGCTGAAGTTGCTTTTACTGAAATGAATGAAAAGTTGCTACATAAAGTGCCATATTACATAATGGCACTGAAATCAATTGTAATGTTGTTTCGGGAAATGTGTCCATCATGATACGGACACTCATCAGATACTAAGAATCGTTATCACAGCTCTACATCCATAAACCAAGAAAATGACTGAGACAGCAGTAAGCCAGTTTTTCAATTGGTGAAGTGAGAAGCTGTCCTTGAGACCGGAGAAGCAGTTATAACTATCAAGGCTATGGCTATGATAATGAAGCATATACACAGTGCTCACCTTGAAAGTTTGTATTTGTGCAAATGCACGTACATAGAAAACTATATAGTCATTAACTTTTCATAGGAAGGCACATAGCCCAAGTATAAGAGCACGCCAGCAAGAGATTAAGAGAATGTAAAGAATATCACTCACCGGAAGGAGAAAGAACCCAAGATCCTGAAGTGTTGGTCCTGGGCGGTGTATATAATGAACTCCTCGAGCAGCTAACCCATGAATATACTGGTGTAGATAAAAATTTATTGTCAGTCTCCAGAATTTTTTACCTTAAAATTTTTCAATCAAAAGGAAAGACATTTTGTTGCTTTAACATCTAGCAAAGGGAAACAAGAGTTAAGCAGAAAAAGCCAAGATCCATCAACACTAATAGACCAGAGAACAGAAGCCACAATACGTTTCAGCTTGTTGTCAGGTATAAAAATCTGTCGACCTCCAAGCATGGTCAGAGCTTCAGAAATGTCACCAGGAAATGGGCAAACCCATAAAATCCGCATACTCAGGACATTAATTGTCTCAACGTTTTTTAAAAGGCTCTTTTTTTTGTGAAAAAACATCTTCTTTTAAATTAATTATTTAAAACCACCAAGCACTCATTTTTTGTTTATTTTACATATCCAAAATAATTGAACAGTACAAGGGGGATCAAAGCCAGCATATGACAGGCATTTCAAGTTCAATTGTAAGAACCGTGTCGTTCTTCTAAGGTTCAGGAGAAGAGGAAAAAGTCAGGTACTCCAATTTGCAATTCTAAAGGAAGAGCAAAAAGAGCCCTTGTTGATTGTTCTTCTCATATTGATTAAATATCTTAAAAAAAATAAAAAATCATCACAAACCTAGTGAATTGACATGGATTGTGCATTAAAATATTACTTCAAAAAAAAAAAAAAAAAAAAACAGCATTGATCATCTCTGAAAACAATTGGGAACAAAAAGAGACCTGAAAAATTAGTCCGGCAAGAAGAAGCTTCCACTTTTCGGCTAATAGCTGCAACTCTACAAACGTTTCCATGCAAACCCTTCTCCATAACTTCTCAACAAAACCAGAAAATCCAGTTAAAAGGAAAGCAACGATAACTGAATAAAGGAATTATGACAGAAGGCAAGCCGAAAAATAGATTAGGAGGATGAAAGAAGAAACAAAGGGAGAAAAAAGGGGAAGAAAAGCAAAAAAAAAAAAAAAAAAAAAGAAAAGAAAAACCGGTACCAACCTTGGACCCTTCGCGAGCAACGTAAAACGTCATCTCCGTATCTGGCAATCACTGCCATATTACTTCATAATCCGACGATTACCTTCGACATCCTAGAAGGGGTCCTCACTCAAAATCTCATCAAGTCTTCACAGCAAAATTTGAAAATTTTAAACAAGATAAAATCAGGGAATGCCCTCTTCCCGGGAGGAAACAGCGCAGGATCGGTTGGTATCGCTCGGAAGCGCTAAAGTCCCACAAGTATACCCAGATGACTTATCTTCAAACCTGATCAAAATCAAAGATCTCGATCGTCCTCAGACAGAAATTGGCTGTTGCCCAACGGAAGAACCGATGCAGAGGCACAAGTTTCGTTAGAACAACAGATCGGCTTCGTCGGAAGTTGATAAATGACTCGATTGATATACGTACGCGAGGAAATGGCAGAACGCGGGTTGGACGCGGCCTTTTGGACAGTTGAATATAAAGAAAAAGATCCTCGCTACGCGACCGTAGAGGAAAGGAGGTGGAAGAGCGTGGAAACTAGAGAAATCGAGAAATAAGAATAAATAAATAAATACATAAATGATGATGATAAAAGACAAAAAGTAAAATTCAATTTTTTAAATCTAAATTAAAATTAAAATAAAAAGGGAATTGGATCATAACCTCGAAAACACTTTGAAAAAGAAAAAAGGCAAATATTCTCTCTGAGTTAATTTAATGGAAGACAAGTTGGAGGTTTCCGAAGGCAGCAGGACTCGCTCGAGTTCCGATATCTGGCAGAAAACGCGACCTCCGGCCGCGGCCTGCAAATTGGGACGAGAAAGGAACCCGACGAGAGAGAGAATTTCCTCATATTTTTCTTAAGTTTCCTTCACTCCGTATTTATTGTTACCTTTCGATTCGGCCGAAGTTCGAGCTTGACCAAGCGACGAATCAACCCCGTTATGGTTAAGGAAACTACAGAACTTCATATTCTCAATTAGGGATGAAGGAACCAGTCACCTCAGGTGGAATTCAACAAAGCGCCCGCCCTGTATCGTTAACCGAATTACTGAAATTTTAATCCGGTTTCATCGATCCAGTTTAATTTGCCCAAAACGCAAGGTAAAGACCGGATTCAAATCCAAGTGGAAATGACCTAATTAATACTGGACCAAACTCTTATGCCAGGTTCCAAATCAACTCAATGGTCACCTGATCTTGATACCACTCTCCATGTAAATGGGTCTCATTCACCTTTGTCATGTTTGGAAGGTGCAAGAACCATAGCTCAGGAAAATTCCACTAAGCATTTCATTCGCAAGAAAATATAAAGAGATTGAAGGCCCTTTTTAAGCCATGTGTAACCCTTAATTACACAAATTGACTACTCCCCTAGAAATTTAATTACATAATTAGATTTAGGCTCTAGTCGGCACTCCCTTTTTAAATTACAAGCTCTTGAATGACAATTTTTCTAACATTAAGGTACCGGAGAACCTCTATCAAAGAAAGTTTGAAAATACAAAAGAAAAAATAAAATTCGTAATTTTTATTAGAGAAATAGCCCTTTCTCCAAGTGAGATCCAAGCTTTAGGATCTTTAAACATGTAAGACAAATTGTATGGAGCTTGATGGAACTATGTATGCTAGGAATTTTGAGAAAAGATGAGGGATTTGAGAAAATACAGCATTTTTCTCTCAGAGAGGGTAAAATAGAAATTTGAAATACAAAATAATTTTTCAATGGTTTGATATGCTAATATAAACTCAATTAATTCGTCCCTAACTCGTTTGAGACCTATTTATAAGTTTCCTACCCAAAATAGTCATTTTTGCCCATTACCGCAAAGCAACAAAAAGTGTTGATCAATCATCGGAAAGGTATGATCGATCAATCGTGTGTAACGACAATAATTTTTTGTATTCCTTAGGCTTATTGATTGATCATAGAAAATAGGTTTTCATACCCTTCAAAAAAATCACAATTGATTAATTGATCCTACCCAATTGATCGATCATGTTCTATGTCCCTTTTTGGCATATTTTAAGATGTTCTAGTAAGTTTTAAGCATTGATATGCATCGGCTAAACACGATTTTGAAAATATTTATGCCCTAAAGCTCCATCATATAGATGTGCTTAAAAAATCAAAGTTCAATTGGCTACTTAGCTAGAGTTCTTGAGATTTTCTAATGATACTCAACCTCTAGTCTTCAAATATTTTTTCATCTATTTTTTGTAAGTTATTCTTCTCAACAAAAATCTTAAATATTTTTGTTTTGGGCTTTAACTTGACAATTTGATTAATCATCCTTTTGTCTTGAGTTTTTGAAAATACATTAATAACCCCGTAAGTAGTACACTTTCAAGCTACGCATTTTGTTACCATCAAAATAATGAAGACCAATATGATTTTACCATTGGTCTAAGAATCTCACTCTTTTTGGTGATGACATAATCCATAGCTTAAAGTTTATCTATATATATATATATATATATATATATATATATATATTCACACACATGTTGATAATTTTTGGAAATGGTATATAATTGTCTTGTATGTTTTGTTGAAGAATCACATATCTATGCATGTTCCAGAATTTATCAATCATATGAAATAAAGTCTTACATTTTGTAGCATTGCAGTAGAAAGACTTAATTCCATACATATGGGTTCCCCTTACATATATACTTGAATGGAAATTAACTTCCCTTAGATTTGTGCATGTTTGGGTCATTATTTCACTATATTCCTATTTGGAGTATACTAACTCCCCTTTAATCTCAGCGACATCTTTTCTCCTCTTTTTTTCAAGTTAGCCAGAAGTAGAGAAAAAGAAGAATGCCTAACCTATGCTTCTCCTGAGTTTTCATATTTTAATTTCATTTTGAATGGGGATATCCTTGATCATTACTAATCGTGAGCTAGTTAGTTTAAGAAAGGTTGCTTATGCCTAAATCTCCTCCAAGCTTAGAGCATCGATCAACTCCTATAGGCTTGTGGAAAAGTTCGCTCATATTTTTTTTTTTGGTAGGAATGAATTCAATTTTGATTGCCCTAATTTGAATGGATTCTCAAGAAAAGTATTGTACAATTTTAATGTATTTCGATAGAGATAGGTGAGTCAGGTTCTTCCTTAATTTAATGACACTCAAAATGTCATTGTAGACGGGAATATGGTTGAATGTTGAGTACCAAGTACCTAAATACTGAAAAGAAATCATCTTATAACCACTAGATGTGATTCTCAAGGATGGGATAGGTATCTAGTGCATAGGCAAAACTATAAGCAAATGACACTAGCTATTAAGAAAGGTAGAGACCATAATATTTTCTACATAGTTTCTCATTCTATTGGATCTACCACAGTCATCCTAGTTAACTTTAAAGGATGCAAAAAGGCATCTAAAGTAGCCAAATATCTAAGATTTCTCAATTAGTCCAATTTCGGGCTACATATACTCTAATGGTAGTAGGACGAAAAGACTTTCGAATTATCTTCTAACTATGTCCTAATCCATTTCTATTATGCTTGATTAGTTTGTATAAAGGTACATAATTTCACGGGTTTCATTTTTCTAACAAACTAACATATAACCATTCTAATTCCATAGAAATACCTAATTAACAGTTTACCCAAATATATCCAAACATCAAGAGTAGCAAATGAATGATTATAACCTAAGCTCATGTTACCAAAGTAGTTACTATTGGAGGCTCAATGTTGAGGATATTAAGGAAATTTCTGACCGTTGATCATTCTTGGAACCGGTTTTTCTAAGTCAATAGCCGCCAAAGACAACACGATTAAGTGAAGCACGAATGATTTTGACTTTCTTCTGTATCTTTCGTCGGATGGACTGGGGAGATCCTTCCACGGCGGCAGCAGCCCCCGGGTTGATTGTTGACCGGAATCGTCCTGGTTGGCGACTCTGACTGTTCCTTGGAGTCGGATTCGAACGCGATGACTTGCTTCGTCCGTGCTTGTCGCGAACTTCTGCGATTCTGGTACCTTCAAGTTCGGACTAAAGTGGAAACTGTGGCAACGGATGAGGGAGGGCAACTGAGGACACCCCTTAGTTGGGGGGGGAGGGGTGTCCTTTTTCAGATCTACAGGAGACCGTTGGAGCCTCCGAGAGAATTTTTTTTTTATCTATGAATATGGCTAAATGATGAAGGTCGATGATATCTAACCATATTGAAGGCTAAAATACATTTAAAACTTTACCTCAAATTTTAACAAACTAGGAACTAGAGAGATCTAAGGATGGAAGAGGAGACAGCTGAGTAAAGTCTCAAGCATGTTCTCGATCCTCTACTCAGCTATAAGTTCGATTTGGCCAGACTTCATTTGCTCTTGCGTGGCAAGAATATCTGTTTGAGTGGCCCGAACATCATCCACTGCATCTTGTCGTGTAGACTACATTTTTGGATTTGAAAGAGTTTTTGTGTTGCTTTTCAATTTGACAAACACCACAAGGTTTTCCTCTAGCGAACCTACCTTTCTTGTTAATTTGTTCATTCCTTCATATCCTAGTCGTTTATGCCATAACCAAGATTAATCTTAATCACCACCCAAATAATTAGCACTAGTTTAGGGTAGTTATAAAATATTAATAACATACTATATTTTTACTTATACCTCTAACACAATTTCATCATCTTCAATTTTAGCACAATTTTTACTTTTTAAAAAAAAACATTCCGCTGTAAAAAAAATGACTTACACTAAACAAATCATGCATCAATCCTTCCACATAATAAACATCTAAAACATAAAAGGTGGGAGTAATATTTTTTCTAATTCCTCTTATTATACTTTTTTCATCATCTCTAAAACTTACTTGACCTCCATAATTTTGGGTAAGTTTCAAAATTTTATTTTTATAGCTAGTCATGTTGCCTTGAGCACCCAGTATCTAAGACCCATACATACTTTGGTGCCTTGACTTGGAGATATACCTTCAAAAGGAATGGCTCCAACCAAATTGGGTTCCTTTGGAAAACATTAGCAGATGTGATATCCCTAGGTATCCAAATTTTTGTACCCTTTGATTTCAAAATAATTTTAATGTTTACCATGATTTTTTGGTGTCCACATGTTTCTCAACTATTTCTAAGTTTGCAAGTATGTGCATAATGCCCTAATTATTTGCAATAATAACATCTAATGTAAAACGTGTATGTGTGGTCATGTATGTGACTTCTCTTTTTAGAATCTCCTTGTTATATTCTTATGAGATGCAACATGTTTGAGTTTTTCTTCTAGCTCAATGCATTTATTCTCCAAATGCTAATCTATCACAAGCCAATTTGCAAACTAATTCTTGCTACTTTAATGCATTTGCAATACAACCATCATTTACTTTTTAAGTGTAGATAGTTCACCCTTCTATTTGGCTATTTCTATCTTTTGTCATCACTCCTATCATTGTATTTCTTCATGCTTTATAATTTGAATTATTTACCCCTTCTGAAGTGGTGGAAATATCATCTTCTTATGCCATAAGAGTAACACCTTTCTCACCCGTTTTAGAATGTCTTAATTCATTTATCATTCATACCAAGTTGAGATCAAGACTTTATTCTTTTTCTCATTGAGATCCTTGCTTGTTGAAGGTGAGTTCTCCTTGAAATTTGGGCATTTGTGTCTTCTATGACCTGGCTTTCTACACTCGAAACAAATATTTGTCTTTTAAAAGAATTTTCTTTATCACCCTTATTGTGGCCTCTCCTAAGTTTCTTTTTCTTTCTATAAGTTTTTTTGAAAATGCCTAGTTATGAAACTCATTTGACCAAAGCTCCCTTCACTAGTACTACTAGGATCACTAGTTTCAAATTTTGCTTTAAATGCAATGTTCAATCTCCTTGTTGGTTCTTCCTCTTTGTCTTTGAGTTCCATTTCATTGGTCAAAAGATTCCTAGTAGTTCTTTTGGACTCATGATCCTAAAATCAGTTTTTATCTAATAGTTGTCTGCTTCATGTCCCATGACTTACGAAGATCCTCGGTAAACATAGCATTCTTCTTACAGAGGAAAATTTCTTCACTTAGAATGATCAACTCATTGGTTGTGGGTGAATCTAGAGTTTATTTCAGCTATCAATTTCATCTTGAATTCATCATATTGGGCAACTAATTGGTTGTTTATTGAATCATTAACTTCAATGGTCTCCTCATGGTTTACCTCCAATTTTTCTCATATTTCTTTGGTTATTTTACAAGTGGAGAACCTTTTGAATTCATTAGATCTTAAGGTACATAGGAGAAGTTTGATGGATTTTGAGTTGATTCCGAGTTATTCCTTATCTTCCTTAGTAAGTTCACCAAAATATTTTGATATCTTTCCCCAAATCAATTATCTTGTGAGGATTAAAATGTTCTTTTTGTGGGACATGTAAAATGGCCCCTATTCATGAATTGGAGAAAGAATTCTATTCGTACCTTCCAATAAGCATAATTTATTTCATTGAACATGGGCGGGCGATTGGGTGACTGCCCTTTAGGAAGAAACATCTTGTCTTGAGAAGTAGTGAATTCTATTTAAGCTAAAATATGGAAGATTTTAACTCAAAACTTTTTTAAATAGAATTTATTGCCATTTGTTGGCTTAGTGGCATCTCAAGAAAGGGGTGAATTAGTGTAAAATTAAAATTTCAATGCTTAATGTACAATTAAAGATATACAAACAAAATCAAAAGTAAATGCACACAACCACAAAGGACACCCCAAATTTTTGTTTTTGATGTTTCTTAGTGATAGTCACTGTGCAAGAACTATTGCTAAAAAAAATCATTATCTAGTTCCTACTAGAAAAATAAAAAGATGATTTCAACTTTGTTTAGGCCAAGTGTAGTACAATATTACACCATTCACTAGCTTTCCCTAGGAGATTTTCTACAACTAGATTTTGGCTCTGGCGAGCACTTCCCTTTCTGGATTCAAGGCTCTAAAATATCAATCCTTCTAGATTCCAAGCTTCTACAAAACTCCTTGAAAAAGAAAGTAAAAAATACAAAAGTAAATATTCAGAAACAAATGACGATGTTCATGAGAGGCACTTGCATGCAAATGAAATAAATATAAAGAAAATATATCTAGAGAATACTATGCAATGAATCGGAGGAACAAAGTATCAAGAGAAAAATATTTTGAAAATTTCATTTAAAATCGTAATTAAATTAATGTAATACTTTGGTAAATCAATAACAAATCCATCAAGAGATTGATTTGTATTGATTTCCAAAAATTAAGAGAAAATCTCTTCATTTTGTTTCTTAGTGGAAATCACAATTGATTGAATTAATCAAGAAAAATGAATCCTTTATTTAAGGATTTGGATTCTCTTGTTTGCCTATTAATGGGCATGGAATTATTACAATAAATTACTTTGATTCAATGAAAATTTCTCCCTCTTTCTTTTTGTTCATAGATTAGGCTCCTAGGGTCTAGCCACGTAAAATTGCCTTGTGCATTGTGTATTCCAAGTTTTATTTTAGCATAAAAATTTCACATGGTATCAGAGTTGAATGTCTAATTCTGGTTCATTGAGAGGTAGATGATGAACAACATGGGAACCGTTTTTAAAAACCAGTTTCAGTAGGGTGAGCCACACTGGGTCATGTATTCGGTTTCAAAAACCGCCTCCGCATGTAGACCCAATATGATGGTACCAGGACTTTGGCTCTCAATCATGCATCAGACCCAATATATCTTTTACAAAATAATATGTATTTAACATTTTTGCTTTAAGCTCACTTTCATCATTATCTCACTTAATCTCTTCTATCCAATTTTCATTTTTTAATCATATTCCCTTGGAATATTTTGCTCACCACTTTTACAATATGGAGATAAGAATGTGCTAGTTGGATGGAGATAAGAATGAGATAAGAGAAAATATCTTGATTTTATTTATTAGTTAAATCTATAATTAATTACATCAATCAAAGAAAATTGTTCACTCCACAATCACATTTGATAAAACCCCCCTACATGGTTATACGAAACAGTCATAAGTCTTTAACGTTTAGATCGCTAACATGTTTGATTACCGAGGTTGCGAGAGTAGAGCTCTGGATCGGATAATCTTGGCGTTGGAACAGCCATCAGAGGTTTAGCCTTCTTCAAAACGATACCAAACTTCTCACAAACATCAAGCTCTGTTCCCTCAGGCAGTTTCCAGTCAAATGAGTGCAGGAGCGTGGCCATTACATACATTAACATCCTCTCTGCAAGGGCCATACCAGGGCATATCCTCCTCCCCGACCCAAACGGAAAGTAATGGAAGTCATTGCCGGTGAACTCACGTTTGCCTGTAGCAGTCAAGAACCTCTCGGGTCTGAACTTTTCTGGAGATTCCCATGCTGCAGGGTCCCTTTGAATCGCCCACATGTTCACCAAGACGCGAGAGGCCTTGGGGACCATGAAACCACCCAGTGTAGTCGACTGGCTTGGGGTCCTGGGCAGCATGAGTGGAACGACAGGGTGGAGACGAAGGACTTCCTTTACAAAAGCGTTTACATAGTGCAGGTGAGCTAGGTGGGTCTCCTCCACGGGATGATTCTTCCCCACGACTTTGTCCAGCTCTTCTTGGGCCTTTTTCATAACCTCTGGATGCTTCATCACCTCTGTCATTGCCCACTCCATTGTTGTCCACGTCGTGTCGTTACCCGCCAGCACCAAGTCCTGTCAAGGAAATCAGGATAAAGCTGAAAAAGGGGTGTCTTTGGATCTGATCTAGAAGAATCATCGTAAACAAATTAGGGTAAATTTGATAGAGGGGGAGGAGGCACTTGCCATGAGCAAAGACTTGAAGTGAGATCTTGAGAGGGGTGCCTTTGGATCGCCACTCTCCTGTATCTTCAATAATATCTGGAGGAAATCTCTGGTTCGCTCGGTGTTTCCCCTTTTCTGGCTTTCATTAATGAGGTAGTCGAGAATTTGCTCAAGCCTAACTCCGGCCTTCTTCGTCTGGCGGAAGATTACCCCCAAATCAAACGGAGCGAGAACCGGAAAGAAATCCGACACATCAGGCTTGCAGAAAACACCCGTCAGGTATTCTACCACTTGCTGAAACTCGTCTCCTACCTGATGCTTCTCCTCGTCAGAGACCGACCTTCCCCAAAGCAATCCCGTAATCACCTTGTACATCACCACGAACATCACCTTCCCCACGTTAATCGGAGCTCCGGCGCCACCGTGGAGCTCTGCTACCATCTCAAGGACAGCGCTTCGGCGGAAGTCGTACGAAATATCCAACTTTGAGCTGCTAAGCATCTCTCCCATGCACACCCTCCGGAGCATTCGCCACTGCGCCCCATAAGGAGCCCACCCCATGCCGTGAACCCCACTCAGTAACGCCATCGACCCCGGCGGTACGTCGCGGTTGGCAAAAGTGGTGTCTTTGTCTTTGAGAAGCTCCATCGCCAAAGATGGAGAGCTCACCACTACTAAGAGCTTCTGGCCGAGCCTAAGGCTAATTATGGGGCCGTATTCGTGAGCTAAACGAGCAAACCAGCTGTGGATGTCGGGTTCCAGATAAGGGAGGCAGCCCAGAAGGGGGACTCCACGTGGCCCCGGTGGTAATGGCAGTCGGCTTTTGCTAGTTTTCTTGGCGAGAAGCACCCAAACTAGAATAGCCGCCACTGCAGCGACAAGGAACGGCCCCAAAGATCTCCATTCTTCGTCGTTGGAATTGCTTCTCACCCCTGACCATGACCACGATGTCTGAACCCCGCCTGTAAACTTGTTTCGGAGTTCCATAATTTTTGCAGTCTCCATTTGCAGATTAAGCTCAAGCTTCTAAAACAAGTAAAGCTGACATTGATTAGCAACTTAATACTGCTTAGCTCCCTTTAGAATGTCCATGGCTAGACAAGAAACTTGCAGAAGCAGATCCATGAGATCGGTCAGGACGGAGTGGAGAAGATAAGTCTGAATCACTAGGAATAAAAGCCACGAGAGCAATCTATCTGGTTGTTGGCTAAGATCTGTTCCCAATGTTCGAGAAGAGAGTAGTGCTGTCCACTCGTCAAGGCGAATCAATTAATTAAAAATCTGTTTGGCACTTTTGGAACAATGATTTATGTAATGGATCTTATCGATTCCAGAAATTTCTGTAAGATAACATCAAATAGTTTTTCCTACCAAATTATCTATTTTTAAAAACTTATTTAAATAAATGATGTGACTTTAAACTTATTTTTTTAAAATACCCAAGTCACCCGTCCATGTATACGTGTACAGTCAAAGGTGACACATCAACACCGTGTGAGAAGATATACACATCGATTGCCATATCACCATTCCGACCCGTCAGCAACCAAATAAGATGCCATGTTATTAAATGACAAAAAAATTGAATAAATTTTTTTATTTTAAAAATCAAATTTAAGAATACACTTTTTATTACCTTATATTTAAAATAATAAATCATAAAAAATATAATAAATAATTAAAAAACTAATTCTTACCTATTTAACACCATTTATTATCGATTAAAATATGTATTAATTAAAAATATATGAAAATTCTATATTAGAGTTTAAAAATAAAATTTATCATTACACTTTTAATTAATTTATATTTTAAAAAATAAAAATTACATAATTATACTAGTTAATTAAATATCTTACTAATATATTATAAATTTTAAAATATTTATAAATAAAAAAAATCTTACTCTTACCCATTTATTATCGGTTTAAAATATTTATAAATTGAAAAAAACTTACTCTTACCCATTTATTATTGATTTAAATATTCATAAATTGAAAAACTTATACAAAAAAGTTATTTTAGAGTTTAAAAATACAATTTATCTGTACACTTTTTATTCCCTTATTTATAAAATAATAAATTATTAAAAATATATATTAATTAATTAAAAATCTTACAACACCTTTTATTATCGATTTAAAATATTTATTAACTGAAAAAATATGAAAATTTTATTTTAGAGTTTAAAAAATAAATGTATCAGTAGACTTTTTATTACCTTATATTTAAAATAATAAGTTATTAAATATCTTACTCTTACCCATTTAACACCTTTTTATTATCGATTTAAAATATTTTTTAATTAAATTTTTGAAAATTTTAGTTTTGAGTTTAAAAATCAAATTTATCAATACATTTTTGAAATTTATCGATACACTTTTTATTGCCTTATATTTAAATTTTTTTAAAAATATATACTAATTAATTAAAAAATCTTACTCTTACTTATTTATCACATTTTATTATCGATTTAAAATATTTTTTAATTAAAAAATTATTTGAAAATTTTACTTTAGTGTTTAAAAATCAAATTTATCGATACACATTTTGTTACCTTATATTTATAATAATAGAATATAAAATTATTATATTAATTAAATAAAAATCTTACTCTTACCTATTTAATACTTTTTATTATTGATTTAAAATATTTATTAATTAAAAATATTTTATTAATTAAAAAAATATTTTAGAGTTTAAAAATCAAATTTATCAGTACACATTTTATTACCTTATATTTATAGTAGTAAGCAAGGATGGATGTAAAAGGAAGTCATATATTAATAATTTATTTTACATCAAAATGTCTAAGAAATAAAAAATCATGTTTTCTGCCTCTTCCTTCCTTCTGACAAGGACTTGTAGTCAAATAACTATAATTACTGGTTTAGCTACTAGTTTCTGTATTATGATCCGAATTGGTGCTCTCTTGCTGCTTAGGTCTAACATCCTCACGAATTACTAAACGCCCATCAGAATCCATCTCCAAATCATTATCCACATCTAGTTTTCATTTGAGCTGCTCTGATGACCCAAGGGCTGCTCTTGTCTTTTGTCGGTCTAGGAGGTCAAGTGAGTTATTTTCCAATTGATCAAAAAAGTCTTCTGCCAAACTATTACCTACTGGACAGGTTCTACAAATGAGTCTGGAGGACCCATCCGAGCTTTTGATTGATTATTTCCGGATGGGGAGATCAAATCTTAACCTACATGAAAGGAGGAAAAACAAACCTTAAAGCATTCAACTAAGTACTTTATATGTTGAAATGAAACAAAAAATACAGAGGAAACGATATTGGCAAAGAGACAAATATAAGTGATCAAACCTCTTCGTTGTAGAGATCAAATGCAGTTATATAAAAATAAAATTGTGAAGTGGAAGTGCTATCTGAGTTTTACAAATCAAATAAAATCACCAAATACCCCTGGTAGAGCCCCATACGACTTCGCAGTCACTAAGAACCGTACCTCGTCAGTGATGGGGGTCGGGTTTCTTTGGCTAATGGACTCCCCTGCAGGCGATTCAGCCTAGCTTGAATTAGACACAACCCACCCTCCATTACCCAACCTACTCTTAATCAGACTCTCTACCCATCCCTAGGGACACATAGAAACTCAACGAAACATTTATAATACCCGAATCTCCACACCACATGGCAAAATCATTCCATAACACTTCAAATTATTCAACAACATTCAACAACATTTAAAAATTAATCGAACTAATTCTATAGCAGATGACTACTCCTAACAATACAAAAACACACCTAAGTCCAAATTCACCGAACACCCCTAGTAGAACCCCATATGACTTTGCAGTCACTACAAACCATACCTCGTCAGTGATGGGGGGTCGGGTTTCGTTGGCTAATGGACGCCGCTATAGGTGATTCAACCTAGTTTGAACTGGACACAACCTACTCTTAATCAAACTCTCTACCCATCCCTTGGGACACATGGAAACTCAATAAAACATAGACAAAAAATACCATGTGGAGTTATTTATAACACCTGAATCTCTTCACCACATGGCAAAATTATTCAACAACATTCTACAACATTTAAAAATTCACTGAAATAATTCTATAGCAAATGATTAGTCCTAACAATGCAAAAACACACCTAAGTCGAAATTTGCCGAACACCCCTGGTAGAGCCCCATATGAATTCACAATCACTACGAATTGTACCTCGTCAGTGATGGGGGTTGGGTTTCGTTGGCTAATGGACGTTCATGCAGGCGATTCAACCAAGTTCGAACTAGACTCAACCCACTCTCCATTACCCAACATACTCTTACTCAGACTTTGTACCCATTTTAGTAACTAGGGCAAACACAAGAAAACATAAAAAAAAATAAAAAAAACCCACGTGGTGGATATTTATAACACCCAAATCTCCTCACCACATGGCATGATCATTCCATGACACTTCAAATTTATTTAACAACAAATAGAAACTAAAAACCCTACAAATTTTCTGTCAATAGAGTAAACTGCAACTTCATAATTCAGAAAATTAAACTAAAATTAAACTAGCAACTTAAAAAAATACAACATTCAATGGCATAGGAATCCATAAGCTAAAATACAGAAAATTAATAAATACGGAGAGGGAAATTCAATCAAGTTTCAATTAAATTTTACAATAATTTTAATTTATTTGCAATTAATAGAAATTTCATTAACATAAAATCAGAAATTAAACAGTAAATCATAAAAAAATTAATACAGTAATTGAACACCTAAATTCAAATCAACATTATAATTAAACACAATAATTAGATTCAATTAACAAAAGCCCTAAAAAATCACCCTGCTAAATCGGCTACTGAAATTCAAATTCTGGTTTGGAGGGTGAGTAGGGCTTCGGTCTTGAGAGAAGGGGTGGCGAGAGAGTGAAAGGATAGGGTATTAAGAGAGGCATAACTGAGAGGAAATTATACAGTTTGGTTTTGAGAGGTGCTGGAGAGGAGATTAAAAGATAGGCTTCGGTTTTGAGAAAGGGGCGGGAAGAGGATGACACATGAGAATGGAGAAGAGGAGTGAGAAATGTGGCTGAGACGAAGTCTGGGTAGAGAGGAAGAGAGGGTGGTTGAGAGGGGGGTGTTGAGGGCGAGGCCGAGCGGCGGCAACAAGGGAGCAGTGGGGAGTGGCGACAACTGGCACAACAAGAGGGCAAGAGGAGAGGAGAGGAGAAAGATTGAGCTGGGAGAGAGACAACAAAGAAAAGAAGAAGTGATGAGGGCATAAGTGGCGCGAGATGATGTGGCATCTTACATGGCATATGACATGGCATCTTACCTAGTAGATGATGTGTCGGAATGGTGATGTGGTAGTCGATGTATCTATCTGCTTACGCATTGCTGATGACATGGTGACATGTAATCATTCAAAACTTATGTGTCACATTTGATCGTACACATGTACAGTGGACCGGTCAAACTTGGGTATTTTTCAAAATAAGTTCAAAGTGACATCATTTATCGAAATAAGTTTTTAAAAATGGGTAATTTGGGTAAAAAGCCCATAAAAAAATAAGTCTCAACTTTGAGAATATATCAGCTTTATGTGGAGCGCGAACGTTTTTGTCGGTCTTTCTCTCAAGGACGGATATAAGTTTTTTCTCGGTCCTTCTTTCAAATCTATCAAGGACAAAATTGTGTTATGACCGTTAGACTTCAAATCATGAACTTCTAAATAGAATTAAATTTCATAAAAATGAAACGGAAACATACCTCCTGTCATGGAGATCGGAGTCAAATGCTCGTCAATGGCAACGTCCAGGAATCCCTCTGTTAGACCAGATCCAAACTTAAACTCCTCCTTTCCATCAAAGAGAATGGAGGTTGTAACTACTACCAATTACAACTGACAACCACCATCCACCCAGTGAATGAGTTAGTTATGGAAACTCACTTACATTCTCCCACTTGACCCATTCACATACTTAATATGTATCATTGAATATTGATACATCTTCAAGAATGTTTTCCATGGATATAATATCCTTATACTCAAACAAAGAAGATTAAATTACATGAATCGTGACGGTGAGTTCTTTAGAGTAAGTAATACCTTCCATGTATTACAATGTAACTCTCCTTGAATGAGAACCTTATGTGGCATAGATCTTATGAATGAACTTCCAAATGCTCATACAAGATAATTTTTATTGTCATTCTCTAAATTTTATGTATACAACCAAATAAGAGAAAAAATAAATAAACTTAATGGAGTTTTTCAATTAACAAATTGAGATACAAACATAAAGGGAATCTCAATTACGTAAAATTACATAGCAGAACTGAGTCCCATATGTTCAACATGTCCCTTATAAGCAATGGGTGGTAGACTTTTTGTCAACGGATCAATAATCATTAATCCGATGCTGATATGTTCCACAATCACTTTGTTTACTTTGACATGTTCTCGAATAGCTAAAAACTTTATGTCAATATGTTTACTGCGACTTTTGCCCTTATTGTTTTTGGTCAAAACACTGCTGCGGAATTATTGCAATAAATCCTTACTGGCTTAGAAGTTGTGTCAACAATTTCAAGCCCTGAAAGAAAACTCCTCAACCATATAGCATGTGATGACGCTTCAAAACATGCTACAAACTATGTTTCTGTTGTTGAAGTAGCAATCATGAATTGCTTTGCACTTCTCCAAGAAATGGCCTCTCTAGCTAATAAGGAGACATATCTTGATGTCGACTTTCTCAAATCAAGGGAGCTAGATAAATCAGAGTTTGAATATCCAATCACTTCCAGATGATCAGATCATCTGCATGTAAGCTTGTAATCTTTAGTCTCCTGAAGGTATCACATGACTTTCTTTGCAGTTTTCCAATGGTCCAAACGGGGATTATTTTGATATATGCCCAACATTCCCACTGCATATGCTATGTGAGGTCTTGTACAAACCTGAGCATACATTAAACTCCCAACTGCGGAAACATATGAAATATTTTTCATTTGTTCCCTTTCTAAATTAGTTTGTGGACCTTGTTCCAAACTTAATTTGTCACCTTCGACAATTGGTACAATCCCAGATGAGCAATTATTCATACGATATCGCTCTAGAATTTTGTTGATATAGATTTCTTGAGAATATCCTAATGTCCCTTGGGATCTGTCTCTATCAATCTTTATGCCTATGACATAAGAAGCTTCACCAATATTTTTCATATCAAATTTCATCAAGAGAAATCGTTTGACCTTATGAAGTAATCCTAAATCACTTGAAGCAAGTAGAATATCATCTACATATAGGACAAAGAAAATTATTTTGCTCCCACCGACCTTATGGTATGTACATTGATCCATTATATTCTCCATAAAACCAAATGAAGAAATAACATCTTGGAATTTTAAATACCACTGACGGGAGGTTTGTTTTATAGTCCATATTGCCCTCTGAAATTAAACCTTCAAGTTGTTTCATGTAAACCTCTTCTTTTAAGTCTCCATGAGGAAAGTCATTTTCACATCCATTTGATGTAACTCCACATCATAATGAGCTACTAATGCTATGATTATGCGAAATGAATCCTTCTTTGAAATAGGAGAGAAGGTATCGTGGTAATTAATTTCTTCTTGATGAGTAAATCCTTTGGCTACAAGTCTTGCCTTATATATTTCAATATTGCTTAAAGAGTTTCTTTTGGTTTTAAAAACCCACTTACAACCAATGGCCTTTTCCCCTTTAGGCAATTCAACAAGATTCCAGACTTGGTTTTTAGCCATGGAATCCAACTCTTCTTTCATGGCATCATTCAATAATGTGGATTTATGTTCACTCATGGCCTATGAAAAATGTAATAGGATCATCTTCAACACCAATGTCCATGTCAAACTCTTGCATGTATACTTGATACTCCGAAGAAATTTCAGGTTTTCTAACTCTTGAAGATCTTCTTAATTGTACTTCAACATTTTCAGGTTGAGAATGTTGAGTAAGTAGATCTATAGGAGTATCCTCATGATGAGATGGTTCTTCTACTATTAGTTGTACTTGAGTAATCAGATCCTAATGATTATCATGATTAACAACCAATCTATGTGAAGTTGTAGGAGCAGGTTGAAAACTTGTATACTCCCCAAAAACTAAGTTTCGAGGTTGGCTACTCCTACTAATCTCATTATTCTCAAGGAACCTTGCATTCTTAGATTCGATAATTCTTGCCAAACAAGATGGACAATAAAATTTGTATCCCTTAGACTTTTCTGCGTAGCCCATGAAAATTCCACTGACTGCTATAAAGTCTAACTTTGTCTCATGTGGATTATAAATCTGAACTTCAACTGGACAACCCCAAACATGTACATGCCTTAAAGTAGGTTTCCAACCTTTCCATAACTCAAACGGTGTTTTATGAACCGCCTTGGTTGGAACCCTATAGAGTACATAGACTGCAGTTTTGAGAGTTTCACTCTACAAAGACAATGAGAAATCAAAGTTCCTAATCATACTTTTCACCATGTCCATTAATGTTCAGTTTCTTCTTTCAGCCATAGTATTTTGAGACGGTGAGCCAAGCGTTGTGTATTGTGGTACAACACCTTGTTCCTCAAGAAACCTTGCAAAAGGACTAGGTAACTTTTCCCTTTCGGTGTATCTTCTATAATATTCATCACCTCTATCTGACCACACGGTTTTGATTTGATTGCCTAATTGATTCTCTACTTCTGCTTTATAGATCGTAAAAGCATTTATTGCTTCACTTCTCTCACAAAGCAAATAGAGATGCATATATTGTGTATGATCATCAATGAAGGTAATGAAGTATTTCTGACCATTGAAACATGCATCATAAGGACCTGAAATATCAATGTGTATTATTTCTAAGATATCAGAAGTCCTCCTGACACCTTTCTTGTACTTGTTGGTTTGTTTTCGTTTAATGCAATCCACAAATGTACTTAAATCAGTAAAATCAAAAGCCTCAGGGACTCTATCATAAACTAATCTTTCTATTCTATCAATGGAGATATGACCTAATCTCCTATGCCACAACATGGATGATTTTTCATTTATAACAATACGCTTAATGCCAACATTAATACCATGCATAGTAGTAAGACTGCAATCAAATGAAGGGTTTAAAAGAAGTTTGAACAATCCTCCATCTAAAATTCCATTTCCTACAAGAACATGGTCTTTGTAAAATTGAAGGGAATTTCCAAGGAAATTAAAACTGAATCCAAAAGGTGAAAGTCTGAAAACTTAGATAAGGTTTCTAGAAAAAAGATGGAACATAGAATGTCTTTTAAAGGTCTAATACAAAGCCAGTATTGAGGGCAAGTCTTTAAGTTCCAACCGCCTCTACATGTGAACCCATCTTGTTCCCTGAATAGATGGAGCATTCACTTGGCATCGGTTTTTGTTGGTTCAAGTAACCCTGCATGGTGTTGGCAACATGGATTGTAGTACCAGAATAACTCCACCAAGTGTTCTAAGAAACATGAGTCATTAAATTCAAAACACACTAAGGATACTAGATTACATTTCTTTTCAAGCCAATGCTTGAACTTGGGGCAGGTTTTCTTTATATGTCCTTTCTTCTTGCAAAAGAAATATTTGACACCACCTTTAAATTCTTTATTAAGAGGCTCTTTTCCTTCCTTTTCTTAAAAGGTTTCTTGTCTTGAGTCGTCAAATGTACACTTTCGATCCTCTCCTGATTCAATGTCCCTTCCTCTTGTACATACATGGTCAAAGGTTAATTAATTGACTATTTCTCCTTATGTGTTATAAGTGATTTTGAAGGGTGAAAATTCAAAGGGAAGTGAGTTAAGGATGAAGTGGACCAAAAATGACTCAGACAACTCAATCTCCTTTGATTTCAATCTTACGGCCATATCCCCCATCTGCATGATGTGCTCATGCACACCCTTGGTGCCTGTAAATTTCATATCACTAATAGATGTCAGATTCTAACTTGAAAATTAGGTTAATTATAATTGAATAACCCTTATAATTGTGTTATAGGTGGTTATTTATCGGTTTTCACTTGAAACGGGCATTTATTGAATTTGGCATTAATCACTGCTTATATTGCATATTTTTCTCTCCTGAATGATATTTCATTGCTTTTAGGGTTTATTTCTTCCTGAAATGATTTTTATGGATTTAATTATGGAATTTCAGGAGAATTTTGTGTGGAGAAGAAGATATTTACAGAAATATCATTAGTGGGGGTAGTGATTTTTAGGGCAAAAATCGTATTGAAAGGAGGGGAGTCGTGGACCAAAAAGAGGGGAGAAACAGAGGAGCAGCGGGCGAAAGGAGAGGAGAGCTCGAGAGAGTCTCCCTCCAGCCGCCGACCGTTCAGAGGGAAGACCCGAGAGGGCTCCCTTCGAACACTGTTCGTCACCGTCGTCCACCACCATCCGGCAACCGAGAACAGACCGAAGAGTGCTCGAGAGAGTCTCCGTCGCGGTGAGTTCGACGTTGCCATTTTCTGCTCTCCAGGCCGAGAGGTGACCCGAGAGGGCTCCTCCGACGTCGATCACCCATTTTCGACCATTTCCGAAGTTATTCCGACTCCGACCGAGACTCGAGAGAGCCGGTTAGAGGATTTCAGCTCCATTCCGTCGTCCGCCGCACCACCTCCATCTGTGGGTTTCTATCCTTTTTCGCCGGCGTCGTCTCTACCTCCGGCCACTCGCTCTTGCAACCCGAAACCATCAATTTCTGGAAATTGCAGCACCCGTGAGAACGGGCCATTTGCTGCCCGAGCGAGAGGAAGGAGAAGGGGAGTAATCCGGCATTTTGTAATTTAATTTTCCTACTTAGATTTTTAATGTTTATTAATTTTGATTTGAGAATTAATGTTTATCGAATATTTGTTTTCCGGATATTTGATTAAATTAGCTAGTTCGGGTAGGATTGTAATTTAGGTTGGATTTTGGTATTTTAATTCGATTTTTATTTTTCACTCTATGCACCCGAGAGGGGCTAGACACAAGGATTGAGAAATCGAATTCGTGATTACTTGGCGCTAGAGAGAGGCACGAATCACGGTAAAATCCAGAGTTGATAATTTTAGCATCATCACAATAGGAAATTGATTCTCTGCATTCTATTGTAATCCGATCTTTGTCATTAACTCTAGGCGCCTGAGAGGGGCTAGACGCAAGGATTGAGAATCCGGATTCGTGGTTACGTGGCGCTCAAGAGAGGCACGAATCACGGTAAAATCCAGAGTAATCAGTGAAATTCCTTGTTGTAATGTATGAATGCAAATGGAAATGCTCTTGCTTGCAAAAGACAGATAACCTCAGAAATAGCCTGGGCAAACCCAGGGACATGCACCGGGACAGTCGGTTGCTTAAAAATAAGTGCATGTGACAAAATGGTGGTAATACCAAAAGTATTCAGTGAAACAAAAATTACGCTGGTAATAGCAAAAGTGAGCTGGTAATAGCGTAAAATGGGTTTAAATCTGGAAGCAATGAGTTTCCTTAACTTTGAGGAAGAATTGTAAGTTGAAAGAAGTTGCAGGTCAAGATTGAAATTGGTATACTTCTTTTGTGAGATTGTCAGACAACAGACTTACTCTACTATTTTCTCTTAATTGTGATGTAACCAGGATTTTATTGTTATTTGTTGCCTCTTTGTTCTGTTGAAGTAATTGTTTGTGGGTCACATTGGTTTAGGTGGAGTAACAATGAGTGTATTTGGATTGATAATGTGTTATATTTTACACAGGTTTTCAAATTGAGCAGGGTTTCAAATGATTTTCAGATATTTTACGATACTAAGTGTTAGTCATATGCTAATGAGGAGTAAATTTTCTTTAGTTTTCTTTTTATATTGTTGATTTAGATGAATTTTGTGGGTAAATTCCAGGCAAACCCTCACGAGACACAACTCGTCCACTACTGTAAAGTAGGGGTTTAACGGCTTGTTGCATGCACTAAATGCAATCGTGTTCCCTACGAAAGTGGCATTTTGTTTTCCTAGGCTTAATTTTGGTTATGTTGTTGTTTTGCTAGGGACTAGCAAAGACTTAGGTTTTGGGGTGTGATAGATATCAGATTCTGACATGAGAACTAGGTTAATTATAATTGAATAACCCTTATAATTGTGTTATAGGTGGTTATTTATCGGTTTTCACTTGAAACATGCATTTATTGAATTTGGCATTAATCACTGCTTATATTGCATATTTTTCTCTCCTGAATGATATTTCATTGCTTTTAGGGTTTATTTCTTCCTGAAATGATTTTTAAGGATTTAATTTTGGAATTTTAGGAGAATTTTGTGTGAAGAAGAAGATATTTACAGAAATGCCATTAGTGGGGGAGGTGATTTTTTAGGGTAAAAATCATATTGAAAGGAGGGGAGCCGTGGACCAAAAAGAGGGGAGAAACAGAGGAGCCGCGGGCAAAAGGTGAGGAGAGCTCGAGAGAGTCTCCCTCCAGGCGCCGACCGTTCGGAGGGAAGACCCGAGAGGGCTCCCTTCGAACACTGTTCGTCACCGTCGTCCACCACCATCCAACAACTGAGAACAGACAGAGGAGAGCTCGAGAGAGTCTCCATCGCGGCGAGTTCGACGCTGCCATTTTTTGCTTGCCAGGCCTAGAGGTGACCTGAGAGGGCTCCTCCGACGTCGATTACCCATTTCCGACCATTTCTGAAGCTATTCCGACTCCGACCGAGACTCAAGAGAGCCAGTTAGAGGATTTCGGCTCCATTCCGTCGTCCACCGCACCACCTCCTTCTGTGGGTTTCTATCCTTCTTCGCCGGTGTCGTCTCTACCTCCGGCCACTCGCTCTTGCAACCCGAAGCCATCAATTTCTGGAAATTGCAGCACCCGTGAGAACGAGCCATTTGTTGCCCGAGTGAGAGGAAGGAGAAGGGGAGTAATCTGGCATTTTGTAATTTAATTTTCCTACTCAGGTTTTGAATGTTTATTAAATTTGATTTGAGAATTAATGTTTATCGAATATTTTTTTTTCGGATATTTGATTAAATTAGCTAGTTAGGGTAGGATTGTAATTTAGGTTGGATTTTGGTATTTTAATCCGATTTTTGTCTTTCACTCTATGCACCCGAGAGGGGCTAGACGCAAGGATCGAGAAATCGGATTCGTGATTACTTGGCGCTCGAGAGAGGCACAAATCATGTTAAAATTCAGAGTTGATAATTTTAGCAACATCACTATAGGAAATTGATTCTCTGCATTCTATTATAATCCGATCTCTGTCATTAATTCTAGGCGCCCGAGAGGGGCTAGACGCACGGATTGAGAATCCGGATTCGTGGTTACGTGGCGCTCGAGAGAGGCACGAATCACAGTAAAATCCAGAGTTGATAATTTTAGCATCATCACAATAGGAAATTGATTCTCTGTATTCTATTGTAATCCGATCTCTATCATTAACTCTAGGCGCTCGAGAGGGGCTAGACGCAAGGATTGAGAATCCGGATTCGTGGTTACGTGGCGCTCGAGAGAGGCACGAATCACGGTAAAATCCAGAGTTGACATTTCCTGTTGTGCAAGTAGTTAATTACATTATTTTTTGATAATTTACGATATAATTAGTATTTAGTTTAGATTAATTCATCATATTTGGTTAGGCTAGTTGATTGAAGAATACACAAAATTCAGTCCTCCCTATGGATATGACCCTCGCTTCCAGCTAGATTACATGAACGATTCGTACGCTTGCCAGGTATAAAAGCCGATGTAATTAAATTTTACATCAATAACACATTTGGGTTATTAGGGTATTGGCTAATGCCTTGTCGGAAATCTCAAACTGTTTCTGAATAACTTGAAGATATTCCTTTTCTTTGGCACATTCAGGAATGGATCCACGAATACTCTTCCCAATATGAGACTTAATAAACATCAAACTTAATCGATTGGATCCCACACAAAGTTCAAATGATATTTTCTCAATTTGGGTATTGGATTCAGTGGGATTTGTTGAATTTATGGAAAAGAAAAATACTTCATTAACTTCATTAACTTATTATAATCAAAGTTCATGAACCTCTATATATAATAGAGGAAGGTAGTAAAGTCCAATTACAATAAAACTATTTTTGTCCCAATTACACCCAAACTCTAACACTTAAAGATAAATCCTAGCATAATTAAATAACTCAATATAGATAAAAGACAAAGATAACTCAAACTAGAACTCTTCTAGGACGTGACCATAAGATAAAGATGCATTTGTGAGTCCTTCTTGATCTTCCAACTTATGTGATAAGGATGTCAGCTTGTCGTAATCATGGTGTCCTACTTCTTATGTGCTTGGGCCCAACTTGTGGGCCTTCCTTGGTTGTGTGACTCTTCTTATAATATTCTTAGATATGTGGGTCTTCCTTGGTCATGTGGGTTTGGGCCTATCTTCCAACAGGATTTGGAGGTTCATCCACTCAAAGTGCCAAGTAAAGATCCATGCACCCTAATAACTGGAGAATTTTCTCCTTCCACTCAAAATAATTCTCTCCATTCTAGGCAATAATAGAGAAATCAAAGTTTGGGATAGACAAAGTTTGAAGAACTGCAAAATAGACAACAAACTTACTAAATATGTAATGAAGCCAAAAAATTTGAATATTTACCCATATAAATAATTCAAACAAATAAATCAGCGTACCATTATAATCTTTCATGTGGGCTTAGATTATAACACATATACGATTTATATCTCTTTATGATGGGACCTAGAAATTTGTTTGTAAATGAATATTTTAGGCCTGTGGGCAACTATAATTTTTTTAAGTATTTATTTCCCATCCTAATTAATCACTTAAATATAACATTTACCTTGTGGGGTTAAATTATTATATCTCCATGATTAATCACAATTTTTTATGTCATTAACTGTACATGACTAAACTTAATGTCACTAGATATTTTCATAATTAAGAATGTTGTGGCAATTATTCAATTATTCAAATGTATACAAAAAATATGACATAAAAAAATTGACTAAAATTGATGTCAATTATTAATTCCTTATATTTAGGTCAACTTAAAATATGCATAAAAATGAAGTATGCATATAACGTAAATAAAAATTTTCACAATTGAAAAATTAATGAAATATGCATAGTATACAACTATATGTGCTTGCACAATTATTTAATTCATATGAATTTAAAGAGAAATTGCATAAAAACATATATACTGATTTTACTGTAATTTAAATATGTATTAAATGTGTATCTAACGATAACACATGAAGGTCAATGGGCCTAATGGTCATTGGCGTCAGAATTGTATCCAACGCAAAAATTTGATTTTGTGAACCGAGTTTGCTCGGCCTGTTCTCAAGCGAGTTGGGATGGGTGAGCCGAGCCGACTCAACATGTCCTTGCCACGTCTCATCCCATCCATGCGGCAACTTGACCCATTCGAGTCGAATCAACCCCGACTCGTTATTTAAATGAAACTGAACTTATGTTTCATTTTTTTTTCCAGCGCTCGAGGTTGTCTTCAATCTCTAGCCACACATAGAGTGACGATCGATGGTGGCCACCATCAGCCCCCCTTCGGATGTCAGGTGTCGGCATCACTGGCGCACCCCTCTTCGGCCAATGGCGCTCGTTTGCCATAGAGGCCCAAGAATGCAACGGACGAAGGGAGTCGTCCGTCGACGCATCCAACGCCACCCACCACATCCCACGCCACCCAGCGTGTAAGCCCGCCGCACAGTGCCAGGTTGTGAAACGTCATCCGTCGACATTTTCTCAACTAAAATGAAGCCATGATCAGAGAGGAAAGCTTTGATACCAAATATTAGACTTCAAATCATGAACTTCTAAACCAAAATAAAATTCATAAAACTGAAACGAAAACATACCTCTCGTCATGGGGATCAATTTTAGAGGTTCATAAATGGCAACGTCCAGACATCCCTCTGCTAGACCAGATCCAAACTTAAACTCCTTTCCATCAAAGAGAGAAAAGGTTGTAACTATTTCCAGTTAAACCCAACGACCACCATCCACCCAGGAAACCACCGAGTGAATGGGTCATTTATGGAAACTGACTTACACTAATTTCTTTCTTCCACCTAGTGGGATGAGTTTGTATTAGACCTGCCACAAATATAGAGTAATACACTTCAAGTGCCAACACGTTTTGGTTAACAACTTGCTCGTTTAAAAGTCATTTGTCAAGCCATAAACTTTTGTTTTTCCTATGTTTAATCTTTCACTAGTACTCTTTCGAAATGTAACATGGTTTGGTGTGTAAAAATCTTTGTCCATTCTAGAAAATCCATCTAATATGTTTCTCTAAGGGTCTATTTGGAACCCCTAGAAAATAAAAGAAAAGAAAAGAAAATGAGAATTTGACCATTATTATTCCCAAAAATAGTTAATGAAAATGAGATAATGATCAAATTCTCCTTTTCACTAACTATTTTTGGGAATAATAATGGTCAAATTCTCATTGTATTTTATTTTATTTTCTTTTCCATGGGTTCCAAACAGACCCTAATAGTGGGTTAGTATTGCGAAAGTACTCTAAATAGAATCCTCTTCAATTAGTAGTCTCCACAACAATTTGCTAACAGTAGGCAACTTAGTCTTAGACTCCTGCCCTCTATGGCCTTTGCACTAGCTACTTGAACTTTTTCTTCTCATCTACTCTTCACCATGAGAATACGTGGGTTCCAATTCTTTGTAATGTCAATGGATGAATACCTAGATAGACCAATTTGTCAGTCTAAATTAACAATATTTATACTTAGGTCTTAGTGGCACAAAATCACTATGTGTCTAGTCTCATTGTACAACTTGATTGGACCTATTAATTGATATATTAGGACATTACCAAAGTAATAATCAAAATTTCAATGCTTATAATGCTTGGAGAGACTGAGTTGGAACATGCAACAACTAAGGTGTGATTGGGCTATTTGCCCATCTTTACTTTTCATCCATTGAGCCTAGATGTCACTAGGTTACTCTTACTTTTACCTAGACCAATAGGAATTCCAGAATACTTGTGAGCCCTTCTACATGAGTGATCTCACGTAAATTACAAATTTCCCTCACAGCATCTCTAAGGATGCCACTCTTTTCGGTTTCCATGAAGTAGTAGAACGCACTCCTTGTAGAGAACATCTAAACTTTTTTCGTGTATGCAACTGAGAAAGGTGGGTGATTTTAGGGTTTTAACACGATCATGGGGTTGCCTATGGATAAAAATGGTGGTTCAATCACTCAGCTGATCAAATGAAGAGCTGGCATAGGAAGTTTGGTAGAATTTGGCTAGCAAATCACAGACTTCAAAACATAATGAGTGGGTTCATTCTAGGAAGAGTGAGAGAGTGAGGCTTGTGCTCCCATATGCTAACTGCATGAACCGTTGTTTTTTAAACAATCTTAATGGTGATGAATCCAACAAAGGTATCAGAGGAATTCAACGTGTCTATGATCAAGAAAACTATATATATCAATTCTAAAGAAGAAGAGGAACAATTGAAAGTTTCAACCATTAAAAAGTATTGTACAAAATATTCCATGTGATAGGTAAAAAATACAATTGATCACAATTAATCACATTGATTGGACTATCTCTACCAATCAGACGCATATGTGGCAGCACATGGCTATTTTTCTCCAATCATAAGTGTAGTAAATGTAGTTTTTAAGATTCCATGGTTGATAACTTCAATGTAAGGTAGAGAAATAAGGAAGAAGGAAGAAGAAGAGCAAAGAAGAAAGAAGAGAGAAAAGAGAGTGAGAAGAGGGATGACTGAGTGTGAGAGAGTATGATGGCTTGTTCATGAAAGTGAGGAGAGGATTAAGGGGGGGTTAGTCAACTTGAAGTCCGAGATGTTCTTCAACCGCATGACGCCCTTCAACAGTTGAAGTCGTTAGTGGAGCGCAGATGACATTTCATCAGGATGCAGGGGATGAAGCGGTACTTCATCTCCATGGTTTAAAATCCTTCATCTCAAAGAAGGCCATATTTGATCTTCTTTGAGATGAAGGACGCGCGACGCTTCCTTTTCCCCTCTCTCTCCTCGCACCCCCCTCTCTCGCGCGTCCTCATTTTCCTTTTTTTCTTCCTCTCTCCCACACTCTGTCTAAGAAACTCTCCAAGCGGCGAAGCCCCAACGGACTGCAATTCACCACCGGAGAAGCAGGAGACTCCGTCGGCGAAATTTCCGCAAGGGTTCTCTATTCCGGGGGGCAGAGAAACAGAGCTTAATAGGTTTCCGAGAGCCCTCTGTCTCGGAAACTCTCCACGCGGCGAAGGCCCAACGGGCTGCGATTTGCCACCAGAGAAGCAGGAGACTCCGTCGGTGACATTTTCGCTCAACCTCCATCTCGGCAGCACAGCGGCAAACGACCTGTCGGCAAAATTTCCGTAGAGGAGGAAAAAGGCTTCCGATTAAAATTTTCCTAAGTTAGGAAAATTTAATCAGCACAGTACGCTGAGTCGCGTGCCGGACCGGGGTTACTGAACCGAGTCAACCCAGGCCTACTCGGACCGGGTCAACTAAAAAAAAATAATAATAAATAAAAATAAGCTCCAATTTTGGGCGTCCAGAGGGTGGACATAGCTATCACGGATGCTACTTGGGGACATGTGGAGATGTCAGCATACAGATCCTACTTTCGAGCTTGAGGACAAACCGTATTGATCTGCTCCGTAAATTCGGTTGGAGCTTGATTAGTTGCTTGGATTGATTTTCTTTGTTCATCGTGATCTCTGGTTTTTCGTTGTCGTGGGAAGAAGACACTGTTAGAAAATTTGATTTTCCTAAGTTAGGAAAAACTTAATGTGGCACCGGTTCAGCGCCTGACGCAACCCAGCAACCCAGCAACCCAGCACTATATCAATTTTATTACTATATTAAACATCATATTTAAGTCTCTGGTAAATAAAATATAATTAAAATATGCATTTGATTAATTAATTACTTTTAATTTTGTGAAAATATATTATTAATTAATACCTTGTAAAAAATCTATCTTATGTTATTAATATAATATTTTTTTAATCATTAATCATATTTATTTTTTATTTACACTATTGTATTAGTGATTTAATAGTGGCAATTAAAATATTGTTAACTCAAACACTTGGTTTAATTAACTCATTTTTATAATTAATAAAATCAATGGATTTAAATTTCGAAGATGAAGATGAAGATGAACTTGTCCACACTAACACCCTATTTCGAAGATGAAGATCAAATTTCCAATTTGTTGACTAACCCCCCTAAGGTAGTGAGCTTAGATGCCCTAATCCCCCCTCTTAAACTTTATTTTTAGATTTAAAAAATACAACGATTACAAGCATACCATTCACCCTAGTAGCTATAAATAAAAGACCAATGATCATAGCCTTATTATATCAATGACACTCAAGATTGATCATATCTTTTAACACTCCCCCTCAAACTGGTGGTGAGAAGATATCATATATCCCCAGCTTGGTGCATACAATGGAGAAAACTTTTGAACTAACTGATTTTGTGAGTATATCAACAAGTTGGCCACCTTCCATCGTCACATTGCATTCTCAAGAATTTGGCCATACACACATTGTCATTCCTTGTGCCATAAATGACACCAAGAAAAAACAGCTCCCATAATGAGATAGAGGTTCAATCTTGAAGAATGGTAAGTTGAATTTACTCTTACCCCAATTCATCTTGAGGGGGATGTTAAGGAGAAATATTTTAAAATTCTAGTAAATTTATAATTAAATTTATGTACTAAATATATTTGTCTTGATTTTAAAAAATCAAGATAAAATATCTGTGTTTTATTTATTAATTAAATCTATAATTAACTACATCAATCAAAGAAAATTGAATCCTTGATTTAAAGATTTGGATTCTCTTATTGGCCTATAAATAGTCATGAAGTTGTTGTTTCAATGAAAATTTCTCTTTTCCTCTCTTCCTCTCTTAGTTTATGGATTAGACTCCTAGGATAGAACCATGTAAAATTTCCTTGTGCATTTTATGTTTTTTCCCCACTTTCATTTTCACATAGACAGAGTAAGTTTTGTTTAAGACTACAAAAAAGGGCCAGAAGATTATTTTTTACTGTGGCACTAATTTTACACAGCACAATCACCTTATTGACCAAACTTCATTCCACAATCACATTTGATAAAACCACAACCCCCTACATGGTCATACAAACAGCCATAAGTCTTTAACGTTTAGATCACTAACATGTTTGATTACCGAGGATGCGAGATTAGAGCTCTGGATCGGATAATCTTGGCGTTGGAACAGCCATCAGAGGTTTAGCCTTCTTCAAAACGATACCAAACTTCTCAGAAACATCAAGCTCTGTTCCCTCAGGCAGTTTCCAGTCAAATGAGTGCAGGAGCGTGGCCATTACATACATTAACATCCTCTCTGCAAGGGCCATACCAGGGCATATCCTCCTCCCCGACCCAAACGGAAAGTAATGGAAGTCATTGCCGGTGAACTCACGTTTGCCTGTAGCAGTCAAGAACCTCTCGGGTCTGAACTCTTCTGGAGATTCCCATGCTGCAGGGTCCCTTTGAATCGCCCACATGTTCACCAAGACGCGAGAGGCCTTGGGGACCATGAAACCACCCAGTGTAGTCGACTGGCTTGGGGTCCTGGGCAGCATGAGTGGAACGACAGGGTGGAGACGAAGGACTTCCTTTACAAAAGCGTTTACATAGTGCAGGTGAGCTAGGTGGGTCTCCTCCACGGGATGATTCTTCCCCACGACTTTGTCCAGCTCTTCTTGGGCCTTTTTCATAACCTCCGGATGCTTCATCACCTCTGTCATTGCCCACTCCATTGTTGTCCACGTCGTGTCGTTACCCGCCAGCACCAAGTCCTGTCAAGGAAATCAGGATAAAGCTGAAAAAGGGGTGTCTTTGGATCTGATCTAGAAGAATCATCGTAAACAAATTAGGGTAAATTTGATAGAGGGGGAGGAGGCACTTGCCATGAGCAAAGACTTGATGTGAGATCTGGAGAGGGGTGTTTTTGGATCGCCACTCTCCTGTATCTTCAATAATATCTGGAGGAAATCTCTGGTTCGCTCGGTGTTTCCCCTTTTCTGGCTTTCATTAATGAGGTAGTCGAGGATTTGCTCAAGCCTAACTCCGGCCTTCTTCGTCTGGCGGAAGACTCCCCCCAAATCAAACGGAGCGAGAACCGGAAAGAAATCCGACACATCAGGCTTGTAGAAAACACCCGTCAGGTATTCTACCACTTGCTGAAACTCGTCTCCTACCTGATGCTTCTCCTCGTCAGAGACCGACCTTCCCCAAAGCAATCCCGTAATCACCTTGTACATCACCACGAACATCACCTTCCCCACGTTAATCGGAGCTCCGGCGCCACCGTGGAGCTCTGCCACCATCTCAAGGACAGCGCTTCGGCGGAAGTCGTACGAAATATCCAACTTTGAGCTGCTAAGCATCTCTCCCATGCACACCCTCCGGAGCATTCGCCACTGCGCCCCATAAGGAGCCCACCCCATGCCGTGAACCGCGCTCAATAAAGCCATCGACGCCGGCGGCACGTCGCGGTTGGCAAAAGTGGTGTCTTTGTCTTTGAGAAGCTCCATCGCCAAGGATGGAGAGCTCACCACTACGAAGAGCTTCTGGCCGAGCCTAAGGCTAATTATGGGGCCGTATTCGTGAGCTAAACGAGCAAACCAACTGTGGATGTCGGGTTCCAGATAGGGGAGGCAGCCCAGAAGGGGGACTCCTCGGGGCCCCGGTGGTAATGGCAGTCGGCTTTTGCTAATTTTCTTGGCGAGAAGCGCCCAAACTAGAATAGCCGCCACAGCCGCAATAAGGAACGGCCCCAAAGATCTGAATTCTTCGTCGTTGGGATTGCTTCTTACCCCTGCCCATGACCACGATGTCTGAACCGCGCCTGTAAACTTGTTTCGGAGGTCCATAATTTTTGCAGTCTCCATTTGCAGATTAAGCTCAAGCTTCTAAAACAATAGAGACGACATCGATTAGCAACTTAATACTGCTTAGCCCACTTTAGAATGTCCATGGCTAGACAAGAAACTTGCAGAAGCAAATCCACGAGATCGGTCAGGACGGAGTGGAGAAGATAAGTCTGAACTCGAGGCTGTTGATCGTCTGAACGTAGTAGCCCTAGGTCTTGTAACACTTCGTAAACCCACTATCACCACTCAGTCTGTCGAACCACTAGGAATACATGCCACGAGAGCAATCTATCTAGTTGTTGGCTAAGATCCATTCCGAATGTTCGAGAAGAGAGTAGTGCTGTCCACTCGTCAAAGCGAATCGATTAATTAAAGATCCTCTCTGAGAATCTGTTTGGCACTTTTGGTACAATGATTGATTCCAGAATTTTGTATAAGATAACATCAAGAAGTTTTTCTAGGTCAAATAAAAAAACTCTCATTTTATTTTATTATTTTTCTTTTCCATAGGGTTCCAAAAAGACCCTCGTATTGGGAAAGTACACTAAATAGAATCCTCTACAATTGGTACTCTCCACAACAATTTGCTAGCAATAAGCAACTTAGTCTTAGATTCCTGCCCTCTATGGCCTTTGCACTAGCTACTTGAACTTTTTCTTCTCATCTACTCTTCACCATGAGAATACGTGGGTTCCAATTCTTTGTAATGTCAATGGATGAATACCTAGATAGACCAATTTGTCAGTCTAAATTAACGATATTTATACTTAGGTCTTAGTGGCACAAAATCACTATGTGTCCGGTCTCATTGTACAACTTGATTGAACCTATTAATTGATATATTAGGACATTACCAAGGTAATAATCAAATTATCAATACTTGTAATGCTTGGAGAGACTGAGTTGGAACATGCAACAACTAAGGTGTGATTGGGCTATTTGCCTATCTTTACTTTTCATCCATTGAGCCTAGATGTCACTAGGTTACTCTTACTTTTACCTAGACCAATAGGAATTCCAGAATACTAGTGAGCCCTTCTACTTGAGTGATCTCATACAAATTACAAATTTCCCTCCTAGCATCTCTAGGATGTCACTCTTTTTGGTTTCCAAGAAGTAGTATAAGGCTTAAGGTTGAATTACCCACTCCTTGCAAAGAACATTTAAACTTTTTCATGTATGTAACTGAAAAAGGTGGGTGATTTTAGGGTTTTAACACTGCCATGGGGTTGCCTATGGACAAAAATGGTGGTTCAATCACCCAACTGATCAAATGAAGAGTTGGCATAGAAAGTTTGGTTGACTTTGGCTAGCAACTCACAGACTTCAAAACATAATGAGTGGGTTCATTCTAGGAAGGGTGAGAAACTGAGGCCCTTGCTTCCATATGTTAAGTGCATGAACCATTGTTTTTTAAACAATCTTAATGGTGATGAATCCAACAAAGGTATAAGAGGAATTCAACATGTCTATGATTAGAATATATATAATTTCCAAAGAAGAAAAGGAACAATTGAAATTTTAAACCATTAAAAAGTATTTTACAAAATATTCCACGTGATAAGTAAAAAATACAATTGATCACCATTAATATGTTCATTTGGCTACCTCTGCCAATTAGATGCATGTGTGGCAGCACAGAGCTAGTTTTGTCCAATCATAAGCGTAGAGAAAGAAGGAAGAAGGAAGAAGAAAGAAGAAAAACAAAGAAGAAAGAAGAGAGAAAAGATAGTGAGAAGAGGGATGACTGAGCATGAGAGAGAAAGAGGACTTGTTGGTGAAAGTGAGGAGAGGATTAAGGTAGTGATCTTAGATGCCCCAATCCTCCCTCTTAAACTTTATTTTTAGATGTAAAAAATATAATAATTGCAAGCATACCATTCACCCTAGTAGCTATAAATAAAAGACAAATGATCATAGGCTTATTATATCAATGACACTCAAGATTAATCATATGTTCTAACACTCCCCCTCAAGCTAGTGGTGAGAAGATATTATGTATCCCCAGCTTGGTGCGTACAATGGAGAGAACTTTTGAGCTAACTGATTTTATGAATATATCAGCAAGTTGTCTGTGAGATGAGACATATTTGAGACATAATGCCTACGTGCAGCTTCTCTCTAACAAAGTGACAGTCAAATTCGATATGTTTAGTTCTCTCATGAAAGATTGTGTTGGAGGAAATGTGGACTGCAACTTGGTTATAAGAGTGGAGTTTCATCGGGCCACCTTTGTAGAATCCCAACTCTGCTAGGAGGGATTTAATCTATAGAAGGTCGCTTACCGCATGTACCATAGCTCTATATTCCGCTTCGACATTGGATCTTATAACTACATTTTATTTTTTACTCTTCCCTGTAACAAGGTTGCCTCCAATTAGAGTACATTACTCCAAGGTAGATTTTCTATCATCTAAATATCTAGCCCAATCTGCATCTACACAACTTTCAATATTTAGATGACCATGACATTTATATTAATACCTTGTCCTGGAGCCTTTTTCAAGTATATGAAGATTCTCTCTAATGTTTGCCAATGAGAAATCTGAGGTTTATGCGTGTATTGACTGACAACACTAACTGCAAATGAAATATTTAGTCTAGTCACAGTAAGATAAATTAACTTTCAAACCAGCCTTTGGTACTTGGCCACATCAACATCTTCTCCAGAACCAGAAAATAATTTTGCATTTGTATCCAAAGGGGTGTCAGGAGAGCGACATCTCATCATTTATGTGTCTTTATGCAAGTCAAGTACATATTTTCTTTATGATAGAATAATGTCATGTCTGGACTGAAGGACTTCAATACCAAGGAAGTACTTGAGGAGTCCCAAGTCCTTTGTTTTGACTTCACTGCATGTCATTTGTTTGACTTGATGAATACTGTCATTATTACTACCCATCAAAATAATATCATCCACATACACAACAAGTAGTACCACACCTTTATTAGTGTGCTTGAAAAATACATAATGGTCCACAAAACACCTTGTGAACCCAAACTGAAGTATAACTTGACTAAACTCGCCAAACCAAACTCACGGAGATTGCTTCAGACCATATAAAGATTTTTGTAAGTGGCATACCAACTCCCCCTCAACTACATATCTAGGTGGTTGCCTCATATAAATGTCTTCCTTAATATTGCCATTGAGAAAAGCATTTTTTACATCAAGCTAAAAAACTGACTAGCGAGACTTAACAACAAGAGATAATAAAAGATGTACCGAGTTTAGAATTTCATGTGACAAGCATAGTCACTACTTGTTCAATTAAATAAATAATTAATTATTACATTAAATAGGTTACTTGGTTGGTTAATTAGCACAAATGATTGGGTAAGTAATTATTTTCTTACCTAATTAGTAACAATTCAATTAGGTAATGCATTAATTACTAATTAATTTACTAGTATTAGATGTGATCAAATAGTATGTCAGTTTGGTTGTTCACACCGTTTCTATTAATCCTACTAAGCAAATTAATTGAATCAATTATTTCTCAATTAATTAGTTAATTATATAATTAGAATGTATCACATTAATTAGTTAATCAAATAATTACTATGTTGGCCATGGCGGCTTCTCAAGAAGGGGGTGAATTGGGATTATAAATTAAAATTTTAACTAAGCTAAAGGTTCATATAAGTTGTGAATAATTTAAATGCATAAATCTCATTGTGCATGTAAAAGTCATGTCGATAAACACATTCAATAAACTTGCATAGGTTAGTCCACAATGAACTTGAATTGAAGTGAAGAAATAAACTTGCACACAACCAAGGGGGGGTTAGTCCAATTTGAACTTGAATTAAAGTGAAGAATTGAATTGAACTTAAATGAATTGATTCAACTTCAACTCATCTTTGGGTGTTAGTGTAGACAAGTTCAAGTGCACTAGAAAACAAATTCTAGTATTAGTGCCCCCATATGAAAAGTAAGATAAAAAATGAGAACGAGTAACCTTTTATAATATACTTAAATAGAACATATATCTAAACAGATAATTAACTAAAATAAACATGGTTACTACACATATAAGTGATTTAACGTATAATATTAGAATATATTAATATTTTAATTAATAAAAAACTATATTATATTACTTGATTATTATAGTTTATTATAAATTAATACAATAATTATGTGTGACTAGAATAAATTATTAATAATAAATAAATAAAAATAAAAAATAACATAAGAGAATATAATAAATAAAGAAATTATTTTTTAAATAACATAAGATATGTTTTAACATTAAAAACGACTAATTTAATACAATAATAAAAAATTAATATAGTAAATATATATATATATATATATATATATATATTAAAACCATTGGTTTAATTAATTATAGCAATGGGATAATTAAACAAAAATAATTTATCAAATATTTGTTTTAACAATATTTTAATTATGACTATTAAATCACTAATTTAATATAGTAATTATAATATAAATATATTAAATAAATAAAAATAATTATTTTAAAAATAAACATTATAAATTATTATTTTTATGATGATGGTTTAATTTTTCCTAACTTAGGAAAAATTAAACCATCGTCTTCCTCAGTGCGCGTCGTCTTCCTTAGCAACGGGCCAGTGGGCAACGGCGATAGAGGCAGCGCTCCTACGATACGCAGAGAGGGAGAAAAGAGGAAGGCTGAGAGAGAAGAAAAGTCGGAAGGCCGAGAGATAAGAGAAGCCAGGAGGCCGAGAGGCTCTGTAACAGAGGTTCGGCCTCCCGTGCTCTACGACGGAGGTCGAGAGGGTAGGAGAGGAGAGGGAGGAAGGCCGACAGTGGGGGGGGGGAGGAGTAACGCGCGTCGCGTGCTTCAATTGGTTGATTCACAAAATAGGTCTGAATCAATTTTTCCCGATTTTTGCCTAAGAGAATGAAGTAATGTAATTCATTCTACTCTAACGACATTATTTAATGAACTAGGTAATGCGAGGGGAATTCATTCCACTTCATTGTGGATTGACCCCCCCCCCCAAAGGACAATTTTTTCTGTTATTGATGTTTCCCTAATGGTAGTAACACCCAAGAACCTTTGCTTAGGAAATTTTTACTATATGCTCTAATAGCTAGAAATTACAAAGAGTTACTAAGCAAATTAATTGAATTGAATTAATTAGTTAATTAATTAATTATTTATATAATTTAGATTTTGTTCAATTAATTAGTTAGTTAAATAATTACTACTTATTCGATTAAATAACTTATTAATTACTAAATTAAATAAGTTAATTGGTCGATTAATTAGCACAAATGATCGGGTAACCAATTATTTTCTAAGTAGTAATTATTTAATTAGATAATGCACTAATTACTAATTAAGTAACAAGTATTAGTTGTGGTACAATAATTATATATTACATTAAATGGGTTATTTTTTAATATAAGAATTAGTTAATTAACTACTTAATTACATGATTAGGTTTTATTGACTAATTAATAGGTAATTATTACATTGATCAATTAATATTTTTATTATATTGAAGTTTTTTAATTAAATCAGGATGATGACAATTATGAAAATTATGATAAGATAGTGGCAGTTTTGATAAAGAAAAAATTATTTTTGGTCTATTTGTGTCAGAAAATTATAATTTGTATATAAATAATGGAAATAAAAATGAAATAAGAGGTTGCTTCTTAACCATTTAGTGCTTCTCCATATCGTTTTCACCGTATCTTAACCATTTCTTAAAGTCAAGAAGAACTAAGTGAATAAGAAAGATTTTTCTTCTTCTTTTCCATAGCTTTTCATAGCTTCTTGTTAAATATTTTACACTTATGATTATACTTACAATATTTTACTTCAAAAAAGTTTACTTCTCCCAGTGAATTTAAATTCGATGTCGGGGTTTTTTATTTACAAAAGCCATTTTTCTTGTAGTGTCTCCATGACAGAACCATCCCTTTTGCTAGAATAACGTTTGGCAAATTTGAACTAAATAAAAAATTCAAAATTTTATATGAACAAGGAATTGTGGGAATTTGGACAGTCAGAATTTTCTCTTGTTCGCGATGACTGTATTGTTGACTATGGATAACTTCACTATTGCAGCGAAGACTACCTATTCATATATTCGTTCAGATTCATATATACACATTAAATAACAGAGAATCAAAATTCATAGCTCTTCTTCTTCATCGTCGTCCATGGAGTCCGAATCGTCCAGGTTAACGGCCACAACCTTAGAAGAGCTCATCTTCGTCAACGGCTGAGACAAGGGAGAAGTGTGTTTCTTCTTCTCCCTCGCAACCTCGCACGTTTCCAGTTCTTTCTTCAGGTCTCCGGGTGGCAAAAAGCAATCCATAGACAACCCCCATATGTTAAAATCCACTTCCTCGATCGTCCATGTCTCCTCCATGGACGTCCGAGTGTGGCTCTCAGAGTTGTCCCCGAACCTAAACAAAGACACTGTAGTTGTGCCGGAATGAGCGACATTAACGCCATCCACAAGCTTGTAGTCCTCTATTAAAGAAGCCATGGTGGTTTCCCAGTAAACACTGTCACCGACTAAGGCCTTGATTCTTAGAAGGTGCGAATCTTCGAACTGGACGAGAAGGCCAGTTCTCTGGCTGAAGAAGCCCCATACGGTGTGGCGTATGATCTCAACATTGTTGCCACTCCTGGCCTTCAACGCTGAAGGCTCGGCGTCCAGCTTCAGCAAGAAACAATCTTCATCATTTATCGTCTTTTCACCTATGCAGATGGCATTGGAGAACAAGTTGGCCGTGGACCTTGGATCAAGACCCTGCGCACATGGCATCAATAACATTCTTTTAGATTTTATCAAGAAAAACAAACCCATCCCTTGTTTCTTTCTGACCCTGCCCATCTTGCATAATGTAGTCAAATTGAAGACAGGAAGAAACGTGGCTAGACATGTCCAACAACCATGGGAATCAGTGCAAAAGTCTTTCTTCTTAACAAAGAGGAAGAAGAACCAAAAGGGGCTGCTTTCTTTGATGAAATTGTTATACTTTCACTTTAGCTTTAACAAAGAAAATCTGTTCTTTCAGTCAACCAAATCTCGTTTGCTATGTGAACTATAAATAAATAACAGTAAGAAATTTGATATGAATTGACCCTAAAAAATAAGAATTCAACTGAAAATTCACCTGTAGGGACCGGCGTAAGGGCCGGGGTGGTCCTCTGGAAGCGTGAGATTGATGCCATGGAGTCTGTCTCCATGCCACCTTGCCGTCGCTTCCGGCACTAATCTTACTGCCGGAGACAACGAGCTCTAGACACCACAAATTGGGTCTCTTCTGCCACAGCACAAACCCTCCAACCTCGCTGTTTTGGCATCTCTTCACCTTCATCGTCTTGTTTTTGCTATTCTGAGGACCACCTCCAGATTCAAATTCAGAAGCTGACATCGTTACTTTCCCCATTGCATACATGCTGTTGATGGAGCTTAGAACCTTCTCACCGCCGGTTGCAGCGACATATTGCTGGACGATGTACTTCGCCATCGATGCCTCCTGCTCGACGCATTTTGATCAATAGTGATTAGTAATCTCAATTCATTAACCAAGATTTCTAAATGGCCACCTCTACAAAAACTACTAAAACGACAACAGGAAAAGAAAAAACTCACAATAGGATGATCTTTGATGTTGCGGTTGAGATAGTGGTCTCCGCAGATGGGGAGAGGGATAAGAGGAGCACCGACTACTCCTAGTAAGAGCTGCAGCTCTGCTTGTCTTCCTCCTAAGATAGACGACGGAGGTGAAGATCTCTCCACATGGCACCTCATCCATTTCTTCATGTTTTGCCAGGATCTCCCTTTGTTGTTGTTGCCATTGTACGTTGTGAATACTTCCTCAGGAATTGGGACTTCGAGGACAGTCTCCAACCCATCTTCTCGGTCGAAATTGGGGCAGAGCTTCCTCATGAGAGTAAGGGAGAGGTGCTGACGGATAGAGGAAGACCCAGAGATCGATGTATCTGTATCCTCGTCAATGGAGAAGACGATGTAATACTGTAGAGGGAAACAGGCGGAGGCCACTACATCAAGTTAGTAGTTAAACGCGGACCCCATTCTAACGTGGGCCGCCATTCTCCTTGTCGACGTCGTGACTGCACGCTCTTTCTCTCTCTTTGAAATTGAAACTTTCAGCTTTTACTTTACTCCAAAAAACTTGTCCTGCTCTTTTTCTTTTCTTCGTTTTCTTTTTCTTTTTCATGTCTCAGTAGTATTTCATATCTGATACCAGATAGAACCACCGACACAGACAGTAATTGTGCGATCATGCAGTTCAATTACGAGTTAGATTTCATTGCCACCCACATCAATAATTAAAAGCATTCCAAACCAAGCATGTCGTGTACTTGTCCAGTAGTTGCAGATGAGACGGCCAACCAATGCAGTTAAAGAATTGAAAAAATCTGAAATTCTCAACTCTTATTAGCATCCCATTCTCCCTGAAGTTGATGAACGAGGGTTTAAATTTTCTATGAAGTTCTCCTGCAGCTTATCTAGGCGATTAAATTTATGGTATCAACCTTTAAAAAAAAAAAAAAAAAAGACGAAAAGATGCCTTCCACGTTCTAATTCCGAATCCTAACGTTTCCGATGTTAATCTACAAAGGCACATCTTTGAATTCCCGCAGTGTTGTTTTTAATAATCAGTATTCTGCCTCTCAAATCAAATGTCTTCTTCCTTACTCTATTTGCGATTTCCCGTAGCCTTGACATGCCTGAGAATCCGGATAGGGTAGATTTCTTGCCATGAATGCCGCCAAAGCGATGCCGACAGTGTGGGAAATTAGGAATGTATCTTCACTTACTTGAAAGAAACATTGTCTGGTTTCGGTTTACTCCTTTTGAGTGCGAATGACCCCACCACGAGCTGCTTGATTTGCCTTTTCAGCGATTATCACGCCACCGTCGCCGCCTGGATGAGCGGAACATTTAGACGCAGTACATGCGGCCGGCAGGCGGCAGGTGGAAGTACCCTTCCAAGTTGCAAGTTTCAATTGTTGCGAGATAAAAAGGTAAAATTCGCAAGAAAGGTAGAATGCCCCTCCCAAAGTAGAAATTAAAAGGCAAGAGCACCCCTCCGGGCAAGGAGGCATTCTAAGTAGCCCTTGAGCTATTAAGATATTAATGGTCATAATCTTAGGAGTTTAAAATTTTGAGCTCAAAGTTAGCTTTTACATCATTCCTTTGCTTTTGACAAATTTCATAGCCATGGAGGGAGGTAGGGGTGGAATCGAACCGAGCTGGTTCGTGAACTGTTCGAGCTCGGCTCGGTTTGGATTTAGGGTGGAATCGAACCGAGCTGGTTCGTGAACTGTTCGAGCTCGGCTCGGTTCGGCTCTATAAATCCCGAACTCGAACCGAATTCGAGATGAGGTTCGGGATCGTTTAAGTAAACGAGCCGAGTTCGAGCTAACCGTCGTTCGATTTGGCGGCTCACGAGCCGGATCGTTACTTAACGAGCAATTTTTGGGCCCGAACCCTCTTTGACTTTGTGTTTTGTCTTCACCGAAAGAGTAACTTTCTGTTATTTCATCAATTTCTAGGAGTAGCAAATCAGGGATTCGAGAGGCTTGATAAATCAAATGAAAATTGGAAGAAAATCATTGATGGCGATGCGAAGTTCCCTCAGTCAAATCTTTCCCAAGCCTAAACAGAGAAAGAAGAGGTCTACAATCTGGCCCTTTCGGTAAGTTTTCATTTTTATTCGATTTCATCGTCTATTTCTACGATTTCTTCCTCAATCTCTTTGTTCTTCGTTGTCAATCATTTTTTTTTAACCGATGAACAATTTATAGTGGTGAACAACTTGTTGAAAAGTTATGGGACAAAAGGAAGTTCATCTGCCCCCTCTCTCTCTCAACTAGAGGTGCTTGCGGCCATTAGAGCGGAGACCAAATCTAGAGGTGAGCAGAGCCTTTCAAAACCAAGCTAGTGACGAAAGCAGGGCAAACACGCACCCCGCAGGTCGGATCAGCCCGCCCCTTATTTTTCTGTGAATTATTGCTATTTTTTTTGTTTTAATGGTGGTTTTAGAGTTCTATTTTTGTGAATTAATGCCAGTCTTTTAGGCATGTATAAGATTATTTTATACTTTGCATGATTCATACAGACATGTCGGCATACAAAGAGTACTTCTACAGAAAGAAATGAGAAAGTAGTTTTAAAAGAATAAGTGTTCATGAAACACTTGAAGCATAATGTGAAAATTTGTTGCTTCAGGAAAAAAAAACATGAGTTTTGGTATCAAAGCTGTCTCAGGAGTACAAAACAATAGAAACTTTTGCTAAAGTAGTACTTAGATGATTCCACAAGTACCAAATAGTAGAGACTTCCACTAAAGGAGTATAAAATTAAGTTAAAAAGGTATATAATTCAGTCTAAATTAGCAGCAACAATATCAATATGAAATCTGCTTAAATTATCTACAACAATATCAATATGAAATTAGTTGCAGGTTTAGGTTCATCAAAAGGTTCTCCTTATATCAATATTTTGTTCGACCATGTCCATGTTTATAACCAAAGTGTAGTTATAAGAAATTATAAGTTAGATCAAAGAGTAGGTATAAGCAGAACCTACTAAAAAGTAGATGGTCATATGTGTTCTTTAGCTTCTTATCAAATCTGAGAAATAAATTTCATATCAACATAAGAATTAAAAGATAACAAAACTTATCTACTAAAACAAATATTTTGGGTGTTCTGTTACAATTATTCATTATTGAAATAGATAAAGTATAGCTAGAAACTCCAAAATACAGAAAGTTACTCGATATTTTAACTAACCATATGTAATTTTACATGGCTCGAACTCGAGCCAACCCCTTAAGAATGCCATAGTCCTATAAATTCCATAATGAACCCCTTACATAATAGAAATTGTTTCTATCTCCTCTCTCATCTATGTGTCTTCATTTATTTTTTAATCTTTCTTTTTTTGGATTTAGCTTTGTTGTTTGGATTGTTTTTTTTTAATTTTTAATTTTTTTGTAGAGTAAGAATGTCAACACCTCTTGCTCAATTGACATTACTAGTTAACACTAGTTTTAGTGTGGCCTTAGATAATGACTCAATTCCAATAGAGTTGTATCCCCTTAGAACTACTAATGTAACAGAAGTGAACCTAGATGAAGGTACGCTAAATGAGGAAGCAAGTGACTCTATCTAGAGTTCAAAAAAACAAAAAAGGTTTTGTGTGTGGTTGAAATTCAAAGAAGTCTCACTTATTGATGGTACACAAAAGGTTCAATGTGTTTATTGTGTTGGAAGATAGGGCCCAAACCCACACGACCAAGGAAAACCCACATATCCAAGTGTGTTGGAAGATGGGTCCAAGCCCATAAGACCAAGGAAGACCCATGCATCCAAGAGATATAGAAGACGGGCTCAAGGCCCATAGGTCCACATACAATGATGGCAGTATGATAAATAAAGAGTTATCTCATAAATATGGCATTGATGTAATTAGGTAAACTTCCAGGGGTAAAACCCTAAACCCTAGACTCTAAGTTCAGGGGTATTATTGTAATACAGTAGTTTCATAAATCTATAAATTGAGCTTTAGGGGAAGGGTTAAGATATCAAGTCCACAACCTATTCTTCATCTGGTTTTCTCCCAATAGGTCTCTCTCCCCTTTTCTCCATGAGCTAAATTCATGGAGTCCTAAAAATCAACACATTGCAAAAATCAATTTGAGTATTATTAGTAGTGTAGTGACCACACATATGAGTCGATACTTGAAATCTTATCTTAGAAAAAAAGTGGCAATGAGAAAACAAAAACCATAGACTTTCAACCAGTGGGGTTTAATGTTGAGAAGAGTCCATCTAGCCTTCCTTTTATGGATTTTGGAGGCAAATATGATCAAGATAGAATGAGAGTACTTATTGCTCATTGGATTCTTATGCATAAGCACCCATTCATGATAGTAGAAAAGGAGGAATTAAATTTTGTTATGAAGATGATAAATGTGAATTATGAAAAAATATCCCATAAGACCATTAACGAGTGTATGGAGGTGTACGAAGCTGTAAAACAGAAACTGAAACTTTGTTAAAAGAGATTAACAAGATTAGTCTTTCCATAGATCTTTAGAAGTCCCTGAATCAAAAGATTGAATGCATAGTTATTACTGGGCATTTTATTGATAATAAAGGGAAGCTACAAAAACTAGTCTTGAGTTTTGTGCATGTTCCTCCTCTTTGTCGTGGTGTTGACATCGCAAATGCCATTTACAAGTGTTTGCAAGATTGGGATATAAAAAATAAAGTATTTAGTATCCCAGTTGATAATGTTGCATATAATGATGTTTGTCTGACGGTTTTGAAAGATGATATTTCAAGAAAAAGGAAATTAGTTTGTGGTGAAAAATTATTTCATGTGTGTTGTTGTGTTCATATTTTGAACTTATTAGTCCAAGATGGTCTTGCTCAAATTAAGGATATTATTCAAAATGTACGTGAGAGTGCTAAATTCATAAATCTGTCTGAGGCTAGACTTCACACTTTTTTCTGAAATTGTACAGCAACTACAACTAGGTGCAAAAAGATTGGTTATTGATTGTCCAATTTGTTGGAACTCTACTTATGACATGTTGTCTTCTGCAATAAAATTCAAAGATGTATTCCCTAGATTTCAAGATAAAGAACCAACTTATGATTATTTGCCCAAGTCTTGATGAATGAGAAAAGGTTGAAATGTTGTGGGGGATTCTAGAAGTCTTTAATGAAGTCATTGATATGGTGTGGGGGATTCTAGAAGTTTTTCAACGTAGTCACTGATATAAGTTTTTGAATTTTCATTCTACAAATGAAAATATTTTCAATAGGACAATGGTTGGTAGAGTGAAAGGGAAACTTGAGAAGTACTGGGGTGAATGCAATTTGTTGATGGTTGTTGCTTCAGTTTTGGATCCAATGGTCAAATTAAGATTGATTGAAATGTGTTTTCCAAAGATATATTTTGAGGAAGAAGTTACAATTAATATAAACTTAGTTCGACAGACCTTATGTGAGATTTATGATGAATATGTATCCATATATAATGTGGAGATTAGTAATGAAGGGATTGCTTCAGGTACTAGCTCTACGGGTGTTTCCACAAGTCGTAGATCATATTCTTCATCAAGTTCAGGTTGGTCAAAGTTAATGACTTATGTGAAATAAGTGGAAGTAGTGAATTCACCAAAGTCAGAATTGGAAAATTATCTTGAAGAAAGTGTGTATATTTGTGAGGAAATATCACAATATGAGTTTGATGTTTTGGAATGGTGGAAAGTGAATAATTTAAAATTTCGGGTATTATCTAAGATGGCAGCAGACATCTTTGTAATTCCCATATCAACTGTAGCTTCAGAGTCTACCTTTAGTGTTGGTGGTAGAGTAATAAAACCATATCGTTCTTCCTTTGCATCAAATACAGTTCAAGTTTGATTTGTGGTGGTGATTAGATTCGGACTCTTCACACTGTCAAGAAAAATCAAATGGTGCACTACTTTTGAATAATTATTTATTATGATATTTTTTAGTAAGTTTTTTTGTTTTATTTATTCAATTTTTGTTTGATGATTACAACCTGAGAAGAAGACTCCGGAGATAATGCTACCACTTACTTGATTTTTCAGCTTTTTCTCATCATGGTAATTTTAATATTTTTCATTACATTAAGTAACTAGTAGTGGAAGAGTATTTTTTTATCAGACAATAATAAGTTTTATTGTTTTGTTTTTGTCATAGGTGAAGATTTTGCTCATGCAGGGACTTAGTATATTGTTTTCATGCATGAAGAGAAAGAGCTAAATTTTATAAATATATACTGGATTTAAAGTTTTTATTTGGGTTATTGTAAATTGATGTTGATATTTCATTTAATTTTTTGTTTGATTATTAAATAAAGTTTATGCTTAATATTATGCATTATGAATAATTTTATGTAGTTTATAAACAATTTTATGTAGGTATTATGTACATAGGTTATGCCCAATTTTATGTTGAGGTTATGTCCAATTTTATGTAAAATTTATGCATAATTTTATATATAATTTATTTGATATGTATTTTATGCAAAATTTTAAATGTAGCTTGGAACTCGAACTCGGCTCGAGCTCGAACTCAAACTAGGTTAAAATTATTGGGCTCGATCTCAATTACAATTTTAGGCCAGGATCTAGGCCCAGCTTGAGCTCGAGTTTGAAATATTTAAATCAAGCCCAATTCGAACATAGGGAAGTTCGAGCTCGGCTTGACTCAATGTCACCCCTACATGGAGGCATTATCAATAATCCTTGACCTACTTAGATACTAATGGCTATAAATGTATCAATTTTAAAATTTGGAGCTCAAGCTTAGGTTTCATATCATTCCATAACATTAGGAAAATTTCATTTATGTAGAGGAGTGTGGTTTCCACTAACAAGTCAATACTCCCCTAAATTTGTGCAAGGGAATTTTACGATACTATCCAATTTTTAAAAATATTAGCGTAAATAACCAACTTTTCAACTTAATATCATAAATAACCAACTTTGATCTGTCAATTACACATATGTAAAGTCAAAGCTAACACGTAAGCTTTGACTGTTACATGGTCCCATGTCATCATGCTACATCAGCATCTGAAGAGTCTAACGACATGTCACCCACCACGTCATTAGAAGCCACATCATCAGCCATGTAGGATGCCACATCATCGAGCACCACATGAGCTCTCCACGTCAGCTTAACTTTTTTTCCCATTTTCTTTTCATGATTGATTTAATTTATTTTTAAATTAAAAAAATATTTAAAAAAACATTCATTTCTGGTTTTAAAAAATATTACACATTTTGTTTCATTACCTTATCTTTAATATAATAAAAATTGATTATTATTAATTAAAATTCTTATTTTTGGTAAAAAAAATTCCTTCTTTTTTTATAAAAATATAAAATTCTTATATTAATTAATTTAAAATTTTATCATTACCTATTTAACACCTTTTATTATCAATTTAAAATATTTTTAATAGAAAAATTATTTTAGAGTTTGAAAATCTAATTTATCGATACACATTTTATTACCTTATATTTATAATAATAAAATATTATATATTTATATTAAATATAAAAAAAATCTTCTTTTAATATGTTTAACACATTTTACAATCAATTTAAGATATTTTCTAATTTAAAAATAATTATTCACCTTTTTAAGTTTTCAAAAATCTTATTGTCATTAACCTATAAGCATGATTTAGGCCAATTCTTATTAAATTAAAGATTCTAAAATATTTGTATAAACTTGGAAAAACATGGTTTAGAAAATATTGCATGTCTTGTTCGCCAAAACATACTTTTACTAATGAGTCAGTTAAAAATTCAAACCAAGTTAACCGTGATCGAGTCAGATCCCATAACTTTACAGGCGAGTGGCTAGGTTAGTTTTTACAGGGTTGGTGCAACATAAGGTTTGCTTTGGCCCATTCTCATTTCGTCAAAAAAGTAAAGCACCCGTTCTAGAAGAAAGTGCTGCAGAAGACGTGGATTGCTTTGAACCGATACTTCGTAACCACCGAAAAAGCCATTCCGTAATCAATTATACCAACATGACTGGTATTGACGAGAGTTCGAAGATACTATATGAAGGGAAAGCTGAAAAGATTCAGAAAGCTGAAAAAAGAAATGAGTCCGAACATGGCAGATTTGATCTCTGGAAAGCTTTCCCTTCTGGATTGCGTATTTCCAAGTTTAATGTTTCCGTTACTCATGGCCATTCTGGCGATTGCGTGGTATGGAAGGAGGACCAAAAGTGGGGCAGCTTTGCCACCGGGGCCAAGGGGCCTTCCCTTGCTGGGGAGTCTTCCCTTCCTAGACCCTCAACTCCATCGCTATTTCGCCGAGTTGGCTGGAACTTATGGCCCCATCGTGAGTGCTCGTCTGGGCTCTAAGCTCTGTGTCGTGGTGAACTCCGTCTCTCTTGCCAAAGAGATCCTCAAAGACCAAGACGCCATCTTAGCCAACCACCTAGAGACGGGTCGGCTACGGGCTATACGAAAGGGAGGGAAGGGCCTGGGTTGGGCAAACTACAGCTCCCAGTGGCGGATGCACCGAAAGCTGGCCGTCTCTGAGATTTTGAATTCATCGAAGCTTGATATATTCAAGGATCTTAGGCGAGGGGAAATCAGATTTATGGTGAGACAAGTTTATGGGAAGATCGACGCTCCAGTCAACTTGGCAGACCTCATGCTCGTGACCATGCTTGATGTCATAACAGGGATGTTGTGGGGTGGGACGTTCAGGGAGGACGAAAGGCGCCGCTTGGCGGCGGAGCTCCGACCAGTTGTGAACGATGTACTTGAGGTTTTTGCAAGGTTTGACGTCTTTGAATTTTTCCCGGTTCTACCGCGGTTTGACTTGCTAGGTCTTGTGCGGCGCACCGACGAATTGGCGACGAGGCTCCACCGGATTTTGGACGCAGTGATTGATCAGCGGCTGGCAATGTACAGATCGGGAGAGACAGGGGACAAGGATTTTCTGCAGTTACTTCTGAAGACCACGGAGGAAAACGAAGACCAGAAGATGCCCATGACTACGTCTGACGTCAAGGCAAGCTTCACAGTAAGTTTTTATTTGCACGTCGCTTGCACTGTAATTAAATCTTATCCCCATCTGCATTTCTTCTCGCTTTTCATGAATGACAATGAAAGAATGAAATGAGTGAAAATTTTGGTCTCGCTTGTAATTAATTGCATCAGGACCTGATAATGGCCAGCGTCGACACAAGCGTGAACACGATGCAGTGGGTTATGACCAGACTGCTGCAATACCCTGAGATCATGCGAAAGGCTCAACAGGAAGTGGAACAAGTTGTGGGAAATGATCACATCGTAGAAGAAGTCCATCTCTCCAAGCTGCACTACTTGAACGCTGTTATCAAGGAAACTCTCCGCCTTCACCCGCCGACTCCGCTTATGCTCCCAAGGACCCCCAGAGAGCCGTGCAAGGTGGGCGGGTACAAGGTCCCCATGGGTTCCTCTGTCTTTGTGAATATGTGGGCTATACAGAGAGACCCGCAGGTCTGGGACAACCCCTTGGAGTTTCGACCAGAGAGGTTCCTATCAAGCACCACTAAATGGGACTACAGCGGCAATGACCTCCACTACTTTCCTTTTGGATCAGGGAGAAGAATCTGCATAGGCGTTGCTGTAGCCGATAGAATGCTAAGCTATACACTAGCTTCGCTCGTACACTCGTTCGAGTGGCGCTTGCCGGAAGGGACGAAGATCGACCTGACGGAGACGCCTGGAATGATTACAAAGAAAGCTACTCCGTTGGTGGCTGTCCCTACGCCAAGACTAACTGTACCTGAGCTTTACTTTTAACATCGGATTATCCTAAATGCATATTATGATTTTCAGAAGCAGCAGCATGGATGGTGTTATTGAAATAAATATGCTTACCGTTGTGCCGTTTATGTCTAGAGTTGGAATTTCAAGGAATATTTATTACCAAAAGGGTTTGAAAATATGAATTCCCATCTCTTCTACTACTGCTTTCAAATTATACTTAAAATTCATATGTGATCAGTAGATGTTTGTAAATGCCTTAATTTAATAATTAGGAATCCATCATTATCCATTGAAAAAATGATGAAAAATTAATCTAAAATAAGATAATAATTATGTTAATGTTTCATAATAACCCATGTTACATTTGATGATGAATTTGTTGAAGAGCAGATATAGATAGAAGATTTTTATATGAGTCTCACAGTAATAAATCTCATGAAATTAGAATTAATATGGTGTAGTCTTACAGGACTCTCACACAAAAGTTTCACTTAAAGGTTATTTAGTTATATTAGTCTTTTATTTATATTTAGTTATTCAATTATTCTAGGACTTATCTTTTAATGTTTAACTTTGGTGTACCTGAGATAAGGAGAGTTTAATTGTAATTGGATTTTACTTGTTTCCTCTATTATAAATAGAGGCTTGTTGTATTCAAATTACAACAAGTTAGTGAATTATTTCTCTTTTCTAGAAAGGCAACATGGTATCAAAGTGGGTTATGTGAGTTGACTTGGTTAACCCTCAAAGGCAATGTGATACTTTTTTTTATCTATCATCCCTAATAGTTTAGATTCTTATTCTATCTTTTTTCTTTCTTTCTTGTCTTTGTATCTATTGTTTTCTTGGTGTTCGCACCTCCAGACTGAACTTTTTATATTTAAAATTAGATATTGAAGAAAATATCTAAGAGTCTACTTTCCAACAAAATAGGAATTTTGGCAAGCAAAGTTTTTTACAAAAATAAATCGATATTTGAAGTAATAAAGGTTAGACTACAAGAGAGGTTCGATCAATAACATAAAGCTTCAAATCTCAAGCTGTTTTATACCATAAAGAAAGAGACTTTATATGGAGAATTATAAATGAAAGAAATATACGTCAGTCTAATTTCTTACCTATCCAACCAATTCCAAATTTGATTTTTCTAGAGGAAGATATCGATCTCGGAAGAGGTAATAGTCATGTTGGCCAAAGAAGAAAGAGTACTCAGTTCGGCCAAATTAAAGAGTCTAAAATCTATTAGATTCTTTCTCTCAAAAGAAGTATATTTTAAAAAGAAATATTTTACTTTGATGAAAGGTATCAAAGTCTAGTGTCAGAAGGAGAAAATTTTATGTCAATCCAATCTATATTTAAAGGGATATTCGCATTAGAATCGACAAGGGTGAAACACTTAACTCCTCTAAGAAAAATACTTGCACGTGAGACTTCCTCCCCTGAGACTCCTGTAAGATTCCTCCATATTAGATTGACACACAACACTCTATCATCAGAAATCAAGGAGACAACTTGTCCTTGACAATGTGTGATTTTTAAAAAGCATCTAAAACCATGTTTTATCTTGTCCTATTTCTACCTTTAGATCTAGTTACTAGAATTTAGGAGTAATTTTATAATATTATCTTGTTTTCTTTGTTAAGTCAATAAAGTTATACATCTCTCTCTAGTCAAGAGACATTCGAGATAGTTTTAAGAAGGACGATATTGACTCAAAGAAGAAAGACAACCAGTAGGCCTTGTTAGTGCCTTTTTCAAGAAATTTTGGAAAGACATTTCTAATACAAATAAGTTTCCAAGGACCATTAATGCCTCATGCTTCCTGGAAAAACTTTTCTAGTTGGAAATTTCTATCAAGAAAATCATATAATTGTCTAGGTATGATTTTCCAGCAAAGATGGGCTGAAAAACCATAAGAAACTTTTTTGAATAAGTATTTGACAATTGATATTTTAATACTTTTAGTATAAGGCAAATTTTCATGGAAATTTTGTATTTAACATTTTATTTTACTGAAAAATTATCGGATAAATATCGTAATGTATGAGATTGATTATTATTTTTCATTTTATTTTCCAAAAAAAAGGCACTAACAGGTATAACATTGTTACTTAAATACCTTTACAATGTTCCATCGGAAAATTTCCCCCTTCATTCTCAAGTCTCTTGCCAAAGAGGGGTGGCTTCCCACGTCTTAATTTTAGAGGTAGCGAAGGAGGCTCATCCTTTTCGGGGAAAATCGGGGAAAAGGGACCCATCAATGGATCCTATTTTAATTTTAAATTATAAAAATAAATGTTTAATAACTAATTTACCCTAAAATAAAATATTTAATAATTTTTTTTCCTGAAGTAAACTGATTATAGAGGCAGTGAAGGAGGCTCGTCCTCACTTTCGGGGGAAAGTGACCCGCCCATACTAGACTAATCAATTGAACCAATTTATGAATCTGCAAATGAAGTTCACCCATATTATTTAGGTCATTCAAAGAAAGACCCTTAGTGGTGCACCTGTGCCAACTTCATATGAAAGACGTAGGTTATCAGGATGAAGCATCTCCAGGCTTAAACTGTAGAATCAGGAATCCGCCCGTATTTGCGAATCATCCCGTTGAAGCCGTCGGGACGCCCAATTTTTTTTTTCTTTCTCCCGCTTGTCTTCGCACTCGTCTCTCCTCCCTCTCGTCTTCGCGGATGGAAATGCCGCTGCCGAAACCGTCTTTTCATTCCTTAGCTCGGTCATTTGGTCCTTTGAGGATGCTTCGAACGCACTGGATGGGTTCAGCGGCCTGAGAGAAACACTGGTATGAACTGATAGCATCAAAAGTGTAACAAAATTGCTGGTTCTTTAGCAGGATGAGTTTACAAGAATGGGTTTGTTGAGCCATTAAAAGCTGCTTCTCCTTCACTTATCCTGTATGTTTTGTCTTTTTCCTTTGTGTTGGGTCAGTAGTCTCTTGGATTATTTAGGGACACGGCCTGCACAGAACTGCAGGATGAGTTTACAAGAATGGGTTTGTTGAGCCATTAAAAGCTGCTTCTCCTTCACTTATCCTGTATGTTTTGTCTTTTTCCTTTGTGTTGGGTCAGTAGTCTCTTGGATTATTTAGGGACACGGCCTGCACAGAACTGCAGGATGAGTTTACAAGAATGGGCTTGTTGAGCCATTAAAAGCTGCTTCTCCTTCACTTATCCTGTATGTTTTGTCTTTTTCCTTTCTGTGTTGGGTCAGTAGTCTCTTGGATTATTTAGGGACACGGCTTGCACAGAACTCTGGTATTTATTACACTTGGAATTTATACTGTATAGTAGGTGCAGGAAGCCTGTTTCTCTGTTATCATCTTTGGATTCTCAACGTGCCCACTGAATTATTTTCAGGGTATGAGGCTCTGCCAATGAGAAAGCCAGCTTTCTTTCTTCTGCATCTGATGATGGTTTCTTGATTTTTTCTTACTCTTCTGCAAATATGAGACCCGAGATGGAGGATTACTACAGTGTATCACTCAATAGAACATTAAGCTAACTCCATCAATATTCATCAAATTTCAAATTGAGAAGAACCAGATGGTGGTTATTCCAACGATAAATTGGTAGATAACTCCACTGCTGAAAAAATTGCAGGGTAAATATGCTCAGGCAAAAAAACTGCAATAGAGGCAGGTGAGTCGTAGGCAAAAATATTACTTCAGGGATGAGCAAGAGGTTAGAGGAGGGTAACCAAGTTCAGTTCTGAGCCTAGATTCGGATTCAGGTACGATACCTAATCGGGATTTGATTTTGATCTTGATTGATTTGGGTAAGGATGTGGATCTAAATTTGAATCTATGGCTCACCCTACTTAATTAACTGGTTCAACCAGCCTATGAGATAGAAAACATAGGGGAGAGTTTGTCCACCCTCCCTCTCAATTAGCATTAGCAAGGCAAGCGTCTCCACCTTGCTCATCGCCGATGACATGGGCTTCTCCTCCACTGCATGAAAAAGGGAGAAGAAAAGGGTGACGGCCTCCCTCCACCTTCCAATCTCTTTGAGAAAAAAAAACTACTAGGAGAGGAGGGGAGGGGCAGGGGCAGTGGCGGGGGTGGCCACCCTACACCATAACAATAAGAGACTCTTTTCCCGTTGAGACATTTAATTAATGGGGACAGCATGAAGTCACACCCCTATCCTCTTCTTTAACTGGTGAGAAAATTGACACCTTCATACTCTGTCATAGATAGCATGGATATGTATCATGTGGCCCACTTCGATATACAGGCGACACTTGCTCGGAGACTCTTCCAGATGAAGTGCATGGGAGAGTTTGTTTCCACTTTCTTACTCGAGAAGCAAAATTCAACATGAACACTATGAACACTTATTTGAAGTAAGAAAATAGAATAAAACGACAAAGAGAAGGTAAGCTTCTAGAAAACAATCCTTTCGTCTGGAGAATCTTCGAGAATCACGTCCTTTGTTCTAGCAAGCAATCAATAGCCACCTCAGAATAATTTATTACTCTATTTATTTGAATCATTCCATCAGCTTCTGGAATCGTTAAGACAATTTCCAGTCATTTCCGTTTTCAGTGGAAGAAATCATTTATCATTCTATTTATACAGCAAGGAGAACGGCATTCGGCATTCCCGACCTCCAGAGTTCAAAGAAGAGAAGCTGAAAAAGTGAGAGCACTTGTCTATTTCACCACAAAGAGAAATGACAGAAATCAATTCAACAAGGCCGCCCATTATTTCTATGATTATCGAAGGTTATGCTCGCTGGTGGGGAGAAGACAGAAGATTGGTGGAGACAGAATCAACTATAGCACTACGCAAAGCGTTTGTGGCCTTGCTAGTAGGCACTTGGTTCTTCGTGGTCGTCAACAAATGGAAGAAAGATAGGCTAAGGTTGCCGCCGGGTCCACCGGGGCTCCCCTTGGTGGGTAACCTCCCGTTTCTGGATCGGAATCTTCACCAGCATCTGGCAGAGTTGGCTCGGACCTACGGACCCATCTTCCGCCTCCGACTCGGCTTAAAGCTCTGCATAGTGGTGAGCACGTCTTCCCTGGCCAAGGAGCTACTCAAAGACCACGACGCCATCTTCGCCAATCACGACGTACCTTCCTCAGCACTGGTCTTACCCAACGGGCTTCACGGCATAGCGTGGGCTCCCCACGGCCAGCAATGGCGCTTGTTGCGAAAGTTAGCCGTAGGCGAGATGCTGAGCAACACTAGGCTCGACTACTTCCATGGCGTACGCAAACAAGAAATCGAACAAATGGTGAGACGAATCTATGCTAACACCAGGGCGCCGCTTGTGATCCGCGACATGCTCTTCACCACTCTCTTTGACGTGCTCACCGGCATGTTGTGGGGTAGAACTCTTAAGGAAGCTGGAATGCAAGAAACAGGGGAGGAGTTCAGAGAAGTGGTGCATCAAATCCTCGGGTCTTTCGGCCAGCTCAGTATCTCCGATTTCTTCCCCTTTCTTGCCCCGTTCGATCTACAGGGGCTAGAGCGTCGGAGGAAGAAGATTGCCGCTAGACTTCATCAAATTTTAGACTCCATTATAGTTATGAAAAAGGATGCTGGATCATGTGAAAGCAAAGAATTTCTTCAAGTGCTTCTGCGGATGGAAAAAAGAGGTGATCCCGCAGCGCCATTGACGCGGGACCAGATCAAGGGGTTGATCATGGTATGTTATTTAACCCACAACCAACATATCACGAAGAAATTTATTCTACTGAACAGCTTTTTCTTTGGAAGATTGATTCTTCTCGCTGACCATGACTTGTGAATGCAGGATCTGGTTATGGCTGGAATGGACACGACAGCAGTCACGTCGGAGTGGGTCATGTCCGAATTGATCGTTCATCAAGACATAATGAAGAAGATCCAACAAGAACTGGACCAAGAAGTGGGATCGGACTCTGTGGTAGAGGAGCACCACCTCAGTCGACTGAGATATCTCAAGGCTGTTGTCAAAGAAGCCATGCGATTGCATCCTGCTGCCCCACTCATGCTCCCCAGAACCCCGAGCGAAACGTGTACCCTAGGTGGATACTCCGTTCCCAGGGGAACTCGGGTCTTGGTGAATTTGTGGGCCATAAACAGAGATCCAGAAGTCTGGGAAAACCCTACAGAGTTCAACCCAGAGAGATTTTTGACGGGTGATCGGAAATGGGATTTTACTGGGAACGATTTCCATTTCTTTCCGTTCGGATCAGGAAGGAGGATTTGCCCAGGAGCACCTTTCGCTGATCGGATGCTGATGTACGGTTTAGCGACGCTTCTGCATTCATTTGATTGGCAACTGCCAGAAGGGGCAGAGCTTGACCTTAAAGAGAAGTTCGGAATGGTTCTAAAGAAGGCAGAGCCACTTGTTCTCGTCCCCAAACCGCGACTGCCCGAGGCAGTTCTTTGCCATCACTACCAGCTTGAAAAGTAGAGACTGAAGTTTCGTGGTTTCTTGGTCCTCGAATATCAAATCTTGAATGTCAATGAAAGCCAAGTATGATCCAGGTTTATAATCTTGTTCATCAATTGAAATATGCAATAGCAATTGTTCTTCAAGATTTGTGATTTCAACTCTGTTTTAATCCATGATGTCCATGATATTGATTTTTGTAAAGTTGGGTCCAAGACCCATCAACAAGACTAGCAAAGTTAGATAACTAATAAAATTAAGATCTTTATAATCATTCATCCCTGTGGGTTTATTCTTTAATATTCCTTATCATGTGTAGACCCCTTTTTTTATGGTTCATACATGTATATAATTTTTTGTGGATGCCCACATAGGAGCACTTGTTCTGATACCATGTGAAGTTGGGTCTAAGGTCCATCCCAAATTAATAATCCTGAAGCATCTTTCCCAATTAATAATCCTGAGATGTTTGTAATCACTACTCTTCTTTTGATAATTTTGAATAAACTTATAGTTTAGATATCTATTTTTTCCTTAGTGATGGTGTTATGCTTGTGGGTCAAATGTGGCTATTGATTGAATCTTATGATTTTGTTAATGATGTAAGTGACTCACATGTGGACAAGTCTAGGTGACCTACTTGAGAACCTATCTATGAGAAATAGGATTTCGACCTAAACCACATGAAATTTATTTTCCCCCATTGTTGAACCATAACATGGTATTAGAGTGGGATTATTTATGGTTGCTAAACTCCAAAGACTCATGTTGAGTTCCTAATCAATATTGACTCTATGGAAGAAAACAAAAAAGTGTTGCAAGTTTCACTTTTCCTTCTTTCCTATGAAACAAGAGATAACCGATTACTCTTATTGAGACTAGGGGGAACCCTGTGCACCCCCTACCTCCCCTAATGAGACATGCATATGGATGACAATAGTGTAGGTTTAGTAGAAATCCATCAGCACTGATTCAACTCGGCCTACTTCCTCGATCCATATGTGGTTTTTTCATTTTATTTTGCAAGGTGGAGATGAATTAGGAGTAGGCCTGTTAAAGACTAGTTTTAAATAAAAATTAATTATTATAAATTAGATTTGATTAAATGGTATTATAAAAACATAAAAAATACACATACATGTTTGTCTTTGACGATCCCTTGTAGCCTAAGGCGAGCACACAATTCTTCTTTGTGTTTATATAACTATTCCTATAAAATATTAAATTAATTACATATAAATAGGCATATAAAAATAATAAATTAAATAATAGTAAAAATAATTGCAATGACATAATATTAATTTTTAAATTAGAATTAATTTTAAGCTTATATTAGGCCAAGTCACCTCTAATTTAAAAAAAAAAATTATGCTCTCATTATATGTGGGTAGAAATGGACCCAATTAAACCTATGGATACTTTTTTTCAAAATATTTGTCACATTTTTCTTTAGGTCTTTTGGGTTGATCAATACATGTCTCAATTTCCTATTTTATCTTAGATGCCCCCATAGGTTGGGTCATTCCACTTATATAACTGACCTCGATTATATATATAATCTGATTTACTAATTTTTTGACACTACTATAGTTACTTTTATGTAGGAAATTAGTATACTTAAGAAGTCCATTAAAAAATAATTAAATTAAATTCTAAATGAAAAAAATCTATTAATTTGTATTAAATATTATTATTAATGAAATTTTAATCTCTTAATTTAAAAAATAAATAAATATTAACATATTACATTCACCCAACATTAATATCTTGGTGGGACCGGCATAGATGGGTTGGTTCCATCATTGATCTTAAAATAAACATAGAAAGAGAGGAAATAGGTGAAATAAATACTGAAACAAATAAAATTATGAAAATAGAAAAAAAAAATATAGCAAGAAAATAGAAAACATAACGGAAACCATTGAATAAAACATAAGTTTGACAAAAACAAAAAAATAGAAAAAAAAGCAAATTAATTCTCTCAATTTTTATTTTCTACACAGTAAGATTCCACTTAGGCCCCCTTTAGTGTCCCTGGTTAGAAATTTATATCCCAGTAAAAGCTAGAAATGTTTTGTTTTTCCTAGGATATATATTTCCAAGAAACCTTCGACATAAAATCTTATTAGTATCTTACTGAGAAATTATATGAATTTTTTAAATATAGATAAAGAATAAAGATTTTAGTAGAAAAGTCATTTTGTGCCTTCATTTTTCTATCTCTGAAAAAAGATTAATTTTCTGATATACTATCAAATCTGAAACTTTTCAAAAATTTTGTCAATCATCAGCTCTGATTCTCTTGTTCTAATGTCCTGGATATTCTCACACCAAAAATTTGATATTGAAATCATTTGAATTCATGGAGACGTTTCTTCAATAGAGATATACACGATTTTGTAGAAGATATATTCTCTAAATTGTAGATTATTGTCAGCCATTTGAAATTGAAACGAGAAAATTCCATTTTGATTTGATTGCGTCAAGGCGTTTCTTCAATGGAGATACCACATCAACGCGGTAGCAGTAGATGATGGTTGTGGCGACGAATTTCATCCACTAGTGGGCAATGTGTTTCCTAGAGAGTCTGGGTTCGTCATTAATGTCGTCACGAAGCTGTAATTATAATCGACAGGCTACTGTTCTTACGGACTGCGAGGGCTTCTTTATACATTACAAGAAAATTTTCTTCTAGAAACAAAAATAAATACCAACCAATTAAAATTCGTTGTCCACAAGACTATAACAACGAATTTTACATTTCGTTGGCATAATTGTTTTCCAGAAAAATTTTCCCCTCCCAAGAAATAGTTGTTTCATTGAATTTTCTGCTTTCACTAGATAAAGGTTTCGTTTACGACTAGTAAATAAGGAGAACGTGCATAGAGATGCATATAATTGTAATTATACAATTTGTTGTGTGTTATCTTGTCTTTTTCCTTTTGAAGAATGTAACTCTAAAGGCATTATAGTAATTGTAAACACCTTCACACAACTATAAATATGGTGTCAATCATGGGGTAGAGCATTCAAGGCCCTTTTTCTTGGCTCAATTTGTTGCTTATTATCTTATGTCTTTTTCTTTTTTTCTTTATTTTCTTATCTCCTCTCTACCAAGTGCTAGAGTTTCTCTCTTCTCTCTTTCTCTTGAGATTTTTTGTTTTTATATCTTGCTCCTATAAATCAACATGGTATTAGAGCACACAAAGATCTGAGATGGAAAAAGAGAAGAAGATAGAGAAGAAAAGGAATAAGAAGAAAAAAAAAAAGAAATAAGAGGAGTTTCTCGTTTTTCCTTTAGTCTTCTTTCCCAATTCCTATATTTCATTAAATTTTTAAATCTCTTACCATATGCTTCATATATCAAATTATATACCTTGGAAAGATCTTTTAAGTCTATTTTCCAAATAAAAATGAATCATTACAATAAGATTTTTTAGAAAGATAAATCGACATTTGAAGTAGTAAAGGTCAAGCATCAAAAAAGTTTCTTGTAACAGTAGAAAGACTCAACTTTCTGAACGGTTTATACTAACACTATTGAGAATTTATATTAATAAATATATCTCAAAAGAAAGCTATGTGACTCTACTTTCTATCCCAATAAATTGTTTATCAATTTGATCTTTTTCGGGAGAGATATCTATATTGGAAGAATTAAAGGTCATGCTAGTATCCTGATGGATGCAAAAATCCGTATTTAAGCCAAAAATTTTGCTTCACTTTTTGAGTTACTAATGTTGGTAAAGTTTCCTATTTGTTTTCAAAATCTAGTCAATATTTTAGCAACTTGAGTATATTTCCTTTATTAAAAGTTTTCTTTCTTTGATCTCACCTCACATAAATTTCCTTAAGAAAAGTCTTTCCCCATATGTGTTTAGTTACCTATCTCTTGTACTTCTTATTCTACGTCAGTTACCGTTGTCTTGTACTTTCTTCAATTTATTTATTTTTAAATATCTTCAGAGCAACTCCTATAAACCCACTACCTAAAAAGTATAAGAGTGTGCCCAACATCCAACTTGAATCTAGTCTTTTATTCTCACCGAAGAAGTGATTTGTGTTTGCGCTACCTTTAAAAAAGTAATTAGTCTCCTTGTTGTGGCCTAAAGTTGGACTATTTTTTTGCCCTTAAAATTGATTGGGGTGTGTTTTAAACTATGACTATTTTAACTGGTGTATGACGTTTTATTGTACAACTAGGAGTAATTTTTCTTCTCTCACCATTATGTTATGCAAGTCGGGTCTCATGGTAAAGAACAAAGAAATCCCCAACTTGAAAGGGAGAAGTAGAAGAAGAAATACAAGACAAAGGTAACCAATATTGAAGAATACCACTTGTAGTGGTAATAGTGTTTTATGTGGCTATAATATCCAAGTAAGGTGGGGAAAAAATGAGAAAAAAATGAAGATTACATGCAAGATGTGAACAAACACAAGATGAATGAAAATAAGGCAATCAAATTTTTTTTGTCAAGAACACAAGTTCTATCGAATGGTTCAATCCACCGTAGTGAGTGCAGGCCCAATTTTCTAACCGTTAAGAACAAGAGCCAGTTTTACCACCTCTTGCTCGGCCTCCTCTATAATTTATGTTGCGCCTTTGGTTGGTAGAAGATGTGGCCCTATTTTTTTAGTACATAGCAGATGATACATCAGTATGAGAGGTGGAGGAAGGATCTGGTATATGAAGTAATGTTGCAATGATGTCATCAAATGATGAAAGTGTAGAGGAGTTGAGAAGTTGAGTCTTAGCCACTTCAAGATGGTTTGATGTTTGACAAACAAATAGCACCTGCTAAGGCTTACCGCTGCTTTTCTTGAATAGAGATGTCAGTAGAGTAGGGTTGAACAATCATCCACTCTTGAATCATTCTTCTAAATCGAGCCAAGTATTTATGTAGATTGTCCATTTGCTTTGTATTGAACATGGTTTGGAACACATCATACAACTTTTATAAGTTTTCCATACTAGAGTAAAACTTAACACAAGTATCCCAAATTTGTTTTGCAGCTTCAAGGTGAATAACATTGTAGGCCACATGCTTCTCCATGCTATTGATAAGCCAACTAATGAGTCAGGTATCATTCTTGAGCCATTTCACATAAGAACTATCTTCTTCATCAATGGGTGGAGCTGGTTTGGTTAAGTGACCTAAGAGGTCTCGAGTAAGAAACCTTTTAACTGATTGGACCAACTCAAATAATTAGGTAACCCTTTTAAGGGTATGGTGGTAATTTTAAGGAGATCACTCTTGCTTCTCATATAGTTTTAAGCCATTATAATCAAAGAGTAAACAACTTCTATGTGCAATATTGAAATCCAACAAGTGGGTTGAGAAGCAAACCAATGCAAACATATGAATCAATTTGAGAAGAGTGGAGCAACTTGAACTCAAATAGTATGCATCATAAATATTCTATCCAAGAGAAGTCCAAGTGTTGTATCGTAGACGATAGATTTCATACTTCTATCACACTTGAAAAAATTGGATTGGAGAAGGGCCTTCAACCGAGAGAGAATAGGTAAGTTACTATCTTGTTTTAAACAAGCACTACAACAGGAATGAGAGACTAATCACATGATGCTCATGCCAATTAGGGAGGATTAAAATCTTCCTCAATTAGGAGATTATCTCAAATCAAATTAGATCTAGAATTAAACTTGAATCAAATCAGAATCCAAATCTGAAATCAAATAAAATCTTTCAAAGAGGAAAACTTGCCTTCTTTATCAAATGCGCTACCTAGCAAAATAGCACAATCTCTTCTTCTTCTTTCCTTAAAATGATTAGGAAACAAATACCACTGAATCTTTGTTGGAAGACAGGACCCAAGCCCACACGACCATGGAAGGCTCACATATCCAAGTGTATTAGAAGATAGGTATAAGCCCATACGGCCAAGGAAGCCCCATACATCTAAGAGATATAGAAGACGGGCCCAAGGCCCACAAATCAAGGAAAAGGCCCATAGGCCCACATACATTGATGACAGGATAGTAAATAAAGGGTCATCTCATAGAGATGGCATTGATGTAATTAAATTAAAGTTTTAGGGTTAAAATCATAAGCCCTAATTTTTGGGGTATTATTGTAATATAGTAGTTTCATTAATCTATAAATAGAGCTTTAGGGGGAGGGTTAAGAAAAAAGTCCTGAAAATCAACATGGTATCAGAGCTTTGATTTTCAAGACTCGTAGTATGGTTTTTCACAATTCCAAAAATCCTTTATTTTCTTTTCTCGTATAGATAGTTTTTTCCATAGTTTTTTGGAACTTCAATTTTTTTATTTTTCTTGCTCGTTTTCCCCTTAGCCCAATTATTCCTGCACAGAGCCCGTGTTCTGCTACTAGTAGCTGAGAAGAGAAATGCGAGCCGATATTCTTGTTCTCATCGGTAGAGCAGAATATAAATATTTTTGTTGCTGCTCCTCTAATCGTTGCTTTTCTTCACGCCTTTTGTCAAGATCAGCTCTGTAATGACAACTGGAACCGCACTACTCTGGGGCAGAAGGTGAGAATGTAAGCAGGAGCTTTGCATGTAAAAGTGATCGTCTTATCATCATAAGCGTAGCTGTAAGCCGTAGGGCAGGCTTGCTTGAACACGGTCGAGTACATGTTGGGATTGCATGTGTCTGGACAATAGAAAGCTCCTCTGTAGCAGCATTCATCGGTGTTAAACGCCTCACAGGCGCTCTTGCAAGCAATAATGGCACCACCTTCATCTGTCACCTTCAATCCCGGTGGGCACACCATGTTCATATTTTCACCGTAGGCACTCACACCGCCGCTTCTGCTACCAGCCTGTGGGTTCATCGAGAAGGGCACATTGTAACTAGGGGTGGCTTCGAACCGAGCCGGTTCGCGAGCCGGCTCGGTTCGGCTCGGTTCGATTTGTCATTTATCGAGCTCGAGCACCGAAATCGGCTCGTTTACCTTAACGAGCCGAGCTCGACCAAAGCTAGGTTCGGTTCGTCGGCTCAAAATGAGTCAGATCGGTATGACTCGGTAACGGGTCGCGAGCAAGCGGGGGAGCGGGAGCGGAAGCGAAAGCGAAAGCGAGGGGGGGAAAAAATTTTCCTCCCCCCTCGTCACCGCCGATCCCTCCCATCGGTTGTTGTCGCCGCCTCTACCGCCGTCATAGCTGTTCGCCGACGTCTATACCGCCGTCGCAGCTGCTCGCCGGCCGCCTATGTGGCCGTCCGTTCGATTTCTTCCTCTCCTCGCCGTCGCCTCTGTTTCCGTCGCCGCCGCTTCCATCACCGCCGCTTCCGTCGCCGCCGACTCCGTCGTGGCCGTCATCCCCGACGATAGGCCCTCCCCGGCGCCGTAACACCCTTCCCTCCCCATCGTCTCGGCGGAAAACCAAAACAGGGGAGAAATAATCTCCCCCTTCCCTCGCGGGAAGATGATCTCGCACGTGCTATTTCGCACATGCGAGATCATTAAAAAAAAAAAAAAAAAAATTCCTCCGGAAAAAATTAAAAATAAATTTTATAGAAATAATTTTCTATAAACTATTAGTGTCTCATGTTTGTTTTTCTAATTGAATTTTTTTATTAAAAATTATATAATTTTCTAAGTAAGATTTTTCGTACCAAGATGGGGTAAAAAACTGTATAGAAAATTTTTGAATAAGTATTTAACAGTTGATGCTGTAACACTTTTAGCATGAAGCAATTTTCATTGCAAATTTGTGTTTGATATTTTATTTAATTAAAAATTTATCGATAAGTATAATAATATATTAGATTGATTATTAATATTTATTTATTTCCCTAGAAGAGACAATAAAAGGTCCATTTAACTTTCCTAAGAAAATTTTAAAATATTTCTTGTAATTTTCTAATAAGTCACCAATAGTAATAAGATTTTATTTAAAAGGTTTTTTTGGGAATATGTATCATAGGAAAAATATTTTTAGTTTTTCCTATAATATAAATTTTTATCTAGGGGCACTAAGGACGCCATAATAAATTATGGCCAGATTCAAAAATTACAGAACAAGCTAGATAACAATTGGAGTAAAAAATATTAATATTGGTGCATTTTAATCCATTATTGAAATTCAATCCTGAACCGCCCCTATCATTATATTTTTTAAAAATGTATGCATAATTTTATATATAATTTATTCAAAGCCACCCCTACGTGCGAGATCATAAACAAGGAAAAAAAAACTCTTCGTCCCTTCCTCATGGCTCTTAAATAAATTGAAAAGATATTTTAGTAGAAATACGTTTCTAGAGACTATTAGTGGTTTTTTCAATAAATGTTGAAAAGACATTTTTAATAGAAATATAGGGACCATTAGTGCCTCATATTTTTTCAAAATATTTTTCTAATTATAAATTCTTTTTAAAAAATCATATAATTTTCCAAGTAAGATTTTCTTGCCAAGGTGGGTTAGAAAACCATATAGAAATTTTTTGAATAAGTATTTGACAGTTGATGATATAATACTTTGAGCATGAGGCAATTTTCATAGCAATTTTGTGTTTGACATTTTATGTGATTAAAAATTTATCGATAAGTATAATAATATATTAGATTAATTATTAATTTTTATTTATTTCCTTAGAAAAGGCAATAAGAGGTCCATTTAACTTTCCTAAGAAAAATTTAAATTATTTCTTGTAATTTTCTAGTAAGTTTGTAATAGTAATAGGATTTTATTTAAAGGATTTATAGTTTTTATTTGGGTGATAGTAAATTGATAGTGATATTTTATTTAATTTTGTTGTGTTTGATTATTGTATGGAGTTTATTTATAATGTTATGCAGTGTATGGAGTGTTTAGATTATTTTATGGAGTGTATAAACAATTTCATGAAGTGTTTATGGAATGTATAGACAATTTTATGGAGTGTTTATGGAATGTTTATGCAGGTATTATGTATATTGATTATGCCCAATTTTAAGTAGAGGTCATGCCGAATTTTATACAAGTATTTTATATATATATATATATATATATATATATATATAGATATATATATATATATATATATTATGCTCAATTTTAAGTAGAGGTTATGCCCAATTTTATGTAAAGGTCATGCCCAATTTTATGTAAAATGTATGCATACTTTTATATACATTTTATTCGATATATATTTTTTGAAAAGTTTTAAATGTATGTTGAGGCTCGAGCTCGGCTCGAAGCTCGGCTCGAACTCGTTGGGCTCAAGCTCGATAACAATTTTAGGCTCGAGACGAGGCTCGGCTCGAAGCTCGGCTCGAAATATTTAAATCAAGCTCGACTCAAACATAAGCAGGTTCGGGCTCGGCTCGGCTCGATGCCACCCCTAGTTGTAACCGTAGACAAGGCTTGTGTCGTAGAAATCTTGGCCACCGGCTCTGTCGAGGGTGAACTCGATGAGAGTCGTCGGGGGAATCTAGAGGCAGACCATCGGGAACTCAAATGATAAAGTGCTTGTTGACTAACCTGCGAGATCGTTTGGCTTGGGGAAGAAGACGTTTCTGCTGCTCTATTAATAGGGGAAAGTATCCCTTCTTGACTGCTTCTCCGGGATCCTTGGGCCCAACGTTGCTGCTGTTGGAAAGTTTCATGCTGTTTTTCGTTTCCAGAATCCGGGAAAACAAATTTCAGGCATTCTATTCGGGGTCGAGTGGAGGAAGAAGCATTGTTGCCAAATTTAATTCTTCCTAAGTTTGGAAGAGCTGATTAAATCCGGGCCGCACGTGTTCTACGGCAACCCAGACTGGGTCAAATCAGGTCCAGGTCAACCTGACTCGGGCAACTTATTTTTTTGCCTCGGTATACATGACAAAGTTTTCTACATATTTCGGAGCAACTTGGTAAATTTTTTCTCTGGCTGGATTATTATTTTTGAAGATTTGACAGGTTATTCCTTGGTCAACATATTATTTTGTACATATACTTGCATCGGATTATTTCATGGGTCAATTTTACAAGGATTATTTTGGGTCGTGTTAAATGGGCCCAAACCCATTTCAGTTGCTGCTATTATGTCTCTTTTGATGAGATATTATTATTGAAGAAGAGGTACCTTCGTACCATTATTTATTTGTTCTCGTAAAAAATATCATAAATATTTGTGGTTGGGAGTCCATGACGAAGGAACTTCATCCCCGTCAAAAATATCAAAATTATTTGTGGTTGGGAGTCCATGACGGAGGAACTTCATCCCCGTCAAAAATATCAAAAATATTTATGGTTGGAAGTCCATGACGGAGAAACTTCATCCACGTAAAAAATATAAAAAATATTTGTGGTTGGAAGCCCATGACAGAAGAACTTATTATTACATTTATGTTACTTTCCCCCATTAATATCATATATAACTCTACCACATGAGGGTCGTTGTCCTGTGGAGGGACACAGTGGTGGAGGTGGACACTTCAGAGCAATGTCTTAGTGGCTAGGAGTGATTTACTCTCACCAATATTATGCCAATTGGGCCTCATGAACGAGAGCACCAGCATGAGAGGGACTGTTGGAAGATGAAGGAAAATTATACAAAAAAAAGATTTTATACATCATTTGCAGCAAGTTGGGAGTTCATGTTGTTCTCTCACCCCTAGCTTGAGGGGGAGTATTGGAAGACATGGTCCAACCCACACAACCAAGGAAGGCACACATATCCAAGTGTATTAGAAGATGGACATAAGCCCATAAGACCAAGGAAGACTCATTCATCTAAGAGATATAGAAGACGGGCTCAAGGCCCACAGATCCAGGAGAAGGCTGGTAGGCTCACATACATTGATGGTAGGATGGTAAATAAAGGGTCATCTCATAGAGATGGCATTGATGTAATTAATTTAAAGTTCCAGGGTTAAAACCCTAAACCCTAAACCTAAAGTTCAGGGGTATTATTGTAATATAGTAGTTTCATTAATCTATAAATAGAGTTTTAGGGGGAGGGTAAGAAAAAAGTCCATAACCCTTCTTCCTCCAGTTTTTTCCCAATGGGTTTCTCTCCCTTTTTTCTCCATGTGCTAAATTCATGGAGTCCTGAAAATCAATAATTTTTTAATAAATAAAAGTTCCAAATCAATCAAAATAGTTACACTTTCTTTTCTTAAAACAAACAATTTTTCTGATAGCTTTAAGAAGGAAACTTCCCTTCTCTAATTATGTGCCAGATTTGGATGATAGAATCATCCATTCTTTGCCCCTTTTTTTCTCCTTTTCCCTCAAATATTTTAGGTGAGATACTAGAGAGAATAAGAAAACTAATGAAATACCAAAAAAACCCGTTGAAAAGAATCTTGAGTTTTGCTTTGACATTTTAGACCTTGAGATGCATTAACTCTTGAAGGTGAAATATATGAAATACTTGGATTTTCAAGTTGTTTGTTCAATTAAGTTTTGTTATCATCAAAAGAAATATGGGAATCAACTTATAGTCAACACTAATTGCATGAAAAACTTTTGTTATATCTTTCAACAAATAAACCCATAAAACACGACTATAGTAATCAATAACAGAATCAAAGTACTTATAGCTCCTTTGACAAGGAACATGACGTGGATCACATATCTTGGAGACCCCAAACTAGAATAAACAAGAAGTACTAAGACTAGTCGTGGCCGGAAATGAAACTTTATTATGTGTGCCAAATTGGCAAGATTCACAAACAAACACTAAAAACCTCAAGAAACGAACAAGCTTCTTCAATTTCTTAGTTGTTGGATGACTAAGATGAAGAATATGTAAATCTTTTGTTGGGGCTAAACTCATAAGGTAGTTGAAGTTGAATGAAGTGTATACCCAAGGTAACAAGAATATTCTTCTCAAACCCTCCACCAATCGTCCTCTTCGTCTAGAGGTCCTAAAACACACAAATAGAGGCATAAAACAAGATTGAGCAATTAAGACTTTTGATCAATTTACCAAATAACAAAAGATTAACTAAAAACTTGGGTATAAGAAGAACTTAAGAAAAATATAAAGTAAGTGAAACCAAAATAGTTCCTACTCCCTAAATATAAGGGTAGTTGCATCCACTAAAGTAATTGACCCTAACTTACATGAGTAAAATAATTGAGAGAAGTTCATGGGAGTATCTGGCTTATTGGCTTGAGTACTTGAATCAATGATGCATAAAATATTTGATCAAGAAGCCAAAAATGCAAAAGCACATATCTGACCATGAGTGACACTAACTGTGGAGAAAGAAGCTTGAGATGAGTTCCAAGAGAACTGGCAGGTTCTCACATAAATCGTTGGACAAGATGATAAAGATCATCTTTGTTCAAAGTCACCAAACTCTAAACCTCTGAAACAGCTCCGTTTGCCCGAGTCAATTCTTCATCTCAGCATTAATCTAGGCTAAGATTTGGTCTTCCTTAGTTGTGTACAAGGCATTTGATTCCCTCTTCCTTGGCTCCCATTCTCCTCGTTTCTTATTCATCCCTCATTGATAGCTAGCCATGCAGAAGAAAGGATTCCTAGCATTAGTGACTAGGGCAAAAGCATCACTTTCACTCTCCCCTAGGGCAAAATCTTTACACTTTAGAAGACAAGTAGAAAGAAATAACATTTTAAATACCATAAAAATCTTTTAAAAGGGTAACATAGTAAAAGGCAAAAAAATATAAAAATACTTAAAATCAACTAATAAAGTGAAAATTGAACTTGTCTGCTGATGGATGGACCGGCTTGAGAGTATATTAAAGCACATACAACTCCATGATTGAGAGCTTGAACCGGCTTAGTTGATTAAATAAACAAATATGGAACGAGTTGCGTCTCACCCTTTTCGAATGGCAATGGACATAACATTGCTTAACTTTTTTGTTATAGAAATTTAAACTTTGAATAAAAACAAAAATAAATTTTTTAAAAAAAAAGCAATCCAAATGAAACATAAAACTAATATAAATAAAGACGAAAATTCAAAAAATTTTTGTGTTGTACGGCCGGACGTCGGAAGAGGCGATAATTTTATTACCCAAATGGTTATTATTAAATAATACAATATGGAATTTTTATAGGGCATGAGAAGGAAATTTAGATTCTATAATCAAAGATTGGATTCCTAATTCTTGTAGTCATCACTAATCAATAAATTATTACCATATTGACTTGTCACTCTATTAATAATACACTTTTATACACTACTCTCTTACATCAATTTGTAGTTAGGTGTATATGATAATAATAACCTCGAGATTCAACATTGGAGGCACTTAGTTTATGAGTAGGAAAAATCTTTTTTAAAAGCAAATCACTAACACCTAATTCAATAATCGACGTACAAGACACTAGCAAGTTGATAAACCATGCAGGGAAAAATTCACAGATGTTTCATTTATGTTTTAAAACATTATTTACAGTGGAAAATCATTTTTAATTCTCACCATTTTTGAGAATATGATATAAAACGGGATAGGTATGGGGGCCACAATTGGTCAGGTTTACGACAATGGGGTAGGGATGGTAGGGTTTAAATCGGGTTTATGGGGATGGGGCAGGGATGGATCGGGTTTCAGTCAGGCTCATGGAGACAGAGCTGGATAGGGTTGTGTGGATGGTGAGTAGGTTGGGTTTAGGTTTGATGTTTCATTTTTTTGGTTCTACAGTTTCGGGTTTCGGGGTTGATGTTCGGGATTGAACAACTCATGGAGAAGCCCATCCGGTGGTACTACTTGAGTTGGTGAAGAACCCGAAGAAGTCGCATCCTCTACAAAGTCCAGAGAAGAAGAGTCTCTCAATTTATTAGAATCCTTCGACGAGGCAATAGAATCAAAGGAGAGGAAGCCTGAACGATTGAAGAAGACCCAGGAAACAACTGCTCTTCAAATTCACAGATATCCTTGTTGGTTTAATGGAAATGGGAGTATTTAGTTTCCAGTTATCACGTTCCATAGCAAACCCAATGTGATGGAATAGCCTCTTCCTCCATCATGGTGCCTTCTCTATGTTGGGAGGATTTCTCTCGGATTTCTACATTACCCGATTCAAAGCCATCCTCATCTTCGGCATCTTTGAGTCCCATGGATTTGGTTTGATGGCCTTGCAAGCATACTTCCCCTAGGGTTTCTTTCATCGCCTCCCTCTCCATCATGCTGCTACTCTCTCTAGCTAAAGAGAGCAATGGTTTCTATTGAAACCAGTTACGCTAAAACCTCGAGGCAGTAGTGAAGGCGTAACATGAATATAAAAGGGATCGGCCCGGTCGATATTAAATTCTCAACACTCCCCCGCATTGCCATTTGTGGCTCGTGGAAACAGGTGGGAGCGAGACTCGAACTCGGGACCTACCTTGCTGTGATACCATATTGAAACCAGTTGCGCTAAAACCTCAAGGTAATAGTGCAGGCGTAACATGAATATAAGAGGGATCGGCCCGATCGATATTAAATTCTCAACAGTTTCCAAGAAAAAGCTCTCAAATCCGATGAGGGAGATTAAGGTTCAGAAGTTGGGACTTCATATCATGATTGGAGAGAGTGGAAGCTGTCTAACCGAAGCTGCTAAGGTCTTGGAACAATTTGAGCGGTAATGATCCCTGAATTTAGCCACGTCAAACAAATTCGGAGCAGCAGACAGAAGCTCGTTCTTAACATCTAGATTAGAGAAAGCGGAGATTGTCTAACCAGAGCTGCTTAGGTCATGGAACAATTGAGGACTCATGTTCTCACAATTGAGCTCGCTCCAAACCAATCTCAATTTGTAGTAATAACCTATGAACTTAGTCCCGTCAGACAACTTAGAAGCAGCAGACTAACCCTTCTAATTCCTCTTTTAATTTCGACTCAAAATTCAGAATCCTCATTACAGTAGTCCTTTGAGGGAGTTGACTCCTCATTACGGGAAGTTAGCTTACCTTCTTTTTTTTTCCCTCCCCAGTATTACTTTTACTAGGAGTTTATTGTGGTCAACATTCTAGTTTCAATTTAATGGTTTTCCTTAAGGGTAATTCTATAGTAGCTTCTACTATTGTAGTCTTCCCTTCTCGGCGTAAAAAAAAAAAAAGTTCACTTTGTTAGCCCTCCAAAAAAAAGGTCTTTATGTCCTTTTGATCCCCAACTTGAGAAAGAGAAATAGAAAAAGAAGTACAAGAAAGAGGTATTTGTTAGTATTTAATACAACTTACAATGAAGAATTTCATGAGTTATGGAAAAAATTTCAATATGACCAGTAATGAAGAACATCAATTAGGAGGAGAATAGCAGATGGAGAATTTGCAGCCAAAGAATATTGAAGACCAAAATTTTTTTCTATGCAAGTTGAAGTTAGTAACTACAGCTTGTGAGGGGGTATTGAAGAGAAAAAATGCAGAATATTACGTAGCTCTCACAAAAAAAAATTCACAGTGGATGAATCGATAAGGTGGAGTCTTACAAGAGTCTAATAGAAAGGAGTTTCGCATAAGAAGGTATTTTAGTGTTATTAGTTCTCTTTAATAGTTGTTTACTTAATTTCTAATTTTGAGTTCTCTTTTGGGTGCAATTGAGATATTGGTAGTTCAATTTTTCTTTGATTTTATGTTTTCACTCTAATATTAATAGAGACCCCATGTATTTAATTAACCCACAACCAATGAATTATTTTATTCCACTAAAATTTCAACAATCCTTTAAGATATTAGTTTAAGTTGAGCCACAATAGTTATAATACTCCATTATTAACATTTTATGGCTCACCAAATTGCACATGGAAATCATTTCAGGTAGAGGAAGAAAGATGTATTTTGATTGAGGAGGGTATTTCCAATTTCAAATTCTAAGTGTTGACACCTCCTAAGATTACTTTAGTCTTTGTGGAAATTGTCTAACTCACATAGGACTAACTAAAGCTAGTAAGGAATTTCAGATTACTCTCATATACTTTGGGTTGGAAACATGTTCTCCATTTATTGAGATAAAGTGATCTTGGGTACCCAAATTTGACTGGGTCCCACGACCCACATTTTTAAGTCAAGATTAAACTACCTTTGGGTATCCAAACTTGTTTCACCCCCTTGAACTCTGATTTTCCTAAGCATTCAAATGCATAGTGACCATTGCATCTACAATGGTCTCATGCATGGCTATGTAGGTCCTTCCTTTTTCTTTTCTTTTTTTCCTTGTCTTCTCTTTGTTTTTTTTCCACATTAGATTTTTCTTGGAAGATGGGATTCCTTAGAGTCATTTTCTCTAAGGCATGGGACACCTACTATATGTAATAGCAATTCAATACGTCCTTAAACGCTCAGATTTAAAAATCAAAGCTCCAGTACAAATTGGAATGGTTTTTCAAAAAGGGGAAAATCACATGAAGAAGTTCAAAATTGTTGGAAGATGGGCTCAAGCCCACGAGCTCAAGACAAGAAGCCCACATGTCAAAGGAGTGGCATATGTGTAAAATATGGTATTTTCTATAAAGATGGAATAGAAGTGTAAATATGTGTTCCTTTTATGTCTTTTTTTTTAAACAAGTTGTAGCCCTAAGGGCATTGTAAAACTATAAATAAAGGCATTGGCTAAGAGGTAGGGCATTGAAGCACTCTCCTCTCTTTCCACAAATTCGTCTAGCCGTCTTTTTTCTTTTTGACGCAACCCTCTTCTCCCTTAATCCAAACTCTCTTCTTCCACGTTCTTCTTCTTTTCTTCTCATTTTCTCTTCTTCTTCTTCTTCTTTCTTGTTGATCTAAAATTCCTTTCATGAAATCCTAAATTCTACAAAAATAAATAATAATTTTAAAGTATAAGCCCACAAATAGTAACTTGAACTAAAATGGATGATTGCAAAGGCTCAAGTTCAAAGTATTCAACCAAGTTCAATTATAATATTTAAAGGCACGTACTTGAAGTTTGAATTTTTGTAATACAACAAATTCTAATATTTCCAAAAACGCATTCAAATTTCCCAAAAAATTACTATGCTAAAATATATAAGATAAACTCAAAGTATGAGATCACATATTCTAGCACAAAAGATGTTAAATAACTAAAGATTTCAAAGTAAAGGCTTTGAGATACTTAGCTCCGTGGAAATTTGCTTTTTGAAAAACTTTATCACAATGTCCAAACTTGATTTCGAAGTGTGTACGTTTTGCAGTGGTCATAGAAGCCTTAAGAGTTGAGAGGTATAATATTTGGGGTGAAATCATCTTAAGTAGACCAATTGTTGACGTTCAAAAATTGAACCATCGAGCAAGGACAGGAGCATTTTGTCTTTAAAATCTCTATGAAATCTCAACTAAAGACATTATGAAAATATTTAAAATACTTTTTTAACCTGTTAATTACATTAGATAGGTTACTTACAGTTGGACACTTAGGGGGGGTTAGTGCACATGACTCAGGACATGATCTTCATGCGCATTACGCAGTTCATGTCCTGATGTCGTTAGGGGGCGCCGAAATTCATGTCATGTACATGAATATACATGAATCACGAGTTCATGTCTCAAGAGTAACGGGCGGAAAGTGCTTTCCGCCCGATTTTGAGAGTCATCTACATGACTCTCGCGCGGGCTCTCTCTCGGCGAGCGGGGCTGTCTCTCAGGGGGCTCTCTGCCGCACACCCTCTCTGCCGTTTCATTTCCACAACCCTCTCTCGGTGTTGCCGCAGCCCTCTTTCGTTCCGCAACTATCTCTCACTCCCGCAGCCCTCTCTCGTTCCGTCGCCGGCCGTCGCCGTTGCCTACTAGCCCGTCCCCGTCGCCATCGTCGTTGCCCGCCGTCGTCGCTGGCCGTCGCCGTCGCCTACTAGCCCGTCCCCGTCGCCATCGTCGTTGCCCTTTGGCTCGCAGCTGAGGAAGACGACGATGGTTTAATTATTTTTATTTATAAATTAATTATTTTTATTTATAAATAATTATTTTTATTTATAATTAATTATTTTTATTTATTTAATATATTTATTTTACAGTTACTATATTAAAATAGTGATTTAATAGTCATAATTAAAATATTGTTAAAATAAATATTTGATAAATTATTTTTGGCATAATTATCCGATTGCTATAGTTAATTAAACCAATAGTTTTAAATTTTGTGATAATATATTAATAATTAATAATACATAAAATATATTATGTACAAATATATAGTGTGTTAAAGTTATGATTAGATCATTTTTTTCTCTTAAATTATTCATTTTTAGGTTAAAGTATATCATATGTTATTAATAAATTAATAACTCAACGTATTACTTTCGTTTTTGTTATTTATAATGTTATTTATTTATTATTTGTAATTAATCATGTAGTTATTTCATTGGCTCATGTAATTACCATATTAATGTACAATAAAATATCTAATTCAATTAATAAATATATTAGTATATTTAATTATACATTAAATAATTTATTCATGTAGTAATAATAGTTGTTTTACCTAATTTGGGGTTTAAGGATTATGTTGTAATTAAGTGCACTGTAAAAGTTTAGAAATTCTCTTGTTTTTTATGTTTTTCTCATGTTGGGGCACTAACACTGGAAACTGTTTTCCAGTGCACATGAAGTCGTCAACACTAACACAAATTCTTACCTGATCTTCATGTACATGACATGACATGATCTTCATGTTGGACATGACTTGATCTTCAAGAATCCACTTTGGGGCACTAACCCCCCCTTAACATAGTTGAACTGGAGCCTTCCATCTTGGCCTGCTACTTTTCTAGAATGCTTCACTCATATGGGTTCTAGTTATCCGGTCTTCATTAGATGTTTCTTTCTTTTATAGAGTGTTTGATTTCATTGACTTGGCCATTAAAACATATCGCCAAATAGATGCTTCCAATGGCTTTTCTCTCTCTTACCCAATTAGGAGATCTCTTTCTAGTTGGACAATCTTCTTTTTAGACCTTTTTTTTCTTGTCTTGCCTCTTCTCGGTAGGTTTTTCAGTCGGCAAGGTGAATGATCCTTTATAGAGAGTCTTCTCTCTTGTTGATCAAAGAGTTGGCTTCACTCCATTCGGTTGAATGTGCTTTCCTTTTTTGCTATGCTGAGCGTTCTTCTAGGCTAGACAGTCTCTTCCTCAAACCTTTCTATCTCTTGTCCATGAGAATAGGTGTTGTTATGTTGTTCAATTAGTGCTCTTTGTAGCATTAGCTACTTCTCCCCTTTTTGTATGGGCCATTCAAATGATCCTTGGCCGGTTAAATGAATATGTTGTCAAAAGTTTCCTTTAGGCAATTTTATGCTAAAAGCATATTTAATGCATATTATTAGCAACTTAAGTATTTTTTATCATCTATATTATCTCAATGGAGATCTTGAGTCCAATATATTTAAGTGTGAGTATGTGCCCATGTGCATGTATGAGTGTGCATGGGCTAGCATATGTGTGCATGTGTATGTGTGGCTCACATTTTTATATGAGTGTGATTGTGTGTACACCCAAGTGTTTGTGAGTGCGAGTGTGTGTAGGGTCATTTGTTTTGATTCCGAGTGTTTGCGTGTATTGTGGGTAAGCCCATAAATGTGAGTATAATTTTGTGTGTGTGTGTGACCACACGTGTATGTAAGCGTTAAGTGTGGTGTGGTCGTACATGTGTGCATGTGTTTGTGGGCATGTAGTTATACATGTATGTGATTATTTGTGTATGGACTTGCACATGTGTGTGTGTGTGTGTGTGTGTGTGTGTGTGTGTGTGTGTGTGTGTGTGTGTGTGAGAGAGAGAGAGAGAGAGAGAGAGAGAGACATCTAAAAACTCAAGTGTAATGGGTTTGCATGTGAGCAATCTATTATAAAACTCATGTGGAAAAATATGTAATTCATTAGCTAACAAAAAAAATTAACTCCTTGAGAGTAACCCTTCAGCTCAATTTTGAATCTAATGAGTCCTTGGGCTCAATTTGGTTCAGTTTGTTGGAATCAAACGAGCAATAACTTTGAGTTATATCTAATGTGCATGTAATTCCATGAGATAAGAAAGTGATGATTTTTTTCTTGTATAATTCTTTTAATAATTGTTGTCAATTAAAAACAATAATATAGAGAAGTATTTGCATTTAAGGATCTAGGTGTTTGTACCTATTTGTTGCTTACCATAAGTCCCAAGTGATGCCTTGGGGATGTAAATTGGACCTATGAAATTTATTGTTGTAGATCTCTTACTGAGGAAAGAGATCCCTAGGAGTAGAGTAGCAATATGAAAACAACTTGAAGTTCATCTTCGGCTAGGATATAACTCAGTTGAGTAATCCCAAGTTTCCTAATGTACTCTCTGATGATCAAGTATGCTTTTATCTCCCTTATTTCTAATTAAGTAGCTGAAGAAGGGTATGAGAGAGGATCTACACCTCCCCCCTCCCCCCCACCTCCATGCTTTTTTACACCAAAAAATAGTTTTTTTTAACAAAAAAAAACAAAGGGAGAAGAGGGAGTTCCGCCTTCCATTTTCCAACACTTAATGCCTTCCCCTACTTGATGACAGGAACAATTAAGAAATTTCTCCTCAAACCCTTCTAAGGTGATCTCATGTGTGGGACTACCTTTTACTTTGGTGGTAGTATCTTGCTCATCTGAAAAGTTGATTGTGTTAGTAGTAGCAACTACTAACCAGCTTATTCAAGTCTTGATTGATTTTACAACTTACAAGGTTAGGAAGTCGATTAATCAAATATATTGCAATTTGAAAAGCTTCAACCCCAAAAACTAGTTGGAACATTATTTTCATATAACAATGCTAAACCCGTTACAACTAAGTGTCTATGTTTTTTTTCAGCTATTCAATTTTGTTCTCGAGTATAAGAACAAGAGAGATGAAGAAGAATTCTATATTGAATCAAATAATCTTTAAAAATAGAGTTTATATACTCTCCTCCTCCATCTGAATGAAATACCTTAATCCTACAAGAAAATTGATTTTTCACCATATTACGAAATTAAACAATTGTTCGAAAGGCTTCATTCCTAACCTTTAGAGGATACATCCACACAAATTTATTGTAATCACAAAAAATAATATAATATTTCAACCCAAATTTAGAAATTAATGGTGAAGGTCACAAATCAGATTGAACCACTTCAAGTGGCTTTGTAGCTTTATGTTCAATACAATCAAAAGGAAATTTAGTGTATTTTGTCATCTAACAACTAGAACAAGTGTCTAAAAGGAACTTAAATTATGGAGTATTTGTCTAACTAAGGATGAAATCAAAGTTAAAGATGAATGGCCAAGTCTTCTATGCCACAGCATAGATTGTGATTCTTTTATGATTGGAAAAGTTTTCTCTTCTTGAGGAAATAGGTATAGACCATCAAACATTGTCCCACTGGCCCGAATTATTTCATTATGTGTGTCCTTCACATGAAAACAATTTGGATGAAACTCTATAAAATAATTATCATTTTTTTAAACTTTGAAACTGAAATGAGATTTTTTTATTTTATTTGTGGAACTAAAAGAGCATTGTTAAGGTGAAAGAAACTAGTAGATGATGGTAGTTGAACTTGTCATTTTCCATCAATAGAGAGAGCATTACCATCTCCTACTTGTACTCTTTTTATCCTTTATAAGGATATAGGTTTGAGAACATACCTAGATTGGTTGTTATATGTGATGTAGCACCAGTATCAGGAAACCAATGTGAGTCCTCTTTCAGTTTGGAGGTGGTGAGAGTTGCTTAATCACTAGGAATATTTTTTAGTTTAGTAATTTTGATTGAACCATTGCCAACATGTATCAGTAGTGTGATTGGGTTTATGACAAATTTGACACCGAATCCCATTTGATGAGGCAATGGATGATGACTACTTCTTGTTGTGGAATTGACCAGAATTATTATTTCTGGATTTGGTGAAGTTGTTCTATTTAGGGGACTTACCTGAATTTTGGTTGAAAAAATGGTTGTTGCTTTTTGCCTTTGATGACTTGTTGGCAAAAGTTTTGTTCACCATCATGGCTAAAAATGAATTTTTTTAAGTGTTTGACTTATCCGAAGGTCATAACTCTTGATTATCGATAGAATTTCTTCATAAGTTGGCAATGGAGGTCAAACAACCATTGTTGTGACCAAGGATTCATTCGTGGCATTTAACCCATGGAGAAGCCAAAAAGATTTGTCATCTTCTGAAGTAGGACTTTGTATGGCTGTTAAAGTGTCACATATTCCTTTTAATTTTGTGACATAGGCATTCAAAGTTTGATCTTTTGTCTTTTTCATTTTTTGTAGAGCTTGACAGTATCACCTTTGAATGATTTACTAAAGTAATTTCACATTTTTGCCATACATCTCTTTGCGGTCCTGAGTCCAACTCCATGGCAAAGGGCTTCTTCAACCATTATAGCATTGAACCAACTAATAAGTAACTGGTCTCTAAGATCCCATTCGCCAAATGATGGATTTATCATGGATAGATTATCACTAGAAAATTGTGAAGGTGGCATAATAGATCCATCAATGAATCCCATGAGGCATTGAGATTTCAAAAATAGAATCCATTGACTTCTCCATAATATATTGTTGTTGGAGGAGAGTTTAATTGAAATGAGTGCAGTAATAGATGTAACTAACATGAGAGATGGATTTGAACGTATTGACATGGAGTTGGTACTCATGATGATTATAACAAAAACACCTTTAAATTGAACCTCTTTTGTAAGACTTATTTCCCATGAGACTCCTCATAGACTCTACTATATTATTTCTGACTTTGTAAACTTCTTGTTGTGAGAGTCAAGTAAGACTCTATGATACCTGTTCTTCAACATTATTGAAGTCTTTAAATTTAGAAACTCAGTTTTGAAGTATGAGAGTTATTGCATCATGTGACTCATTCTTTATGAAGTTTCTAAATTTAGAGCGTTAGTGTGGAATATGAGAGTTTTTATCTTTTACTTGCATCTTTGAATTCCTTTAGTATTTCTATATTTTGTCATTATTTTTATCACTTTGGAGTGAGGTCTATAGATCCACTATAGAAAACAGAATTGTGCCCACCATTTTGCTTTAGTTATTTCTTTTATTCTTTACCCAATTGGTGTTTTGAATATACCTTTAAATAGTGAGTTGACTCATTTTTTATGCCCTAAAATTGAGTTTGTCTACCTGTGAAGTTTTACAAACTTGGACCGGGTTCTTGATTGGTGTATGGAGCCTTATTGTGTAACTAGTAATGAAGAATTCCACGAGTTGTGGTAAAAAATATCCAATTAAGGGGGAAATATGAATACCAAAGAGCTAATGTACTGAAGGAATAATTAAAGATTGAAGGTCATAGAAAATTTCCAATTTGCTAAAATTTTGTATTTTCAAGTTGAAGTTACAAAGTCCAACTTGATGGGGATTGTTGAAAAAGTCATATCCATGAGTCTAAGATGAATCTCATGTAGAGGATATCTAACAAAATAAAGGGATTTTAAAATGAATTTCATGCAAAGCAAGTCTCACAAGTGGAAGCAACTCAAAGAAAAAAAGGGAAAGTGGTCTACATTAAGCTCAGAGAGGAATGATCTTGTCTAAATTTTGTAGTTGCAGTTTCCTATTTCAGTTTTATTTCTTGCATGTTCTTTGATTTAGTTTGTCATGTTAGGATGTAGTTAGGACTTGGATAGTTTTACTTTAGGTATGATTCTAAAGTGTTAGAGATTATATAATTACATTGTGTAAGAAAGTTAATGACTCTCCTCTTTCATTAATACATGTGTTCTATCTTTTTTCTCAACTCAACGTGCCCTCTCTTCTTCTTTCTCTCTCTTCTCTCCTCTTTCTTACATGTTCATCCAATGAAATTAAACATGAATCATTTCAGCATGTTTCATTCCCTATGTATTCGCCCGATTGAGTTGGCATAATCTGGTAAATATTTGTTAATCCTACTTGTCGTTTCTTCAAGTTGTTTGTCTCATATGTACAAGGAGTTGCTACAAAAGCTTTTTTGGCTCTAATATTTGACTAGTCATCTATTCTATATGTTGAACAAGTTGCAACTAAGAGTTTTCTCTCTCATGTCGTTGGATCTTTTTGCAATTGGTCGATTGATTTGCTAGTTTTTCTTTCCCTTCTTTCCCTTCTTTTCTTCATTTAGCTTGCTCATCCAATTTTTCTGACGTATGTCCTCTACTAGTGCAATTTTCTTCTCAAGTCATCTAGTTAAGTTGTAGTCATGCGGCCAACTTTTGGCACTGCTTGTGAGGCTTTTGCATGTACTATTCAGGCGATTTAATTCTATTAAATAGGTTTATTGTCAACTTTCTTTCTAATTAATTTTTTTGTCCACATTGCTAATTTAAATAACTTAATTAGTTTTTAAAGTATTTATTATGACTAAAATTAACTCAAAGGGTCCTTTCATGCCAACACTTTCAACAAAAAATTTCTTTCTTCGTGGCACTTGAGAAAATCTATGGTACCATGAATGAGTACATGAATGACAGAGCTTCAATGCATTCAAGACCAAAACCCAAGAGAGAGAGAGAGAGCCAAGGCCAAGGGACAAATTTTTTAATGTATTGAATGAATGTAGAAGAGTTAAAATGTTTTATATAGGTTTTTAAAAACCCTTAATAGAGAAATAAAATATCAAGGTTGTCTTCTAGTTAAGAGTCATCTAGGTGTCTTGACAAAATTACATAAATCAATACAAATCAATGTTTAATCATTCCTTTCTTCTCCCATTAATTTTGGATCTTGATTTACTTCATGTAATTGATTGATTTGGCCTTGATCTTCTTCCTTTGATTGAGTTATTTGAGATAATTTGCCTCCTTGATGGATTTAAGTAAATTGACCATGACTTGTAGGAGATCCTTAATGTGTAGTATTAAAATATGTTAATATCCTAATTAACGAAAAATTATATTATATTACTTAATGATTATAGTTTATTATAAATTAATAAAATAATTACGTGTTACTAGAATAAATCATTAAAAATTAAAAAAAAAACAGAAGTGCCTATAATAAATAAATAAATTATTTTATAATAACATAAGAAATATTTTAACATTAAAACACACTAATCTAATATAATAATAAAAATAAATATATTTATCAATAACATAATATATATTTTTATGTATTAATAATTAATAATATATTGTCAAAAAATTTAAAACATTGGTTTAATTAATTATAGCAATGGGATAATTAAACCAAAATATTTTATCAAATATTTATTTTAAAAATATTTAATTATAACTATTAAATCACTAATTTAATATAGTAATTATTAAGTAAATTTATTAAATAAAATAAAAAAAAATTTTATAAATAAAAAATTTAAATTATTATTCTTATAACAATGGTTTAGATTTTCCTTAACTTAGGAAAAATTAAACCGTCTTTCTCAGCGGCGGGCTAGTGGGCCACGGCGACGGAGGCAGCGCTTCAATAGTACGCCGAGAGTGAGAAGAGTGGGAGGCCGAGAGAGAAGAGAAGTCGGGAGGGCGAGAGACTCCCGTGCTCTGCGACAGAGGTCGAGAGGGAGAGGAGAGGAAGGGCGACCGGGGGGGGGGGTGTTGGAGAGAGGGAGAGGAGAGGAAGGGGGGGGGGGGGGGGGGAGAGGGAGGTCGAGGCTCGGCCTCACTTCAATTCAATTCTTTCTACACTAACACAATTATTTGATGAACTAGGTAATGTGGGGGGAATTCATTCCACTTCATTGTGGACTAACCCACCTTGAAGTGAGATGAATTACTCCCGCATTACTTAGTTCATTGGTTTAAGGGTTAGTGTACAATGAATTACAATTCAAGTGCATCACGTCAATTTATTTGCTCAGGCAAAAATCTGGTAATTTGGATTTTGACCTGTTTTGCGAATCAAACTTGTTGCTCAATCCCCCCCCCCCCCCCCCCCACAGTTGACCTTCCTCTCCTCTCCCTCTCATCCTCCGTCACAAGGCACGGGAGGTTGAGCCTCAGTTGTAGAGCCTCCTGGCTTCTGTTCTCTTTTGGCTTCCCCTCTCTTCTCACCCCTCCCCCCCCCCCCCCCCCAATTGGCTTTCCTCCCTCTCGACCTTCGTCCCTGAGCATGGGAGGCCGAACCTTTGTCACAGTGCCTCTCGGCCTACCCGCTTCTCTTCTCTCTTCTCCCTCTTGGTGTACCGTCGGAACGCCGCCTCCGTTGTCCTTGCTCGCTGGACCGCCGCCTCCATCACCATAGTCTCCCGCTACTGAGGAAGACGAGGGCGCCGTGAGGAAGACGATGTATTAATTTTTCCTAAGTTAGGAAAAATTAAATCATCGTCATAAAAATAATAATTTATATTTTTTTATAAATAATTATTGTTATTTATTTAATATATTCATTTTATAATTAAAATATTGTTAAAATAAATATTTGATAAATTGTTTTGGTTTAATTATCCCATTGCTATAATTAATTAAACTAATGGTTTTAAATTTTGTGATAATATATTATTAATTAATAATACATAAAAATATATATTATGTTATTGATAAATATATATTTATTTATTATATTAATTTTTTATTATTGTATTAAATTAGTGGTTTTTAATGTTAAAACATATCGTATGTGATTAAAAAATAATTTATATATTTATTATATTCGTTTATGTTATTTTTTATTTTTATTTATTTATTTTTAATAATTTATTCTAGTCACACGTAATTATTTTATTAATTTATAATAAACTATAATCATTAAGTAATATAATATAGTTTTTCATTAATTAGGATATTAATATATTCTAATAATACACGTTAAATCACTTATAAGTATAGTAACCATGTTTATTTTGGTTAATTATTTGTTTAAGTATATGTTCTATTTAAGTATATTATAAAAGGTAACTCATTATCTTGTTTATATCATACTTTTCATTTCGGGGGCACTAACACTGGAATCTGTTTTCTAACGCACTTTAACTCAGTCTACACTAACACCCAAGGATGAGTTGAAGTTCAATCAATTCATTTAAGATAAATTGAATTATTCACTTCATTTCAAGTTCAATATGGACTAACCCCCATCCCCTCAATGCGCTGCATCAGTATTCCACATCAGCATATCTTTTTTTTTCTCTAGTTTTCATTCATTATTTATTTAAGTTCTTTTAAAATTTTAAAAATATTTTAAAAACATTAATTTCTGATTTTAAAAATCTAACACATTTCATTACCATTGATTTGATATAATAAAAATATTTTAAAAAATAATAATTTTCTAATGTAATTAATATTTACATTATCGTTTTAAGATATTATTTAATTTAATATAATATTTGTAATTATTTTAGTTATTTGCAATCATATTTATTGGTTAAGTGTTATATTACTTTCTATTTATTTTAATAAAATAAAAAATTTATATATTAATTAATTAAAATCCATATTCTAATCTATTTAACACCTTCTATTATCAATTTAAGATATTTTTTTGAAAATAATTATTTAAAAATTTTCTTTTAGTTTTCAAAAATCTTATTTGTCGTTACAAGTTTTATTACCTTTTATTTATAATAATAATAAATTTAATTAATTAATTAAAATCTTAATTTTATATTTTATTATTATAAATAAAGGGTAATAAAACATGTAGCCACAAATAAGATTTTTGAAAACTAAAATAATTTTATAATATATTTTTAAATTAAAAAGTATCTTAAATCTATAATAAAAAGGTGTTAATTATATTAGCAAAAGATTTTTTAAATAATAAATAAACAAAATTTATGTTTTTATTATATTAAATAAAAAGTAACGAAATATGTAAAATTTTAAAAAATTAAAATTAAAATTTTTAAATAATAATATACTAAAATAAATAATGAAAAAATTGGAAAAACATTTGCTGATGTGGATTGTTGACCCATGTCCCATGATGTGTTAGGTGACAGGGATGACGTGGTCAAAAAGGACGTCTCATATTTCAATATCTAGTTGAAAGATGGTTATTTTTGTTAATGTTCTTTAAAATGGTAATTTAGTCAAATTGCCTTCCACAAAACAGTCTTTTCCCGAATTGGATATCGTATCCCTCTTGTATCCGTCTTTCGAAATGACTCGCTTGTTTTCATCTGGATCCTGGCATCTCCATCTGAAAACCGGCATATTTACTGTTTTCAGTTAATGCGCTCGCCGGCCTCTGGAAGCCACCCACCCAACTCGGCCCTAGTACGTTATAAAAGGAGCAGAAGTGGAAAGAACCAGTAGAAGTGGAAACAACCAAGGGGCAGAGTGATGAGTCTGAACACTTCCTCTCTGTCGCAGGGTTACCTTCTCCGTTCATGGGCAGGAAGCGCGAGGCCCGAGGGATTTGGGAAAGAGAAGTTACTAGCCGTGGTGGCCATTGTGTGGTGCTTGGTAATCATCAAGAAATGGAGGAAGGAGAAGATGAGGTTGGCGCCCCCGCCCGGACCGAGAGGCTTGCCCTTGGTAGGGAATCTTCCTTCTCTCAAGGGCAGGAACCTCCATGAGAAGTTATACGAGTGGTCTCAGATTTACGGGCCCGTACTGAGTTTTCGACTCGGCGTAAAAAACAACACAAAAGGTCACTTTGTTAGCCCTCCAAAAAACCTCTAGTACTTCTTCAATTTTTTTATCTTTTTTATCACTTCAAAACGATTCCTATAGACCCATTACAAACAAATAATGGGAGTGAGCCCAACGTCGAGGAGGATTCAAGTCTTTTATCTTTCATCTAAGAAGTGATTTTTTTACCTACCCTTAAAATAGTTAATAATACTTTTTTTATGCCTTAAAAATTGAGCTTCTTTTTTCAACATTGAAATTGAGCCGCATTGTTTTCAAACTTGGACAACTTTGATTGGTGTTTGAAGTTTTATCTTTTGGCTATGAGTGATCTTTCTTCTCTCATATTTGTTTTGTCCAAAATGGGTCTTTATGTCCTTTTGATCTCCAACTTGAGAAGGAGAAATAGAAAAATAAGCACAAGAAAAAGGTATGTGGTAGTATTTGATACAGCCTACAATGAAGAATTTTATGAGTTATGAATAAAAGTTCAATATGACCAGTAATGAAGAACATCAGTTAGGAGGAGAATAGAAAATGGAGAATTTGCAGCCAAAAAGTATTGAAGACCAAAATTTTTTTCTATGCAAGTTGAAGTTAGTAACTACAGCTTGTGAGGTGGTATTAAAGAGAAAAAATGCAGAATATTACGTAGCTCTCACAAAAAAAATCTCATAGTGGAAGAATCGATAAGGTGGAGTCTTACAAGAGTCTAATAGAAAGGAGTCTTGCATAAGAAGGTATTTTAGTGTTTTTAGTTCTCTTTAATAGTTGTTACTTAATTTCTAATTTGAAGTTCTCTTTTGGGTGCAATTGAGATATTGGTAGTTCAATTTTTCTTTGATTTTATGTTTTCACTCTATTATTAATAGAGACCCAATGTATTTAATTAACCCACAACCAATGAATTATTTTATTCCACTAAAATTTCAACAATCCTTTAAGATATTAGTTTAAGTTAAGCCACAATAATGATAATACTCTGTTATTAACATTTTATGGCTCACCAAATTGCACATGGAAATCATTTCAAGTAGAGGAAGAAAGAGGTATTTTGATTGAGGAGGGTATATTATTTTTGACTTTGTAAACTTCTTGTTGTGAGAGTCAAGTAAGACTTTATCATACTTGTTCTTCAACATTGTTGAAGTCTTTAAATTTAGAAACTCAGCTTCGAAGTATGAGAGCTATTGCATCATGTGCCTCGTTCTTTATGAAGTTTCTAAATTTAGAGCGTTAGTGTGGAAATATGAGAGTTTTTATCTTTTACTTGCATATTTGAATTCCTTTAGTATTTCTATAATTTGTCATTATTTTTATCACTTTGGAGCGAGGTCTATAGATCCACTGTAGAAAACAGGATTGTGCCCACCATTTTGCTTTAGTCATTTATTTTATTCTTTACCCAATTGGTGTTTTGAATATACCTTTAAATAGTGAGTATACTCATTTTTTATGCCCTAAAATTGGATTTGTCTACCTGTGAAGTTTTACAAACTTGGATTGGGTTCTTGATTGGTGTATGGAGCCTTATTGTGTAACTAGTAATGAAGAATTCCACGAGTTGTAGTAAAAAATATCCAATTACGGGGGAAATATGAATACCAAAGAACTAACATACTGAAGGAATAATTAAAGATTGAAGGTCATAGAAAATTTCCAATTTGCTAAGATTTTTTATTTGCAAGTTGAAGTTACAAAGTCTAACTTGATGGGGATTGTTGAAGAAGTCATATCCAAGAGTCTAAGATGAGTTTCATGTAGAGGATATCTCACAAAATAAAAGGATTTTAAAATGAATTTCATGCAAAGCAAGTCTCACAAGTGGAAGCAATTCAAAGAAAAAAAGGGAAAGTGGTCTACATTAAGCTCATAGAGGAATGATCTTGTCTAAATTTTGTAGTTGCAGTTTCCTATTTCAGTTTTATTTCTTGCATGTTCTTTGATTTAGTATGTCATGTTAGGATGTAGTTAGGACTTGGATAGTTTTACTTTAGGTATGATTCTAAAGTGTTAGAGATTATATAAATACATTGTGTAAGAAAGTTAATGACTCTCCTCTTTCATTAATACATGTGTTCTATCTTTTTCTCAACTCAACGTGCCCTCTCTTCTTCTTTCTCTCTCTTCTCTCCTCTTTCTTACATGTTCATCCAATGAAATTAAACATGAATCATTTCAGCATGTTTCATTCCCTATGTATTCGCCCGATTAAGTTGGCATAATCTGGTAAATATTTGTTACTCCTACTTGTCGTTTCTTCAAATTGTTTGTCTCATATGTACAAGGAGTTGCTACAAAAGCTTTTTTGGCTCTAATATTTGACTAGTCATCTATTCTATATGTTGAACAAGTTGCAACTAAGAGTTTTCTCTCTCAAGTCGTTGGATCCTTTTGCAATTGGTCGATTGATTTTCTAGTTTTTCTTTCCCTTCTTTCCCTTCTTTTCTTCATTTAGCTTGCTCATCCAATTGTTCTGACGTATGTCCTCTAATGGTGCAATTTTCTTCTCAAGTCATCTAGTTAAGTTGCAGCATGCGGTCAACTTTTGGCACTGCTTGTGAGGCTTTTGCATGTACTATTAAGGCGACTTAATTCTATTAAATAGGTTTATTGTCAACTTTCTTTCTAATTAATTTTTTTTTGTCCACATTGCTAATTTAAATAACTTAATTAGTTTTTAATGTATTTATTATGACTAAAATTAAATCAAAGGGTCCTTTCGTGCCAACACTTTCAACAAAAATTTTCTTTCTTCGTGGCACTTGAGAAAATCTATGCTACCATGAATGAGTACATGAATGACAGAGCTTCAATGCATTCAAGACGAAAACCCAAGAGAGAGAGAGAGCCAAGGCCAAGGGACAAATTTTTTAATGTATTGAATGAATGTAGAAGAGTTAAAATGTTTTATATAGGTTTTTAAAAACCCTTAATAGAGAAATAAAATATCAAGGTTGTCTTCTAGTTAAGAGTCATCTAGGTGTCTTGACAAAATTACATAAATCAATACAAATCAATGTTTAATCATTCCTTTCTTCTCCCATTAATTTTGGATCTTGATTTACTTCATGTAATTGATTGATTTGGCCTTGATCTTCTTCCTTTGATTGAGTTATTTGAGATAATTTACCTCCTTGATGGATTTAAGTAAATTGACCATGACTTGTAGGAGATCCTTGAGTAGCTTTGGAAGGTTATAGTGGGACTTGCATATGTGAGATTGTAGGGATGGATTTGTCTAGAACCATGCATGGGGACATCATCCTTTTTGTGTGGATGAGGTAGACATAACCCTTGCATGGTTTTGCATGGGTGACGTGTCCCATTTTACTTCTCGTGCCACCTTTGTATGAGTTTTGTCTTTCTGTATATATATGGTCTTTGGTATAGCTTGGAATAATGTATCTTCTTGTGCATATCTTTGTGTATTGATATGTATTTGTTGCTTATCATTTCCCCTCAAACTGAATTGAGAGGTTGACCAAACATTCGGATTGGTGGTAAGTAGTTGAATCCAGTTGTAAGAAAGCAATTTGATGAAAATGTCTACAAGCTGGTTGACTGAGGGAATATATCAAACTTGAAGGTATCCCATTGTAACTCTTTTGCAAAAAATTATAGTTAAGCTAATATGTTTGTTGCGAGAGTGAAAACAAGATTGTGAGCCAAGTAAGTAGCACTTAGATTATCACATAGAAGTGACAAAGGTTTAACTGAGTATATGTGCAAATCTTTTATTAGATACAAAAGCCAAGTGACTTCAGCAAATGTAGTAGTCATTACTCTATATTCGGCTTCAGTAGTGGAGTGAGACATAGTGAGTTATTTTTTGCGGACAAAGATACAAGGTTGGATATTAAGAATGTGGCATAATCAGTGGTAGATTGCCTTGTTAGTTGGCAACCACCTCAATCTGCATAAGAATGGCCAAGAATATCTAGGGATGAGGGTTTGGAGAAAACTAAGCTATAGTATGTGTACCTTTAAGGTATCGAAGACTTCTTTTAACTAGTACAAAATAAAAATTACTGGGGAAGTGCATACATTGGGCTACAAGATTGACTAAGACATATTAGGTCATGTGAGAGTTAAATATTGAAGAGCTCATGTCAGGCTTCTATAATGAATTGGGCTAGAGTGGGGGAACTTTGAAAATCATGTTTTGTGTTTGTGGCAAGAGTTGTTGTAACTAGTGTACAAGATTTCATCTCTCCTCGATTTAATATGTCTTTTAGGTATTGAGTTTGGTAAAGAAAAAGATTGGTGGAACTTCTACATACTTGAATGCCCAAGATGATTAAGGCTTTTGGATAGTATCACTGAGTGTTGTTTAAAAAATCCAGAGAAGAAAGAGGTTCTTTCCATTTAGGATAATGTCATCCGCATAAAGAAGCAGGTATAGATGCTTAGATGAAGAATAACAAATAAAAGAATAAAGTATGGAATTAATGGAAGAGTACATACTTGTTTGAATATGTTTTTATTAGATGCACGATTGATTAATTATTAGATTATACATAAGAGTGATTCAATATGTTTTTATATGTGGTTATGTTTGTTTTGTATAAAATAAGAATGAAGTAGTTTTTCTAAGGATTCTAAAATGTTCTTCTAAAAAAAATTGTGATACTTTAGAATGACATTGTTCTTATACTTTTTTATAATTTTATACAATTTTAAGTAGTTTTTTTTATTTCTCCATTTATTTACCAAATTACTCATTCTATCATCCAAGGTATATAAACATATATATCTAGATAATCATTTGGGTACAAAACGCCCTAAGATATTCATGGTGTATATCTATGTATATTATGAAAATAACGGTAAATAGGATAACTTATATTATTTTATTTATATATGATTTGAAACTCCCCATGAGATGAAGAGACCCTAACAGGGAGATTCCCCATGAGATGAAGAGACTTGAAAGCACAAGTACCATTTCTTGTGCCAACTCATAGCTGAGATGATAGCTATGAAGACCACTGACTTTGTCATCACAAGCATATTTCAAGAAATCACTGGAATGTCTCCTACGATTTGAAATTGGTGCAATGCTACTGGTACTACATCAAATCGATGATTCCCCTCTGCCGCTCCTCTCCGGCGGTTTCCCTGAAAAACTACTGGTACTAACGGTCAGGTTTCAGTTTCGCACAAAACACCTCATTCTCTTCCTCCTTCACCCTTTGTTCCTTCCCCTTTCTCCCTCCCATTTGCAGCTTTGCCATGGAGACTGGGGCGGCAGAGTGTTCTAATTTCACCGACATTTTTTAAGGACTAGAAGCTGATAGATGATTTGGATAATTTCACGTCGGGAGTATGGGGAAATGAAGGTTTGTGCACTGAAAGCAAAAAGAAAAAAACAAAAAAGTTTGATGCAAATGTCTAAGTATTGGGTTGTTGACCATATTATAATTTGCCTTTAGGTGTTGTGGGACGAGATGTCTCTTATCTTTTTCTACGCTTTTAGTTACTTGGTTTTATTTGTCTTTGGTCCTTTTCTTTTAGGTGTTCTTCTTTTTGTCAAGAATAATATAAACAGAATATCTTAAATAGAAACAAGGTTTGTTCCTCTTGCAAAACAATGCTCTTGGTAAGAATTATTTCATTCTTTATTTATTTTCTTCGTTGAATTTGATATTTAAGCTCAGTTAGTGTGAAAATTAGCTGTAGCTACAGTCATCGGATTTTTACATAAGATAAACGGACAGGGCCAAGACGGAATAGGAGCTGCCAGTGGCATCACTATGACTGTAGTGTCTCTGTAAGTTTTTCAGCAAACCTTTCTGGGTTTGCCATTCTAATAACAAATATTAGAAATATTCACCACATGGTCCAATTCAAACAAGGCTGAGTCGCCTACACGGGCGTCCATTAGCCAACGAAACCCGACCCCCATCAATGACGATGTACGGTTCATAGTGACTGCGAAGTCATATGGGGCTCTACTAGGGGTGTTCGGTGAATTTGGACTTGATGAGTTAGTTTTTGCATTGTTCTAGTCATCTGCAATGAAATTAGTTAGATTAATTTTTAGAATGTTGTTGAATATGTTTGAAGTGCTACGGAATGTTTATGCCATGTGGTGAGGAGATTTTGGAGTTATAAATATCCACCACATGGTATTTTGTTATTTGTTGGTTGTGTTTCTGTGTGTCCCTAGTTACTACGACGAGTAATGGTTGTCAGATAAAAAAAATTCCATAACGACCATCTCGGATTTAGATTATAAATGGCTGGAAGAAGAAAACAAACTCCTCGATCATATGACATTTGAACCTTCGATGATGACAACAAAATGCTCGATCTGTTGGTTGAGCAAGTCAATATGGGGAACAGGATGCCTAATGGGGTTTGGAAGCATGAAGTATATTTGGACCGTGTCAATAGGTTCAATGAAGACACAACTAATAAGAAAACTGTTGAGCAGCTCAAGAATCGAACAAGATCATGGAAGAAAACTTACCAAGCAATAACAAGTTGTCTCAACACTAGTGGGTTCGGTTGGGATGCAACCACACATCGAGTTACTGTATGTCATTCTGTATGGCAAGACTATATCAAGGTCAGTAAATTATGATTGACTATAAAATATTTTGTATGTTTTATGCATTACTAGAACTCTATGCCAAGTCGTCTAAATGATGTTTTATCCTTGCAGGAGCATAAAGAAGCTGAAAAGTATAGACAACAAGGCTGCCCTCTTTATGACAAATTGGCTTTGGTAGTGGGAAACTCAATAGCCATGGGGAGAACAAGTCAAACTAACGAAGACATATGCAATGATATCCAACATCAGGAAGAAAATGAGTGCGTGGACATGCTCGAGGATGTCGATTTAGGTAGAGATACTCCTTCGCCATTCTTTACAGAAAATGAGTCGGCACCTGATCAGTTTCCAAGTACTAACCCGTCAAGTTCAAGTCGTCGTAGAAAGAGACCACAAATGGTCACCGATGATAGTATTATGTTCGCTGATACAATGACAAGAATTGCCACCATACTGCAATCTCTACAATCTAAAAATGATAAAACCACTGGAGAGAATTGGTATGAAGCCCTCACAGAAATCCCAGACCTGTCGGTAGAGATGAAGTTCCGCGCTCCTCTATTGTTAGATACACCAATGAAGAAGGACATGTTTACAAAGCTGCCAGTGGAAGAGCGAATTAATTGGCTTAAATACTGTGCTTGTGAAATGTAGTCAATAGTTTGAAGTACACTATGTATTTAGGGACGATTGTTTTGAAGTTTAATTATATTTTTTTAATTATGACTTTATAAGACATATCATTGATAGATTATGAATTTTATTATGGTTAAGATTTGGGTTTTCATGATTGTCGTGTTCTTATTGTGTGGATGAATGTTGTGGGTGTGGCATTGGAGATGGTTTTATATAGGTGTGATTAAAAATTGGTTATGATTGAAGAACATGGTATGTTTTTGTGTTTATGATATTAGGAAGAAACAGGAATTATTGTTGTAGTCGTTATTATGATTGTGGTGATTGTATTTGCAGGTTTCCATAGAAGACGAAAATAGGAATACAAAAATGATTTTATTGACATGTCTTATATACATGATGGGAAGATACTATATGAACCATAGGTATAGACGTACATTACGTCCTCGTGGGATTGGTGGTCCGATTTATTTGCAAAAGGCATTAGCGAAATCACCTGTTAAATTTCGAAAAGTTTACAGGATGAATCAAATTGTGTTTAAAAAAATGGCAGAGATACTTTATAGTAAAGGATTTTTATCACCTACAAAGACCATTTCAGTGGAAGAACAACTTGCATATTTTCTCCTAACTGTTGGTCAAGGACAAGCGTATAGTGTCACAGCAGAGATGTTTGATAGATCAAACTGGAATATAAGTAGGTATTTCAATAAGGTGTTGAATGCTATTATCAAACTTCGGCCTGATTACATCAAACGGCCTTCAGAACGAACTCACTTGAAGATTTTAAACAATCCAATGTTTAATCCGTATTTTAAGGTAACATCACTTGACATATAATGAACAATTTTAGATTAATATTTAGAGTTACTTGTATTAATTGAAATGATATAATTAGGATTGTATTGGGGCTATTGATGGAACTCATATCAAAGCAAACATCCCACTTGAAGAACAACAAAGGTTCTGGAACAGAAAAGGCTATCTCTCACAAAATGTGATGGCAGCATGTACATTTGATGTGCAATTGTACTTGTTGGATGGGAGGGATCAGCAGCGGATTCCCGTGTATTGAAGGACGCATTGACTCGCCGAAATAGAATCTGTGTACCTGAAGGTAAATAATATATTGTTATGTAGTAATTTATTTTATTTTATCTTCAATTAGCTTATGTGAAAAATATTTTGTATTGTAGGTAAATATTATCTAGTCGATGCTAGTTATGCAAATATGTCAGGATTTTTGGCTCCATATCGAGGAACTCGTTATCATCTACAAGAATTTGGAGACAACCTTCCTAGAAATGATAAAGAGTTATTCAACCGAAGGCACTCATCTTTGAGAAATACTATTGAACGAACTTTTGGTGCTTTAAAAGCTCGATTCCAAATGTTGAAAGTCGCTCCTCGTTTTCTTATAAGATCCAGATGAAAATTGTAATAGCTTGTTGCATATTACACAATTATATACGTAAAGAGGACTACAATGATATGTTTGAATTGGAAGATGATGATTCCGATGATGAGGTAGGTGGAGGAGGTGATGAGGTCCGATTAGCAGGTGAAAATTTGGATGGAGATAGCGATGATCTTGGGGACGAAGGCAACCTATCAACAACAATGCGGACGCGTCGTGCATGAGAATCCACTAGAGCTGCACAATTTCGAGATGCCATAGCAACTAGCAAGTGGAGTGATTATTAGTGGTTGTACTTTATTGCATTTGAACATGTATGTTGTCGTTCGTATATACTAAACTAGTAAGTCGATGATGTTAAATGCACAAACTCGTTGATAGAAATAATTTACTCTAATTATATTCGTTGTTGTCATTTTATACCTTTTTGTTTTAATTTTATTTATTAAGTATTTTTATACTATATATTATGTTATTAAAAAATAATTTATTTATTAATTATATTCATTTATGTTATTTTTAACTGTTTTATGTAATTTAAATAATTTATTCTACTCACACGTAATTAGTTTAATAATTTATAATAAATTTTAATCATTAATTGGTTTAATTATGCAATTGCTATAATTAATTAAACAATTAGGTTTATTTATTATATTCCCTTATGTTATTTTTTAATTTTTATTAATTTTAAATAATTTATTCTACTCACACGTAATTAGTATAATAATTTATAATAAACTATAATCATTAATTGGTTTAATTATGTAATTTCTATAATTAATTAAACAATTAGGTTTATTTATTATATTCCCTTATGATATTTTTTAATTTTTATTAATTTTAAATAATTTTAAATAATTTATTCTACTCACATGTAATTAGTATAATAATTTATAATAAACTGTAATCATTAATTGGTTTAATTATGAAGTTTCTATAATTAATTAAACAATTAGGTTTATTTATTATATTCCCTTATGTTATTTTTTAATTTATATTAATTTAATATAATTTATTCTAGTCACACGTAATTAGTATGTTAATTTATAATGAATTTTAATCATTAATTGGATAATTATCCAATTTCTAAAATTAATTAAACCATTATGTTTATTTATTATATTCCCTTATGCTATTTTTTAATTTTTATTAATTTTATGTAATATATTCCAGTCACGTAATTAGTATATTAATTTATAATGAATTGTAATCGTTAATTGGTTAATTATCCAATTGATATAATTAATTAAACAATCAGGTTATTTATTATATTCCCTTATGTTATTTTTTAATTTTTATTAATTTTATATAATTTATTCTAGTCATACGTAATTAGTATGTTATTTTATAATGAATTGTAATCATTAATTGGTTAATTATTCGATTGCTAAAATTAATTAAACTATTATGTTTATTTATTATATACCCTTATGCTATTTTTTAATTTTTATTAATTTTATATAATATATTCTAGTCACACGTAATTATTGTTTTAATTTATAATAAACTATAATCATAAAAGGTTACTCATTCTCTTCTTTATTTAGAAAAGGACACTGAAATCTGTTTTCCAGCCACTTCAATTGGCTTGGACTAACACCCAAACATGAGTTGAAGTGGAAACAATTCATCTCACTTTAATTCAATTTTCCACTTCATTGTGGACTAACCCACCTAAATGAATTGATTCAACTTCAACTCATCCTTAGGTGTAGTGTAGACGAGTTCAAGTGCACTGGAAAACAGATTCCAGTGTGAGTGCCCCCAAATGAAAGTATGATATAAAGAAGAGAATGAGTAACCTTTTATAATATACTTAAATATAACATATACCTAAACAAATAATTAACCAAAATAAACATGATTACTACACTTATAAGTGATTTAATGTGTAGTATTAAAATATGTTAATATCCTAATTAACGAAATTTTTTTATTATATTACTTAATGATTATAGTTTATTATAAATTAATACAATAATTACGTGTAACTAGAATAAATCATTAAAAATTAATAAAAAAAGTAAAAAATAACAGAATCGCCTATAATAAATAAATAAATTATTTTATAATAACATAAGAAATATTTTAACATTAAAACACACAAATCTAATATAATAATAAAAAATAAATATAATAAATAAATATATATATTTATCAATAACATAATATATATTTTTATGTATTAATAATTAATAATATATTGTCACAAAATTTAAAACATTGGTTTAATTAATTATAGCAATGGGATAATTAAACCAAAATAATTTATCAAATATTTATTTTAAAAATATTTTAATTATAACTATTAAATCACTAATTTAATATAGTAATTACTATGTAAATTTATTAAATAAATAAATAATATTTTTTTATAAATAAAAATATAAATTATTATTCTTATAACAATGGTTTAGATTTTCCTTAACTTAGGAAAAATTAAACTGTCTTTCTCAGTGGCGGGCCAGTGAGCCACGACGACGGAGGCAGCGCTTCGACAGTACGCCGAGAGTGAGAAGAGTGGGAGGCCGAGAGAGAAGAGAAGTCGGGAGGGCGAGAGACTCCCGTGCTCTGCGATGGAGGTCGAGAGGGAGAGGAGAGGAAGGGCGACCAGGGGGGGGGGAGGTCGAGGCTCGGCCTCACTTCAATTCAATTCTTTCTACACTAACACAATTATTTGATGAACTAGGTAATGTGGGGGGAATTCATTCAACTTCATTGTGGACTAACCCACCCTGAAGTGAAATGAATTACTCCCGTATTACTTAGTCCATTGGATTAAGGGGTTAGTGTACAATGAATTACAATTCAAGTGAATCACGTCAATTTATTTACTCAGGCAAAAAACTGGTAATTTGGATTTTGACCTGTTTTGCGAATCAAACGTGTTGCTCCCTACCACCCCCCCAGTTGGCTTTCCTCGCCTCTCCCTCTCATCCTCCGTCACAGAGCACGGGAGGTTGAGCCTCAGTTGTAGAGCCTCCTGGCTTCTGTTCTCTTTTGGCTTCCCCTCTCTTCTCCCCCCCCTATTAGCTTTCCTCCCTCTCGACCTCCGTCGCTGAGCATGGGAAGCCGAACCTTTGTCGCAGAGCCTCTCGGCCTACCCGCTTCTCTTCTCCCTCTCGGTGTACCGGCGGAACGCCGCCTCCGTTGTCATTGCTCGCTGGCCTGCCACCTCCATCACCATAGTCTCCCGCTGTTGAGGAAGACGAGGTGCGCCGTGAGGAAGACAATGGATTAATTTTTCCTAAGTTAGGAAAAATTAAATCATCATCGTAAAAATAATACTTTATATTTTTTTTATAAATAATTATTGTTATTTATTTAATATATTCATTTTATAATTAAAATATTTTTAAAATAAATATTTGATAAATTGTTTTGGTTTAATTATCCCATTGCTATAATTAATTAAACCAATGGTTTTAAATTTTGTGATAATATATTATTAATTAATAATACATAAAACATATATTATGTTATTGATAAATATATATTTATTTATTATATTAATTTTTATTATTGTATTAAATTAGTGGTTTTTAATGTTAAAACATATCGTATGTGATTAAAAAATAATTTATTTATTTATTATATTCATTTATGTTATTTTTTTAATAATTTATTCTAGTCACACGTAATTATTGTATTAATTTATAATAAACTATAATCATTAAGTAATATAATATAGTTTTTCATTAATTAGGATATTAATATATTCTAATAATACACGTTAAATCACTTATAAGTGTAGTAACCATGTTTATTTTGGTTAATTATTTGTTTAAATATATGTTCTATTTAAGTATATTATAAAAGGTAACTCATTATCTTGTTTATATCATACTTTTCATTTCGGGGGCACTAACACTTGAATCTGTTTTCTAGCGCACTTTTACTCGGTCTACACTAACACCCAAGAATGAGTTGAAGTTCAATCAATTCATTTAAGATGAATTGAATTATTCACTTCATTTCAAGTTCATGATGGACTAACCCCCCATCCCCTCAATGCACTGCATTAGTATTCCACATCAGCATATCTTTTTTTTTCTCTAGTTTTCATTCATTATTTATTTAAGTTCTTTTAAAATTTTAAAAATATTTTAAAAACGTTAATTTCTGATTTTAAAAATCTAACACATTTCATTACCATTGATTTGATAAAATAAAAATATTTTAAAAAATAATAATTTTCTAATGTAATTAATATTTACATTATCGTTTTAAGATATTATTTAATTTAATATAATATTTGTAATTATTTTAGTTTTTTGCAATCATATTTATTGGTTAAGTGTTTTATTACCTTCTATTTATTTTAATAAAATATAAATTTTATATATTAATTAATTAAAATCCATATTCTAATCTATTTAACACCTTCTATTATCAATTTAAGATATTTTTTAAAAAATAAATATTTAAAAATTTTCTTTTAGTTTTCAAAAATCTTATTTTTCATTACAAGTTTTATTACCTTTTATTTACAATAATAATAAATTTAATTAATTAATTAAAATATTAATTTTATATTTTATTATTATAAATAAAGGGTAATAAAACATGTAGCCACAAATAAGATTTTTGAAAACTAAAATAATTTTATAATATATTTTTAAATTAAAAAATATCTTAAATCTATAATAAAAGGTGTTAATTATATTAGCAAAAGATTTTTTAAATAATAAATAAACAAAATTTATGTTTTTTATTATATTAAATAAAAAGTAACGAAATATGTAAAATTTTAAAAAATTAAAAATTAAAATTTTAAAATAATAATAAACTAAAATAAATAATGAAAAAATTGGAAAAACATTTGCTGATGTGGAATGTTGACCCATGTGCACATGATGTGTTAGGTGACAGGGATGACGTGGTCAAAAAGGACGTCTCATATTTCAATATCTAATTGAAAGATGGTTATTTTTGTTAATGTTCTTTAAAATGGTAATTTAGTCAAATTGCCTTCCACAAAACAGTCTTTTCCCGAATTAGATATCGTGTCCCTCTTGTATCCCTCTTCCGAAATGACTTGCTTGTTTTCATCTGGATCCTGCCATCTCCATCTGAAAACCGGCATATTTACTGTTTTCAGTTAATGCGCTCGCCGGCCTCTCGAAGCCACCCACCCAACTCGGCCCTAGTACGTTATAAAAGGAGCAGAAGTGGAAACAACCAAGGGGCAGAGTGATGAGTCTGAACACTTCCTCTCTGTCGCAGAGTTACCTTCTCCGTTCATGGGCAGGAAGCGCGAGGCCCGAGGGATTTGGGAAAGAGAAGTTACTAGCCGTAGTGGCCATTGTGTGGTGCTTGGTAATTATCAAGAAATGGAGGAAGGAGAAGATGAGGTTGGCGCCCCCGCCCGGACCGAGAGGCTTGCCCTTGGTAGGGAATCTTCCTTCTCTCAAGGGCAGGAACCTCCATGAGAAGTTATACGAGTGGTCTCAGATTTACGGGCCCGTACTGAGTTTTCGACTCGGGCGTAAGCTGTGCATTGTCGTGAGCTCTGCAGCCTCCGCGAGAGAGCTCCTGAAAGACCAAGACGCGATTTTTGCGAATCGCGACGTTCCAACGGCGGCACGGGTGTTACCGAACGGATCCGATGGGATAGTCTGGGGGGCGCATGGCCCAAATTGGCGTGCGATACGCAGAGCGGCGGTGGGTGAGATGCTGAACCATACGAAGCTGGAGGTGTATGGTAACCTCCGGCGGGAGGAGGTGGGCAAAATGGTGCGTCTGGTGCAAGAGAAAGCCGGCACCCCCGTGGAGATACAAAGACTGATGTACAACACGCTGTACAACGTGGTGGTGGCGATGCTATGGGGAGACACACTCAAGGAAGAAGGAATGAGCGGCGTCGGGGCGGAATTCGAGGCGGCGGTGGAAGAGATTCGTGGATCCTTTCGGGGACTCGGGATCGCCGATATATTTCCGTTTCTGGCGCCGTTGGACCTACAAGGGGAAGTTCGTCGTCGTCGGAAGCTGTCAGGGAAGCTTCACCGGATCTTGGATAGCATCCTCGATCAGCGCCTGAAAATGATTGGATCGGGTGAGGAAGGAAGAAACGACTTCCTTAGGTTACTTTCGAAGATGAACGGCGAGGAAGCCAAGAGTATGCCCCTGTCAAGGGCCAACTTCAAGGCATTGATCCTGGTAAGTAATTTTCCTTCTCTTCTTTCGATCCACCACTAACTACATGGGCTCTTGGAAGAATGAGGAAAGTAAATCTCAGGAATTAGGCGCCGGAATTCCTTACGGTAAGCAAGACTCTTAATTTCTTCCTGGAAGAACTTCAAACACATCATACGACTTGGAGGTTTCTCTAACCCCCAACCAGAACCAGGCGTGAATTGACGAAACCCACTACTTTATTTGTTCCTTAATCCACCTTGTGTCAAAGCTTGGAAAATTCTGGACTTGCGTTACAACCCCTTCATTAAGACTTCTTTTGTCCGGGTCTGCGTGAATTGACGAAACCCACTACTTTATTTGTTCCTTAATCCACCTTGTGTCAAAGCTTGGAAAATTCTGGACTTGCGTTACAACCCCTTCATTAAGACTTCTTTTGTACTGTTTCTTTGGTTCCGGCAGTCATGGCGGAAGAGGTAAAGCGCAAGAAACGTAACGGAAGCCAAAGTGAAACGTGTAAAAACACTTGTCATCTCCACAAAATCTTAACTTAATAATTGATTGGCCGACGCAGGACTTGATAATGGCTGGGATTGATACGACGGCGTATGCAATGGAGTGGGCCATGGCGGAGGTGATGGAGAAGCCGGACATCATGAAGAAAGCGCGAGAAGAACTGGATCAAGTCGTCGGAGTCGACAATTCGGTGGAAGAGTCACATCTCCCAAGATTGACTTTCTTACATGCCGTCCTGAAAGAAACGCTACGTTTGCGACCGGTGGTTCCGCTCATGCTGCCAAGGACTCCTTCCCAGCCTTCCACTCTGGGTGGATACACCATCCCTATGGGCTCCAGAATTTTCGTGAATATGTGGGCCATTCAGAGGGACCCCCAGGCCTGGGAAAATCCACTCGAGTTCCGACCCGAGAGATTTCTGACCGGTGACGGAAAATGGGATTTCACCGGAAACAACTTCCATTTTTTCCCATTCGGATCAGGGAGGAGAATTTGCCCCGGTGCCTCACTTGCAGATGGGATGCTACTGTATTCACTCGCTTCCCTCTTACATCTATTCGATTGGAAGCTGCCTGAAGCCACGAAGCTGGATCTTTCTGAGACGTTTTCTCTTGCTTTGAAGATGTCTCAGCCGCTTCTTCTCGTCCCTTCCCGGAGGTTCTCCAATCCTGACCTGTACTCGTCTCTTGTGTAAATCCCAGCAGAGATACTATGCAGTATATGTATCCATCTATTAACTGTGTTTTATTTTTTCTTGCCTGATACTATGTCTCTATGATGATCAACTTTGATTTCACTAATACCACCTTGAATATTTTCTTCAAATACAATAACATCATTTACTTATACAATGAGAATAATTGTATCCAATTTTTTCATCTAAAAACATAGAATGATCAGACTTAATCCTCAAAAAACCGAAACCCATTACAACAAAACTGAAATTATAAAACCAAACTTAGGGACTTTTTTTTTAAAGTGATAGATGATAAAAAAAAAGAAAAAAAAAGAGGTGATACCTCCTGATGAGTGATAACTAGTACTGGGGAATTAGCAATTGAGGTGTTTGTTTATTTTTTTATGAAAAAAGAGGGAAAATGGTCAGGTTTTATTTACTGTCAAATAATCCTTTCTATTTTAAGGGGGTTCCAAAACAATTATCCAATTGGTAAAAAATTAAAATTTCTTTACGATTTCTCGATGGATTTTGATCAATCAAGACGTGAAAAGTAAGAAACAGATGAAATAATTGAGCAAAAAAATTAAGTAAACTATGCTAGAGATTAAACATTCTACTTCGATACCATGAGAAGGCTATACTAAAATAAAAATCAATTCGTGAAAAATAAAGGGTACCTATCAATTTCACATGGTTTGGCCTTGGAATCCTAATCCCCGGATGAAAAGAGAGAAGAGAAAATTTCATTGAAGCTAAGTAAGCCAGTTATGTGAATTGAGAAAGTTTTCAAGCTTTAATTGGACTATTATAGATTTCCAAAACTTGAAAGTGATGTACCATTGTAATTAACAACTTAAAAATAAAAATTTTAAGTATTACTTACAAATCGGACTAATGATTTAATCGATTTTTACTATAGGATAAAAAGCCATTTTTGGGGCAAAACGACATTTTTTTTTTTTAACTTTAGATCCATTGTATTAAAGTTATTTCCAGCCCGAAATCATTTAGAAGAATTTATTGCGACGATCACAAGCACACTCTTGCACTCTATCACTTTTGAAATTAACCAAATAATGACATTCGATCTAAAGAAATCGATCTCAAGAAAAAGAAATCCTCCTCAAGTTTTTCATGAGAGCTAAGAACATTTATGCTCCTATTTTGGAATCTATTAATTGACCTAAAAGGTGGTACCAAAATAAGTATACTCTAGGTAATTGATCTACAAATTCATGTTGAATATTAAAGATAAAATTACCTAGCTCTAGCTCTAGCACATTCCTTAGCTTTGCCAACGGCATGTTTACCTCAAAATCACCTCTATCTTGATGACATCAATTATGCCCATTGGAAATATTAGATGAAACATTTTCTATGATTTTGATCTTTTGAAGATTACGTCCCATCCAAGGGCTATCCATTCCCATGTAATGGAAGGAGGCGAGGAAGTAGAGAAAATAATTTTTTTTTTCTCTAAAAAACAAAGCTTTGAACATGTTTATGTGTTCTTTGAGTTCTATGGAGCACTTAAAGAGTGATAACAAAGTGTTGGTGCCTTTCACTTTTCTCTTGATGGTAACAAAGAAAGCCAAGTAAAGACACTTGACTTTTCTGATTATAATAAACCTTGATGAGAACCAAGTAGTTTTTTATAGTGGAAATATCCATTCGGGGGGCGGGTAAAAACTGATATTGCAGGGAGCCCAAGAAATTTGGCATCTGTTTTCATCTCCTCCATGGTTGACAATAAAAATGGGTTTCTGGGCAAGTGTTCAATGAATCAAATTTTTTAACAGAGAAGAAATTGAGCGGATACCAAAGCAGACTTGCAGAGTCATCGTCCTGTTCGAAACATGCATTTTTTAAAGAAAATGCGCCTAAACATTTAACTACCCATCTTCTCGTCGTTCAGTAAATTTTTCTTTTCCGCTTTTTTTCAAAAAGGCTTCCTTATGCTATATAGTATCTCTGCTGGGATTTACACAAGAGACGAGTACAGGTCAGGATTGGAGAACCTCCGGGAAGGGACGAGAAGAAGCGGCTGAGACATCTTCAAAGCAAGAGAAAACGTCTCAGAAAGATCCAGCTTCGTGGCTTCAGGCAGCTTCCAATCGAATAGATGTAAGAGGGAAGCGAGTGAATACAGTAGCATCCCATCTGCAAGTGAGGCACCGGGGCATATTCTCCTCCCTGATCCGAATGGGAAAAAATGGAAGTTGTTTCCGGTGAAATCCCATTTTCCGTCACCGGTCAGAAATCTCTCGGGTCGGAACTCGAGTGGATTTTCCCAGGCCTGGGGGTCCCTCTGAATGGCCCACATATTCACGAAAATTCTGGAGCCCATAGGGATGGTGTATCCACCCAGAGTGGAAGGCTGGGAAGGAGTCCTTGGCAGCATGAGCGGAACCACCGGTCGCAAACGTAGCGTTTCTTTCAGGACGGCATGTAAGAAAGTCAATCTTGGGAGATGTGACTCTTCCACCGAATTGTCGACTCCGACGACTTGATCCAGTTCTTCTCGCGCTTTCTTCATGATGTCCGGCTTCTCCATCACCTCCGCCATGGCCCACTCCATCGCATACGCCGTGGTATCAATCCCAGCCATTATCAAATCCTGCGTCGGCCAATCAATTATTCAGTTAAGATTTTGTGGATATGACAAGTGTTTTTACACGTTTCACTTTGGCTTCCGTTACGTTTCTTGCGCTTTACCTCTTCCGCCATGACTGCCGGAACCAAAGAAACAGTAGACCCGGACAAAAGAAGTCTTAATGAAGGGGTTGTAACGCAAGTCCAGAATTTTCCAAGCTTTGACAGTAGGTGGATTAAGGAACAAATAAAGTAGTGGGTTTCGTCAATTCACGCCTGGTTCTGTTTGGGGGTTAGAGAAACCTCCAAGTCGTATGATGTGTTTGAAGTTCTTCCAGGAAGAAATTAAGACTCTTGCTTACCGTAAGGAATTCCGGCGCCTAATTCCTGAGATTTACTTTCCTGATTCTTCCAAGAGCTCATGCAGTTACTGGTGGATCGAAAGAAGAGAAGGAAAATTACTTACCAGGATCAATGCCTTGAAGTTGGCCCTTGACAGGGGCATACTCCTCGCTTCCTCGCCGTTCATCCTCGAAAGTAACCTAAGGAAGTCGTTTCTTCCTTCCTCACCCGATCCAATCATTTTCAGGCGCTGATCGAGGATGCTATCCAAGATCCGGTGAAGCTTCGCTGACAGCTTCCGACGACGACGAACTTCCCCTTGTAGGTCCAACGGCGCCAGAAACGGAAATATATCGGCGATCCCGAGCCCCCGAAAGGATCCACGAACCTCTTCCACCGCCGCCTCGAATTCCGCCCCCACGCCGCTCATTCCTTCTTCCTTGAGTGTGTCTCCCCATAGCATCGCCACCACCACGTTGTACAGTGTGTTGTACATCAGTTTTTGTATCTCCACGGGGGTGCCGGCCTTCTCGTGCACCAGACGCACCATTTTGCCCACCTCCTCCCGCCGGAGGTTCCCATACACCTCCAGCCTCGTATGGTTCAGCATCTCACCCACCGCCGCTCTGCGTATCGCACGCCAATTTGGGCCATGCGCCCCCCAGACTATCCCATCGGAGCCGTTCGGTAACACCCGTGCCGCCGTTGGAACGTCGCGATTCGCAAAAATCGCGTCTTGGTCTTTCAGGAGCTCTCTCGCGGAGGCTGCAGAGCTCACGACGATGCACAGCTTACGCCCGAATCGAAAACTCAGTACGGGCCCGTAAATCTGAGACCACTCGTATAACTTCTCATGGAGGTTCCTGCCCTTGAGAGAAGGAAGATTCCCTACCAAGGGCAAGCCTCTCGGTCCGGGCGGGGGCTCCAACCTCATCTTCTCCTTCCTCCATTTCTTGATGATTACCAAGCACCACACAATGGCCACCACGGCTAGTAACTTCTCTTTCACAAATCCCTCGGGCCTTGCACTTCCTGCCCATGAACGGAGAAGGTAACTCTGCGACAGAGAGGAAGTGTTCAGACTCATCATTTTGCCCCCACTTTCACTGTCCTCAACTGTACCGTCAACTGTACTGTTTCTACTTGCTTGTTTCAGTACATCGATTATGTTAGCAGTTACCAGCTCCCTTCCTCCTTTTGTAATGCTCTTAATGAGTCGGAAGTCGATAGCCGGAGCCCACCGACGATGACAATCGTGACGTGATGAACTTGTAGGTTTTAGCAACCACACAATCGAGTCTGCCATTCTTCAATGACTTAAAAGCTTCCGTCCCTTACTCGTAGATTCATCTTCTAGAAGATGGTGATGCGGCCGATGTAGCTTTCTCTATGCTGAGAGTCGTTGAGGGTGGACACGTATTGTGTAATCTACCCATTGGGGGGTTAGTCGAAAATTTGAATTTCTTCCTCTCATACTTTAAATTCATTTCATTTGTTTATATGAATTTCATTTTTAAAGTCGGTGTTAGTATGAACAAATTCATGTACATTGGAAAATAATTTATATTGTTAATAACCCTAGCATGAAAAAATTTGAAAAAATAAGAGAATTAGTATGTTGTAATAGTATACTTAATTAAAATATAATATTTAAACCCCAAATTAGGTAAAAAAAAAATGATTACAAGTAATTTAATGTATAATTAAAATATATTAATATATTAAATAATTAAATTAGATATTATATTATTTAATGATTATTTTTTATTGTACATTAATATAATAATTATGTGAGGTAATTAACTATGTACATGATTAATTATAAAAAATAAAAAATAACGTTAAACGTTAAAATAACAGAAACTAATGATTAAACAGGAAAAATTGATCAAACCATAACTTTAACACACTATATATTTTTACATACTATTAATTAATAATATGTTTCTGTTAAATTTAAAATCATTGATTTTATTAATTAAAAAATAGGTTAATTAAACCAAAATAATTGATTTAATAATATTTTAATTATCACTATTAAATCACTAATATAATACAGTAATTAAAAAATAAATATAATGAATAAATAAAAAAATATTTTAGTAATAACAAAAGATGGATTTTTTACGTGGTATTAATTAATAATATATTTTCACAAAATTAAAAATAATTAATTCTTCAAATGCATACTGTAACTATATTTTATTTACTAGACTTAAATATCAAGTTTAATATAGTAATAAAATTTAATAAAAATAATAAATAAATAAATATACATGTAGAAGTTAGATTCAAGCGGCCTTCATAGCACAAGGATTGAGAAACAAAAGACACATTCAGAGGAAATACAAAATTTATTTTTATTCTGTGAACGACTCAAGTAGCATTTTCAACTTCTTAAACCTCTACATGGTTCCCTTGTTCCCGCAAAAAATCCAACAAATAACTTCTCTCTAACCATGTGTTTTGCCATAAAGCACATTAAATATTTTTATCTAGCCTTTTGAAATAGTTGTTGAAGCCTCAACTTGACCACTCTTTGCTTTGAAGTGCAGAAGTGGGCATCTAGAGTAGTGTCTCACAATATCTAGTGCCTGAAGTGCCTCACTTTGGTAAAGAGAAGAGAAACCCCATATTTGTTGCAACAGTCAATGGCATCTCCATCTCTGATATTTCCACCAGGCTCTGCAATCACTGCAACCCCACTCTTGCATGCTTCCTCCACTTTAAAACAAAAACTATCCATGATCTACTCTTAATATGTCTCAACTTAGAAGAGGATGCATAACGAATGTTAATTACATTGTCCAAATTTATGTCTTAAATCATGCATACTTTTGTTAACGTCTGATATATATTGTGCTTAACCAAGACTGATTAGCTCAGAGACCACATGGTCCAAACACTGAATCAATTGCTCATCAACCAACTGGTTACCAAACAAAAGTATCTCACTAGTCGTCTTTATAAACAAAGCTCCAATATGACTCATGCTTAAGGTTTACCATGTTAATATGAAATGAGGCACACAAAAACACAAAAGAATGAAGATGATGAAATCAATTGTGGATTGCTGAGGTCACCTTCCCCTTGCAGTAGGTCTTGTCTAGAGATGAACTATTTCACATAAGCAACACTAAATATTTATTGCTTCCTCAACCACATTCTTTTCTCTTGCACATGATATTGTCCATACCATGTCTTTAGCAAGACATATTCCCCTTGACCCAAAAATGGTTGAAACTTTCAAGTGGATTTTGAGATGTACAAAATATTATTAATGAATGAAGTGTCTTTTATAATGGAAGTAATTGAAATAGGGTCTTGAGAAATCCTCAAAAGCAATAAATCTTTATTGTTTAGATCAATTCTTTCTACAATCAATGCTTACTTACCAAATGGGACAAATGCATCACTAGCCAAAGCTGCTCCTTTAGCCTCTTCTCCTACCATGCTCATAGCTATTCTTAGACTCTCCAGCCGGTTTGGCTGTCCACTACCCATCCCTAGCATGCAATTATTCTACACAAAACCCAAATTACCAAATATCATGAGTTATTCATCCCTTCTTAAATTGACATTTAATAAAACTCTAAAAGTATTTGGCAAATACATCAGACAAAAGTGGAACTAAAAAAAACACCAACCTTAGCTAAAACAATGGCATTGCTCTTAACATGCTTAACACACAGCCATGCAAACTCTGCATCATGATGCACACTTTGACATGGACTCTTTTTTGAGACTACATTAATTTCAATATCTTCATGTACTAAATCATCAGAATCCTGCACCAAACCAGCCCACACCAACCAGTCTGAGTGAAATTTTTCCAGCCTCATTCTTTTTTGCCTCCAGAATCGGTAGGGTTTTTGAATTTCCACGGAGGACCTCAAGACCTTTCTCTGTATACCTGGGTGCAACCACTATCTCATAAAACATCCTTGTTTCACCATTCGTAGGGCAGCAAAATTTGGGTCAAATTGAAGTCGAATCAAAGTCGAATAGAAGAAATCGAACCAAAATATAAAAAATTGAAATCAAAATGGGGGAAATCAAAGGAAATTGAGAGGTATTTTTTGGGGAAAGAGAGTAGCGACAAGGAGAAGGGAGTGAGAGGCCGAGAGGGAGAATGAGTGCAAGAGAGAGAGAGAGAGGGAGGCCGAGAGGGAGAAGAGGGAGGGAGAAGCGAGCGAGATGCCGAGAAGGAGAGAGAGAGAGAGAGAGAGAGAGAGAGAGAGAGAGAGAGAGAGAGGATTTTCATAGCGAGAGGGAGAAGGGAGAAGGGAGAAGGGAGAAGGGAGATGGAGGCCGAGAGAGAGAGGAAAAAAATTTCGAAGGAAGAAGAGACGAGAGAAGGAGTCCGAGAGAGGGAGGGAGCGGGAGAGACCCAAAAAAAAAATTTCGATGAGGGGTCGAAGCACCGAGAGAGGGAGGGTGCGGGAGAGACCGAAAAAAATAAATCGATGAGGGTTCGATGTCAAGAGGCTGACCAATATAACCTAAAAGACTAGTCGTTTTAAGTGCAAAAAACCAACCTAATCAAAAGAGGTGGACCAGAACCACCTCTGACACCCACCCTGCCCCTTACTACTCCCCACGGTATTCGAAGGTGGGATGTGCCAGACCTGGTTCTGATACCATGTGAATGTAAGTTTCTGACGACGAACTAGACCCATCGAACTCTGGTCTTCACGGAGACAAAATACGTCGGAGAGAGGCTGACGGTATAGCCTAACAGGGAGCTGACAAGTCCTACGATTGTGGATGGAACCACCACTATCTCAAGGGACTGACGGAACACTCCAAACAAGAGAGAGTGTTGGTCTCTCTGTTTTCTCGGCAAAGACAAGGAACAAAGACGAAAAATAATTTCTCTCGTTAGAGTTTTCCCCCTTTCATTATGTATTTAAGCTTTAGGTTTTACTGTTACAAAATGACCCATGGGCCCAATACAATGCCACCCATCCCATTAAGCCTAATCTAATAACCCTATGTTCATATCCCAAATTATACAACAATTATGAACATAAATTATATCTAATATACATTTTAAGATATCATTACATCCCCCCTCAAATTGATGTTGGTGAGTAAACCAACAACAATTTGCCAACTCAAAAATTATGTCGGGATTGAGACAATGCTTTGGTGAAGATATCGACCACTTGAAGATTAGAAGAAATGTATGAAAGAGAGATTACCCGACACTCCAAAGTATAGCGGATAGAGTGACAGTCAACCTCAATATGCTTGGTGCGTTCATGGAAAACCGGATTGGCCGCAATCTGGATATCACTTGTTTTATCTGCATGAAGCGGTGTAGATGAGGGCTGAGGAAACTGGTGCTCACCAAGAAGAGCGCGGAGCCAAATAACGTCATAACACGCAGTAGACATAGAGTGATACTCGGCCTTGGTAGATGACTTGGACACCTGGTATTGTTTCTTACATTTCAGAGAAATCAATGCATCTCCTAAAAACCATACATCAGCCTATAGTAGAGCGGCGGGTATTGGGACACTTTGCCCAATCAACATCACTGTAGGCAACCAGATGTAACGCGAAACCGGTAGGAAAGAATAATCCACGAGTAGAGGAGCCGTGGAGATAGCGGATGACGCGCCGAACTGCCGCAAGATGAAGGTGCCGAGGAGATGACATAAACTGACTGACCTGATGAACAGCATGGGAGATGTCTGCGCAAGTTCTAGTCAAGTATATGAGACTCCCAATCAGTCGTTGATAGATAGTCGGATCATCAAGGAGAGTCCTTTCATCTTTCCTATATTTGACATTGAGCTCTGTAGGGGTAGCCACCGAAGATGTGTTTTCCAACCCAGCAAGAGCAATAAGATCTTCATTTTCGTATCTTTCGCACCTTTAGACGTTTTGTATATGATTATATATAGATAGATAGATATAATTTATGAAGGTTAATATAGTGTAGGCCTGTTAAAATATTCAAATACAAGTGGAGGAAGAAATGAGAAGGAGAACGCATATTCTGGAGCAAACTCATTTTTTCCACTAATATGCTTGTATAGTAAAAATATTCCCTTTACTATTTTTAAATTGACTAAGTACTTTATTTAAAAGGCAAGGACATAAGAGTAAAAAAATTTTGTTACACGCCAAATATGCGATAAATTTTCATTTACAAAGTGTCATCTAAGTATAACCTAAATTTATAAAATATTTTATAGTAATTAAATTTTCTTATATAAAATTTAAATTAAAAATATTAATATAATTTTAAAAATTAATATTAAATAAAAAATCAAATTAATGCATACTTAAACTTAAATATTTAGTTCAACTAAATTTATTAAGTTCAATAGAAAAGTACCCCAAAAAGTAAGATGCTAAATAGCGTTATATTAGTTTATTTTTATTGATAAAATATTAAATTAAATTAATATCACATTAACAAGATAATAATAGAATTTTAAAAAATAATTAAGATAAAAAAATATATAATAAAAATAATAACATAATTTTTTATTGTCAATCAAATGAAAATATTTATTAAATTCTTAATTTAAACTAATTTTTCAACATCTTTTTTATTTAATTAAATTTAAATAATTTTTTATGTAATGCTTGTCACGTTATGGTTTTTAATTTTAGTTTAAATAGTTTATAATTAATTTTCCTGCATATGGTATTAACTATTACATATTGCTAAATATTTATGAAAAAAATTATTTCTAATTGTAACATAATATTAATTATAAAACTAAATTAACGATGCGTAATTACATGATAATAACATAACATTTTTTTAAAAAATTTAATATGTATTGTTTAAGTTTCTAATCATAAAAGAAGTTAAAGTTTAAATATTTATTGTCGTAGAAGCACAAATGTGAATTTCCATAATAAATTAAAATTATTGGAAGAATATTAATATTTGATGGAAGAAATTAAGTAATTTCATTAGAGAATTATTATTTTGAAATTACTAACATACTCTTTTTATTTAATAATGTAATAAGAGTTTTATTAGAGAAAATTATTTTGAAATTTCATATTCTAAAATTATTTATTGTTGAATCTTATAAACATTTATACACAAAAATAAAATTTCAAACACAATAACACGGGGTAGTCTTTACGTACCTTGAAACTTTAGCTGATTAAGGCTGTTGTCCATGACCATCAAGTCCCATAGTACATAGAACAAGAGGGAATGACGATTACTTGAGAAACGCCTCCTAAGATAGATCCTGATGCAATAATTAAGGATTGATCTGGATATTATTCATGTTTCGGATATAGTCGGTGGAGTTCCAAGATGTGTCTTCCTCCGTAGGGCACTTGTCAACTGCTTTCTTATTAAATTGAAGTAGTTAATTATGCTACGCGATCATGTAACGTGTGACAGCCTGCGGGATTCCAGAGAAGTACATGTGATTGAGATCATGGTGTCGTTTAAGAACTCTGTTCATGAAGAACCAGACAATTTCAAGGGGAAGAAGACAAGTTCTTTTACTCCATTGACTGCTTCTAGAAGACGAAGGGCGACCACAGAAATGGCGGTCGTTCTAGAACATGGTCACTCTTATGGCAACAACCAGCTCAGCAATCGATCAATTGCCAGGAATCAGCCGAGAAGTCTTTCTAGGAACCGTCTAGTTTGGTTGAACTAACTATTTTTTTATTAAATTAAGTTTATGAGTTGGTTGTTTTGATAAAATTCCCTATTATAAAAGGAGAGGAGATGCATTCGGTTGAGTTGCAGAGTGAAGTAAAAAGCTAGCTTGAGCAACTCCTTGCAGTAGAGTCCCGAAACAATGATTTCAGAAGCATATCCTGCTACTCCCTCTCTTTCTTCAATCATCCAAGGCTGTATTCGCTGGTGGGCAGAGTCCAAAGCTTCGAATGAAGCGCCTCCGTCTCCTGCTCTTCGCAAGGTGTTCATCGCGGTGTTGGTGGTTGCTTGGACATTGGTGGTGATCACCAAGAAGTGGAGGAAGGAGAAGCTGAGGTTACCACCAGGCCCTCGGGGACTTCCATTGGTCGGCAACCTCCCTTTCCTGGACCGGAACCTCCACCAGCATCTCGCCGAGTTGGCTTCCACCTATGGGAATATCTTCAGTCTTCGGTTGGGCAGGAAGCTGTGCATAGTGGTGAGCTCGCCTGCTCTCGCCAAGGAGCTCCTCAAAGATAAAGACGCTACCTTCGCCAACCACGACGTCCCCACGGCAGCAATGGTCCTCCCTAATGGGCTCCACGGGATGGCATGGGCGCCTCATGGAATGCAGTGGCGCATGCTGCGTAAGCTGGCCGTCGGCGAGATGCTGAGCAACACCAGGCTCGAGATCTTCCGGGACGTCCGCAGAGCAGAGGTTCAGCAAATGGTGAGACGGGTTTACGATAATGCCGAGACTCCGCTTGCGATCCGCGAGATGCTCTTTGCCACCCTTTTCGACGTGCTCATGGGCATGCTGTGGGGTACCGGGACTCTCAAGGATCCTTCAATGAAAGAGAAGGGAGAAGAGTTCCGACTGGTGGTGCGGCAAATCCTCGGATCTTTCGGTCAGCTCAGTATCTCGGATTTCTTCCCTTTTCTTGCGCCATTTGATCTCGAGGGACTTGAGCGAAAGAGAAAGAAAATTGCTGATAGACTTAACCAGATCTTGGATTCCATCATTGATCTGAAAAAGGCCGAATCCGGGGAGCAGGAGAGTAAGGAATTTCTGCTGGTGCTTTTACGCATGCAAGAGAGAGGTGATTCAACCATGCCCTTAACCAGAAGCCACATAAAGGGATTGATCATGGTAACATTTCTTATCATTTCCTCTTGATTTCTGTCCTCTTTGACCTTTTCTTGTGATCAAGCTTTGAACTAAGAATTGAGGCTGATAGAAGGTGGACATGCGTGCAGGACTTGGTTATGGCAGGAATGGACACAACAGCGGTGACGTCTGAATGGGTCATGGCTGAGTTGATCAAACATCCGGAGATGATGAGAAGAGTCCAACAAGAACTGAACGAAGTGATAGGAACCGACAACGTGGTGGAAGAGAGCCACCTATCTCGATTGAGATATCTGAGCGCAGTCGTGAAGGAAGCCATGCGACTCCACCCGGCAGCCCCACTGATGCTTCCCAGAACCCCCAGCGAGACCTCGACACTGGGTGGATACTCCGTCCCCAAAGGTACCCGTGTTTTGGTGAACATGTGGGCTATTGAGAGGTACCCGGAGAACTGGGAAAACCCTTCTGAATTCAACCCAGAAAGATTCATGACAAACGATCGCAAGTGGGATTTCAGCGGGAATGATTTTCATTTCTTTCCGTTCGGTTCAGGAAGGAGGATCTGCCCAGGGGCCCCGTTCGCTGATCGGATGCTAATGTATGGACTTGCAACGCTGCTGCATTCATTTAATTGGCGATTGCCAGATGGCGCAGAGCTTGACCTTGCTGAAAAGTTTGGGATGGTTCTGAGGAAGGCAGACCCACTTGTTCTCGTCCCAACCCCAAGATTATCTAAGGCGGCACTTTCATCGTCTCTTTCTTCAAATTTCAAGGACAACATTTTTACCTAAGTTGAAAGATTGTTGAGGAGTGAAAAATGTGTGGAAGGTTAGCTTGACATATGTGACATATTTTGTTCGATAAACTATAATAAAAAAGAAGGCTTTTTGTATGGAAGGTTGACAATATTTATCCTTTCTGACGTGAATCTGGATATCGAAAGATGCCGCAGAAAAAAACATATGGCATCTCAATGTTTAGACTGTGACAGTTTGGCATCATATATGTCATAAAACTCCGACTGGACCAGCTGGTTGATCCCAGTTTACCCAGATCAGATCCTTTGTTTGGATTGAATATAACAAAGGTCTGAAACTAGGTAAAAACCTGGTTGATTCAACGGGCAGGCCGGTTAACCAGGCGAGGTCCACAGGGACGCAAGCTGGGAGAGAGTTTTCCTTCCCACGATGCCGACTTGCAAAGGGGAGGAATTCTCGAGTGTCACAACTCTCCTCTCCCTGTTCCGTGCGAGAGGAGGAATTCTCCTCTTAATTTTACTTTCTATTTAATGTCAGAGGAGGAAATCCTCTGATTTATCCTCCGAGTCTTGTAATCAATGTATTCATTTGTGTATAAAATGAGATGTAAAATGTAAAGATTGAATTTTTGAATATACAATACCGAATTTGTGACATGGTATCAGAGCGGGAGCCTCTTTTTTCTCTCCTTCCCATCGCTGATGCAGTTGTCGTCGGTGTGAACAGAAACCGTCTGTCGTCGTCGTGAAGAACCGAAAGTCGCCGACGACTGCAGCTGAGCCATCGCTTGGCCTTTCGGCAACCTGCAGCAACCAGAAATCCACCTCGCCCGTAGCCAGAAAACCGCGCCCATCGCCAGAAATCCTCGTCGACGCCGCAGCCTACCACATTTTTCCGTCGCCGCAGCCGTCCCGTCCCGTCCTGCTGTTCAGAACTAGCGTCAGGGACGATGACGGTTGAGAAATCTTACTTCGAAGCTCAAAAGTAAGGCTCGAAGCTGAGCGACCCGGACCGGACTTAGCCTAGTCAACCCAACGAATCTCGAACCCCTGGTAGTCCTGGATATTTGAATAGTGATTTTCTTCAACCTCCTTAGACAGATCCCATATTTCATTGATGGCGCACACACAATGCTATTGTCAAAGGATGATTGATTAATTTCATGGACTCTTCCCTAATTAGCAACTTTATTCATGTTCCAACAATCAAGATGGTCTGGAATGCCATTGCTACTATGTATTTTGATGACAATGACACCTCCCAGGTGTATGATCTCCGGTGACGTGTGACACGTCTCAAACAGACTGGTGGTTATCTTGAAACATTCTATAATGATCTCCAGGGTTTCTGGCGTAAAATAGACTTCCGTCAATCAAATCCAATGGAGTCCTCAACCAATATACAACAGTATAATACCTTGATTCAAGAACAGCGGGTATATGTGTTCTTAGATGGTGTCGATGATCGCCTAGACTATATCTGAAGTATTGTTCTCCTGATACAACATTCCCAACCATTGACCAAGCCTACGCTCATGTCAACAGAGACGTTATTCGTCAATCAATGATGACAACTGGTAGCTTCGATGATATACCAGGAGTAGTTTTGGCATCCAAAAACATCAAATATGAATCATACCCTCCGTCAAACTCTGGGTCTATCTCTCTTCATGGTGGCAAATCTGGTTCCAACTCCTAATCATGATGGAACTAGATGCTCTCACTGTGGGAATGCGAAGCATACCTATGAGACCTGCTTCAAGCTACACGGGTACCTTGATTGGTGGCACGAACTCCAGGTTAGAAAGGGTCAGGATGTAGGTGGAAATAATGAAGGCACGGGCAAGGCTGTAGTGGCTGCAAAAGAGCCACATCTTTCCCTTATTCCAGCCAACCATTCAAATTCTACTCAAGGTCATGTTCTCATTGGATGTAATAGAGAGGTTGATTGTAGAACTTGGATACTTGATTCTGGAGCAACGGGCCATATGACATTTGATGCGAATGATTTTTCTCAGACCTCTCCTCCCCGACGAGCTACCATTTCCAATTATATGAAAGATTTCAATATGGGCTGAACTTATCACATGCGCCACCCGAGTAACCTCAAAGTGAAATAAATTTGGCTATGGCACCATCGATTAGGTCATTCTTCATTTGGTTATCTGAAACATATGTTTTCTAATTTATTTTTGGATTTTTCAATTATGGACTTTAACTGTGAAACTTGCATTCTAGCTAAAAGTCATCGAGTCAATTATCCTTTAAGTATGAATACGAGTAAGGTCCCTTTTGCTTTGATTCACTCTAATGTGTGGAGTCCTTGCCCTAAATCTATTATGTTTGGTTTTTGTTGGTTTGTGATATTTATTGATGATTACACTTGCATGACTTGGATTTACTTGTTGAAACATAAGGATAAGATCTTCTATAAATTTCAATCATTTCATAAAATGATTCAAACTCAGTTCTCTGCTAGGAGTGGAGAATATGTGAATCAACAATTCCATGATTATTTCCAACATCATGGACTGATTCATGAAACCTTAAGCCCCCAGACTCCTTAGCAAAATGGTATTGCAGAGCAAAAAAATCGTCATATACTTGAAACGGCTTGAGCTCTTTTACTTGGAACTCACATGCCTAACCACCATTGGACTAATGTTGTTGCTACGACAGTCCATCTTATTAACCGCATGCCCTCCAAAGTGCTTGGGTTTAAGACTCCCCTACAAGTTCTGTCAACCTATGTTTAATTACCCCCGGTGTTGATGCTTCCACTTTGAATTTTGGCTACATTATGTTTGTTAATCTTAAAAAAAAAAACACACAAAACTTGGTTCTTGTGCCATTCAATCCATTTTTTTAGGTTACCAATGCTACTATCCAACTACTCGGCGCACATATGTGACTATGGATGTCACATTCCTGGAATCCGATACTTTCTATTTTTTAGTCGTATCCAATTCTTCTCTTCAGGGGGAGACGCTAGAAGAACAACTGAATTGGTTGACATTTGACTGGTTCAAGGACACTAATACAACGACATCTTTGAAAGTTGAAGTAGTTGAACCTAATCCAAAGCCGACATCTCCGGAAGTTGAAGCAACCGTACCCATCCTTTCCTCAGTATCCAATGACCCATCTCCTGAGAATATCTGTTAGGTAAGTACTCCTACCACACCTCAAAATTCTAGTGATGCAGATACTTTGGTCAGTGGCTATGAATTACTTGTCAAACATAATCAAGGCAAACCACATAACAAATGTTCTCCTGAAATTAAGGAACAAATATCAAGATATTCGATTGCCAATTATGTATCTACGAAAGAACTGTTTGAATCGCTCAAGAATATTGTAAGTGAACTCTCCTCACACCATATACCCACAAGTGTTGATGAAGCTCTGAAAGACCTTAGGTGGGTTCAAGCTATGAAGGAAGAAATGAAGGCATTGATGAAAAATGAGACATGGAGTTTTGTTTTGTTACCAGAAGGTAAAAAAACAGTGAGGTGTAAATGTGTATTTTCCATCAAGTACAAATTTGATTGATCAATTAAATGGTACAAGGCAAGGCTAGTAGCAAAAGATACACACAGACATATGACAGAGACTATCTAGTGACATTCTCATTAGTGGCCAAATTAAGTACTGTTAGGGTGTTGCTATCTCTTGCAAGTAACCTTAATTGGCCATTACACCAACTTGACGTTAAAAATATTTTTCTCTATAGAGATCTTAAAGAATAAATTTACATGGATGTTCCTCTGGGATATATGGCAAATTTGGAAGCGAGGGTGGTGTGCAAGCTACAACGAACAATATATGGCTTGAAGCAATTTCTTAGAGCATGGTTTGGGCAATTGAGCCTGGCAATGAGGAAATATGGTTTTCATCAAAGTAACTCAGATCATACGATATTTTTAAAGCATCAACGGAGTAAGGTATCAACTTTAATAGTTTATATAGACGATGTGATTATTACAGGAGATGATCCAAAAGAAATAACAAGACTTCAAGAGTAACAAGCAACATAATTTGAGATGAAAAATATGGGAGGACTCTAATATTTTTTGGGAATTGAAGTTGCTAGATCTAAGCAAGGCTTATTCCTTTCCCCAAGAAATTAAATCCTAGATTTATTATCTGAAGTTGGACTACTGGAGTGTAAAATTGTAGATACCCCAATAATCCAAAATCATGAACTTGGAGAATACCCAAACCAAGTGCCAACAAATAATGAAGGTACTAGAGGTTGGTTGGGAAACTTATTTATCTCTCCCATACATGACCGAACATTGCCAATGTAGTAATTGTAGTAAGCTAATTCATGCGTTGTCCAAGTGAAGATCATATGAATGTTGTGAATTAAATTCTTTGGTACCTAAAATCTTCCCCTGGGAAAGGACATATGCTCTCAAGAAAAAAATCACCTAAGGGATGAAGGCTATACAGATGCCAACTGGGTAGGGAATATTTCAAACAGAAGATTCACCTTATGCTATTTTATATTTATTGGAGGGAACCTAGTTACATGGAGAAGTAAGAAACAAAAGGTGGTCGCATTATCAAGTTCTGAAGCCGAGTTTCGTGAGATGGCTAAGGGTCTTTGTGAGCTTCTCTGGCTTCGAAGATTATTAATCGACATTGGCTTTGCCCCAAGCCATGCGATGAACTTATTCTGTGATAACTAGGCGTCTATTGATATTTCGCATAATCCGGTTCAGCATGATCAGACTAATCATGTGGAAGTAAATCGATACTTCATCAAGCAAAACCTTGAGGCCAAGATAATGCGATTTCCATTTGTTAAATCTGATGACCAGTTGGCAGACATACTTAAAAAAGTGGTATATAGCAAGAACTTCTACAACTCACTTGGCAAGTTGAGTATGAGAGTTCTATATGCACCAACTTGAGGGGGACTGTTGGCATGAGTTGTCTCTAGATAAATTAGAGGTGGAAATCCTCTAAGAGATTTCAGGAGGAAATCTTGTATACAATGTATTCCTTTGTGTATAAGGATGTAAAATGTAAAGATTGAATTTTTGAATATATGATACCGAATTTGTGACATTTAACACTCTCGAACATGCTTTTTTATTCATGCCTTTTTATTAAGTACTTTTTCATTCTCTCAATTTAATTTTTTTGATTCGTAAGTTTTCCACTTCTCAATTTGTATCATACGATTGTTCATGCAATTGGTCCTCTAGGAAGTTTGCTTAATCACAGGACACATGATTTTTATTTCGTAACAAAAGATGCCCTTTTGTAAATCCTCAAAACCTTTCAGATTCAGACACAACTCTTCGTCTGAGGGGTTGATGTGCCCTTCTCTCTCTTCTGCTCTCCAAAACTGGTTGTCTATACCCCTCTCCTTTCTGCAAACACCATCTTCTTCATAGCAAACAATCATGGTCATGATTTTGTAGACCAGCGAGGGGTAGCCTTTCGAAGTAGAAAAGGAAGTACCCTTCCAGTCAAAGACCATCATGAACATGGTCCAAAAAAAAAAACCAAAGGCGATAATCACGTCCAAGTTCCCGATGTGATGAGCAACTTCCTAAAGATGGTGATGGAGTTTAGTGAAAAGCGTTTGTAATTCGGGAGACAGATCGAAGAAGATGATGCGGGTTCAAAGGAAGAGCTCAAGGTATGGGAATAGGGGTGGCATCGAACAGAGCCGGTTCGCGAGCGGCTCAAGCTCCGCTCGGTTTCAGTTTGATTTGATTGGATATTTCTGGATCTCGGTTCGAGATCCAGATGAGGCTCGTTTAAGTTAACGAGCTGAGCTCGACCGAACCATGAGTCGATTTGAAAACTCGCGAGCCGGGAGCGGGACGGGATGTCTTTGAGTTTCGACTCGCACCGATTCACCCCATCCAAGTAAGTACTGTTTTTCATCCTTCTATCTAGAGTTTTATAAGCCCTCCTATCATGTGATTCTCTTCTTGTTACCTATGTGGGACTAATAAGCCTCTAGTGAAGAGGGGAAGGAAAAAAGAAAAGGAAAAGAAAGGGGATAAAGAAAAAATAAGGGAAGAAAAAAGGAAAAAATGAGAGAAAAAGAAAAAAAAGAAAATGAAAAAAATGGAGGAAAGGGAAAAAGGAAAATAAAAATAAATAAGAGTTGAAGGACAGAAGGAAAAGGAAACAAATACTAAAAAGAGAAGAAGAGTGAAGGAAAAAATAAAAAAATAAAATATATATTTAAAATTTTAAAATGAATTAAAATTATAATTAATTGAAAATGAGGAAATAAATATAAACTATTTTATAAAAATATAAATAAAAAATAGGGGAAGAGAAAAAGGAAACAATGGGAGAATAAGGAAAAAAGGAAAATGAAAAAAAAAGGAGGAGAGGGAAAAGGAAAAGAAAAATAAATAAGAGTTAAAAGACAAAAGGAAAAGGAAACAAATAGCAAGAAGACAAAAAAAGTGAAGGAAAAAAATTAAAATATATATTTAAAAATTTTAAATGAATTAAAATTATAATTAAAGTGAAAATGAGGAAAATAAATATAAACCATTTTATAAAAAATATAAATAAAAAATAGAGGAAAAATGAAAAATGGGAGAATAAGGAAAAAATGGAAAATGGAAAAAATGGAGGAGAGGTAAAAAGGAAAAGAAAAATAAATAAGAGTTGAAAGACAAAAGGAAAAGGAAACAAATAGAAAGAAGCAGAAAATATTGAAGGAAAAAATTAAAATTTATATTTAAAATTTTAAAATGAATTAAAATCATAATTAAAGTGAAAAATGAGGAAAATTAATATAAACTATTTTATAAAAAAATATTTTTATACATGAGAAACATTTTGTTACTATTTTCTTGTACAATTGGGCCATGTACTTAAATCTTGTTTTCAGTTTGAAAGTTTCTTTTGTTCATAACTTAGAGTGTATTTCAAGTCTTTGTGAGGGCCCAATAGGTCAAGGAGATGAACTTGATCCTATTAATTGAGACTCAATCAGTAATATGGATTGTCAAGTAAATAAGACTCATCCAGAATACCCTTTCAATTTAATTGACCCATTACAAAGATTAGTTTCATGACATACAAAATAATTTGTAGTATTGGTAATAAAAATTTATTAAAAATGAAGCCATTTTAATATTTTTTTTTTTAAGAAATGTTGAAAAGATATTTTTAGTAGAAATATGTTTCCAGGGACTATTAGTGCCTCATGTTTTTTGGAAACATTTTTCTAATCGAAAATTCTTATTAAAAAGTATTATAATTTTCTAGGTAAGATTTTCTTGCCAAGATGAGCAAGAAAACTGTATAGAAATTTTTTGAATAAGTATTTGGCAGTTGATGTTGTAATACTTTTAGCATGAGGCAATTTTTATAGCAATTTTTTGTTTGACATTTGATTTGATTAAAAATTTATCAATAAGTATAGTAATATATTAGATTGATTATTAATTTTTATTTATTTCCCTAGAAGAGGCAATAAGGTCCATTTAACTTTCTTAAGAAAATTTTAAATATTTCTTGTAATTTTATAGTAAGTCACTAATAGGATTTTATTTAAAAGTTTTTTTTGGAAATATGTATCCTAGTTCTAGCTTTTCCTAGAATATAAATTTTCAACTAGGGGCACTAAGGAGGCCATAGTAAATTTATGGCCAAATTGAAAAATTATAAAATAAGCTAGATAGTATTTGGGGTAAAAAAAATTAATATTGGTGTGATGTAATCCATTATCAAGATTCAATCCCGAACCTCCCCTATCATTCTTTTTTTTTTAAATGTATGCATAATTTTATATATAATTTATTTGACATGTATTTTATCCAGAGTATTAAATGTAGGTTGAAGCTCGAGCTCGAGCTCGAACTCGGTTAAAATTATTAGGCTCAAGCTTGATTACAATTTTAGGCTCGAGGCTAGGCTCGACTTGAGCTCGAGTTCAAAATATTTAAATCAAGCTCGTCTTGAACATAGGCAGGTTCGGACTTGGCTCGATTCGATGCCACTCCAAGTTTAGACTATTTTATGGAGTGTATGGAGTGTATAGACAATTTTATGGTGTGTTTATGGAGTGCATAGACAATTTTATGAAGTGTTTATGGAGTGTATAAACAATTTTATGGAGTGTTTATGGACTGCATAGACAATTTTATGCAGGTATTATGTACATAGATTATGCCCAATTTTAAGTAGAGGTCATGCCCAAATTTATGTAAAATGTATGTATAATTTTATATACAATTTATTTGACATGTAATTTTTGAAAGTTTTAAATGTATGTTGGAGCTCGCACTCGAGACATGTATTTTTTGAAAAGTTTGAAATGAACGTTGAAGCTCGAGCTTGGCTTGAACTCAGTTAAAATTATTGGGCTCGAGCTTGATAACAATTTTAGGCTCGAGGCTGGGCTCGGCTCAAGCTCGAGTTCAAAATATTTAAATCAAGTTCAGCTCGAACATAGGAAGGTTCAGGCTCGGGTCAATGCCACCCCTACCTGGGAACAAAGGGGAAGTGAGTGGTGCGAGTTGGCGACCTTTCTCCCACGACAAAAAAGGGAAGGGGTTGGCTACCCTTTCCGAATCCGATTTTTCCATTTAAAAAAAATATATATGAATTAAAAACCAGAATTGGGCACCCTCGATTCCAGCAATTAAAACACAACCTTGATGCTGGAAAAAAAAATTAAAATTAGGCCACAGAAACACACTGACCTTGAGTTCTCATTGAGAAACATATACGAATTGAAATTCTTCCAAACAAAGCCTTCAAACCGTAACTTAGGGTTTTATAGACATGAAGAGATAACACAAGTCTTATCAAGGGAAGATAAAACCAGGCATTTTGAGGGACTTCTAAAATTCATAAAACTTAATTTTTGGCATAAATTTTACAGCCAAATACCCTAGAAACAACTACTTAACCAAAAAATGAAATTTCATCCACACCAAGAGCATTAAGAGCCTGATTTTTCAAATGAGACAAGTATGGGTTCAAAACCGAATTTGAAGCAAACTAAATGTGATTTTTGATGACCTGAGACGTGGATAGCAGGAATAAATACACTTATAAAGTTTTTCTCTTCTTAAATTCAAAAAACAACACCTTTTTTAAAAAAATAGCTCTTTTTCCTCTCTACTCGATGTGAAATTGTCTCCTTTGTTTTACTTAACACTTTTGACCAGATTTGAATCACAACTCTAGAATTTCTGCTATGACACTATGATAGATTCTAGGGTTTCATTCTTATAAGGTTTATGGTTTGAGAGAAGAAGGTATAAAAAAGAAGAAGAGAAGAGAGAAAGTGAGAAAAGCAGAAGCTCTTGAGGCGAGAGAGTGATAGAACGAGAGGAAAAACTTGAGCATGTGTAGTGCCCTCCCTCTGGCTTCTTATTTATTGTTTGTCGGGTTTAAACCCTAATACATGACTTAAAGAAAGAAATTGAGTTATTACAAAATTTTATCCCATGTCACTTACTCAATTACAGATACTACCACTATCTCTTGTAACACATTGGTCCTCGTGTGGGTAACATTAAAATTAGCCTTAGAAGGAATGTGATGCAGATGCCAAATGGCCATCCTGAACTTATTGAATCAACTCTAACATACAAAATACCTTGGAAGTGGATTAGCAATTTGTAGAGAAGATTGTGAATTATTATGTGTTACTTATGTATTTGTTGTTTATGTTATTACATTGTCCTAAGCTTCGATTGTAAAATTAATTTTACATATTGATTATCCAAAAGCATAGACACACATTAACATTATTAAAAATGAGTTGAAAAATCAACAAAATGTTGGGAGAAATAATACTCTCCCACTTTGTGTGAATCTGTTGAGAAGTAATTTAATAAAGAAAAACCACACACACACAAAGAGCCAAGAATTTTTACGTGAAAAACCCTTCAAAGCAAAGGGAAAACGCTACAGGACCTAGTCCAGTTAAAACTTCCACTATCTACAATGATGTGTACACAAATTTTCTCTTTAGATAACACTAGAGGCATACAATCAATAATAATCTCAAGAAAAACATTTCTTGGCAACCAAACAGTGTGATAGAAGAAACTTCACCTAAGAAGACGTGGTTTTGTTCAGGCTATAGACACCAAAAATACTGCTCTAAATCCAATCTCCAGTAGTGAACGTGTCTACAAAATTTCAGCTCGATCGGACCATAGACGACACCGATCAGAACGTTTGACGGAAACTGTATGGTCTGCTCTGTTTTGACTGCTTCCTTTTTTTTCTTCTTCTTATCCTTCTCTCACACGTTCTTTTATTTTTATAATGACAACAACACTTAGGTTTTTGGTACACTTAATAGAAGTTGGGCCTAATCCCTCTCTCCATGTGGGCTTAATGGACCCACATGGGCCATCCTCTATATAGGAGGGAACCCACACAACAAATCTCTCCCTTCCTGACTATGTGAGGGGACTCACCATACCTGCTGTTGCTTTGTATACTTCAAGTTTTTGCATAGGTAGTGGTTTTGTCATCATATCTGACCCATTCTCATCAATATGGATTTTTCTATCTGTAACAACTTCATATCCAATGCATTACGAATCTAGTGATACCTCACATCAATATGCTTGGATTTTGAATGAAAGGTTGAGTTTTTACTGAGATGGATGGCACTCTGAGTGTCACAATAGAGAGTATACTTCTCTTGTTTCTGACCAAGTTCATCTAAGAACTTCTTCATCCATATCAACTCTTTTCTTGCTTCAGTTATGGCAATATACTCAACTTCTGTGGTAGACAAAGCAACACATATCTGAAGTTTGGACTGCCAGGACATAGCTCCCCCTGAATAAGTAATCAAGAACCCTGAAGTGGACTTTTCGAAATCAATGTCACCAGCCATATCTGCATCTGTAAACCCTTCAAGTAAAGGTTTACCATTTCCAAAGCACAAGCATACCTTGGAAGTACCTCAGAGGTATCTCAAAATCCACTGAACTGCATTCCAATGTTCTTTTGCTAGAATTGAGAGGAAGCGACTGACTACTCCAAATGCATGAGCTATATCTGGCCTCGTGTATACCATTGCGTACATTAGACTACTCATTACTGAGGCATATGAGACTCTTGCCATATCTTCCTTCTCTCTATTTGTAGAAGGACTTTGCTTCGTGCTCAACTTAAAATGTGTAGCAAGAGGAGAGCTAACTGTCAAAGCTTTATTCATATTGAATCTGAAGAGTACTTTTTCAATATATCGCTCATGTAACACACACAACTTTTTCTCTTTTCTATCTCGATAAATTTGGATACCTAGAATTTGCCTTGTTGCCCCCGAGTCCTTCATAGCAAAGGACAATTTTAATTGCTTCTTCAAATTTTTAATTTTTGAAGAATTCCTGCCAACAATCAACATGTCATCAACATAAAGCAGTAATATTATGAAGTCATCATCACAAAAATTTTGCACAAATACACTATGGTCAGAGGTGGTCTTCTTGTAGCTTTGCTCTTCCATAATTGACTAAAATTTCTTATACCATTGTCTGGACACCTGCTTTAGACCATATAAAATTTTATTTAGACAACACAGACAATCTTCTTTTCATTTTACCCTTAAACCCTCTGGTTGCTCCATATAAATCTCTTCATCTAAACCACCATGTAGGAAGACAGTTTTCACATCCATTTGTTCAATTTCGAAATCTAGGCTAGCTGCTTAACCAAGAACCACACGGATGGAGGACATCTTCACAACTGGAGAGAAGATATCATCAAAGTCGATACCTTTTCGTTGACTAAATCCCTTATCAACCAATCTAGCTTTGTTTCGTGGTTGGGAAGTGGCTTCATCTTGCTTCAATCTATAAATTCACTTGTTCTTGAAAACTTTTTTGCCTTTGGGCAACTCTACCAGTTCAAAAGTGTGATTGTCATGCAATAACTGCATCTCAGCCTGCAGGGCATCAACCCATTCTGCCTTATGTTTATCTTTCATGGCTTCTGCATAACACTCGGGCTCTCCCCCATCAGTCATTAACACATACTCATCTGTAGAATACCGAGTGGAAGGATGTCGGTCTCTGATAGACCTCTTGAGTGGAACATTTGGTAACAACTTTGATTCTGGAAACTGATCAAGGGTCTCATTCTGTAAGGGAGCATCTGCATCACTTGGACTCTGTTGGTCATCTTGAGTAGCATGTTCAACCTGTACTGGCAAATCGATCAATGACACCAGCTCCAAGTCAATTGAACCATCATTGCATCGTATCACTACTTTATCTATCTTCTCAATATCTTGTATGGTTTGATCTTTAATAAACACAACGTTGCGGCTTCTCACTAGTTTCTTATCAACTTGATCATATAATTTGTACCCAAACTCATTCAGGCAATAACCTAGAAAGATACACTGTCGGGTCTTCACATCGAGCTTAGACCTCTCATTCTTTGGAATATGCACAAATGCTTTGCAACCAAAGGCACATAAGTGATCATAGGTAACATCCTTACCAGTCCAAACTCTGTCTGGTGCATCAAACTGAAGTGGAACACATGGTGTCATATTAAGACCATGTACAACTGTATTCAAAGCTTCACCCCAAAAAGATCCAGGCAATTGTGCCTGTGAAAGCAAACATCTCACTCTCTCAATCAGTGTTTTATTCATCCTTTCAGCTAATCCATTCAACTGAGGAGTCTTCAGAGGTATCTTTTGATGCCGAATACCTTGTTGTCTACAATAATCATCAAATGGGCCTGAATACTCTCCCCTGTTATCAGTTCAGATACACTTCAGCTTTTATCCAATCTGACATTTTAAGTTGATCGATTAATAAAAACTCCCACTAGTAGTGGATTAAAAGTATGATCAATCAATAACCTTACAATGACCGATCATGCTTGATGTCCCTAATTGGTAAAGTTCTATATCATAGAATAGTTATTGAGATTGGTCGATCAATCAACATGAATTTGCATTGCATGGGTAGTATTGATCGATTCGTCCAAATGGGTTGATTGATCATGCTTTATAGTACAGTTTGGCCATGTTTTGGATGATCGACCAATCGACCTTGGTTGATCGATCATGCTTTATATTTGGGGTTGTACAATTCTGGTCGATCAATCATTGGCAGATGTTGATCGATCATTCTAGTGCCAATTCACTATGTGGAATGTTAAAACATAGGAATTAATGATCCTTAGTGATTGTAACATGAATTAAATGTGTAACTATTTTTAAAAACATGTGTCAATGCAAGGTATGTTTTTAAACTCCAAATTTGCATTGTACCTCAAGTTTTGGAAGAAGTTGATTGCTCTCTTATATTGGCTGAATTTTTTACTTAACTCAATGATTCCTAAACTCTAGTCTTCAGTTTTTCTTCATCTTCTGAGGATGCTTGTTTAAGAGTTCTTTGTATCGATTCAATGCTTTAGACTTTGAAATTAATGTCTCTTGAAGAAAATGTATCTAAAATACTAAATTTGAAATTGTCAGCCCAAATAAATTTTATTATCAATAGAATCAAGAAGGTAGTCAACGCTCAGTTAACACTATCATTGCCCTAGGGCCAATAGCCCCTTGTCCAAAACCATTTATCAACCGGTTGTCCCTCTCCAACTCTATTCCCACTTTTAGAGAAAACTGTCAAATTTAAGTTTTATATTGTTGAAGCCATCTCGAATAGCAAGTTTAAAGGTACTAGGAAATTAGTTCATGCTTGGATTATCACAGGCATGATTTTGGAGTGAGTTTGAGATTGAGGGATTTTAGGCTGATAGATATCACTGCATCGTATGGTTCATAAACTTCTCTACATCCATAGTGCAATCCCTTAAACGACTTCTGCATCGTCTCAAGGGTTATAATTATATTTTGGACATATATCAGCAAATTATAGCGGCACCCTAAGTCATTGGGACATTATTATATCAATTATACCTTAAGTAACGACTTGTCATCTCTGGGCCATTCCATTTGTATATGCACCAACTTGTCATAATAAAGATTATTTTTTCTCACTAACAAAAGAAAGATAATGTGAGACAAGATAGAGAAGATGATTGAAAGAAGAATAATAAATAATAAACGTTACATCTTATGTTCACACTCCCCACATGCCCTCGTCATATAAACAAAAGTTACATATTCTATCTCATCTAATACTCGAAAAGGTCACTAGTTGACATAAGAAGAAATATAATGTGCGATGCCGGGAAGTGAACTAATGAGTAGAAAAAGTTGAGGACAATTGGGTTCTTGTTATTATGAGTTCCCAAATATTAAATTTGATTTATTCTCCTTAAGGCACTTTCTTCGTCAAGGATATCGCGTTTTTTTGGGAACTCGAACTGGTTCGATCAAAAACTCGAACTTGTTCGATCCAAAAACCTGAATTTGGGTTTCTAATTTTATCCCACAAGGACTGGTCTTCCCAATCCCAACGTGGACCCGTCTCACATACAAGACAGAGATATAAAACGGGGTTGAGATGGGTTAGGCTTATGAGAACGGACCATAGGTCGAGTTTAAGTCGGGCTTATAGGAACTGGGTGGGGACGGTGTTAGAAGGATGGAGATCTAGTTAGAGTCAAGTTTGGCGATTCGAATTTTTTTGAGTTTAGGTTTCAGGGTTGTGGATTGAGGGTCTTCTCTTTCTCCCTTCTCCCTCCCTCTATTGCAGAACCTTCGGCGAAGCGACGTCTCCAGCGCATCAATGCTTCCCCGTGCCCCCCCATTCTCTAGGGCAGCCTCCATCGCAGTGCCGTGAGGAAGAGCACGCATTGTTGTAGACCCCCCACCTATTCTCTAGGGCAGCCTCCATCGCAGTGACGTGAGGAAGAGCACACATTGTCGTAGACCCCCCACCTATTCTCTAGGGCAGCCTCCATAACGCCGCGAGGAAGAGCACGCATTGTTGTCAATTTAATTTTTCCTAAGTTAGGAAAAATTAAACCTGCACTGGTTTTGCCCGAGAGTCTTGGATCGGACACACTCGAGTTCAGCCGAGTTAATTCGGATCAACTCGGTTAAAAAAAAGGGATATTGCAAGCTGTGATCAACAATATTTTTATTTATTCATTTTATTAATTTTTTAATTACTGTATTATATTAGTAATTTAATAGTGATAATTAAAATATTATTAAATCAAATATTTGATCAATTATTTTGGTTTAATTAACCTATTTTTATAATTTTGGTCTAATTTAATTAATTAGTATATTAATATATTTTAATTATATATTAAATTACTTATTAGTATAGTATAATTTGGGGTTTAGGTATTATATTTTAATTACGTATATTATTACAAGGTATTCGTTCTTTTGTATTTTATATTTTTTTTATTCATGAGAACTAACAATTGAAACTATTTTTCAGTGTATGTAAACTCGTCTACACTAATACAAAATTTGGAGATAATTTTATGTAAATAATTTAAATAAATTTAAAATTGAATTTAAAATTAAAGTTAATGTGCCAATTATAAGTCGGTGGACGTTTATATAAAGCATTAATCCGATGCGTCTGGCAAAGTGAAATCCACCGAACCAACATACGGCACTCTGAAATTGAGGTTGACTTTTGCGCTTGCTTCTGCCTACCTGACTCTAGAAACGGAGACGACAATTGCAGAGAAAATCGGTGGCGTGTATTATTCAAATTCGACTAGGCGATCTTGAAGATACGTGAACGTCGATTTCAGACAGAAATGTCAAGAGGAGTGAATGCTAGCCCTGCAAGTGTAATGAATGACGGCCAAACAGCCCTTCCCAAGTAACTCAATTCAATGCTGACACCGCCACCGTGGGCGGTCAGTGTCTCAGGTCACTTGTCTTCGCATTGTGAGAGGAGTTAACATACCTCAGCAACAACGTGGGACAACCTGCGGGATTCCAGAGAAGTACATGGGATTGAGGTCACGGTGCCGTTTACGAACTCTTTTCGTGAAGAAACCGACAATTTTATGTGCGGCCACAGCGATGGCGGTCTCCACTGGCGGTGCTTCTAGAACATGGCCACTCTTGTGGCAACAATTAGTTCAGTCATCGAACAATTTCCAGGCATCAACCGAGAGGTCTTCTAGAAACTGTCTAGTTTGGGTTCACTAATTACTATTATTAAATATAGGGGGTTAATCAACGTGACTAGGGAGATGAATTTCAGTTGTATTAATCAGTTCGTGTTAGTGGAGCACCAGAATTTATGTCATCTAGATGATTAAAATGATTTCAAAAATTATCGCCACTACTTAAACGATAGAATTTGGTTTTCGCCCATATTTACCCTTCATCCGAATGAAGCGATCGCCGGGTTCAAACCCTCGACGATTTTTTTCTCCCTCTCTCTCCCGCACCCCCTCTCTTGCTCTCTCTATTTCGTTTTTTCGCCCTATCTTCTGCACCCCCTCTCTCGCCTCTCTCTTCTCCAGCGTCTCTCTCCAGTCTCCCTCTCTCCGATCACCATCTCTCTACGGCCTCCATATCTCGCTGTGAACATCCTTTCAGCGTCTTTCTCTCCATCTCGGACTCGCTCTCCCTCTAAACCTCCCGCTCACTTCTCCCTCTCTCTTATCCCTCTCGTCCTCCCTCTTTTCTCTCTCTCCCTTCTCCCTTAAGGCCTCCCACTCCCTTCTCCCTCTCTCTATTCTATTTTCCCCCAAAATACCTTTTGATTTTGTTCGATTTTCCCTATTTCGGTTTCGATTTTCTTTGATTTTAACATTTAGGCTTCGATTTATTAATTTCTACTTCGATTTTACCCTTCGATTTCGGTTTTCCACAGATTTCAGAAGGTATGCCTAAACCCTAATTTTTTTCCGATTAAATTAGTGTTGTATTTGATTTAATTTTAGTTTCAGTGCTTAATTTGAGGTTATTTGTGCATAATTGTGGGATTTAGGGTTACGGTTTCACTTTATATTGCCATGATTCGCATTTGGTTAATTACTGTTAAGTTAATGTTGAAGTATATGGTTGGCAATGCCTGAAATTAAGAAAAAAAATGTAAATACAAACTAATAACAGTTTCTGTATGATATTCTTCACCATCTTCCCTTTTCCATCTCTATTATGTAGGATTGGACCTCTCCACCCATATTAGTTGTTCCTATGTATGCTTGCGTGCATCTGGCTTTACTATTTGGCAGTTATTTCTGGTTATATTTACTGATTGTTCTCCACTTGTAGGTGCTACTGGGGAGTCAGTCACAGCTGGTTCATCATCACCTGCTCCAAAATTTGTTGTTTGACATAGTTGAAACAAGGTCATGATGATGATGAAGTCATGCTCTTGTTTTCTCAGAGGTCATCAGGTTTGCTAAGCTTTTAGACAACGGGTCCTGTTGGAGGAGCTGGCGATAGTTCTGCTAGGTACCAGCCATTGAAAAATTTGAGAGATCCCATTTGGAACTGGAGTTAATACTTCTTATCAGTATTGTAAAGAATTATAGTTCATTCAGTGGATCAATTTTCCTAGAGTTCTAGTAAAGCAAGAACAATTTTGAGCAGCTTGTTTGGTTTCTACGAGAGAACTATTTGGCACGAGTCATCCGACTTAGAGCAGGGTTTAGTAACAACCATGAGTTAAAGAGTAATTAAGATATTGTTCAATCAAGTATTTGATCAATTATTTTGGTTTATTAACCCTTTTTTTATTTAATAAAATCAATGGTTTCAAATTTAACAGAAACATATTATTAGTTAATATTACGTACAAATATATAGTGTGTTAAATTTATGATTGGATCAATTTTTCTTGTTAAATCCTTTTTTTATGTTATTACTAAATTAATAACTAAACTTATTACATTCGTTTTTGTTATTTATAATGTTATTTATTTATTACTTAAATCATGTGCGTATTTCATTGGCTCATGTAATTATTGTATGAATGGACAATAAAATGCAATCATTAAATAATATAATATCTAATTCAATTAATGAGTATATTAATATATTTTAATTATACATTAAATTACTTATTCATGTAGTAATAATGCACGTTTTACCTAATTTGGAGCTTAAGGATTATGTTTTAATTAAGTGTACTATTAGGCTTTAGGGATTCTCTTATTTTTTATATTTTTCTCATGTTGGGGCACTAACATTGGAAACTGTTTTCCAGTGCACATGAAGTTGTCTACACTAATACCAAGTTCGAAGATGAAGTTCATATAGATGAATAAAATGAATTTGAATCAAGAGATGAAGATGAACTTCAAAATTTCGTTTTGTTGACTAACCCCCCCATAGTTTCTGAGTTGGTTACAAATTCCCTATTATAAAAGGACAGGAGATGCATTCGATTGAGTCGCAGATTGAAGTAAAAAGTTAGGTTAATCAACTCCTTCAAGTAATGTCCCGAAACAATGATTTCAAAAGCATATCCTGCTACTTCCTACCTTTCTTCAATCATCCAAAACATATGGCATCTCAATGTTTAGGCTGTGACAGTTTGTCATCGTAGATGTCATAAAACTCCTACTGGACCAACTGGTTGATCTAGGTTTACCCAGATCTGATCCCTTGTTCATATTGCATATATCTGAAACCAAATAAAAACCTAGTTGATTCAATGGGTAGGCCTGCTAACCCGCCGCGGTCGACAGGGACACAAGCTGGAAGAGAGTTTTCCCTCCCACGATGTTGACTTGCAGAGGGGGGGGGGGGGGGGGGGGGGGGGGGGGGGGGGGGAGGGGAGGCTGAGTGTTAAATTTGGGTTGAGGGTCCTATCCCAAATGACTAGCCACTTAGGAAACCTTTTTTTTCCCAGCTGATAAATACAAGATCTGTATAATCACTAATGTATGTTGGACTATCCTTTAACACTCCCCCTCACGTGTAGGCACGTGGATAATTTGGGTAGAGACCCTCATGTGGTGGCACGTAGATAGTTTTGGGTGGATGCCCACATATGAGAACCTTACCCTGATACCATGTTAAATTTGGGTCGAAAACATTTTCCTAAAATGACTAGCCACTTTATTAGAAGGGTAAAAAGTTTGCTAAGTGGCTAGTAATTTTGGGATAAAGCATTTGACCCACTTTAACATGGTATCATAGTAAGTTTTTCATATGTAGACATCTACCCAAATTATCCATGTGCCACCATGTGAGGGACTCCACCCAAATTATCCACGTGCCTACACGTGAGGGGGAGTGTTAAGGATAGTCCCACATACATTAATGAGTACAAAGATTTTGCACTTATTAGTTGGGGAAAAAGTTTCTTGAGTTGCTAGTCATTTTGGGATAGGGCCTTCGACCCAATTTAACATGGTATCAAAGCAAGGTTCTCATATGTTGGCCTCCACCCAAAACTATTCACGTGCCACCACATGAGGGGCCTCTACCCAAATTATCCACGTGCCTACACGTGAGGGGGTGTTAAAAGGATAGTTCCACATACATTACTGAGTATAAAGATCTTGTATTTATTAGCCGGGAAAAAGGTTTTCTAAGTGGCTAGTCTTTTTGGGATAAGGCCTTCGACCCAATTTAACATTGAGTGCCGCAACTTTCGTCCCCTTGTTCCGTGCGAGAGGAGGAATTCTCCTCTTAATCTTAGTTCCTATTTAACACTCCAGAACATGCTCTTTTATTCAGTATTGCTTTCATTCTCTCAATTTAATTTTTCTGAGTCGTTAGCTTTCATTTACACTGCCAAATAGGGTTCTCATTCAAAGGAGAAAGTTGCATTGTAATACATGGAAGATAACACTTGCTCTAAAGGACTTACTCCTACAATTCATGTAATTTAATTTTCTTTGTTTGAGTATAAGGATATTATATTTATGGAAAACATTCATGAAGATGTATCAATGATACATATTAAGTAGACGTATGGGTCAAGTGGGAGAATGTAAGATGGTTCACGATCCGTCACTTAAGTGACCTATCCGTTAGAAGGTTTTCCATTGATGGTGGTCGCTGGTTACAACCTTACGATTTCCCGTCGGTTTGGTAGTCTCCTTTGATGGAGAGGAGGCTATAAAAGGGGTCTGGTCTAGCAGAGGTATGTCTGAACGTTGCCATTGACGAGCCTCTATGATCATCGGAGACGATAACCGAGAAACTCTGTTCGCCGAAAGTTGACGCAATGTTAGGAGGTACGATTTTGGTTTATGAATTTCATATATGTTTTCGAAATTCATTAAAATAATTTTACACCTTCAACACCTGCTCCAACACCAAAACAAGCTCCTACACCATCAAAGCCATAGAAGAAGAAGTATAAAGCAAGAAAGAAGACTACCATGCCTAGGCGACCATCACTTTTATAGAGAGCAGTTTCTTTAGCCTAAAAAAGAAAAAAAAAAAGCTCCATCTGCTCCTCCACCCATCAATTTCAATCCCTTTCTTTGCTTTAAAATGGAATAAGAAATTCTAGATTTTTAGAAACTTTTAGAGCGCTCTTAGGCCTTCTAGCAAGTTAGTATTTTCGAATGCTTACTTAGACTTTATTTTTACATTTGGTTTCAATAAGAAGAGAGTAAAATCCTAGAAGATTCATAGAACCAGAATTGTTAAATAAATTACCCGTATCGTGAAGGATGCTGGAATCTAAGAAACAACCTTTTGTTCAACTTTCCCTCCTCAATTTATATCCATTATTGCCAGAAGTATAAATAGGCTACTAAGAAGGGAAAATGAAGTTGTATTTTTGCACCTAAACAATATCTCAAATCAATGAGGATCTTTATGGGTCTTGGAAAACCAACGATCCAAATGTCATGGCAGTTCGAGGAAGGATGAGCTCACTGATTGTAAGCTACTGCATTGGAAGCAAATTTGAAAAGAAGATTAACTTGTAGATAGTACCATCATCTTCTACATTAAACATAGCCATAAGTTAAATTTAGGAGCATGCATTCTTGATGCTACATATGGATGCAGACTAAGGAAACATATGAACCTAGTGCAGGGAGGGATCCTTCCAGCTCTAATTAAGAGCACTCGAGTAATCAAAGGATATTCCATGACTTGGAGGGGAGTCATAACTCATAGACCATCTTCCACCACTCAGCCTACTTAGCAACAAGAAGAAGACAGCTAAGAAAGATAAGAAGATAATGAACAAGGTTCAATTGAGGGCACTTTAGAGAAGCCAACTCAGAGTGGAAATTTATAAATTTTCGCTTAGCTCAACTCTAACTTCAAGGAATTAAGAAAATCCATCTTTGAGAAACTAGAGTAGATAGATGGGAGGATGGCTTGCATTGAGCATCATTTGAGCAATTTATCTCAGTTTCAGGAGGTTCTCTATCATCATCAAATGGATGAGCATCTAGAGGAGACTAGAGATCTGGTGCATGCTGAGCCACAAAAGACAGAGACTTCAGCACCCATGGAGGTAGACAATCAACCTTCAAATCCATGTTTGAAGAATTTGGCATTGCTTTAGGCTAGCCTCCTCAAGATTATCCCTCTACCTCAACTTCACCTCTTCCCACAAATTAGTTCTTCGATTTACCACTTATACTCAGAGCTTTTTGCTTTTTTGAATGTAAATTTTTAACTTAATGAATATATCTATGTCTCTTTGACTCAAGAGTTCCTTTATTTTTCATTGTTTTTGGATTTTGATGATTTCAAAAGGAGGAGATATTTTTGGGTAATTTCAAAAATTAACATAAAAAAGGAGCCCAAAATCAAGAGGGGGTAAAATTTGAAAATGTGCTTGACACTTTATTTAGAAATTATGGCATTACATTTGCACTAAATTTTTTAATTCTTTGTTTGTGATCATAAAAAAGGTGGAGAATAAGGAAGAAGAAGATCAAGATTATCTATTCACCAAGATTTTGATGATAACCGACATAAGAATTTGATTATTTTATCCTTGAGTGGTTTATGAACAAAAAAATAGGTTGATTCTGTGCTAAACTTGTAAAAGGAGTCGACTCCATATCATATGAGTCGAGTACATATGAAATAAGAGACCAACCAAATTTCGAATTTCAATAACGGCCTTCTAAAAAAGCTAAAGGAGTCGAACACAAGACTAATGCAGTTGAGTACCCACCGTAGGAGTCGAGCACACACACTCTAGTAGTCAAGTCAAATACAAAAGGCAAGAAAAATAATTTGAAAAGCCATTACAGTTAATCACTAAAAAGAAAATTAGTTGAGCACCTACATAAGAAGCCAACCACATGCATATGGAGTCAAGCTCAGAAGCATGGAGTTCAAGTTGAAGAAATTCAATACTGAAACAACAAGAGATACGAATCAAGGAGTCGAACAAAAGATACAATATGTTTTGAATTAATTGAGTTAACCCCTATAGGAAAGATCAATAGGAATTGACCCTAATAGGAGGCATATGATATGAGATTCGAGTTAGACAAAGAATTCAACCATCAAAAGAGCCATTGGAGCACAAAGGATTCGACCTCAAAGCCTAGTATTCAACCCCAAGTTGCAAATATGAAAATCCAAGACTTTCTAGAGGCTATAAATTTGACTATAGGTCTTCAATTATTATAAGTGAACATCCAAAATGACAAGCAATACAAGTAGAATAATTTAAGTATTTTTATATTTTTATGATTATTTCACAAAATTTTGACAAGAGCTAGGAGTATGCCTGATTTTTAGGAATGACTAGTCTTTTGGATTGGGATCTTGTCCTATAAATACCGAAGTTCATTCTTCCCTTGACAATAGTCTTATCTACATAAAAATTAATGATCTATTATATTCAATGATTTCTACAAGCCCAGATTTTCAAATCATAGATTGATGTCTCCTACAGTGCATCTTCAAGTAGCTACATATTCCAAGATTTATTTTCATATCTTTTAAATGCATTCTAATGTTTTGATTATATTCCCTATTTGAGATTTTATTTTCAAATCAAAACTTCTTTTTAATTAACATCATCTGAATTCATTTTAATAGTTTCCGTTGATCAAATTGGTAGTTTCACTTAGGATTAAGGTGTAACACTTTTTATCTTTAATATTTAATTGTATATTTACGTGAAAATTACACTACATTGTAAAGCAAGTGTCCCTTTCATTAATGATCAATTTGATCTCACATTGATAAAAGTTGTGAGAAATCCAATTTTGGGCTTAGGTGGTTGTACCTAGTGTTGTTGACTGTAGGCCCCTGTGTATTTCTGGCATATGCTATAAAATTGAACCAACTTGGTTCATTGCTTTAGGTGTCATTAGGCATATCATAGTGTAATCTTTCTCTTCAGGCAAGAGAACCTTAGGTGTGGAGTAACAATCTGAAATAGTGATCATGAACCACTATACAAATTCTAGTGTAGTGGATGTGTTTGTGTAAAGTTTTTTAAACTTAAATTTTTTAGTAAACCTATTCACTCCCTTCTAGGTTTAATTGAACAAAACCTTTACAATATTTATTTTAAGCAAAACAATATATTTGTTTAAGTATATTTAATTTCCATTGTTATGGAGTTTTATGGAACGATATTCATGTAGCGTGGAGATTACTTTTTTCCATCGTTAAAGAGGGGGGTTATAATGAGACAGTTACGTGGACTTTAGTTTGACATTGTGTGTTGCAAGATGTATTATGTCTTAAGTTGAGGGTTCAAGCCTCTCCCTCTTGGCTCAAATTCATTCTTACACCTCTCTCTCTTTTCTCCTTCTTTCTTTCTTTATGTTTTCTTCTCTTATTTCTTTTGTTGATTTTCAGGATTCCATGGATTTAACTCATGGAGAAAAAGGGAGAGAGACCCATTGGGAGAAAACCAGAGGAAGAAGAGGTATTGGACTTGATTTCCTTACCCTCCCCCTGAAGCTCTATTTATAGATTAAGGAAACTATTGTATTATAATAATACCCCTGAACTTAGGGTTTAAGGGTTTAACTCTGGAACTTTAACCTAATTACATTAATGACATCTCTATGAGATGACCCTTTATTTACCATCATGCCATCATTGTATGTGGGCCTATAGACCTTCTCCTTGATCTATGGGCCTTGAACCCGTCTTCTATATCTCTTGGATGTATGAGCCTTCCTTGGTCTTATGGGCTTGAGCTCATCTTCCTACACACTTGGATATGTGGGCCTTCCTTGGTCGTGTGGGCTTGGGCCCTATCTTCCAACATTCCCCCTCAAGCTAGGGGTGAGAGAACAACATGAACTCCTAGCTTGTTGCAAATGATGTATAAAATATTTTTTTGTATAAATGACACATCTTCCAATATGCTTTCATCTTCCAACACTCCCCCTCAAACTGGTGCTCTCATTCATGAGAAATCACTCCTAGCCGCTAAGACATTTTTCCATACTCTAGTCTTAACTCATGCTGGATGTAGGGCACACTCTGTCTTTTGTTGGTAGTGTGTCTATCGACATTGCTCTGAAGTGTCCCTCCACAGGACAACGACTCTCAAGTCGTAGAGTAATAAACATTAATGGGGGGGGGGGGGAAGTGGGCTTATTTATCATGGTGTCCCAATCCGGACACCTACTCTCATGGTGTCCCAACCATGATATTTTTGAGAGTTAAATAAATGTTGGTGTCCCACTCTAGGCACCAACTCTTATGGTGTCCCAATCGTGATATTTTTTAGAGTCAAATAAATTATGGTATTAGAAAAGGTATTGAGACCACCTCTTCTTTAATAATAATGTGTCATCTAAAGAGACACAATAGCAGCAGCTGAAATGGGATTGGGTCTATATAACACAAACCAAAATAATCCTTGTATAATTGACCCAATAAATAATCTAATACACATATATGTACCAAATAATATGTTGACCAAGGAATAATCTATCAATTCTTGAAAATAATAATCCAGCCAGAGAAATATTTACCGAGTCACTTCGAGTCCAAATAGTAGATCAATATATCCGAGTCGTGGAAGACATGTATACCGAGGTAGAAAATAAGTGGCCCGAGTTGGTCTGGGTTGATTCAGCAGAACCAACGCTGATCAAAATATTTCCTAACTTAGTCAATTAAATCAGCAATAGTGTCATTGTCTTCAACACAATCAGGGCATCTTCGTTCTCCTGCGACAACCTAGCAGAGAGATTTTCTCGGAGTCTCGAGCTGGATGACAGTGAAGATGGCAAGTTCCAGTGAAGACAGCCACACAAGGCCCGAAAGAGTTTCTGAAAAAATAATATTAGCTCCCGAGATGGCAATCGAGCTGGTGGCGAGATCAATTAGCCAGCGTCTTGGCAAGATGTCATCGTCTTCGGCCATGGAGAGTTAAGAAAAAATAACATAACTTTTTCGAGCTGATTTCAAGTTTCGGATGGAAACAACGATGAACCAAATTTTTTTGTCAGTGATGGAGCAATGATTGAAGCTGTCGAGAAATCAGCAACGTTTGGGATAGAATAACAGAGACAGGTAGCGTGAGTCCAGTAAGATAATTCTGGTATCTTTGGAAGAAAAAATGCCAACAGTGAGTATGCCTCGAATCACAACAGATCACCAGTTAGAATCTGTGTTGTTGGTAATTCCTTTAAAAAAATTGAAGGGTGGGCATTTGGTCCGGAGATTCGGAAGAAGAATGTAGGGCTCTGTTTGACAAAGCTTGGTGAGTAATTTTTCGTAGCAGTGCTATGTCGATCTTCAGACTAATTGTGATATTACAACTGCACCTTAGATGATAAGGATTACTGCTGCTTCCTCTGCTTGTCTTTGCTTACGAACCTTCTGGGTGCGTTCTTACTCTGGAAATAGAGTTCAGCAGCCCCATGGAGAGGATAGCCATGACGTCTTGGTAGTGCAGGCGAACAATTACGACCCGTTGGTGTTTCGCCCAGCGTTAGCCATGGAGAGGATAGCCACGACTTCTTGGCAGTGTTGAATACCCCTCCGACTCGTGCACTTCCTTTACTGATCTATGCAAGTATAGCCTCTTAGTGGGTTGGCCTCCACAGGTGGAGTTCTAACAAAGCAAACCAGACTTCAAACGAGGCCAATATAAATAACTGGGAATTCTAAAATACCATGAAAAAAAAAACTTAGTTCCTGCAATGACAAAAAATAAAACAATAATATGAGCAAAAGAAAAAAAAATAGGTTTATGGAATTCTGAAAAACCATACTCCAAGTCCTGAAAATCAATGCTCTGATACCATGTTGATTTCCAGGACTCCATGAATTTAACTCATGGAGAAAAATGGAGAGAGACCCATTGGGAGAAAACCAGAGAAAGAAAAGGTTATGGACTTGATTTCCTAAGACTTGAGCCCGTCTTCTATATCTCTTGGATGTATGGGCCTTTCTTGGTTGTGGAGCTTGGGCCTTATCTTCCAACACTCTCCCTCTCGCTGGTACTCTCGTTCATGGGGCCCAGCTGGCATAATATAAGTGAGAGTAAAATCACTCCATACTCTAGTCACTAAGACATTGCTCCATACTCTAGTCTTAACTCATGCTGGATGTAGGTCACACTCCGTCTTTTGTAGGTAGTGTGTCTATCGACATTTTTCTTTGGCTGGATTATTATTAACAGATTATTCCTTAGTCAACATATTATTTGGTACAAATACTTGCATTAAATTATTTCATGGGTCAATTGTACAAGGATTTTTGGATCGTGTTATATGGGTCTAAACCCATTACAGTTGTTGTTGTTATTGTGTCTCTTTGGATGAGACATTATTATTAAAGAAGAGGTGGCCTTAATACCTTTTCTCATACCATAATGTATTTGACTCTCAAAAATATCACGGTTAGGACACCATGAGAGTTGGTGCCCGGATTGGGACACCATCATTTATTTAACTCTAAAAAATATCACGGTTGGGACATCATGAGAGTTGGTGTCCGGATTTGGGACACCATGAGAAATAAGCCCACTCCCCCTCCTGTAATGGCTTTTATTACTCCACCACTTGAGAGTCGTTGTCTTGTGAAGGGACACGATGGTGGAGGTGGACACTTCACAACAATATCGATAGATACACTACCTACAAAAGACATTGCTCCATACTCCAGTCTTAACTCATGTTGGATGTAGGACACACTCCGTCGTCTGTAGGTATTACTTTTAAACTTTAACTGATCAAGGTTGTTGTCTTTGACCATCAAGTCCCTTTATAGATAGAACAAGAGGGAATGACAATTACTTGAGAAATGCATCTTAAGAAATTATTTAAAATAATAAATAAATTAATTATTTTAAAGTAAATTTTATATATATATATATCAATAAGTTGTTAAATTAAAGGCCAAAGAAAGCATGAAATAAAGAGAAAAGACATATAAAATAATCATAAAATACACATGTATGTTAAATAACATTAAACATTATTAGAATAAAATAAAATAAAATTAATTTAAAATAAAATCGAGGATTTAAACAAAATGACATAAATTTCTCAAGATTATTATAAATTAATTAAGAAATAAAATATCAATGAAAGATTTGTTTTATAATGGACATAAATGACAGCAGGCACAAAGAATATTTTACCTAATATTCAAATCAAAATATATACTTTTGAAACAAAAAATGTGTTACAATAATTAAAATAATTTTTCTAAAATTAATTCATTTTTAAACAATTTCCTTCTATATAAAGACTTATCTTTTTGACACTGTAAAATTTCTTATTAATTTAGTTCCAAGATGTGTCTTCTTGTCATCTGCTTTCTTATTAAATTTTAGTTAATTATCCTACAGAATCATGTAACGTGGCGGGAATCCAGAGAAGTACACTTGATTGAGATCATGGCGCCGTTTACGAACTCTGTTCATGAAGAACCAGACAATTTCAAGGGAAAGAAGACAAGTTCTTTTACTCCATTGACTGCTTCTAGAAGACGAAGGGCGACCACAGAAGTGACGGTCCATCTAGAACATGGTCACTCTTATGGCAACAACCAGCTCAGCAATCGATCAATTGCCAGGAATCAACCGAGAAGTCTTTCTAGAAACCTTCTAGTTTGGTAGAACTAACTATTTTTATTAAATTAAGTTTATGAGTTGGTTGTTTTGATAAAATTCAATATTATAAAAGGAGAGGAGATGCATTCGGTTCAGTCGCAGAGTGAAGAAAAAAGGCTAGCTTGAGCAACTCCTTGTAGTAGAGTCCCGAAACAATGATTTCAGAAGCATATCCTGCTACTCCCTCCCTTTCGTCAATCATGCAAGGCTATATTAGCTGGTGGGCAGAGTCCAATGCTTCGAATGAGGCGCCTCCGTCTGCTGCTCTTCGCAAGGTGTTCATCGCGGTGTTAGTGGTTGCTTGGACATTGGTGGTGATCACCAAGAAGTGTAGGAAGGGGAAGCTGAGGTTACCACCAGGCCCTCGGGGACTTCCCTTGGTCGGCAACCTCCCTTTCCTGGATCGGAACCTCCACCAGCATCTCGCCGAGTTGGCTTCCACCTATGGGAATATCTTCAGTCTTCGGTTGGGCAGGAAGCTGTGCATAGTGGTGAGCTCGCCTGCTCTCGCCAAGGAGCTCCTCAAAGATAAAGACGCTACCTTCGCCAACCACGACGTCCCCACGGCAGCAATGGTCCTCCCTAATGGGCTCCACGGGATGGCATGGGCGCCGCATGGAATGCAGTGGCGCATGCTGCGTAAGCTGGCCGTCGGCGAGATGCTGAGCAACGCCAGGCTCGAGATCTTCCGGGACGTCCGCAGAGCAGAGGTTCAGCAAATGGTGAGACGGGTTTACGATATTGCCGAGACTCCGCTTGCGATCCGCGAGATGCTCTTTGCCACCCTTTTCGACGTGCTGATGGGCATGTTGTGGGGTACCGGGACTCTCAAGGATCCTTCAATGAAAGAAAAGGGGGAAGAGTTCCGACTGGTGGTGCAGCAAATCCTCGGATCTTTCGGGCAGCTCAGTATCTCGGATTTCTTCCCTTTTCTTGCGCCATTTGACCTCGAGGGACTTGAGCGAAAGAGAAAGAAAATTGCTGATAGACTTAACCAGATCTTGGATTCCATCATTGATCTGAAAAAGGCCGAATCCGGGGAGCAGGAGAGTAAGGAATTTCTGCTGGTGCTTTTACGAATGCAAGAGAGAGGTGATTCAACCATGCCCTTAACCAGAAGCCACATAAAGGGATTGATCATGGTAACATTTCTTATCATTTCCTCTAGATTTCTGTCCTCTTTGACCTTTTCTTGTGATCAAGCTTTGAACTAAGAATTGAGGCTGATAGAAGGTGGACATGCGTGCAGGACTTGGTTATGGCAGGAATGGACACAACAGCGGTGACGTCTGAATGGGTCATGGCTGAGTTGATCAAACATCCGGATATGATGAGAAGAGTCCAACAAGAACTGAACGAAGTGATAGGAACCGACAACGTGGTGGAAGAGAGCCACCTATCTCGATTGAGATATCTGAGCGCAGTCGTGAAGGAAGCCATGCGACTCCACCCGGCAGCCCCACTGATGCTTCCCAGAACCCCCAGCGAGACCTCGACACTGGGTGGATACTCCGTCCCCAAAGGTACCCGTGTTTTGGTGAACATGTGGGCTATTGAGAGGTACCCGGAGAACTGGGAAAACCCTACTGAATTCAACCCAGAAAGATTCTTGACGAACGATCGCAAGTGGGATTTCAGCGGGAATGATTTTCATTTCTTTCCGTTCGGTTCAGGAAGGAGGATCTGCCCAGGAGCCCCGTTCGCTGATCGGATGCTAATGTATGGACTCGCAACGCTCCTGCATTCATTTAATTGGCGATTGCCAGATGGCGCAGAGCTTGACCTTGCTGAAAAGTTTGGGATGGTTCTGAGGAAGGCAGACCCACTTGTTCTCGTCCCAACCCCAAGATTATCTAAGGCGGCACTTTCATCGTCTCTTTCTTCAAAGTTCCAGGACACCATTTTTACCTAAGTTGAAAGATTGTTGAGGAGTGAAAAATGTGTGGAAGGTTCATGGGAATGTTAAATCTTTTGTTTGATAAATTATAATAAAAAAGAAGGCTTTTTTTATGGAAGGTTGACAATATTTATCCTTTCTGACGTGAATCTGGATAGCGAAAGATGTCCCGGAAAAAAAAACATACGGCATCTCACTGTTTCGTGGATGTCATAAAACTCTAACTGGATCAGCTGGTTGACCCGGGTTTACCCAGATCTGATCCCTTGTTCGGATTGCATATAACAAAGGTCTGAAACCAGGTAAAAAACTGGTTGATTCAACGGGCAGGCCGGTTAACCCGGCGAGGTCCACAGGGACACAAGCTGGGAGAGAGGTTTCCTTACCACGATGTCGACTTGCAGAGGGGAGGAATTCTCGAGTGTCGCAACTCTCCTCCCCCTGTTCCGTGCGAGAGGAGGAATTCCTCCGAGAGAAATCAGAGGAGGAGATCCTAGTGAGAGAAATCAGAGGAAGAAATCCTCTGATTTATCCTCCGAGTCCTCTAATCAGTATTCATATGTGTATAAATTGATAGGATGTAAAATGTAAAGATTGAATTTTTGAATATACGATATCGAATTTGTGACATGGTATCAGCGCGGGAGAACCCGTCTCCGCTTTTTTCTCTCCTTCCCGTCGCTGATGCAGTCACCGTCGCTGTGAACAGAAACCCTCTGTCTTCGTTGTTGTTAAGAACAGAAAGTCGCCTACGACTGCAGTTGAGCCACCGCTTGGCCTGCAGGCAACCCGCACCAGCCAAATAAACAGAAATCCACCTCGTCCGTAGCCAGAAAACCTCGCCCGTTGCCAGAAATCCTCGTCCGTCGCCAGAAATCATCGCCAACGCCGCAGCCTACCACCTTTTTCTGTCGCCGCAGCCCTTCCCGCTGTTCAAAAACCAGCGTCGGGGACGATGACGGTTGTAAATCTTATTTTGAAGCTCAAAAAGTAAGGCTCGAAGCCGAGCGACCCGGATCAAACCGGACCGGACTTAGCGGAGTCAACCAAGCGAATCTCCCTGGTACTCGTGTCTTCATCCATGTCAACCAAGCCTGGTACTCGTGTCTTCATCCATGTCAACCAAGCCTGGTACTCGTGTCTTCATCCATGGCTAATACAGATTTTCAGTCTAAGTGAATCTCCGCCCTCTTCTGTCTTGGTCGAGTTGACCACCAGAATGACTGAAGCTTTGATCAAAGCTTCAACCCCGACCCAGATCACCGATATTGCAACACCTATTAGAATCAAGTTGGATGACACCAACTATGCATTCTGGTCCTTGTTGAGATGTATATCTCAGGCAAAGACAAACCTGGGTATTTGAACGGTGATTTCCTTCAACCTCCTCAGACGGATCCCAAATTTTGACGATGTCGCATAGAAAATGCTATTGTCAAAGGATGGTTGATTAATTCCATGGACTCTTCCCTCATCAACAACTTTATTCCTATTCCGACAGCCAATATGGTTTGGGATGCCATTGTTACTATATATTTTGATGGCAATGACACCTCCCAGGTGTATGATATTCGGCGACGTGTGACACGTCTCAAACAGTTTGGTGGTTCTCTTGAAAAATCCTACAATGATTTCCAAGGCCTCTATCATAAAATAGACTTTTGTCAACTAAATCCAATGGAGTCCTTAACCGATATACAACAGTATAATACCTTGATTCAAGAAGAGCGGGTATATATGTTCTTAGATTGTCTCAATGATCGCCTAAACCATATCTGAAGTAATGTTATCTAGATACTACCTTCCCAACCGTTGAGCAAGCCTACCCTCATGTCCACAAAGACATTGTTCATCAAGTAGTGATGACAACTGGTAGTTCCGATGATACACCATGAGCAATTTTGGCATCCAAAAATGTCAAACATGAATTGTACCCTCCAACAAACTCTGGGTCTATCTCTCTTCATGGTGGCAAATCTGGTTCCAATTCCAAATCATGAGCCACTTCAAATCATGATGAAACTATATGCTCTCACTGTGGGAATGCAAAGCATACCTATGAGACCTGCTTCAAGGTACATGGGTACCTTGATTGGTGGCACGAACTCTAGGCTAGAAAACTTGAAATTCTACTCCAGGTAATGTTCTTGTTGGATCTAATAGAGAGGCTGATTATAGAACTTAGATACTTGATTATGGAGCAAAGGACCATATGACATTTTATGCGAATGATTTTTCTCAGACCTCTCGACGAGCTACCATTGCCAATTACATGGACGATTTCAGTATGGGCCAAGCTTATCACATGCGCCACCCGAGTGACCTCTCAGTGGAACAAATTTGGCTATGGCACCGTCCATTAGGTCATTCTTCATTTGGTTATCTGAAACATATGTTTCCTGATTTATATTCTAATTTGACAATTCTAAACTTTAACTGTGAAACTTGAATTCTAGCTAAAAGTGATCGAGTCAATTATCCTTTAAGTATGAATAAGAGTAAGGTCCCTTTTGCTTTGATTCACTCTAATGTGTGGTGTCCTTGCCCTAAATCTACTATGTCTAGTTTTCGCTGGTTTGTGATATTTATTGATGATTGCACTTGCATGACTTGAATTTACTTGTTGAAATATAAGACGATGTATTCCATAAATTTCAATCCTTTCATAAAATAATTCAAACTTAGTTATCTGCTAGGATTCGAATTTTTCGATTTGATAATGGTGAAGAATATATGAATCAATAATTCTGTGATTATTTCCAACATAATGGACTGATTCATGAAACCTCATGCCCCCAGACTCCTCTGCAAAATGGTATTGCTGAGTAAAAAAATCGTCATATACTTGAAACTACTCGAGCTCTTTTACTTGGAACTCATATGCCTAACCACCATTGGACTGATGTTGTTGCTACGATTGTCCATCTTATGACAAAAAAAACTAACCACAATATGGGCAAAGGAAAATGGTTTTTTTTTAATCCTGAAAACCATAGATGTGAGTCCTGAGAATCAATGCGTTGATGCCTTGTTAATTTTCAGGACTTCACAGATTTTGCTCATGGAGAAAGAAGAAGAGACACCCATTGGGCAAAACCAAGAGGAAGAAAGAGGTTATGGGTTTGTGTCCTAACCTTCCCCTGAAGCTCAATTTAAAGTATGCCCCTGGAACTTAAACTAAATACATCGGTGTCATCTTTATGAGATAACTCTTTATTTACCATAATGCCATCATTATGGGCTTGTGGACATTCTCCTTGGTATGCGGACCTTGAGCCCTTCTTCCACATCTCTTGGATGTGTGGGTCTTTTCTTGGTCTTATGGGTTTGAGTTTATCTTCTAAGACACTTAGATGTGTGGGCCTTCCTTAGTCATTTGGGCTTGGACCCATCTTCCAATAATACTGAATGAACACTTTTACATAATTTGAACCCAACTCAAGTAAGAACACTAGTGAATTTATTGAACGTGGCACAAGGAGACTGTTTTAGCCCATGAATTGCTTTTTTTAATCGACATACCTATTAAAAGACACCCTCATGTGTAGGGGTGGTATGACTAGTAAATAAAGAGAACTTTCATAGAGATGATATAGAATTATAATTTTGCAAAATGGTGTATGTCCTCTTATATCCTTTTGCTTTTGAAGTATGTAGCCCTAAGGTCGTAGTAGTCATTATAAACACCTTCACACAACTATAAATGTAGTCTCAAGGTATGGAGTAGAGTATTCAAACCTCTTCCTCTTGGCTCAAATTCGTCCTGACACTTTTATCTTTTTCTCTTTTTTTTTTCCCTAAATTTTTTTTCTCCTCTCTCGCAAGAGCTATAGTTTTTCTCTCTCCTTCCCTTAAGATCTCTTGTGTTTATATGTTAACGCTAGAAATCAACATGGAATTAGAGCTGACAAAGATCTAACATGGATAAAGAGAAAGAATATGGTCAAGAAAGGCAACGGAAAAGAAAAAACAAAAAACAAAAGGTGTTTTTCGGATTTTTTATTAAGGATGGATTCGTATCTTTTTTCATGTTTCGGTTCCTTTATATCTTCTGGAAAATACGTGGACGTCGATTGTAGACAGGAAAGAGAGGAATAAATGCTAGACCCGCAATTGTAATGGATGACGGAAAAACGGCCCGTCCAAAATTATTCAATTTAATGCTGACGCTGCCACCGTGGGCGGTCAACTGTCTCCGGCTCGTGGCTACGCCGACGTAGGTCACTTGTCGACGCATTTGTGAGGAGTTAATATACCTCAGCAACAACGTCGGACAGCCTGCGGGATTCCAGAGAAGTACATGCGATTGAAGTCATGGTACCGTTTACCAACTCTGTTCACGAAGAACCCGACAATTTCAAGTGGAAGAAATGTCTCTTTCACTCCATATTGACTGCTTATATAAGACGAGGTATGCCCACAGAAGTCGTGGTCTCCATTGGCGGTCCTTCTAGAACATGGTCACTCTTATGTCAACAACCAGTTCAGTAATCGATCAACCAAGGCGTCTAGAAACCGTCAACTTTGGTTGAACTTACCGTTTTTATTAAATTTAGTTTCTTAGTTGGTTATTTTGATAAACTTTTTTTATTAAAAGTGCTTAGTTTAATCAAATTCCATCTTATAAAAGCAGAGGAGATGCATTCGGTTGAGTCGTAGAGTGAAGTAAAAAGCTATCTTGAGCAACTTCTTGAACTAGAGTCCTGAAACAATGATTTCAGAAGCATATCCTGCTACTCCCTCACTTTCTTCAATCACCCGAGGTTATATTCCCTGGTGGGCAGAGTGCAAAGCTTCGAATGAGGCGCCTCCGTCTGCAGCTCTTCGCATGGTGTTAGTCGCGGTGTTAGTGGTTGCTTGGACATTGGTGGTGGTCACCAAGAAGTGGAGGAAGGAGAAGCTGAGGGTGCCACCAGGCCCACGGGGACTTCCCTTGGTGGGCAACCTCCCGTTTCTGGGCCGGAACCTCCACCAGCATCTCGCCGAGTTGGCTTCCACCTATGGGCATATCTTCAGTCTTAGGTTAGGCAGGAAACTGTGCATCGTGGTGAGCTCGCCTGCTCTCGCCAAGGAGCTCCTCAAAGATAAAGACGCTACCTTCGCCAATCACGACGTCCCCAAGGCAGCAATGGTCCTGCCTAATGGACTCCACGGGATTGCATGGGCACCGCATGGAACGCAGTGGCGCATGCTGCGTAAGCTGGCCGTCGGCGAGATGCTAAGCAGCACCAGGCTCGAGCTTTTCCGGGACGTTCGCAGAGGAGAGGTTCAGCAAATGGTGAGACGCGTTTACGGCAATGCCGAGACTCCGCTTGCGATCCGCGAGATGCTCTTTGCCACCCTTTTCGACGTGCTGATGGGCATGTTGTGGGGTACTGGGACTCTCAAGGATCCTTCAATGAAAGAAAAGGGAGAAGAGTTCCGAGTGGTGGTGCAGCAAATCCTCGGATCTTTCGGTCAGCTCAGTATCTCGGATTTCTTCCCTTTTCTTGCGCCATTTGACCTCGAGGGGCTTGAGCGAAAGAGAAAGATGATTGCTGATAGACTTAATCAGATCCTGGATTCCATCATTGATCTGAAAAAGGCCGAATCGGGGAAGCAGGAGAGTAAGGAATTTCTGGTGGTGCTTTTACGTATGCAAGAGAGAGGTGATTCAACCATGCCCTTGACCAGTAGCCACATAAAGGGATTGATCATGGTAATATATCATTCTGTTTACAATTTTTTTAAGTTCAATGCATAGTGACATAAAAAAAATTAAAAAAAAAATACTCTAGATTTCTGTCATATTTGTCCTTTTTCTTGTGATCAATCTTTGAACTACAATTTGAGGCTAACAGAAGGTGGACATTCGTGCAGGACTTGGTTATGGCAGGAATGGACACAACGGCAGTGACGTCTGAATGGGTCATGGCTGAGTTGATCAAACATCCGGAGATGATGAGAAGAGTCCAACAAGAACTGAACGAAGTGGTAGGAACCGACAACGTGGTGGAAGAGAGCCATCTATCTCGATTGAGATATCTGAGCGCAGTCGTGAAGGAAGCCATGCGACTCCATCCAGCAACCCCACTGATGCTTCCCAGAAGCCCCAGCGAGACCTCTACCCTAGGTGGATACTCCGTCCCCAAAGGTACCCGTGTTTTGGTGAACATGTGGGCTATTGAGAGGTATCCGGAGAACTGGGAAAATCCCACCGAATTCAACCCAGAGAGATTCTTGACGAACGATCGCAAGTGGGATTTCAGCGGGAATGATTTTCATTTCTTTCCATTCGGTTCAGGAAGGAGGATCTGCCCAGGGGCCCCGTTCGCTGATCGGATGCTAATGTATGGGCTTGCAACGCTCCTGCATTCATTTAATTGGCGATTGCCAGAGGGCGCCGAGCTTGACCTTGCTGAAAAGTTTGGGATGGTTCTGAGGAAGGCAGACCCACTTGTTCTCGTCCCAACCCCCAAATTTGTTGAAGGTTTATAGGAAGGTTAATTTGGCATACGTGAAATCTTGTGTTTGATAAATTATAATAAAAAAAGAAGGCTTTTTGTATAGAAGGTGGACAATATTTATCCTTTCTGACGTAAATCTGGATATCGAAAGATGCCCTAAAATAATGTTGGGAGAAATCATACTCTCCCACTTTGTGTGAATCTGTTGAGAAGTAATTTAATAAAAAAAAAAAAAACCACACACACAAAGAGTCTAACATTTTTTACGTAGAAAACTCTTCAAAGCAAAGGGAAAAAACCACAGGACCTAATCCAATTAAAACTTTCACTATCAACAATGATGTGCACACAAATGTTTTCTTTAGATAACACTAGAGGCATACAATCAACAATAATCTAAAAACAAAAAACACTTTCTTGGCAACCAAACAATATGATAGAAGAGATTTCATCTAAAAAGACGTGGTACTGTTTACGGCTATAAATTTCAGAAATACTGTTCTAAATCCGATCTCCACCGTTCAGATTATAGATTCCTCAGTCGTGAACGTGTCTGCAAAATTTCAGCTAGATTAGACTATAAACAACATAGATCATTTATCCTTTCTGACATAAATCTGAATATCGAAAGATGCCCTAGAATAAAACATACGGCATCTCACTGTTAGTCTTTGACAGTTTGGCATCGCAGATAACAAAGGTCTGAAACCAGGTCAAAACTTGGTTGAATCAACGGGCTGGTCGACTGGGACGCAAGCTGGGAGAGAGTTTTCCATCTCACGATGTCTGTCCCTCTTCATTTTGTTAATCCTGGGAGGGTCTCTCCTACTATTCTCATCCCACTATAGGCTAGACCCCTATTTGCTCTGTTGAATTTATGAAAAAGTGAAATACTTCATTGACATCAACAAGTCGTTGTAATCAGAGTACATGAACCTCTATTTATAATAGAGGAAGGTAGTAGAGTCCAATTACAATAAAACTACCTTTGTCCCAATTACACCCTCTAACACTTAAAGATAAGTCCTAACATAATTAAATATAAAAGACAAACATAACTCAAACTAAAACTCTTCTTGGTCGTGACCCTAAGATAAAGATACTTTTGTGAGTCCTTCTTGATCTTCCAACCAATGTGATAAGAATGCCAATTCATGGTAATCATTGTGGGTTCTACTTCTTATGGGCTTTGGCCCATCTTATGAGCCTTCCTTGGTCGTGCTGGCTTGAGCTTATCTTCCAACACTCCCCCTCAAGCTGGGGGTGAGAGAACAACATGAACTCCCAGCTTGCTGCAAATGATGTATAAAATAATTTTTTTATTATAAAATGGCACATCTTCCAATATGCCTTCATCTTCCAATACTCCCCCTCACGTTGTCGCGTCCTTCATTGAGGCCCTACGGCATTACATAAGTGAGAGTAAAAATCACTCCTAGCCAGTAAGTCATTGCTTCATACTCCAGTCTTAATGCTGGATGTAGGGCACACCCCATCTTCTTTCGGTAGTCTGTCTATCGGCATTGCTCTGAAGTGTCCACCACCGTGTCCCTACACAGGACAACGACTCTCAAGTGGTAGGAGACATAAAAGCCATTACAGGGGGGGATTACATAGATGTAATAATAAGTTCTTTCGTCATGGACTTCCAACCATAAATAATTTTGGTCTTTTTGACTGGGATGAAGTTCCTCCGTCATGGACTTCCAACCACAAATATTTTTGATTTTTTTTACGAGGATGAAGTTCCTCCGTCATGGACTCCCAACCATAAATAATTTTGATATTTTTGACGGGGTAAAATAAATGATGACATGAGGCCACCTCTTCTTCAATAATAATGTGCCCAAAGAGACATAATAGCTGCAGCTGAATATAACACGACCATCTTCCAACACATATAACACGGACCAAATAATAAACTTTGTAAAAGAACCCATAAAATAATCCGATATAAAAATTTCTTCTTAGATGTACAAGCTTAATCTTTTGTGCTCCCCTGTTCTTGAATATTTTGGTTACATAAACTTATTCACAACATATGAAATAAAATACCTCTTTCTTGTACTTCTTGTACTTCTCCCCCTCAAGCTGGGAGGTAATGACAGTGATCCCAACTTGAACCAAATATCATGGATATAGCAATAAGCCAAAATAACAAAGATGTATAAATAAGCCCTCAAACCTGGGAGAATTGAGATATTTTTCAGATATATCAAATCAAACAGTGAAGCAAAACAATCGGCTTAAATTCGTATTTTCAATGGAACAGAATACCAGCATGACCTTTGATTCTTCCAATTCGAATATATCTTTCAATATAGATCAGATTGATATGAATTTTTTTCCTTATGAAAGTAGAATTAAATACATTTCATCCAAATATAACTTAGCTTCATTAAATATAATTTTAAAAAGATAAATAATCTGATATATTTCAGTCTCTGTCATCTGGCCGAACTAAATACTGTTTCTCCTATTTTTCCAGAATGACCATTGACTCTTCCTTATAAAAGATCATATTGAGGATTGGTTGAATAGGTAAGAAAATAGACTTACTTATCTTTCTTTTGATATATAATTCTCCATATAAAGTGTCTTTCTTGATAGCATAAAATACCTCAGAATTTGAAGCTTTCTGCTGCCGTTTGAACCTCTTTTTCAATCTGACCTTAGCTGCTTCAAATATCGATTTCTCTTTATAGATAACTCAGATAAAAAAATGGTTGAATAGGTAAAAGAATAGACTTACAAATATTTCTTTTTATATATATTTCTCCAAATAGAGGCTAGTTCTTGATAGAAAAAAAATACCTTGGAATCGGAAGATTTCTGCTACTACTCGAACATTTATGCAATCTGACCTTCGCTCATTAAAATATTGATATCTCTATGTAGATAACTCCGATTGGAACAAATACGTTCTTTTTGGAAAGTAGACCCAAATATATTTTCGTCAATATATAAGTTGAAATAATAAAACTACGGATAGAGGTAAAAAACGGAAAGTAAACTACAAGTATAGGTACTAAAAAAAAAAACTACGAACCGAAACTTAGGGTTTAGGGTTTAGAGAAAAGGATCACATTACCTCCGAGAGTTGACCAAGTAAACTCTCAAAACCTGCTCTGATACCATGTTGAATTTATGGAAAAGTGAAATACTTCATTGACATCAATAAGTCGTTGTAATCAAAGTACATGAACCTCTATTTATAATAGAGGAAAGTAGTAGAATCCAATTACAATAAAACTACCTTTGTCCCAATTACACCCAAACTCTAACACTTAAAGATAAGTCCTAACATAATTAAATAACTCAATATAGATAAAAGACAAATATAACTCAAACTAAAACTCTTCTTGGTCGTGACCCTAAGATAAAGATACATTTGTGAGTCCTTCTTGATTTTCCAACTGATGTGATAAGGTTGTCAACTCATGGTAATCATTGTGGGTCCTACTTCTTATGGGTTTGGGCCTATATTGTGGGCCTTCCTTGGTTGTGTGGGTTTGAGCTTATCTTCCAACATGCTCAATTCTCATATCAACTTTCAAAAACCTTTCAAGCCAACCAATTTTTCCCCTCTAGTTTTTTGAACTTTTAGACTTGGATAAAGGATTTAGTCCGATTAAGCGCAATTCAGTTGGTTGATCAGATATGAGTGCATATGTGAACTGGGTTTAATGAGAACCGATCACTTCTCTAGGTTATAATTCTATAAGACCTTGTCCTCAAAAATGGTAAAAACAATGGTGCACAGTTTTGCTAGTTTAATCCTAAATCAGGTGACCCTGTCTAGTTGATTAGTTAACTCAATTGGATCAATCGAATCACATTATTGTGCAGAATTCTTTGAATCATGACTATTGGACCTCCTTATTCTTTGAAAACATATGAATATATATATAGGAGAGGAGTAGGGGTGGTATCAAATCGAACCAAGCTCAAACCCGCATATGTTTGAGTTGGGCTTGATTGAAATATTTTGAACTTGAGCTCGAGCCAAGCCTTGCCTCGAGCCTAAAATTGTAATTGAGCTCGAGCCCAATAATTTTAACATAGTTCGAGCTCGAATAGAATTCGAGCTCCAACCTACATTTAAAATTTTTCATAAAATACATATCAAATAATAAAATATAATAAAAGTATGCATAAATTTTACTTAAAATTGGGCATGACCTCTGTACATAAACCCTACATAAAACCTCCCACTGAGAAGTTAATTGAGCTTTTATTGGCATACCTACTTACATTTACTCTCAATCCTTTGCAAATACCTCCTAAGTGCTTTTTGGGAAAGAGATAACCTAACCTTGCAAAATTCTTACACTTCTTTATCATTCCATCTCTTTGCATACATACTAGTCAAGCTCCTACAACTCTATATTTTGCATCAAAGGCTGGAAGCTTGAAATTTCAAAGGAGAAGGGTACTTCTCCAATTTACAAGGGTGTAAGTTTTGACCTTTCATTGTAATTTTCAATTTGTGATAGGTTCATTTAGAACCTTGATAAATCTAGATAGCAAGGGAGTTCTAGAGTTAGAATCTAGATAATCTCTTGGGGAGATTATATTGTATATCATGTACTTGAGTGTACTCATGGCTTAAAAGAGAGCCGGAATCTCTTTTGTGTAATTCCATCTAATAAAACTATCAATAGTAGAATTTTCCAAGTACGCGTTCATGGGCAATGAATACCAATAGGGGAACATTAATAAGAAAACATATGGTCTTAAATTTTTAGAGTGTGAATTTTTGCATATTTACTATATTTTATTCTTCCACACCTTAAGTTTTTAAAATTGTAATTCTCAATTCACCTCCCTCTTGATAAGCCACCTGGGCCAACAGAGACCAAATTCTTAAATGGGTACATTCAAGAGGATGTATACGTTGAATGACCCAAATGATTTGGAGACATGAGTTAGCTTAACCATATATACAAATTACATGAAGCTATATGGGTTAAAGCAAACTCATAGAGCATGGTATGAAAGATTAAGCAAATTCTTGGAGAAAAATGGTTATAAGAGAGGTAGTATGGATAAGACACTATTTACCAAGAACCATGATTAAAATTTGATTATCATTCAAATCTATGTGGATGATATCATATTCGGTTCTACAAACCCCTCTCAATTTCAAGAATTTTCTAGTGTAATGAAGAATGAATTTGAGATGAGTTTAATGGTTGAACTCGCATTCTTCCTTGGACTTCAAGTGATGCAAACTAAAAATGGAACTTTAATAAATCAGTCCAAATACAATAAATGATTGCTTAAGAGATTCAACATTAAAAATATCAAGTCAATTAGAACACCCATGAGTTCGTTCTTGAAACTTGACTCGGACAACTTAGGTAGGGTCATAGATAAAAAAGTCTATAGAAACACAATGTTCTCGGTAATGCCTATGTGTTAGATTTCAATATAACCCTTGAAAATATCACTTAGTGGATGTGAAAAGAATTCTCTATTACCTACTTGGAACACCCAACTTAGGGCTTTGGTATTCAAACTCATCGGCTATTGATCTAGTAGGTTATCCTGAAGTCGATTTTTCCAAATACAAAATTGACAGAAAGAGTACGAGTGGTAGCTGCCAACTACTTGGAAATATACTTGTCTCTTGGTTTTTTAAGAAACAACATTCAGTTACCTTATCTACCACCAAGATTGAATATAGACCTTGTGAAAATTGCTGTGCTCAACTTCTTTGGATTAAACATGAGCACTATTAGTGTAAGAAAAAACCCAGTTTACCATTCTCAATCAAAACTTATAGAAATAAGACATTACTTCATCTAAGAGTTGTTTCAAACCAAAGTAATTAGAATTGATTTTTTTCTACTGGAAATTAGTTAGCGGACATCTTCACAAAGCCATTAGGATTTGATCGGTTATCTAAGTTTTAGAGGGAACTAGGCATAAGCAACCCATCTTCATCCACCTAGACTGATAAAATTGAGCTTAAGAGATTCATCCCTCAAAAATTAGTGCCATGAGAGTGAAATGAAAACGAAAATATTAAATTTTATTCACTCTGCAAAGGGCATTTATCGGTCAACCCATATTGATTGATCAATTTACTAAGTGATTGATCGATCAATCGATACATAATTATCGATAATTCATGGTGTCAAATGAGAAGTTGAATAATTTTAAATGATGATTCACTTTATTTTTTTTCATTTCAAACTCAAGCCCTAAATCTCTTGACCTCCGAGAGCCTTTTCCATTTCATTTTTATCTGATTTTAGAGGTTTCCCACCTCTAAATTCGAAAAAAAGGGTTCACTTTTCTTCACTCAAAGCTCTTCCAACTCCAAATCAGAATTTTTTAGAAGATTAGTATGAAGTTTATGGCAAAGAAGCGTACTCATTCAAAGGAACCAGATACGTGCAATGAAATACCCAACTGAAGGGACCATTTTTTTACTGGACAAGAAAGAAGTGTTTTCAACATTTCATTTCAAAGAGAATAGTGGAACCGAGCAAAGTCTATTTTGATTTATGTAGGAGAGAAAGCAATGACTTTGAGGAGTTATTCCTCCCTTACATGGGCTTTCTTGAGAGTGAAGAGGTCGTTTACAATCGGTAAAGGTCTTGTACTCAAATTACGAAGTAGAGGAGCTATCTACAAGCAATATGATGATTACGTCCTATGTCATGCAATCCATAGATCTCAATGATGTCCTAGACACAACTTTTATCTGGATGACGAAGTATGTGAAGGAAAATTGGCCAGTTGAGCAAACTTCCCCAAAACATACAGCATGCAATTCAGTTAGTTTTTGGGCAAACTATGGGAAGCTCATATGAGTTAAGATTAAGGACCTCAAGATGGAAAAAGGGGTTATTATGGAGATCGTTACCCATGTCCTCAGTCCGAGGAAAGGAACCTTTTCTGGACTGACCACGAGCAACATAATATGAATGTGGATAAATCCATTCTTAAACAAATGAATAAATTGATAATCGGATAGAATTACTACCCTAGAGTTTCTCCCAAAAGCAATCATTCAACCGCTTCAAATAAATAAAAAATTCACACACAAACAAAATAAGTACACAACTGGACAAGAGGACCTTCCATTTAAAAACACACCGTGTGCTAACTCGTAAAGTAGGTTGGAGCTCGCTGTTGGCATATTTGTTTGTATCGATCGGGTCAGTCCTTGTGTAAGATCTGTGGGGTTGCTTTCCTAATAGGTTCGAGCCTTTTAGCATAATGGTTTCACATGGTATCAGAGCAGGTTGGTCCCGAGTTCGAGTCCCGCTCCCACCGAACTTTGTCCTGGGTTTTTCGGTGAATTTATCTACAGGTTTTCCCCGTGCGGGGGAGTGTTGGAATATTTGTTTGTATTGACCGGGCCAGTCCTTGTATAAGATCCGTGGGGGTTGTTTTCCTAACAGGCTCGAGCCTTTTTGCACAATGATTTCAATGATCTGAGGTGAGGGAAGAAGAATGTGTACATGAAAGCAAGGGGGAGCAATTTCTTCTTTTTCAACTGAATGCGATTTGTCCTTGAAAGAAAAACAAACTGAATGCGATTAAATTATGATCAAATACAGTTAAGCTGTTCCCTACAAAATTAAAGAACTAAGTGTTTAAAAGAATTGCAATCTAGCAGTGAAACTCAATAATATTCTATATGCAATTACAGCTAGAGATTCCTTCCTCAGAAAAGACAACAAGTAACTTGCCCGCAAAGAGGAGAATAAATCTTAGGCACGACAGAAAGCCACTGTACCCAGAATCTCTCCGAGAGCTCCAGCAGTCGCAACAATACTATATGAAACCGCATGCATCTGCATTTGGGTCGAGAATGGAGCCCGGAACAGATCCTCCTTCGGTTATGAACGAGAAAATGTCTCAGTCGTTCCATTAATTCCCACTCAAGTACATCTCTGGCAGGCGGCCGGACGGCTGGTCCTATCCCAGGTGTTCATGTATCCTACCACAATTCGCGATCAGCTACCTTTGTGCTTGGGAGCCTTAACTGGTGCTGCCAAATGGAGTTGCGATCCAATGACCTACTCCTGCTAATAAATGAACAAATCTGTAGTTTAATCTGTTCATTCGTCATCTGCTTTGTGCAGGGAACCTAAGCGGAGCTGCGGAATGGAGTTCTGAGGCAATCACCTACTCCTGCTAATAAATAAACAAGTTGAAGTTTAATAATCTGTTCATTACGTCAATGTGATTAATAAAAAGCAGACACTATACAAATGCACAGAGCACATGCCATGTTTTCAATGGTGAGAGCTTGATTAATGAAGAATAATCAAGATTTAACAACTTCACACTTGTCTGTAGTAACGACAGAACCATAGATTTAACAACTCTTTAAGTCGACATCAACTATATTATCAAAATTTAAGCTGCATCAATATTTTTTTATAAAGCTTATAAAGTACAAAAACCATACTGCAGAGGAAAAAGCAACTAATATATACTACTTCAGATCGAAGGAAGCGGTCAATAAAGTCTACTCATGCTTGGATAACCAGGGAAGGACAAAACGAATGGATCTGGATGCCACTTGTGGAAGACGGCAGTTTTAAAGCCGGAGATGGGATTGCTCTGACTTGTGAGTACATTAGAGAAAATTAAGCGATTGCAGTTGTCTTGGATAATGATGTACGGAGATAGTGAGGCAAGGGGAGTGATGGCCCTTCTTAAAATTTTCTTATCTCGTCATATTATCCTTATTTCAAAGGCATTAGTACAGCTCTTTTTGTCTTTTCTTCTAATATTTTAATCCTTTTTATTAGGAATTCAAACATTATGCTCTCTCATGCTATTTTTTAACATTCTTGTTAGATTCTAGGGTTTAATCCATTGAAAAAGCTAATGGTAAGAAGACAAGAGAGAAGGAGAAAAAAAAGCAGAAGAGACAAAAAGGAAAAAAGAATAGACGATAGAGAGGGAAGGAGAGAGACTTCGAACTTGAGAGAGAGAGCTTTCCCCCTTAGGTTCTAATCAAGGTTAGCTCACCTAACCTTAAATTATATTGATGTCTTTGATAAAATAATAAAAATGCCACTTATCTACTTAGGGAGAAAAATAACATAACATAAACTTGATGACCAAATTATATCACATTCTCTCGACACTCCCCCTCAAGTTGATGGTGCAAAGATATCAAACACCCCAAGCTTGAAACATGAATGCCTCACTCAAACACCCCAAGTTTATTGAGAAGTGACCTTATGCTTACTCGATTAATAATATAACATGCGGTGTTTACAGCTTTGGCCTAAAACCTATGTGACTTGTTCTTTGCATGAAGCATAGCTCTAGCCATATCCTACATGATCGATCAATCGACTACGATTGATCAATCATGCTTTATATTTCTAGCTTGCACAGTTTTGGATGATCGATTATTATCAGTAGTTGATCTATCATTCCAATGTCAGATTGAAAGTGTGGACTTTTTAGATCATGAAATTTTTTCTCTAAGTGATCTACCATATTCAAAATGATGTTTAAAATGATCCTAAATTTATCTATATGCAATCTATAACCTAAAGCTCCAATTTAGAAAAGGAAGTTTAGAATGTTCTCTTACAAAAGTGACTGATTTTAGACATTTGTTTGTTACACTTGAATTCTAGTCTTCTCGTTGTGGTTTTTCTTTTGGGTGCTTCTTCAAGAGATGTTCTTCAATTGTGTTTGAAGTCTTGAATTTGGTTTTCACGTGTTAGACCTTGAGATGCTCTTGAAGGTGAAGTATCTAAAATACTTGGATTTTTAAGTTTTTAGTTCCATGTTGTTCCATCTCTTGAATACAATCTGTTGTCTGTTAGCCAAATTACTTCAACTATTGTTTGTATTGTAACTTTCTGGCCCTCCTTTTGTGTCTTTCAGGACATTCTAACCTAGAAGATTCTTGGTTATGGTGTTAGACGGGGCAAACTCTACTATTTGGAGTTAACGGAGAATGGAGAATCGAAAATCAGTCAGGCAAATCAAGCTAGTAGTGAAGACAGTGTTCAAGCAACTATATGGGGCACCGAAGACTCGGTCATCTTTCCTTTGGTTATCTTTAGAAATTGCGACCACAACTTTTTTCAGGTTTGAATAATTTGGATTTTCATTGTGACACTTGTGAACTGGCTAAGAGTCACCGTATCTCTTATTTACCGAGTTTGAAAAGGGTTCTGAACCTTTTGAGGTCATTCATTCTGATGTTTGGGGTCCTGAAAAGGTTCCTTCTATTTCTCGAGCTTGGTATTTTGTGATATTTATTGATGAATGCACTAGATTCACTTGGGTATCCCTGCTTATAAAAAAAAGTGATGTGTGTCTAGCTTTTAAGAAATTTCACCAAATGGTACACACTCATTACCAGAAGCAGATTTGTGTTTTGCAATCTTACTATGGTATTGAGTTTTTCGATGTTTCTCTTGGTAATTTTCTAAACAATCATGGAATTCGTCATCAGACCTCATGCACCTATACTCCCCAACAAAATGGATTGGCAGAGAGGAAGAATAGACAACTTTTGGAAGTAGTGTGTGCCTCTCTCTTTGGCATAAACATGTCTCGGTTTTATTGGGGCGAAGCTGTCAAATCTGTTGTCTACCTTATCAATCGAATACCTTCTCAAGTTATAGACTTTCAAAATTCTCAACAAACACTGAAATCCCTAATTTCCATTCCCCATCATCCGAATCTTGAACCCCGGGTTTTTTGGTGTACTGTATATGTTCATATCCCAAAAGTCTTGCCCAATAAACATGATCCATGTGCCAAACGATGTGTTTTTGTTGGCTATTCTGATTTTCAAAAAGGATATCGGTGCAATGATCCACACACCCAAAAACTCCATGTAACTCTAGATGCCTCTTTCCATGTATTAAAACCTTATTACTCAGGGGGAGTCTATCGGAATTCTCTTCAGGGGGAGAACTCATGTGACGAGAATAGTGGAGGGGCTAAGTTTATTGAGTTAGAAGCGGTGAATGAATTGTTTAATCAACAAGAGAATAGTGGATGTGTTGAGTTAGAAGCGGTGAATGAATTTTTTAACCAACCAGGTCGTCATGATGTGCAACAAGATTGTGCTCCCAACCATGAAGTTGAGAGTGAATCATTAATTGCTCCTGAAAAATCATCAGAGTTGCCTCCGTTTGCACCATCAACTAAAGAATCAACCCAAAATGTTCCTCCTCAGGTTAATACGAATCATGTGTTTGATGATTTTATTGAAACATGTGTTCCTACAGAAAATATAACTCCTAGATATCCACAAAGATTGAATAGGGGAGTTTCAAAGAAACAGTATGAACCTGATCCTGAAGCCAAGACCAAATACTCAATCAACAATTATGTGTCCTCCCATAGGTTGACTAAATCGTATGCATCTACTGTTGATCAATTATCCAGGGTTTCTATTCCTAGTAATGTGCAGGATGCATTAGCTGATCCAAAATAGAAAAAAGTGACGAACGTAGAGATGGAGGTTCTACAAAAGAATGTCACGTGGGAACTTGTTACACAACCAAAAGGAGTGAAGACAATTGGATGTCGATGGGTGTTCACAGTGAAACTCAAACCGGATGAAAGTATTAAAAGATATAAAGTTTGTCTAGTTGCAAAGGGATATACGCAAAGGTATGGGATAGACTATCAAGATATTTTTGTACCAGTAGCTAAGATCAATACAATTCGCATTCTTATATCTATAGTAGCAAATCGAGACTGGCCTCTACAACAATTTGATGTTAAAAATATTTTTCTCAATGGAGACTTAGAAGAAGAAGTCTACATGGAGCTACCACCCGAAGTTAAAAGTGGTTTTTTATGTCAAGGTAAAATCTGTAAATTGAAGAAGTCATTGTACGGGCTTAAACAGTTACCTAGAGCATTGTTTGGAAGATTCTCGACTACAATGAAGGAATTTGGCTATAAGCAAAGTAACTCAGATCATACTTTGTTTATAAAACACAAAGAAGGAAAAGTAACGACTTTAATTGTGTATGTTGAATATATGGTCTTGGCAAGAGATGACCCATGTGAAATGCAAGTTTTATAGGAGTATTTAGCCACTAAATTCGAAATGAAGGATCTCGGACAACTTAAATATTTTTTGGGAATTGAGGTGGCAAGGTTGAAAGATGGAGTCTTCCTTTCACAACGAAAATATGTGTTAGATCTTCTAGCCGAAACTAGAATGCTTGATTGTAAACCAGAAGAGACGCCTATAGAAAGGAATCATAAGCTCGGAATTCTCCCAGATCAAATCCTAACAGACAAGGCGTTATCAGCGATAAGTTGGAAGATTAATCCACCTATCATACACAAGACCAGATGTCGTATATGCACTGAGCGTTGTGAGTCAGTTCATGCATGCACCAAGTAAAGAACATATGGAAGCGGTCTATCGGATCTTGAGATACTTAAAGAGTGCTCCAGAAAAAAGGTTTGTTATTCGCAAAAAAAAAGTGTCTGTAACATTGAAGGATACACAGATTCTGATTGGGCAGGAGATCAAACAACCAAAAGATCCATGTCTAGTTACTTTACTTTTGTGGAAGGTAATCTTGTCACGAGGAAAAACAAAAAACAGAAGGTAGTCTCAAGATCAAGTGTCAAAGCTGAATTTTGAGGCATGGTTTATGGTGTATGCGAATTGTTATGGATAAGAAATATACTGAGGAGCTTAGGAATTGAATATACTGAATCAATAAATCTCCACTATCATAATAAGGCAACCATCGAAATTGCAAACAATCTTGTTCAACATAATCGTACTAAACATGTTGAAGTTGATCGTCATTTAATCAAGAAAACCCTCAATGGAAAGATTATACAATTTTCTTTTATTCCATCCAGGAATCAGTTGGCCGATATGTTCACGAAGGGAGTATTAGGGAAAGTATTTCATGGTATAATAGACAAGTTGGGCATGATCGACATCTATGCACCAACTTGTGTGGGGGAGTGTTGGAATGAGTTGTAAATTGTGAAAATTGTTACTGTAATTATAGGAAATGGTTTGTTTCCTTGTTTAGTTCCTAATTCTAAGATCTAAATTGGATCTAAATTAGGTTGTAAATGTATTATAAAAAAACCTCCATGAGGAGAAGAATATACATCGGAAAAAATTCTTTAAAATCCTTATTTGTTCTGTGTTAGTCGTTTTTACAAAGACCAAACAAGTGGCAGCACTACAAATGCTGGTTGCTTTTAACTTTACTCATCCACTGAAATGGCCGCTAAAATAAATAATTAAACGACAGCCGACTTAAAAAATAAGTGGTCTCGGAGTACCAGATAAATTGTCCAAGGCTCCAGGTCAATTCCAAGGGCCACCTGGATGGTAGCGAGTCCAGTTGACTCAAATGGCTGGGTTTCGGTTCTGTTTGACTCTGTTTCTTGTAATGTTTGATTTTCGATACAACTCTACAAATAACTAAAACTGACCGCTAATTTGTACGTTGAGTCGTGATCCAAAGGATGCTGAGTTGACACCCTTATCAGAGCAGTCCTCAGCCGATAAGTGCAACTCGTGGAGCCGCTGGCCGTTTCCTTAGACTTGAGACAAAAGAGCGTGTGGAGGATGTGGACGCCGTACCCAGCCTAGCGACGACGCGATTCCAGATTTTGACCAAGAGTACCGACCCTCCGCTGCACGAGTTGGACGATAACGAACGAATCCCACGTGAATGGGCATTCCATAATGGGGTTGATAGACCGGTAAATCCGTTTCCGCCGCCTGTAAATTCCATTTCGACAAAAATGGGAATCATTATAGATTTGAACACTACCGATGGTGAAGTAACTGAAGACCTCTTTTATTTCACCATTCCTCTAAGCTTTGGTGTGGTCTGTGTTCACCATTTACCTGAGAATCAATCATTAGGGAATGCCAAACATGAAACATGCTTAGTTGCATTAGGTATTGGTCAATATGGTGCCCATGACTTTAACCAAACCTTTCATCCTATGATTAATCAATTTGTTTTATCTTAATCATTTCTATAATGCACAAGTGTATACGATGTACTATACTATTATGTTGTGGGAAATAATCGTCAAACAAAGAGGACATTTATTCATATCTATTATCAAAATGAAATATTTTTACAACTATGAGAAAGTTGAGTCTCTATCGTGTCTCAAAATTTAACTAACATGGCGAAAGACTCATTTTTAGATTTTAAAAGAGAGATTCAAACAAATCTCAGATTTTAGAAGGAACTTTAGATTGTTTTGCCATATGACAGCTAACACAAGTGTCTAGCCATGGAAGCTTAAAATTGGAAAGTAAACTATGAGGAACTAGAGTAGGGAGAATGGTTGAGTCTCGCAACACGTTCATAAAATGGCAAGATCAATTTAGAATTCCGACGAGGACTTCCAGTTGGACGTCTGTTATTTTGATGTCTTCTTTGATGAAGAACATCGCCCGAGAAAGAAGCATACTTGTTCCTCTTTCCCTTTTCCTCAATCTCCATTAGAATCATACGATTGTCACCTGGAGCCACCGGACCTTGATATGTCTCCACTGAAACAGGACGATGGTCATGATACAGAGCAGGACCCTGATCAACTCTCTCCACTACTTCTTCTCTTATTTGATCCACTCTCTCTACCGCTGCTCGTGGGTGTCGGGCCCGCGGTCACAATATTTTCAGAGGAAGATGATTATAAAACCTTCTTTAGCTTCTCACAAGTAGCACGAAGTCTAGTGCAAGCCCGAGCATTTTGATAAACATCAATCTTATACTCCTTAAAATTTGCAACAAAGTGTCGGAATAGAACTTCATCAAAGTTTCTTCCTCCGAGAGAGCATTCAAATGTGTGTGCTAAGATCTTCTGCCATGACAAAAACAAAAAAAAATACAAAACAAAACTAAGCAAAATATGAGCAAACGAAAAAAATAGTTTTTTTAATCCTAAAAACCATAGACGTGAGTCCTGAGAATCAGTGCACTGATGCCATGTTGATTTTCAGGACTTCATAGATTTAGCTCATGGAGAAAGAAGTAAAGACACCCATTAGGCAAAACCAAGAGGAAGAAAAAGGTTATGGACTTGTGTCCTAACCCTTCCCCTGAAACTCAATTTATAGTATTCCCCTGGAACTTAAACTAAATACATCGGTGTCATCTTTATGAGATGACTTTTTAATTACCATAATGTCATCATTATGGGCTTGTGGGCCTTCTCCTTGGTATGCGGGCCTTGAGCCCTTCTTCCACATCTCTTGGATGTGTGGGTCTTTCTTTGGTCTTATGGGCTTGAGTTCATCTTCTAAGACACTTGGATGTGTGGGCCTTCCTTAGTCATGTGAGCTTGGACCCATCTTCCAACCCAAGTCAGGTAAGAACACTGGTGAATTTATTGAACGTGGCACAAGGGGACTGTTTTAGCCCATAAATTGCCTTTTTTAATCGACAAACCTATTAAAAGACAACCACATGTGTAGGGGTGGTATGGCTAGTAAATAAAGAGAATTTCCATAGAGAAGACATAAAATTGTAATTTTGCAAAATGGTGTATGTCCTCTTATATCTTTTTGCTTTTGAAGCATGTAGCCCTAAGGTCGTAGTAGTCATTATAAACACCTTCACACAACTATAAATATAGTCTCAAGGCATGGGGTAGGGTATTCAAACCTCTTCCTCTTGGCTCAAGTTCGTCCTTAGACTTTTCTCTTTTTCTCTTTTTTTTCTCCCTCGATTTCTTCTCTCCTCTCTCCCAAGAGCTAGAGTTTTTCTTTCTCTCCTTCCCTTGAGATCTCTTGTGCTTATGTGCTAACGCTAGAAATCAAAATGATATTAGAGCAGACAAAGATCTAACATGGATAAGGAGAAGAAGATGGTCAAGAAAGGCAACGGAAAAGAAAAAAAAACAAAAGGAGTTTTTCTGATTTTTCATTAAGGATGAATTCATATCTTACTCATGTTTGGGTTCCTTTAGCGGGGGTTAGTCAACTTGATGCAGGAGATGAACTTCAGTCGCATTCCTCAGTTCATCTCCTGACGTCGTCAGTGGAGCACTAGACTTCAAGTCATCTAGATGACTAAGATGAATCCAAAAATCATCTCTACATTTTAAGTTATGGAATCTGGTTTTCGACCCTTTTTGCCAATCATCCTGATGAAGTAAATGTCAGGGTTCAAACGCTCAGTGTTTTTTCCCCCTCTCTCTCCTGCACTCCCTCTCTCGGTCTCTTCTCATTTTTGATTTTTTTTTGCCCTCACTCCCGCACCCCCTCTCTTGTCTCCCTGCTGCCCCCAAGCTCTCTGCTCCCTCTCTCCTCTCCACCGTCTCTCTGCTATCTCCGTCTCTCTACAGCCTCCCTATCCCTTATCCCTCTTGCTGCGAATGTCCTGTCGGTGTCCTTCTCTCTATCTCGGACTCGCTCTCCCTCTAAACCTCCCGTTGGCTTCTCCCTCTCTCTTATCCCTCTTGGCCTCCCTCTCTTCTCTCTCTCTTTTCCCTCTCTTCTCCCTTTCGGCCTCCCACTCCCTTCTCCCTCCTCTATTCTCTTTTCCCCCAAGATACCTTCTGATTTCGTTCAGTTTCCCCCATTTTGATTTTGATTTTCTTCGATTTTGACATTTGGGAATCGATTGCTTAATTTCTATTTCGATTCGGCATCAATTTCCCCATTCAACTTCGATTTCACCCTTCGGCTTCGGTTTTCCCCAAATTTCAGAAGGTATGACTAAACCTTAATTTTTTTCTATTAAATTACTGTTGTATTTTATTTAATTTTAGTTTCATTGCCTAATTTGGGATTATTTGTGCATAATTGTCAAATTTAGGGTTATGGTTTAGGGTCTAAATTCGTGATTAGGGTTAGGGTTTGTTTTTAGGGTTTGATGCTCGGTATTTAAGGGTTAAGTGTTTAGGGTTAAGAATTTATGGTATTTTTAGGTTTAGGTTCTGGAATTAGGGTTTTTTTTTCAAAAACAATTAGGGTTTAGGTTTATTCGGTGATAGGATTTAGGGTTTAGGGTTAGGGACTTTTTGGGTTTTTAAGGTCGAGGGTTTTTTGTTTAAGTTCTGGAATTAGGGTTTAGGGTTTAGGGCTTAGGGCTTTTAAGGTTTAGGGGGTCTACGGTTTAGGGTTTTAAGTTCTGGAATTAGCGTTTAGGGTTTAGGGTTTAGGGTTTTGGAGGTGATAGGGTAAAAGGGTTTAGGGTTTTATTGTTTAGGGTTTAGGGTTTAGGATTTATTATGGTTTTTTTAGTCCAATTCTAAAAAGGCTGAGTCGCCTACACGGGCGTCCATTTGCCAACAAAACCCGACCCCATCACTGACAAGGTACAGTTCGTAGTGACTGCGAAGTCATATGGGGCTTTACTAGGGGTGTTCGATGAATTTGGACTTGATGTGTGTGTTTTTGCATTGTTTAGTGTATCTGCAGTAGTGAAATAGTTTGATTAATTTTTAAATATTTTAGAATATTTTTGAGATTTTTTGAAGTGCTATGGAATGTTTTGCCATGTGGTGAAGAGATTCGGGTGTTTTACATATCCACCACATGGTATTCTATTGTTTGTGGTTTGACTTTCTTTGAAGGGTAAAAGTTGTCTGATAAAGTTTTTTCCATGAAGACCATCTCGTATTTAGATTATAAATGATTCTAAGAAGACAACAAACTATTTGACCATTTGACATTTGGACCTTCGAAGATGACAACAAAATGCTCGATCTCTTGGTTGAGCAGGTATATGGAACAAGTTACCTAATGGGGTTTGGAAGCATGAGGTATATATGGACTGTGTTAATAAGTTCAATGAAGACGCAGTCAATAAAAAAACTGTTAACAGCTCAAGAATCCAACAAGATCATGGAAAAAAATATACCAAACGGTTACGAGTTGTGTCAACACTAGTGGGTTCAGTTGGGATGCAACCACACAACGAGTTATTGCATGTAATTTTTTATGGCTTGACGACATAAAGGTCAGTAAATCATGAGGAACTATAAAATATTTTTTATGTTTTCTTTGTTACTATAACTCTATTCCAAGACGTCTAAAGGATGCTGAGAAGTATTGACGTTAAGGCTGCCCCCTGTACGACAAATTGGCTGTGGTGGTGGAAAACGTAATAGCCGTGGGGACAAGAAGTGTAACTATTGTAGATCAGGGCGATGAACTCCTCCGTGAGTCAAAACACGTCCCAATGGATGAGCCCGAGGATGTTGATATAGTTAGGGTACTTCATTGTCATTCTTTAGCACGAATAAGTCGACAGCTGATCAATCTTGAAAAAGTAATCGGTCATCTTCAAATCGTTGTAGAAAGAGAAGTGAAATGTCCGGTGATGACACTGGTAGATTCATTGATGGAATAAAGGAAATCGTTTAGGCATTGACAGATGTCGTCAAGCCTAAAGAGGGCGATATCAAAAGAGATTGGGTCAAAGCCCTTCGGCAAATCCCGGACTTGTCGATAGACTTGAAGTTTCGCGCTCTTGTATAGTTGGATACGCCAAGTAAGAAGGTCATATTTATGGAGATGATAGTGGAAAAGCGGGTCGAGTGACTTAAATATTGTGCAACAAACTATTTGTAATATGTTTTAATTACACTATCTTCTTTGGAATATTGTTATATATTGGGTATGATGTTTGAATTATGACATTGCAAGACTTATTAGTATGGTTAATATTTTTATTTTATAAGATTGTTATGTTAATATATTGCATGGATGAATATGGTGGATGAGTATGGATGTGGACAATTAAATGGATATTGTTCAGTAGGGATGTGATTGAAGGTAGGATGTGGGAATGTGGATGAATATGGTTGTGTATAGGTGTGATTGCAAATAGGTTATGATTGGAGATTGATGTTTATTTGTGTTTATGACTTTTAGGCGATTGAATTTGTAGATTTCCATGGATATTATGACAAACAAAGAAAAGATTGCAACTATTATTGCATTCACAAGTTTCTTTTTTGCCATGGGAAGATACTATCTCTACGATTGCAACAAACGTGTACCAAGTTCTTGTGGGATTAATGGTCCATTGTATTTGCAAAATGCACTAGACAAATCACTAGTTAAATTTCAGAAAATTTATAGGATGAATCAAATAGTATTTTGCAAATTGGCAGAGATACTTACTTGTAGAGGTTTTTTATTAGCCACAAAGACCATCTCAGTAGAAGAACAACTTGCATATTTCCTCCTAACTGTTGATCAACAACAATCTTATAGTGTCATAGCAGAGATGTTTGATAGATTGAATTGGACCATAAGTAGGTATTTCAACAAGGTGTTGGATGCAATCCTCAAACTTCACTCTAATTACATCATACGGCCTTCAGAACGCACACAGTCGAAGATTTTAAGCAGTTCAATGTTTTATCTGTACTTCAAGGTAACATCACTTCCTCTAACTAAACAATTTTAGATTAATATATAAATTTCGTCAATATTAATTGAAAATGTATAATTAGGATTGTATTGGGGCTATTGATGGAACTCATATCAAAGCGAACATTCCACTTGAAGAACAACAAATGTTCTGGAATAGAAAGGGCTATCTCTCACAAAATGTGATGGCAACATATTCATTTGACATGCAATTCACTCATGTACTTGCTGGATGGGAGGGATCAGTAGCTAATTCCCGTGTACTGAAGAACGCATTGACTCACCGAGATAGAATCTTTGTACCTGAAGGTAAATAATATATTTTTATCCAGTCATTTTTTATCTATTTTATCTTCAATTATTTTATGTGGAATATAATTTCTATTATAGGTAAATATTATCTAGCCGATGCTGGTTATGCAAATCTTCTGAGATTTTTGGCTCCATATCGAGGAACTCGGTATCATCTACAAGAATTTGGAGATAATATTTTTAGAAATGAAAAAGAATTATTCAACCGAAGACACTCATCTTTGCGTAATATTATTGAGTAAACTTTAGATTTCAAATGTTGAAAGGCACTCCTCCATTTTCTTTTAAGATTCAAACAAAATTGTACTTCTTGCATATTGCTCAATTATATACGTGGAGAGGATTACGATGATCTATTTGAATTGGAAGATGAGGATTCGGATGGCGTGCTAGGTGAAGGAGGTGATGTGGTCCAATTAGGTACAATGGATGATACAGACAGTGACGATAGCAATGGTCTTGAGGATGAGGGTAGTCAAGTAACAAGCTTTCAGAGGCAGCGTGCATTAGAATCCACAAGAGCCGCACAATTTTGAGATGTCATAACGACTTCCATGTGGAATGATAAATGATGGTTGTATCTTATTGCTTTTGAACATGTGTCATTCATATGTACAAAACTTGTAACTTGACGATTTTAATATTAAAGGCACGAACTCGTTATTTGAATAATCTTTCTTTTAGGTTATTAATAAAGTTGTATATGTATTTATTTAATATTTTTATTAAATTTTATTACTATATTAAACTTGATATTTAAGTCTGGTAAATAAAATAAATTTAAAGTATGCATTTGATTAATTAAATATTTTTAATTTTGTGAAAATATATTATTAATTAATACCATGTAAAAACTCCATCTTATGTTATTAATAAAATATTATTTATTTATTAATCATATTTATTTTTTATTACTTTATAGTATTAGAGATTTAATAGTGGTAATTAAAATAATGTTAACTCAAGCAATTTATCAATTATTTTGGTTTAATTAACTCATTTTTATAATTAATAAAATATATTTTAAATTTAATAAAAAAATATTATTAATTAATAATATGTAAAAATATATAGTGTGTTAAAGTTAGCATTTGATAGATTTTTCTCCATTTAATCATGACTTTTTTATGTTAAAGTATACAATATATTATCAATAAATTAATAACTAAATATATTATATTCGTTTATGTTATTTTTAACGTTATTTATTTACTTTTTTATCATTAATCACGTGCACAATGAATTGGCTCACGTAATTACCGTATTAATGTACAATGAACAATAATCATTAACTAATATAATATATAATTCAATTAATTAGTATATTAATATATTTTAGTTATACATTAAATTAGTTATTCATGTAGTAATAATATTTTTTTTACCTAATTTAATGTTTAAGTATTATATTTTAATTAAATATACTATTATAAGTTACTAATTCTCTTATTTTCCATATTGTTCTCATTTGGGGGCACTAACACTGGAAACTGTTTTCTGGTGCACATAAAGTCGTCTACACTAACACCCAGAGATGAAGTTCACACATATAAATTAAATGAATTTGAATTAAGAAATAAGATGAACTTTAAATTTTATGTTGGTTAAGAATATCTTCAGCGCATTGTACAGGCGTTAATATACCTCAGCAACAACGTGGAACATCCTGCGGGATTTCAAAGAAGTACAGGCGATTTAAGTCATGGTGCCGTTTACGTGAAGAACCCGACAATTTCAACTGGAAGAAGACGTTTCTTTCACTCCATATTGACTGCTTATATAAGACAAGGTTTCACTCCATATTGACTGCTTATATAAGACAAGGTATGGCCACAGAAGTCGCGGTCTTCATTGGCGGTGCTTAAAGAACATGGTCACTCTTATGTCAACAACCAGCTCAGTAATCGATCAACAAAGGCGTCTAGAAACCGTCCACTTTGGTTGAAATTACCATTTTTATTAAATTTATTTTCTGAGTTGGTTATTTTGCTAACAAATTTATTAAAAGTGCTTAGTTTAATCAAATTCCATCTTATAAATGCAGAGGAGATGCATTCGGTTGAGTCGTAGAGTGAAGTAAAAAGCTAGCTTGAGCAACTTCTTGAAGTAGAATCCTGAAACAATGATTTCAGAAGCATATCCTGCCACTCCCTCACTTTCTTCAATCACCCAAGGTTATATTCCCTGGTGGGCAGAGTGCAAAGCTTCGAATGAGGCGCCTCCGTCTGCAGCTCTTCGCATGGTGTTAGTCGCGGTGTTAGTGGTTGCTTGGACATTGGTGGTGGTCACCAAGAAGTGGAGGAAGGAGAAGCTGAGGGTGCCACCAGGCCCACGGGGACTTCCCTTGGTGGGCAACCTCCCGTTTCTGGGCCGGAACCTCCACCAGCATCTCGCCGAGTTGGCTTCCACCTATGGGCATATCTTCAGTCTTAGGTTAGGCAGGAAACTGTGCATCGTGGTGAGCTCGCCTGCTCTCGCCAAGGAGCTCCTCAAAGATAAAGACGCTACCTTCGCCAATCACGACGTCCCCAAGGCAGCAATGGTCCTGCCTAATGGACTCCACGGGATTGCATGGGCACCGCATGGAACGCAGTGGCGCATGCTGCGTAAGCTGGCCGTCGGCGAGATGCTAAGCAGCACCAGGCTCGAGCTTTTCCGGGACGTTCGCAGAGGAGAGGTTCAGCAAATGGTGAGACGCGTTTACGGCAATGCCGAGACTCCGCTTGCGATCCGCGAGATGCTCTTTGCCACCCTTTTCGACGTGCTGATGGGCATGTTGTGGGGTACTGGGACTCTCAAGGATCCTTCAATGAAAGAAAAGGGAGAAGAGTTCCGAGTGGTGGTGCAGCAAATCCTCGGATCTTTCGGTCAGCTCAGTATCTCGGATTTCTTCCCTTTTCTTGCGCCATTTGACCTCGAGGGGCTTGAGCGAAAGAGAAAGATGATTGCTGATAGACTTAACCAGATCCTGGATTCCATCATTGATCTGAAAAAGGCCGAATCCGGGAAGCAGGAGAGTAAGGAATTTCTGGTGGTGCTTTTACGTATGCAAGAGAGATGTGATTCAACCATGCCCTTGACCAGTAGCCACATAAAGGGATTGATCATGGTAATATATCATTCTGTTTACAAATTTTTTAAGTTCAATGCATAGTGACATAAAAAAAATTAAAAAAAAAATACTCTAGATTTCTGTCATATTTGTCCTTTTTCTTGTGATCAATCTTTGAACTACAATTTGAGGCTAACAGAAGGTGGACATTCGTGCAGGACTTGGTTATGGCAGGAATGGACACAACGGCAGTGACGTCTGAATGGGTCATGGCTGAGTTGATCAAACATCCGGAGATGATGAGAAGAGTCCAACAAGAACTGAACGAAGTGGTAGGAACCGACAACGTGGTGGAAGAGAGCCATCTATCTCGATTGAGATATCTGAGCGCAGTCGTGAAGGAAGCCATGCGACTCCATCCAGCAACCCCACTGATGCTTCCCAGAACCCCCAGCGAGACCTCTACCGTAGGTGGATACTCCGTCCCCAAAGGTACCCGTGTTTTGGTGAACATGTGGGCTATTGAGAGGTATCCGGAGAACTGGGAAAATCCCACCGAATTCAACCCAGAGAGATTCTTGACGAACGATCGCAAGTGGGATTTCAGCGGGAATGATTTTCATTTCTTTCCGTTTGGTTCAGGAAGGAGGATCTGCCCAGGGGCCCCGTTCGCTGATCGGATGCTAATGTATGGGATTGCAACGCTCCTGTATTCATTTAATTGGCGATTGCCAGAAGGCGCCGAGCTTGACCTGGCTGAAAAGTTTGGGATGGTTCTGAGGAAGGCAGACCCACTTGTTCTCGTTCCAACCCCCAAATTTGTTGAAGGGTTATAGGAAGGTTAATTTGGCATACGTGAAATCTTTTGTTTGATAAATTATAATAAAAAAGAAGGCTTTTTGTATAGAAGGTGGACAATATTTATCCTTTGTGACGTAAATCTGGATATCAAAAGATGCTCTAGAATAATGTTGGGAGAAATGATACTCTCCCACTTCGTGTGAATATGTTGAGAAGTAATTTAATAAAAAAAACCACACACACACGAAGAGTCTAGAATTTTTTATGTGGAAAATCCTTCAAAGTAAAGGGAAAAAACCACTGGACCTAGTCCATTTAAAACTTCCACTATCAACAATGATGTGTACACAAATGTTTTCTCCAGATAACACTAGAGGCATACAATCAACAATAATCTCAAGAAAAAAACACTTTCTTGGCAACCAAACAATGTGATAGAAGATATTTCACCTAAGAAGACGTGGTACTGTTTACGGCTATAAATATTAGACACCGATCAAAGCGTTTGACAGAAACTGTACAGACAACTCTATTTTGACAGCCCCTTTTATTTTTTCTTCTTTTTCCCTTCTTCTCTCACACGTTCTCTTCTTTTTATAATGACAACAACACTTACATTTTTGGTAAACCTAAAATAAGTTGGGCCTAAACCCTCTCTCCATGTGGGCTTAATGGACCCACATGGGCCATCCTCCATATAGGAGGGAACCCGTACAACAAATCTCCCCCTTCTCGACTATATGGAGGGACTCACCATACCTTATTTTGCTCTGCATACTTCAAGTTTTTGCATAGGTAATGGTTTTGTCATCATATCTAAACCATTCTCATCAGTATGGATTTTTTCAATCTATAACAACTTCATATCCAATGCATTACGAATCCAGTGATACCTCGCATCAATAAGTTTGGATCTTGAATGAAAGGTTGAGTTTTTACTGAGATGGATGGCACTCTGACCGTCTCAATAGAGAGTATACTTCTCTTGTTTCTGACCTAGTTCTTCTAAGAACTTCCTCATCCATATCAACTCCTTGATTGCTTCAGTTATGGTAATATACTCAGCTTCTGTTGTAGACAAAGCAACACATTTCTGTAATTTGGATTACCAGGACACTGCTCCCCCTGAATAAGTAATCAAGAACCCTGAGATGAACTTTCCGGAATCAAAGTCACCAGCCATATCTGCATCTGTAAACCCTTCAAGTATAGGTTTACCATTTCCAAAGCACAAGCATACCTTGAAAGTACCTCTAAGGTATCTCCAAATCCACTGAACTGAATTCCAATGCTCTTTTCCTATATTTGAGAGGAAGCGACTACTCCAACTGGATGAGCTATATTTGGCCTTGTGCATACCATTGCATACATTAGGCTACCCACTGCTGAGGCATATGGGACTCTTGTCATATCTTCCTTGTCTCTATTTGTAGGACTTTGCTTCGTGTTCAACTTAAAATGAGTAGCCAGAGGAGAGCTAACTATCTTAGCTTTATTCATATTGAATCTGCTAAGTACTTTTTCAATATATCGCTCTTGTGACACACTCAATTTCTTCTCTTTTCTATCTCGGAAAATTCGAATACCAAGAATTTGCCTTGTTGGCCCCAAGTCCTTCATAGAAAATGCTTGTTTTAAATGTTTCTTTAGATTTTCAATTCTTGAAGAATTACTGCCAACAATCAACATGTCATCAACATAAAGCAGTAATATTATGAAGTCATCATCACAAAATTTTTGTACAAATATACAATGGCTAGAGGTGGTCTTCTTGTAGCCTTGTTCTTCCATAACTAAATCAAATTTCTTATACCATTGTCTGGGCACTTGCTTCAGACCATATACACTTTTCTTTAGACGACACACACAATGTTCTTTTCCTTTCACCTTGAAACCCTCTGGTTGCTCCATATAAATCTCTTCCTCTAAATCACCGTGTAAGAAGGTGGTTTTCACATCCATCTATTCAATTTCTAAGTCTAGACTAGCTGCTAAACCAAGAACCACACAGATGGAGGACATCTTCACAACTAGAGAGAAGATCTCATCAAAATCGATACCTTTTCGTTGACTAAATCCCTTAACAACCAATCTAGTTTTGTATCGTGGTTGGTAAGTGGGTTTATCTTGCTTCAATCTATAAACCCACTTGATCTTCAAAGCATTTTTGCCTTTGGGCAACTCTACCAGTTCAAATGTGTGATCGTCATGCAATGACTGCATCTCATCTTGCATGGCATCAACCCATTCTACCTTATGTTCATCTTCCATGGCTTCTACATAACACTCGGGATCTCCCCCGTCAGTCAATAACACATACTCATCTGTAGAATACCTAGTGGAAGGATGTCGGTCTCTGATAGACCACCTAAGTGGAACATTTGATAGCATCTCTAATTATGGCAACTGCTCAAGGGTATGATTCTGTAAGGGAGCATCTGCATCACTTGGACTCTGTTGGTCATCTTGAGTAGCATGTTTAACCTGCGCTGGCAAATCGGTCAATGGCACCGAGTCCAAGTCAATCGAATTATCATTGAACCATATCAGTACTTTATTTGTCTTCTCAATATCTTGTATGGTTTGATCTTCAATAAACACAATGTCGCTGCTTCTCACTAGTTTCTTATCAACTAGATCATATAATCTGTACCCAAACTCATCCAAGCCATAACCTAGAAATATAGACTGTTGGGTCTTCACATCGAGCTTAGACCTCTCATCCTTTGGAATGTGCACAAATGATTTACAACCAAAGACACTTAAGTGATCATAGGTAACATTCTTACCAGTCCAAAAACTGTCTGGTACATCAAACTGAAGTGGAACACATGGTGTCATATTAAGAACATGTACAACTGTATTCAAAACCTCACCCAAAAAAAATCTAGGCAATTGTGCCTGTGAAAGCAAACATCTCACTCTCTCAATCAATGTTCTATTTATCCTTTCAGCTAAGCCATTCAACTGAGGAGTCTTCGAAGGTGTCTTTTGATGCCGATTACCTTGTTGTCTGCAATAATCATCAAATGGGCCTAAATACTCTCCCCCATTATCAGTTCAGATGTACTACAACATCTTTCCAGTCTGCCTCTCAACTAAGGCCTGAAACTGTTTAAACATTTTCAATACTTGATTCTTTCTTTTCAAGGTATAAACCCACGACTTCCTTGAATAATCATCTATGAAGGTCACAAAATACAAAGAACCACCAAGTGTTCTTGTCTTCATAGGACCAGGAACATCTGAATGAATTAGATCAAGTATACCTGACTTTCTTGAAGAAGGAGAACTTTTGAAGGAGACTCTATTTTGCTTCCCTGCCAAACAATGAGTACACTTTTTCAAAGATGCCCTCTTCATTCCAAAAAGAAAATTCTTTTTAGCCAATATTGCCAAGTTTTTCACACTCATGTGGGCAAGTCTTTTATGCCACAATTGTACTGTGAGCTCATTCTCCATAACATTAGTAATGCTACTGGAGAGCCTTGTCTGTAGCATGTACAAATTTGAAACCTTCTTGCCTCAAGCTATAACCATAACACCCCTTGAAAGTTTCTATTGCCCTTTATAAAAGGTGTTGCAATACCCTTTATCATCAAGTTTAGTTGTAGAAATCAAGTTCAAACGAATATCAGGAATGTGCTTCACATCTCTAAGAACAAGCACCGTGCCATTATTAGTTTCCAAGCACACATCTCCAATGCCAGTAATTTTAGCCAAGCTACCATTGCCCATCTTTACTGTGCCAAAATCACCGGGTACATAGTTTGTTAAGAAATCCTTTCTAGATGTAGCATGAATTGAGGCACCACTATCAATCACCCAGCTAGTTTCATGAGAAACAAAGTTTACAACATCATTTTTGTCACAAATAATGAAGAAGTCTCCAGTAGTAGTGGTGGCAACTTGATCATCCTTCTTTTCATCAACATCCTTCTTCTCACTCCCTTTCTCCTTGTATTCTTTCCTCAATTTTCTACAATATTTCTTGATATGCCTTTTCATGCCACAATGATAGCACTCAACATTAGCAAACTTGTTTGACTTGCTTCTACCTTTATCTCTATTCTTTGGACCTTTACTTTAACTTCTCCCCCTCTTATCTATAAACAAGACCTCTGACTGCGAAGAGGAACCCTATGGTTTTCTTCTCATCTCTTCATTCAAAACACTGCTTTTAGCTAGATCCATATTGATTACACCATCTGGGGCTGAGTTAGACAATGACATTTTGAATGTCTCCCAAGAGTCTTGCAATGTACCAAGCAAACACAAACCTTGTACCTCATCGTCGAACTTGATACCCATTCCAGCCAACTGATTAATTATTCCTTGGAATGTGTTCAAGTGCTCTATCAACGAAGTTCTATCTTGGTATCTCAAAGATATCAAATGTTTGATCAAATACATTTTATTGTTTCCAGTCTTTCGAGCATATAATTGTTCAAGTTTATTTCTATTGGTTTTCAAGACTCCATGAATTTAGCACATGGAGAAAAAGGGAAAGAAACTCATGGGAAGAAAACTGGAGGAAGAAGGATTATGGACCTAACCCTCCCCCTGAAGCTCTATTTATAGATTTATGAAATTAAAATATTATAATAATACCCCTGAACTTAGGGTTAAGGGTTTTAACCCTGGAACTTTAACATAATTACATCAATGTCATCTCTATGAGATGACCTTTTATTTACCATCCTGTCATCAATGTATGTGAGCCTATGGGCCTTCTCCTTGATCTATGGGCCTTGAGCACATCTTCTTTATCTCTTGGATCCATGGGTCTTCCTTGGTCTTATGGGCTTAGGCCCATCTTCTCATACACTTTGATATGTGAGCCTTCCTTGGTCGTGTGGGCTTGGGCCTTGTCTTCTAACACTCCCCCTCAAGCTGGGGGCGAGAGACTAGCATGAACTCCAACTTGCTGTAAATAACGTATAAAATATTTCTTGTATAATATGTCTTCATCTTCTAACACTCCCCCTCACACTGGTCCTCTCATTCATGAGGCCCAGCTGGTACAATATCAGTGAGAGTAACATCACTTCTAGCCGCTAAGAGATTGCTCTGAAGTGTCCACGTCCACCATCGTGTTGATGAAGTATAAAGGCAAAGGGAACATAAGAGAGTACATCATGGAAATGTCTCATCTCGCATCAAAACTCAAGTCACTTAAGTTAGAGCTGTCTGAGGACTTGCTCGTGCACTTGGTTCTGATCTCTCTTCCTGCACACTTTGGCCAATTCAAAGTGAGTCATAACACTCAGAAGGACAAAGGGTCCCTAAATGAGCTTATATCTCACTGTGTGCAAGAGGAAGAGAGACAACAACGGGATAAGACTGAAAGTGCTCACTTGGCCTCCACCTCTCAGTACAAGAAGAAGAAGAGAGGTAAGGATATTGCGGTAGGTTCTTCTCAGACTAAGAAACTGAAGAAGCAGGCTGAAGTTTACCTGCTTCTTCTGCAAGAAGTCGGGATATATAAAGAAGGATTGTCCCAAGTACACCGCCTGGCGTGTAAAGAAGGGTATGCCTCTAACTTTAGTTTGTTCTGAAGTTAATTTATCTTCTGTACCTAAAGACACTTGGTGAGTGGATTCTGGTGCTACCACTCACATTAGTATGTCTCTGCAGGGTTGCCTGTGGAGCCGATCGCCAAGTGATGCTGAAAAATTCATCTTTGTGGGCGACGACAATAAAGTTGCAGTAGAAGCTATAGGAACTTTCAGATTACAATTAAGCACTGGATTTTATTTGGATTTATTTGAGACATTTGTTGCACCGTCTTTTAGGCGGAATTTAATTTCTATTTCCATTTTGGACAAATCAGGTTTTTCTTGTTCTTTTGGAAATAATAAAGTTAGTCTCTACCAAAATTCAAATTTTGTTGGTTTTGGTCCCTTAATTGATAATCTATATATGCTTGATGTTGTTAGTTCCTATAGAGAAATATTGCAAATTAGTTTACGTGGTACGAAGCAAAAATTAAGTGAGAATTCCGCCACATTATGGCACAAAGGTTTAGGACATATCTCTTCACAGAGAATTCAAAGGCTTGTGTCGGATGGAATTCTTGAACCCCTAGATACTACAAACTTCCAAGTTTGCGTTGAGTGCATCAAGGGGAAACAAACAAATGTTAGAAAATTAGGTGCCGAAAGAGCTAAAGATGTCTTAGAACTTATACATACAGATATTTGTGGTCCATTCCCTACAGCTTCATGGAATGGCCAACAGTACTTCATTACGTTCATAGACGATTACTCTAGATTGGGTTACCTATATTTAATACATGAGAAGTCACAATCCCTGGACGTCTTTAAGTCTTTCAATGAAAGAAAATCAAGGCTGTCAAATCCGACCGTGGTGGTGAATACTACGGACGGTATGATGGATCAGGAGAACAACGTTCAGGACCCTTCGCGATTTTCCTCAAAGAGTGTGGAATTGTTTCGCAATACACCATGCCGGGCAAACCCAGCATGAACGGTGTTGCAGAGCGACGAAACCGAACTCTTAAGGATATGGTAAGGAGTATGATCAGTCATTCCTCTTTGCCAGAGTCACTTTGGGGAGAAGCTCTCAAGACCGCAGTGTACATCCTTAACAGGGTACCGAGGAAAGCAGTTGCCAAAACCCCCTATGAACTTTGGACAGGCAAGAAGCCTAGCATTAGGCACTTGCACATTTGGGGTTGTCTAGCTGAGGCGCGGCCTTATAGGCCACATGAAAGAAAACTGGACTCAAGGACGGTTAGCTGTTATTTCGTTGGTTATGTTGAACGCTCTCGGGGTTATAAGTTTTACGATCCCACATTACGATCCTTCTTTGAAACGGGAAATATGAGATTCCTTGAGGATATTGAGTTTGGAGGGGAAGAAAACATAAGGAATGTTGTCTTTGAAGAAGAATTTTTTATTGATAGTGATCAGGTCTTCATACCTATTACTGTTCAAGACACAGTTCAGGCACTAGAGGACAATGTTCAGGCTCCTATTCCTGACATTGTTCTAGATCAAGACAACAATGAGATTCTTCCTCTTGCACCACCTTTAGTACAAACTCAACAACCTCAAGAGGTGCCATTAAGGAGATCCACTAGAAAGAGGAGAAATGTGATTCCAGATGATTATATCATATTTTTCCAAGAACATGAGGATGGCGTCGGATTGACAGAAGATGACCCGATTAACTTATGTCAAGCCTTGCGCAGTTCTAACTCTCAAAAGTGGATTGATGCCATGAAGGATGACATAAAGTCTATGAAAGACAATGACGTTTGGGATCTCATCGAGTTACCTAAAGGTGCAAAGCCCATTGGTTGTAAATGAATATTTAAAACCAAGAGGGATTCAAAGGGCAATGTCGAGAGATATAAGGCTCGTCTAGTCGCTAAAGGCTTTACTCAAAGGGAAAGCATAGACTATAAAGAGACTTTCTCTCTGGTATCTTCGAAAGACTCTTTTAGAACAATAATGGCACTAGTGGCTCATTTAGAACTAGAGCTATATCAGATGGATGTCAAAACTGCATTTCTCAATAGAGACATTGATGAGACGATTTATATGGTACAACCAGAAAACTTTGTATTTGGTGATCAAAAGTCTATGGTCTGTAAATTGAAGAAATTCATATATGGTCTCAAATAGGCTTCCCGTCAATAGTATCACAAGTTCCATCAAGTCATAACCTCGTACGGTTTTGAGACGAATGTTGTTGATGATTGTATATATCATAAGTTCAGTGGGAGTAAATACATCTTCCTGAGATTATATGTCGATGATATTCTACTCGCTAGTAGCTATATAGGCTGACTGCACGAAACCAAAAAATTTCTGACGAAGACATTCGAGATGAAAGATATTGGTGATGCCTCTTTTGTATTAGGTATACAGATACTTAGAGATCGTTCTCAAGGTATTCTTAGGTTGTCACAAAAGAGCTATATTGATGAGGTGCTAAGTAGATTCGGCATGAAAGATAGTAAACCAGGAGACACACCCGTCGCTAAATGAGACAAATTTAGTCTCATACAGTGCCCTAAAAATGATCTTGAAAGAACAGGGATACAGAAAATTCCCTATGCATCAGTAGTAGGGAGTTTAATGTACGCTCAAGTTTGTACTTGTCCTGACATAGTATTTATAGTAGGAATTCTGTGCAGGTATTTGAGTAATCCGGGTATGCAACATTGGAAGGTAACCAAACGCATGATGCGTTATTTGAGGAGAACAAAAAACTACATGCTTACTTATTAGAGATTAGACAGTTTAGAGATCATTGGTTTCTCTGACTCCGACTTTGCCGGATGCCAAGATAGTTGACGCTCCACATCAGGCTACATCTTTATGTTGGGTGAAGGAGCTATCTCATGGAAGTCTGCTAAGTAGACTCTCATAGCTTCTTCAACCATGGTTGCGGAGTTCATTGCTTGTTTTGAGTCATCCAACCACGGAATATGGTTGCGAAACTTTGTCACTAGGTTGCGAGTGGTAGATAGCATTGACAAGCCATTAAAGATTTACTGTGACAATAACTAGGCGGTACTTTATTCCAACAACAACAGGAGCTCGACGAAGTCAAAGTTTATTGACATCAAGTTTCTAGTTGTTAAGGAGAGAGTTCAGAATAAGCAGATTTCTATAGAACATATAGGGATGGACTCTATGCTAGCAGACCCATTAACCAAGGGTTTACCTCCTAAGGTCTTTCATGAACACACTACTCATATGGGTGTTATTTCTGAGGATACCTTGGTTTAGTGGGAGTCATTTTTTGTGCTATATATTTGCTTTAGACATTGAGTTATTTGATTTTTTAATAAAATTGATTGCTTATTATTTTATTTATGAACTTGCTTGTGTTTTTCTATGTGCAATGTTCACATTGCATTAAGGACTATGGAAAGATCTCACTAAAGACTAAAGAAGGTTTGATATGTAACCCAAGTGGGAGATTGTTAGGAAATTCACATTTCCTATTCTAATTTGGGTAACATATTTATTATACAATTATATTTTCTATTATTAATGGAATGGGCTGAAATTAAGTGATCTAATTTTGTTAAGCCCATTAAGGAATGGGTCATGGATATGGGCCATGAATATGGGCCAATAGAGTAGATACCATAGGGAATTATGGGAACCCTATATAAAGAGACACAACATGGTTATGGCCCCCAATTTACTAAATCACACACAGTTTCCCTTCTCCCCATCCGGAAGAGAGACGAAAGTCCCATTGAGGAATAAGGCGATTTGGTTGAGGAAGACCACATTCGTTCTTATCGTTCGTCATAGAGATTCCGCATCAGAAGGAGAAATTTACGGAATGGATCCAGGTATTTTGTTTTTTCAATCCTAAAATTCTAACATGTTGTAAATTCTGAATTAGAATTTACTATTACGAATTTAACATTTCTTCCTCTCGGCCGAATGGAGCGGAAACAACAGAGTCTTTCGGAAGGAAACTTTCTAGTCGTCGGATCCGAATAGAGAAGAAAATATATGGAGATCGTCTTCGGATAGAAACTCTCCAAGCAGCAATGCAAAATAGATTCTGAAGAAAGATGGCAATGGAGAGCGATCTTCGGACTACAACAACAGAAAAACAAATTTTCGAAAGCAAAAGCAGTGGCAGCAGAACGGCTTCTTCCCTGACAGTGAAGCTATAATGGACTCTCTGTGGAAACTGTCTAGAACCAGCAACAAGATGGCGGAGAGATTTCAAGATTACTGGAGTTGATGGAGCAGAGAATTATCTGGAAAAGAAAGTAGCATAAATATATTCTCAGACAACAATCGGCAGGAATGCTCGACGACTTCCTCGTCGTGAGAAGTTGTCGCCAGAGAACGAAAACGGAGAGATACTCCCGAATTCTCAACGGATTTAATAAAAAATGGAAACAGAGCCTTCTTCTTCCCCGAAGAGCTTTGGTTTCTGAACAGCGCGGCGACGAACCAGCATGATCAAACTCCTGCTGTCGACGCCTCGGAAAGGTTCAAAACATTGAGACAGTGTCATCTTCTCCAACAATGGCAATAAATTAGCAGGAACGACATGATGACAGCAAGAGACCAACAAAGGAGATATCTTCCGGTGTAATATCCCGAGAAGAAGGCATGATTTTCTGGTTCACTGGAACAGAAAGAACCTCGAACTTGCGCTCGATATAGCTTGTCAAGAACTTGGTACCAACAAGCGCAACATTATCCAAACATCAACAACAACAATATAGTTGAATAAGTTCAACGATTCCCATGAACCGGTGGCAAGGGATGGCAACGGTAGAACAAAGAAAACCTTTACTTAAAAAATCAAGAGTTATAGTTTGGGGAAGAAAATAACGAGAAAAAAGAAGAAAGTAGAAAAAATAAGAACAAAGAAAGAAAAAAATATGGATTTTTTGAATTAGGAAAACCATACTACGAGTCCTGAAAATCAAAGCTCTGATACCATGTTGATTTTCTAACCCTTCTCCTAAAGCTCTATTTGTAGATTTATGAAACAACAATATTACAATAAAACCCCTAAACTTAGGGTTTAGGGTTTTAACCCTGAAACTTTAACATAATTACATCAATGTTATCTCTATGAGATTACCCTTTATTTACCATCCTGTTATCACTGTATGTGGGCTTATGGATCATCTCCTTGATTTGTGGGCCTTGAGCCCATCTTCTATTTATCTTGGATCTATGGGTCTTCCTTGGTCTTATGGGTTTGGGCCCATCTTCTTATACACTTTGATATATGGGCCTTCCTTGGTCGTGTTGGCTTGGGCTCTGTCTTCCAACACCTCTGAAAGAACTCATCCATTGACAAAGAAACATCAACCGAGCCGTTCGATAGGGATTCTCCTCCAGAGGACAGATCACGCGAGAGATTCGATGGGGTCTTTTCTGAATCAAAAGGAGCGGGAGCGAGTGACGAGGCAATGAAGTTGGAGGCAGGGGTCTGAATATTACCATTGGTATTGTCAGAAACCACTCTTGTACCACCCGAGTCGGCTCGTCACTCGATGATCTTCAATTGGGCATCACGGATTTGTACAGGATCGCCGGACCGGACAACCTCAAGCCAATCGATACGGTCCCATAGCTTCGGAATGTCGGGAAAGTAATCTCTTTCAATGGATTTTTCAATAGCAGAAACAGAATAATCTTCATCAAGGACAAGGGGGTTCTTTCTAACAGTTCGATCAGAAGAGGAAGAAGCAACGGGGATATCTATGGAGATTTCTGTGGAGGGTGAGAAAGTGCTATAACGGGCGTTGTTTCTTGATATTAGGGTTAACGCCTTCGAGGTGAAAATTTGGGGATTTAGAGCAAAAACATGTGTACAAAATCAAAAGCAAAATAGGCAATCGAAAGACATCACAAACGCAACGACAAAACCATCGATGCTGAAGAAGGGAAGATCCTTACCTCAACTCTACAAGTATCTAAAACGAAGGTTTTCTACGGAAAGACGACCAGTCGTAACGCGAAATAAAAGAGAAAAAAATTTCTAAACCTAAACGGAAGAGAATAAAACTTAAAAAAACCATAATCGGAATCGTGAAAATCAAAGCTCTGATACCATGTTGATTTTCAGGACTCCATGAATTTAGCTCATGGAGAAAAAGGGAAAGAAACTCATTGGAAGAAAACTGGAGGAGGAAGGCTTATGGAATTGATTATTCCTAACCCTCCCCCTGAAGCTCTATTTATAGATTTATGAAACTACAATATTACAATAATACCCCTAAAATTAAGGTTTAGGGGGTTTTAACCCTAGAAATTTATCATAATTACATCAATGTCATCTCTATGAGATGACCTTTTATTTACCATCCTGTCATCGATGTATGTGGGCCTGTGGGCCTTCTCCTTGATCTATGGGCCTTGAGCCCATCTTCTTTATCACTTGGATCCATGGGTCTTCTTTGGCACTTTGATATGTGAGCATTCCTTGGTCGTGTGGGTTTGGGCCCTGTCTTCCAACAATTCCAAAGTGTACGTGCATGTGTCTCCCCACTAATATGGTTCAAAACATTATCATCTACCCATTGTTTGATGTACCCACAAACTTGTCTATGTTGCAAGGTCCATTCTTCATCAGATTTATTTTCAGGCTTCTCAGTAGCAAACACCGGTAGATGAAATTGCTTCACAAATAAAAGGTCTTCCATTTTTTCTTTCCAAATATGATAATTAGAATCATTCAAAGTAACCATTCTACACAAATTAGCTTCCATTATTCAGCACAAAGTATTGAACGGCTATAACCTCGCTCTGATACTACTTTGTTGGGAGAAATGATACTCTCCCACTTTGCGTGAATCTGTTGAGAAGTAATTTAATAAATATAAACCACACACACACAAAGAGCCAATAATTTTTTACGTGGAAAACTTTTCAAAACAAAGGGAAAAAATCACGGGACCTAGTCCAGTTAAAACTTCCACTATCAACAATGATGTGTACACAAATGTTTTCTCTATATAACACCAAAGGCATACAATCAACAATAATCTCAAGAAAAAAACACTTTTTTGACAACCAAACAATGTGATAGAAGATATTTCACCTAAGAAGATGTGATACTATTTATGACTATAAATACCAGAAATATTATTCTAAATCTGATCTTCCATTCAGATTGTAGATCCCTCAGTCTTGAACGTGTCTGCAAAATTTCAACTGGATCAAAGCATAGAAGACACCGATCAAAGCGTTTGACGAAAATTGTACGAACTGTTCTGTTTTGACGGCCCCTTTTCTTTTTTCTTCTTTTTCCCTTCTTCTTTCCCACGTTCTCTTCTTTATAAAATGACAACAACACCTAGGTTTTTGGTAAACCTAAAATCAATTGGGCCTAAACCCTCTCTCCATGTGGGCTCAATGGACCCACATGGGTCATCCTCCATATAGGAGGGAACCCACACAACAAATAAAACATACGGCATCTCACTGTTAGATTGTGACAGTTTGGCATCATAGATGTCTTAAAACTCCTACTGGATCAGTTGGTTGATCCGGATTTACCCAGATCCCATCCCTTGTTCTGATTTCATATAACAAAGGTCTTAAACCGGGTCAAAACCTGGTTGAATCAACGACCAGGCCAGGTGACTGGGACGCTAGCTACGAGAAATTTTTCCGTCTCACGATGCTTGTCCCTCTTCGTTTTCTAATCCTGGGAGGGTCTCTCCTACTATTCTCATCCCACTATAGGCTGGACCCCTATTTGTTCAATTCTCATATCAACTTGCAAAAACCTTTCAAGCCGACCGATTTTTCCCCTCCTTGAGTTTTTTGAACTATTAGACTTGGATAAAGGCTTTAGTCCGGTTAAGCGCTGTTCAATTGGCTGATCGGATATGAGTACATATGTGAACTGGGTTTAATGAGACCCGATCACTTATCTAGGTTATACTTCTATAAGACCCGGTCCTCAAAAATGGTCAAAACATTGGTGACCAGTTTTGCTAGTTTAATCCTAAATCAAGTGACCCAATCTAGTTGATTATTTAACTCAATTGGATCAATCAGATCACTTTATTGTGCAGAATTCTTTGAATCATGACTATTGGACCTCCTTATTCTTTGAAAACGTATGGATATATAAAGAAGGGAGAAGTAGGGGTGGCATCGAGTCGAACCGAGCTCAAACCCGCACATGTTCGAACTAGACTTGATTTAAATATTTCGAACTTAAGCTCGAGCTGAGCCTTGCCTCAAGCCTCAAATTATAATTGAACTCGAGCCCAATAATTTTAAACTAGTTTGAGGTCAAACCGAATTCGAGCTCCAACCTACATTTAAAATTTTGCATAAAATACATATCAAATAATAAAGTATATATAAAATTATGCATAATTTTACTTAAAATTGGGCATGAACTCTACATAAAATTGGGCATGACCTTTGTACATAAACCCTGCATAAAACCTCTCAGTGAGAAGTTAATGAACTTTTATTGGCATACCTACTTGCATTTACTCTCTATCCTTTGAAAATCCCTCCTAAGTGCGTTTTGGGAAAGAGAGTCTAACCTTGCAAAATTCTTACTCTTCTTTCTTTTTCCATCTCCTTGCATACATACTAGTCAAGCTCCTATAACTCTATATTTTGCATCAAAGGCTGGAAGCTTGAAACTTTCAAAGGAGAAGGGTACTTCACCAATTTACAGGTATAAGTTTTGACCTTTCTTTGTAATTTTCAATTTGTGATAGTTTCATTTAGAACCTTGATAAATCTAGATAGCTAGGGAGTGCTAGAGTTAGAGTCTAGATAATCTCTTTGGGAGATTATATTGTAAATCGTGTACTTGAGTGTGTAATTCCATCTAATAAAACTATCATTAGTAGAATTTTCCAAGTATGGGTTCATAGGCGGTGAATACCAATAGAGGAACATTAATAAGAAAACATATGGTCTTAAATTTTTAGTTTGTGAATTTTTTCATATTTACTATATTTTATTTTCCACCCCTTAAGTTTTTAAAATTATAATTCTCAATTCACCTCCCTCTTGATAAGCCACATGGGCCAGCAAAGTCCACATTCTTAAATGGGTACATTCAAGAGGATATATACGTTGAACAACCCAAATGATTTGGAGACATGAGCAAGCTTAACCATATATACAAATTACATGAAGCTATATAGGTTAAAGCAAACTCCTACACCATGGTATGAAAGATTAAGCAAATTCTTGGAGAAAAATGGTTATAAGAGAGGTATTGTGGATAAGACACTATTTACCAAGAACCATGATCAAAATTTGATTATCATTCAAATCTATGTGGATGATATCATATTCGGTTCTACAAACCCCTCTCAATTTCAAGAATTTGCTAATGTAATGAACAATGAATTTGAGATGAGTTTAATGGATGAACTCACATTCTTCCTTGGACTTCAAGTGATGCAAACTGAAAATGGAACTTTCATAAATCAGTCCAAATACAATAAAGGATTGATTAAGAGATTTAAAAAATCTTAAGTCAATTAGAACACCTATGAGTTTGTTCTTGAAACTTGACTCGGACAACTCAGGTAGGGCCATAGATCAAAACTCTATAGAAACATAATGTTCTCGGTAATGCTTGTGTTAGATTTCAGTCCAACCCTTTCTCACTTAATGGATGTGAAAAAAATTCTCTATTATCCTACTTGGAACACCCAACTTAGGTCTTTGGTATTCAAACTCATCAGCTATTGATCTAGTAGGTTATCCTAATGTCGATTTTTCCAAATACAAAATTGACAAAAAGAGTACAAGTGGTAGTTGCCAACTACTTGGAAATATGCTTGTCTGTTGGTTTTTTAAGAAACAACATTCAGTTACCTTATCTACCACCAAGATTGAATATAGAACTTGTGAAAATTGTTGTCTTCAACTTCTTTTGATGAAACATGAACACTATTAGTGTAAGAAAAAACCCGGTTTACCACTCTCAATCAAAACATATAGAAATAAGACATTACTTCATCTAAGAGTTGGTTCAAACAAAAGAAACTAGAATTAAATTTTTTTCTACTAGAAATCAGTTAGTGGATATTTTCACAAAGCCATTAGGCTTTGATCGGTTTTCTAAGTTTTGATGAAACTAGGCATAAGCAACCCACCTTCATCCACCTAGGCTGATAAAAATGAGCTTAAAAGACTCATCCCACAAAAATTAGTGCCATGAGAGTGAAATGAAAACGAAAATATTAAATTTTATTCACTCTGCAAAGGGCATTTATCTGTCAACCCATATTGATTGATCAATTTACTTAAGTGATTGATCGATCAATCGATACATAATTATCGATCATTCATGGTGTCAAATGATAAGTTAAAGAATTTTAAATGATGATTCACTTTATTTTTTTCATTCCAAACTCAAGCCCTAAATCTCTTGACCTCCGAGAGCCTTTTCCATTTCATTTTTATCTGATTTTAGAGGTTTCCCACCTCTAAATCCGAAAAAGGGTTCACTTTTCTTCACTCAAAGCTCTTCCAACTCCAAATCCGAATTTTTTTAGACGATTAGGATGAAGTTTATGGCAAAGAAGCGTACTCTTTCTAAGCAACCAGATACGTGCAATTAAATACCCAACTGAAGATAGCATTTTTGTACTGGACAAGAAAGAAGTATTTTCAACATTTCATTTCAAAGAGAATAGTGGGGCCGAGCAAAGTCTATTTTGATTTATGTAGGAGAGAAATCAATAAAATTCAGTTAATTTTTGGACAAACTATGGGAAGCTCATATGAAGTTAATATTAAGGACCTCAAGATGGAAAAAGGGGTTATTATGGAGATCGTTACCCATGTACTCGGTCCGAGGAAAGGAATCCCATGTCCTCAGTCCAAGGAAAGGAACCACAAGCAATATAATATGAATGTGGATAAATTCATTCTTAAACAAACGAATAAACTGATAATCGGATAGAAGCAATCGTTCAACCGCTTCAAATAAATAAAAAATTCACACACAAACAAAATAAGTACACAACTGGACAAGAGGACCTTCCATTTAAAAACACACCGTGTGATAACTTGTAAAGTAGGTTGGAGCTCGCCTCAATGATCCGTCGGAGTTGCAGAACTCTGTTTTTTCTGCAACTCCATATTCCAGCTGTCCCGACGCCAAAAGAATGTCGTCGATGCTCGACGACAATTGCTGAAGACCGAAGACAACCGCCGATGACAGTTCCACCTTCCCGTTATTACCACCGATCACCATTGTCGCCGAAGGAAGCCGAATTTTCGGAAGAGAACAGAGTTCTCTTACAACGGTCCTGTAGTCGGAATCACGTCGCCGATGAGTGCCGACGATTGCCGATGAGCGCCGAAGACGGCACCACCACCCTGTTCCAATTGAAGCCGACGCTCCGCTGCCGTTGCCAAAGACGAAGGCTGCCGTTGCCGAAGATGAAGACGAAGATATTTTTTAAACTTAGGAAGTACTGTTCCTTTATTTTTCCTGCCGACCCAGACCGGCGGGTCAATCGAATCAGACCGAACCGGTATAAAGCCGAACCGGATCGGACCAGAATCGAATCCGCCCAGATCGTACCGAACCGGACCGGACTAAACTGAACCGGACCGGATTAGAAAAAAAAAATTCAGATCGATGGCCACCACTACAGACGCATCCACCGAACTTATCCCATCACCACAGATTAGTCCACCAAGATAATTCTGTATTTCCAACTGGAATTATCCTCGATGAGACCAATTATTCATTATGGTCCCAACTCATGGAGATGCGAATTGGCGCGCGTAACAAAGCCGGATACCTCACCGGCGAAACAAAAAAACCAGCATCAGGTGATGCTAATCTTGGAGCATGGATTACTGAAAATCAAAGAGTCAAAAGTTGGCTTATTAACTCCATGAGTCCATTGCTCATGCAGCAATTTATTCGCCTCTCCACTGCCAAGGAGATATGGGAAGCAATATCAAAAACATTCTATGATGGATCCGATGAAACGTGTATATTTGAGCTGAACCAGAGATCTTTTTCTACCAAACAAAATGGTAGACCGTTATCCACATACTACAATGAACTGGTTGCTATTTTCCAGGAGATTGATCATAAAACTATATCTCAAGAAGGAACAATCGAAGGGCTAATCCAGTTGCACTCTGCAATGGCTAGGCTTCGGGTTCATATTTTTCTCAATGGGCTTGACTCCGAGTTTGATCAAGTTCGTGGAGAAATTTTGCGAAAAGATCCCAAACTTGATTTGGAGAGTACATATGCATATGTCAGACGCGAATATCAACAGAGACAGACAATGGGGAGCTATCGCCCAGTCTCCGAGAACTCAGCGATGTTGGTCAACCAAAACCGACAAGGATCATCAAGCAGTCAGAACCCTCAATCCTCTGAAAGGTAACAATCGTGTATGTATTCACTGCGAAAAAAAAAGACATTCACAACACCGGTGTTATGAGATTATTGGCTATCCGGAGTGGTGGGATTTCTAGAAAAATCCCCGTAACAAGATTGTTGGGAAAGCTATGGTGACATCTATGGAAGATAATTAGGAGCTACCTACTGCAAATGTTGCCCATCCAGGTATTCTCGCTAATGCATTAGTATTTTTTGTACATTCTAACAATAGACCTTGGATTATTGATACAGGTGCATCCGATCATATGACAAGGGATCCCAGTCAGTTACAATCCATCTCACCTTCTCCACAATCTGTTATTTCAACAGCCAATGGTAGTACCTCTCCTATTACTGGAGAAGGATCTGTTATATTATCCAATAATCTGACATTAGATACTGTCCTTGTGGTTCCCTCTCTTGAATATAACCTGTTGTCTGTTAGCCAAATTATTTCCACTCTTGCTTGTACTGTAACTTTTTGGCCCTCATTTTGTGTCTTTCAGGACATTCTAACCCGGAAGATTCTTGGTTATGGTGTTAGACGGGGCAAACTCTACTATTTGGAGTTGACAGAGAACGGGGGATCGAAAATCAGTCAGACAAATCAAGCTAGCAGTGAAGATAATGCTCAAACAACTGTATGGTTATGGCACCGACGATTAGGCCACCTTTCCTTTGGTTATCTTAAGAAATTGCGACCTCAACTTTTTTCAGGTTTGACTGATGTGCATTTTCATTGTGACACATGTGAATTGGCTAAAAGCCACCGTATTGCTTATTTCCCGAGTTTGAATAAAAGTTCCGAACCTTTTGCAGTTATTCATTCTGATGTTTGGGGTCCAGCCAAAATTCCTTCTATTTCTAGAGCTCGTTACTTTGTGACATTTATTGATGAATGCACTAGAATGACTTGGGTATCTCTGCTTATCCAAAAAAAGTGATGTGTGTCTAGCATTTCAGAAATTCCATACAATGATACATACTCAATACCAAAAGCAGATTCATGTTTTGCAATCTGACAATGGTACTGAGTTTGTTAATGCTTCTCTCGAAACTTTTCTGACCACTCATGGAATTCGTCACCAAACTTCTTGCACCTATACTCGCCAACAGAATGGATTGGCAGAAAGAAAGAATAGACAACTTTTGGAAGTAGTGCGTGCCTCGATTTTATTGGGGCGAAGCTATCACATCTGCTGCCTACCTCATCAATCGAACACCTTCTAGAGTACTTGATTTTCAAACTCCTCTACACAAGCTGCAATCCCTGATTTCAATTCCCCATCTTCCGAATCTTGAACCCCAAATTTTTGGGTTTACCGCTTATGTTCATATCCCAAAGATTTTGCGAAATAAACTTGATCCATGTGCCAAGCGATGTGTATTTGTTGGCTACTCTGATTTTCAAAAAGGATATCGGTGTTATGATCCACACACCAACAAGCTCCATGTGACTTTAGATGTTTCCTTCCATGAATCAGTCCCTTATTTTTCAGGGGGAGTTTCTTGGACATCTCTTCAGGGGGATACTTCAAATGAAGAGAATGTTTCACATGAAACTAACAGAGATGCTGAAAGAGGTGCCGAATTTATTGAGTTAGAAGCGGTGAATGAATTTTTTAAGTGTCATGATGTGCAACAAGACTGTGATTCTGTAATTTCACCTGAAGAACCCCCAGAGTTGCCCCCGTCTGCACCAACAACTGGAGAATCAACCCGGAATGTTCCTCCTCAAGTAAATACGAATCCTATGTTTGATGAGTCTAATGAAACATGTCTTCCTACAAAAAACATAACCTCTAGATATCCACAAAGATTGAATAGGGGAGTTCCAAAAAAACAGTATGAACCTGATCTTGAAGCCAAGACCAAATACTCAATCAATAACTATGTGTCCTCCCATAAGTTGACTAAATCGTATGCATTTACTATTGATCAATTATCCAGGGTTTCTATTCCTAGTAATGTGCAGGATGCATTAGCTGATCCAAAATGGAAAAAAGAGATGAACGAAGAGATGGAGGCTCTACAAAAAAATACCACTTGGGAACTTGTTCCCCAACCTGAAGGAATAAAAACAATTAGATGTCGATGGGTGTTCACTTTGAAACTCAAACCGGATGGAAGCATTGACAGATATAAAGTTTGGCTAGTTGCAAAAGGATATATGCAAAGGTATGGGATAGACTATCAGGATACTTTTGCACCAGTAGGTAAGATCAATACAATTCGTATTCTTATATCTATAGCAGCAAATCGAGACTGGCCTCTGCAACAATTTGATGTTAAAAATGCCTTCCTCAATGGAGACTTAGAAGAAGAAGTCTACATGGAACTACCACCAGGTGTAAAAAGTGGTTCTTTGTCTCAAGGTAAAGTTTGTAAATTGAAGAAGTCATTGTATGGGCTGAAACAGTCACGTAGAGCATGGTTTGGGAGATTCTCGGCTACAATGAAGGAGTTTGGTTATAAACAAAGTAACTCAGATCATACTTTGTTTATAAAACACAAAGAAGGAAAGGTAACAGCATTAATTGTATATGTTGATGATATGGTCGTGATAGGAGATGACCCAGGTGAAATGCAAGCTTTACAGGAGTATTTAGCTACTAAATTCGAAATGAAGGATCTCAGACAACTTAAATATTTTTTGGGGATTGAAGTTGCAAGATCGAAACATGGAGTCTTCCTTTCACAGCGAAAATATGTGTTGGATCTTCTAGCCGAAACCGGAATGCTTGACTATAAACCAATAGAGACGCCCATGGAAATGCATCATAAACTCGGAATTCTTTCAGATCAAATTCCAGCAGACAAAGGACGTTATCAGCGATTAGTTGGAAGATTAATCTACCTATCCCACACAAGGCCCGATGTAGCATATGCAGTAAGCGTTGTGAGCCAGTTCATGCATGCACCAAGTGAAGAACATATGGAAGCAGTCTATCGGATCTTGAGATACTTAAAAAGTGCTCTAGGAAAAGGTCTGTTATTCTCAAAAAATGGTATCTCTAGTATTGAAGGGTATACAGATTCTGATTGGGCAGGTGATCAGACAACCAGAAGATCCACGTCAGGTTACTTTACTTTTGTGGAAGGGAATCTTGTCACTTGGAAAAGCAAAAAACAGAAGATAGTATCAAGATCAAGTGCTGAAGCTGAATTTCGAGGTATGGCTCATGGTGTATATGAGTTGTTATGGATACGAAATATACTGAGAGACTTAGGGATTGAATACGACAAACCTATGAATCTTCACTGTGATAACAAGGCAGCTATCGCAATTGCACAAAATCCAGTTCAACATGATCGCACTAAACATGTTGAAGTTGATCGTCATTTCATCAAAGAGAACCTCGATGCAAAGATTATACAATTCCCCTTTATTCAATCTGCGAGTCAGATGGCTGATATGCTCACGAAGGTAGTATCAGGGAAAACATTTCATGGTATAATTGACAAGTTGGGTTTGACTGATATCTATGCACCAACTTGAGGGGGAGTGTTGAAATGTATAGCTGTATAGCGTGATCAGAGAAAACTGTATAGCGTGATTGATTCCTCCGATCCCGTGATTATATTCTTGATTCTATTCCTTGATTTTAGGATCTAAATTGATCCTAAAATCAACTTGTAATGTATTATAAATAGCCTCCTAACGGAGAAGAATAAACTCATCGGAAAACCATTCGTTCAACCTCGTTAGTGATGGTTAAAATTTTCTTATCTCGTCATATTATCCTTATTTCAATGGCTAATGTACTGCCTTTTTTTCTTTTTTTTAATATTTTAATCCTTTTTGTTAGGAATTCAAACATTATGTTCTCTCATGCAATTTTTTAACATTCTTGTTAGATTCTAGGGTTTAATCCATTGAAGAAGCTAATGGTAAGAAGACAAGAGAGAAGGAGAAGAAAAGGCAGAAGAGACAAAAAGGAAAAAAAGAATAGATGATAGAGAGGGAAGGAGAGAGACCTCGAACTTGAGAGAGAGAGCTTAACCCTTTAGGTTCTAATCAAGGTTAGCTCACCTAACCTTAAATTATATTGATGTCTTTGATAAAATAATAAAAATGCCACTTATCTAGTTAGGGAGAAAAATAACTTAACATAAACTTGATGACCAAATTATATCACATTCTCTCAACACTCCCCCTCAAGTTGATGGTGCAAAGATATCAAACACCCCAAACTTGAAACATGAATACCTCACTCAAGCACCCCAAGCTTATTGAGAAGTGACCTTATGCTTACTCGATTAATAATATAACATGCGGTGTTTACAGCTTTGGCCCAAAACATATGTGACTTGTTCTTTGCATGAAGCATAGCTCTATCCATGTCCTACATGATCGATCAATCGACTACGGTTAATAAATTATATTTTATATTTCTAGCTTGCACAGTCTTGGATGATCGATCATTATCAGTAGTTGATCTATCATTCAAATGTCAGTTTAAAAGTGTGGACTTTTTAGATCTTGAATTTTTTTCTCTAAGTGATCTAGCATATTCTAAATGATGTTTATAATGATCCTAAATATATCTATATGCAATCTATAACCTAAAGCTCCAATTTAGGAAAGGGAGTTTAGAATGCTCTCTTACAAAAGTGACTGATTTTAGACATTTGTCTGTTACACTTGAACTCTAGCATTCTCGTTGTGATTTTTCTTTTGGGTGCTTCTTCAAGAGATGTTCTTCAATTGTGTTTGAAGTCTTGAATTTGGTTTTGACGCGTTAGACCTTGAGATGCCCTTGAAGGAGAAGTATCTGAAATACTTGGATTTTTTAAGTTTTTAGTTCAATTAAGTTTTGTTATTATCATAAGCAACATGGGAGTCAACCTACAGTCAACAAGAAAGATACTCAAGTTTATAAAATCTTAACAAGATTTTGACAAAAAAAAAAGGAAACTTAATCAACATTAGCAACTCAAAAAGTGAAGCAAAAAATTGGCTTAAATTTGGATTTTCCCATGCAACAAGCTACCACCATGACCTTTGATTCTTCCTATATGGATATCTCTCTCTAGAACAATCAGGTTGAGAAATGGTTTATTGTGATAGAAAGTAGACACACATAGATTTTTTTGAGATTTAATTCTCAATACAAATTCTTAGTCATGTTGGTACAAACCGTTCATAAAGTTGAGGCTTTGTGCTTCTACTAGAAACTTTTCTGCTGCTTGACCTTTGTTGTTTCAGATGTCAATTTCTCTCTCTAAAAAAATATAATTGTAAAAATTATTTTTTATTTGGATACAAGACTCAAAGATCTTTCCAATGGTATATAATTTTCTATATGAAGTTATGTTAAAAGAGTTTAAAGTCCAATGAAAGATAGGAATTAGGAAAGAAGACTAAAGGGGAAAATGAGAAACTTTTCTTTTTCTTTTTTCTTTTTTCTTTTTCTTCTTCTTCTTCTTCCTCCCTTTCATTTCCATCTTCTTCTCCTTTTTCATGTCAAATCTTTGCCCGCTCTGATACCATGTTGATTTCTAGGGCCAACACATAAACACAAGAGATCTCAAGGGAATGAGAGAAGAGATGAACTCTAGCTCTTGGGAGAGAGGAAAAAAGAAACCAAGGGAGAGAAAGAAGAGGAAAAGAGAGAGAGGTGTAAGGATGAATTTTAGCCAAGAGGAAGTGGCTTGAAAGCTCTACCCCATGCCTTGAGGTTTTATTTATAGTTGTGGGCATGTGTTTACAATGACTACAATGCTTTTAAGACAACATGCTTCAAAAGAAAAAAAGACATAAGATGACATACACCAGTTTGCATAATTATAATTCTATGACATCTTTATGAAATTTCTTCTTATTTACTAGTCATGTCACCCCTATACACATGGGTGTCTTTTAAAAAGTATATATTTTTTGGTAGATATTTGAAAAAGAATGTAATATTTTGTTTAAAATACCTTAGGAATATCATAACGGAAGACAAGCCAACATCCCTTAGCTATGATGTCTAAGTAACATTAATAGTAAATAAATACCAGGACCAATAAAAATATATCAATAATCTTTATAAAGCCAATGTATTTTAATTAATAATTACATATATTTTCTTCATATTCGACTAGTTTATGCATGAAACATATATATTAAGTTTTAAGGTAAATAAATTATATTTTACTAGGGGGGTTAGTCAACTTGACGCAAGAGATGAACTTCAGCCACATTACTCAGTTCAACACCTAACGTCGTGAGTGGAGTACTAGCGTCTAATTCATTTTGATGAATCAAATGAACCCAAAAATCATCTCCACGGTTTAATTTCAGGAATCCAGATTCCGCAATATATTGTGAATCAGCTAGATGAAGCAGACGCGGGGCTTCAAACCCTCGTCGATTTTTTTTTAGTCTCTCTGCTTCACCCTCTCTCTCTCGATCTCCTCCGTCTCTTCTTCCTCCAATTATTTTTCTCTCTCTTGGCCTCCATCTCCCTTCTCCCTTCCCCCTTCCCCCTCTCGTTGCGAACGTCCTCTCGGCCTCCCTCTCTCTCCCTCGCACTCGCTCTCCCTCTCGGCCTCCAGCTCGCTTCTCCCTCTCTCTTATCCCTTTCGCCTCCCTCTCGTCTCCCTCTCGGCCTCCCACTCCCTTCACCCTATCGCTGCTCTCTTTTTTCCCTAAATACCTCGCGATTTCGTTTGATTCCCCCCATTTTGATTTCGATTTTCTTCGATTTTTGACATTTCGACATTGATTTTTTCTATTCTACTTCGATTCGGCTTCGATTTCCCCATTCGGCTTTGATTTCACCCTTGGGCTTTGGTTTTCCAAAAATTTCATAAGGTAAGCCTAAACCCTAATTTTACTGATTAATTTAGTGTTGTATTAGATTTAATTTTAATTTATGTACATAATTTGTATTGATTGTTGCATAATTGTGGGATTTAGGGTTAGGGTTTATGGTATTTATGGTTCAATTTCGTCTTTATAGGGTTTAATTTCGGGATTGGGGTTAGGGTTTAGTGTATTTAGGGTTTAGTGTTTGGTATTTAAGGGTTTATGGTTTATTTTTAGGGTTTAGGGTTTTTAAAAAAAAATTTAGGATTCTCGATTTTTAGTGTGATAAGGTTTAGGGTTTGGGGTTTGGGGCTTTTAGGGTTTTTAAGGTCTAAGGTGTAGGGTTTCAGTTCTAGATTTAGGGTTAGGGTTTTTTTCAAAAAAAATTAGGGTTCTCGGTTTTGGGGTGATAGGGTTTAGGATTTACGGTTTTGGGGGTTAGGGGTTTTAAGGTCTAGGGTTTACGGTTTAGGTTCTGCAATTAGGGTTTAGCGTTTAGGGTTCTTTTTAATTTTTTTAGGTTTCTCAATTAGGTTTTAGAGTTTGGGGTGTTTGGTCCAGTTCAAACAAGGTTGAGTCGCTTACACGGGCGTCCATTAGCCAACGAAACCCGACCCCCATCACTAATGAGGTATAGTTCATAGTGACTGCGAAGTCATATGGGGCTCTACCAGGGGAGTTTGGTGAATTTGGACTTGATGTGTATGTTGTTGCATTGTTTAGTGCATATGCAATGACAATAGTTTGATTAATTTTGAAATGTTTTAGAATGTTGTTGAAAATTTTTAGGGGCAGTTAGTCAACTTGAAGGACAAGATGATCTTCAACCACATAACGCCCTTCAACAATTGAAGTCATTAGTGGAGCGCAGATGAAGCTTCATCTCGATGCAGGGGATGAAGGGGCCCTTCATCTCCACGGTTTAATTTCAATCATGTGGAAGAAGGCCCTTTTTGATCTTCTTCGAATTGAAGGACGGGCGACACTCTCGGCCTTGCTCTCTCTCCTCGCACACCCCCCCCCCCCCCCCCATCGCGCATCATCTTTTTCTTTTTTTCTTCCTCTCTCCCGCACTCCCTTCCCTCTCTCGTCTCCCTGCGCCCCCGACATTGATCTCGTCTTTCGTCTCCCTGCGTCCCCGACGTTGATCTCGGCCACCATCTCAGTTCCCTCTCGTCTCCGGCTTCAACTCTCGGTCTTCTCTCGGCCTCTCCCTCTCTGTCGCACCCCCTCTCTCGTCTCCGTGACTCCCTCTCTTCTCTCGGACAACCTCTCTCTCGTTTCTCTCTCTCTATTCCCTCCCGACCTCCCTTTCTTCTCTGTCTTCTCCCTCTCTTCTCCCTTTCGGCCTCCCACTCCCTTCTCTCTCTGGTTAGTCTCGATTAGGCATCGATTTCACCCTTCGGCTTCGGATTTCCCCCTTCGATTTCACCCTTCGGCTTCAGATTTCCCCCTTCAATTTCACCCTTCGGCTTCGGATTTCCCCCTTCGATTTCACCCTTCGGCTTCGGATTTCCCCAAATTTCAGAAGGTATGCCTAAACCCGAATTTTTTTTTCATTAAATTAGTGTTTTATTTGATTTAAATTTATTTTCAGTGCGTAATTGGGGGTTATTTGTGCATTATTTTGGGATTTAGGGTTACGGTTTATAGTCTAAATTAGGGTTTAGGGTTTAGTGCGTCATTAGGGTTTATGGTTAAGGATATTTTAGGGATTAGGGTTTTTAAGGTTTAGGGGGTTTAGGGTTTTTAACCTATAAGGTTTTTTGGGTTTAGGGTTTGGAATTAGGGTGTAGGGTTTAGGGTTTAGGGCTTTTAATGTATTAAGTCCTGGAATTAGTGTTTAGGGTTTAGAGTTTAGTAGGTGATAGGGTTTAGGGTTTGATGGTTTAGTTTTTTTTTTTATGGTTTGTGTTTCGGGTAGGGTTTAGGCTAGGGGTTTATGGTATTTTAAAGATTAGAATTTTTAAGGTTTAGGGGGGTTTATGGTTTTTAAGGTTTTGGGGGTTTTGTGTTTTTAAGCTCTAGGGTTTTTTAGGTTTTTTTTTTGGGGGGGGGGGGGGGTGTTGTTTAGGGGTTTTTAGTCCAATTCAAGCAAGGTTGAGTCGCCTACACGGGCGTCCATTAGCCAACGAAACCCGACCCCCATCACTGACGAGGTACAGTTCAAAGTTACTGCGAAGTTATATGGGGCTCTACCAGGGGTCTTCGGTGAATTTTGATTTGATGTGTGTGTGTTTTCATTGTTTAGTACATATGCATTAATGAAAATAATTTAATTAATTTTGAAATGTGTGAGAATGTTGTTGAGAATTTTTGAAGTGCTATGAAATATTTTTGCCATGTGGTGAGGAGATTCGGGTATTATACATATCCACGACATGGTATTTTTTTTATGGTTTGTGTTTCCGTGACGAGTAAAGGTTGTCTGATAAAGTTTTTTTTATGAGGACCGTATCGGATTTAGATTATACATGGCTGCAAGAAGACAACCAAGTGGTCGAACATATGATATTTGGACATTTGATGATGATAGCAACATGCTCGATCTCTTGGTCGAGCAGGTCAATCTAGGGAACAAGTTGCCTAACGGGTGTGGAAGCATGAGGTATACATGGATTGTGTAAATAAGTTCAATGAAGACACAGTCATGAAAAAAACTGTTGAGCAGGTGAAGAATCGAACAAGAGCATGGAAGAAAATATACCAAACGGTAACGAGCTGTATCAACACTAATGGGTTTGGTTGGGATGCAACCACACAACGCGTTACTGCATGTAATTCTGTATGGCTTGATTACATAAAGGTCAGTAAATCTATATGGCTCGACTACATGATGTACTATAAAATATTTTTTATGTTTTTCGCGTTAGTATAACTCTATTCCAAGACGTCTAAATGATGTTTTATTCTTGTAGGAGCATAAAGATGCTGAGAAGTACAGACGTGGAGGCTGCCCCCTGTACGACAAATTAGCTGTGGTGGTGGGAAACACAATAGCGGTAGGGTCAGGAGCTGCAACCTTTGTAGATCAGGGCGATGAGGTGATCCGTGAATTGGAACATGTCCCGATGGATGAGCCAGCGGATGTTGATATAGTTAGGGATACTCCATCACCATTATTAAGCATGGATGAGTCTCTAGGTAATCAATCTGAAAGAAGTAAACGGTCATCTTCAAGTCGTCGTAGAAAGAGAACCGAAATGCCCGATAACGACACTAGTAGCAGAATTTTTTATGCAATAGATCGAATTGCTCAGACATTTCAAATGATGAAAGACGATATTGTAAGAGGTTGCGTCAACACCCTCAGGGAAATCCCGGACTTGCCTACAGAATTGAAGTATCGCACTCCTTCATGGTTGGATACACCAACTAAGAACGTCATGTTTATGGAAATGATAGTGGAAGAGCGGGTTGAGTGGCTTAAATTTTGTTTTGAAAACTAATTGTAATGAGTTATAAATACACTATTTTTTTGGAATATTATTATGTAGTAGACATGATATTTGAATTATGACGTTGCAAAACTTATTAGTATGGTTTGTATTTAAATTTGATATGTTGTTGTGTTTATATATTGCATAGATAAATATGGTGTTTTGAGTATGGATGTGGAATGTGATTGAATGTAGGATGTGGATGAATGTAGGATGTGAAATGTGGATGAATGTAGGATGTGATTGAATGTAGGATGTGTGAATGTGGATGAATGTAGGATGTGATTGAATGTAGGATGTGGGAATGGGGATGAATGTAGGATGTGATTGAATGTAGGATGTGGGATGTGGATGAATGTAGGAAGTGGGAATGTCGATGAATGTAGGATGTGATTGAATGTAGGATGTGGGAATGGGGATGAATGTAGGATGTGGGAATGGGGATGAATGTAGGATGTGATTGAATGTAGGATGTGTGAATGTGGATGAATGTAGGATGTGATTGAATGTAGGATGTGGGAATGTGGATGAATATGGTTGTTTATAGGTGTGATTGCAAATAGGTTATGATTGAAGATTGATGTTTACTCGTGTTTATGAATTTTAGGCGATTGAATTTGTGGATTTCCATGGATACTATGACAGACGATGAAAAGGTTGCAATTATGGTTGCATTCACAACTTTAATGATCGCCATGGAAAGATACTATCTGTACTATTGCAACAGACGTGTACCACGTTCTTGTGGGAAGAATGGTCCATTGTATTTGCAAAAGGCACTAGACAAATCTCCAGTTAAATTTCGTAAAGTGTACAGGATGAACCAACTGGTATTTCACAAATTCGCAGATATACTTTCTAGTAAAGGGTTTTTATCAGCCACAAAGACCATCTCAGTTGAAGAACAACTTGCATATTTCCTCCTAACTGTTGGTCAAGGACAAGTGTATAGTGTCACTGCAGAGATGTTTGATAGATCAAACTGGACGATAAGTAAGTATTTCAACAAGGTGTTGGATGCAATCCTCAAACTTCACTCTGATTACGTCAAACGGCCTTCGGAACGCACACACTCGAAGATTTTAACAAATTCAATGTTTTATCCCTACTTCAAGGTAACATCACTTCCTATAACTAAATAATTTTACATTAATATACAAAGTTAGTAAATATTAATTGAAAATGTATAATTATGGAACTCATATCAAAGCCAACATTCCACTTGAAAATCAACCAAGGTTTTGGAATAGAAAAGGTTATCTCTCACAAAATGTGATGGTTGCATGTTCATTTGATATGCAATTTACTTATGTACTTGCTGGATGGGAGGGGTCAGCAGCCGATTCCCGTGTATTGAAGGATGCATTGACTCGTCAAGATAAAATCTTTGTACCTGAAGGTAAGTAATATATTTTTATGCAGTACTTTTTTATCTATTTTATATTCAATTATTTTATGTGGTATATAATTTTTATTATAGGAAAATATTATCTAGTCAATGTTGGTTATGCAAATCTTCCAGGATTTTTGGCTCCATATCGAGGAACCCGATACCATCTGCAAGAATTTGGAGATAATATTCCTAGAAATGAAAAAGAATTATTCAACTGAAGACATTCATCTTTACGAAATATTATTGAGCGAATTTTTGGTGCTTTAAAAGCTCGATTTCAAATATTAAAAGGCACTCCTCCATTTTCTTTTAAGATCCAGGTGAAAATTGTACATGCTTGTTGCATATTGCACAATTATATACGTGCAGAAGATTATGATGATTTATTTGAAGATGAAGATGATGATTCGGGTGGCGAGCTCGGTGGAGGAGGTGATGCGGTCCAATTAGGTGCAATGGATGATACAGACAGTGACGATTGCGATGATCTTGAGGATGTGGGTAGCCAAGTAACAAGCATTCGGAGGCAGAGTGCATTAGAATCCACAAGAGCCACACAATTTCGAGATGCCATATCGACATCCATGTGGAACGACAAATGATGGTTTACTCTTATTACTTTTGAATATGCGTAATTTATATGTACTAAACTTGTAACTCGTTGATTGTAATATTAAAGGCACGAACTCGTTATTTGAATAATTTTTTTTAGGTTATTTTAAAAGTTGTATATGTATTTATTTATTATTTTATTTTATTTATTACTATATTAAACTTCATATTTAAGTCTTTGATAAATAAAATATAATTAAAGTATGCATTTGATTAATATACCATCATTAATTATGTCAAAATATATTATTAATTAATACAATGCAAATCTATCTTATGTTATTAATATAATATTTTTTATTCATTAATCAGAATTTTTTTTATTCACTCTATTGTATTAGTGATTTAATAGTGGTAATTAAAATATTGTTAACTCAGACACTTTGGTTTAATTAGTTTATTTTTATAATTATTAAAATCAATAATTTTAAATTTCTATAAGATGAAGATGAAGATGAAGTTGTCCACACTAACACCCTATTTCAAAGATTTCGAAGATGAAGTTGTCTTGACTAACACCCATTTCGAAGATGAAGATCATGTAGATACATAAGATGAAGATGAAGATGAAGATCAAATTTTCAATCGTGTAGTAAATTACTTAAATTACTTAGTCAACAAACTGGAAATTTGATCTTCATCTTCATCTCATGCATCTACATGATCTTTATCTTCGAAATGGGTTAGTGTGGACAAGTTCATGTCCACTGGAAAACAATTTCCAGTGTTAGTGCCCCCAAATGAGGAAAACCCAGAAACTAAGAGAATTAGTAACTTGTAAAGAATACTTAATTAAAATATAATATTTAAACATAAAATTAAGTAAAATAAGTATTATTACTACACAAATAACTAATTTAATGTATAACTAAAATATATTAATGTACTAATTAATTTAATTATATATTATATTAGTTAAAGATTACTGTTTATTGTACATTAATACTGTAATTACGTGAGTCAATTAACTGTGCACGTGATTAATCATAAAAAATAAATAAATAACATAAACGAATATAATACATTTAAGTTATTAATTTATTGATAATATATGGTGTTCTTTAACATAAAAAAATCATGATTAAATAGGAAAAATCTATCAAATACTAACTTTAACATACTATATATTTTTACATATTATTAATTAAAAATATTTTCCCATTAAATATAAAACCATTGATTTTATTAATTATAAAAATGAGTTAATTAAACCAAGTGCTTGAGTTAATAATAATTTAATTACCACTATTAAATCATTAATACAATAGAGTAAATGGGGAAATCAAAATCGAAATGGGGAAATCGAAATCGAAATCGAAATGGGGAAATCTAAATCGAAATCAAAATTGAAATGGGGAAATCGAAATCGAAATCAAAATGGGGAAATCTAAATCAAAATCAAAATTGAAATGGGGAAATCGAAATCGAAATGGGAAAATCGAAGAAAATGGGGAAATCGAAATCGAAATCGAAATCAAAATGGGGAAATCAAACGAATTCATAAGATATTTTAGGGGAAAGGAGAATAGCGAGAGAGAGAGAGAGAGAGAGAGAGAGAAGGGAGTAGGAGGCTGAAAGGGAGAAGAGAGGGAGGCCGGAGACTAGAGGGAGCAGAGACGGAGGCTGAAGAGAAGAGTCCGAGAGAAGAAAGGGAGTAAAGACATCAGGGGCGCAGGGAGACGAGAGAGGGGGTGCGGAAGAGAGGGAGGAAAAAATGAAAATGAGGATGCGCGAGAGAGGGGGTGCGAGGAGAGAGGGGGAAAAACAATTGTCGCGGGTTCGAACCCCCGCTCGTCCTTCATCTGGAGGAATGGCAAAAAGGGTCGGAAACCACTTGAATTTTTTTAAAACTTGGAGGTGAAGGACCGCTTCATCCCCAACATCTAAATGAAATGTCATCTGCGTTCCACTTACGACTTGAACTGATGAAGGGCATAATGCGGTTGATCTTCATCTCGGACTTCAAGTTGACTAACCCCCCTATGATATTGTTTGGTATGATTTATGTCTACCCTAGGTGATTGATCAGGTTAAGAAATTTGGAGAGCAATGTTCAATTGACCCATTTCAAAAAGGATTACTAGAGGGATTTCCACTGGTTCCAACATGTAATCTAAACAAACATAAGGATAATATTATAGAGCAATAAGCCCCCGGACAGCTCAACCTTCACCCATTGGGATAGACAACTTTGAGTTTAAATAACACCATACTTTAAGTCAATAGTTATAGTAGAGATTGACAAAGTTGTAATGATTGACCTGGTTGCCCCATGATGGGTCAAGTATGCTTATTTCTGCTGGTTCCCTGCATAATGTTTTTTTGGCTAACATGCATAAGGGCAAATAGAAAAAGGATCATTTCCCAAAATGGAGCCTCTAAACATGGAGGGAGGCCCCCTTCTTCCAGTCCGAAAGGTTGGATGACTTTCGTTCATAGTTCAATGGTTGGAGCCGAACCCACATCGGTGAAGGGACGAAAACGACTTCCGGCAGTTTATTATAAAATAGACGTGTACAGGTCAAGGTTGGACAATCGCCGCGATGGGACGACAACGAGTAGCTCTACCTTCTTCATCACCACCCTGAACTTCTCCATCAGATCTAGCATCGTCCCCTCTGGTAATCGCCAATTGAACATATGCTAAAGCGTCGCTAGTGCGTACATCATCATTCGATCAGCCAATGGGGCACCCTGGCAGATACGCCTACCAGTTCCGAATGGGAAGAAGTGAAAGTTGTTTCCACTGAAGTCCCGTTTCTCGCTGTTCAAGAATCTCTCTGGCCGGAACTTGGAAGGCTCGTCCCAGGCCTCGGGGTCCCTTTGCATGCCCCATAAGTTGACCAAAATTCTGCACCCCTTGGGGACGGTATAACCTCCGGCGGTGCATATTTCGCTCAGAGTCCTTGAAAGAATGATCGGACCCGCCGGACGCAGCCGGAGGGTTTCTTTCGCGATTGTGTTTAGATACTACAATTTGGAAAGCTGAGTTTTTTCAACTAGGTTGTTTGTTGTCCCTACAACTTGGTCCAGTTCCTCTTGGGCACTCTTCATCACTTCCGGTTATTCATCAACTCGGACATTACCCACTCAATTGTGCACGTTGTTGTGTCCATGAGGAGCCCACCGTGAAGACCATTGGGTAAGACCAGCGCAGCATAAAGCACGTCTTGGTTGCTGACCATGGCGTCATGGTCCCTGAGGAGCTTTTTGGCGACGGAGGGGAAGTTTATGACGACGCAGAGCCAGTGCCCGGGCGGAACTTCATAATGGGCCGTAAGTGGGGGCCATGTTAAAAAGGATAGTCTCACATACAATAGTGACTATAAAGATCTTGTATTTATTAACTGGGAAAAAGGTTTCCTAGGTGGCTAGTCATTTTGGGATAGGGCATTTGACCCAAATTTAACATAGTATAATAGCAAGGTTCTCATATGTGGGCATTCACCCAAAATTATCCACATGTCACCACGTGAGGAGATTCTACCCAAATTATCCACGTGCCTACATGTGAAGGGAAGTGTTAAAAAAGATAGTCCTACATACATTACAGAGTATAAAGATCTTGTATTTATTAATTGAGAAAAAAGTTTCCTAGGTGGCTAGTCATTTTGAGATAGGGCCTTCGACCCAAATTTAACAGGCCAGCTGAGTTAGATGATGATGGAGGTTTCGGTCTAGAAAGGGAAGATTACCGAACACTGGAATGTCTGGCTGTCTCGGTGGTAACCTCGACCTCTTCTTGCTCTATGCTTTGGCAAACACAACAATGTACCACCCTGCAACCACCATTACGAGGGGGACAAGAGACATCGCTCCTTCTCCGTTCCGCCACGACCCCCGAAGGTGGCCGTAAGGAATTGCGGTGACATTTGAACTCAGAATAGAGAGATTAGATTGCATCCTTTCTCGCTTGTGAAAAACGAAAATCGAGCTTATCTAACCAAAGCAGGTTCGTGTCTTTTTATACGCGACAGTGGCAGGCAGACGAAGACTTGTTTTTTCTGCTTTTTCTTGTCGATAAGATTGTTGGAAAGAGTTGTAAATTGTGAAAAAATTGTTACCATAATTATAGGAACGATTTGTTTCCTTGTTATATTCCTAATTCTAAGATCTAAATTGGATCTAAATTAGGTTGTAAATGTATTATAAAAAAGCCTCCATAAGGAGATGAATATACATCGGAAAAAATTCTTTGAAATCTTTCTTTGTTCTTTGTGTTAGTTGTTTTACATGGTGTCAAAACAGGAGAATTCTTTTCTCCCTCCTGTCATCGAAGATTAGAGCTAAGTGCTCCCGTAGTTGCCGACGTCACCAAAGGAGGTAGCCGAAAAAAAATCATGGCTGAAGGAAGTTGCAAAACTCTGTTTTCTGCAGCTCAGTAGCTTTGTCATCGCCATAAAATCGAACCACTGCCACCGGAAATCCGGCAGGACTCCCGAAAGCCGACGAACCGCCGCAGAATCATCCTTCTTCCTCCAACCACAGAGCCACTACCGAACCACCAGCGTCGTCAACGGAGAAGACGAAGGTGATCCTCCGTTTAAATTTTTTTTTTTTTTTTGTTGATATAGGAACATTGTTCCTTTATTTATCTGCGGGTCAACCCAGCAGATCCAAATTGGACCCGAACTAGAACAAAACCTAACCAGACCAAAATTGGATCGGACCAAATCAAATCGGACCCGAACTAGACCAGAACCGGGTCAGAACATAACTGAACCAAAACCGAACCAAATCAAACTGCCGAACCGGACTACTTCCTAGACCGGACCCAAAATCAGAATCAACCCAGAGACAAACAATGGGGAGCCATCATCCCATCTCTAGAAAAGATAACAATCGGGACTCACTACGGGGAAAAAGGCCATTCGCAACAGCGTTGCTACGAGATTATTGGTTATCCAAAGTGTTGGGACTTCTAAAAAAACCTCAAAAAAAATTGTTGGGGAAAAGCTACTGCCTTTGGCAAATGTTGCCCATCCAGGTATTATCGATAAGGGAATTTCCCTTAAATACCCATTTAAAATAAAATATTTTCAAAAATACAAACATCATGAAAATATTTCTACAACTACCCAACTTTGATTGGTCAAATGCCTATGTGTGCAGTCAAAAGCGACACGTAAGATTTGAGTACTTATGTGTCACCACATCATCAGTGCAGTAAACATAAATCGATACGTCGCCTGCCACATCATTATTTTACCACGTTATCTGCCACATAAGCTGCCACATCATTAAATGAAAAAATTGAATAATTTTTAAAAAAAAAATCAAAAAATCAGATACATTTTTTATTACCTAATATCTACAATATTGGACATTTATCTTTGGGAAAAGTAATAAATTTTATGTCTCGAAGCCTAAAAATTATTTTAAAGTTTAAAAATACAATTTATTTGTATAATTTTTATCACATTATTTAAAAAATAATAAATTATTAAAAATATATATTAGTTAATTAAAAATCTTACAACACCTTTTATTATCAATTAAAAATATTTATTAACTGAAAAAATATGAAAATTTTACTTGAGTTTAAAAAATAAATGTATCGGTACACTTTTTATTACCTTAAATTTAAAATAATAAGTTATAAAAAATCTTACTCTTACCATTTTAACACCTTTTTATTATCGATTTAAAAAATATTTTAATAAAAAAATTTGAAAATTTTAGTTTTGAGTTTAAAAATCAAATTTATCAATATAAGGTAATAAAAAGTGTACCGATACATTTATTTTTTAAACTCAAGTAAAATTTTCATATTATTATTACCTTATATTTAAAATAATTAAAAATAAAATAAATATATAATTTATTAAAAATCTTACTCTTACTAATTTAACATATTTTATTATCAATTTAAAATATTTTTTAATTTTTAATTGAGAGGGGGGTATCAAGGGCGAGGTCTGAGGCCGAGCAGTGGGGAGTGGTGGGGAGCGGCAGAAGCAGGCACTACGAGAGAGGGGAGAGGAGAGGGGTGGAGAGGAGAGGAGAGGAGAGGAGGCTGAGGCTGAGTGACGGCGGCGAGAGGAGAGAGGCCGAGGCCAGAGGAGGCCGAGGCCGAGCAACGGTGAGAGGACGAGAGGAGAGGAGAGGAGGTCGAGACCAAGCGATGACATCGAGAGGAGAGAGGGCAAGGCCAGAGGAGGCCGAGGCCGAGTGGTGGCGAGAGGGTGAGAGGAGAGGGGGCGAGAGGAGAGGAGAGGAGGCCGAGGCCGAGCGAGGGCGAGAGGGCGAGAGGAGAGGAGAGGAGAGGAGGCCGAGGCCAAGCGGCGGCGAGAGGGCTAGAGGAGAGGAGAGGAGGCCGAGCGGCGGCGAGAGGGCGAGAGGAGAGGAGAGGAGAAAGATGAGAGGGGACACATAAGGCATTTAAAATAACTTATTTTGAAAAACAATGCGGTGGAATATGGTGAGGATTATTTAATTTTTTATTTAATGACGTGGCAACTTATGTGGCAGATAACGTGGTAAACGACGTGTCGATCTATGTTTACTGAACTGATTACATGGCGAAACATAAGCAGTCAAAGCTTACGTGTCGCTTTTGACAGCACACATAGGCATTTGACCGGTCAAAGTAGGGTAGTTTTAGAAATATTTTTATGACGTCGGTATTTTTGAAAATATTTTATTTTAAATGGGTATTTAAGGGAAATGCCCTATCGATAAAGCATCAATATTATCTACATATTCTAAGAATAGAACTTGGATTATTGATACAGGTGCATCCGATCACATGATGAGGGATTCCAATCAGTTAAAATTTGTCTTACCATCTCCTCAATCCGATATTTCTACCGTCAATGGTAGTACCTCTCCTATTACTGGGGAAAGATCAGTAATCTTGTCGAATAATCTTTCATTAGATATTGTCTTTGTTGTTCTAGCTCTTGAATACAATATGTTGTCTGTTAGACAAATTACTTCAACTCTTGCTTGTACTGTAACTTTCTGGCCCTCCTGTTGTGTCTTTCAGGACATTCTAACATAGAAGATTCTTGGTTATGGTGTTAGACGGGGAAAACTCTACTATTTGGAGTTGACAGAGAATGGGGAATCGAAAATCAGTTAGGCAAATCAAGCTAGTAGTGAATACAGTGCTCAAGCAACTATTTGGTTATGGCACTGAAGACTCGGTCATCTTTCCTTTGGTTATCTTTAGAAATTGTGACCACAACTTTTTTTAGGTTTGAATAATTTGAATTTTCATTGTGAGACTTCTGAACTGGCTAAGAGCCACCGTATCTCTTATTTACCGAGTTTGAATAAGGGTTCTGAACCTTTTGAGGTTATTCATTCTGATGTTTGGGCTCCTGCAAAGGTTCCCTCTATTTCTTGAGGTCGGTATTTTGTGACATTGATTGATGAATGCACTAGACTGACTTGAGTATCTCTGCTTATAAAAAAGAGTGATGTGTGTCTAGCTTTTCAGAAATTTCTCCAAATAGTACACACTCATTACCAGAAGCAGATTTGTGTTTTGCAATCTTACAATGGTACTGAGTTTTTTTATGTTTCTCTTGGTAATTTTCTGAACAATCATGAAATTCGTCATCAAACCTCATGCACCTATACTCCCCAACAAAATAGATTGGCAAAGAGGAAGAATAGAGAAGTTTTGGAAGTAGTGCATGCCTCTCTCTTTGGCATAAACATGCCTCGGTTTTATTGGGGCGAAGCTGTCAAATCTGTTGTCTACTTTATTAGTCGAACACCTTCTCGAGTTATAGACTTTCAAACTTTTCAACAAAAACTACACTCCCTAATTTCCATTCCCCATCTTCCAAATCTTAAACCTCGGGTTTTTGGGTGTACTATATATGTTCATATCCCAAAAGTCTTGCGCAATAAACATGATCCATGTGCCAAATGATGTGTTTTTGTTGGCTATTCTGATTTTCAAAAAGGATATCGGTGCAATGATCCACACACCCAAAAGCTCCATATAACTCTAGATGCCTCTTTCTATGTGTTAAAACCTTATTACTCAGGGAGAGTCTCTCGGAATTCTCTTCAAGGGGAGAGCTCAAGTGAAGAGAATAGCAGAGGGGCTAAGTTTATTAAGTTAGAAGCAGTGAATGAATTATTTAAACAACAAGAGAATAGTGGAAGTGTTAAGTTAGAAGTGGTGAATGAAAATTTTAACCAACCAGGTCGTCATGATGTGCAACAAGATTGTGCTCCCAACCATGAAGCTAAGAGTGAATTATTAATTGCTCCTGAAAAATCATCAGAGTTGCATCCGTCTGCACTATCAACTGAAGAATCAACCCAAAATGTTCCTCCTCAGGTAAATACGAATCATGTGTTTGATGAATTTATTGAAACATGTGTTCCAACAGAAAATATAACTCCTAGATATCCACAAAGATTGAATAGGGGAGTTCCAAAGAAACAGTATGAACCTGATCCTGAAGTTAAGACCAAATACTCAATCAACAACTATCTGTCCTCCCATAGGTTGACTAAATCGTATGCATTTACTGTTGATCAATTATCTAGGGTTTCTATTCCTAGTAATGTGTAGGATGCATTAGCTGATCCAAAATGGAAAAAAGTGATGAACATAGAGATGGAGGCTCTACAAAAGAATACCACGTGGGAACTTGATACAAGGCCTAAAGGAGTGAAGACAATTAGATGTTGATGGGTGTTCACGGTGAAACTCAAACCGGATGGAAGTATTGAAAGATATAAAGTTTGGCTAGTTGTAAAGGGATATACGCGAAAGTATGGGATAGACTATCAGGATACTTTTATACCAGTAGCCAAGATCAATACAATTCACATTCTTATATCTATAGCAACAAATAGAGACTGGCCTCTGCAACAATTTGATGTTAAAAATATTTTTCTCAATGGAGACTTAGAAAAATAAGTCTACATGGAGCTACCACCCGAAGTTAAAAGTGGTTCTTTATGTCAAGGTAAAGTCTGTAAATTGAAGAAGTCATTGTACGGACTAAAACAGTCACCTAGAACATGGTTTGGGAGATTCTCAGCTACAATGAAGGAGTTTGGTTATAAACAAAGTAACTCAAATCATACTTTGTTTATAAAACACAAAGAAGGAAAAGTAATGACTTTAATTGTGTATGTTGAATATATGGTCTTGGCAGGAGATGACCCATGTGAAATGCAAGTTTTATAGGAGTATTTAGCCACTAAATTCGAAATGAAAGATCTCGGACAACTTAAATATTTTTTGGGAATTGAGGTGGCAAGGTCGAAACATAGAGTCTTCCTTTCACAGCAAAAATATATGTTGGATCTTCTAGCCAAAACTAGAATGCTTGATTGTAAACCAGTAGAGACGCCCATAGAAATGAATCATAAGCTCGGAATTCTCCCAGATCAAATCCCAATAAACAGGGCGTTATCAGCGATTAGTTGGAAGATTAATCTACCTATCACACACAAGACTAGATGTCATAGATGCAGTGAACGTTGTAAGTCAATTCATGCATGCACCAAGTGAAGAACATATGGAAGCGGTCTATCGGATCTTGAGATACTTAAAGAGTGCTCCAGGAAAAGGTTTGTTATTCGCAAAAACAAAAAAAAGGTGTCTGTAACATTGAAGGATACACAGAATCTGATTGGGCAGGAGATCAGACAACCAGAAGATCCACGTCTGGTTACTGTACTTTTGTGGAAGGTAATCTTGTCACGAGGAAAAAAAAACCAAAAGGTAGTATCAAGATCAAGTGCCGAAGCTAAATTTTGAGGCATTGTTCATGGTGTATTCGAATTCTTATGGATAATAAATATACTGAGGAACTTAGGGATTGAATACACTGAATCTATGAATCTCCACTGTGATAATAAGGCAGCCATCGAAATTGCAAAAAATCATGTTCAACATGATCGCACTAAACATGTTGAAGTTGATCACCATTTAATCAAGAAAACTATCGATGCAAAGATTATACAATTTCCTTTTATTCTATATGGGAGTTAGTTGGCCGATATGCTTACGAAAGGAGTATTAGAGAAAGTATTTCATGGTATAATAGACAAGTTGGGCATGATCGACATCTATGCACCAACTTGAGCGGGAGTGTTGGAATGAGTTATAAATTGTTAAAATTGTTACTGTAATTATAGGAAACGGTTTGTTTCCTTGTTTTGTTCTTAATTCTAATATCTAAATTGGATCTAAATTAGGTTGTAAATATATTATAAAAAAACCTCCATGAGGAGAAGAATATACATAAAAAAAATTCTTTGAAATCCTTCTTTGTTATTTGTGTTAATCGTTTTTACAAAGACCAAACAAGTGGCTGCACTACACATGCTGGTTGCTTTTAGCTTTACTCATCCACTGAAATGGCCGCTAAAATAAATAATTAAACGACAGCCGACTTAAAAAATAAGTCATCTAGGAGTACCAGATAAATTGTCCAAGGCTCCAAGTCAATTCCAAGGGCCACCTGGATGGTAGCGAGTCCAGCTGACTCAAATGGCTCGGTTTCGGTTCAATTTGACTCTGTTTCTTGTAATGTTTGACTTTTGACACAACTCTACAAAAAGTTTTTAAGTCAAACAAATTAGTTAAAAGGGATTGAAGTCATCTAAAACTGACCGCTAATTTGTACGTTTGAGTCGTGATCCAAAGGATGCTGAGTTGACACCCTTATCAGAGCGGTCCTCAGCCGATAAGTGCAACTCGTGGAGCCGCTGGCCGTTTCTTTAGACTTGAGACAAAAGAGCGTGTGGAGGATGTGGGCGCCGTACCCAGCCTAGCGACAACGCGGTTCCAGATTTTGACCAAGAGTCACGAGTTGGACGATAATGAACGAATCCCACGTGAATGGGCATTCCATAATGGGGTTGATAGACCGGTAAATCCTTTTCGGCCTCCTTTTTAGAATCAGTGGCCTCTTCCTGTAAATTCCATTTCGGCAAAAATGGGAACGATTATAGATTTGAACACTACCGATAGTGAGGTAACTGAAGACCTCTTTTATTTCACCATTCCTCTAAGCTTTGGTGTGGTCTGTGTTCACCATTTACCTGAGAATCAATCCTTAGGGAATGCCAAACATGAAACATGCTTAGTTGCATTAGGTATTGGTCAATATGGTGGCCATGACTTTAACCAAACCTTTAATCCTATGATTAATCAATTTGTTTTATCTTAATCATTTCTATAGTGCACAAGTGTATACGATGTACTATACTATTATGTTGTGGGAAATAATCGTCAAACAAAGAGGACATTTATTCGTATCTATTATCAAAATGAAATATTTTTACAACTACGAGAAAGTTGAGTCTCTACCGTGTCTCAAAATTTAACTAACATGGCGAAAGACTTGTTTTTAGATTTTTAAAAGAGAGATTCAAACAAATCTCAGATTTTAGAAGGAACTTTAGATTGTTTTGCCATATGACAGCTAACACAAGTGTCTAGCCATGGAAGCTTAAAATTGGAAAATAAACTATGAGGAACTAGAGTAGGGAGAACGGAAGAGGATGGTTGAGTCACGCAATACATTCATAAAATGGCAAGATCAATTTAGAATTCCGGCGAGGACTTCCAGTTGGACGTCTGTTATTTTGATGTCTTCTTTGATGAAGATCATCGCCCCGCTCAACACCTCAGTATGGTAGCCAATCAACAGAGCAATCAAGGAGGACATGATAATGCAAGCAAAAAGCATACTTGTTCCTCTTTCCCTTTTCCTCAATCTCCATTAGAATCACACGATTGTCACTTGGAGCCACCGGACCTTGATATGTCTCCACTGAAACAGGACGATGGTCATGATATGGAGCAGGACCCTGATCAACTCCCTCCACTACTTCTTCTCTTCTTTGATCCACTCTCTCTACCGCTACTCGTGGGTGTCGGGCCCGTGGTCGCAATATTTGCAGAGGAAGATGATTATAAAACCTTCTTTAGCTTCTCACAAGCAACACGAAGTCTAGTGCAAGCCCGAGCATTCTGATAAACATCAATCTTATACTCCTTAAATTTTGCAACAAAGTGTCGAAATAGAACTTCATCAAAGTTTCTTCCTCTGAGAGAGCGTTCAAATGTGTGTGCTAAGATCTTCTGCCATGACAAAAAAAAAAAAAAAAAACTAAGCAAAATATGAGCAAAGGAAAAAAATAGTTTTTTTAATCCTAAAAACGTAGATGTGAGTCCTGAGAATCATTGCGCTGATGCCATGTTGATTTTCAGGACTTCATAGATTTAGCTCATGGAGAAAGAAGTAGAGACACCCATTAGGCAAAACCAAGAGGAAGAAAGACGTTATGGACTTGTGTCATAACCCTTCCCCTGAAGCTCAATTTATAGTATGCCCCTAGAACTTAAACTAAATACAACGGTGTCATCTTTATGAGATGATTCTTTATTTACCACAATGTCATCATTGTGGGCTTGTGGGCCTTCTCCTTGGTATGCGGGCCTTCAGCCCATCTTCCACATCTCTTGGATGTGTGGATTTTCCTTGGTCTTATGGGCTTGAGCTCATCTTCTAACACACTTGGATGTGTAGGCCTTCCTTGGTCGTGTAGGTTTGGACCCATCTTCCAACAACACTAAATGAACACTTTTACATCATTTGAACCCAAGTCAAGTAAGAACACTAGTAAATTTATCGAATGTGGCACAAGGGGATTGTTTTAGCCCATAAATTGCCTTTTTTAATCGACCTACCTATTAAAAGACACTCACATGTGTAGGGGAGGTATGGCTAGTAAATAAAGAGAACTTCCATAGAGATGACATAGAATTGTAATTTTGCACGATGGTGTATGTCTTCTTATATCTTTTTGCTTTTGAAGCAAGTAGCCCTAAGCTCATAGTAGTCATTATAAACACCTTCACACAACTATAAATATAGTCTCAAGGCATGGGGTAGAGTATTCAAACCTCTTCCTCTTGGCTCAAGTTCGTCCTTAGACTTTTCTCTTTTTCTTCTCCCTCGATTTCTTTTCTCCTCTCTCCCAAGTGCTAGAGTATTTCTTTCTCTCCTTCCCTTGAGATCTCTTGTGCTTATGTGCTAACACTAGAAATCAAAATGGTATTAGAGCAGACAAAGATCTAACATGGCTAAGGAGAAGAAGATGGTCAAGAAAGGCAACGGAAAAAAAAAACAAAAGCAGTTTTTTTTTATTTTTCATTAAGGATGGATTCGTATCTTATTCATGTTTGGGTTCCTTTAGCTGGGATTAGTCAACTTGATGTAGGAGATGAACTTCAGTCGTATTACTCAGTTCATCTCCTGACATCGTCAGTGGAGCACCAGACTTCAAGTCATCTAGATGACTAAGATGAATCTAAAAATCATCTCCACATTTTAAGTTATGGAATTTGGTTTCCGCCCCTTTTGCCAATCATCCTGATGAAGTAAACGTCAGGGTTCAAACCCTCAATGTTGTTTCTCCCTCTCTCTCCTGCACTCCCTCTCTCGGTCTCTTCTCATTTTCGATTTTTTTCACCCTCACTCCCGCACCCCCTCCCACGTCTCCCTACTGCCCCAAGCTCTCTGCTCCCTCTCTCCTCTCCACCGTCTCTCTCCTTTCTCGGTCTCTCCGTCCTCCGTCTCTCTACAGCCTCCCTATCCCTTATCGCTCTTGTTGCGAATGTCCTCTCGGTGTCCTTCTCTCTATCTCGGACTCGCTCTCTCTCTAAACCTCCCGTTGGCTTCTCCCTCTCTCTTATCCCTCTCGGTCTCCCTCTCTTCTCTCTCTCTTCTCCCTTTCGGCCTCCCACTCCCTTCTCCCTCCCTCTATTCTCTTTTCCCCCAAGATATCTTCGTTCAATTTCCCCCATATTGATTTCGATTTTCTTCGATTTTGACATTTGGGCATCGATTGCTTAATTTCTATTTTGATTTGGCATCAATTTCCCCATTCAGCTTCGATTTCACCCTTCGGCTTCGGTTTTCCCCAAATTTCAAAAGGTATGACTAAACCTTAATTTTTTTTATTAAATTAGTGTTTTATTTTATTTAATTTTAGGTTCGTTTCCTAATTTGGGATTATTTGTGCATAATTGTCGGATTTAGGGTTACGATTTAGGGTCTAAATTCTTGATTAGGGCTAGGGTTTGTTTTTAGGTTTTGATGCTCGGTATATTAAGGGTTAAGTGTTTAAGGTTAAGAATTTATGGTATTTTTAGGGTTTAGGTTCTGGAATTAGGGTTTTTTCAAAAATAATTAGGGTTTAGGTTTATTCGGTGATAGGATTTACGGTTTAGGGTTAGGGATTTTTTGGGTTTTTACGGTCTAGGGTTTTTTGTATAAGTTCTGGAATTAGGGTTTAGGGTTTAGGGCTTAGGGTTTTAAGTTCTGGAATTAGTGTTTAGGTTTTAGGGTTTTATGGTTTAGGGTTTAGGGTTTAGGAGGTGAGAGGGTTTAGGGTTTAGGATTAAGGGTTTAGGGTTTAGGGTTTATTAGGGTTTTTTTAGTCCAGTTCAAAAAAATGTGAGTTGCCTACACGGGCATCCATTAGCCAACGAAACCTTACCCCCATCACTGACGAGGTACAGTTCGTCGTGACTGCGAAGTCATATGGGGCTTTACCAGGGGTGTTCAGTGAATTTGGACTTGATGTGTGTATTTTTACATTGTTTAGTGCATATGTAGTAGTGAAAATAGTTTGATTAATTTTTAATTCTTTTAGAATATTTTTGAGATTTTTTGAAGTGCTATGGAATGTTTCGCCATGTGGTAAGGAGATTTGGGTGTTATACATATCCACCACATGGTATTCTATTTTTTGTGGTTTGACTTTCCGTGAAGGGTTAAAGTTGTCTGATAAAAAAATTTCCAAGAGGACCATCTCGTATTTAGATTATAAATGGTTGTAAGAAGACAACAAACTGTTTGACCATTTGACATTTGGACCTTCGAAGATGACAGCAAAATGCTCGATCTCTTGGTCGAGCTGGTTAATATATGGAACAAGTTGCCTAATGGGGTTTGGAAGCAAGAGGTATATGTGGACTGTGTTAATAAGTTCAATGAAGATGCAGTCAATAAGAAAACTGTTAAGCCGCTCAAGAATCCAACAAGATCATGGAAAAAAATATGCCAAACGGTAACGAGTTGTGTCAACACTAGTAGGTTCGATTGGGATGCAACCACACAACGAGTTATTACATGTAATTCTATATGGCTTGACGACATAAAGGTCAGTAAATCATGATGTACTATAAAATATTTTTTATGTTTTCCTTGTTACTATAACTCTATTCCAAGATGTCTAAAGGATGCTGAGAAGTATAGACGTGAAGGTTGCCCCCGATTAAAAAAAATTGGTTGTGGTGGTGGAAAACGCAATAGTCGTGGGGACAGGAAGTGTAACTGTTGTAGATCAGGGCGATAAACTCCTCTGTGAGTCAGAACATGTTCCGATGGACGAGCCTGAGGATGTTGATATAGTTAGGGTACTCCATCGCCATTCTTTAGCAAGAATAAGTCGACAGCAGATCAATCTCGAAAAAGTTATCGGTCATCTTCAAGTCGTCGTAGAAAGAGAAGTGAAATGTCCGGTGATGACACTGGTAGATTCATTGATGGAATAAAGGAAATCGTTCAGGCATTGACAGATGTCGTCAAGCCTAAAGAGGGCGATATCAAAAGAGATTGGGTCAAAGCCTCAGGGAAATCCCGGACCTGTCGGTAGACTTGAAGTTTCACACTCTTGTATAGTTGGATACGCCAAGTAAGAAGGTCATGTTTATGGAGATGATAGTGGAAGAGCGAGTCGAGTGACTTAAATATTGTGTAACAAACTATTTGTAATGTGTTTTAAGTACACTATCTTCTTTGGGAATATTGTTATATATTAGGTATGATGTTTGAATTATGACATTGCAAGACTTATTAGTATGGTTAATATTTTTATTTTATATGATTGTTGTGTTAATATATTGCATGGATGATTATGGTAGATGAGTATGGATGTGGACAATTAAATGGATATTGTTGCGTAAGGATGTGGGAATGTGGATGAATATGGTTGTGTATAGGTGTGATTGCAAATAGGTTATGATTGGAGATTGATGTTTATTTGTGTTTATGACTTTTAGGCGATTGAATTTGTAGATTTTCATGGATATTATGACAGACAGAGAAAAGATTGCAACTATTATTGCATTCACAAGTTTCTTTTTCGCCATGGGAAGATATTATCTCTACCATTGCAACAAACGTGTACCAAGTTCTTGTGGGATTAATGGTCCATTGTATTTTCAAAATGCACTAGACAAATCACCAATTAAATTTCAGAAAGTTTACAGGATGAATCAAATTGTATTTTGCAAATTGGGAGAGATACTTACTTGTAGAGGGTTTTTATCAGCCATACAGATCATCTCAGTGGCAGAACAACTTGCATATTTTCTCCTAACTGTTGGTCAACAACAATCTTATAGTGTCATAGCAGAGATGTTTGATAGATCGAACTGGACCATAAGTAGGTATTTCAACAAGGTGTTGGATGCAATCCTCAAACTTCACTCTGATTACATCATACGACCTTCAGAACGCACACATTCGAAGATTTTAAGCAGCTCAATGTTTTATCCGTACTTCAAGGTAACATCACTTCCTCTAACTAAACAATTTTAGATTAATATATAAATTTAGTCAATATTAATTAAAAATGTATAATTAGGATTGTATTGGGGCTATTGATGGAACTCATATCAAAGCGAACATTTGAAGAACAACAAAGGTTCTGGAATAGAAATCGCTATCTCTCACAAAATGTGATGGCAACATGTTTATTTGACATGCAATTCACTTATGTACTTGCTGGATGGAAGGGATCAGCAGCTAATTCACGTGTACTGAAAAAGCATTGACTCGCCAAGATAGAATCTTTGTACCTGAAGGTAGATAATATATTTTTATCCAGTCATTTTTTATCTATTTTATCTTCAATTATTTTATGTGGAATATAATTTCTATTATAGGTAAATATTATCTAGTCGATGCTGGTTATGCAAATCTTCCGAGATTTTTGGCTCCATATCGAGGAACTCAATATCATCTGCAAGAATTTAGAGATAATATTTTTAGAAATAAAAAAGAATTATTCAATCGAAGACACTCATCTTTGCGAAATACTATTGAGCGAACTTTAGGTGCTTTAAAAGCTCGATTTCAAATGTTGAAAGGCGCTCCTCCATTTTCTTTTAAGATTCAAACAAAAATTGTACTTACTTGTTGCATATTGCTCAATTATATACGTGGAGAGGATTATAAGGATCTATTTGAATTGGAAGATGATGATTCGAGTGGCGAGCTTGGTGAAAGAGGTGATGCGGTCCAATTAGGTGCAATGGATGATACAGACAGTGAAGTTAGCAATGGTCTTGAGGATGAGGGTAGTCAAGTAACAAGCTTTCGGAGGCAGCATGCATTAGAATCCACAAGAGCCGCACAATTTTGAGATGCCATAGCGACTTCCATGTGAAATGATAAATGATGGTTGTATCTTATTGGTTTTGAACGTGTTATTCATATGTACTAAACTTGTAACTTGATGATTTTAATATTAAAGGCACGAACTCGTTATTTGAATAATCTTTCTTTTAGATTATTAATAAAGTTGTATATGTATTTATTTAATATTTTCATTAAATTTTATTACTATATTAAATTTGATATTTAAGTCTGGTAAATAAAATATATTTAAAGTATGCATTTGATTAATTAAATATTTTTAATTTTGTGGAAATATATTATTAATTAATACCATGTAAAAAATCCATCTTATGTTATTAATAAAATAATTTTTATTTATTAATCATATTTATTTTTTAATTACTTTATAGTATTAGTGATTTAATAGTGGTAATTAAAATAATGTTAACTCAAGCAATTTATCAATTATTTTGGTTTAATTAACTCATTTTTATAATTAATAAAATCAATGGTTTTAAATTTAATGGAAAAATATTATTAATTTATAATATGTAAAAATATATAGTGTGTTAAAGTTAGCATTTGATAGATTTTTCCCCATTTAGTCATGACTTTTTTTGTTAAAGTATACAATATATTATCAATAAATTAATAACTAAACATATTATATTGTTTATGTTATTTTCAATGTTATTTATTTATTTTTTATCATTAATCATGTGCACAGTTAATTGGCTCACGTAATTATTGTATTAATGTACAATGAATAATAATCATTAACTAATATAATATATAATTCAATTAATTAGTATATTAATATATTTTAGTTATACATTAAATTAGTTATTCATGTAGTAATAATGTTTTTTTTACCTAATTTAATGTTTAAGTATTATATTTTAATTAAATATACTATTATAAGTTACTAATTCTCTTATTTTCCATATTCTCATTTGGGGGCACTAACACTGGAAACTGTTTTTTGGTGCACATAAACTCGTCACACTAACACCCAGTTCAAAGATGAAATTCACGTATATGAATGAAATGAAATTGAAACAGGAAATAAGATGAACTTTAAATTTTATGTTAGTTAATACTAACCCCTTTCCCCTTCCCCCTTCCCCCTTCTTATGTCTTCAGCGCATTGTGAGAGGAGTTAATATACCTCAGCAACAACGTGGGACATCCTGCGGGATTCCAGAGAAGTACAGGCGATTTAAGTCATGGTGCCATTTACCAACTCTGTTCATGAAGAACCCGACAATTTCAACTGGAAGAAGACGTTTCTTTCACTCCCTACTGACTGCTTATATAAGACAAGGTTTCACTCCGTATTGACTGCTTATATACGACAAGGTATGGCCGCAGAAGTCGCGTTCTTCATTGGCGGTGCTTAAAGAACATGGTCACTCTTATGTCAACAACCAGCTCAGTAATCGATCAACAAGGGCGTCTAGAAACCGTCCACTTTGGTTGAACTTACCATTTTTATTAAATTTAGTTTCTGAGTTGGTTATTTTGATAACAAATTTATTAAAAGTGCTTAGTTTAATCAAATTCCATCTTATAAATGCAGAGGAGATGCATTCGGTTGAGTCGTAGAGTGAAGTAAAAAGCTAGCTTGAGCAACTTCTTGAAGTAGAATCCTGAAACAATGATTTCAGAAGCATATCCTGCCACTCCCTCACTTTCTTCAATCACCCAAGGTTATATTCCCTGGTGGGCAGAGTGCAAAGCTTCGAATGAGGCGCCTCCGTCTGCAGCTCTTCGCATGGTGTTAGTCGCGGTGTTAGTGGTTGCTTGGACATTGGTGGTGGTCACCAAGAAGTGGAGGAAGGAGAAGCTGAGGGTGCCACCAGGCCCACGGGGACTTCCCTTGGTGGGCAACCTCCCGTTTCTGGGCCGGAACCTCCACCAGCATCTCGCCGAGTTGGCTTCCACCTATGGGCATATCTTCAGTCTTAGGTTAGGCAGGAAACTGTGCATCGTGGTGAGCTCGCCTGCTCTCGCCAAGGAGCTCCTCAAAGATAAAGACGCTACCTTCGCCAATCACGACGTCCCCAAGGCAGCAATGGTCCTGCCTAATGGACTCCACGGGATTGCATGGGCACCGCATGGAACGCAGTGGCGCATGCTGCGTAAGCTGGCCGTCGGCGAGATGCTAAGCAGCACCAGGCTCGAGCTTTTCCGGGACGTTCGCAGAGGAGAGGTTCAGCAAATGGTGAGACGCGTTTACGGCAATGCCGAGACTCCGCTTGCGATCCGCGAGATGCTCTTTGCCACCCTTTTGGACGTGCTGATGGGCATGTTGTGGGGTACTGGGACTCTCAAGGATCCTTCAATGAAAGAAAAGGGAGAAGAGTTCCGAGTGGTGGTGCAGCAAATCCTCGGATCTTTCGGTCAGCTCAGTATCTCGGATTTCTTCCCTTTTCTTGCGCCATTTGACCTCGAGGGGCTTGAGCGAAAGAGAAAGATGATTGCTGATAGACTTAACCAGATCCTGGATTCCATCATTGATCTGAAAAAGGCCGAATCCGGGAAGCAGGAGAGTAAGGAATTTCTGGTGGTGCTTTTACGTATGCAAGAGAGAGGTGATTCAACCATGCCCTTGACCAGTAGCCACATAAAGGGATTGATCATGGTAATATATCATTCTGTTTACAAATTTTTTAAGTTCAATGCATAGTGACATAAAAAAAATTAAAAAAAAAATACTCTAGATTTCTGTCATATTTGTCCTTTTTCTTGTGATCAATCTTTGAACTACAATTTGAGGCTAACAGAAGGTGGACATTCGTGCAGGACTTGGTTATGGCAGGAATGGACACAACGGCAGTGACGTCTGAATGGGTCATGGCTGAGTTGATCAAACATCCGGAGATGATGAGAAGAGTCCAACAAGAACTGAACGAAGTGGTAGGAACCGACAACGTGGTGGAAGAGAGCCATCTATCTCGATTGAGATATCTGAGCGCAGTCGTGAAGGAAGCCATGCGACTCCATCCAGCAACCCCACTGATGCTTCCCAGAACCCCCAGCGAGACCTCTACCCTAGGTGGATACTCCGTCCCCAAAGGTACCCGTGTTTTGGTGAACATGTGGGCTATTGAGAGGTATCCGGAGAACTGGGAAAATCCCACCGAATTCAACCCAGAGAGATTCTTGACGAACGATCGCAAGTGGGATTTCAGCGGGAATGATTTTCATTTCTTTCCGTTTGGTTCAGGAAGGAGGATCTGCCCAGGGGCCCCGTTCGCTGATCGGATGCTAATGTATGGGCTTGCAACGCTCCTGTATTCATTTAATTGGCGATTGCCAGAAGGCGCCGAGCTTGACCTGGCTGAAAAGTTTGGGATGGTTCTGAGGAAGGCAGACCCACTTGTTCTCGTTCCAACCCCCAAATTTGTTGAAGGGTTATAGGAAGGTTAATTTGGCATACGTGAAATCTTTTGTTTGATAAATTATAATAAAAAAGAAGGCTTTTTGTATAGAAGGTGGACAATATTTATCCTTTGTGACGTAAATCTGGATATCAAAAGATGCTCTAGAATAATGTTGGGAGAAATGATACTCTCCCACTTCGTGTGAATATGTTGAGAAGTAATTTAATAAAAAAAACCACACACACACGAAGAGTCTAGAATTTTTTATGTGGAAAATCCTTCAAAGTAAAGGGAAAAAACCACTGGACCTAGTCCATTTAAAACTTCCACTATCAACAATGATGTGTACACAAATGTTTTCTCCAGATAACACTAGAGGCATACAATCAACAATAATCTCAAGAAAAAAACACTTTCTTGGCAACCAAACAATGTGATAGAAGATATTTCACCTAAGAAGACGTGGTACTGTTTACGGCTATAAATATTAGACACCGATCAAAGCGTTTGACAGAAACTGTACAGACAACTCTATTTTGACAGCCCCTTTTATTTTTTCTTCTTTTTCCCTTCTTCTATCACACGTTCTCTTCTTTTTATAATGACAGCAACACTTACGTTTTTGGTAAACCTAAAATAAGTTGGGCCTAAACCCTCTCTCCATATGGGCTTAATGGACCCACATGGGCCATCCTCCATATAGGAGGGAACCCGCACAACAAATCTCCCCCTTCCTGACTATATGGAGGGACTCACCATACCTTATTTTGCTCTGCATACTTCAAGTTTTTGCATAGGTAATGGTTTTGTCATCATATCTAAACCATTCTCATCAGTATGGATTTTTTCAATCTGTAACAACTTCATATCCAATGCATTACGAATCCAGTGATACCTCGCATCAATATGCTTGGATCTTTAATGAAAGGTTGAGTTTTTACTGAGATGGATGGCACTCTGACCGTCGCAATAGACAGTATACTTCTCTTGTTTCTAACCTAGTTCTTCTAAAAACTTCTTCATCCATATCAACTCCTTGATTGCTTCAGTTATGGCAATATACTCAACTTCTGTTGTAGACAAAGCAACACATTTCTGTAATTTGGATTACCAGGACACTGCTTCCCCTGAATAAGTAATCAAGAACCCTGAAGTGGACTTTCCGAAATCAAAGTCACCAGCCATATTTGCATCTGTAAACCCTTCAAGTATAGGTTTACATTTCCAAAGCACAAGCATACCTTGGAAGTACCTCTGAGGTATCTCCAAATCCACTAAACTGCATTCCAATTCTCTTTTCCTATATTTGAGAGGAAGCGACTACTCCAACTGGATGAGCTATATTTGGCCTTGTGCATACCATTGCATACATTAGGCTACCCACTGCTGAGGCATATGGGATTCTTGCCATATCTTCCTTCTCTCTATTTGTAGAAGGACTTTGCTTCTTGTTCAACTTAAAATGAGTAGCAAGAGGAGAGTTAACTATCTTAGCTTTATTCATATTGAATATGCTAAGTACTTTTTCAATAAATCACTCTTGTGACACACGCAATTTCTTCTCTTTTCTATCTCGATAAATTCGAATACCAAGAATTTGCCTTGTTGGCCCCAAGTCCTTCATAGAAAATGCTTGTTTTAACTGTTTCTTCAGATTTTCAATTCTTGAAGAATTCCTGCCAACAATCAACATGTCATCAACATAAAGTAGTAATATTATGAAGTCATCATCACAAAAATTTTGTACAAATATACAATGGCCAAAGGTGGTCTTCTTGTAGCCTTGTTCTTCCATAACTAAATCAAATTTCTTATACCATTGTCTGGGCACTTGCTTCAGACCATATAAACTTTTCTTTAGACGACACACACAATGTTCTTTCCTTTCACCCTGAAATCCTCTGGTTGGTCCATATAAATCTCTTCCTCTAAATCACCATGTAAGAAGGTGGTTTTCACATCCATCTATTCAATTTCTAAGTCTAGACTAGCTGCTAAACCAAGAACCACACAGATGGAGGACATCTTCACAACTAGAGAGAAGCTCCCTTAACAACCAATCTAGTTTTGTATCGTGGTTGATAAGTGGGTTCATCTTGCTTCAATCTATAAACCCACTTGTTCTTCAAAGCTTTTATGCCTTTGGGCAACTATACCAGTTCAAAAGTGTGATCGTCATGCAATGATTGCATCTCATCTTGCATGGCATCAACCCATTCTACCTTATGTTCATCTTCCATGGCTTCTGCATAACACTTGGGATCTCCCCCGCCAGTCATTAACACATACTCGTCTGTAGAATACCGAGTGGAAGGATGTCGGTCTAGGATAGACCACCTAAGTGGAACATTTGATAGCATCTCTAATTCTGGCAACTGCTCAAGGTATGATTCTGTAAGGGAGCATCTGCATCACTTGGACTCTATTGGTCATCTTGAGTAGCATGTTTAACCTGCGCTGGAAAATCGGTCAATGGCACCGGCTCCAAGTCAATCGAACTATCATTGCACCATATCACTACTTTATTTGTCTTCTCAATATCTTGTATGGTTTGATCTTCAATAAACACAATGTCACTGCTTCTCACTAGTTTCTTATCAACTAGATCATATAATCTGTACCCAAACTCATCCAAGCCATAACCTAGAAATATAGACTGTTGGGTCTTCACATGAGCTTAGACCTCTCATCCTTTGGAATGTGCACAAATGATTTACAACCAAAGACACTTAAGTGATCATAGGTAACATTCTTACCAGTCCAAAAATTGTCTGGTACATCAATCTGAAGTGGAACACATGGTGTCATATTAAGAACATGTACAACTGTATTCAAAACCTCACCCAAAAAAAATCTAGGCAATCATGCCTGTGAAAGCAAACATCTCACTCTCTCAATCAATGTTCTATTTATCCTTTCAGCTAAGCCATTCAACTGAGGAGTCTTCGGAGGTGTCTTTTGATGCCAAATACCTTGTTGTCTGCAATAATCATCAAATGGGCCTAAATACTCTCCCCCATTATCAGTTCGGATGTACTTCAGCATCTTTCCAATCTGCCTCTCAACTAAGGCCTGAAACTGTTTAAACATTTTCAATACTTGATTCTTTCTTTTCAAGGTATAAACCCACGACTTCCTTGAATGATCATCTATGAAGGTCACAAAATACAAAGAACCACCAAGTGTTCTTGTCTTCATAGGACCACGAACATCTGAATGAATTAGATCAAGTATACCTGACTTTCTTGAAGGAGGAGAACTTTTGAAGGAGACTCTATTTTACTTCCCTGCCAAACAATGAGTACACTTTTTCAAAGATGCACTCTTCATTCCAAACAGAAAGTTCTTTTTAGCCCATATTGCCAAGTATTTCTCACTCATATGGGCAAGTCTTTTATGCCACAATTGTACTGTGAGCTCATTCTCCATAACATTAGTAATGCTACTGGAGAGCCTTGTCTGTAGCATGTAAAAATTTGAAACCTTCCTGCCTCGAGCTATAACCATAACACCCCTTGAAAGTTTCCATTGCCCTTTATAAAAGGTGTTGCAATACCCTTTATCATCAAGTTTAGTTGTAGAAATCAAGTTCAAACGAATATCAGGAATGTGCTTCACATCTCTAAGAACAAGCACCGTGCCATTATTAGTTTCCAAGCACACATCTCCAATGCCAGTAATTTTAGCCAAGCTACCACTGCCCATCTTTACTGTGCCAAAATCACCGAGTACATAGTTTGTTAAGAAATCCTTTCTGGATGTAGCATGAATTGAGGCACCACTATCAATCACCCAACTAGTTTCATGAGAAACAATGTTTACAACATCATTTTTGTCACAAATAATGAAGAAGTCTTCAGTAGTAGTGGTGGCAACTTGATCATCCTTCTTTTCATCAACATCCTTCTTCTCACTCCCATTCTCCTTGTATTCTCTCCTCAATATTCTACAATATTTCTTGAAATGCCCTTTCATGCCACAATGATAGTACTCAACATTAGCAAACTTGTTTGACTTGCTTCTACCTTTATCCCTATTCTTTGGACCTTTACTTTAACTTCTCCCCCTCTTATCTATAAACAAGACCTTTGACTGCGAAGAGGAACCCTATGGTTTTCTTCTCATCTCTTCATTCAAAACACGGCTTTTAGCTAGATCCATATTGATTACACCATCTGGGGCTGAGTTAGACAATGACATTCTGAAAGTCTCCCAAGAGTCTGGCAATGTACCAAGCAAACACAAACCCTGTACCTCATGGTCGAACTTGATACCCATTCCAGCCAACTGATTAATTATTCCTTGGAATGTGTTCAAGTGATCTATCAATGGAGTTCTATCTTGGTATCTCAAAGATATCAAATGTTTGATCAGATACATTTTATTGTTTCCAGTCTTCCGAGCATATAATTGTTCAAGTTTATTTCTGTTGGTTTTCAGGACTCCATGAATTTAGCACATGGAGAAAAAGGGAAAGAAACTCATGGGAAGAAAACTGGAGGAAGAAGGATTATGGAATTGATTATTCCTAACCCTCCCCCTGATGCTCTATTTATAGATTTACGAAATTAAAATATTATAATAATACTCCTGAACTTAGGGTTAAGGGTTTTAACCCTGAAACTTTAACATAATTACATCAATGTCATCTCTATGAGATGACCTTTTATTTACCATCCTGTCATCAATATATGTGAGCCTATGGGCCTTCTCCTTGATCTATGGGCCTTGAGCACATCTTCTTTATCTCTTGGATCCATAGGTCTTCATTGGTCTTATGGGCTTGGGCCCATCTTCTCATACACTTTGATATGTGAGCCTTCCTTGGTCGTGTGGGCTTGGGCCCTGTCTTCCAACACTCCCCCTCAAGCTGGGGGTGAGAGACTAGCATGAACTCCTAGCTTGCTGTAAACAACGTATAAAATCTTTCTTGTATAATATACCTTCATCTTCTAACACTCCCCCTCACGTTGGTGTTCTCATTCATGAGGCCCAGCTGGTACAATATCAGTGAGAGTAACATCTAGCCGCTAAGACATTGCTCTGAAGTGTCCACCTCCACCACCGCGTCCCTCCATAGGACAACGACTCTCAAGTGGTAGGGTAATATATGATATTAATGGGGGGAAGTAGCATAAATATAATAATAAGTTCCTCCATCATGGACTTCCAACCACAAAAATTTTGATATTTTTTACGAGGATGAAGTTCCTCTGTCATGGACTCCCAACCACAAATAAATTTGATATTTTTTACGGGGATGAAGTTCCACCGACATAGACTCCCAACCACAAATAAATTTGATATTTTTTACGGGGATGAAGTTCCTCCGTCATGGACTCCCAACCACAAAAATTTGATATTTTTTATGGTGATGAAGTTCCTCCGTCATGGACTACCAACCACAAATAAATTTGATATTTTTTTCGGGGATGAAGTTCTTCCGTCATGGACTCCCAGCCAAAAAAAAATTGATATGTTTTACAGGGACTTAAATAAATAATGGTATGAGGCTACCTCTTCTTCAATAATGTCTCATCAAAAGAGACACAATAGCAACAACTGAAATAGGCTTGGCTTGGGCCCATTTAACATAACCCAAAATAATCCTTGTAAAATTGACCCATGAAATAATCCAATGTACATATCTCTTCTAAATCTCATCACACTTTGCCTAGTCTTTGGAGTCCCTATCACATGACTTGATCCATGGTAGACCCCACCACAGGGGTATAAAGAATAGCAACATTCTCTTCCTCCTTTTGTTTGGAATCCAACATCTTCCCATGGAATCTCGTGCTAGAGCTGTTAATTTCCTTTGTTAGACCCTTTAATCTCTCTGCTCTTTCTTCATCAGTTAAAGGAGCTTCATCACGACAAGTTGGATCATACATCAAAAGGTTCTTGGCAGCGTACTTCCAACTGTCCAAGGTACTCACAGGCTGATCAAAAGTACCCACAGGCTGATCAAAAGTACCATATCCATCAGTTATACGATCTCTCTTCTGGGTTTTAGGGACATTCACGTCTTCTTTTTCTCCATCCATCAAATACTTGTATCTCTCCTTTCTTTTCCTATTAGCCTTCTCCATAATTTTTGAAAAAGTTGTCATTGTCCTCACTTGTGTACCTCCCATTGATTTTCAGAACTCCTTGAATTTAGTTTATGGAGAAAAAGGGAAAGAAACTCATTGGAAGAAAACAGGAGGAAGAAGGGTTATGGAATTTGATTATTCCTAACCCTCCCCCTGAAGCTCTATTTATAGATTTATGAAACTATAATATTACAATAATACCCCTGAACTTAGGGTTTAGGGTTTAGGGTTTTAACCCTGGAGCTTTAACAAAATTACATTAATGCCATCTCTATGAGATGACCCTTTTTTTACCATTCTGCCATCACTGTATGTGCGCCTATGGGCCTTCTCCTTGATTTGTGGGTCTTAAGCCCATCTTCTATTTCTCTTGGATACATGGGTCTACCTTGGCCTTATAGGATTGGGCCCATCTTCTTATACACTTTGATATGTTGGCCTTGGTTGTGTGGGTTTGGGCCTTGTCTTCCAACACTCCCCCTCAAGCTGGGGGTGAGAGAACAGCATGAACTCCCAGCTTGCTGCAAATGATGTATAAAATCTTTTCTTGTATAATATGTCTTTTTCTTCCAACACTCCCTCTCATGCTGGTGCTCTCGTTCATGAGGCCCAACTGGTATAATATCAGTGAGAGTAAATCACTCTTAGCCGCGAAGACATTGCTCTGAAGTGTCCACCTCCACCACTGTGTCCCTCCACAGGACAACGACTCTCAAGTGGTAGAGTAATATATGATATTAATGGGGACAAGTAACATAAATATAGCAATAAGTACTTACATCATGGACTTCCAACCACAAAAATGTAAAATTTTTACGGGGATGAAGTTCCTCCATCATGGACTCCCAACCACAAATAAATTTTATATTTTTTACGAGGATGAAGTTTCACCGTCATGGACTCCCAACCACAAATAAATTTGATATTTTTTACTAGGATGAAGTTCTGCCGTCATGGACTCCCAACCACAAATAAATTTGATATTTTTTTACGGGGATGAAGTTCCTCCATCATAGACTCCCAACCAAAAAAATTTAATATTTTTTAAGGGGTTGAATATAAATAATGGTATGTGGCTACCTCTTCTTCAATAATAATGTCTCATCAAACGAGACACAATAGCAGCAGCTTAAATGGGCTTGACTTGGGCCCACTTAACACGACCCAAAATAATTTTTGTAAAATGACCTAGGAAATAATAGAAATCTTGGGCACATATACCGGAGTTGATGGAGCAGATAATTATCTGGAAAAGAAAGTAACATAAATATATTCTCTGACAACAATCGGCAGGAATGCTCGGCGACTTCCTTGCCGTGAGAAGTTGTCGCCAGAGAACGAAAACGGAGAGATACTCCCGAAGTCTCAACGGATTTAATAAAAAACGGAAACAGAGCCTTCTTCTTCCCCGAAGAGCTCTGGTTTCTGAACAGCGTGGCGACGAACCAGCATGATCAAACTCCTGCTGTCGACGCCTCGGAAAGGTTCAAAACATTGAGACAGTGTCGTCTTCTTCGACAATGGCAATAAATCAGCAGCAACGGCATGATGATAGCAAGAGACCAACAAAGGAGATATCTTCTGGCGTAATATCCTGAGAAGAAGGCATGATTTTCTGGTTCACTAGAACAGAAAGAACCTCGAACTTGCGCTCGATATAGCTTGTCAAGAACTTGGTACCAACAAGCGCAACATTATCCAAGCATCAACAGCAGCAATATAGTTGAATAAGTTCAACGATTCCCGTGAACCGGTGGCAAGGGATGGCAACGGTAGAACAAAGAAAACCTTTACTTGAAAAATCAAGAGTTATAGTTTGGGGAAGAAAATAACGAGAAAAAAGAAGAAAGTAGAAATAATAAGAACAAAGAAAGAAAAAAATATGGGTTTGTTGGAATTAGGAAAACCATACTACGAGTTCTAAAAATCAAAGCTCTGATAGCTCTATTTGTAGATTTATGAAACAACAATATTACAATAACACCCCTAAACTTAGGGTTTAGGGTTTAGGGTTTTAACCCTGAAACTTTAACATAATTACATCAATGTCATTTCTATGAGATGACTATTTATTTACCATCCTGTTATCACTGTATATGGACTTATGGATCATCTCCTTGATTTGTGGGCCTTGAGCCCATCTTCTATTTATCTTGGATCCATGGGTCTTCCTTGGTCTTATGGGTTTGGGCCCATCTTCTTATACACTTTGATATATGGGCCTTCCTTGGTCGTGTTGGCTTGGGTTCTGTCTTCCAACACCTCTAAAAGAACTCATCCATTGACAAAGAAACATCAACCGAGCCGTTCGATAGGGATTCTCCTCCAGAGGACAGATCACGTGAGAGATTAGATGGGATCTTTTCTGAATCAAAAGGAGTGGGAGCGAGTGACGAGGCAATGAAGCTAGAGGCAGGGGTCTGAATATTACCATTGGTATTGTCAGAAACCACTCTCGTACCACCCGAGCTCGTCAGTCGATGATCTTCAATTGGGCATCACGGATTTGTACAGGATCGCCGGACCGGACAACCTCAAGCCAATCGATACAGTCCCGTAGCTTCGGAATGTCGGGAAAGTAATCTCTTTCAATGAATTTTTCAATAGCAGAAACAGAATAATCTTCATCGAGGACAAGGGGGTTCTTTCTAACAGTTCGATCAAAAGAGGAAGAAGCAACGGGGATATCTATGGAGATTTCTGTGGAGGGTGAGAAAGAGCTATAACGGTGTTGTTTCTTGATATTAGGGTTAACGCTTCGGGGTGAAAAATTGGGGATTTAGAGCAGAAACATGTGTACAAAATCAAAAGCAAAATAGGCAATCGAAAGACATCACAAACGCAGCGACAAAATCATCGGTGCTGAAGAAGGGAAGATCCTTACCTCAACTCTACAAGTATCTAAAACGAAGGTTTTCTACGGCAAGACGACCAGTCGTAACGCGAAATAAAAGAGAAAAAAATTTCTAAACCTAAACGGAGGAGAATAAAACTTAAAAAAACCATAATCGGAATCGTGAAAATCAAAGCTCTGATACCATGTTGATTTTCAGGACTCCATGAATTTAGCTCACGGAGAAAAGGGGAAAGAAACTCATTGGAAGAAAACTGGAGGAGGAAGGGTTATGGAATTGATTATTCCTAACCCTCCCCCTGAAGATCTATTTATAGATTTATGAAACTACAATATTATAATAATACCCCTAAACTTAAGGTTTAGGGTTTTAACCCTAGAACTTTATCATAATTACATCAATGTCATCTCTATGAGATGACCCTTTATTTACCATCCTATCTTCAATGTATGTAGGCCTGTGGGCCTTCTCCTTGATCTATGGGCCTTGAGCCCATCTTCTTTTTCACTTGGATCTATGGGTCTTCTTTGGTACTTTGATATGTGAGCCTTCCTTGGTCGTGTGGGTTTGGGCCCTGTCTTCCAACAATTCCAAAGTGTATGTGCATGTGTCTCTCCACTAATATGGCTCAAAACATTATCATCTATATGTACCCACAAACTTGTCTATGTTGCAAGGTCCATTCTTCATCAGATTTATTTTCAGGCTTCTCAGTAGCAAACACCGGTAGATAAAATTGCTTCACAAATAAAAGGCCTTCCATTTTTCCTTTCCAAATATGATAATTAGAATCATTCAAAGTAACCATTCTACACAAATTAGCTTCCATTATTCAGCACAAAGTATTGAACGGCTATAACCCCGCTCTAATACTACTTTGTTGGGAGAAATGATACTCTCCGACTTTGTGTGAATCTGTTGAGAAGTAATTTAATAAATATAAACCACACACACACAAAGAGCCAATAATTTTTTACATGAAAAACTTTTCAAAACAAAGGGAAAAAACTACGGGACCTAGTCCAGTTAAAACTTCCACTATCAACAATGATGTGTACACAAATGTTTTCGCTATATAACACCATAGGCATATAATCAACAATAATCTCAAGAAAAAAAACACTTTTTTGACAACCAAACAATGTGATAGAAGAGACTTCACCTAAGAAGATGTGATACTATTTATGACTATAAATACCAGAAATATTATTCTAAATCCGATCTTCTATTCAGATTGTAGATCCCTCAGTCTTGAATGTGTCTGCAAAATTTCAACTGGATCAAAGCATAGAAGACACCGATCATAGCGTTTGACGAAAATTGTACAAATTGTTCTGTTTTGATAGCCCCTTTTCTTTTTTCTTCTTTGTCCCTTCTTCTTTCACACGTTCTCTTCTTTATATAATGACAACAACACTTAGGTTTTTGGTAAACCTAAAATCAGTTGGGCCTAAACCCTCTCTCCATGTGGGCTCAATGGACCCACATGGGTCATCCTCCATATAGGAGGGAACCCACACAACAAATAAAACATATGGCATCTCACTGTTAGACTGTGATAGTTTGGCATCGTAGATGTCTTAAAACTCCTATTGGACCAGTTGGTTGATCCGGATTTACCCAGATCCCATCCCTTGTTCTGATTTCATATAACAAAGATCTTAAACCGGGTCAAAACCTGGTTGAATCAACGAGCAGACCGGGTGACTGGGACGCTAGCTACGAGAAAGTTTTCCGTCTCACGATGCTTGTCCCTCTTCATTTTCTAATCCTGGGAGGGTCTTCCCTACTATTCTCATCCCACTATAGGTTGGACCCCTATTTGTTCAATTCTCATATCAACTTGCAAAAACCTTTCAAGCCGACCGATTTTTCCCCTCCTTTAGTTTTTTGAACTATTAGACTTGGATAAAGGTTTTAGTCCGGTTAAGCGTTGTTCAATTGGCTGATCGGATATGAGTACATATGTGAACTGGGTTTAATGAGACTCGATCACTTATCTAGGTTATACTTCTATAAGACCCGATCCTCAAAAATGGTCAAAACATTGGTGACCAGTTTTGTTAGTTTAATCCTAAATCAAGTGACCCAATCTAGTTGATTATTTAACTCAATTGGATCAATCAGATCACTTTATTGTGCAGAATTCTTTGAATCATGACTATTGGACGTCCTTATTCTTTGAAAACGTATGATATATATAGAAGGGAGGAGTAGGGGTGGCATCGAGTCGAACCGAGCTCAAACCCGCACATGTTCGAACTAGTCTTGATTTAAATATTTTGAACTTAAGCTCGAGCCGAGCCTTGCCTCAAGCCTCAAATTATAATTGAACTCGAGCCCAATAATTTTAACATAGTTTGAGGTCGAACCGAATTCGAACTCCAACCTACATTTAAAATTTTGCATAAAATACATATCAAATAATAAAGTATATATAAAATTATGCATAATTTTACTTAAAATTGGGCATGAACTCTACATAAAATTGGGCATGACCTTTGTACATTAACCCTGCATAAAACCTCTCAGTGAGAAGTTAATGAACTTTTATTGGCATACCTACTTGCATTTACTCTCTATCCTTTGAAAATCCCTCCTAAGTGTGTTTTGGGAAAGTGAGTCTAACCTTGCAAAATTCTTACACTTCTTTCTTTTTCCATCTCCTTGCATACATACTAGTCAAGCTCCTATAACTCTATATTTTGCATCTAAGGCTGGAAGCTTGAAACTTTCAAAAGGAGAAGGGTACTTCACCAATTTACAAGAGTATAAGTTTTGACCTTTCTTTGTAATTTTCAATTTGTGATAGTTTCATTTAGAACCTTGATAAATCTAGATAGCAAGGGAGTGCTAGAGTTAGAGTCTAGATAATCTCTTGGGGAGATTATATTGTAAATCGTGTACTTGAGTGTGTAATTCCATCTAATAAAACTATCATTAGTAGAATTTTCCAAGTATGGGTTCATAGGCGGTGAATACCAATAGAGGAACATTAATAAGAAAACATATGGTCTTAAATTTTTAGTTTGTGAATTTTTTCATATTTACTATATTTTATTCTCCACCCCTTAAGTTTTTAAAATTATAATTCTCAATTCACCTCCCTCTTGATAAGCCACATGGGCCAGCAAAGTCCACATTCTTAAATAGGTACATTCAAGAGGATATATACGTTGAACAACCCAAATGATTTGGAGACATGAGCAAGCTTAACCATATATACAAATTACATGAAGCTATATGGGTTAAAGCAAACTCCTACACCATGGTATGAAAGATTAAGCAAATTCTTGGAGAAAATGGTTATAAGAGAGGTATTGTGGATAAGAAACTATTTACCAAGAACCATGGTCAAAATTTGATTATCATTCAAATCTATGTGGATGATATCATATTTGGTTCTACAAACCCCTCTCAATTTCAAAAATTTGCTAGTGTAATGAACAATGAATTTGAGATGAGTTTAATGGATGAACTCACATTCTTCCTTGGACTTCAAGTGATGCAAACTAAAAATGGAACTTTCATAAATCAGTCCAAATACAATAAAGGATTGATTAAGAGATTTAACATTAAAAATTTTAAGTCAATTAGAACACCTATGAGTTTGTTCTTGAAACTTGACTTGGACAACTTAGGTAGGGCCATAGATCAAAACTCTATAGAAACATAATGTTCTCGGTAATGCCTATGTTAGATTTCAGTCCAACCCTTGAAAATCTCACTTAATGGATGTGAAAAAAATTCTCTATTATCCTACTTGGAACACCCAACTTAGGTCTTTGGTATTCAAACTCATCAGCTATTGATCTAGTAGGTTATCCTGATGTCGATTTTTCCAAATACAAAATTGACAAAAAGAGTACAAGCGGTAGTTGCCAACTACTTGGAAATATGCTTGTCTCTTGGTTTTTTAAGAAACAACATTCAGTTACCTTATCTACCACCAAGATTGAATTTAGAACTTGTGAAAATTGTTGTGTTCAACTTCTTTGGATGAAACATGAGCACTATTAGTGTAAGAAAAAACCCGATTTACCACTCTCAATCAAAACATATAGAAATAAGACATTACTTCATCTAAGAGTTGGCTCAAACAAAAGGAACTAGAATTAAATTTTTTCTACTGGAAATCAGTTAGTGGATATTTTCACAAAGCCATTAGGATTTGATCGGTTTTCTAAGTTTTGATGGAACTAGGCATAAGCAACCGACCTTCATCCACCTAGGCTGATAAAAATGAGCTTAAGAGACTCATCCCACAAAAATTAGTGCCATGAGAGTGAAATGAAAATGAAAATATTAAATTTTATTCACTCTGCAAAGGGTATTTATCGGTTAACCCATATTGATTGATCAATTTACTTAAGTGATTGATCGATCAATCGATACATAATTATCGATCATTCATGGTGTCAAATGAGAAGTTGAAGAATTTTAAATGATGATTCACTTTATTTTTTTCATTCCAAACTCAAGCCCTAAATCTCTTGACCTCCAAGAGCCTTTTCCATTTCATTTTTATCTGATTTTAGAGGTTTCCCACCTCTAAATCCAAAAAAAGGGTTCACTTTTCTTCACTCAAAGCTCTTCCAACTCCAAATCCGAAATTTTTTAGACCATTAGGATGAAGTTTATGGCAAAGAAGCGTACTCTTTCTAAGGAACCAGATACGTGCAATGAAATATCCAACTGAAGGGAGCATTTTTGTACTGGACAAGAAAGAAGTATTTTCAACATTTCATTTCAAAGAGAATAGTGGAGCCGAGCAAAGTCTATTTTGATTTATGTAGGAGAGAAATCAATACAATTCAGTTAATTTTTGGACAAACTATGGGAAGCTCATATGAAGTTAAGATTAAGGAACTCAAGATGGAAAAAGGGGTTATTATGGAGATCGTTACCCATGTCCTCGGTCCGAGGAAAGGAATCCCATGTCCTCAGTCCGAGGAAAGGAACCACGAGCAATATAATATGAATGTGGATAAATCCATTCTTAAACAAACAAATAAACTGATAATCCGATAGAAGCAATCGTTCAACCGCTTCAAATAAATAAAAAATTCACACACAAACAAAATAAGTACACAACTGGACAAGAGGACCTTCCATTTAAAAACACACCGTGTGATAACTTGTAAAGTAGGTTGGATCTCGCCTCAATGATCCGAGGTGAGGGAAGAAGAACGTGTACATGAAAGCAAGGGGGAGCAATTTCTTCTTTTTCAACTGAATGCAATTTGTCCTTGAAAGAAAACTAACTGAATGCGATTAAATTAAGATCAAATACAGTTAAGCTGTTCCCTACAAAATTAAACAACCAAGTGTTTAAAAGAGCTGCAATCTAGCAGTGAAGATCAATAATATTCTATATGCAATTACAGCTAGAGATTCCTTCCTCAGAAAAGACAACAAGTAAGAGGAGAATAAATCTAAGGCACGACAGAAAGCCACTGTACCCAGAATCTCTCCGAGAGCTCCAGCAGTCCCAACAATACTATATGCAACCGCATGCATCTGCATCTGGGTCGAGAATGGAGCCCGGAACAGATCCTTCTTCGGTTATGAACGAGAAAATGTCTCAGTCGTTCCATTAATTCCCACTCAAGTACATCTCTGGCAGGCGGCCGGACGGCTGGTCCTATCCCAGGTGTTCATGTATCCTCCCACAATTCGCGATCAGCTACCTTTGTGCATGGGAACCTTAACTGGTGCTGCCAAATGGAGTTGCGATGCAATGACCTACTCCTGCTAATAAATGAACAAATCTGTAGTTTAATCTGTTCATTAGTCATCAGCGTTGTGCAGGGAACCTAAGCGGAGCTGCGGAATGGAGTTCTGAGGCAATCACCTACTCCTGCTAATAAATAAACAAGTTGAAGTTTAATAATCTGTTCATTACGTCAATGTGATTAATAAAAAGCAGACACTATACAAATGCACACAGCACATGCCATGTTTTCAATGGTGAGAGCTTGATTAATGAAGAATAATCAAGATTTAACAACTTCACACTTGTCTGTGGTAACGACAGAACCATAGATTTAACAACTCTTTAAGTCGACATCAACTATATTATCAAAATTTAAGCTGCATCAATATTTTTTTAGAAAGCTTATAAAGTACAAAAACCATACTGCAGAGGAAAAAGCAACTAATATATACTACTTCAGATCGAAGGAAGCGGTCAATAAAGTCTACTCGTGCTTGGATAACCAGGAAGGACAAAACGAATGGATCTGGATGCCACTTGAGGAAGACGGCAGTTTTAAAGCCGGAGATGGGATTGCTCTGACTTGTGAGTACATTAGAGAAAATTAGGCGATTCAAGTTGTCTTGGATAATGATGTACGGAGATAGTGAGGCAAGGGGAGTGATGGCCCTTCTTAAATTTTTCTTATCTCGTCATATTATCCTTATTTCAAAGGCTAATGTACAGCCCTTTTTGTCTTTTCTTTTAATATTTTAATCCTTTTTATTAGGAATTCAAACATTATGCTCTCTCATGCCATTTTTTAACATTCTTGTTAGATTCTAGGGTTTAATCCATTGAAGAAACTAATGGTAAGAAGACAAGAGAGAAGGAGAAGAAAAAGCAGAAGAGACAAAAAGGAAAAAAGAATAGACGATAGAGAGAGAAGGAGAGAGACTTCGAACTTGAGAGAGAGAGCTTTCCCCCTTAGGTTCTAATCAAGGTTAGTTCACCTAACCTTAAATTATATTGATGTCTTTGATAAAATAATAAAAATGCCACTTATCTACTTAGGGAGAAAAATAACATAACATAAACTTGATGACCAAATTATATCACATTCTTTCGACACTCCTCCTCAAGTTGATGGTGCAAAGATATCAAACACCCCAAGCTTGAAACATGAATGCCTCACTCAAACACCCCAAGCTTATTGAGAAGTGACCTTATGCTTACTCGATTAATAATATAACATGCGGTGTTTACAGCTTCGGCCTAAAACCTATGTGACTTGTTCTTTGCATGAAGCATAGCTCTAGCCATGTCCTACATGATCGATCAATCGACTACGATTGATCAATCATGCTTTATATTTCTAGCTTGCACAGTTTTGGATGATCGATTATTATCAGTAGTTGATCTATCATTCCAATGTCAGATTGAAAGTGTGGACTTTTTAGATCATGAAATTTTTTCTCTAAGTGATCTACCATATTCTAAATGATGTTTATAATGATCCTAAATATATCTATATGCAATCTATAACTTAAAGCTCCAATTTAGAAAAGGAAGTTTAGAATGTTCTCTTACAAAAGTGACTGATTTTAGACATTTGTTTGTTACACTTGAACTCTAGTCTTCTCGTTGTGGTTTTTCTTTTGGGTGCTTCTTCAAGAGATGTTCTTCAATTGTGTTTGAAGTCTTGAATTTGGTTTTAACGCGTTAGACCTTGAGATGCTCTTGAACGTGAAGTATCTAAAATACTTGGATTTTTAAGTTTTTAGTTCCATGTTGTTCCATCTCTTGAATACAATCTGTTGTCTGTTAGCCAAATTACTTCAACTATTGTTTGTATTGTAACTTTCTGGCCCTGTCTTTCAGGACATTCTAACTTAGAAGATTCTTGGTTATGGTGTTAGACGGGGCAAACTCTACTATTTGGAGTTGACAGAGAATGGGGAATCGAAAATCAGTCAGGCAAATCAAGCTAGTAGTGAAGACAGTGCTCAAGCAACTATATGGTTATGGCACTGAAGACTCGGTCATCTTTCCTTTGGTTATCTTTAGGAATTGCAACCACAACTTTTTTCAGGTTTGAATAATTTGGATTTTCATTGTGACACTTATGAACTGGCTAAGAGCCACCGTATCTCTTATTTACCGAGTTTGAAAAGGGTTCTGAACCTTTTGAGGTCATTCATTCTGATGTTTGGGGTCCTGCAAAGGTTCCTTCTATTTCTCGAGCTTGGTATTTTGTGATATTTATTGATGAATGCACTAGATTCACTTGGGTATCCCTACTTATAAAAAAAAGTGATGTGTGTCTAGCTTTTAAGAAATTTCACCAAATGGTACACACTCGTTACCAGAAGCAGATTTGTGTTTTGCAATCTTACTATGGTAGTGAGTTTTTCTATTTTTCTCTTGGTAATTTTCTAAACAATCATGGAATTCGTCATCAGACCTCATTCACCTATACTCACCAACAAAATGGATTGGCAGAGAGGAAGAATAGACAACTTTTGAAAGTAGTGTGTGCCTCTCTCTTTGGCATAAACATGTCTCGATTTTATTGGGGCGAAGCTGTCAAATCTGTTGTCTACCTTATCAATCGAACACCTTCTCGAGTTATAGACTTTCAAAATTCTCAACAAACACTGAAATCCCTAATTTCCATTCCCCATCATCCGAATCTTGAACCCCGAGTTTTTTGGTGTACTATATATGTTCATATCCCAAAAGTCTTGCCCAATAAACATGATCCATGTGCCAAACGATGTGTTTTTGTTGGCTATTCTGATTTTCAAAAAGGATATCGGTGCAATGATCCACACACCCAAAAGCTCCATGTAACTCTAGATGCCTCTTTCCATGTATTAAAACCTTATTACTCAGGGGGAGTCTCTCGGAATTCTCTTCAGGGGGAGAACTCATGTGACGAGAATAGCGGAGGGACTAAGTTTATTGAGTTAGAAGCGGTGAATGAATTGTTTAATCAACAAGAGAATAGTGGAAGTGTTGAGTTAGAAGCGGTGAATGAATTTTTTAACCAACTAGGTCGTCATGATGTGCAACAAGATTGTGCTTCCAACCATGAAGTTGAGAGTGAATCATTAATTGCTCCTAAAAAATCATCAGAGTTGCCTCCGTTTGCACCATCAACTAAAGAATCAACCCAAAATGTTCCTCCTCAGGTTAATACGAATCATGTGTTTGATGATTTTATTGAAACATGTGTTCCTACAGAAAATATAACTCCTAGATATCCACAAAGATTGAATAGGGGAGTTTCGAAGAAACAGTATGAACCTGATCCTGAAGCCAAGACCAAATACTCAATCAACAATTATATATCCTCCCACAGGTTGACTAAATCGTATGCATCTACTGTAGATCAATTCTCCAGGGTTTCTATTCCTACTAATGTGCAGGATGCATTAGCTGATCCAAAATAGAAAAAAGTGATGAACGTAGAGATGGAGGTTCTACAAAAGAATGTCACGTGGGAACTTGTTACACAACCAAAAGGAGTGAAGACAATTGGATGTCGATGGGTGTTCACGGTGAAACTCAAACTAGATGAAAGTATGGAAAGATATAAAGTTTGTCTAGTTGCAAAGGGATATACGCAAAGGTATGGGATAAACTATCAAGATATTTTTGCACCAGTAGCTAAGATCAATACAATTCGCATTCTTATATCTATACTAGCAAATCGAGACTGGCCTCTGCAACAATTTGATGTTAAAAATATTTTTCTCAATGGAGACTTAGAAGAAGAAGTCTACATGGAGCTACCACCCGAAGTTAAAAGTGGTTTTTTATGTCAAGGTAAAGTCTGTAAATTGAAGAAGTCATTGTACGGGCTGAAACGGTCACCTAGAGCATGGTTTGGAAGATTCTCGACTACAATGAAGGAGTTTGGCTATAAGCAAAGTAACTCAGATTATACTTTGTTTATAAAACACAAATAAGGAAAAGTAACGGCTTTAATTGTGTATGTTGAATATATGGTCTTGGCAAGAGATGACCCATGTGAAATGCAAGTTTTATAGGAGTATTTAGCCACTAAATTCAAAATGAAGGATCTCGGACAACTTAAATATTTTTTGGGAATTGAGGTGGCAAGGTTGAAAGATGGAGTCTTCCTTTCACAGCGAAAATATGTGTTGGATCTTCTAGCCGAAACTAGAATGCTTGATTGTAAACCAGAAGAGACGCCCATAGAAAGGAATCATAAGCTCGGAATTCTCCCAGATCAAATCCCAACAGACAAGGCATTATCAGCGATAAGTTGGAAGATTAATCCACCTATCACACACAAGACCAGATGTCGTATATGCAATGAGCGTTGTGAGTCAGTTCATGCATGCACCAAGTAAAGAACATATGAAAGCGGTCTATCGGATCTTGAGATACTTAAAGAGTCCTCAAGTTGATGGTGCAAAGATATCAAACACCCCAAGCTTGAAACATGAATGCCTCACTCAAACACCCCAAGCTTATTGAGAAGTGACCTTATGCTTACTCGATTAATAATATAACATGTGGTGTTTACAGCTTCGGCCTAAAACCTATGTGACTTGTTCTTTGCATGAAGCATAGCTCTAGCCATGTCCTACATGATCGATCAATCGACTACGATTGATCAATCATGCTTTATATTTCTAGCTTGCACAGTTTTGGATGATCGATTATTATCAGTAGTCAATCTATCATTCCAATGTCAGATTAAAAGTGTGGACTTTTTAGATCATGAATTTTTTTCTCTAAGTGATCTACCATATTCTAAATGATGTTTATAATGATCCTAAATATATCAATATGCAATCTATAACCTAAAGCTCCAATTTAGAAAAGGAAGTTTAGAATGTTCTCTTACAAAAGTGACTGATTTTAGACATTTGTTTGTTACACTTGAACTCTAGTCTTCTCGTTGTGGTTTTTCTTTTGGGTGCTTCTTCAAGAGATGTTCTTCAATTGTGTTTGAAGTCTTGAATTTGGTTTTCACGCGTTAGACCTTGAGATGCTCTTGAAGGTGAAGTATCTGAAATACTTGGATTTTTAAGTTTTTAGTTCCATGTTGTTCCATCTCTTGAATACAATCTGTTGTCTGTTAGCCAAATTACTTCAACTATTGTTTGTATTGTAACTTTTTGGCCCTCCTTTTGTGTCTTTCAGGACATTCTAACCTAGAAGATTCTTGGTTATGGTGTTAGACAGGACAAACTCTACTATTTTGAGTTGACAAAGAATGGGGAATCGAAAATCAGTCAGGCAATTCAAGCTAGTAGTGAAGACAGTGCTCAAGCAACTATATGGGGCACCAAAGACTCGGTCATCTTTCCTTTGGTTATCTTTAGAAATTGTGACCACAAATTTTTTCAGGTTTTAATAATTTGGATTTTCATTGTGACACTTGTGAACTGGCTAAGAGCCACCGTATCTCTTATTTACCGAGTTTGAAAAGGGTTCTGAACCTTTTGAGGTCATTTATTTTGATGTTTGGGGTCCTGCAAAGGTTCCTTCTATTTCTCGATCTCGGTATTTTGTGACATTTATTGATGAATGTACTAGATTCACTTGGGTATCCCTGCTTATAAAAAAGAGTGATGTGTGTCTAGCTTTTAAGAAATTTCACCAAATGGTACACACTGTTACCAGAAGCAGATTTGTGTTTTGCAATCTTACAATAGTACTGAGTTTTTTGATGTTTCTCTTGGTAATTTTCTAAACAATCATGGAATTCGTCATCAGACCTCCTGCACCTATACTCCCCAAAAAAATGGATTGGCAAAGAAGAAGAATAGACAACTTTTGGAAGTAATGCGTTACTCTCTCTTTGGCATAAACATGCCTCGATTTTATTGGGGCAAAGCTGTCAAATTTACTGTCTACCTTATCAATCGAACACCTTCTCGAGTTATAGACTTTCAAAATTCTCAACAAACACTGCACTCCCAAATTTCCATTCCCCATCATCCGAATCTTGAACCCCGGGTTTATTGGTATACTGTATATGTTCATATCCTAAAAGTCTTGCGCAATAAACATGATCCATGTACCAAACAATGTGTTTATGTTGGCTATTCTGATTTTCAAAAAGGATATCGGTGCAATGATCCACACACCCAAAAGCTCCATGTAACTCTAGATACCTCTTTCCATGTATTAAAACCTTATTACTCAGGGGGAGTCTCTCGGAATTCTCTTTAGGGGGAGAGCTCAAGTGAAGAGAATAGCAGAGGGGCTAAGTTTTTTGAGTTAGAAACGGTGAATGAATTGTTTAATCAACAAGAGAATAGTGGTAGTGCTGAGTTAGAAGCGGTGAATGAATTTTTTAACCAACCAGGTCATCATGATGTGCAACAAGATTGTGCTCCCAACCATGAAGTTGAGAGTGAATCATTAATTGCTCCTGAAAAATTATCAGAGTTGCCCCCATCTGCACCATCAACTGAAGAATCAACCCAAAATGTTCCTCCTCAAGTAAATACGAATCATGTGTTTGATAAATTTATTGAAACATGTGTTCGTACAGAAAATATAACTCCTATATATCCACAAAGATTGAATAGGGGAGTTCCAAAGAAACAGTATGAACCTGATCCTGAAGCCAAGACCAAATACTCAATCAACAATTATGTGTCCTCCCAGAGGTTGACTAAATCGTATGCATCTATTGTTGATCAATTGTCCAAGGTTTATATTCCTAGTAATGTGCAGGATGCATTAGCTGATCCAAAATAGAAAAAAGCGATGAATGTAGAGATGGAGGCTCTACAAAAGAATGTCACGTGGGAACTTGTTACACAGCCTAAAGGAGTGAAGATAATTGGATGCCGATGGGTGTTCATGGTGAAACTCAAACCGGGTGGAAGTATTGAAAGATATAAAGTTTGGCTAGTTGCAAAGCGATATACGCAAAGGTATGGGATAGACTATCAAGATACTTTTGCACCAGTAGCTAAGATTAATACAATTCGCATTCTTTTCCATCTTCTTCTCCTTTTTCATGTCAAATCTTTGCTCGCTTTGATACCATGTTGATTTTTAGGGCCAACACATAAACACAAGAGATCTCAAGGAAATGAGAGAAGAGATGAACTCTAGCTCTTGGGAGAGAAGAAAAAAGAAACCAAGGGAGAGAAAGAAGAGGAAAAGAGAGAGAGGTGTAAAGACGAATTTGAGCCAAGAGGAAGTGGCTTGAAAGCTCTACCCCATGTCTTGAGGTTTTATTTATAGTTGTGGGAATGTGTTTACAATGACTACAATGCTTTTAAGACAACATGCTTCAAAAGAAAAAAAGACATAAGAGGACATACACCAACTTGCATAATTATAATTTTATGACATCTTTATGAAAGTTCTCCTTATTTACTAGTCATGCCACCCCTATACACGTGGTTGTCTTTCAACAAGTATATATTTTTTGGTAGATATTTGAAAGAGAATGTAATATTTTGTTTCAAAAACCTTAGGAATATCATAATGGAAGGCAAGCCAACATCCCTTAGCTATGATGTCTAAGTAACATTAATAATAAATAAATACCATAACCAATAAAAATATATCAATAATCTTATAAAGCCATTGTATTTTAATTAATAATTACATATATTTTCTTCATATTCAACTAGTTTATTCATGAAACATATATATTAAGTTTTAAGGTAAATAAATTATATTTTACTAAAGGGAGTTAGTCAACTTGATGCATGAGATGAACTTCAGCCGCATTACTCAATTCAACTCCTAACGTCGTTAGTGGAGCACCAGCATCCAACTCATGTTGAAGAATCAAATGAACGCTAAAATCAACTCCACGGTTTAATTTCAAGAATCCGGATTCCACAGTATATTGTGAATCATCCGGATGAAGTGGCCGCAACGCTTCGAACCCACGTCAATTTGTTTTCAATCTTTCTCCTACACCCTCCCTCTCTCGGTCTCCTCCTTCTCTCGTCTCTTCTTCCTTCAAAAATTTTTCTCTCTCTCTCTCTCTCTCTTGGCCTCCATCTCCCTTCTCCCTTCTCCCTTCTCCCTTCTCCTTCTCACTGTGAACGTCATCTCGGCCTCCCTCTCTCTCCCTCGCTCTCACTCTCCCTCTAAGTCTCCTGGTCGCTTCTCCCTCTCTCTTATCTCTCTCAACCTCCCTCTCTTCTCTCTCTCTCGGCCTCCCACTCCCTTCTCCCTGTCACTACTCTCTTTTCCTCCAAAATACCTCCCGATTTCGTTCGATTTTGATTTTCTTTGATTTTTTATATTTTGACATTGATTTTTTCTATTCTACTTCGATTCGGCATCAATTTCCCCATTCGGCTTTGATTTCACCCTTAGGCTTCGGTTTTCCCCAAATTTCATAAGGTAAGCCTAAACCCTAATTATTTTTATTAATTTAGTGTTGTATTTGATTTAATTTTAATTTTTGTGCTTAATTTGTATTGATTGTTGCATAATTTTTGGATTTAGAGTTATGGTTCATGGTATTTATGGTTCAATTTCGTCTTTATAGGGTTTAATTTCGGGATTGGGGTTAGGGTTTAATGTATTTAGGGTTTAGTGTTTGATATATAAGGGTTAAGGGTTTTTTTAAATTTTTTAGGGTTCTCGATTTTTAGGGTGATAGGGTTTAGGGTTTGGGGCTTTTAGGGTTTTTAAGGTCTAGGGTTTAGGGTTTAGGTTATGGATTTAGGGTGAGGGTTTTTTTCAAAAAAATTAGGGTTCTCGGTTTTGGGGTGGTAGGGTTTAGGGTTTAGGGTTTGAGGCTTTTAGGGGTTTTAAGGTCTAGGGTTTAGCGTTTAGGTTCTGGAATTTGGATTTAGGGTTTAGGGATCTTTTTAATTTTTTTAGGGTTCTCGATTAGGGTTTAGAGTTTGGGGTGTTTAGTCCAGTTCAAACAGGGTTGAGTCGCCTACACGGGCGTCCATTAGCCAACGAAACCCGACCCCCATCATTGTTGAGGTCCAGTTCGTAGTGGCTATGAAGTAATATGAGGCTCTACTAGGGGAGTTCGGTGAATTTTGACTTGATGTGTGTGTTTTTGCATTGTTTAGTGCATATGCAATGAAAATAGTTTGATTAATTTTGAAATATTTTAGAATATTGTTGAAAATTTTTAAAGTGTTATGGAATGATTTTGCTATGTGGTGAGGAGATTCGGGTGTTATAAATATCCACCACATGGTATTTTATTTTTGTGGTTTGTGTTTCCGTGACAGGTAATGGTTGTCTGATTAAAGTTTTTTCCATGAGGACCATCTCGGATTTAGATTATAAATAGTTTTAAGAAGACAACCAATTGCTCGGTCATATGATATTTGGACCTTTGAAGAGGACAGCAAAATGCTTGATCTCTTGGTCAAGCAAGTCAATATAGGGAACAAGTTACCCAATGGGGTTTTGAAGCATGAGGGATATATGGACTGAGTCAATAAGTTCAATGAAGATGCAGTCAATAAAAAAATTCTTGACCAGCTTAAGAATTGAACAAGATCATGGGAGAAAACATACCAAACGGTAACGAGTTGTCTCAATACTAGTGGGTTCAGTTGGGATGCAACCACACAACAAGTTACTGCAAGTCATTCTGTATGGCAAAACTACATAAAGTTCAGTAAATCATGATGTACTGTAAAATATTTTATATGTTTTTCGCATTACTTGAACACTTCCAAGAAGTCTAAAAGATGTTTTATTCTTGTAGGAGCATAGAGATACTGAAAAGTATGGACGTAAAGGTTGCCCCCTTTAAAATAAATTGGCTTTGGTAGTGGGAAACTCAATAGCCATGGGGATAGCTAGTATAACTACTGTAGATCTAGGCGATGAACTCCTCCGTGAGTCGGATTCTATCCCAATGGACGAGCTCGAAGATGTCGATGTAGTTAGGGAAACTCCATCGCCATTCATTAGTGGAAATGAGTCGACAGTTGAGCAATCTCGAAAAGTAACTCATCATCTTCAATTCGTCGTAGAAAGAGAAGCGAAGTGTCCATTGATGACACTGGTAGATTCATTGATGCAGTTAACCGTATTGCTCAGGCATTAAACGATGTTAAGAAGCCTAAAGAGGGAGATGTCAAAAAAGATTGGGTCAAAGCCCTAAGATAAATCTCGGACCTGTTGGACGACATGAAGTATTGCGCTCCTGAATGGTTGGATACGCCAAGTAAAAATATCATGTTTACGAAGATGATAGTGGAAGAGAAGGTCGGGTGGTTTAAATATTGTGCAAGAAAATATTTGTAATGCATTTTAAGTATACTATCTTCTTTGAGAAGATTTATTAATGACGATGTTTGAATTATAACGTTGCAAAACTTATCAGTATGGTTAATATTTTTATTTTATATGGTTGTTGTGTACTAAACTTGTAACTTGATTATTTAAATATTAAATGCACGAACTCGTTATTAGAATAATCTTTCTTAGGTTATTAATAAAGTAGTGTATTTATTTTTTTTATTAAATTTTATTACTATATTAAACTAGATATTTAAGTCTGGTAAATAAAATATAGTTACAGTATGCATTTTATCAATTAATTATTTTAATTTTTTGGAAATATATTATTAATTATTAAATTTATTTTTTAATTATTGTATTATATTAGTGAGTTAGTAGTGGTAATTAAAATATTGTTAAATCAAACATTTAATCAATTATTTTGGTTTAATTAACCCATTTTTTAATTAATAAAATCAATGGTTTTAAATTTAACGAAAACATATTATTAATTCATAATACGTAAAAATATATAGTGAGTTATAGTTATGATTTGATCAATTTTTTCTGTTTAATCATTCCTTTTTAGGTTAAAGTATGTCATATGTTATTAATAAATTAATAACTGAACTTATTACATTCATTTATGTTATTTTTAATGTTATTTATCTATTTTTTATAATTAATCATGAGCACAGTTAATTGGCTCACATAATTACTGTATTAATGTATAATAAATTGTAATCATTAAATAATATTATATCTAATTTAATTAATTATTATATTAATATATTTTAATTATACATTAAATTACTTATTCGTGTAGTAATCATGTTTGTTTTACCTAATATGGAGTTTAAGTATTATATTTTAATTAAGTATATTTTTCTCTTATTGGGGCACTAATACTAAAAATTATTTTTTAGTGCATATAAATTCGTCCGCACTAACACAAAGTTTGAAGATAAAGCTCATGTAGATGAATGAAATGAATTTGAAACAGCCCCCCAGAAGTAACGTTTAGTTTTGTTGTCTATAGCCCCACCTTTGGTCGTTTTAGAAGAAATTTTATGGCTCCACCATTGGATGCGGCCGGATGCCAATAAAGTCATATATGATTGTGTTTGGTATGATTTATGTGTGCCCTAGGTGATTGATCAGGTTAAGAAATTTGGAGAGCAACGTTCAATTGACCCTTTTCAAAAAGGATGACTGGAGGGATCCAACATGTAATCTAAACAAACATAAGGATAATATTATAGAGCAATAAGCCCCTGGACAACTCAACCTTCACCCATTGGGATAGACAACTTTGAGTTTAAATAACACCATACTTTAACTCAATAGTTACAGTAGAGATTGACAAAGTTGTAATGATTGACCAGGTTGCCCCATGAAGGGTCATGTATACTTATTTCTGCTGGTTCCCTGCATAATGTTTTTTGGCTAACATGCAGAAGGGCAAATAGAAAAAGGATCATTTCCCAAAATGGAGCCTCTGAACATGGATATTTATTATTTTTATTAAATTTTATTACTATATTAAACTAGATATTTAAGTCTGGTAAATAAAATATAGTTACAGTATGTATTTAATCAATTAATTATTTTTAATTTTTTAGAAATATATTATTAATTAATCCTACGTAAAAAAACAATCTTGTATTATTAATTTTTTTATTTATTCATTATATTTATTTTTAAATTACAGTATTATATTAGTGATTTAATAGTGGTAATTAAAATATTATTAAATCAAAATTTTGATCAATTATTTTGGTTTAATTAACCAATTTTTTTAATTAATAAAATCAATGGTTTTAAATTTAACGAAAACATATTATTAATTCATAATACGTAAAAATATATAGTGTGTTATAGTTATGATTTGATCAATTTTTTTCTATTTAATCATTCCTTTTTAGGTTAAAGTATGTCATATGTTATTAATAAATTAATAACTAAACTTATTACATTCGTTTATGTTATTTTTAAATTTATTTATCTATTTTTTTATAATTAATCATGTGCACAGTTAATTGGCTCACGTAATTACTGTATTAATGTATAATAAACTGCATTCATTAAATAATATTATATCTAATTTAATTAATTAGTATATTAATATATTTTTATTACACAATAAATTACTTATTCGTGTAGTAATCACGTTTGTTTTACCTAATATGGGGTTTAAGTATTATATTTTAATTAAGTATACTGTTACAATGTACTAATTCTCTTATTTTTTATATTTTTCTCATGTTGGGGCACTAACATTGAAAATTATTTTCTAGTGCATATGAATTAGTCCGCACTAACACTAAGTTTAAAGATCAAACTCATGTAGACGAATGAAATGAATTTGAAACAGCCCCCGGAAGTAACGTTTAGTTTTGGTGCTGAAAGACCTTTGGTCCTTTTAGAAGAAATTTTATGGCTCCACCGTTGGATGTGGCCAGATACCAATAAAGTCATATATGATTGTGTTTGGTATGATTTATGTGTGCCCTAGATGATTGATCAGATTAAGAAATTTGGAGAACAATGTTCAATTGACCCATTTCAAAAAGGATGACTAGAGGGATTTCCACTGGGATCCAACATGTAATCTAAACAAACATAAGGATAATATTATAGAGCAATAAGCCCCTGGACAGCTCAACCTTCACCCATTGGGATCGACAACTTTGAGTTTAAATAACACCATACTTTAACTCAATATATGATTCTGCTGGTTCCCTACATAATGTGTTTTGGCGAGGGAGCCCCCCTTTTTCCTGTCCGAAAGGTTGGATGACTTTCGTTCATAGTTCTGTGGTTGGAGCCGAACCCAGATTGGCGAAGAGACGAAAACAACTTCCAGGAATTTATTATAAAATAGAGGCGTACAGGTCCCGGTTGGACAATCGCCGCGATGGGACGACGACGAGTGGCTCTGCCTTCTTCATCACCATCCCGAACTTCTCCGTCAGATCCAGCTTCGTCCCCTCCGGTAATCGCCAATTGAACATATGCAAAAGCGTCGCTAGTGCGTACATTATCATTCGATCAGCCAATGGGGCACCTGGGCAGATCCGCCTCCCAGTTCCGAAGGGGAAAAAGTGAAAATCGTTTCCACTGAAGTCCCGTTTCTCGCTGTTCAAGAATCTCTCTGGCCGGAACTCGGAAGGCTCGTCCCAGGCTTCGGGGTCCCTTTGCATGCCCCATAAGTTGACCAAAATCCTGCACCCCTTGGGGACGGTATAACCTCCGGCCGTGCATGTTTCGCTTGGAGTCCTCGGAAGCATGATCGGACCCGCCGGACGCAGCCGGAGGGTTTCTTTCACGATTGCGTTTAGATACGGCAATTTGGAAAGATGAGTTTCTTCAACCAGGCTGTTTGTCCCTACAACTTGGTCCAGTTCCTCTTGGGCACTCTTCATCACTTCCGGTTTATTCATCAACTCGGACATTACCCACTCAATTGTGCACGTTGTTGTGTCCATGCCGGCCATCACCAAGTCCTGCAGATAATCAACAAATTGGCCCCGTTAAGATTTCTATCATTTGAGTTGCACTTAATATTTGGGAAGCTTGAAAATAAAGAATGAACATTTACTCCCAGAAAACACGATCACTAGCTGTTATTATTTCTTTTACACTTACGAGATCGGATCTGTGGACGACGACATTTCTGGTTCATCAGAACTATCAGGATGTGTTTCAATAAAACACCAACCAAAAGAGTGCAGAAACTTTGGTTTCTGTAACTAGCTGGTTCTGGGGGAACCGGAGCACGTGAAGATAAAATGATTTTTCATCTTCTTCCTCTCTTTTCGAGATTGCAACAGCAAATCTAATTAAGGAAACGAATGGGGGAGGAGGCATGATTTTCGCGCCTCCGCCTTTACGTTAGCTCTTTCGCTCGAAACTGAGCCCAAGTCTGGCTAAGGCTAAGAGAGAAGGGAGAAGGGAAAGGAAAAAAAAATTGAAAGTATATTCTATCTATTTAAAAAAAAAAAAAAAATAGGACATGACTCTATGCTATTATTTTTCTAAGAAAGGTCAATGGAAATCTTACTGATCGACTGAGCTCTTCACTTTTCATTTGTAACGTTTAATATAATTCTAAAAGCGACTCGCTTGGCCAAGTGAATTTGGAGGGAGCCTCTCGTGAATGACACGAATTGAGACCTGATGAATATTGCATCCATTCACATGGTGAGTGAATACCTCCCATTGAAATAACCAGAGAGGCCTCTGGCTCCCTCCTGTTGTACTTCAGCGTAATTCGTGGAGAGTAGCAGGCAAACGCGATTCCCTGTAAGAATTAACTTATTGAGATTTTCGAGAGAAAGTAAAATTACCAGGAGCAACCCCTTGACGTGGTCCATGGTGAGGGGGATCGCGGTCTCTCCTGTGTGCATGGTTCGCAAAAGCAATTGAAGGAAGTCTCCATCTTCTTGGGCTTGATTCGATCTCTTGTTCATTTGCAGCCGCTTATTTATGATGGAGTCCAAGATCTGGTGAAGCCTCTCAGAGAGTTTCTTCCTCTGATGTTCTAGCCCTTGTAAGTCAAAGGGTGCGAGAAAGGGGAAGAAGTCTGATAAGTTGAGCCGGCCGAAGGTGCCCTGGATGTCCTCCACCACCTGCCGAAACTCCTTTGCCACCTCGCTCATTCCTTCTTCCTTGAGGACTCCACCCCATAGCATGCCCGTTACCACGTTATAGAGGGTGGAGTAGATCAGTTCTCGAACTTGGAGCGGAGAGCCGGCGTCAGCCTGGTCATGGACACGTCTCACCATCTGCCCAATCTGGCAGCTTCGAAGGGCGCGTTTAGGCTCAAGGCTGGCATTGCTCAGCAGTCCGCCGACAGCCAGTCTGCGCAAAGTTCGCCACTGCTGACCGTGCGGGGCCCATGCAAGACCGTGAAGACCGTTGGGTAAGACCAGCGCAGAAGAAGGCACGTCGTGGTTGCTGACCGTGGCGTCATGGTCCCTGAGGAGCTCTTTGGCGATGGAGGGGGAGTTTACGACGACGCAGAGCCGGCGACCCAGGCGGAGCTTCATAATGGGGCCGTAAGTCTGGGCCAGCTGGGTAAGATGATGATGGAGGTTTCTGTCTAGAAAGGGAAGATTACCGAACACTGGAATGCCTGACGGTCCCGGTGGTAACCTCGACCTCTTCTTGCTCCATGCTTTGGCAAACACAACAACGTACCATCCTGCAACCGCCATTACGAGGGGGACAAGAGACATCGCTCCTTCTCCGTTCCACTTTCGGTGGTCGTAAGGAATTGAAGTGACATTGGAACTTAGAACAGAGAGATTAGATTGCATCCTTTCTCGCTTGTGAAAAACGAAAATCGAGCTCATCTAACCCAAGCAGGTTCGTGTCTTTTTATACGCGACGGTGGCAGGCGGACGGAGACTTGTTCTTTCTGCTTTTTTGTCGATAAGACCGAACAAGTGGCAGCACTACACATGCTGGTTGCTTTTAACTTTACTCATCCACTGAAATGGCCGCTAACATAAATAATTAAACGACAGCCGTCTTAAAGAATAAGTCGTCTCCAAGGCTGGAGCGAGTCCAGCCGACTCAAATGGGTCGGTTTCGGTTCGGTCTGACTCTGTCATTTCCCAGGGACTTTCTACACAACAAAAAGCTTTTAAGTCAGACGAATTAATTATAAGGCGTTGAAGTCAACTAAAACTGACAGCTATTTTGTACGTTTGAGTCGTGATCCAAAGGATGCTAAGTGCAACTCGTGCAGCCGCTGGCCGTTTCTTTAAACTCGAGACTTTAGAGGGTGTGGAGGTTGTGGGTGCCGTACCCAGCCCAGCGACAACGCGGTTCCAGATTTTGACCAAGAGTACCGACCATCCACGCGAAAAGGGCTTTAAATCCGTTTCGGCCGCCTTTTTAGAATCAGTGGCCTCCTCCTGTAAATTCCATTTCGGCAAAAATGGGAATCATTATAGATTTGAACACTTACCGATAGTGAGATAACTGAAGACCTCTTGTCTTTTACCATTCCTTAACTAACACAAGTGTCTAGCAATGGAAGCTTAAAATGGGTATGAGGAACTAGAGTGGGGAGCACGGAAGAGGATGGTTGGCCAAGACTTTTGGTACCCAAGCAAGGACAAAAACTCCTTTTGTGATAGTAAATGCTTCTTTATCTTGATCCTATAGATTGGTTGAATGAATGTGACTTGTTCTTGTTGCGTAGAAATTTTTGAGATGGTGTTTTGTTTGAACAATGGCATTGAACGAGTGCCCTAGCATCTGACTGATCCTCTAGTCATCACTTTGGATCATGGGAGGAATTTCTGCATAGAATGGAAGTGGAGGGTGAGCAAACATTGCAGTGACAAAAGATTCATGAGTGGTGTTCAAACCATGGTGGAGACAAAATGTCTTGGCTTCTCCAAAAACCGGACTTTGAATGGAAGCCAAATCATGACAAATTCCCTCAAACTTAGTAAAGTACTTGTTGAGAGATAACTCTTCTATTTTCTTCATAAATTGTAGTTTTTGTCACAGATGCAGTTCCCAAAACTTGGATTGATTTGTAAAAATTGATTTACATTCCAGCTATATGTCCCTTGCAGTCCTCAAACCAACCACATGGCAAAGAGCTTGTTCTACCATTGTGGTGTTGAGCCAACTGACCAAAAGTTGGTCTCTTAGACCCATTCCTCATAGGTAGTTTTATGATGGATGGATTGATAATGTCATTAATAAATTGAGATGGAGGAGAGAGGGATCCATCAGTAAATTCCATTAAGCATTCACGACCGGAATCCAATGGCTTTTCCATAAGACGTAGTTGCTGGATGAGAGTTTGACAACAGTGAAAACGGTGATGGAAGTGACAGATATGGATGGTGTTATAGATTACATGGAAACAAATTTGGAATTCATGGTGTTTGAAAGAGAATGAGAATCAAAGGAAGGAGATAATGGTCAAGGGAGCATGAAGGATGAAGAGGGAGAATGGGTGTTACTCTTTTGGGTTGAGTGTTTGTAATCTCCCTTGGATTAGGCCATCAGATTTGGTAACATATGAGATTTACCTGAAATTTAAGAATTCTTCTTTAAATAAAATTTTGATTAAGTTATTTGTTATATGGTTGATTACAATTTGTGTAAGATATACAATTCTTTACAACATTTAGAATTTTATCTAGAAAAGGTCAAAGATTGACTTTCTTCTTGTGTCTAGAGAGGTTAAGAAATTATTTGAATTTGAATTGTCCTTGCTTCTTTTGTATTTGATTTGTAGGATCATGGTTGTGTGGCTTGGAGGGAGTGATTGTAGGAGATTATTATTAAGGATTCCATTAGTGATGCCTTGGGAAGCTTTTTGTGAGGTGAAGAGGGGAAGAAGGCAATTTGTGAAACAAGAGAGTTGAAGGAAGAATGAGGTGTGAGAAAGAAAGTCGAGGTTGAAGAGAATGAGGTGTGAGAGAGAAAGTATTTTGATATATGCCCTAACATTCCCCCTTAATCGTTTATACAATTACTTGAAGATAGAAAGTTACATAAATATCTTTTAACCTAACGGATGAAATAAAGGCTGAAAATATAAAATAAACTATAAGTATGACTTTCTCCTTCTTGTCTTCCAAACCCCACCCCTCCCCCAACAACCCCCCCGCCCCGTGTGGCTCCCTCTTGTTGGTTGAGCAAAAACTTTGAGAATGCAGTGTTCAATGTCTCTGAGGCAAGGGCTATGTGAATATGTCAACAACTTTGTCCTTCAATTGTAACATACTCAAGACTTATGACACCAACTTATAATTTTTCTTTGATAAAGTGGCAACCAACTTCGATGTGTTTTGTCATCTCAAGGAAGACCTGATTAGAAGCGATATGGATAGCTGCTCGGTTATCACAATGGAGTTTTATAGGATTATTTTTGCTTAACCCCAATTATGTAACAAGTGACTTGATCCATATCAATTCACTCATGACATGTGTCATGACTCTGCACTCAGCCTTTGCACTAGATCAAACAACTATATTTTCCTTCTTACTCTGTCTAGCTACCAGATTCCCTCCAACTAAAGTGTAGTAGCCAAAAGCAATATTTTTGTCATACGGAGAACCTACCTAGTCAGCATATGCAAAGCTTTCAATATTAAAATCACCATGCATTTGTATAAGAGACCTTGACCTGGAGATTTTTTTAAGTATCAAGGATCTGTTCAAGGGCTTGCCACTGACATCTTTGAGGTTTATGCATGTATTGGCTAACAACACTTACTACAAAAGAGATACTTGGTCTAGTCATAGTAAGTATATCAATTTTTCTACTAACCTTTGGTACTCTCCAACATCTACATATTCTTTAGAACTAACACATATTCATGTTGGTATCCATAGGAGTGTCTTCAGGATGGCACCCCACATCCCTATTTCAGTGAGAAAATCAAGTACATACGTTTGTTGTGACAAAGTAATACCATGCCTAAATTGAACCACTTCAATTCCAAAAAAATATTTAAGGAGTCCACCATCTTTTGTTTTAAATTCCTCTCATATGTTTTCTTTCACTTTGTTGATACTTTCTAAATCGCCGACATACACAGCTAGGAGGATGACTCCCTTGTTAATGTGTTTAAAGAAAATCGAGTGATCTACCACACATCCTAGAAATTCAAACCAAAGCATTGCTCTACTGAACTTTTCAAACCAAGCACATGGTACTATTTAAGCCCATACAAAGATTTTTTAAATTTTCACACCGACTCCCCTTCAACCACAACTCCACACGATTGATCCATATAATCTCCTCTTTAACGTCTCCATTAAGGAAGACATTTTTTTGCATCAATTTGATAGAGAAACCATTGAGAATTTGTAGCAAGAGATAAAGAACTTGTATCGAGTTTAATTTTGCCACATGAGAAATTGTTTCCTCATAGCCAAATCCATAGCCCTAAGCATTTCCATTAGCCACCAATCGAACTTTAAGTCTTGTCATCGTGCCATCCGGGTTATGTTTAATTGTGAACAACAACTTGCATCTAAATATCTTTTTATGTGGTGGTAGAGGTACCATTTGCCATGCTAGATTGTCATATGAAGTAGCCATTTCTTCTTCCATTGCTACTCTTCATCATGGATGTTGAAGGGCCTCCTGATAAGTCTTTAGAAGAGTTTGAGAAGAAAGAGAGGCAAGAAAAGCGCAACAAGTAGATGACAACCAATAAATAGATAAAAAAAAAATTAGAGATAGGATGACATGTAGACGGTTGATTACAAGACCGTGGCTCTTTCTTAATATAAGTAGGCTAGGTGTCATACGGGTTCCAAACATAACTTATGAATAAGGAGGAGAACTTACCCCAAAAAGATCTGTAGATTCCACATGAGGGTGATTAGCCAATGAGTCATGGAGATGGATATAGTTGTTGGCTTTGGACCTGAGTGAATCTTCCAACAACACTATAGGTCTTGGAAAACCTATAGAATGGAAGAACCTCGGTGGGGATAAAAGGATTGCTCCTCAATAAAAGTCATATTTTTTACACAAATAATCTCTTTTAAGTGTGGATTAACATACATATCCTTTGGGGTAGGTGAGTATCCATTTAAGAAATTTTTGCAGCAAAGAAAATTGAAGACCAATAATCATTTTTATTGCAAGCTGAAGTTATAAACTTCAACTTGAGGGGGAGTTGTTATGGGACATCCTAGTTATGGGTATGGGTTAAGTACCTATGTCTTCCGCTCTTAACAGGTCGGTCTTTTGGGTAGTATTGGCTAGGTGCTTAACATTTGGTATCAGAGCCGACCCTCGGTCACGAGTTCAATTCCCGACAACAGTTCAGAGGCCGGATTTAAATACTAGTAGGCCGTAGGATCAAAACCCTGGTCAGGCCAGTGTCGCTGCATCGCGCGCAAAGGTTGGATTAAAATACAGGTAGGCCATAGGATAAAAACCCGGGTCGGGCCTGTGTCGTTGCGCTGCCGTGGTCGTCGGCTCGCGAAGGGGGGGGGGAGTGTGATGTTATGGGACATCCTGGTTATGGGCCTAGGTTAAGTACCTATGTCGTCCGCTCCTAATAGGCCGGTCTTTTGGGTAGTATTGGCTAGGTGCTTAACAGGAGTGTTGAAGAGAAAATATGAAAACCTCTTACATGACTCTCACGGTAAGCAGTCTTATAGAGCTAGAATTAATATGGTGGCGTCTTACAAGAGTCTCACAAAAGGTGGTCTCACAGGAGAGTCTCAGTTTAAAGGTGTTTTAATTATGTTAGTCTTCTATTTATGTTGAGTTATTTAATTATAGTACGACTTATCTTTAAGTGTTAGAGATTGGGTGCAATTGGGACAAGGGTAATTTAATTGTAATTGGACTCTACTACTTTTCTCTATTATAAATAGGGCTTCATGTACTCTAATTACATAAAATCAATGAAGTATTTCTCTTTTCCATAAATTCAAAAATCTACAACTTGCTTCTGGGATGAAACATGTCTAAGAGATATATTACCTACTTGTAATTTTTCCCATATGAAATGGCAATCTACCTCAATAAGCTTTGTCCTCTCGTGGAATAAGCTTTCTCCTCTTGTCAAAGACTTGATTGGAAGCAATGTGGATGACTACCTGGTTGTCACAATGAAGTTCCATAGATGCTTCTTTGTAGAACCCTAGTTAAATAAAGAGATATTTGATCCATAGAAGCTCGCTAACTACATGGGCTATAGTTTGATATTTTGCCTTGGCACTGGACCTTGCAACAATATTCTTTTTTTACTCTTTAATGTGACTAAGTTTCATATGTTCAACACCCTAACACATTGACCGACACCACACCTACGGAGTTTGCGGATCCTATCGAGGTAAATCAATCTTCTCATGTTCCTTTTAGACCACAATATAATACTCAGCCTATCACCTTAAGAAAAGAACCCATAACTTGCATTAGGCCCTCTACTTGTTATCACATATCCAATTTTGTGTCTAACCATCTTTTATCTTCTTCATGTTATCAATTTCTTGCTTCTATCTCCTCCATCTTTGTCCCACAGTCTTATCAAGAGGCTATGAGACATCTCGGGTGGAAGGTAGTAATGAAAAAGAAATGCAGACACTCTATAAAAATCAAACATGGGCTCTAGTTCTTCTTCCTTCAGGCAAGAAACATATCGATTGTAAGTGGGTCTATACGGTTAAACATAATCCGGATGGGTCAGTTGCTCGCCTTAAGGCCCGCCTTGTTGACAAAGGTTATACTCAATGCTATGAAATCGATTATGAGGAAACTTTTTCTCTAGTGGTCAAATTGAACTCGGTACGTATCTTTTTATCCCTTGCTGCTAATTCTTCCTGTTTAGTCTATCAAATTGATGTGAAAAATGTTTTCCTCAATGGGGATATAAATGAAGAAATTTATATGCAACAACCACCTGGATTTGTGGTAGAGGGGGAGTCGATATGTCGATTGATAAAAATCTCTCGATGGTTTGAAACAGTCTCCTCGTGCATGGTTTGATAAATTTAGCCAAGCACTGATATGGGCCAGATTTCACAGATGCTCTGTAGATCACTCCGTGTTTCTTAAAAATAAACTTAAAGGGAAAGTGTTTTTTGGCCATCTAAGTTGATGATATTGTCCTAACCGATAGTGATTTCGAGGACATTCAGAAAACTAAGGAAAAGATATGTGAAGAGTTCAAGACAAAAGATCTTGGACTACTTAAATATTTTCTTGGTATTGAAGTATTACATTCCAAACATAGGATTATACTACCTTAAAGGAAGTATGTCATTGATCTACTAGAGGAAATAGGAATGATAGGGTGTAGACCAGCAGAAACTTCTATAGATTCAAATACAAAATTATCTACAGGCATTGGAAAATATGTGGATATCAGAAAATATCAAAGACTTTAGGGAAACTCATTTATCTCTGTATAACAAGGCCGGATATATCATATGTAATAAGTGCAGCGAGTCAATACATGCACAAACCACAACTTACTCATTAGGAAACACAGGGCCATGACACACACAGTTAGTGAGCTTCTATGGATCAGGTCCCTTCTCACTAAACTTGGATTCTATAAAGAAACTCTATGGATCTACATTGCAATAATCAAACAGCGATTTATATCACTTAAAATCCAGTCTTCCATGGAAGAACAAAGGACATTCAGGTGGACTACCACTTTATATGAGAGAAATTCCAAGTTGGCATATCATCTCTCAAATAGGTCTCCTCAAAAGGACAAGTTGTAGACATTATCACCGAACCATTCACTCATAAAATCATGTTCACCATTTGCAGCAAGTTGGGCATCTACAATATTTTTTTACCCCCAACTTGAGGGGGAATGTTAGAAGGTGGGACCAAAACCACTGAGGTGGCATTGTGAGTCATCACTTGAGGAGGAATCTTCATGAGGTGGAAGATTTGGTAATCTTTCTTGATTAATGTAATTGATTGATGTAATTTATCTTCCTTGATTGTTGTAATTAGGGATCATAATTGATTGAGGAGTTTCCCTAAATATGTAATAGAAAAAGTATAAATAGGGGTCTTGGTTGAAGGGTTTCAATCAAATCTCTCTTCTCTTCTCCAAATTTATCCAAGCTCTCTTAGCCTAAAGGCTCTCTCCCTTTTCTCCCTTTTCTCTCTTTCTCTCTTCTTTACCCGAGTTCCTTCTCTTCTCCTCTTCTCCTCTTCTTCTTTCCCTCTCTTACTTTGCTTGAGGTTCTAATCATGGGGTACTAAATTCAATAGAAGTGATACTGATAGCATCAGTCAAGTCAAATAGAAGATATGTAATGAATTCAAGATAAAAGACTTGGGACTCCTTAAGTACTTTTTTGGTATTAAGGTTCTTCAGTCTAGGCATGATATTATTTTATCACAGAGAAAATATGTTCTTGGCTTGCTTAAAGAAATAGGAATGATGGGGTGTTGCCTTGCTAACACCCCTATGGATAGGGGGGTGGCATCAAACCGAGCCGGTTCATGAGTGGCTCAAGCTCGGCTCGATTCCGACTCAGTTCAATTTGATATACCTGGATCTCAAACCCAAGATATGCTCGTTTAAGTTAACGACTCCCCCTAATCCCCAAGGTTCGGTTCGAAAGCTCACAAGCCCGCTCGTTAACTTAATGAGCGGCCCGAGATTCGGGGGAGTCGGGACACGGGAGAAAGCACCGCGAGAACAAGGTTTCATCATGTCTTCCATTTCGTCTTTGGCACTGGCAGCACAATTTTCTCACATGAATCTGGGATTAGGGGTCAGAAACGTCATTCGTCAAGTGGTGATTCATCGGAAATGGGGGGTTTTGGTCTTCATATCCCTCATTCTCCCTCTTCGATTCCTCACTCTTTGTCTTTGTCGACTTCGATATCTTCATCTATGATTTCTTCATCTCTTATCTTCTTCCTCTTCGATTTCTTCATCCGAAGTTCTTCCTTGCCGACGAAAGTAAAGGTCCGACTGAAAGAGGTAAGTTGTTTTATCTTAATCTTCTGTTTTTTTTTTGTCGCCAACCTAACGCTTGATTTTTTATTTTTTTATCTTCTATATTCCATTATTTATCTTTGATAGGACGAACGCCTCCTGCTGGTGCTGTTTTAGGAGCTCCTTCCTACTCATTTCTCAAAGGTACTCTTGCCTCTCAGCCTCTTGATTTTTATGTTTTTAGCTACCGTTCTGTTGTGCTCTCTGTTTTATGTTTTAACTCACCACCTCTCTCTCACTCCTTAGATTTGGCACTATGCGTGTTTCATTCAACCTTTTCCCAGTAAATTAAATGGTTCAGAGAGCTCTTTCTCTAATCGTATTCTTTGAAGCTAAGATCCATCAAGACTTCGGTAAGAAACTCTCCCTTTTGTCTGAGTTTTATTTTTATTCCTATACTTTGGACTCTACTTTCTCTAAAATTTTCTAAAGTTAGTATCAAACCCATGATCTTTCTACATTAACCCCATGAAATCCTATTAATCTTTCTGAGAAGAGAAGACTAAGAGACAAAGTGAGATTGAGAAGAAAGAAGAGGGAAAGGAGATGTGTGTGCGTGTGAAAGAGAGAGAGAGAGAGAGGGAGAGATTAGAAAGGTGGATCTAGCACAAAGAGATCTCTTTACGTAATTTACTATTAAAAGATAGTAACTACAATGAACTAAAATACCCAAACTTACTTAAAGGTAAAAACAGTAATTGAAAAATAAATCATCCAAAAATAATAGAATAATGACTACCTGATATGATTTTTTTAGCGATATAAGAATGTTAAAGGTCAAGGGTATTTGGGTAATTCCATTTTAGGATATTGTGTTTTGAAGTTATAGTTAATGTAGAAACCTCCCTAAGGAGGTACATACAAGTTCCTACTTCAACAATTTTGATAATTTTGCTTTGTCTTTTCCTGTCAATGTCATTAAAGTGTTCCCCCTAGAATTGTTCATTTTCGTAGGCATTGTTCTCCTGATTGCTGATAAGTATCTTAAATTATATGTAGGATCTTTGTTGTTTGGATTGTTTTTTTCTTTATGTTTTTAATTTGTAATTTTGTTTTTTTGTAGAAGTAAGAATGTCAACACCTCCTCCTCAATTGACATCAATAATTAACACTAGTTCTAGTGTGGCCATAGATAGTGACTCAACTCCACTAGAGTCACTACCCTCTAGAACTATTAATGTAATAGAAGTGGGTCCAGATGAAAGCACCCTAAATGAGGATGAAGGTGACTCTACCTATACTTCAAAAAGACAAAAAATGTCTCATGTATGGTTGGAATTCAAAGAAGTCGCACTTAATGGTACAAAAAAGGCTCAATGTGTTCATTGTAAAATCTATTTGAGTGTTATTAGTAGTGGAGTGACCACACATATGAGTTGACATTTGAAATGTTGTCCTGGTAGAAAAGTGGTAATGAGAAAACAAAAAACCATAAACTTTCAACTAGTGGGAATGGGATCTAATGTTGATCAAAGTCCATCTGGACTTCCTTTTGTGGACTTTGGAGGCAAATATGATCAAGCTAAAATGAGAGTACTCATTGCTCATTAGATTCTTATGCATGAGCATCCATTCATGATAGTAGAAGAGGAGGGATTTAATTTTGTAATAAAGATGGAAAATATGAATTATGAGAAAATATCCCGTAAGGTCATTAAGAAGGAGTGTATGGAGGTGTACGAGGCAGAGAAAAAAAATTGAATTTTTATTAAAAGAGATTAACAAGATTAGTCTTATCACGAATCTTTTAAAGTCCCAAAATCAAAAGATTGAATGCATGGTTATTACTAGGCATTTTATTGACAGTAATTGGAAGCTACAAAAATGAGTCTTGAGTTTTGTGCATGTTCCTCCTCCTCGTCATGGCGTTGATATAGCATATGCTATCTACAAGTGTTTGAAAGATTGGGAAATCAAAAATAAAGTATTTAGTATCTCAATTGATAATGTTGCATATAATGATGTTTGAATGAGAGTTTTGAAAGAAGATTTTTCTAGAAAAAATAAATTGGTTTGTGGTGGGAAGTTATTTCATGTGCATTGTTGTGCTCATATTCTGAACTTATTAGTCCAAGATGGTCTTGTTCAGATTAAGGATATCATTGAGAATGTGCGTGAGAGTGTCAAATTCATAAATCTGTCTGATGCAAGACTTTGCATTTTTTATGAAATTGTACAACAACTAGAACTAGGTGAAAAGATGTTGCTTATTGATTGTCCAACTTTTTGGAACTCCACTTATAACATGTTGTCTTCTGCATTAAAATTCAAAGATGCATTCTCTAGATTTAAAGTTAGAGAACCAACTTATGATTGTTAGCCAAGTCTTGATGAATGAGAAAAGGTTGAAATGGTATGTGAGATTCTAGAAGTTTTTAATGTAGTTACTAACATAATTTCTAGGAGTGACTACCCTACTTCTAATTTGTACCTTAGTGAGGTATATACGGTAAAAGAAGTTCTGAATTTTCATTCTACAAACGAAAATGTTTTCATTAGGACAATGGTTAGTGGAATGAAAGAGAAATTTGAGAAGTATTGGGGTGAATGCAATTTATTGATGGTTGTTGCTTCAGTTTTGGATCCAAGGGTCAAATTAAGGTTGATCGAAATGTGTTTGCTAGAGATATATTCTGAGGAGGAAGCTACAATGAATATAAACTTAGTTCGACGCACCTTATATGAGATCTATGATGAATATGTATCTTATATAATGTGGATATCATAAATGAAGAGATCACTTCAAGTACTAGCTCTATGAGTGTTTCCACAAGTTGTAGGTCATATTCTTCATCAAGTTCAGGTTGGTCAAAGTTATTGACTTATGTGAAACAAGTGGAAGTAGTTAATTCACTAAAGTCAGAATTGGAAAATTATCTTGAAGAAAGTGTCTAAATTTGTGAGGAAACTTTACAATATGATTTTGATGTTTTAGAATGGTGGAAAGTGAATCATATGAAATTTCGGGTATTATCTAAGATGGCAGCAAACATCCTTATAATTCTCATATCCATAGTAGCTTCAGAGTCTACCTTTAGTGATTGTAGTAGAGTAATAGACTCATATCATTTTTCCTTTGCACCAAATACAGTTCAAGCTTTGATTTGTGGCAGTGATTGGGTTCGGGCTCTTCACAGTGTCAAGAAAAATCAAAAGGTGAATTTCTTTTGAATAATTATTTATTATGATATTTTTTTAGTATATTTTTTAGTTTTATTTATTAAAATTTTGTTTTATGATTACAGAGTCAGAAGAAGATTGTAGAGATAATGCTACCAGTTACATGATTTTTCATCTTTTTCTCATCATGGTAATTTTAATAATTTTAACTACATTAAATAACTAGTAGTGGAAGAGTATTTTTTTATCTGACAATAATAAGTTTTATTTTTTTATTTTTGTCAAAGGTGGAGATTTTGCTCATGCGGGGACGTATATTGTTTTCTAGCATTAAGAGAAACAACTATAGTTTATAAATTTATAATGGATTTATAGTTTTTATTTGGGTGATTGTAAATTGATATTGATATAGATATTGCATTTATTTTTGTTGTGTTTAATTATTGTATGGAGTTTATTCATAATATTATGCGTATGGAGTGTGTAGACTACTTTATGGAGGGTATGGAGTGTGTAGACAATTTTATGGAGTGTTAATGGAATGAATAGACAATTTTATGCAGGTATTATATACATAGATTATGCCCAATTTTATGTAGAGGTCATGCCCAATTTTATGTAAAATATATGCGTAACTTTATATACAATTTATTTGACATGTATTTTTTGAAAAGTTTTAAATGTATGTTGGAGCTCAAACTCGAGACATATATTTTTTGAAAAGTTTTAAATGTATGTTGGAGCTCAAACTCGAGTCATGTAGTTTTTGAAAAGTTTTAAATGAATGTTGAAGCTCGAGCTCGGCTCGAACTCAGTTAAAATTATTGGGCTCGAGCTCAATAACAATTTTAGGCTTGATGCTGGGTTCGGCTCGAACTCAAGTTCGAAATATTTAAATCAAGCTCAGCTCGAACATAAGCAGGTTCGGGCTCGACTCGGCTCGATGCCACCCCTACCTATGGAGACAAATACTAAATTATGCGCTGACTCGGGAGAAGAAGTTGATGTGGGCAAGTACTAGAGACTAGTTGGAAAACTTATTTATAGACCATATATTTGTGTTTGTAGTTAGTGTGGCTAGTCAATATATGTATAAAACTCAAATGTCTCATTGGCAGACATTGGAGAAGATTCTCAGGTACTTGAAAAGGCACCAGGACAAGGGCTTCTATATAAGCGTCAATGTCATTTCAAGGTTGAAAGTTTTGCTGATGCTAATTGGGATGGATCACCAGATGATAGAATATATACTTCAGGATATTGTACTCTAGTTGGAGGCAATTGTTACACGGAGGAGTAAAAAACAAAATGTGCTTGCAAGGTCCAGTGTAGAAGCATAATACAAAACCATGACACATGCAGTAAGCGAGATTCTATGGATTAAATCTCTTTAAGTAGAATTGGGATTCCACAAATAAGGCCTGATGGAACTTTATTGTGACAATGAAGTTAGATCCACATTGCCTCCAACCTAGTCTTCCATGAGAGAATTAAGCATATCGAGGTGGACTCTCATTTTGTAAGAGAAAAGTTGCAAGCATGGATTATGTCTTAAACATGTCTCAAATCATAGACAACTTGTTGATGTTATCATAAAGTCAATTTAACTCCAAGGTTTTGTCCACAACATGTACCAAACTGGGGATATACGATCTCTTTTAACCACCAGTTTGAGGGGGAGTATTAGAAGATACAGGCAAGTTTGGGTGTTAGTGTTATAATTATCTTATGTTTTTGTCTCTTCCTTACCTCCCAAAACTAAGTTGGCAAAATAATTTCTTTTTCAAATTTCTCGTTGTCTCTTCATTTTTCATTGATGAGAGCCTCTACAGGAAAAAATTGTGTGAAAATTTGTGAATCTTCCTGGTTTATTTCGGTGAGATACATACATGCAATACTGTTTAGACCCAAATCACACTGCGAAATGCATGCGTTTTTATATTTTTTAGGCCGTGATATAACTAAATAACATGGCCAAGGAAATTTAGACGGCGCCCTGCCGCGCGTAGATGAAGTGAGACTGGTGGAGATGTATAGCGCCCGAGGCCCCCAGCGCTTAAGCCGCGAAGGAAATTTAACCCTTTTGAAACGCATACGGGCCGATCGTTTTGGTTGCAACTGCTCAAGGTCTAGCGCACGCGATAATGGTAGTATGCTCGGTCTTCGGGTTCCCTAGGACATTTGCCCGTGTCAATCTTCTTCGGGTTTCCGTTCCCTCCTTGGAAAATGCTTTCATGAGCTGCTTTAGGAGGAGGAGCATTGCAATTTCTGCTCCATACCCCTTAAAATTTCCCTCCAAATACTATAGTGAGCTCATCGGTGCTCCTAGTTTCACTGCCCGGACGTCCCCTAGTGGTATATCCGGCCGAGTTATAGGCGCAGGAGACGATATGGTGGTTCTCGGCATCGAGACAAGCTGCGATGACACAGCTGCAGCAGTAGTAAGTTTACTGTTTGTCATGTTCGAGCCTCACGTTATAAATATAGCGGAAACATTTCCGGTATTAGCTTGTAGTTAATTGGTTTCTATCTCAATTGGTTTTGGGGTCAGGTAAGAAGCAACGGCGACATTCTTAGCCAAGTTGTGTCTTCTCAGGTGATTTCTGATTTATATGTCCAGAATTCAGTAACCGTATTTGCCTGTTATTATCTGTTTATGTCTTCTTTCCCTGGCATTCTTTTTTTTTTTTTTTTCTTCTGGGTGGAATGACAATTCTGATGCTTTTTCCTAAATTTGATCGGGTGAACTCCACTTCCTATTAGTTTTCAATCAACACCTCTAAAAGAGCTCAGTTCCATTAAAGCATTGAAAATATTTAAAAATTAGATGCTGGTTGTTCTTTTACATTTATACTTCTCTGAACATTTAGTTTGCCACTCTGTTAAGGCAGATTTGCTCGCACAATTTGGGGGAGTTGCTCCTAAAATGGCAGAAGAAGCTCACGCCCTAGTGATTGATCAGGTTTAACATTTTTATGTATTTTCATGAAGTCAAATAGTTAATATCTGTTTCATTTTTTATTCAGTTTAACTTTCCTGTTGAAGTCATGGGACCTGGGTTTGTATTTTATGCATTCAGGTTGTTCAACAAGCACTGGATGAAGCAAATGTTAAAGAGGGAGATCTTTCTGCCGTTGCTGTTACTATTGGTCCAGGCTTAAGTCTTTGTCTGCGAGGTATAAAAATCTAGCTATTTACACTTTTGCTATGGTGATGATTTGCTCACTAAATAATACTGAACCTGGGAGAAGTTTTAGATTTAGGTGAACCGAAATGAGTGAGGTTCTTTCCTGATCACTTGCATCTTCAGTTGTGTCAATTCTTAGCATGTCTACTCAAGATATGAAGATCTACCTAAGTGAGATTAAGTTTATGATCCTTTTATTTATTTTGTAGTTGGAGTCAGCAAGGCTCGGAAAATAGCTGGAAAATTCAGTCTACCATTTGTTGGAGTCCATCATATGGAAGCTCATGCTTTGGTTGCCAGGTAATCCTGTATTAGCTTGTGTATATCTGTGACATTTCCAATTTTTTGCTAGAGATTGTTTCGATGCATGGAAATATTCAAAAAATGGCTTTTGGAACATGGTCCTTCTCTTTTAAGATGTAGACCCTCAGTATTTGAGCAGAATCCTTTGAATGTTGTACTTTGTCACTGTGTAATTAGTTAAGTTGGAACATATATTTTGCACTGAACAACATCTTCAAAAGATGCATTTAGAAGAGAAGAATATTCCTACAGATTCAGGCGAAAAAAACAAAGACAGACCAGAGATAAATATTGTCAAAAAAACTACTACTAGACCTGTAGACTAGAAAATAATAAAGAGTCATCTTAGTTGGTCTCAACTGAATTCAGAAACCTTATAGTTCATCCGGTAAAATGGGTTCTGTTAATGCTAATTGATGCTCTGGCAAGATGTGGAGCTGATATATCAGAATCGGTTGTGAAGCTGAAAATTGGCATGGTTGAAACACTGATGAGATGACGACGACAATGATGATAGTGTGTATTTTGCACAGTAGGAATATCTGGATGGCTCAGGAGATGCTTGGCATAGGATTTTTTATTATTATTCAGAACTTTTAATCCGATTGCTTTTTTTTTTTTCTAAAAGCAAGTAAAGAAAACATATGATGCATATTCTGTGTGTGTGGTTTATTGAGACCACTAATAGATAAAAGCACCTGTAGAGTGCCAACTGAAGGACAAAAGACTAAGAGATGGATACTTGGTAAAATAAAATTTGAAGGATAGTTGCACTCACAATGTTCAAGGATTCTTTTGCCAGTGACCTAACTCTTGTTTCTTTTGCCATAGTAATTGAATTACCAGAGAGAAAAGGTATGGGAGTTCTATCTAACAAGAAAAAAAGAACTACATATGGTTCCTTTCTCAGTTAACAAGTGTAAACTGAATCTGCTTGAGAAGTTGCATGTGCTTAGTTGAGCATCTAATATTAGCTTCGGCTTCTATCCAGGCTAATGGAGAAGGATCTGCAATTTCCATTCTTAACTCTCCTGATTTCAGGTAATATATCTTTCTATCCTTATGAACCTATTTATCTAAAATCTAGTGGAGTAATTGAAGGGACGCTTTAACTATTGAATACCTGTGTGTTTGAGTTACAAACTCCACCTGTTTTCCCATCTAATCAATTTTCTTTTTTTTTTTTCTATTCTTTGAAATAGTGATTCTCATTATATTGAAGAATAAAGAATTAAAAAGAAATTGTGTTTCTCTTTGCTCCAAATGATATTGTCTCCATTTTTCAGAAAATAAGGCCACAGGGAGGGAGATACAAGGCCCTCCTTGATGTTCCTATTTGCCTTCGAGCCATAATGAACTGACGCCTTTTCTAATATTTGAAAATTTTGAATTAGATAGTCTTATTTGCTCATTCTAAATTCAAATATTTGTGGCCTAAAACCTTCCTTATTCTAGAATTTATCTTTTGAATAATTCTTTCCAAATTGGTCTAGTTGTGTTAAAAAGTAATTGCCTTGTATGAGAAGTCTATGTTTAGAAAGTTTCCATTATTATATTCCATCTCAAAACTTTCTTATTAGGGTTTTTTAAGTTTTCTTATTCATCATGTTCATAGAGGAATTATTTTTTTACTTCCCTCTTGAGTAAAACCTGATCACTTTTTATCCATCCATTGGTCTAAAGGTGCTTCAATCTTACTTAGAAGTATGAAGAGCTGCATTGTGCGCCTCTTTCCTTTTGAAGTATGTGATATGGTATCTTTTTATTCACATTCTTAATTCCTCAAAGTACTTTTTTCAATTTGTTTTTGTTAAAATCACTTCAGAGCAATGACTATAGACCCACTACCTAAAAAGTATAGGAATGTGCCCAACATCTAGCTTAAGTCTAGTTTTTTTATTCTTCACCCAAGAGGTGTTTTTTGTTTGAGCTACCCTTAGAAAGTGAGCAGTCTCTTTGTTGTGCCCTAAAGCTGGGCTATTTGTCCGCCGTTGAAATTGAGCGGAGTGTGTTTCAGACTGTGATCGTTTTAACTGGTATATGAAGTTTTGAGGTATGGCTAGGAGTGATTTTTCTTCTCTCACCATTATATTGTGCAAGTTGGGTCTCTTGGTAAAGAACAAAGAGATCCCCAACTTGAGGGGGAGAAGTACAAGAAGAAGTAGAATAAAGAGGTAACCAATGATAAAGAATTCCACGTGTTGTGGTAATCAAGTTTTGTGTGGCTAGAATATCCTCGTAAGGGGAAGACAAGATGAGAACAAGATGAAGATTACAAGCAAGATGTGAACAAGGATAAGATGAATCAAAGTAACACAATAAAAAAAAAAAAATTCAAGCCACACAAGATCAAAATTTCTTTTCAAGCACACAAGTTTCTTGACCAAGAATATTTGCAAGTGATGTTAGAAATATTAGCTTGAGGGGGAGTGTTAAGAGACACCCATGTGTGCAGGTGTGGCATGACAAGTAAATAAGGAGAATTTCCATAGAGATCACATAGAGTTGTAATTATACAAGCTGGTGTATGTCTTCTTATGTCTTTTTCCTTTTGAAGCATGTAGCCCTAAGGGCATTGTAGTCATTGTAAACACCTTCACACAACTATAAATACAGCCTCAAGGCATGGGGTAGAGATTTCAAGCCTCTTCCTCTTGGCTCAAATTCGTCCGTACACCTCTCTCTCTTTCCTCTTCCTTCTTTCCCTTGGTTTCTTCTCTCTTCTCTCCCAAAAGCTAGAATTCCTCTCTTCTCTCCTTCCCTTGAGATCTCTTGTATTTATATTCATGTCCCTAGAAATCAGCACTAGGTAAGCAAACTCTTTTACTAATACCTTTGCAAAACAGGGAGCCTCTCTCCAATTCCTATTGTATCCAGGAGAGCTCTCCTAAGATGCTCGTATCTTCTTATTCTTTTAATAATACCCGCACCATTCTACAAAAAAAAAAAAAAAATGGTACAAGCCACATCTAAAAGGTGTCAACATTTTCTTTTTAGTTATTGCATTCTACTATGGTATATGAACAAAAGTTTTTTGATGGATTATCTCACTTGAAGTACCCAATGTAGAGAATTTATAATTGAAAAGCCCATTATTTGACCGGAAAACATAAATAGGGAAGGACATCTCTATGGTGCTTGCCAAGTTGATATGTTTCACTCTCTCAAACAAAAAAAATGAACTGAAGGATGCCCCAAATGAAGATGCCATTGATAAGGAGAGTCTTAATATCTAAAGCTTTGTGATCTTGTTTGGAAATGTATCCTAGGTAGTACAGCCCTAGTTGATCACAACCCCTACCAATGACCTTCTTTCTTTGCAGGAAACTACACAAGATGAAGGAAAGTTTGAGCATTTGGTAATTTTCTCACTAATTCACTAGCTTCTTGGACACTAGAGTTAGTCATGCCCATTTCCTAATATCTCCTAGCATCTACAGAAATAATGATTTGTACAACCACTGTCGCCACACTTTCTCTCTCTGCATTCTCTACCATGTCTACCTCGATCTCCATGCTGACCTCTGATACCATCTTTTCCTGAGCCACTCCGAACGAGAAAATATGTCTGATTCTTTGTCTGAAATTGACTTTTAAGATGGTTTTCACCTCCTCAATTTCAACTCTTTCACTCCTAAAAATTTCATCCACATAAACAATTAGTATTACAACTCCTGATGAATGCCCAAAGACATATAGAAAGTGATCTTAGTGACTGCAACCAAATCAGTGATCAGTCTATTGAACCAATCAAACCCTGCCCTCTGGCTTTTCTTTAACCATAAATCACCTTATGCAGTTCACCTTTTCTGCTTGCAAATTTCCATTCGATATTAGAGCAGGTTTGCTAAGGGTTTGTGAGTCAACATGCACAAATAATGTTTGTTCTTCAATATTTCTAACGTTTGTATGTGGTAAAAGGTGTTTCTCAATTTCTGTCTCAATGTTTCATTCTCTTTCAAAAAGAACATAAGTCTGTTTTTCTATGTGATAAGTTTTGTTTTAGGCAGGTAATGCGTCTGGAAATTTCATTCATGTAGAGATAAATCCTGTTTCTGCTTAATCATTGTCTCTATGTCATATCTGCTCTTCCATCTTCACCTCGATTTTCATCTATCCCTTCTGCTTTTTTTTTCTCAAATCCCAAGTCAAGATAATGATGAGTCCAAACCATTAGCAGCCGCATATTCAAATATTTTAGACAGCTGCTGAATCATATAAATATCCTGTCTCTTTGGTTTATCTTGTTCACTCTTGCTTTCATAGCAAGTTCGCCCCAACACCAAAACATAATCTACTATTGGATAGTGTTGGACGAAAGAGTCAGTAAGAACCAAAGTTCTTTTGGGTGACTAGTGATTGGATTGCTGTTATGATGTTTGACGAGGAGTTGGCGTCTTGTTTAGTTGGGTTGACTTCAAATAGAACTATGTCAAGGATGAAGAGGACCCTCTCGACCACATGAAGCCATGTGAAGGATGGACTGGAGACAAAAATCAAGAATGTAATTCCAAAAAAAGTCGAAGTGGAAAATTGTCTGTACGCTTGATCTGGTGTCTTGATGGAGACTTTTCTAGCTTCGGACTCAAGCACGAAGCGGTAGAGGATCAATCGAAGCTACTTCTTGGTCTAGATTCGAATCACTAGAAAAAGAAAGTGAAGCGATTACGTGAGAATTTCTTGATCAAAGCCTTAGAAATCAAAGGAGCATTGTTTCCTCTTATCAATGTCAAAAGTCTGTCCATCCTAAACATTGTCCAATCACTTGGTTAATTCTTTGCGAACCATAGGTGTTATAGTCTTTCAGTAGTCCCCTATGGATGAAGGCTGAATCCTCATCAACCAAGAAGATTGGATTGTTTGACAAGAACCTTTTTGAGTTAGGTCTGTCAGGTCCCAAAGCAGTGATGTAGGCATAAAATCCTTCTTCCTCTCTTACTAACTCAAGCCAATATTTAATGTACTAGCCAGACAAAGGTGTCATCGATCCAGATTGTGACTATTGAACCCATCTATGCCTCTTTCCTAATCTGCTGTTTTTCAATGGAGTACGAAATCAGACTTATGCTATTTTTCTTCGGTATGAAAGACACAAAGAATTGGGTGTGGTTTGATCTATTTGGTACTCTTCCTATAGATAGTTCATGGCCAAGGCAGAACCTGCAGATTTTGTTCTCATCTATAAGACTTTGATAGATTATAAGAAGAGACAAGAAATAGATTTCTTTGGAGAGATTTATGGGGTTTCCGTATGTTCAGTCCTTAGTTCTAATGACGTTCCAGTACTTGCCCATATAAAGCTTATACTGAGGTTTGTCTACATGAATGGAACTATGGTGATTTAGTGGTATGATCCCTAGCCATGGATCGAGTAACTCGGTGTGGGATTGGTGAATCCAGCACTATAAGGGTTGAGAAACCCTTGCTGCTCTCGGACAGGAGAGGGATTGGCCTGGCTGGTCACTGCTGAGGAGATTAGGACGCTCCTTGCTTCTTGCTGCTGCTCACAGCTAGGGATCCCTAACCCTGCTGCTCGCTGGACTAGTGGCTGAAGCACCTCTCTTTTGGGTTGCTCTCGATAGAGGGCTGGAAAGCCCCTACCTTTGCTTGGAAAGAGAGAGAGAAACCCTCTCTTACTGCTGTGGACGAAAGAGAGGCTATAGCCTCTGGTTGAGCTCGGAAAAAGGGAAAGACTTCTCCCCTTGGTTTTGGTAAGAACAAGATTAACAGAAATCAAGAGAGAAATAAGAAAATCAGATTCAAGAGAGTACCTGTACCTGGAGCTCGTCAAGGAGAACTCCAAACCCTATTTAACCTAATTCAATGTTTGCTTTTCTTCTAGTCCTTGACCCTCTAAATAGGGTTTGACGTCATTAGAGTTTAGGGCTTAAAAATGACAATTCTGCCCCTTGCGGGTAGCGGCATGTACCCTTACATACTTAATGAAAAACTATACTTAAAAGCAATATAAAATATGAAAGTAAAAGTAATTAATTCAGTGAGTCATTGACGCCTCCTTTGGGTGACTCGGTTAGCTATTGAGTCCTCAACATTTAGTTCTCTGATCAATTTGATGGTCGATGTGATAGTCCATACATTGGTTAGTTTCTCGGTCAATTGCATGGTTTAATTTTGTGATCCAATGTCCTAGTTCAATTCTGTGGTTAATCTTTTGTTTAAATTTGATGGTCAATTTTGTTGTCAGGTTTAATGGTTAAATTTTGGTGTCTCTTGTACATCATCTTACATGGTATCTTAATCTCCTTTGGATTCACTTCTACCTATCACCCATTCTATTCTGAATTGGGAAGTGGACTCTTTGTTATTTGATGAGATCAATTTATTGTGTTTTGTTGGAACTCTTTGTTTTTGTTCGAACACCTACTTTCTGGTTTGAACTTAGTGCGAGAAAAATTTTCTCGTGCTTTGGGACACAATCTCTTAGGTGGAGTTCCTTGGGTTGGTTTTCTTATTAGTGTATATGGTTGATTTGCCCTTAGTGACATATTGGGTGCCTTGAAAGTGGGTGGTTTTCTACTCATTAAATGTTTTTGGCTCAATGTTTTTGACCTAATATGGGTTGTCTTTGCTTGAAAGTTTTATTTTTGTTGAAATTTTTCCTACTTAGTGTTCTAATTTTACGTACTTAGTGATTGTTATCATTACTTTGTGTTCGAAATCATATAGTGTATCAATTTCATATTTTCTTATTGGTATAATCCATATATCTTCTACCCTTTCCATGGGTTGCACCCTCTAGTTAGTGATGTGGCCCCTGTAGAGAAGAAGTAGATTGGAAGAAGAAGAGGAGGAAGAAGAAGAAGAGAGGAAGAATAAGGAGGGAGTCGAGCAATTGGGGGGAAAAGAAGATTACTCAAATTCTCCGTGTATTCAATATCAAACATTACGAGCTTAAATATAATAAAAAACCCTAATTGATAATTCAAAATGATGAAAATGCCCCTAACAAATGAAATAATTACTCATAACGACAATACAAAATATAAATAATAAAATTACAAAATAACATCTAATTAGTCTTAAATGACTTACTACCCAACGACAACGTGGTGGGTCCCGTCATTGTCCGATGTCTTCCGGTGTAGACTAGTGTAATCGGTAGTACACGAGTGGTGTCCTCACCAACTCTTTCTGGTGTGGAGAAAACTCGACCCTATGGGACTTCTGATGACTCTGATAGTACTCCAACAAATCAGGGTCTAGTTGCTATAATGTCTCTTGTAATCCATGTGCAATTGGAATCCGATCGCCCTGTTCATCGTAAAGATAACTTGTTCATACAAAGTAGCATCAATATGTTCTTTATGTGTTGGTGTTATGGTACTGGAATAGGATCCAAAGGGGTATCAAACGAGGGAGTAGGGGGCCGATTATGATGGATTCCCACTCTTGACTCTGAAGAGGAATCTAGAAGCCTCTCTTCCTCAGAAGTAACTCAGAGATACGCCCTTCAAGGGCAAATGCAGTCCTTCGCTCATAGTGAGCTCGTGCACTGGAAGCAGCGTGCAAGATTTAAATGGCTCGTTGAGGGGGATGCCAATACTAAATTCTTCCATGCAGTCGCCTCTACTCAGAGAAGAGCCAACCGCATCACCGTGCTCAGCGTCAATGGTGAGAGTACCTCAGATCGATCCCTTATTTCATACTCAATGGTGAATTTTTTTGCAGAATTATACTCTGATGGCCAGCTAGTTCGCCCTTTCTTCGAAAGAGTTCATCTCCAGGCTATTCCTTCGGTTGCAGCTAGTCTCATCAAGCTCCCTTTCTCCAGTAAGGAAATTGAAAAAAGCAGCATTGGGTCTTCCTTTGGATCGTGCTCTGGGTCCGGATGGTTTCAATGGGGAATTCTATCGCCGATGTTGGCCCTTCATCAGAGACGACATTGCTTGCATGGTCCACTCGTTATCAGCATGACATCAGATATAGGAGCATCAGAGCTTCATTTATTGCCCTCATCCCTAAAAAAGAAGGGGCATAAATTCCATCTGACTTCCGGCCGATCAGCCTCACCACCAGTGCTTGCGCGCCTCCTTGCCAATCGCCTCAGGGCGGTTCTCCCTATTGCAATTCATCATGACCAAAGTGCTTTTATCAAGGGAAGAAATATATTAGACTTGGCCATGGCATGTCACGAGCTCGTCCACCATTTTAAGACTTTAAAGCTTACCAGATTCATCCTAATGCTTGATTTTGAGAAAGCCTTTGACAAGAGTTAATTGGAAGCTTCTAGACACTCTCCTGGGGAAGATGGGATTCGGGTAAAAATGGCGCTTTTGGATTCAAAGTTGCATCTCCGCTGCAAGCTACTCCATTCTTCTCAACGGAATGGCATGCGGTTATTGTAAGGGATCTAGGGGAATCAGGCAGGGAGACCCCCTTTCCCCTTTGCTCTTCAATGTGGCAGCGGAATACCTATCATCTTTGATCTATTCGGCCAAAAACCTGGGTTGGATCCTCCCCACGACGGACTATGCAGCTTTTGATGTGCCGATCCTTCAGTTTGCAGACGATACAATTTGCTTTGGGGTTGGTACTATGGATCAGATTCGAAAACTGCATGCTGTATTGGGACTATTTGAATTGGCTTCTGTTCAGGACATTAACTGGAAGAAAACCACCCTCCTTGGCTATCATATTGACTCTCCTGTGCTTCAGGGAATAGCTGAATATTTGGGGTGCTCTGTGGAAAATTTGCCGACTACATATCTTGGACTACCACTCTTTGACTCTTGGCCTTTGGCGACGCTGTGGTTCTCACTTATTGAGAAATTTGAGAAGAGACTAGCTACTTGGAGGGGCAAGCTTTTATCTATGGCTGGGGGGCTCACTCTCCTCAAGTCTTGTTTCGTAGGACTACCAAACTATTTATTATCATTCATACACTGTCCTGCCTCAGTTTGCAACAGGATTGATGCCATCCGTCGATGCTTTCTCTGGAGAGGATCAGACACCTTTAGAAACCATTTGGTGAATCGGAAGGATATTTGCATGCCCCGAAATCGGGGTGGTTTAGGCATACGGCCTACGAAGGAGATGAACAATGCCCTTTTGCTCAAATGGATATGGAACTTCAACATCAAGCATAACAGCCTATGGGGTGATATGGTCAGGTTCTATCTTCAACCTTTGGGTGCCTGGTGGAGGTAGGATGACGCTACTCGGCTCCTATCCCCGATATGGAAATCAATTCAAAAGTTCCTCTCAACTTAGAGATGCAACTTCCTTTCACACAGGAAATGGAAGGACCCTCCTCTTTTGGTCGGATGAATGATGTGGCCCCCGCCCCCTCTCTGAGGATTTCCCGGGGCTCTATAGGGTGGCGAGGGATCTCTCTTGCTCAGTGGTTGATTCCTGGAGAGATCGCTCATGGAGTCTTACATTTTGTCGGGGATTAAATGACAAGGAAACTACTGCTGTTTGCTCTCTCCTCTCCAGGCTCAACAGCACTACTATTCGTGAGCATGCAGTTGATAAACTGATATGGAATCCCAGCATTAATGGCCGATTCACAGTTGCATCCGCCTACTCTCACATTAGAAAACAAGATTACAATATGCATGAGCACAAGGCAAACCTGGCATGGAAGCTCTCAGTGCCTAATAAAATCAAATTCTTCGTGTGGACGACCATCGGGGAACAAATCCTCACCTCTGACAACCTCCGTAAAAGAGGTTACACCGCCCCCGATCACACTTTTCCCCTTTGTGGTGTGTGCAATGAGATATTCCAGCATGTTCTCTTACATTGCGACTTTTCATGGCAAGTCTGGATGGAGATATTTCAGAAGATTGATCTCCAAATGAGGCTACATCAGGACCTTTTTGGCACCTTTGAGATGGTTATGGGGATGCGCCTTCCTAAGCTGGGCAAGATAATTCTCTTGGCATGCCTTGCGCATGTCCCATGGTGTATATGACTAGAGCGAAACAACCGGAGATTCAATTCCAGGGCTAACAACCCGGATAATATAGCTTCTTAGACAGTGGGCCTTATCTCGAGCTAGCTACATTCTAGGAAGGGGTTTGCTTCTCTATCGGGCATCTCCCTTCGAGAAAATTGGGGTTTGATAGTGCACATGGTGGGCCCTCGTAGGAATCCGGTTATGGCTACCTGGGATCCTCCCCCTTATGACTACATCAAACTCAATTTTGATGGCAGTGCTTTAGGTTGTCCTGGGCTAGTTGGAGCTGGCAGTGGAGACCCTATTTTATCCTATGCAGGGCTGGTGGGTATCGTTGATTCAAATATTGCTAAAGTGAGTGCTCTTCTGTTTGGCCTCCAAATCTTTAAAGAGCGGCTCCATGGTAAGCTGATTATTGAAGGCGATTCAAAGACTGTCATCAGCTGGTGTTCAAAAGAAAGCTCTCCTCCTTGGCGCCACTGGCCAATCATTGATTGTATTGCTGACATTGTGTCATCCATTTATTGTAATGGGAACCTCGTTCCTAGATCATCCAATTATTTGGCTGATAAATTGGCAAAATTCAGAACCTCCCAGCAATCTCTCATTGTTTGGGAAGGCTTCCCCTCGTGTAATTAGCTCGTTTGAGCTCTCATAATAAAATTCAGCATCATTTAAAAAAAAAAACATTCTGACCTACCCTTTTCAGCACTTTAAAAGGTCCTGCACTATGAACTTGCAATTTTTTAACAAATTCCGTAGGAAACTGCTTATGCCGAATCTGAACCATGACAATAGTCACCCACATTAAATTCGTTTATCATGTTTATGCATATCGACCTGAAGTTTGTATTGGGCATTACTTGCTTGGATGCGTTTAGTGATTTTGACATGCAGGTCTTGAACCCTACGTGCAAATGCTATGGTGGACTCTGAAACCCTAGCATGAAGTGACATGGGTATGAGGTCCAAAGGTTTCCTAGGCTGATAACAATAGACAACTTAAAATGTACTCATGCCAATGGATCTATTGACCGAGTTGTTGTAGGCAAATTGGGCTGTTGGGAGAATTAAATCCCAATTGCAGTGGTGATCTCCTACGAGGCAGTGAAGGAGTTTTGCCAAGCTTCAGTTAACGACTTTAGTTTGACCATTAGTTTGGGGGTGGTAGGCAATATAGAATTTTTATTTGGTACCAATTAAATGCTAAAGAATTTTCTAGAAACAACTCATAAAGCGGACATCCCTATTAGAAATAATGGTCTGAGGTAGGCCATATAGCTTGACGATCTAGTCAAAGAAAAGTTTAGTGACTTTGGAGGTGTCGGAAGTTTTAGTACAAGGGATAGAATAAGCCATTTTAGAAAAAAGGTCCGCCATGACGAAGATGGAGTCATGTTTCCAAAAGGTATGTAAAAGGTCTAAGACGAAGTCTACGCTGAGGTCTTGCCAAGCGTATGTAGGGACTGTTACGGGAATATACAACCCCGTGTTTTGTTTGTTGTGTTTGCCCAACTGGCATGTCCAACACTGTCCTACTAACTTGGAAACATCCCTTTTTAAACTAGGCCAGTAAAATCGACACTACCTCCGTGATGATTTTATTGCACCGAACTGTCCACTAAGTCCTCCTACATGAGTTTCCCAAATAAAGAAGTCCCGTTTTGACATATAGGGAACACAACTTGTTGGACCGAAATAAGTAATCATTCTAGATGTGATAGTCATTGATTGTGCTATGCGGTCCTTCCCTCAATTCAATCTAAATGCCACTGAAGTCGGGACATGAGGCGTACTCGTATATGAGTTTCTCAAAGCTAGTAACCTGAATGCTCATGCTTGACAACGGGCTAGTTCTGCGACTTAGGGCATCATCCACCTGATTCTCACTGCCTGATTTATCTTGACCCATCGACCATGCCTATGGTTGAGTTTCTTCTAGGAGTTGAGATAACAAAGGGTCTTGTGGTCGGAGCATAGGACAAATTTTTGCGGAAGTAGATAGTGATGCCAATATTGTAGAGCTTGAATGACCACAAAAAATTCTTTATCATAGGTTGAGTACTTTTGTTTGGCAGCGTTAAGTTTTTCATTGAAATACGTAACTAAATGTCGCTCCTGACTGAGTAGTACTCCTATACCTATGTCTGACGCATCACATTCTACCTCAAACACCTTAGAGAAGTCAGGTAATCTCATAACAGGTGCCTCTGTCATATGTTTCTTGATTTCTTGAAAAGCACGAGAGGCAGATTTCGACCACAAGAAACCTCCTTTCTTCATGCAATCTGTGATTGGAGAAATGTTGTTGATTCTTTTAATAAATTGTCGGTAGAAAGTGGCAAGACCATGAAAACTATGAACCTCGTGGAGAGTAGATGGTTCTGGCCACTCGACGATAGCTCTCACTTTCTAGGGTTCAGTAGTAATGCCAACAGAAGTTACCACAAAACCCAAGAAAATCACTTGATCAGTCAGGAAGGAACATTTCTGGTGATTGGCACAAAGCTTTTCCTTCCAGAGTGTAGCAAACTTGGCGGAGATGATCAAGGTGTTGGTCTTTGGTCTTGTTTTAAAATGAGGATATCATCAAAATAGACCACCATGAACTTGCCAAGGAACGGTCGAAACACCTGTGTCATCATGCGCTAAAGGTGCTAGGTGCATTCGATTGTCCGAATGGCATGACCATCCATTCATACAACCCATCTTTTGCTTTGAAGGCTGTCTTCCATTCATCGCCCGGGCGGGTCCGAATTTGATGGTACTCGCTTTTGAGGTCTATCTTTGAAAATATAGTGGCACCCATCAACATATCTATCATATCATCCAATTGAAGAATTGTGAACTGATATTTCACGGTGATTTTATTGATGGCCCTAGTGTCCACACACATTCACCAGGTGCCTCTTTGGTGTGAGTAGGGCCAATAATGCACAAGAACTGAAGCTCTCCCCGATGAATCCATTTTGGAGGAGCTCATTCATCTGCTGCTGTAATTCTCCAAGCTCAACAGGATTTATCTGAGAATGCGTAGGTTTGGCAATGTAGCTCTCGACACTAAATCTATGGTGTGCTGGATGTCACACAGAGGTGGCAGTATATCTGGAAGCTCCTTGGGAAAGACATCTTGGAATTCCTGTAAAATGGATTCAACCTCTAGTGGGAATCGATTGAGGAATTCACCGGTGCCTTGCGGGCTACCACTGCAAAAACTACAGACTCCTGCAATATTTCATGTTCCAAATCCTTGGGACAATGAAATGCAAGGTTTTCTTTTGGGAGCTCGATTGTGCTTAACCCTGCGTAACAGGTTTTGGTGGCAATGGTTTAAGGTGGATGGTTTTTCCTTTGCACAAGGAGCAAATATTAGAGCGCCCATAAATGGCAACATCTCGATCATACAACTACCAAAATGATATGACCTACATCCATAGTAAATTACATCACACCAGATATTTTCCTTGTATTCGAGGAATTGAATGGAAACGAGACACCTACCCTCGACTGAAATGGAAGTGTCATCAACCAACAAAACTCAATAAGGTTTGGGATGTGGAATTTTTTTAAGGCCAAGGTGGGTAATAGTGTGGGATGAGATAACATTGATGCAACTGTGTTAAGTACCTAGCCAATACTACCCAAAAGACCGGCCTGGTAGGTAGCTGAAAACCAAATACTTGACCTAGGACCATAACATCACATCCCACCTTCACAAGCCGACGTCCACGGCGGCCCACTTGCGACGGGCCAGTGCCCACTCTAGCGACTAGCCCACGCACACGCAGCTACCAAGTCTGGCTCTAGGTTACCCCCTCCGCTAGGTCGCCCCCTCCACAGTTTGCTCACGCCAAGATTTGAACTCGCGATGTGGGAGCCCGCTCTGATACCAAATGTTAAGTACCTAGCCAATACTATCCAAAAAATCGGCTTGGTAGGTAGCGGAAAGCCAAGTACTTGACCCAGGACCATAACAAACTGTCACTATCAATGATGACTGTGCAACTCTTATCTCCACGCTTGATATAAGTATGAAACATAGTAATCCAACGGCAGTCGTCAAACTCCTTGGGCTAAGTCAATGCACATCAGACAACATTCAGTTTGTGGGCAGGAGTGTGAGTGGGCTTGACACAATTCAAAGTGGTTGTGCTTTCTTCACATGTCTTATCTAAGAGATCAAAGTTGGCGGGGTCGGGCTCGTACTCCACATTTTCCTGGTCTTCCTATGAATACTTCTGATCCTTGAGGAGAAGGGCTTGAGTGCTACAATTGGACACGATGTGCCCAAATCCTTGACACTTGTGACACCAAATCCTCGAATTGAATTTTGATTCCTCTTTCCTTGCCCCTGATGTAGAGAGGTCCAAATTGCGATTCAGTCTTTGAGGGGGATCCCCTAGAATTGACTTTCTTGGAACTTGAGGACTAACGGTGGGAGGCCCTAAAGGTGATGTACGAGTGTCTGATCCACGTGTTGGCTGAAACTTGGAGGTTAACTTGTAATTATGGGCAAGTGCGTAAGCATCCTCCATTGTTGTGACACCTCAAAGCATCATCTCTTGCCGAAGGTGGTTATTCAAGCCCTTTTGGAACTTGCTCAAAGTGATCACCTCATCTTCCATGTTAGAACACCGTATTTGAAACTCATCAAATTGAGCAATGTACTTGGTGTCCGACTTATTTCCCTACCTAAGATTATGCCACTAGTCTAGAAGAGTGCTTCTATAGGAGGGGGGAAATAAGTCCTTAGTTTTTGGTTCTACATGTTTTATCCAATTGGATGTCTCAAAGTCGTCTATGATTCAGGGGGAGGTGGAAGAAATTGAATTTGAAGGATCTATAGTTTCTATTATGTTCAATAATTGGATATCTCAAAGTCGTCTATGATTCAGGGAGAGGTGGAAGAAATTGAATTTGAAGGATCTATAGTTTCTATTAATTTCAAGCGAGAATCATTGGCATTTAGTCGGCAGCTTGAAGGGGGGGGGGGGAGTATAAGTCTATTGGTGCTAGTGCAGCTTAGTCCAAGATCCATTTTATAGTCGGAAGCTTAAGAATTGAAGCTACAAAGAAGTCAAAGACCACATAAAGGCTACAAGGCAATGACAAACTACAAATTTTGGAGACCAATTTGGTGTACTGTTTTATATTGGGCAACAATCTGAGACATATTTTGTAACAAGCTGAACCTATGAGTTCCAGCTTCAGAGAGAGATTGGATAAAACGGCCAAAAGATGTTTCCATGCCTCCAAGGAAGCCTGCAGAATGACTTGCACCAACAAATCATTTAACTGAGAGTTGCCCTTAATCTCGAAAGGCTTTGAGAAGTGAGAATGATAAGGCTTCAGCCACGGCAAGACAGCAAACACTCCACCGAGTTTGAGTCTGAATAGCCACGAGGCTCAGAGAGAAAGAGTGCAAAGGGACCGTCCAGCCTTCGAAGACACATCCAAAACGTGACACTCCTGGGTTACCTTTCATAACCATCCAACAATGACCTGGCTGGTATCAGCTTCCCAATTGTAGTTCTAGGAGGAGAGTCATCCCTAAGTTTTTTTGTATCTCTTTTGGCTCCCTAAAACATCCAAAACAATCAAGACCAGTTCAAGTAATTCTTTCCTTTCAAATCAATGAAGTTATTTGATTGAAATTAGAATCCTTGTTATCAGAACTCCTAGCAATCTTACTGAGAGTAATTACTTCACCCTGATCTGATATCTTCTCAATCAACTAACAGTATCAAGTTTGCCAGACTATATACCACAAACATGGGCAGAGGCTATCTATGGAAACTGATCTCCTTTAATCAATCTGAATTCCAACCCACAAACCAAGTCTAATCATACCAGATCAGCATGACCAGAATACAGGCAGCCCACTCTTAATAATTCAAATCTTATTACTAGCACCTTAGCGTTCTCTGAAATCAGCAAAGGAATTGTTGAATTCCCAAACAACCAGCAGTGTTTTATCAAATTCAATAACATATGGGAGAACACTGGACACCACTTCTCTAGGGCCTCAGAGGCATTCAATTGAGACAACTTAACAAAAATGGATATCAATCCAGCAAAGCTGGAGAGTCTGTGCAGATTTGAGGTGGTCTAGGATACCACACAACACCCTTCTGGGACGCAAAACATGAAGTAAACTGTTTAAGCAACATTAACAGTCATAAACCAATAGGTTATGGCACAGAAAAGAAGGAAAATCTCACTTAAGTCGACCAGCAGCAGAAAAGTTGAAACTTACCTTCAGGAAGGTGAGGTAGATCTAGGAGAGGAGAACAAAAATCAATTAAACTCCCGCGCCTTGGATTTTGGTGCTTTGATACCATGTGAAATCTTGATTTTAAAGAGATTAGAAGAGGAGAGAGAGAGAGTCTTAAAAAAAAAGAGTAGAGAGAGGATAGGAGAGGAGAAGAAGACTTTGGTAACTGCCATCAAGCAGGGCAGTCTCGTTAGATGCTAATGACAGCTTCTAACCTTATTTTATTAAACAGTAAAGTGAAACATAACATAAAGACATAGATACCTCTCTTCCCCCTAGATGCAGGAAAAACATAAAACAATTACTGTTTAAGCTTACAAAAAGATGGAAAAGCTCTACCCACTCAACTTATGCCTGCCAGAAGAGGGTACACCACCAAACACACTGAAGCTAGAATTTTACCCCTGTACTTTCTGACATACTGCAAGACAGTAAACCATCATTATTACCTCCTTGATATTATAGAATTCGCTCTCTGATCCACCTCAGAGTTTAAAAATGTTATTTTTATTGTATTTTTTCTGCAGGCGGACACAATCTCCTTATTCTAGCCCATGATCTTGGTCATTATGTACAACTTGGTACTACAATAGATGATGCAATCGGTGAAGCCTATGACAAGATAGCTAGATGGCTTGGCCTTGATATGAGAAAAGGTGGTGGAGCTGCATTGGAAGCACTGGCTCACGAAGGAAATGCCGATTCGATCAAGTTCTCGGTAGAATTCCAATTTAAATTTTTTTTGCTTAGTTTGTTATTCTTGTTGTTTTGTTAAATTGTTGGTAGTTGATTCTTAGGCTGAAGAGGTTGCATCTCTAATCCTAACATGTGGTATGTATTTATTAAGTTGGATTTTTGCATTTTCACTTCATAGGTCCCAATGAAACAACATAAGGACTGCAATTTCTCTTATGCGGGACTCAAGACTCAAGTGAGATTGGCTATCCAATCCCATAATATGTAAGTAAACATCTCGAGCATCACAATTTCAGTTGGAAGCTAGGATTTCAATTAGTTAGGAGGCATTGACATGTTTGGTCTTCAGAAACACAGCAATTCCCATCTCTTCTGCAAATCCTCAAGAAAGAAGTTTACGAGCAGATATTGCTGCCTCTTTTCAGGTTTTATCGAAAGTTTTATTCACAGTATAAACTCTGCTTCTAGGCATGTAAAGTTGGGATATTTACCAATAAGGAATTTAATTATCCTTTCTCCTTGGATGAACATTGCATACAGAGAGTTGCAGTTTTCCATTTAGAGGAAAGATGTGAACGGGCAATTGAATGGGCACTAGAAATTGAACCTTCCATTAAATGTTTAGTAAGTAAATTTCTTTAATTTTTATCATGCTTTTATGATTTCTTAGAACTGAGAATTGTTCTTTCCTATATCTGATGTGCTCTGCTTGCGTTCCTTTCTATAGGTAGTTTCAGGAGGGGTTGCATCTAATAAGTATGTTAGGGCCCGTCTTGACCATGTGGTAAGGAAGAATGGTCTGAAACTTGTTTGCCCTCCTCCAAGCCTTTGTACAGACAATGGTAGGTGAATTTTCTGTTCAGATCCGACATATTGACAAAAATTGCTGCATATAAATACTAACTCTGTCATAAAAACACCTATTTTCACATAGATAGATTACTATGAGATAGGGTCAATAGGAGAAGAGGCTATTTGCTGAAAGGAGTTAAGACTCCACTTCAGGGTGCTTCCTGGGATTGTTCCAGAGTGGAAACATCAATGTGAAACTTCTACATGCTTTACACATTTAACCATGTTAGACACAAGGCATGAAAACAGCTTGTATCAATGTTGCACAGCTGATAAGCCACGCACCAAAGAAATATCAAAGAAAAATTGGAAACTTTAATATTGACGCACACAGTGAGGTGTTAGGATTCCTAGTAGGTTTCTACGATTTAATCCTTTATGTTATTTGGTAATATGATTGAGTGGGTTAATTAGAGAGAAAAGAGATCTATGTTGACTGAAATAAGTCTGGGCATATTTCTGTCTTCAAGGGGCATAGCCGTAGGGGTGGCATCGAGCCAAGCCAAGCTCAAACCTGCATATGTTCAAGCTTGGTTTGATCTGAATACTTCCAAGTCAAGGTTGAGCTCGAGCTCAGCTTCAAGCCTAAAATTGGAATCGAGCTTGAACCCAAAAATTTTAACTGAGTTTGAGCTCGAGCTCGGCTGGGTTCGAGCCCCAACTTACATTTAAAACTTCAAAAATAAAAAAATTACAAATATAAATAAAGAGAATATTGTGATGACCTTGGTACCATTGAACTATAAGGTATCATAGAGGAGTCCAAGACTTTGCAATGGAGCATACTAATGTATGACAACCAGCTTAATGGACCTAAAAGAAAGAGCAAAGACCTCCATCAATAGTGTATATTCCATTGGCAACCAACAACATTAGATGTTGAGGGACCCAAAAGGGCTGACGACCGATCGTCTTTGAGGTTTGAGGTAATAAGCAACTATCGACCCACTAAAGAGGGAATTGACGAGAGCAATTAGAGTAAAGGGATTTTATACGATCCATCTATGCTAATAAGTCAGCTCTCGAGCTAAAAAGCCGAGCTTGAACGGTTTGTGAGCCGGTTTGGCTTGGTGCCACCCCCAGGCCGCATAGGTAGGAGTGGCAAAACCTGATCTGAACTGGTCACTTTGACTAAAGCTAACCCATTATTTGAGCCAAACCTGATCCAATTTATAAATGGGTCAGGTTTGGGTTCTTATACCTGACCAATTAATGACTAAGTCAGGTTCGGGTTTGACTCTGGGATCTGAACCTAATCCAAGTTATAAATGGTTCAGATTCTGGTTTGTGTATCTGGCCCAATTAATACTTGGATTGGGTTAGGTTTAACACCGGGGCCCTATGCGTCCTGTTTAATTGCTTAAAATAGCAAGAACTAGACCAAACTAGATTGAACCTTTGGTTCATATAATGTTTTACCACTAAAAGCAATTTGTCTGTCAATAAATGTTTTTCTTGGAGATTGCGCAATTACCCTGAAGATGTTGCAGGCTCTGAAAGGCGTAAGGAGAAGGAAAATAATGGAAAAGAAGAAGGAGAATTGAATAAGAACACACCTGTATGAGTCGTAGATAGCTCTGATACCATGTAAAGTGATAAAAGATTAGGCTTGAAGAGAACCAAGAGAGAAAGAAGAGCAAGAAGAAAACTATGTGAACTTCCAATTATAGTAAATCAGAAAATTAGGTCTAAAGTTTACCATTCTCCTCTTAAATACAATTATTAGGACTAAAGACAGTATTGCCCTTAAACAACTAAAGCAACTAACACCACTTTAAGTGGTCTGACTGATCTACTCTTCATGAAACATAATAAAAAAAAATTCAGTTATAGTTATATTAACTTTCACCACTCAACAGGTCCCAACTACTTCAGGCTCACATTTTTTATCCTTGTGGGAGTCTGTGGTCTGGATTCCATATTGAGCACAACACTAATTTTGAATCTAGAGGCTCCTTTTGTCTTCCTCAAAGTCCCCTATACTAATATGTTGGGCTTCCAAAAATTTTCTACTATTTCTCCAATCATTTGTTTCTTCATTGGCTTAAGAGCAAAGATTGAATACCCACTATCTGCAGTAGTATTTTATGACTTGTTTTCTCTAAGTCATAATCTTATGATTGTTTCTGCCATAGGAGTGCGTCTAACTAAAGTTGATGAGCTTGAACTTCTTTTTGTTGCTTTGGTTTTTACTAGTGCAAGGGCTGTGCTGAGTTGGGAAACCAGCTAGAGTTTTGTTCCTGTCTCAGTCTTGGTAGATGTTGATCCTCTAAAGTGTAGTTAAAATCAGCTTGAGTTGAGTTGAGTTTTGTTTCTTCCTCGCGATAGTCTTTGTGCAAGGGTTTTGTGGTTTGGTTAGAGTGTATCAATGTGTTGAGTTGCATGCGTATATGCAGTTGGTGTTGTTCTAGTTCAATCATGCTCAATCTCTTGTTTATCTCTTGTATAGCTTTGTGTATTTGGTTTCCGTGTAAGCGGGCCAGAGTATTATCCACTTTTTCTTTGAGCAGGTTCTTTAGAGTCAACTTAGACTTAGTTTTACTGGTGTTTGGACTTTCTTTAATAAAGTGAGAAATTCAGTGAAGGAAGAATATATAAGGTCAGAACAAAAAAAGAGCAGTTTGATGCCCTAGGATTGCTCAACCTGTCTCAAAAAAAGGCAGAGGCAGTGACGGTTGAGGCCGAGATGACAGTAAACTTGACATGAAGTGTATTCATAGTGGCCGGTCGAAGCATTTCTTTGACAAGTATTGAATTAAGTTAGGGAAGTCAACATAGGCAAATTCTCTTGTCCATGAAAACTTTGAATCATCGACTGAACCTATTGTAAATATTGTGTCAGGTGCACTTGATAAAATGCTACAGACAATTTGCTACTACTCCTATTACAACATCTTTAGATCAGGTTCCACCTCCCACTACCACTTAAGTCAGTTCAGGTATGTTAGCTGTACATGTGCATCCCTCATCTACCTGAGTTCTAAACTTAGGAGCCACAACTCATATGTCAGGTATTCCTTGTTTTCTAACTTAAAAGGAGTCTTCTGATGATTTTTTTTTTTTATGAAATGTGAATTTATTAAGAGAACAAAAGGAGCTAACTCCTGACAACAAGAGATTGCAAGGAGGCTCCTTGCTTGGCTAGACCATCAGCCACAAAATTCGCTAATCTCAGAATGAGAGACCATAAACAATCAAAAAGATTAACAATATCCAAAATTTAAAAAAAGGCATCCCAATGGCGCCACGAAGGTGTAGAGGCATTCTCTCACCAACTGATCACCATCTTAGAGTTTCCCTCGATCAGAACAGGGTCGGAGCAATAATCACGAAAAACACGAAGCCCATTAAGAAGGCTTTGAAGCTCCGCCGTCGTGGAGTCTGCAATACCAAGCGGCCCAGAGAAAGAAACGATCTGGTTCCCAAGAGAATCACGGATCACGCCACCAAAACCAGTTAAGCCAGGGTTACCAAGAGAAGAGCCATCAAAATTCAGATTAAGGACTCTAGCAGGAGGCGGGGTCCATTCGCAGATGATAGGAGGCTTCAAGGAGATGTGGAGCTGAGCTAGGCTTCTCCAATTATTTCTGATGGATGATCTTGAGAAAGGGGAGAAGGCCTTTCCAGAGTGAAGCCAAGTAGCAATATTGCCTGAGATGGTTTCAATGACTCTATCTTGAGTGCCGAATTTGGTATTGAATCTTCTTTGATTTCGCTCCAGCCAAAGACCCCAGGGGATGAATGCGGATAAAGCAGAGATCATCAATTTCCCAACACCGGGGATAGGAGTCCCAGCAAGCATACGACAGGTGGTTGTCAAGTCCTCCAAGAAGCAGAGTTGGAGCCCAATTTTGCTAAGAATCGACGTCCAAATCCCCCAAGAGAAAGGCCACAAAAGAAGCAGGTGGCTAACATTTTCTTCCTTTGCATGGCAGAAAGGGTATATGGGATCAACTCCGAGTTGGCCACGAATTCTGAGGTTGTCAGCAGAGAGAATCTTATTACAACAAACACTCCACATGAAGAATTTTATTTTTGGGGGGGCACTAAGACACCATGTGAACTCTACTGCATGCTTGGGACCCCGAGTGATCTCTCCTCGAATAACAAGATAAGCGGAGGAGACAGAGAAAGAGCCACTTTTATCTGGCCACCAGATTAATTTATCTGATTTGCTAGCTTGGATTCTGGTTGGTTGTAGAGCGTCCAACAGTCAACTGGCTTCAAGACCTTCTAACTCAGATAGGCCACGGTGAGGCTGAATGTTCCATCCCCCATTATCAGCGACTTCAGCAATGGTACTATTCCTCAATCTTGAAATTCTGAAGAGGCATATCACCCAACCACCAATCCTCCCAAAATTTGATATGATGGCCATCTCCCGCATAGAATTGGACTGCCGCGGAGAAAGTAGGAGTTAAGAGATAGGGCGACCTCCATATAGGAGATAAATTCTTTTTGTTTCCTCCATCTGTCCACCACTTTGAGGAAATGCCGAGCTTTGAAAGCACCATATTTTTCCAGAGGTTTGGAGCAGATGAATTGAGTCTCCAAATCCATTTAAGAAGATAGGCTTGATTCATGTCTTTAGAGAGCCGGATTTCGAGACCTCCAAATTTCTTCGGGAGGCAAACTTCCACCCAATTGACCAAATGGTGCTTGAAGTCAGGGCTGTTTCCTCTCCAAAGAAAGCGCTTCTTCATTTTATCAAGCTGCTAACAAACAGAAATTGGGCAAGGCATGAAGGATAGATAATGGTTTGGAATGCCAACAATACATGATTTCAAAAGAGTCAACCTTCCTGCCTTGCTAAGCAAACGACCCTTCCATGATGCAAGTCATAATTCCATCTTCTCTATGACTGGAGTCCAAAGATCTTTGCAAATACAACCAGTGAACAGAGGAAGGCCAAGGTAAGTGCAAGGGGTGGATGAGATTATGCAACCAAGCACCTTCGCCATTGCTGAGAGAGAGTTTGGGTTGATATTGAACCCAATCAAAGAAGTTTTCCCCCAATTGACTTTCTGACCTGAGCAGATTTCAAAGAGCCCCAAAACTGCCTTTACTTTTTTTATGTTGTCCAACGTTTCTGCTCCAAAAATCAAAGTGTCATCCGCATATTGAGGCACCGGAATGTTGAAAGCCGAGGAGCTACAAGTTGGATGCAGCCATCCACATTCTTTGGCCGAAACTAGCATAGCAGAAAGGAATTCTGTCACAATGTTGAAGAGAAGAAGGGAAAGAGGATCGCCCGGTCTTACTCCTCTAGATCCATTGAAGCAACCACAAATAGTTCCATTTAAGACAAGATAGTACGAGGCGGAGGACAGGCAGCTCCTAATCCAATATCTCCGACGATCTCCGAAGTACATCCTACTCATGATGTCATCCAAGAGACTCCAATTTACCCGATCAAAAGCCTTTTCTAAATCCAACTTAAAAATAAAGATTGGATCCTTCGAGCGAGAAAATTTATCAAACAGCTCGTGTGCCGCCATAGCCGAGTCCAAGATGTTTCTGCCCTTCAAGAAATCACTCTGGCCGTGGTTGATGACAAGTGGGAGAACTGTTTTGAGCCTGTTTGCAAGGAGTCTAGCAATAATCTTGTATGAACTTGAAATCAGGCTGATAGGGCGAAAATCACCAGGGGTCTCAACGTTTCTCTTCTTGGGGATTAGTGAGATAAAGGAAGCTCCCATGCTGAGGAAGGAGATGTCAGTCATGAAAAAACCTTCAACCACCTTATAAATATCTCCCTTGATAATCGGCCAAGCACGATGGTAGAATTCACTGTTAAATCCATCAGATCCCGGGGCCCGATCACAAGCCATGCCCAAGACTGCCTTCTCAATTTCCTTTTGAGAGAAAGGAGCTTCGAGGATAGATGAGGCAGAGATGGGAAGCTGCCCAAAATGAAGCTGTTGGACTTTGGACCAGTTAATAAAATCATCAGTGTATAAATCTTTGAAAAAACTGAGCAGCTCATAAGTAATTTGGATCCTATCCGACGTTACCTCATTATTGATGCATAAGGAGGTAATTCGGTTGGATCTCTTCCTCGTCGATGCAAGGGAGTGGAAAAATTTTGTATTGGCATCTCCTTCAGTTAGCCATTTAAAAGGGGCTCTTTGCTTCCAACTGATTCTTTCCTAAACTAGGAGAGCTTGCAACTCCCTTTGAACAGAAAGGCGAGAGGAAAATTCAGATGGAGATAGGTACCTTTGTTCTTCCGAAGAGTCCAGCTCAGCGATGCGGGAGAGGAGAGAGGATTTCTTTTCTTTGGCAGATTTGCGATGCTGGAAGGACCAATCCTTAAGATTCTTTTTGAGCAGTTTGAGCTTTATCAGAAAAGACCACTCTGGTCGACCCCAAGCTAGAAAATTGGACCTTGGACAGCCTCCGACAAAATCCTGACCCCATTATGCATTGCCGCAAATTGAGAGTGTCACCCATGTCTTTCTCCATTGTCCTTTTGCATGGAAAGTTTGAACCCGTCTCTCAACATGATTGGTCTACAGTTTTGCCTCGCTCAGGACCTCCATGCCACATGTTGCCTCCTGCTCACTTCCCCTATTTCCAAGATGGGAAAGGCTTTCTTATCTACCTACCTTGCGTTCATCCCTTGGGGCATCTAGAATGAAAGGAACAACAAATGTTTTACAAATCTTCACCTGTATCACCAGTCAAATCTCCACTTGGATCCATTCATGCAAGGAATTCATTTGCCTGGGTACCCCATCCTCTGCAATAGCTGGCAGACCATTGCTTAGATGACCGGCCCATATCGTGGCTCCACCCTGCAAGAATGGGAACCCCCTCCTTCTGGTATGCTGAAACTCAACTTCAACAGTAGCGCTTTTGGCTATCCGGGGCTTGCAGGATTCCAAGGGTTCCACCCTGATCTCTTACTTCAGACCTATGGGTGTCTCTGATTCCAAAACAGTTGAGCTCATGGCTCTCATCGTGGGCCTCATCATCTTTCGGGATCATCTTTGTCACCCCCTCATCATTGAAGGTGCTTGCAACAGTGTATCCTCCTCCCCCTTCCTCAAGGTTAGGGATCATGCAGATTCTCTAACCAGACTTTCTCTTAACGTGAGACCTCCTTTTCTCCCTCTTCTCTTATCTTCTTCTTTTCCTCCAAAATTCTTTCTTTTGCTTTATTTTGCTTTATTTTACACTTCACTTTAACAATATTTAGTCTTCTTAAATTAACCTATCACAGTTCTTGGTTGAATTTTTTGTTTTGTTAGCCTCTCAACTCCTACTTTTCCCTGTTGATGATTAGGTGTAATGGTTGCTTGGACTGGCCTAGAGCACTACCGTTTGGGAAGATTTGATCACCCCCCACCTGCAGATGAACCAGAAGACACTTTGGTTTGTCCCACCCTCCATAACTCTTATATATTATCTGAATGTTTACTTTCTTTCCCGGTAATCATGTCGTCAAAAAAAATATTCTCTAAGTGAAGAATGTTCGTGGTCAATTAAGAATGTAATTTTTGAACAACAAAGACAAGTGGGAATAATGGATAACCAAAAGCATGAAAGAAGAAACTTAAATCTACATTCCAGTAATTTCTTTGGCTGATACTTCATTGTTACATATGCCGAGCAGTTTCTGATGCTTGTCGTCCTTTTTTAATTGTATTTCTGGATTATTTATGCACTGTGGAGCAGTTAGATTTACGGCCAAGGTGGCCCCTGGGGGACGAATTTGTCAAAGGAAGAAGTCAAGCTCGTTCACTTAAAAAAGCCCGAGTACATCCATCTCTGACATCCATCATTCAAGGTTCATCCCAGCACCACTCTATTTGATAGTTCTTGGTGGGGAATACGAACTACCAACAATCTTGCAGGTAAACCTTGGGAGCAGTCTCACCTGAGTCTTTAAGTCTATTGGTGTCTTCCTTGAATAGTTGCTTTCAGAACAAGGATCATGCTGAACCGTTGCTTATAATTATGAAACAAACACGTGTTAACCCAAAATCCTTGTAAAGTAAAATTTGCAGCAAATTCCAAATGATTAAACAGCATTAAATTGTGGAATATATATATATTTGGGTTCTTTGTAAAGCCTTGTGATCTTGGAGAAAACTGATGAATGTTTGTTACCGGTGCATGTTGCTGAAAAATCCATCCTTTTACTTTTTACATTTGACCAGGTTTTATCACTGTCTTCGTAATTGATTTCTGGTGCTAATCATGCATTCGACCTGAATAAACCTTTGCTGGGATTTTTATCTATGCACATGGTATTATTATTCCTCCAACAATTTGACAAGATGGGCAATCAATGTAAGGTGAAGCTTTACAAGTTTGATAATCTTTTATGGGTCACGCGTGCCTTTATCTAGGTTACCCTTTCCCTCCTCGTTAGGCTTTTCCATTCTCAGACATTATTGCTCTGACTGTGCAGGGATCTTCTTTATCTCGTCTATCTTTCTCTCTTGGTCGAGTTTTTTGTAGCCACATCTTACAGGACCCGAACAGTTCGCGACAAATAACTTCTTATACAATAACTATCTCGGCATCACCTGTGCAGCTAATGTATTTTACCAGTGGGTAGATGCAGGCTTGTCTTAATGCTTAGGTCTGTAACATTAAAAGGAAAGCTGTAGCAACAGTGATTCTTTTCTCTTTTGTTGTTCCAGATATGCAGAAACATCAGTTCAAACTGTTTAATGACATCATAGCGGCGAATTCTCAGTTCTCGTGTATAAGGATTCGTGTATCCGGATCAGGAAAACGAACAGAGACCCACAGAGTTATTACATCAAAGTGGTGAAAACTATGAAAGTGGTATCGTATCACCGAAGACGAGCAGCAAGACACAGGAGCTAATGGTGGCTTAGATTCCATATCCTTTCCTCTCAAATCTAAACCCGGATCCTGTTGGCGGCTCTTGAATGATAATAGCAAAATCTACGGCAGTATACAGTAAATGATTGTCTTTATTTGATCGAGAAAAGAAGGGGGGTCAAATATTGTGTATATAAAAAGGAGAGAAAGCAAACGCAGAGGTTATTATCAAGTAAAGCAACAAAGATCCAAAAAAAATGGCGTAGAATCACGATATTTTTTAAGGTGGGGAATAGAAAAAAACAAGAAGCGACTAAAGCGACAAATTTTTAAACAAAGTCAGGTCAGAAATCAACACTGAAAGGCCCTGTTCCTGCTGCTGCAGCTCTTTCCCATGGCTCGTAATCGACATGCGCCCTTCCTCGAAACTGATAAAAATGCGAAACGCCCGAATCGAAGCCGCATCCCGAGATTAGCAAAAGCTCCTGTCGGAAACCCTTTTCTTGTTCAAAATTCAAAGAGAAAGATAGTGTTCGTTCCCCCGGAGGAAGAACCACCCCAGAAACACACAGAAACTCATGCTATGATCTAATAGCAATAAAAACTTATCTACTACTTTGTACAAGCCAACACATTTTTACTACAGTACATGGCGAGGAGAAGAGAATAGAGATAGAAAAATTATAGCTGAAGTAATTAAACAGATAAGATATGAACTTGATTTTTTTTTTTTTTCATTTTTGTGCTTGTTTACAATTTTTACTAATCGAGAGCATTCGGTCCGGTACAGTAATTGACGACGGGGTTCCAAACCCATTGCACCAAGAATCTTCTCCTAATCCCGTTCATGTTGTACGTAGCCCCATCTTCTCCGTTAAGCATCTGCCCCGTGTACGAGCCCCCGCCGCCAGTCCCGTAAATCCCCTCGCAGAGATCGGCGATTTCCGTCGGAAAGGATGGGTCCTGGCCGGCGTACCAGGCATTGACCAGAGGATTAGTCGCCAGCTCGGCAAGCTCGTGGGCGATGACGCTCACCATGCCATCCACTCCGATGTCTCCGTTGGGCGATTTCAGAGGCTTCAAGCCGGGAATGTACGAGGGCACAGCGAAGGGGTAGGCGCAAACGCCGGGGCACTGCGTGGCCGAGTTGCCAACCCAGGCGTAAGGTAGCGTGTACCCGACAATGGACGGGAAGGTGAAGTAGTGGAAGCCACAGACCTGGCCGCAAAAGTCCTGCATGTAGACGTCCTCGGAAGTGAGCAGTAAATAAAGGCCACCTTTGGGGTTGACGGGAAGCGGGCGCGTCGACGCCGTCACGGCGCTCTTTATAACCGACTGGATTGAGAGACGGGTGAGAGACTTGCCGTGGGAGTAGAACCGGTCATTCTTCTCCTCCCCGAGCCGGACGACTCGAGTGATGTTCGCCCCCGTCTGGTCCGTGTACAATCGGACAGGCTTCCACCATCCGGCGACCGAGGGATGGCTGGCCCCGGGGGCGGAGATGGAGCTGAGGAAGCCGCGAATGATGCGTTTCTGGCCGGGCTTCCAGTTGCCGTACCAAATTGGGTGTACGGTAACGTTGGCGGTAAGAACCGGACCCATATGGTACTTGAGGTGCACAAATTCAGACGAGCCCTCGTATTTCTTAGAGGGGCCGAAGGCGAGGTCCAGGCCTTTACTCGTGGAGGAGTTGTTGAAAAGGCGTGGCCAGGGTCGCCATGCCATCGCCGGAGAGACCAACAGCAAAAACACAGAAAAACCGAAGAAAATGGTTAACGGCGCAGGCGCCGGATGCTGGAGGCAACCTCCAACGAACGCCCGGCGCATGGCCATAGACAGAATGTCGGAGAAGAAGCGTTCCCGACGGGTATATATATATAGGATCGACCAATTCGCTTCTCTCTCAGTCTCTCAGAAGCGCACCATTGATTTGCGGGTATTGGAGGACAGATAGATTCTTAAAGTCTAGCTGTCACATGGCCCCACCTCTCCGCATTTTTCTCGGGTAGAAGGGCAGTTTGGGCACACCAAGGAGCTTTTGCCTTTCGGTTCGCCCATGTCGAAGCTTGGTCGCTGTCTCTCTTGTGTTCACCACGGGGGACAAATCCGTCAACGAAAAGGATTCCTGATTCCAGACGGCGGGTGGGGCAACCCGTAACAGAGACAGAAAAACAAGTGGCTCGTCTCCCAGAAGCGGTGCCCCTCCCTAATCACGGAGGGATTTGCGCGCTTCTTTGGATTTGTTTTCGGAGATTTTTCCTCGGGAGTACGGAGTTCTCCTTGCTGCTCGCGACCCAGCTCGAACGCCAGGGACTCAAAGTTAAAATCGTGTATGCATTTTATAATATCCATTATTTTTTTTTTAAGGGCATTGCCATTGATGAAGGGCTCGAAGCTGAAACTATGGATGCAAATGATGAGCGGGTGCCAAGTTTTGGGTGTTTTTCAACTCTCGATATGGGATGGTAATCAGTATTAGCATCTCATGAATGGATGATCATGATTGCAATTTCAAAAAACGATCCAGGTAAATGAATAGGAGAGCATATAAGTATCTCAGAAAGAGGCTGGGTTTTCTCTTAAATGCAGACGCAGTTTATGTTAGATCTGTTGATCAAGAGATTTTCTTCTCTGCAGCGGCGGACCAGCTTAATTTAAACCCTGTAGAAGGTGTCCTTTCTTTATCTAGAGAAAAAAAGATAAAACAACTCATCAATTAAGATGAGAAGAAGATATGAGTCAAAACCGAAAAAGAGAAAATTTTGGGAATGGTTCTTTCTGTTGAAGAAGCTCAACGGCTATTATAAATGGCCAAGCTGCTCTCTCTAATGCTCATCAATGAAATAAAGAGTAAGGATTTAAGAAGATGAGTTAAGCAAGCCCATCTACACCAACGGAAAAGCACGAATGCCTAGCTGTGTGAATTGAAGGGGCGTACTAGACTGAGGTGACGATAATGGGGGAACCAGATTCCAGGCCTTCCAGCCCTGACATGAAAAGGATCTCGTGAGAACTGAACCGATTGAAGCTACCTAAGTCGTGGAAAATGATGCGACGGAGGTAAGTAAGTGTCCGCACTCTCGGAGTCAGACGTTCCCGATTTCGAGTTTTGTGACACCGAAGATATTGAAAATCTGTAAGGAGATGAGTCCCGGGGATGGCTGGTTTTCATTTGGGGATTCAGATGACGGAGGAGAGAATTGTGATTTGTCATGTGATGCATTTATGATTTGAACGGACGAGCAGCAGAAATGGGGAGAGGAAACCAGTGAATTAAAGCAGTAAACGGGCAGATGCCAATTTACCAGAGAAAGAAGCTGCCGTCTGTCACCCTTTAAAGCATCCCGATCTGCCCATTTACTGGTTTGTCAGTCGCCATTGATCAACTACGACGAAACATTTTTTCTGTAATAGCCGTTGATAGTTTTTGATACCGGAAAAGGGATGCCATCATTCACTGGGAAAAACAAAAATCACGGAAAGATTTTGACTGTCATCGATTAACCACAATCGGGACAACTTGTTCGTTTCCCTTGTACCGTCGGAAATGGGATTACCATGGAGAAGCGGCCGTAAAGAGGGGTTCCAGCTTAGTCTCAAATGCGTTGATGAGATTCATGAATTGCAAGTGGGAAATGCATCTTCATTATGCTTTCATCGATTTTTGTTTCGTTTTGCTTTAGACTCTGGAGCGGAAATTGATTGCAGGTCCAAACTGAGCTCCCCCGCCTGCATTGTCTCATTCCGCGGCAAAATTAACCAGTAAAACTTGTAAGTAGACTGGGCGTCTCTGCTGTGTTTGTCAAAGTCTAAAAGGACGATTTTTATCCATCATTGCTGACTGCTGAAGAATGGCTAACATCCTTAGGTTATCATTTTCTGACACTATTTTGATTAATGTTGGCTTTCAGATTTGTAGAATGTAATTTACTACCATTCTCATATCTGACCAGACTCAGTCAAGGATTTAATCTTTTTAAAAAAGATAAAAAGGTGAAGTGAATGATGCAATCTTTTCCACCGTTTTCTTTTCATATGTAGTTATAGTTGGTGTTTGTTTTAATGTCAAGATTTTTTTTTTTTTAAGAAGTACAAAACTGTGAAGAACTTGAATGAAGGTCAGCTGTGCTGTAGGAGAGAGATTCCTGAGAGAGACTACGTCTTTGTTTCTTCCTGGGCTTCTTCCTTTTCAACGTTTTCTCTGGTTTAGAATGGCTGATGGCTTAGTTCTAGCTTAATACTCGCTTAGAGTCAAGTTTGAAAAATTATAACCTTTTCTCAAATGCTTACTGCTAGAATTGTATTCTAATGGTCATAAGCAGGAAATCATGGCGCGAAGATGAACAGCATGTTGATTGATTTACGACCTCTCTTCCTCACTTTCAAAGGCCAAAACTTTTGATTGTCTACTTTTTTTCTTTTTCCCTGTCTTGGACTCTTTCTTGGGTTGTAAATGGTATTTGCAGAAGACAAATTAACTGCTTCGGGAACTCACTAGCCACGGGAGTGGAATTGAGCTTCAGGAGAAGAAACCTGATCAGCTATCCCATCCAGATCAAAATTTTCATAGTACTGATAATGCTGAGCTTCAGAACCATGAAAGCAGATAATGTTGTAATCGCAGAGTAATGAATTTAGTTTTGTATTTTGATCGTATTTGGTCGGTTCTTGGCATTTATCTGATTATAAAGTATGAACGTAAGAACACTGTACAGTTTCTTCTGAACTTGAATGCGAATTGAATCCACGCTGCTCTTTCGTTATCAGTTTCGAATGAGGAAGCGTGGAGGACAAGGGGGAGAGACGGGGGTATTTCGTAAGGGGACAAAGACTGATGATCAAGAAGCTGTGCATCGAGCAGACAGACTGGCCTACAGAGGACGAACAGTGTCGTATCCTCTATCGGAAGAAGAATGTAATGTCTGTTTGCTTGGCCGGGTCCGCCATGCGCGCAATCTTTCTGAAATCAGAACGCTTTTCTGAACGAAACGAAATGATCGTAAGATGTCTGTACGAAAAATAGACACCACTTGGCTAAGCAGTGACGCCTTTACCGGCCATGGAATTTGAAGAAGACGGGAGTAGAGACAACGGGACAAGAGCAGCGCTGTTGCAACAGATTACTTTTCCAGAACTGTTTTCTCCACTTTCTGCTATTCTTACTTTCGTCAGGTAACAGACTCCAAGCGGAAAAATCTCTAATACTCTCAAATTTGGATAATGTAGAGAATTTCGTTTGGAGCAATTTATTGCTACTAAGTGCCAAGGTAGAGTAGATTTCACAGGGTTAAGATTAGGCAGATCTTGGGAGACCGCAGCTGGTGCCAGGAGAGACTAACCTTAGGAAGGAGATGAGATTTTCTGACCGTCCCGGTGAAGACGATGCATGAACATCAAATCTTACGAGTTTGGAACTTGTATTTTGAAGACACCTTATTGCAATTGCCTTGGTAAATATATTTACAAGTTGATTCATGGAAGGAATATAATACATTTATATGACACCAACTTATAGTTTTTTCTCAAATAAAATGACAATCAATCTTAATGTATTTTATTCTTTTATGAAAAATTAAATTAATTACAATATATATAACTGCTTGATTGTCGCAATGTAACCACATAGGCCCATTTATAGGAAATTTGAGTACGATCAACAATGTTTTAAGCTATAATTTTTACTTAGTGCATGTCGTGGCACGATATTAGTTTTAGCACTCGAATCTTGTCACAACACTTTATTTTTTGGTTCTCCATGTAGCTAGATTCATTGTGCAGTAGCCAATGGAAGTTTTTAGGTCATTAGGAGAATCGGCCTAGTGTGCATCTACAAAACCTTCAATATTAGTATATCCATGACAATTATAGAGTAGTCCTTTTGTTTATCGTGTGTTTACTCTCTACTTGATTTTTATGATAACAAAACTTAAAAATGCTGAAAAATTAAAAATTAAGTATTTCATATATTTTTCCTTCAAGAGATAGCATTTCAAGGTCTCAAGCATCAAAACGAATTAAATTTCTCAAAGACCTAAAGCATCATGGAAAATCAATCTTGAAGAAGCACCCTTGAAAGATGAAGACTACAATTTAGGATTTACTGAGATACGTTAAAACTCAATCTATGTAAAAGAGAGTTGTCTAATTCTTTAAATTTGAGGTACAATGCAAACTTGCTTTAGGAAATACTTTGCATTCATACATGTTTTAAAACTATCATATACATTTTTCAAACATGTTAGAAGTACTTAGGATCACTAATTCCCATACTTTCAAAGTCAAATTAGTTCAACTAGCATTAGAATGATCGATCATTATCTACCAATGATTGATCTTCTACAAGTGCACAAGCCAAGATTATAAAGCACGATCGATCAACCTAAGTTAATTAATAGATTATCCAGAACATGGCTAAATCATGCTATAAAGCATGATTAATTATCCCACTTAGACTAATCAATAAATACTATTCACGCAAGTGAATTTTACAATGATTGATCGATCAACCTACATGACTGATTGATCATATAGAACTTTGCCAGACAGAGACATAAAGTATAATCTATCATGGGAAGTTTACTGATTTATCATACTTACAATGCACTACCAGAGGAAATTCTAAGTGATTGATCATACCTTGGTAATGATTGATCCACTTAAAATGTTAGAATTGATCAATCATAACATTGATCAATAAGACACATTCTGATAAAAAAAGAAGTCATTACACTTAATTGATTGATCAGTCACTTTATAGTGTCCAATCAATGTAAACGGGCAAAAAATGACTAGTTTGGCTTGGGGAACTTATAAATACCCCACCAAACCTCCTATTGAGAAGTTAATGAGCATTTATTGACATGTTCATAAGCCTCCATTCTCAAATACATGAAAAACTTCTCAAAGTGTTTTTTGAGAGAAAAAGTGAGCATATCCTTTGACATTCTCAGACTCTTTTCTTCATTCATCTCCTTTGCATCTGCATTAGACAAACTCATATCTTACATAGTGGTACAAAGTTGGAAGCTTGGATCTCTCAAGGAGAAGGTGTTATCCAAGTGTAAAAATGATGCAAGTGAGTTTATCATTTCTTTGTATTTTTCTTTTGAGAAAGGTTCATCTAGAACCTATTACAATCTAGATAGAAAATGGCATAGCTAGAGCTAAAATCTAGCCAATCTCTTCGAGAGATTGATTATAAAAGTGTGTATTTAAGCTGCACATAGTTTAAAGAGAGTCGAAATCTTTTCTTATGTAAATTCCTGCTATTAGTACTAAAAGAGTGAAATTTTCCAAGTACGGGTTCTTGGACAATGAATATTGTTGAATTATAGGGTTTAATCCATGGATAACTTGGTTTGAAAAGAGGAGGAATAATGAAGAGGAAAGAAGGAAGAAGAGAAGAGAAGATGAGAACGAGAAGGTAAGAACACGAGTTGAGCAGAAAAACTATAAGGTTAAAGAGAGAGCACGTGAATGAGCTCCTCCCCCTCTCTTTCTTATTTACATAGGTGGAGCATGGATGCCCTAATACATAAGAATAAAACAAGAACACTCAATCTAATTACTAATTATAACTCCTGTCACTCACTCTCATAAATACATAGAATATTACTCAAACTACTTCAACACTCCCTTGTATGGAGCAAAGGGAAAAAACATTAAATATTTTCATCTTGGAGCAGGTATCTATGAGTGACTTTGTAGCAATAACCTTCGTGAAGATGTCTTCCAATTGATTCTTTGAAGGGATACACTTCATAGATATTATTTTGGCTTGAAATTTTTCTCGTATGAAATGACAATCTATCTCAATGTGTTTGATTCTCTTATGAAAGACTAAATAGGTTGCAATATGGATAGTTGCCTGATTATCACAATGAAACTGTATAGGTTTGGTTATCCAGAACCCAACTTAAATTAATTCTTCACCATTGCAGTGATTTCCCTACATCTCTTTCTTGATACTCCCACCAAAGTAGAGTGAGTCATTGGCTTAATCTCACAAAACTTGTTAAAATCATTTTGGTCTTCATATGATTGTCAAATAATTACTCGCATTGAGCATACTTCTCAACTTCAATAGCTTGTTAATGAATCTAGTTTATCATATATAGCCCAGTTTTTTATAGGTAAATTCCACACCTAAATTGGGATGTCATTTGACCCATGGCTTTTCCTTTCCACACACATGCATGTATTTGTAAATATTGATTGTTGGAGTTCCATGTATAAGTGCAAATTTTATGAATCTTTGTTAGACTCTAAACTAGGGAAAAATTTTATGGGGGGGGGGGGGGTTAGTCCGAAATGAGCTTGAATTGAGGTGAAGAATGAATTGAATTGAAGTAAAATAAATTAATTCAACTATTCAACTTCAACTCATGTTTGGGTGTTAGTGTAGATATGTCTAACTCATGTTTGGGTGTTAGTCTATATGCGTTCAAGTGGCTGAAAAATAAATTACAGTGTTAGCCGAAGTGGAAGATTTGTTGGTGGATTTATGCTACGTGGACTCGTGAGTCAGAGACAATTATTTTCTGTTCTTAGTTTTGAGTTTTAACGGGAACGCTGGAGTGACTTGTTAGTGTGCGGAGTGGCTCGTTTGGTCCATTTTAGACGGGAAACGTGCAGGACAGCAGGGCAGGGTATCGGAGTAGGAAGAGATGGAAATCACGAGCCTCCCTCTTTCGCCTACTCTGAGGGCGAAGCTCCTTTCTGCAGGCTACACCAGTTTCGCTTCACTTGCTTCTGTTTCTCATTCACAACTCGCGAGAGGTACGACTCTGTGACGTACTCTAGTCAACTCTGTTTCCTTGTCTGCTTATTATTATGCATTACTAGTCAATTGAAGTTTTTCTTACTGGGTTTCCTGTTATCCACATCTGCTGGTGGAAATACTGATGACTCAAGAATTTTAAGATGATGGCCTTCTTTCATCTCATCCTTCATCAATCTGTAACATTCATGGCTATTTCCAAAATCCGGGAAATTCCTTGCGAAAGCAGCAATTGCTGCAGTATTATGGGGTTCGTAGAAGGAGTGAAATAGCAGAACTTTTAATGAAATCTAATGATCACTGGAAGGGCTTACTGAGTCCTTTATTAACTCTATAATCGCCTCTCTCCATTACCGAGCTCCTTTATAAGCAGAAGCTGGCTACTCTTTGCTAATTATAAAGACCATCCCTTGGGAACCACCGCCAGTTGGGAGACTAAAGCTAAATTTTGGTGGAAGTTCAAATGGCAAAACCGAGACAAACAGAGATTGGTGGAGGCATCAAGGACTTCAATGGCTCAGTCCTTGTGCTCTAATCTGGCCCAGCAGGAATTTGTGACCTAGGAGTAGAAGCGACAACATTCCTTCAAGGCATGAGGTTCTATTCCAAAGATTGTCATGCCCACTGGTGATTGAAGGTGACCTTGCCTTAGTCATTAGCTTGCTCTAGCAGAATCCTCTCCTCCCTGTAGGCTTATGCATCTATTTGATGAAATTTTAGAAATTTGCTCCAGGTTAGAAGTATCCAGAAACCCCACTCCAAGAGCTGCAACTTTCCTTGCTGATTCCCTTGCAATATAAGATTTATCTTGTGAAGTTGTAATTGTTGGAAGATCCATTCTTTTGCTTACCATGGGTTAATGGATTTCCTTCCCTCTTCTATTGTTATTCACTATTCTTTAATGCAAAAACTTCATCAATTTTTAAAAAATGCTAGATTTGTAATTCAAGACTAACCTACTGCAAACGTTAGAGATCACTGCTATGAACATTTCACAAAAGATGAACCACTGGATAAGCTCTGGCAAATATATACTTGGGGACAGGGGAATTACAACACATGTAATCAAACCCTTTGGTAGCTTGCTGTATTACCTTCAACTTTGAGCTGCTATTTGATTCCTGTTAGCACTTGAAGCAGTCTGTGAACTGAGACATTTCCCTGACGTAGGCCTTGGTTGACTGTGCAAAAGCAACAGGAACTTCTTCAGATTTTTTTTGTGCAATAGTGAAGTGATTGATTAGTTTTGATACATTTCTAAAAAAAACTTTATCTTGTCATGTTCTCATTGCCCAAGGTGGGTCATCTGTTTCACTTAGATAAAAATTTCAGATTGTTGTGGAAGTAATGGATCCATGTTTCTCATTACAGATTTGAACATTTCTGATCATGATGCTGTTGAGATTTTTAAGGTCACATCACAGTATACCATGTTGGACAGGCTTGATGGAAGCCATTCTATTCTTCCCGGTACATAGCAAGTCTTTTATACAATTGAAGTATCCAATTTGCCACTGCCTGACTTCTAGAAGCATTATGAGACAAATCCTTGTAAAGGACATTTCAATTTCCTTAAGCTGAGATATTTTTTTTTTGTTCTCTTGATAAGAGCAAGATTATTGGATGTTGTAGGAATGCTAGAATCATTTAGGCATGATTATGGCGGTCAAAATAGAGTATCCAGATGTCATATTTTTCTTGCTGACATTTTAATGCTATGCAACCTTTTTTCCTGCAACTGAATTCAATAATGTGTCTATGTTGATTTTTGTATGCCAAAGGTTTTGCTTTTTTATACATGACAATTATCCTGCATTTTGCAGGCTCTTTGATACCATGTAGATTACATTTTATTTTCTTACATTAGAGGAACATGGAAATTTATGGTTTTGATGAAATGATTTGAGTGAAGGTATTATGTTGAACTTGATTTGGCTCTTTTGTCATGTTAAAGTTGAGTCTAAGTCCATTTTAAAATGACTAGGTGAAGTTAAAAAGGGCCTTTTTTCCCAACTAATAACCACAAGATTTTTCCTAACATTTACCTCTATGGAATTATGCCACTAACACTTCCCACCACGTCTAGGCTTAAAGAAATGGACAATGGGCCTCAGACATAGACAACACAACGAGGCTACAAAGTAAATGGGGCACAAAATAGGATCATATGAGCAACATACACCCTACTATATTACCATGTTAAAGTTCCAGGTCAATCCTAAAATGACTTGCAGGACCTATGTAGGATTATTTCCACTTACATGTTATAATTCTTCCATTTTAAAAAATGGTATAATTCTTAGTTCAATGGTAAAATTGTTACTTCACCATTTCTAAATATATACTGTGAGTCTATTTAAAGTATGTTGAGTTTCTGAAACTTCTCAAATTTTCTTTTCGGGGATCAGCCTCCAAGGTGTCCAGAACATGCTGCATTCAATTTTTGCACAAGGATAAGTTGCAGAAACAAAAAAATAAATTGCTTAAGGGCTTTGGTTCATTTATCTAATTTCTATTGTCTTATATTTCATTTTCATGACAGAGAAAAATTATTGAATTAATTGAATGATCTGAATCTAGCCCTTAAAAGAGTTATATATGTCAATAGTATGAATCTTTTCCACTACTGTTTTGAGGAACACCTAGCAATCCAACTATTGTTTGATGTTTTCGACTTGAGTAAAAACGGAGTTTTAAGGATTCTTTTGATGTAGGAGCACGGACTGCTTGGGATAAGCTCCATGAGGAGCAGAACCTGACACACATCACAACATCATGTGAAGATCTGGATGTCGTATTGGGTGGGGGAATAAACTGCAAAGAGATCACTGAAATTGGTTGGTTGTTTCGTTTTATGTGATACACTTTGATCAAACTATGGTGGCTTGTGGACTTATTATAGTGACTTGATGTTTTGTCTTTACTTCATTTGCAAAAGAATATATAGAGCCTTATAACTGTAATAAGTCAAATATCATCTCCTTTACTTGTGTTTGACGTGTAGTTTTTCAGGTGGAGTTCCAGGAATAGGTAAAACACAGCTGGGGTATGAATTGCTTGCTCAAGCTTTCATCCATCCTTTTCAAAAGGAATGAGAGAAACTCTCTTCATTTCTAAAGTAATGATTTTTGTTTTGGTACAAAATCTTACTTCTAACATCCTGTTGTGCAGGATTCAACTTGCGGTTAATGTGCAGATTCCAAATGATTTTGGTGGACTAGGAGGAAAAGCAATTTATATAGGTTCTTGTCTGGGCACTTGGGTTGTTATATCATACATCTTTTGTTCCTAATAACCTTTTGCTTAGATTTCATGTTTCTGTATGGCAGATACAGAAGGCAGCTTCATGGTAGAGCGTGCTTTTCAAATTGCAGAAGCATGTGTACAGGATACTCTTGACAATTTTGTCTTTCACAAAAAAGATTTTGAAGCTTATCAGGAAAAAATGCAGCCTAAAGCTTTTCTGGAAAACATATTTTATTTTCGTATCTGTAGCCATACAGAACAAGTTGCAGTGATCAACTACTTGGACAAATTCATCGAAGAGCACAAAGATGTGAGCAGAAATTTATATAAGCGATGAATACATTTTTTATGTTTTTTCTTTCTAGTTTAAAATTTTAATGTCAGGAAATCATTTTACTGACAAATTTTATCATGTAAACTAGGTTGTTGACAGTATTTTAGAGTGAGCTGGAGACAGCTCCATCTCTCCTTTTACATTATGATCTAATCCAATTTTTTTGATGTTATAGTTGTTAAAGTAAGGCCGGTTCCTCCTCTTCAAAAAAATAAGTACCGTAAGGCTGGTCCTTCCCAAATGACTAGTCAAAATTGTGAGGTCTCATAAAAACTAATAACCATAGATCTTTTTAAACACACTTCAGTCAGGGGTATTTCCCATGCACAACAATTCTCACTTTTAGGCAATTAGCTTGCAACATGGAGGACATGTACAACAATAGACTGGTGGGCTTTTTTCAGCCACCAACCCTCTTCATTGTGTCCAATTTGAAGCCAACAACCTGGCTTAATGAGCCATAGAAAGCAAATGTAGAGTTAGCAAAAAACACATGCATGGGCTTGGGTTGGCTTAAATACCATATTAAAGTTTAATTCAGACCCATCCCAAAATGACTAGCTGAAGTTAGGAGGCCTCTTCCTAACTAATAAAAATAAGACCTCTTCAAACCCAAATCAATATGAGATTTTTTCCATACACAGCCCTTTCTCTCAGACAACTAGCCTGAGATGTGGAGCATGTGTACAACTATAGGCTATAGACTTTTTTTACCCACCCACAATAATATTGTCTTAGGGGTCTTCCAATGTACTTTTAGGAGTACCAAGGAACTCTGTGTCTCTGTTATATTTGCATTTGTTATGACTTTTATACGATTTATGTTCTATTTTGGGAAAATAAAAATAAACTATCTTTAGACAGTCACTTTTTCCTGTTCCAGTAATGTTAACAGTTTATATTTATCACCTAGAGACTGATCAGATCATCCTCTGTGCTCCTATTTCAAAAGAGTGCTTTCTTGATAGCAGGATTGAATATTTCTTAGCACATGAAGATGATTTTGGTTAGCACTATTGCCGTTTTATGAAATTTGGTGTTCCCTCTGGCGTAGTGGAAATGTTGATGATCTTTCCTAAAGGGAGCTCTCTTATTTACTCTCACTCAACCAATTTTCCTCAGGGGTGCTGGCCAGGACCCCTCAGGTACTTTCACCACTTCTTTGGCTTATAGCAGCTGAAATGCCCTCTCTCTAGCCTGGCGTTTCATTGGGCCTCACAGTGTGAAAGTATTCTTATGGATTGCTCTAAAAGGTAAAATCCTAACCAGCAACCAGCTTATGCGAAGAGGCTTCCATCCAAATTTACATGTTGCGAAGATTATGTAACACTGTTGAAGACTTTTTGAATCACTACTCTCCAGTGCACCTTTGCAGCTGAGATTTGGGAGTCTTTTTATTACAGGTTTGGCATCTCTATTTGCTTGCTAGGCAGTCATGTTGATTGGCTTACTGAAATATTAGCCTTTCCACGAAGTTGGGTAAATCGTTATGGAAGATAGTGGGGTAAGCTGTTGTTTGGAGTATTTGGTTGGAGAGAAATGAAAGAGTGTTCATGGAAATGTCTCTTTGAAAGGGGCAGTTTTTGAAAAGACAACGTGTAGAAAATAATATAGGAAAAAGAAAAAAGAGAAAAGAGAAGAGAGTGGTGCACGAGAGATGGAGAATAATGCCCAAGCTAAAGCATTTTTGAGGGGCTGGAAGTTGACCTTTGGTATTATTTACTCATTTAAGTGAAAAGAACATCAAATTATAATAATGCCCTTCTACACATGAACTCTTATTAACTCCCTAAATACAGCTCATAATAAAATAAAAATTGAAACATAAAACTCTAACATGAAGACCATCTTACTACTATCCAACAAGGGGCATGCAACCATAGAAAATGACCAAAATATCCATATATATGTATGTCAACACTCCCCTCAAGTTAGAGTATATATATAAAAAAGCCCCAACTTAGAAGAATTCACTAACTCTCATTTGCCTAAAGCTTGTTTTAAAGATATTGCCAACTTGATCAAACAAATTTGACAAAGGGAATAACCACAACTCTACTCATTACAACATCACGAACAAAGTGGTTATTAACTTCTGTATGTTTAATCCATTCATGGAACATTGGGTTACTAGCAACCTGACTATTAAAGTGCATTTGCATAGCTACTTTATTCCGAAAGCCTAACTTTTGCAACATTGATCTCACCCATTGAAGCTCATCAATTGTGTGAGCCATTGCTCGATATTCAACTTCTACACTAAATCGAGCATCAACATTTTATTTCTTGCTCTTCGAGTTGAGTAGATTTCCAAAAAAAAAATAAAAAAAAATATAATACCCTAAGATAGACTTCCTATCCAAATTAGACCCTGCATAATCAACATCAGAATATCTACTAATCTAGAAGTGACATGAGGCTCATACAACAATCCCTTCCTTGGCGTACCCTTCAAATGTCGCGATATTCTGTGTGCAGCTTCTAAGTGAGTAGTCCTGGGGTGCTCCATAAACTGGCTGATTATACCCAGAATAGATGATATATCTGGTCGACTTACTGTGGCATAAATGAGTTTGTCTACTAACCTTCTATACATGGTCTTGCTTTAAGCTTGGCACTATCATCTTCATGGGCGTTGTGATTTACTTCCATAGGTGTCTCAGTTGACTTAGCTCCTAGCATACCATATTCATGGAGCATATTTGTCACATACTTTCTTTGTCAGAACAATTCCTGCCTTACTCTTTTGCTACCTCAATCCTAAGAAAATACTTGAGTGAACCCAAATCCTTGGTTTGAAAGTGTTTCGAAAAAAAAAAAACTTTTGCTTCACTTGCTGACAAGCTGATATCATCAACATACAAAATCAACACCACAACTCTAGAGGATCTCTTCAAAACAATCAAAAAGTGGTCACATGACTTCTAGCAAATGCCAATGACATGACTATTTGGTTGAATTTGTCAAACCACTCTCTCGAACACTTGCTTAAGCTATAAATAACTTTGTTTAGTTTCCCAGTCTCCCCTTGAGCAACATACCCTGGAGGTTGCTCTATATAAAACTACTTGGTTAAATCTCCATGTAAAAAAACATTTTTAATATCTAATTGGAATAAGGACCAACCCTTGTTAACTACTATAGAAATGAATATTTGAACAGATGATAGTTGTGTGACAGAAGAAAAAGTCTCAAATACATCCACTCCATAGGGTTGAGTATAACCGTTAGCTAAAAATCTGCCTTTATACTTTTCAATCAATCCATTAACATTGTACTTCATTGTGTACAACCAACGACAACCGACTATTAGTAGCATCTAGTGGTGGGTCACATAAAGTCCAGGTACCCCTATCAAGTAAGGCTTCCATCTTCACATCTATGGCTTGTTTTCAATAAGGACAAGGCTTCCTGTACTGAAGAAGGTATAAAACATGATGATAACGACAATGCAAATTTTTTGAAAGAACTAGATGGAGAATCAAAGGAAACAAACTTAGAAATGGTATGTTAAGTACACAGTTAGTACAAGCACAAACACCTTTATAAAGAGAAACATGAAGATGTAAATCACGTACTTTAGAAGTTGTAGACAAAGAGGACATTGGCATGGGTCGCAGAGTGGGTTCTTGCGTCATTGCCTTGGAAGGTGTTCCTTGTATATAAAATTGTAATGGCTTCAGTGTCGATGGATCAACAACTGACAATATGCTAGAGACATCCTCCATAGCATGAGGTACACAACCATCCACTTCAAGCGAGGGAGAAAGAGCAAACTCAACAGAGTGCAAAAAGTACAGAACAATTTTAAAAAAGGTAACATCTGCGAACACTTGTGATTTTCTTATTGATAGACAATAACATTTTTAGCCTTTATGAGTAGGGGAATAGCCAAGGAAGACACATTTGACTGGTCTAGGAGATGTTTATCAAGTGATGGACTAAGAACATAACACAGTGATCCAAACATTCGAGGACAACGGGGAATAAGTCACTTGTTGGTTTGAGAACTTGTAGTGTAATTAATGACATCTTGTTAATGAGAAAGCAAGCAGTGAGAACAATATTACCCTTGTATGATTTAGGAATCTGCATCCAAAAAAGTGTAGAGCATGCAACATCGAGTATGTGGCGATTCTCCTTTCTACTATTCCATTCTGTTGGAATATACAAACTAGAAAATTAATGAATGATGCCATTGGTCCAACAGAATGAATCAAAACTTGTTGTTCAAGAACTCAAAACTATTATCAGTATGCAAAAGACGAAGTGAAGCACCAAACTGAGTTTTTTTTTTTTACTATAAAAGTTCAAGAATATATTAAATACCTTGAATTTCTCCTATAGGAGATACACCCATGTGGATCGACTAAAATCATCTATAAAGGAAAAAACAAAACTTGTGACAAAGACACTAGAAACCCGCCATAGTTACTACACATCTGTATGAACAATTTCTACCAAACTATGACTATGTCTTTGCTGAGACAAAAAAGATGTCGCATGGTGCTTCTCGAGTTGACATGATTCACATTGAAATGATAGAATAGAATGCAAATCTGGAAATAATTGAAGTAGCTTGGTTAGGGAGGGATGTCCTAGTCGCAAGTGCCATTAGAAAGGTGAAACAATTGCCTGAAATGCTGAAGAGGATTGTTGTAGTGAAACTTTCAAGTGGTCGAGTCCCTCTTTCTCACGCTTAGAACCAATTGTCTTGGTCGTCTGGAGGCCCTAAAATACATATTTGAGTAGGAAAGAAGGTTATTGAGCATTGTAATGATTTTGTAAGCTGACTAACAAATAACATGTTAATAGGAAACTTAGGTACAAAGAGGACAAAATCTAAAGACAAGGATGGAGTGGAATTAACCGTCCCCATTCCATTGACAAGAGATGGAGAATTATCAGCAAGTGTGACATGTTTAAATGAGGAAGACTGATCAAAAGATGAAAATAATGTGGACATACCTGACATATTAGTAGAAGCAAAATCAATAACCCGCAAAGAGACTGGAGTCGCATGGAATGCAGACATAGTTGAACTTGGCATGGTGGTGGTGGCTGTGGAAATATTTTTGTTCATGGATGATGAAGATGCAATCAATTGTACCATGTATTGAACCAATTGGTGAAATTTATTTGGAGCACCATGAACAATGCCTACCATGCTAGTTGAAGATGCTCCACATTTAGGAACACTTGAGTTGGCCCAGGCAGGTTTTTTGAATTTATCCCAGCACTTGTCTAAAAAGTGGTTTGTATGCCCACAATGAGTACACTTCCTCTTATTACGATCATCATTACGAACTCTTCCATGACTAGATGTTCCCTACCTCGTCCTTGTCTACCTCGACCTTGTCTACCTCGACCACGCCCATGGGGTGTCTTTGAATGATTTTGAGCAGGCTGAATATTGAAGGCAGCAGCCTCTATCACCTTGTTTTCCTTGTTGCCAGGTGGAACTATGGTTATTTCTGTTGACATTACTTAGTTAAGACTTTTGTGAGTGATGGCTCATCTTCTACTACAAGCATCTGGGCCCCAATTGCATCGATTTAGAACCTAACCATCAAGAAATTTAGCTACATAAACCTGTCATTGTTGTCTTTGAAGTTCAGTCTTCTTAGTAGTAAAGAGACGATAAATCTCAATTTCCTATCAAATACTTTGTAACTCATTGAACTACTCAAAAAACTGATCTATCCCCTCTTTTGAAGCCAAAAAACCTTGCATACAACTCATAAATCCTAGAAAAATTGTTCTTTGATCATATAAAGCTTCTATGGATGTCCAAATTTGAAAGGTCTCACGATTCATAACTTGTCTTCTGAATCTTGAGTCCATGCTATTGAGTAATCATGTAATGACTTGATTATCTTCTGCTTCATAAGCATCAGTCATTGGGTCAAGAGGATTATCCCTCAAGTATCTTATTTTCCTTTTAACTTTAATAAGATATATATTCACACCTTCTTTAAAAAAAAAAACTTTAATAAGATAGATTAGAACAAATCTTGACTAGCTTAGATAATTCTATCCATTCAACTTCTTTGTGGTAATCACAATAGTATTTTTAAAATTGTGAGCGTTAAGAGAAAGACAAAAATAGAAGAAAATAGAGAAAGAAGGAGAAGACAAGAGTGGTTAAGCTGCACTTGATAGGGCAAAAACTCGAGCCCCATTTCTATTAAATGAAAAGTTTAGCAAAGTTACAAAATACACCTCATATCTTAAACTCTCATAACTTACTGAATACTACTCAGAATATTATCAAACTTGAAACTTATATTTCTTACATGACACCTAGCCTACTACAATCTTATGAGGTGCATTCCAGGTTATTGAAATAACTAAAATACCCTCACACGGATTCTCTTTGAATTACTAGACTTCGTGGCTGGTGTAATAATTTCACCAGAATCAACCCTTGTTCACTGCCAAAAGACACCTGTATTTTCACTCCAAGCACGCTGCAGTAACCTAACACACCAAACCAATGTTGTCAAAAAGAACTAAACTGATTGGTTCAACCTGGTTGAATCCGAATCGGACTGAATGGGCTGCTTGAACCAGAACTGGACCCTCTTTCAGTTTTTATTAGGGCAAAAACTGGATTTACTTCAAAATTGGCTAATGCGGCTGGTTGGTTCTGTTTGACCATAAATAGGACCGATTGAGTTGAATCGGTTAGGTAACCAGTATATGAAGAGGCTTAAAATTTTTTTTATTAGAGGGAGGATTCGAAGAGGAGACCGACACTTTCCTCAAAAATCGTTATCAACTGGTGTGAGTAGTCCTCTGCACCTCCTTGGCGGCAATGAGATCTTTTTTATGATATTTGTAATTTAATTTCTCAATTGCAATGTAATTGGAAGTATATTCCTAGATCCGCTAATTGTTTAGCTGATATTCAGGCTAAATTAGGCGTTTCACTCCAACACCTTGTTATGGAGGAAGGTTATTTTTAGCCAGGTATTGTAATCTTCACTCTTTTAATAAACATTTACACCTTTTCTCAGAAAAATAGCATCACACTTTGGTTCAACATCTCGTTGAACCCAGTCTAACCTGGTTAGATCAAAATCAGCTGTCCTACTGGTTTGATGGCTGGTTCAGTTTTAATAACATTGCACCAAACAACACCTAGAAATTGCCAAAAAACACTGTAAATGCATGTATAGATAAAGTGGGATACACATACGATTGAAAAATAGGGCACCAGAAGCACAATTGAAGGCACTATATTGCAACTATTCCATAATTAAAGAAAACAAGCTGAGGGGAAGGTCAAGTTGAGCTGATGTCAGCCCCAGAGATGATGAAGGCAATCTGCAGGTATGGAAAACCTACACAGGAGTAGAATTAGGAAAAACTCTCTATGGGCAAAAAAATTTCATAAGGCTGTTCAGTTGACAACATACACCATTAATCCTAGGGTTACGGCAAAAGAAAGAAAGGGAAAATCTGACCTTGAACTTCAATCAATATAGAATCTTGAAGTTTCCCTTTTCTAGAGAAGTCATAGACTTAGAGGAGGGGAAAGATGCTTGGATCTTGCAGCAACTAGATCAATGTTTTGATACCATATGGAAAGTAATAATAGGAAAGAGAAAGAAAGAGAAAAAAAGAGAAAGGAGAAGAGAGGTGCACGAGAGAGCTGGAGAAGAGTGCCAAAGACAAAACACCTGTTGTGTCACTTAAGTGCAATGAACATCAAATTCCAATAATGCTCCTCTATACGTAAACACTTATAATTCCTTAAATACAACTCATAATAAAATAAAAATTGAAACAAAAAACTCTAACATGAAGACCGACTTATTACTATCCTATGAGGGAGATACAATCATAGCAAATAACCTAAATACCCTGTACATGTATTTCAACACGAGGCATTTCCTCTCTTGGGCTCAGCTTACTGACGACTTCAAAGACTATACTGGTGTCATTTTAAGGCAGAACTGGAGAAGTTTGGCTGTTTACTTCCCACAGATGTTACACTGTAATATGGAGTGATCTGGCCCTCTAGTGGGGCATCTTAAACATAATTTTAATGGGAGTAGTTGGGGCAACTGGGGCCCTGATGGTATTGGGGGTGTTATTTGACTCAATGAGGGTCACATTCTTCTTTCGTTTTAGCAGCCTATTGGCTTGAATGATTCCACCAAAGCTAAGTGTTGCAGCTCTCAAAGGTAATCATCTTTATTGTGAGCATTTGACCCAGCTATTGATCATTGAGGGTGATCCTAAAGTGGCGGTTTCTTGTGGCCGTGGTCTTTGAGTCCCATTGGAGATTTGGTGGTTTGTTCCTTCACATGGAATGTGCTGCATTCTTCAAATTCTCTTGTCAAGGAAGGCATCAATCATCTGCATCTCTTTATCTCTTTGGGGGCATTCCTGATTAATTCATTGCATCATTTATTGTATTTCCTTTTTCTTTTTCCCTTTCTTTTCTCCTTTTGATTTGCAAGAGTTCCCTCCCTCCTCTCCCCCCTCCTCTGTTGCCTCTTTTGGCTTCTTTAAATAATTTTTTTTGCCATTCAGAAAAAAAGCTTAATTGAAGTGGCTTATAAATGGAGATTATCACCTTATTCTACTTTATTGGTGGATAAAAAGTTCCCACCTTTTTTGTGGGTGTGCTAATGTTCGACATCTTAGACCAGTTGTTTGAGATGAGAGTCACCTTTGGATTATAATCCTACATACTTTGAGCATGGAAATGTCACGTGTTTATTAGTTGGAAGAGTCCTAAATTCAGTTGGTCATTTTAAGAGGACCTACCCTACTTTAACATACTTCTATTGAAAGAATTATTTTTTTGAGAACATGTATGTTTTTAATATAAATATACCATTTCTCTGTTTTTCTTATTTTCATTTTGGATACCAAGCCTGTTTTTTATGGTTATGAACCTAGCCATATTAATTCCTTTGCCACTTTCTTATGTCTTAATATGTGTGTGCTTTTAGTAAAATTAAATGAACGCTTAGCTCCAATGCATCAAAAAGAATTTGTTGGCATTGTTGTTACTGTGAAGCTGCACTTATACTGTGCTTTTAATTCTTTACTTTTTTTTTGTAATGACAGGTAAAAATAGTTGTAATTGACAGTATTACTTTTCATTTTCGCCAAGAGTTTGAAGATTTGGCCCTGAGGACTCGTCTACTTGGTGGGATGGCTTTGAAGTTGATGAAACTTGCCCAAAAGTATTGCTTGGCGGTGAGCACAGAAATTTTTCATGGCTTTCTAGGTTCATGAATCTATATTGAACTTACTCATAAACTGTTTAAGCTGTTGCTGGTTCAAGAGGTAGACTGTTGTTTATAGTAGCCACTTTTCTTGAGTTATTAAAATTCTGGGTTCCAGGGGCATTTTAGTCATATAACTTAATTGGATTTCTCTATATGCCTAAGGACATTTCTAAACTTCTAGTTTTACACTCAAAGCTCTTATTCATTCCTTCTGTCCTTCTATTTTCTTTAATGATATGGGGGGAAATCATTCCTATTTAGATTGAAGCCCAAATGTCTCCATTTCCTTTCTTCTGGTGCTTTGGTTACTGGTTTTGATGATACCCATGTTGTACAAATCTCCTTATTAATGAATCTAAGAATGGAAAAGAGATATTATTAAGTGCTCTTGTAATCTGTCCTATTTTTTGTTCCCAACCTACAAAAGGAGGAGCTTGAGCATAAAGGTTGAAAAGTTTTCATTCAGTATAAATGGGTCATAATGTTTGGTTGGAAAGTGATTGAATGCTGTTTCTGTTATAAATATCAGCTGTTTTAAGCATATTCATGACCTTCAAAAGTTGGGAATTAGGATTTTTTATTGGTCTCAGTAAATTGACAATCTTGAAAATGGAGAAGAAAATGGTGCTCATCGGACTGCTACCCTGCTTGGGAATTATGATTTATTATTGGATCTCAGTAAATTGATAATCTTGAAAATGGAGAGGAAAAGGCTGCTGATCAGACTGCTGCCCAGCTTTATCTTGATCCAGTGAATGTTCAAATTCCTTCACTAAACCTGAATGGCCAGGATTGCCTTCTTTGGGCTTATTCAGCTAAGATGTACATAAGAGCTCAAGGCGAACTTCAGATATATTACCAAATCCCTTCTCTCTTGGACATCTAAAGAACGTGACAAGTGGGTATAAGGGAGCATATTGTTATGGTGTGGTTGTTTAACAGTATGGGACCTTAAATCAGAGAAAATGATGGGAGCTTAGGTATGGCAGGAGTTTGGGATGCAGCTGAAGAGATGTCTTTATTTATCAGCATCTCATGTTGGAAATAACAGTCTGAAGAAACAAAGAGAAGAATTTCTAGTGGCCAATTTCTATCTAGATTGGGGCCTGGATTAAGAAGTCTTATGATGACAACCTATGGGCTTTCATTTCTAAGAAATTTGTCTTTTTCAGTTATAAAGGTTTGAGGTTACCACTCCTGTTCTCCTTCCAGTGTATCAGGAGATACCTTTGGAGTGGTTTCTTCTACTTCCTATGCAATTGAGAAAGTCTCACTCAAGTCCCTCTAAATGCCAAACATAAAAAAAAGAAGTCAAAATCAAAATTGAAATGTAAAAACAGAAAAAAAGACTGAGAAGAAGAAAAGCGAAGACAGAATGAGGGTGGAGAACAAGTTCGGAGCGAATGTTGTCACCTATTGAAGAGAGGAATGAGGGAGGAGGAGATTGGTGAGATTAGAGGTGCTGTTGCTTGTGGAGATGAATGATAGTGGAGAAGGAGATCGAGGTTTGGGTTAAACCGTGAGGGAAGGAGATTGGTGAGATTAGAGATGCTGTTACTTGTGGAGATGAATGGCGGGGGAGAAGGAGATCGAAGTTTGGGTGAAGCTGTGAGGGAAGGAGAAAAATCATTGGTGGGAAAAGAGGAAAGAAAGGAGGAAGAAATGAGAGATTAGGGCAAGTTAGTGACAATTTATAGTTTCTCAAGAAATTGCAAAATTACCCTTATATTAATAGGGTAATTGGATAATCGGATATGGAATGGGAAGTTTGCATTTTTGTTTTAATTAATAATCAGTAATTGGGTAATTTTACTCGATTATCGAATATTGATCAAAAGAAAAAATACATTCCATTTAATAAACGACAGATAGAAAATCGGGTAAATAGGTAAGAGTGACAACTCTACCCATGAGATTGTGACAAGTGGCAAGGCTCAGTCCATCTCTCATGGGATTGTGAGATCGTGACAAGTGGTAGGGCTAAGTCCACTTCTCTTCAGATCGTGACATAAAACAAAACTAAGTTCATCTTTCATTGGGATTGTGACACGTGGTGAAGGTAAGTTCACTTCTCATGAGATTGTAACACATGACAAGGCTAAGTCCCTCTCTCATGTGATTGTGACACGTGGCATGGCTAAGTTCATCTCTTTTGCGATTGTGACACATGGCGAGGCTAAGTCCACTTCTCATGAGGTTGTGATGTAAGGCAAGGGATGGGTGAATTCAGATTATGTGACTCTTAATTATATCATATGTTCGATGACATGAAGCTTCATGGCCGTTGCACATGGCATTCCTTTTGGTGCCATGTGTTGCCTATTGGTATGATTTATGACCCACTTTACACCAAAGATAATCTGGACCACTAATCTTTGATCGAAAAGCTCTAAAGGATGATCCACACGTTCGATTTAACTTTGGTCGTGGTCTCATCTTGATCAATTAATTAAGTTGACCTTTGTATTTGCTACCTCAGACTTGCATTGTTGGTCAAAGTTTCAAATTTTGATTGTTGATTGAGTATGAGTTGACCCGTGATCTTGACTTTAAACTTTTATTACAATTGGCCAAAATGTTTGATCTATGGTTGACCATTGGTCAAAGTGTTGACTTTCATCGTTGTTTGATTATTCGTCAAGGTTTTTAGCTTTGACCAATAGTTGACTAAGTCATTTAGCGAAGTTCTTTGCACAATTGGTCAAAACTTAATTTTTAATTGACTTCCAGTTGACTGTATGTTGACTCCGCCAATTCCTTTACTTCGATCTGCCCTATTGGTCAGAATATTTTGCTTTGGCCTGTTATTTATTGTGGTCAAGGTATGTATTTAACTTTAACTATTAGTTGGACTTCAAGATCTCCATCGTTGATCGATATTTCTGATTTGGATTGTCGATCATAGTCATGACTTTGGTGACTAAATTTTCATGTCTAGAAATGGCCCCCTCAAGACTTTGTTCATCATAGAGATGTGCAAGGCTTGACATACTTGCTTGAATTCACACTGCATTTGATTTACATGGGCCTGCTAAACCCAATTTGTTTCTGATCTATTTAGTAAGCCCTAGATTGCTTCTCTTGTTTGTATGAATAGGGCGCCACCCTCTATCTTTCTTCATGCCACATAGTGAGTCTTATCAAGCAACGATCAGTTTTTGAGGTCAATGAGTTATAAACACGGATCCTGAAAGATTAATGCACTGACCTTTGTATCTCCTACTTGGATCTTAAAGGCGAATGGCTGGTGGATTACTGAATCCCTTATCTGATGACAACATTCAAAGATGGAAGCAAATTGGAAGTGGGTCTGAGGCAGCCTTTTATTATTACCCAACTTGCTAATCAATTTAAAATTGAACTCTGAGCTCCCATTCAAACCAAACTTAATAAGCATATGTGTTGCCTCTTGCTATTTTGCTCCAAGAGCCTTGTAAATTGAAATGTGTGGGAGGACCATTGCTGAATTATGAATGGCCTTTAGAACAAACATAATTCTAATGTTTATTAGCTGCACTGATAGACCTGCTCGGCCTTACACAAATTTTGCTCTATCTTGGTAAGAAGACCTGGCAGAAATCATATTTTGATGTTACCGAAGAATTTCATTTGATCTAAGAGAGTGGGCCCTGTTGAAATCACCTTTATATTCACTGGAAATTTGGAGTATAAACAAATACCCAGATCTGCTGGATATTCTCAAATCTTATCGTGTATTCCGAACAAGTATCAGAGGAGCATGCACTGCTTTTTGAATGAAACTTCATTGTGATAGGAACTAATCTCATCCATAAACTAGTCATTTGAGACGGACACTTGTTGACTCCTAACAAGTGAAAACTTTGACTCAAAATCTCTCTTTATCTCCATTTGTTGCTCTTGATGTACATGGGTGTTCTTTAATGGGCCCTTCTACTTAGTAATTTAAATTTAGAAATCTTATGCTTCAAATAGTCTTTTTGATAAGCCAGTTTGGATTAAAGTGTTTGGATTTAGTGAAATTTCTTAGCTTTCCAATGATGACAATGGAAGAGTTGTTTCAACTATGATCAGCTTAAACAAGAAATCTATCTCACAGTTAAGATTAATAACAACATAAGTAAAGCACCTGGATGTGCAAATCCTCGTTTGATAAGCGTGGAATGCAAGCTCAACCAAAAAATTCAAAAATGAACACATTTGAGCTCCCTATTTTCTCTTCAGGTGATCAAGCATGGAGAAGTCAAATACTTATGTACTCACCCTTGCTTTTTCCCTTGATTCACGTTTCCCATCTGATCAACACCCCCTTCCCATCAACTTATATTCTGCAAGTTTCTGGTTGCCAGAACCTTGTGTGTGTGAGTGTAAGCTGGTGCATGTCACCAACTTCCTTTTGTTTTTCTTCCTACTTAACTGCTGCTGTCTATCTTCTGAATGATATCTCTCTTTTGGTTGTTGTTTAATTCATGCTAGTAGACATGAAAGTTTGGTCATCAAATTTAGGACCAAGATCAATGGTCGAGATCATGAAGTCCAACTAATATTTAAAGAAAAAAATACACCTTAATCGACAACAAATAATTGGTCAAAGTCAAATTTTTTTTACTATTGACACGAGTCAAAATCAAGGAGCAAAGGCAGGGTCACATAGTCAATTGGAGGTCAACTAAATCTCAAGTGTTGACCAATAGTGCAAAGAATGACTAAATCAACTATTGGTCAAAGTCAAAACTTTGACCAATAATCAGGTAACAAAGAAAGTCAACACTTTGATCGATAGTCAACCATGGGTTGAACATTTTGACCTATTGTGATGTGAATTTAAAACTACCATCACAACTCAACCTATATTCAATCGACAGTCAAAGTTTGAGACTTTGTTTGACAATGCAAGTTTGATGTAACACCTATAGAGGTCAACATGAAGTGAAAGGTGTTGATTGATCAAGGTGGGGCGATTACCAGAGTTAAAACAAACACGTGGATCATCCTTTGTCAAAGATTAGTTGTCCAGATCATCTTGGTGTAAGGTGACCCATTAATCAAACTCTTAGGCAATAGTGAAGCACCATGTGGTGCGACCATGAAGTTCCATGCCATCTGACTCTTGGCATAGTCAAAAGTCACATGATTTGAACTCACCCATTCTTTGCTATGTATCTCGATCTTATGAGAGGTGGACTTGGGCTTACCACATGTCATGATCCTATGAGAGGTGGGCTTGACCACAACATGTGTCGTGATATTTTTCAGAGATGGACTTGGTCACTCCATGTGTCACAATGCCATGAGAGGTGGACTTGGGCTTGCCGTGTGTAGTGAACCCATGAGAGGTGGACTTGAGCTTGCCATGTGTAGTGGACCCATGAGAGGTGGATGTGGCCTTGTCTTGTGTCAAGATCCCATGAGAAATGGACTCGGCTTTACCATGTGTCACACTCATGAGGAGTGAAATTAGGCTTCACAATGTGTCACACTCATGAGGAGTGGACTTGGCTTTGCCATGTGTCACACTCTCGTGAGATGTAGGTTTGGCAAAAGCAATTAAAGGAGTTAAAGGTGGGGTGGTTGAACCTCCTCCACTATCATATAAATAAATTGCTACTTTAGCCTTTTGGAAAGAGTCTTATGTTGAGAAGTGAATTGCTAGAGGATTGATGAAGCACTCTTAATAGTATCACCATTTTGCTAGAGTCATGCTGAAGAAATTAAGTTTAGAAGTTTTGCTTCAGAGTTGTAAGAAATAGATCATTCTTGTTTGTCACTTTATTGCATCTCAAATCCGCTACACATAAATGTAAGATTCAAATCTGTTTGTCCAACAAGGTACCGGAATCTGGCATCTAGGGGGGGTCTATATGACCCTACTAGGTACTGGGACAGACCTTTGTTTTGGGACGAGCTCCTAAACCTCGTTCAAAACTTGTCGCTGCCATGCCTTCTGGCAGGAGATTTTAACTCCATCAGATTCTGCAATGATAAGCTGCCTCCAGCAAGCACATCTCCTCGTCGATGAGGAATTTTGCTGATTTTATAGGCAGCTGTGCTGGAATAGATTAGTCTCTCCGGCAAATCTTATACCTGGTCTAATGGTCAGCGCCTCCCATCCTATCAAAGCTGGACAAATTCCTAGTCAAGAGCGACTGGCTAAGACTATGAAAACACAGTTGGTAGAGTGCTGGGCCGTGCCACCTCGGACCACTGGCTAATCCTTCTGGACATCCACTTTGGGCAATGGGGTCCATCTCCTTTCAGTTTGGAAAATTAGTGGCTAAGTGACAAGGGCTTTGACACAACCTTCTTTGATGGGTGGCATAATCTTTTTGTGGGAACATCGCTCTGCAAATTCTGCTGAAAGAATCTCCCTCGCTTAGATTGCTGACCTTGACGCGTCTGAAGAGCACAAGTGCCGGTCTTCCATTGAATTCTTTAACCACATTTATCTTCAAAACAGATTTCAATCCTTAACCCACAATCAAAGGATGCATTGGAAACAACATGCTTGATTAAGTGGCTGTCTGAGGGCAACACAAAAACAAAGTTCTTCCATGTTGTCGCCTCGGTAAGTAGGGCTAACCAAGTTACCTCGCTATGTATCAATAACAAGGTAACATCGGATAGAGCCTCCATAACTAATGCTTTGGTGAGTTTATCAGCTTTTTACACTGAAGATTGTGTGAACTGGCCTAAAGTTCAGAACATCAGATTATCCAAGATCTTCCCCACTATTGCAGCATTCCTTGAGCTCCCCTTTTTGACTATGGAGATTGAGAATGCCACTCTTGGCCTCCCCTACAACTGCGCCCCCGGCCAGGATGGCCACAGTAGAGAGTTCTATAGGAGTTGGCCAACCATTAGAGAAGATGTTATTGCCATGGCTCATGAACTGCACCACAAGGGTATAACATATAAAAACATGGGAGCTTCATTCATTGTGCTGATTCCAAAGAAGACTACTGTTGAGGGGCCAACTGATTTCCATTCTATCAGCCTAGTCACAAGCACCTACAAGTTCATCGACTGCCTGATTGCTCACCGCTTAAAAATGGTCCTACCATTGGTGATTCACCGGGACCAATTTGCTTTCATCAAGGGCAGGAACATTCTCGACTCGGCCATGGCAGCCCACGAAATCATTGACTTCTTCAAGAAATCTGGCTTGCCTAGATTTGCTCTCAAGCTAGACTTTGAGAAGGCATTTGATAGAGTCAATTGGGGACACTACTTGATGACCTCCTTGGGAGGATGGGATTGGGTAGAAATGGAGATTTTGGGTTAACTACATTAAAAAAAAAAAAAAAAAACTGCATATCGTTGGCTTCGTACTCCCTTCTCATAAATAGCACAGTTTGCAGCTACTTCAAGGGCACCTACGACATTTGGCAAGGAGACCCCCCTCTCCCCCATGCTATTCAAATTTATCCTTGAGTACCTATCTTCAATTGTTTACTAAGCAAAGGAAGTCGGCTGGATCCATCCTATTGCTTCCCCGACTGAGTTTGACATCCCAATCCTTCAATTTGACGATGATACAATTTTCTTTGGAGAAGGCACCGTGGGTCAAATTTGGAAAATGAGAGCTCTACTTGGCCTATTTGAGTTATCTTCAAGACAAAGGATCAATTGGCACAAGACTGCTCTTCTCGGATATCACATTGACCTATGGACCTCCACTTAGGCTTCCCCTAGTTGATAGCAGGCCCCAGAAAAATCTATGGAGTCCTCTAGTGAAAGGCTTGAGCAGAGGCTTGCTACTAGGGGTGGTATCAAACTGAGCCGGTTTGCAAAATAGTTCGCGCTCGGCTTGGATCCGGCTCAGTTAAAATTGATTCAAAAGCATCTCGAATCGAATTCGAGGAACGGTTCATGCTTGTTTAAGTAACAAAGCCAAACTCAGTTGAGCCGCGGTTCGGTTCACGAACTCTCGAGCCAGTTCGATTACTTGCTAAAAACCCCTTTCTAGTTTCCGCTCATTCTTCTTGTCTTGTGTCGCGAATTTCCTGATTTCCTCCTTTGCTTCGATTTCGGGAGCCTTCTTTCGAAACTTTAGAGTCCATATGCGAAAATCTGCGATGCAGTCTCCCTCTCCTCCAGTCCTCTCCAATCCTCCATTCTTTCTCCAGTCTTCCGTAACTAATCCGATCGATTGATTCGGCTAAATCGAATTTGGACTCCCTCCCAGGCTGCCCTATTTTAAGACTGCGGTGCCCAAATGCTTGAAGACTCACCCTACTCAACTTTTGCATTGTGGGACTTTCAAATTATTACCTATCCTTCATGTCTTGCCCCTCCTCCATTTGCAATTGTGTTGAAGCCATCAAGAAGAGATTCCTTTGGAGAGGTTCAAACGATACCTTTAGGTAGCACCTCATTAATTGGAAAGAGGTTTGCATGCCACGATCTCTTGGTGGGCTTGGTATCTTTCTTACTAAAGATATGAACGGTGCTCTATTGCTGAAATGGTTTTGAAAGTTTAGCAACTACACAAACAATCTGTGGAGACTGATGGTTGCCTCTAAGCTCCAATGGTAGGGTGAATGGTGGATCCGGGGCGGAAGGCATCACAAGTTGTCTGCGCTGTAAGGGTCTTTCACTTCGCTTCTTCTATTCTTTGTTATCAGCGGTGTGCTTCTTTATCAGAAATGGAAGTAGAATTCAACTTTGGAACGACTGGTGTTGTAGAGAGAGGCCCATCAAGGAAATGTATATCACTCTCCTCCAAATCACCCTTCGCTAGGACATTCCTATCGCTGATGTCTGAGACACACCAATGCCTAGAAGCTCCATCTCCAGCGTGGTCTTAATGACGCCGAAGACACTAATATATGTTGCCTCTTGTCTGATCTGGATTCTATCAAAATGACCACATGCTTGACAAGATGGCCTGACTCCCCACAAATAATGGCCACTTCTCAATCTCTTCGGCTTTCTCTCACATTGTGGGATGAACCTCCAACAACACTGATCATGATGCTGCTATCATGTGGAAGTTATCAGTTTCCCACAAAATCAGATTCTACATTTGAACCGCTCTCCTAACAAGATCCTCACCGTGGACAACCTCCACATGCGTGGTAATCTCAGCTCATGCGGTCTTTGTCCCATCTGCAACGAGGATGATGAGACTGTCTGCCACCACCTCCTCCAATGCTCTTATTCCTGGAGAGTATGGATGGCCATTTTCCAGCACATTGGCGTCCAGGTTTGCCTCCATAGCAATCTCATTGGGACCTACCGGCTCCTCCTGGGGACTTCAATCCTCAAAATTGGTAAACTCATCTCCGCCTGCCTCGCCCACACTCCTTGGTGCATTTGGCTTGAGAGAAATAACTTAAGGTTCAACTGCAAATTTGGGAGCGTGGAGGACACGATCAACAACATTGTTGGTCTTGTTTCCTTTTGGCTTCACACCTGGAAAGAATTCACCTCTCTCGCGGATGTCCCCCTCCGAATCAATTGGCATGTCCGCGCCCAAATGTTTGTCCCCCCTGGGCCTCCTACCATAGTAGAATGGACTCCCCCTCCTCCGGGCATCATCAAGCTTAACTTTGACGATAACGCTCTTGGCTGCCCCGTCATTGCCGGTTTTGGTGGCATTTTATGAGACTCAAATAGCACCACCCTCATCACTTACTCGGGTTCCATGGGAATTGCTGACTCTACCTCGGCTGAAGTCTTTGCCCTTTTCCAAGGGCTTATCTTTTCTAGGGACTGCCTCAATGGCTCCCTCCTTATTGAAGGTGATTCTAAAGAGGTTATTGGCTGGTGTTCCAGCTCAATGTTGTCCCCTTGGAGCACTAGAAAGACTTGTAATCTCTTTTTTATATCACTTATTTAATCACTTGTTTTTGGTCTCATCTTCCTACTAGATCAACAAACTCTTTTATTGATAAGAAAGCAGCCCCTCCCCTCCTCTTGTTGTTTTGTTTTGTTGCTCTGAATAAAATCGCTCACCACTTTTGTCCAATCGTCAAACTAAAGGTATTTTAATTCATTTCATTTCTTATTTCATCTACAAAGGTATTCAGAGCTTGCTAGTGGAGATCAAATTAGAGGACTTACAAGAGAGATGACTTCACATCACTTGTATTTTTTTTATTTCTATACTTAAAGGTTGCGCCTACGTGTAGACCAACCACTTTGTACATCCACAATGACCCTAAACTACCTCCATCATCTATAACTTATTGAACAATTTGGCATCCTTCGCTTCTCGAGATGCGCTGATTTTGTTGTTCACAGAGGAATTGATGGAGCTTAATTTACCACTTTTGCTGATTTTTTATGAATTGAGATACTAAGCAACTAGGGTTCTTAGAAGATTGTTCCTTTGCAGTTGTCGCAAAACCAAAGGCAGGTGAAGTTTTTAGTCTCTCTAGTCTTTGAGCTTCTGCTCTCATCTTTCTTTTTATTTAATAATTTATTATTACCAAAGATGGGTTCTCAGACTCAAATTTGAACCTTGGCTTTTCATCAATTCATTCTCATGGCCGACAACCCAATTTACAATAGCATAGGATTGTGGAGTTGCAATACCATAGGATGGAAAACTATTAATGCCCATGGTTTTTCTGGAGGAATTCTGATAACGTGGAATACAAATTTGATTGATTGCATGGATACTATGAAGACATCTTCAACTGGGCTTAAAATCAGAGATGGAAATAATGGACAGATTTGGGAAATTGTAGAAGTCTATGGGTATCGAGAATGCAATGCCATTTGGAATGAATTATGATTTTTTTTCAATTATGGGCTGTTCCTTGGTTCTTTGCTGGTGACTTCAATGCAGCCCGTTTTTGCAATGACAAAAATCCTCTATATACTCACATTACTTCCATCATGTGAGCTTTTGCTGATTTCATTGGAAGTAATGAGTCAGAGGAAATTAATCTTTCTGGAAAGGCATATACGTGGTCAAATGGTCAACAAAATCCAATTATGTCTAAATTGGATCGGTTTATAGCTAATGGAGAATGGTTACAAATATATCAGTAGACATCTGGAAAAGTTCTGAACGGGGTAGGATCTGACCATTGGCCAATCCTTCTTGATACTAGAATTGGTCAAAGGGGCCCAAAACCATTTCTTTTTGAGAACTCATGGATAATGTACAAAGACTTTGATATTCTCATGAAAGAATGGTGGGAGGATTTCCATGTTCAAGGACCGGGAGGATGTCATTTTCCTCTAAAGCTTAAAAATTAAAGTCTAAGCTTAGAACCTGATCTTCAACGAAAATGGCTGCAGATGTTGCTGAGAAAAATTCTATTTTGGCTCAAACTGGTATCCTGGATGATTATGAAGAGCAGCAGGGTCTCTCTCCCTTGGAATTCAATGATAGAATTATGCTTCAAAGTAAATTTCAGGACATCTCTCACAGTGAAAGAGACCATTGGAAGCAATGAGCCAGATTGAAGTAGTTAAAGGAAAGAGATGGAAATACAAAATTTTTCCATGCCGTTGCATCAAGCAAAAGGAGAGCAAATTGAATTACTTCATTATGTATAAATGATGAAGTAACTTCAGACCGAGCTATGATTTCTAACTCCCTGATTAGTTATTTTGGAGGACTATAGACTGAGGAATGTAACAATCAGCCTATGATCTGGCATTTACATTTTAAAAAGATTACTCCTATAGTAGCTAATCTTATTGAGCTCCTTTTTTCTTCCAAGGGGATTGAGATTGTTGTTCTATGAATTTCCAATGATAGAGCTCCAAGGCCTGATAATGGAGAATTTTACAAAAGAAGCTGGCCAATCATTAAGAATGACATTCACTCAATGTTTCATTCGTTTTATCACATGGGAGTCACTTATAGGAGCATTGGCGTTTCGTTTATTGCTCTCATTCCAAAAAAGAAGCTGCTGAACACCCAAGGGACTTTTGTCCTATCAATTTAATGTCTAGTCCTTATAAGGTTAGTGCCCGCCTCCTTGCAAACATACTTAAAATTATCTTGCCAATGGTGATTCATCAGAATCAATCAACCTTTATCAAAGGAAGGAATATTCTGGATTCAGCAATGGCAGCGCACGAATTAATGGATCACTACTAGAAATCAAGAAATCAAAGTTTTATCCTCAAATTGGATCTCGAAAAGGCGTTTGATAGAGTTGACTGGAATCTTTTTGATAACTTATTGAATAAGATGGGATTTGGTTATAAATGGAGATTTTGGATGAGGAGTTGTATTTCTTTGGCATCATATTCTCTACTTGTCAATGGAACAACATATGGATACTTCAAGAGCACAAGAGGAATAAGATAAGGTGATCCTTGAATTGTTAGTCTCTTTCCCACCTCTCGTGTTTTTCTTGGATCATGTGGTTACCAAGAGGTAAATATATTTGCTACTTGATTCTTGGATGAGAATAGGGAATAATATTTTCTTTAGTCAATATTTTTTGGAACAAAATTATAATCAATTTTAGTATTTGTTACTTTGATTCTTTCATGATAAACTGGAATGCTTGGCTCTGTCACAACAAAGAGGCAACTGGTTTATCTATCTAGGCTATAAAGTTAGCCAACAAACTTTTCGCCCAAATCCACTCACATGTGACTTGTACGAGTGTTTGATGCTTTGCTTCAACACTTGATCTTGCAATAACACTTTGTTTCTTACTCTTCCTTGTGACCAAAGTAACCCCAGCCAAAAACACTAGATGTCCTGTTTGATGGTGATCCATCCTAGTCTTCATTAGAAAATGCGGCCACCCAGAATGCCCATGTGATCTGTATAGCAACCCTTGGAGCATTCCTTGCATACTAGTTTTACATCTAACGAGTAGTTCTAGGAGCACTCATAAATCCATTAGCCACTCCAGCACTCATATATGGAAGCAGATATCAGGATTTTGACACATTCAACTCTTTCAAGCAAAAAAGAAGAAAATTTAAATGCAAGACAGTTGTACAGTTCTGAGACAACTTGACTTCTTAACACCTATCGAAAGTTGCAATAATCAATGAGAAAAGACAAAAATGCTAGGGAAGGATTTCTGGCACATTCTGTAATGAGAAAATAGGATGAAGGGTATCTGATAGGATATCCATCTCAGACACATTCTCATGGCTGATATACAAATCACTGACCATTCTTCAGCTCCTAACAACTTTGAACAGTTACATTAGGGACTCTAGGACCGTCTTGAATAGCATGTTAATATCCTAGATTCTCATAATGATGAGAATTTTAGATTGAGAGATCAAATAGGGAGAAGTTGAATGAGAGAAACGATGAAGTTGAAGAGGGTGATCTCAGATGCTTCATCTCATCCTCTCATAGTTTGTTTTATAGTGTTTCATTAAGTTGATCTTGCTTTCCTTGTTTGAGAGAGACTAAATAAAATCTAAAATTTTTTACACAGCAGCTATCCTTTATGGCTCAAACTGTAAGCCTTCTTTTACTCAAACTCTTACTCAGGGGAAAAGCTACCTCTGGAACAGGTGCTCTTAAGTTTTGGTAGCAGCACATGGGACTCAACAGATCAATCACATACAGATTAGTTGTACGTGTGCAAAAGTAAACAACTGACTCCAGTGGCTGGACTTATATTCATATTCAATATTTTCTATTTAAGTTTATACTTAGTTTTCATTAAGTCGTATGAAGATTGAAGCTTAAATCTTAAAAGACAATTTTAACAGGTAGACATAATAGTTTAGACAGGTCTTTTTTTTTTTTAATTGTAAATCATGAAGCAATTCTTGGAGATATGTGCCTTAAATTTTAAGTTTTGTTCCAGGGTGCTCTCCTTATTGAGAGTGATTTAAAATGTAAGATTAATTAGTGCTCTGGGATGAAAGAGCCTCTTTGGCATCACTGGTCCTGTTACTTTGAAATTATGGAGCTATTTAATTCTATTGTTTGTAATTGGAGCCATGTTCCTAGAGCAGCCAACAACTTTTTTTTTTTTTTTTTGAGGAAGATGTGTAAAAATTTATGTGAAGAGAGGAATACAACCTATCATGCAGGGCTGTCCTCCACAACAAGGTGTTGGAGGGAAGAACCCTGTTTGCCAAGTGATTGGCGGATCTGGGGATATGGACACATGTACCATTTAGATTAGAAGTTATACCCGTTTTGCTTGAATGTTTGCGAAGTGATTGGCGGATATGGGGGTATGGATCCATGTACCATTTAGATTAGAAGTTATATTAAAAATTTCGAAATAAATATCCTAGTGCCGCCAGGGTGGGCGAATTTTCTTAGCGCACCAATTGATGATGACCTTGGAATCTCCGTCGATGATGAGTGGCCCAACGAGATGGTCCTAAAAAACCAAGAGGCCTTGAAGCATCCCAACAAGTTCTGTGGTAGTGAGTCGGAAATATCTAGAGCCCCTGCAAACGAGTATAAGAGAGGGGGTTTCCTTCCAATACCTCATTGTTAGGGACTCCCCCTGTTGTACTTTTTGCCTTTGGGCTTAGTGAGATCAAACTTTCCTCAAAAAAAAGAAAAGGGTTTGGTTCATACTTTCTGGTTGGTCATCTTCCATAACGAATGATATTGTGAAAATATGATGTGGCTTTTCTTATTTTCCATATCCGAAGTAATATTATAGTACTAATACTCCACCTCATTTATGTGGAAGAGAGAGTGAGTCCCATGAGGGAATCCCTTTAATATTAGATAACTTCTATTAAGCGAAAAAGGGTATCTTCATAATTTCAGAAAAAAAGTGAGGATACTTGGTGATTTTTGTGGCTATTGAATGCATCTTCTATAATTGAGATTTTGATCTATCACTTGTTTCAATTATGGGTCGTCAGTGAAAGTTGCTGCCGTTTCTCTCAAATCTCTAATTCCATTTAGTTAAAGTTGGATAGGGCATGCTGTAGTAATTCTTTCTAGGTCATATGCCAGTTGAAGTGCAAACTTTCTGGGTTTTATTCTTCTTCAAATCTGAACTGCAAATTGTGGTTTCTTTTCTCCATCATGCTTGGTTTCAGGTTATTCTCAGTTGTGCTTGGTAACTGGTCTTTCAACTAAATGTAATACCTTGAAAATAACAATATCATTGTTCTTCTATTTAGGTCTCCATCTTTTCCTTTGAGCAGGTTGTGTTGTTGAATCAAGTTACGACAAAGATCACCGAAGTTTCATTCCAGTTAACTCTCGCACTAGGTATATCATCACACTGATCTTGCATGCTGGGTGTTAAAGTCTGCCAAAAAATGTAACTGAGTTATTCATGCGATTAAATTGTGTGTCAATTTGCTTAATTTGATGATCTAAAATCAGTTTTCAACCGTGTATAAAATAGCTTTTCTGTTTTCTTTATTTCATGCATTAAAATGCAGGTGTATATTTGAGTAAATCCTTGCAGCTTGTGGCCTGCTTATGACGTTCCTCTTGTTTAGCAGTAGGACAATGTGCAAAGAGTCCAGTCAAGAAATTCTCCTCACGAGTAAATGTTTGAAGTATCATAATTCTGAAATAATAATTCATCTTCTTAAGTGAAATGTTCTGGGTGAAGCACACAAAGATTGAATGGTTCTTATTTGGTTAAATCTTAATTTATTAGACTAGTCTTTTGAGTTTTTTGTTAATTTATGTACTTTGAACAGGTGGCAGTTGGTCTCATGCTTGCACAAATCGGATTATCTTATACTGGAATGGCAATGAACGATATGCACACATCGACAAATCCCCCACTTTGCCTGCAGCATCGGCGCCCTTTTCTGTGACAGGTAAAGGGATTCGCAGTCCAGTCTCAAACTGTAAAAGAATTAAAATGATGTAAACGTTAACTGGACAAAAAAAAAAAAAAAAAACACTTCTCCTTGCTTTGTGTGAGCTGAGACTGGCTTTTGCTGTAAAGATTTCTGGATGAGCCAAAATGATTAGTGAAAGCTATCCTCAATGGAGGGATGAGATGAGTTCTTCCGACTTTAGTAGACCCTTGGAGAGGCCAAAATACAGGTAAAATCTTTGAGGACACTCAACTGGCTCTTGGCTTTCTGACTACTGATTCTTTTATTAATCTTATTTGACGATTAAAGTAGAAAAGAAAAAGCAAAGAAAGCAGCCATGGTATTGTTAGCAATGTAGTGATGTCACCTACTTTAATCTTTAGACAAATTTCAACGTGATATAGTGTGTAAAATATGCACATCCTGTCGCCCTTGTCTCTCTCGGTTGTCTTCTGCAAAGAAGGCTCCTGGTTTGAAATTGGACTCTGCGCTCGCTTCCCACTAACCTCGTTCTTACCGGCAGGTGAGAGATTCTTCGGGTAAAGTTGTAAGAGTAAAAGCCGGCTTTCTTGACCTCAATTAAGCCTTTTTTAAAAAAAAACCTCTTTTGGTAGAAAGGAAATTCCGTATCGGCAAACGAAGACCAGCACTTGACCGGGGAAACCAATGTTGTTGAATCAAGAGCAAGAGCCACTGGAAAATTATTATTTTTTAATAAATGGAAATGATCTAGAAAAACTGCAGGCAGTCGTTTCCTACCCTCGTTGAAGGGCTAGGATGATTCCACCAAGAGCTGACGGTCATGGAGAATTCCCACCTCGCCTGCCGCAGATGATTAAGATCAGTTGGCTGATGGCTCTCTGCTCGTCAGCCAAAAAACCGACCCTCATCTAAAGCGTCTCCAATCAGCCCGTATTCAAATCTGTAGAAGGGAAGCTGCGCCCCTCCTCTCCTTACCAACTCCTCCGTTATCTCCGCAGCCATGGCGGCTTCCTCCTCCCTCACCGTCTCTCATGCGCTCGTTGCCCGTGCCACGGCCCACCATGGTTCCTCCAACCCCAGCGAGCGCGTTACCCTCCCAGGCTTCAACGTCAGTACCTTCGCCGGAAGGGCCGTCAAGTCCTCCTCCTCTTCCTCTGAGTTCTACCGCAAGGGACGCAAGCTGCCGGCTGGTGGTCGCAAGGCGCCGGTCCGCGCCGCCGCCGTGGAGACGCTGCCCAAGGCCGAGACCGCCCTCGTGGAGAAATCAGTCAACACCATCAGATTTCTTGCCATTGATGCCGTCGAGAAGGCGAATTCCGGTCACCCCGGTTTGCCTATGGGATGTGCGCCAATGGGTCACATACTCTACGATGAGGTGATGAGGTACAACCCCAAGAATCCTTATTGGTTCAATCGCGACAGATTCGTGCTTTCGGCCGGCCACGGTTGCATGCTGCAGTATGCTCTTTTACATCTCGCCGGATACGAAAGTGTCAAGGTAACTATGTGTTTTTGTTTTAATGTGAACTCTTTTGAGTTGATCAATCCAAGTACTGAATAGGTCTTCCCGTCGCTAGGGGAAGTTTTGATAGAAATTCATTCCTGAGCAACTGATCTACTTTGGTCCTGATCTCTCTGAAGTCTTTCATTTTTTTTTTTTTAATTTGATATTGAGAGAAACATAAGCAGCAGATCTACGTTTGTTAAGATCTGCAATTTGTGCCAGTTTTGCACGTTTTTACTTTCTTATAGATTATTCGATTTTTGCTGGTGCGACTTTAGAAAAGGAAAAGTTAATGAAAAGAGAAAGAATGAGGGAACTCAGTCTTCTTTGATTTCTTGTTGTGAATGTATGCTTGCCATCTTGTTCATCCAGTCGTCCCATCTTCAATTTGTAGGAAGAGGATTTGAAATCTTTCCGCCAATGGGGAAGCAGAACTCCTGGTCACCCTGAGAATTTTGAGACTCCTGGTATTGAAGTCACCACAGGTTTGTTCTTTTCGTTGAATTGATCATACCTCTTTCTGCTTAAAAGGGTTAAAAGATAGAAAACTTACGTGTTTCCTCTTTCCTTGTGTTTTCTCTTATTTAGGCCCTCTAGGACAGGGAATTGCTAATGCAGTGGGTTTAGCTCTGGCTGAAAAGCATTTAGCTGCCCGTTTCAACAAACCTGACAACGAGATTATTGATCATTATACGTAAATCCTTCTTGCTCTAGATCTTCTATTTCTGACATTTATCTCGATCATGGTAATTCACTTTCAAATGTATTAAGATTTCCCTTCCCTTTATCTTAGGTATGTTATTCTTGGGGACGGGTGTCAAATGGAGGGAATTTCAAATGAAGTTTCCTCTCTTGCTGGACACTGGGGTCTTGGAAAGCTGATTGCATTCTATGACGACAACCATATATCTATTGATGGAGATACTGAGATTGCTTTCACTGAGAGTGTGGACACCCGCTTTGAAGGTCTTGGCTGGCATGTCATTTGGGTGAAGAATGGTAACACGGGTTATGATGAGATCCGTGCTGCCATAGAAGAAGCCAAGGCTGTGAAGGACAAACCCACATTGATCAAGGTGTGGATTCTTCAAACAAATCTTTCAAGAAGTTTGTCAGTTGTAATAAATAGGACACCAGTAAACTGTTAATGTTATTGTAATACAGGTGACAACCACTATTGGTTATGGATCCCCAAACAAGGCCAACTCATACAGTGTGCATGGTAGTGCATTGGGAGCCAAAGAAGTGGATGCCACAAGACAAAATCTTGGATGGCCTCATGAGCCTTTCCATGTGCCTGAAGATGTGAAGAGGTTTGTGCAGCTTTGGAAGGGTTTCTCTCCATCTTATGTAAAGTAAGTTGTTTTTCGTCGGTTTTACTGATGGGTAGTTCCTGATGCTTATGTAGCCACTGGAGCCGCCATGTTGGAGCAGGTGCAGCTCTAGAAGCTGAGTGGAATGCAAAATTGGCAGAGTATGAAAAGAAGTACAAGGAAGAGGCTGCAGAATTAAAGTTAATCATTAATGGTGAATTTCCGGCTGGCTGGGAAAAGGCTCTTCCGGTGAGTACTTTGTGATCATATGACCCGAATGATATTATGAAGTTGTCTAACGTTATCACTTAATTCTTTATATATATTTTTTTACAGACCTACACTCCGGAGAGCCCTGCAGATGCCACCAGAAATCTGTCCCAGCAGTGCCTAAATGCACTTGCAAAGGTTCTACCAGGTCTTCTTGGAGGAAGTGCTGATCTAGCATCTTCTAACATGACTCTACTAAAAATGTTTGGAGACTTCCAGAAGGACACTCCTGCTGAAAGAAATGTTCGCTTTGGTGTTAGGGAGCATGGGATGGGTGCCATCTGCAATGGCATTGCCCTTCACAGTCCCGGGCTCATCCCTTACTGTGCAACCTTTTTTGTCTTCACAGACTACATGAGAGCTGCCATCAGGATCTCAGCATTGTGTGAGGCTAGAGTCATATATGTGATGACCCATGATTCAATTGGGCTTGGGGAGGATGGTCCTACACATCAGCCGATCGAGCACTTGGCAAGCTTCAGAGCCATGCCAAATATTCTGATGCTCCGCCCAGCTGATGGTAATGAGACTGCTGGAGCCTACAAGGTTGCGGTTCTCAACCGGAAAAGGCCATCTATTCTTGCTCTCTCCCGTCAGAAGCTTCCCCAGCTTGCTGGAACTTCAATTGAAGGAGTTGAGAAAGGAGGGTACATCATTTCCGACAACGCTTCTGGAGGCAAACCAGAAGTCATTTTGATTGGTACTGGTTCTGAATTGGAGATTGCTGTTAAAGCTGCGGATGAACTGAGGAAAGAAGGGAAGAAGGTTCGAGTGGTTTCTTTTGTTTCTTGGGAATTATTTGATGAGCAATCGGATGAGTACAAGGAAAGTGTTCTTCCATCTGATGTCCCTGCGCGGGTAAGTATTGAGGCTGGCTCAACATTTGGCTGGGGGAAGATTGTCGGAAGCAAGGGCAAGTCTATTGGCATCGACCGGTTCGGTGCAAGTGCTCCTGCAGGAAAGATATACAAGGAGTACGGAATAACAGCTGAAAGTGTCATTGCTGCTGCCAAGTCAATACTATAAATTACGCTTGATCGTCTTCTTGGTCTCATTCTGTGTTAAAAGACGATGCATTTGGATTTGGATCCCATCTTCCAGACTCGGCAATGGCATTGGAGAAGAAGCCAGTTTAAAGAGAATTTGTCTTTGGCATTTGAACGATAATAAAGCCCCCTTTTTGCCTTTATTTTTGTGTTTTAATTTCATTGGCAAAGCTTCTTCTTGCTCTTATTGAACCAAACTCCTGAGCACGTACTGTTTGGAATCTGTTTCAGTAACTACTTTTTTTTGCTGGGGAAGTGATGAAATCTTTTCATATTTCTATTCAATATCATTCAGTAAAGCCAAGAAAAAAGTGCCGCTCTTCGTCGGCACATAATCAACAAAAGACGAAAATGCTGGTCAGCTGAGAGATTGTGTCGAAGTGACGCAGTACAAATTCATTGAATGATTCGTGTTGTAATTCACCGGATAGCCTATGAATGGACGACGGAAACGGCCTTCAACGGATCAGGCGGAGAATACGGACCACTCAGTAAGGGTAAGGTGAGCCCTCTGGGACGTCAGCTGGATAAAGTATTGGAGGCGAATAAAGCTCATCTTCCCAATCAACGTCCCTGTCTGCCTCTACGCGAGGCCAGCAAATTCTACTAATTGGATCATCTCATGTTTCATCTCTCTGTGCTTTATTCGAAGAGGCAGAGCATATTCCACGGCCCTCTGGAGAGGTGAAAAGCCGGACGGACTCTGGGGTGACAGTGTTTCGCAATTCCCTCGAGGCATATCACCTGGAGAAATTAACAAACAGTAAGTTTTTAAGTATCTGGACGAAAGATGCTCAAGTACTTTAGATCAGGATTGAAGCACGCGATACAAAATTCGAAGTATTTAAATAAGAAGAGGCTCAATAAAAAATTATTCAAACTTCAAGTTCAGTTTGTCCTTTGATGCCCTGGTATCAGGAAATGACAAGATGCTGCGAAAGTTTTGAAGAGCATCTACGATCATGAACCTGCTGAGCTAAAGCAGGGAATGATACCCAGATATACCCGTGGAAGAAGACGCAGATTTTGAGTTTTGAAGAGCAACTACGATCATGAACCTTCTGAGCTGATGCAGGGAATGATACCCAGATATACCCATGGAAGAAGACGCAGATATTGTTTGGACAAGCTAATAACAGTGACACTGCGAAAATGACCAACTAGAAGCCAGATTATGCACTGGCTAAAGAGGCAAATCGCCAACTTTTCGCTCTCAACGCTCAGATCATAGTTGGTTTTTTGTCTTGAAACTGTTAAATCAAACCATGACTACCTAACCCATGTTACAGTTCATGATTATTTGAAACGGTGGCTCTGATTTGCTATCCTTGTAGCAACGAAGAGCATTGGTGTAATTGCTGTTGATTAAACATAGACAAAACCTTTGATCAATGAACGGTTAATTTCGACAGTCTTTATAAACTAGAGGATCTTCCTTATCCACGTTAAATCGCCCTCAGATTTGTTCATCTATGTTCAAGCTTTGATAGATAATCTTTTAACTAGTTTATCATGGTATTGAAGGGAAAGTAATGCTTAATCTCTACTCACAAACAAGCAAAGCTCCATGAAAATTTATCATGAAGCAAAACCTCTAGGGAAAAGATACACCTTGATCCCATAATTGTGTCACATAATAATCCTTGAAGAAGTTAGCAGTTATGAGGAGGAAAGATAGAAATCCAACGAATGTCTACATTTACAGTTTTAGAAGAAAAAAAAAACCCTAATTTTTGTTGTAGTGCTGAAGGTCTACACAACAATAGTGCCAAATAAACAAGAGTACCAATCCTTTGTTTCCAGCCATATCTTCCTCCACGTTGTCTTTTGTTATTATTTCTACATTGGTGCTATTTAAGCTTTATGAAAAAGAAAAAAACTTTAATGACTTGTTGTAATTGGAGTACATGAACCCCTATTTATAATAGAAGAAAGTAGTAAAGTCCAATTACACCCAAAGTCTAACACTTAAAGATAAGTCTTAGCTTAATTAAATGACTCAACATAAATAAAAGACTAACATAACTAAAATACCTTTAAACTGAAACTCTTCTGTGAAACCTCCTTTCATAATAATTTTGGCTCTTTAAGACTTCTTATTGTGAGAGTCATGTAAGACTCTTCCATATTTGCTTTTCAATACTCACCCTCAAGTTAGAGTTTATAACTTCAACTCGCAATGAAAATGATTCTTGGTCTTCAATCTTTTTTTGCTGAAAAAAATTCTTCAAAAATACAATTATTCATATATGCAAAAATTTCGTCTTTTGTGCTTTCCCTTTCTTGAATAGTTTGGTTACCTAAAAATTACCATAACATATGGAATAAAATACCTCTTTCTTGTACTTTTTCTACTTTTCCTCCTCAAGTTGAGAGGTAATGGCAGTGATCTCAGCTTGAAACAAATAACATAGATATAGTAATAATCTCCTCCATCATGGTGTTCCAAGGATAAGTACAAAACTGGACACAAACTCTCAAAAAGTAAAAATGGGTGATAAAACATAAGTTGAAACTAGCATAAAATGATTTCAAACAAAAATAGTGACAATAATCACTAAAGTGGGTAATGCCTGTCATTCACAAGACAGTAATAAAAAACCCAAGTGTACCAATAAAAAGTCTCAATGGACTTAAAAACACCCATACATATAAAAAGGTAAACCAACTGAAGCAACACACAAGAGGTTGGCCCAAAGGGGTATGTGAGAATCAAAAAATGATGGTAGGAGAAAAGTAACCAAAAAAGGGGCGGTAAGTGAGTTTTTTTCCTAATATTGTTGATCACTAACAACAATGGAAAAAGTGACGCAAAAAAATTGACTTAAATTTGGATTTTTTCAATGCAATAGGATACAGCATGACCTTTAATTCTTCCAATGCGAATATATCCTTAAATATAGATCGGATTGACATAAAATTTTCTCCTTAGAAAACTAAACTTAAATACCTTTCATCCAAATATAACTTATCTTCATAAAATATACTTATTTTGAGAAAAATAATCTGATAGATTTCGGTCTCTTTAATGTGACCGAACTAAGAATTCTTTCTTCTTTTACTAGCATGACCATTGACTCTTCCAAGATCAATATCTCCATATAAAACTCTGATTGAGAATTGGTTGAATAAGAAAATAGACTTACAAATCTTTATTGTGTTATATACTTCTCCATATAAAGTCTTACTATTGATAGCATAATATAGCTCAGAAGTTGAAGTTGCAATTTGACCTTTGGTGCTTAACATATCTATTTATACTTTTTAGAAAAAAACTAATTGCAAAAATTCATTTTGCGTTAGAAAGTAGACTCGAATATCTTTTTGCCAATATATAATATGTAATATGAAAACCTCATTAAAGAGGTGAAATCACAAAACAAAAGACTGAAAAGAGAAAAAAAACATACGAACCTAAACTACTAGAGATAATAGATCAGAAAAGGATCACTATTATCAGAAAAGGATCACATTATCTCTGTGGGTTGACCGAGTCAACTCACAGAACTTGATCTGATAAAGAGGTGAAAACACAAAACAAAGGACTAAAAAGAGAAAAAAAAATATACGAACCTAAACTACTAGAGATAATAGATTAGAAAAGGATCACCTATTTCTGTGGGTTGACCGAGTCAACTCACTGAACTTGCTCTGATACCATGTTGAATTCATGAAAAAGAGAAAAACTTTATTGACTTGATGTAATCAGAGTACATGAACCCCTATTTATAATAGAGGAAAGTAGTAGAGTCCAATTACAATTAAACTATTCTTGTCTCAATTACACCCAAACTCTCACACTTAAAAATTAGTCCTAGATTAATTAAATAACTCAACATAACTAAAACGCCTTTAAACTGAAACTCTTTTGTGAGACATCTTTCCATAATAATTTTGGTTTTGTAAGACTTCTTATTGAGAGAGTTATGTAAGACTCTTCCATATTTGTTCTTCAACAAGATGATGTATGTATACTTATGTTTGTTCTTTTACAAAGCTTGTAGCCCTAAGGGCATTTTAGTTATTGTAAACCTTCTTTCACAACTATTAATAGAAGCTCAAGGCAAAGGATAGATCATTAAGTCTCATCTCCCAAACTTTCTCTCTCCATCTCTTTAGCTGAGTTCTCTCTTTTTTTCTCTCTTTTCCTTTCTTCTCCTCCTTTTCTTTCTCTCCTCTTTCACTACCTTGGTCGACGACCTTTTTATGGGATCCTAAATTCAATATGGTATCAGAACAATGGATATAAGATGCCCATGTCAACGATGGTGTTTTAAAGTTCTTAATGATCCAGCCTCACATGAAAGTTCCCTATGAAGCAAGTTTGAAGCTTCGTTGAGATAAGTTGTTCATCTTCGTTATTGTTGCTCTTTAATGACATGGTTGTCAAATTTTTTTATCTCTGAAAGATGATTTAGTGATAATATTTTTCATTTGATCTGGATAGAAGCCTTTAATGTTACATCTCTCATGTTGGAAGGTTCTATTTCAATGGTTATTTTTCACTCGGTTTGCAAGTTTGACTACACTCGATCAAAATCGATTATGTTATGTTCTTTTGCGTGAAAAATGAGATTCTTTGTACTTGAAATTTATTTTTGATCAAGTTCTATCTTTCCATGATTAATATGATCTAAGGCTGTTAATCCATTAGATTTTGTTAAGTTGATTAAATCGGTTAAGTATTGCTCCTCTCCTTGCCTCTCAAAGAGCTCAGTAATTTTTTTTTGAAGATTGTCGTGCACTTCAGTTTTTCTTGATTAAGAAGATGCTTCTTTGATGCTATTTTATCTTCATTCCCCGTTGAGATTAGTGTTCAGATTTCTTCCCAAATGAATCCATAAAAAAAGGAAGTAAAAGTTTTTTTTTTTAGAGATAGTTAGCGCCAAGGTGTAAAAAAATCTTTCATGATTTGATTGATTAATATTTCTTCTTGTATAAGAAAGATATGTGGTGTATCTTTTTTTTTTGTTAGAGATAGTTAGCGCCAAGGTGTAAAAAATTTGATTGATTAATATTTCTTCTTGTATAAGAAAGATATGTGGTGTATCTAATTGATAATGAACAACATAAGGATGTTTATTTGAAGCATGATTGAATGATTTATGGCAAGAGTATGCTTGAGTTCTTCTCATTCTTGCCAAGATTATGTTCGAGTTGATACTTTGGTTCATCTTGATGATATAAGATTGAATTGATTCATCCTTTGGTTTGGATTGTTGCCTTGACTTAGATTGACTTATTTAGTCAATTGAGAAGTGAATTAATACATGGTTAATGAGCTCCCTACTCTATATTGCATAACTAGGGGTGGGGGGGGACGTTATAGAAAAGTTCAAGTGGTTTCCGACCCTTTTTACCATTCATCCAGATGAAGGAATCGCGGGGGTTCGAACCCGCGACATTTTTTTCCCCTCTCTCTCCTCGCACCCCCCTCTCTCTCGCGTCCTCATTTTCATTTTTTCCTCCCTCTCCCGCACCCCCTCTCTCGTCTCCCTGTGCCCCCGATATCTCTGCTCCCTCTCTTCTCTCGGACTCTCCTCTCCGGCCTCCGTCTCTACTCCCTCTCTTCTCCGGCCTCCGTCTCTACTCCCTCTCTTCTCCGGCCTCCGTCTCTCGGTCTTCTCTCGGGCTCGCCCTCTCTCGGTCTTCCGATTTCATTCAATTTCCCCATTTTGATTTCGATTTTCTTCAATTTTGACATTGGTGCATCAATTGCGTAATTTCTACTTCGATTAGGTATCGATTTCCCTATTCAGCAAAGTGCTTCTGATGCTATTGGCGCCGTTGTTGAAGAAGACGATGGCCGCTTTTCTCTGTGATCTCCTACCGAGTTCTCGTTCAGAGAAGACAACCCTACACTGTTCGAAGATGACGACATCTTGCGGAAAAAAAATTTCTGCTCGAGCAGCCTCAACCTAGTCCGAGTTAGCTCGGAATACTGCTTAGGTGAGGGGGAGAAGAGGAAGTTGTTCTCCCGAACTGTTCTGCGCCAGGAAGAGGAAGACGAAGCATTGTTCATCAATTTTTCCTAAGTTAGGAAAAAATTAATTGAGCACCGAGTTTAATTAACTCATTTTTATAATTAATGAAATCAATGGTTTTAAATTTAATGGAAAAATATTTTTAATTAATAATATGTAAAAAATATATAGTGTGTTAATGTTAGTATTTGATAGATTTTGCCTATTTAATCATGACTTTTTTATGTTAAAGAACACCATATATTATAAATAAATTAATAACTTAAATGTATTATATTCGTTTATGTTATTTTTAACGTTATTTTTTTTTATGATTAATCATGTGTATAGTTAATTGACTCACGTAATTACTGTATTAATGTACAATAAACAGTAATCTTTAACTAATATAATATATAATTAAATTAATTAGTACATTAATATATTTTAGTTATACATTAAATTAGTTATTCGTGTAGTAATAATGTTTATTTTACCTGATTTAATGTTTAAGTATTATATTTTAATTAAGTATACTTTACAAGTTACTAATTCTCTTATTTTCTGTGTTTTCTTCATTTAGGGGGCACTAACACTGGAAATTGTTTTCCAGTGGACACAAACTTGTCTACACTAACACCCATTTCGAAGATGAAGATCAGATAGATGCATGAAATGAAAATGAAGATGAAGATCAAATTTTCGTTTTGTTGACTAACCCCCCTAAGAGTATTTCTAGTTTGATATTTGATGGCTGAAGACAATATGGGAAGTAAAAGTGACTTCCTCATGATTACTACTATACCATACCCTTGAGAGGGTTGTCCAATTACCTGAGTTGGCCATAATCGGTTAAGAGGTTTCTAATCACTCAAGACATTTTACGTCACTCAACCAAACCAACTCCACCTATTGATGAAGAAGATAGTTCTTATGTGAAATGATTCAAGAATGATACATTGGTCATTAGTTGGCTAATTAATAGTAAATGGTTCAATCAGTATAACTCTTCATTACCTTGGGGCAAGCTCTTCTATACATTATATACGTTATGCTTATACTTTGTCTATCATTTAGTTATTTGTGATGTATCCATTGTCCCAATCTGTTATTTTATCTCTCGGGTCCTAAATGTGTTTTTTTATGTAAAACTATGACAATGTTAGTATTGTGTAGAAATTTTATGAGAAAAGTTATTCTACTATGTGTGGTTTAATATAGGACTTGGAATATTTAAGGTTATAGTTTTGTTAAGTATCTAGTCAATACTACCCAAAAGACCGGCCTGTTAGGAGCGGAAAGCATAGGTGCTTAACCCCAGGACCGTAACAAATTTTTAACAAGAAGTAATAGAAATATATATGATCTTAAATATATTGTGTTTTGGTATCTATCTCTTTTATATAAAGATGAAACATGCAATAACTAGGTTTCTTGTAGCTCGCGGGCTTTGCTGGTGGGAGTGTTATTATATAGCAACACTAAAACGTGCTCAAAATGGTGTCAGGCTGCAATAGAAGATGCGTCCCCACCTTGTTTAAACGTCATCCTGACCACTTATTCCTCGAAACCGTTAACTGGATATTGTGGATCGACGCCAATGTTGACCAAAGTCCACTGTCGACTCAAGTGACAAACGAGTCGCCGACGAAGTGAGTCGTGTTTAGTAAGAAGGTAGGTGAGACCAACTCCGGCTACCTTCCCTGGTTTTCCGTTTCGCAGTTTGTTGGTAGGAGCAGAAAATATACTTCTTATCTCTCTGTTAAACCATTCTCCCCGATCTCCAGTTGAGGCGGAGGAAGGAATTGATCGAGGGTGTAGAGGCGATGGCACAAGCTGGTATAGCGAATGGCCGGAGGAGTTGCCGCTTCCCGGCCCATGCGAGCAAAACACAGAGACCCAGGAGGCTGGCCTCTCTATGGATGGGATCCGACTGTCAGTTGTCGGCTTTTGGGGGCTTGAAAAGCCACAGACCCGGTTCTGGTTCTATCGCGCCGGTTTTTCTCAGAGTTTCGGCTGCTGTCGTCGCCGCTGAGAAGCCTTCAGCTTTACCGGAGATCGTCTTGCAACCCATAAAAGAGATCACGGGCACAATTAAGCTGCCTGGGTCGAAATCGCTGTCTAATCGAATTTTACTCCTTGCGGCTCTCTCTGAGGTGAATTCATCTGTTCTGACTCTTGGACTAGTTCTACTTCCAACTGGTTATTAACATTTGTCCTGTCGAATCCAGACTGGCTGTGAGCGAAATTGATTTTTATCAATTTTTTCTTCTTTTCGTCAGTTACTGAGTGCTGATTAAGTGTTCATTACACATACAGTGTTTTCTTGTTGTTGGTAGTAAGTTCTAGTAAATGATTCTGTTGATGTATCCCCTTGATTACTTTAGAAGAGGTTCAATTTTAGTAGAAGACAACAAGCTGAGCTTTATGTCGTAATGTTTAGGAACCAAAATAGTTTGATATTTGTTGAGGCTTGGGGTTGGTGGTTGCTTTACAGTTGACTTATATCTAATATTCAGCTATCTGTTTTAGTCCATAGCTCACGTAGGAAAGGTACCACCCGGCTAAAATATCTATATGATACATTGTTTTCAATAATTATATAGGAAGTGGTCAATGTGAAACACATTTTGTATCGATTAAGTTATGATCACTGATGCTAAGGATATCATCTGCCTGCACCTTATTACGGTAGTTGCATGTCCTTCTGCAAACTATGAGTTCCCAGTTATCGACATTGTACCAATTTGGAAAACCTTGGTGAAGCTCTTAAGTCGCTAGGGTAGGTCAAAATTTGTTCTAGTGAATGTTTTACAAAACAGACATATTGTTAATCATATTTATTTTGATATTTTCCTGTTACAAAACCTTGGTGGAGCTCTTAAGTTGCAGATGACACTCTCTGGTTTGGTAACGACATACTTGATCAAGTCAAAAGAATCAAAGCCCTTCTTGGGTTTTTTGAAATCTCGTTTGGGCAGAAGATTAACTAGCGCAAAACCACCGTTATGGGATTCCACACTATGGAGGCTCTCTAGTCCATGGCTGATTGCCTTGGATGTACCACCGCCACTCAACCCACCACATACCTGGGCCTCTCCCTCTTCAACAGTTGCCTTCCTAAAAATTCGTGGGCTCCACTAGTCGAGAAGATAGAAGGCAGACTTGCAACTTGGCGGGGAAGGCTCCTTACCAAGGCCGGGTTTAGGAGCGCTCCAAAGATCAAATTTTTTATTTGGAGCGCTCTACACAACAAAATTTTGACAATTGACAACCTTGGAAAACGTGGCAATATGAGACCTACTATCCGTTGCCCCCTCTGCGGCCTTTGTGAAGAGAGTGTTTCTCACACACTTCTCCACTGACCTTTTGCTTGGAGAGTATGGACTCAACTGTTTAATCTCATTAGTACTCAAGTTTGCTTTCCTAGCGATTTCACTTCCACTTGCCTCTAGCTTCTTGGGAACCCCTTCCTGCTTCTGGGCAAAACCCTCCTTTCGGCTTGCCTGGGTCACATCCCTTGGGGGTTTTGAAGGGAAAAAACAACCGCCGCTTCAACTTCAAGTTTGCCAGTACCGATGAATTGCAACATGCATCATTAGGTAGAAATCTTCTTGGATCCTCACTAGAAAGAAGTTTGTCCATCTGGGCAGCATCCCTATCCATAACAACTAGCATCTTATTGCCTAGATGTCCGCCTTGTCACCTAGCCCACCTGTTCATGAGTGGACCCTTCCACCACCGAGCGTTCTCAAGCTCAACTTCAACAGCAGTTCACTTGGTAATCTGGGTTCAACAGGCTTTGGTGGTGCCATCTGCTGTTCAAAAGGGAAGCACCCTCCTCACTTATTCAGGGCCTTTGGAGACGTGGGATTCAACTATTGCAGAGCTCATGGCCCTCTGTCAGGGCCTCATGTACTGTGATTGGCCAACTCTTTAGCCGATGCCCTTACTAGGAGTGGGATTCCCCTCCAATCTCTTGTTGTTTCAGGATTCCTTCCCTAATTTCTTATTGCTTGTTCTCTTGTGCTTAATAAAGTTCATTAATTTCAAAAAGAAAAGCCAAAAATACCCTCATTAATTTGGAAGATAAACCTGAAAGGATAGTAATGGTCCATGTTTCCTTCTCAACATGGAAGTTTCTTTAGGTTTGTCTTTTTTGGTGATATGATTTTGTTGAATAAGAAGAGATAATGGTTACTGTCCTTTTCTCGTTCCTCCATTTAGTGCAACTGGACGTTTTGATCTCTTAGCTTATCATCTTGGTTATGATTTTAGTTTTCTGCCCCCTTTTTGGTTTACAAATTTGTAGGTTGCTAGCCATTATTAAATCATACGGCTGAAAAGTAATCAGCTAAACCTGCGAAGAAAATTGTATGGTCCAGACAGAAATATAATAATTTGAAATTAGAAATAGAGTTTGGAATGACTAAAAAACCTTTGTGTTGGTAATGATTACTGTGTACAAATTCGATGCACTTTTTGTACTTCAGCATGGACATGACATTGTGTTTGACCACTATACTACTTCATCATTCGTGCTTCACAAGACATTGAGAAAGATAAACAATATAAAGTTTATTTGAACACAGAATCAGGTGATTGCGTTTAAGACAACATGTGAATCGCCTAAAGCAGTAGCTCTTCAGAAATTTAACTAGATTTATGCTGTGTCATATTTAGTTCTAATCAGTGTTAGGGACACAGGGTCAGTAGGAGAGAATTAGGGTCAGAGGTTGTAGGGGGTGCCTGCCAATGTGGGTCCCTCTTCTGAGATAGCATGAGGGGGGTCCACCAAGCATGTCAGATATCAAAACCCAAGCCCAATGTCAACTTCCTCTTTTCTGCATTTTCTTTGTCCAGCTTAGCTCTTGTCTCAAGCTTTTTGAGATTAGGTTCCTAACAGTATGGTATAAGAGCAGTGATGGTCATAGCGTTGCCACTGTGGGGAATAGAGTTGGGCATAAGTATGGGTTAGTAGAAGACATCCTTTGTGGTTTTGTTTTGGAGATTCATGTTAGGGAACCCTAGTCTTGTCATTCTCTGTCTTTTCCCTTTCTCTTGGACATGAGGTTAGTTAGTCTTGCATTACACTAAGGTGGAGATTCGATTCATATCAAATAGTTCTACTAGTTTGATTGAAGACAAAAGTTTTCTGCATTTATACCACGCAGGTTTGAAGTCTCAAGGCAACTCATGACAGGAACCATTACAAATTTCTACTAAAGACGACTTGACAAATAGAGAGAAAATTTACTACCCGCATAGATTGCATTGAGTCTGATTTGGCTGATCATCAATATGCAATCAATTGCTTGGAGTTGACTCAAATAGAAAGTGAAAGTCGGCTCCAATAAACACTTGCTCAAATTCTACAGTAAAAAGGAGGTGATTGATTAAACGAGACAAATTGAAGGATTTGGTAGAGATATGTGTAGGGAGACTGAACCAAGAAAGTTCAAGCTTTTTGAAGACATACCCACTTGAGTGGCAAGAAATGTGACCAGTAACCAAATGATTCTGCCTACAACCAAGGCACTCACAACTAGACTTCCCCAAGTACAAGCTCAATGAATATTTGACCAATTACACATAGCTAAGAAAATTTTCATAGATTGTGGAAGATCAAAAGGTGTTTCTTGCCTCCTTCAACTTGGAAGGATAGGCACTTCCATGGTGCAAGTGGTACTCTAAATCATGTCCTAGCCTCAACTGGGACTCCATTGTTCAAGTCTGATGTGTCTGTTTTAGGCCAACCTAGTACGAGGACTTCAACATAGCACTTCCTAAGCTAGGTGGAACAAGCTTGGTGAATCACAAGACAAGATTGAACAATTAGCAAACCACTTTTGAGTCATTGGAGAAGCTTAAGTCGGTTGCTTTGTGTGCCGGTTTAAGCCAAAAATAGCCACTGATATATGCATCTTCAAGCCAAAGACAATATTGGAGGTCATTAACCTTGTGCACATGCATGCGCACAACCTGATCTTACGAGCTAAAGACAATGCCAGCTAGTAGATATTGGGGCATTGACAATCGAAAACCCTTCATAAAGTTGATGTTAGAGCAACGCAACAATCTCAAGAGTTATGCTTTAGTTCTGATGAAAAGTTTACTCTTGGACTCCGACATAAGAGACTTGCTCTACTTATTTTAAAACTTTGGGGATACATACATGTATGAGGTGTGCATGTTTGTGGATGAAGTGGGATGACATGACATGTTTAGTCGTAGCTGATGCATGTTTGTGGATCAAGTGGGATGACATGAGCCTCTATCGTAACTGAACCTCGAGGACAAGGTTCATTGTTGGAAGGGTGGATTAGGTATCAATATTAGGTATATCTAGTTATTGTACTAGGCACATAGAGTTATTTTGTAGCTTTCTGTAAACAGTACAAAGAATATAGGGGTCTTTTTGTCATAATGAGAAAATCACCAGCCTGCGTGGTTACCACTGCTGTAGCATCAATGAATACAACATAGCACGAGGAAGGGCAACTAGAATTCTCTAGTTCAATTGATTTCTCTCTATTTGTCTGCCAAGCACATTAAATATCTCAACCCAGTGCCAGTTTTCTCTTTCTCCTGCATTTTCTCTCTAGCTCAGGACCTATCTCAAGCTCTTCGAGTGTAGGTTCCTTACATTATGTGCTTGCTTTTATCAATATTTTGGCTGGAATTTTAAGCATTCTTTTCTCATCATTATATAATGAAAAAACTACCATTCATGTACCCCAGAGAGAACATAACAAGATTGATTAATGAACTATCATCCTGACACATGTTTTGCGTGTGATATATGGACATATTTAAATGCATTTATTAGTTGTGCTTTGCATGTTTCCAGTGTTTACCATATTTCTATAGTGCTTTTGGAGATATCATCCCCCACTTGTTGCTGAAAATTGTAGTCTCACTTTCTTGTTCTGACAATGATCTGAGTGTTTTTTGGTCACAGATTTCTGCAACTAATAGCAAATAATAGTCATCTACCTGATGTACTAACTTCATATCTATATCTATCCTTAGTTTGTCCTATTGTTGCTTTTGATACTCTGACATCATATTGAAGGTCTTCTCATATTTACCAGGGAACAACAATTGTAGATAACTTACTAAGTAGCGATGACATCCACTATATGCTTGGAGCTCTGAGGATTCTTGGACTTTCTGTAGAAGATGACAGAGAATTGAGAAGAGCAACTGTGCAAGGTTGTGGCGGGTTGTTCCCTGTGGGCAAAAAATCAACTGATGAAGTGAAGCTTTTCCTAGGAAATGCAGGAACAGCAATGCGTCCATTGACTGCTGCAGTCACAGCTGCTGGTGGAAAAGCAAGGTCTGTTTTGGGATTTTGTTCTGAGGGTTAGTTTGTTGGGAATTGGTCTGGAGTTATAACTTCTAGAATTTTAATTCTGTTTATTTTCAAATTCCATGTATGTCTGGAATTAATGCTCACAAGAATTCCTATGGCCAAAAAATTCTTTAGCTTGTAGAATTCTATTTCCATTCTCTGGCAATGGAAATAAACTCTTGAAAGACAACTTTCATTAACATGCATCTAAAAAAAAACCTTTCTCTCGAAATACATCTTTATTAAAAAAAATGCTTCTTTAAAACAAAAACACAACAAGAACAATGATGACTTTAACCTTTTTCAAACAGATAACTGATAGGAACCTTCTTAGGAAGGACCTATCTTCTTCAATTAAGTGTAGGGAAGAAGTGAATTTGGAGGCTAGGTGGCCGGAAAAAAATAGGTAAGGATAATTGTATGGAAGAAGAGGAAGTAAGAAGAGAGAAAGGGAGAGATTGAGGAAGAGAGGATAGTTAGTGAGAGGATAAGAAAGAAGAGAGAGAGGCTTAGGAGGGTTGAGAATTTAAAAGATTAAAGAAGAGGGAAGAAGGAAAAGAAGATAAGAGAAAGAATTAGGGTTAGGGGATGAGTGAGGAGAGAAAGGGAAAGAGGAGCACTAATTTTGGAGGAAAGGAGAGAGAAAAAATTTTAATCAGGTTTTAGGCATAATTTTGCCCGTGCCTAGCCTAGCCTAGCCTCTTCTATTTATAGAATTCAATTGTATGCAAAATAAAAACTCATAGTTCAACTATGACTTAAACAATAACTAGACTAGGACTCTAAGACTCTAGAACTTTCTAACTTAAGAAATTACATAAGAAAGGGAACTACGTCTCCTAGTTAGGAAAACCACTATGAAAATAGTGAATTTCTCTTCTCTTATGTGGGTCTCCTTGGCAGCACAAATTCGACTACTGCAGAACTTTCTGGCCTTCTGCACGGTCTCAAGGTCTTCACCAGCCATCTCACAGGCCTCCTCTGTATCGAAGGTGATTCAACAGTAGTCATCAATTGGTGTGCAAACCATGGTCAACCTCTGTGGCGACATTGGGATATGTTTAAAGAAATCTGTTATTTTCTTTCTGGGTTAAATTGTATATGGAAACAAATTCCACGCTCTGCTAATCACTTAGCAGACTCTTAGGCTAAAGCGGGTGTGTCTCTCCAACACTGTGTTGTGGAGTCCGCCCCCCAAAGCTAGGTTTGTATTCCTTTCTCTGTTTATCAATATACACACATTCATCAAAAAAAAAATTAGGAAAACCACTTTTTGACTTTGATTTTTTCAAATAAAAAGACCAAACTACCCCTGGAGCTCGACCCTCGATCATTTTATAAGAAAATTTAGTAAAACTTACAGAAATGCCCCTATAACTTAAAAAATTACTTAAACCCTTATATCTCCCTACATACTTGTTTAAATTACATGAAAATAGAACTAGAGACAAAAATGAACATAGGGGAATAAGATAATGTAGCTGCTGGACATTACAATAAGTGTCAAATGATGATGTTACCCTTCAATGGATTTTCTAACATGCTCCAATAAAACTTCCCAGTTGTATGTGATCCAGCCATTGGACATTGTTGGAAATTCGTTCAAACTCAGCTTAGTAGTCCCTAACTAAGCCACTCTGTTGAAGCTTGGTTAGGAGAGAGTCAAAGACTTGCTACAAAGTTGGCCCAAAGCGAATACATAGGGCTTGGACAAACTTTTACCAGGTGAGGAGAAGGTTGGCGTTGTTGTGCCACTGGAACCATCTTCTGGTATCCCCTTCCAAGTCAAAGGATGCTAGCAACACCTTTTGGTCTTCCCCAGTGGCATGAAAAGCAAAGAACTGTCCAGCCATAAAAGTCCAATCAGTTGGGTCGTCTTCTGCTTTGTAGTTGGGGAAGTCAAATTTAGCTATTCTTGGTTGGAGATAATTTGAACGGTAGGGAGGTTGCTCAATGGATGGTGGTCGGGTTGAGTGAGAAGTTGGGTGGTACATTGTGGAAATCTGAGGGTTAGGGTTGAAGTGATGGGTTGAGTGAAGGCTATTTTGTTGTGGAGGGTTAAGGTTAGTGTTGGTGGAATAAGTGTGGTATGGGCTGATTTGGGGGATAGGGTGGTATTGAGAAAGGAGGTTGTCATGGGGGTGGGTGGTTGGGATTGGGTATGTAGTAGAGTGGGGCATGGGCTAGTGGGGAGTTTCTTGGTGGTAGGGATGGGAAGAATGAGGATTGGGGTGGGCTGAGATGGAAGGACTATAGGATGGGGTTTGTTAAAAGACTGAGGAAGAAGCTTGGATTGGTGGCATGGTGGGTTATGGATGGTGTGGGCAACAAGGGTGTGGGGTAGAAGATGTAGAGGCTTGTGCAAGAACTGGTCTTGTCTGTCTCCAGTGGCTGAGTTGATGGTGATGTGGATCTTGAAGCCTTTTTCTCCTCATATGACTCCATCCAAAGAGTGAGTTCATCTAGTTTGGTCATCATGTTGGATACCTGATGCCCAAGAGTCTGAGCTAAAAATCCTGTAAGTCTTCATCACTAGGGCTTGCAAGGCTGCTGCTTCTTGTTATTTTTTCCATGCTTCTAGTATTGACCATGTCTAGAAAAGGTCCAAAGGGACTGCTCTGATACCACTTTATAGGAACCTTCTTAGGAAGGACCTATCTTCTTCAATTAAGTGTAGGGAAGAAGTGACGAAGGGAGAGATTGTGGGACAGAGAGGATAGTCACGTGGGAGGACAAGAGAGAAGAGATAAGAGGGTTAGGAGGATTGAGAATTTAGAAAATTAAAGAAGAGGGAAGAAGGAGAAGAAGAGAAGAGAGAAGAGAAAGAATTAGGGTTAGGGGATGAGTGAGAAGAGAGACGGGGAGAGGAGCACAAATTTTAGAGGAGAGGGAGAGAGAAAAACATAAATATAAATCAGGCTTTAGGCATAATTTTGCCCTATCCTAGCCTCTTCTATTTATAGAATTCAATTACATGCAACGTAGAAACTCCTAGTTCAACTATGACTTAAACAACTAAACTAGGACTAGAAGACTTTAGGACCTTCTAATTTAAGAAATTACATAAAAAAGGGAACTAAGACTCCTAATTATGAAAATCACTTTTTGACTTTGACTTTTTCAAATAAAAAAGACCAAACTACCCCTAAAGGGGCCCTTGCTTCCTCCAAATTGGCACCCAATTTGCAATAATTTTTCCTATTCTACCACTATTAAATACAAATAATACCCTAGGGATCTCTCTAGCTCCCTTTCTATGACAATATTGTGAATTATATCAATAACCTTTTTGAATTGACCATGACTTTAACCTTTTATAGTAATTTAGAGCCACACTAACTCTGGAGTTCTGTATTTTGAAAATATTTATAATAGAAAATTATATTCCATTAATTGAATTCTAGAAGGTATATCCTAGAAATATAATCCTAAACACACTAAGCCACCTTGATGAACATTACTATGCAGCAGATGGAATACTGATGATTTCTATTCTCTAATTTGAGACAGTTCTGCTTGAATATTTTCAGATACATACTTGATGGGGTTCCACGCATGAGGGAGAGACCTATTGGTGACCTTGTTGATGGTCTGAAGCAGCTTGGAGCAGATGTTGAGTGTACGCTGGGTACAAATTGTCCTCCTGTTTCTGTCAATGCAAATGGAGGGTTGCCCGGGGGAAAGGTAGTTTAGGTTTAGTTGGAAGTCTGAGAATAAAATGAAGAAGCTGCATATCTTACTATGTTTCCTATGGATCGTTTCAGTTTAAATTCATTAGGTCTTGTTTTGCCACCACGTGGTGCATGAAGATATAATCTAGACCTGCCTACTTTCAGGTTAAAATCTCTGGATCCATAAGCAGTCAATACCTTACTGCATTGCTTATGTCTGCCCCGTTGGCCCTCAGAGATGTGGAAATTGAGATTGTGGATAAGCTTATTTCTGTTCCATATGTTGAGATGACTTTGAAATTGATGGAACGTTTTGGTGTAACTGTCGAGCATGATGACAACTGGAGCAGTTTCTTGGTTAGGGGAGGTCAAAAGTACAAGTAAGTTTATTGGATCCCACTTTTGGTGAACCTTGATTGTAACTTATTGATTATTCCTGTTATCCAAAAATAAAATAAAAAGTTATTGACAAGTCTAACTGCCTATGCTGGTCCAAATTTAACCAACAGGTCCCCGGGAAAGGCTTATGTTGAGGGCGATGCATCAAGTGCTAGCTATTTTCTCGCGGGTGCAGCAATCACTGGTGGGACTGTTACTGTGGAAGGCTGTGGCACCGCCAGCCTACAGGTATCATCAGTTAGTGCATATTCTGTAACTCATGAGTCTGAATTTGATTGTACCCTGATATTTTCTACAGGGTGATGTCAAATTTGCAGAAGTCCTTGAGCAAATGGGCGCAAAGGTAAGTTGGACTGATACAAGTGTTACAGTAACAGGTCCACCTCTGGATCCGTCCAAGAAGAAGCGGTTAAGTGCAATTGATGTCAACATGAACAAAATGCCTGACGTCGCGATGACCCTTGCAGTGGTTGCACTTTTTGCTGATGGCCCCACCGCCATTCGGGATGGTAGGTTTTTTCCTGATGTCCCCACTAGTTAAGAGGACTACTTATTTTGGGAGGTTTAAGTTTTATATAGGTAAAAATTTTAGTGAACCTGTCTGATCAAGAATTGTTTTTTTCTCAGTTGCATCTTGGAGAGTTAAGGAGACTGAAAGAATGATTGCAATATGTACAGAACTCAGAAAGGTTGGTGCACTGGTTTCCAGCTTTCGTTACACCAGAGAAGCATTTCTTACCCTTTCCTCTCCTTTCCCTGTCAGCATTTTTCTCAGCAATTATTATGGGGGTTTTTTTTCCAGCTAGGAGCAACCGTGGAGGAAGGTCCAGACTACTGCATCATAACTCCACCAGAGAACTTGGACGTGTCATCAATCGACACCTATGATGATCACAGGATGGCCATGGCGTTTTCTTTGGCTGCGTGCGGAGACGTTCATGTCACCATTAAGGACCCAGGATGCACTCGGAAAACCTTCCCAGACTACTTTGAGGTCCTCCAACATTTCACGAAGTACTGAGAAGTTGGCAATGCTTGCAGCGGGAGGTTTTTGAAAGAGCTCGAATGCAGGTTGCTGCAGCGTGGTAAGAGTGGTGTGTAGCATATAATTTGTGATGCGGGGAGGCTATTTATCTTGAACAGGCATGGAACTGTTCTTCCGTTGCTTCAGTATTATCTTGATGTTCTCTCTTTTTTGTCAATCAGAGTAATATTCATGCAGAGATGTTCAATATGATCTTGAGTTGTTTCTGTTGCTGGCACCTCTCTCCCTCTTTTCTGTGGAAGTAAAATATAGCAATTCTGTCCGGTAATTATTAGATTGGTCGGTTCCAATTTCCAAATGGGTAGACCATGTGTGGCAGAAACTCAACTGAACTATGGAAGAAGCATTTACGCTTGGCAGTGCGAATAAAAAAGAAGACAATGGGGGAGATTCTCTGGCTAGTAGTCTTCACAAGAGGGGAGGTTAGACAGGGTTCTCCTGAGATCTTCAGTCGCATCTTCGCCTTGCTCCATGCTTGCATTTGTTTCTGGCAACTTGTATTTTTATAAATGAATTTGATCAGATGGCATGTGATAAAATTTATTTTCTTAGATTGCCCGTAGCCGGTAAGCACATGTAGAAAACTAACACTCCATTAAATGCTCGTGGACTTGATTTCTAAAAGCATTTGTCTTGGGCATAGCGAGCGGATCGGGAATTGTAAAAAAGAGAAAAAAAAACGTAAATGTTTGAGAGAAGTTTTCCAGGTTTAAATCGAAGATATTATTCGATTAACCAAAGGATGAGAGGAGTTACTTTCTGCGTAATGGGCATTGTTAGATCGTTAAAAGTGACGACATCTGCCAAGATAGATCGGCTGAATTGAGTGTAATCCGACCAGAAAAGGGTAAGACCCAGCAGATAATTGCAGTTAAAAGGAGCGGACCCTCCGTCCTGTAGTGTGCCATGGAGGGAGGGCAATTGTAATAGGTGGAGGAGAGAGAGGAGGGGAGACCTTCCCGGCAGTGAACGATGAAAGAGGCTCATAGAGAAGGAGAGGAATAGCCTCCCTCCATCAACTGAGAAAGGTAATTGATAGAAACCCAAGGGGCGTGGGGCATAAGAGCAAAACAGGAAAAATGCCCAAGGGGTGTGGATCTGAGAGTAAAAAGAGACAATACCCAAGGGACATAGGGGCTGAGGGTAAAAAAAGGAAAATACCCTCTATTCCTGATAAGATAAGATTCTACTTAGATTAGATTTATTTTTCATTAATATAATCTTTTAATTCTTAGAATATCTCCTAGATTGAAGTAATCATTTCCTAGAATCTCTCATTGAGTTATGTAATCCTAGTTGATTAAAGAATTTCACAAATAATATTATAAATTGATGTATTGGTTGCAAGAAGAAATCAGTCAATTTTTTTCAAAATCTCTCTGTCCTTCTAGCTCTCTCTTTATCTCCCTCTCTTCCTCTACTCCACTCTTCTTCCCTTCTCTCTTATTCTAGCCCTTTTAACCTCTATCTTTCAACTTTTCTTTTTAATTGCAGAAAAGATACAGACCTCTCATAATTAGGGTTATTTTCATTTGGTATCAGAACAGTCTTTGGGGAGCTACTACGTCTCAACCATTCACTGAATAAAAGATCAATTCAGCTAGATTCTAGATCCGATGCTTAAGCAGATCATCGCCTTCACAAGAAGTATATTTTATGTGATAGTATTATACTTTAATCAAAGTCATTCAAGTCTAGTTTCAAAATAAACAAGTTTCAAGACAAACAGGTCTCTTTATAAAGAGATATATTTATTAGAGTCGGCAAAGGTTCTACTGCTAAACAAAGCAATTCAAACAACTAGAAATAATTCAAGGTGAGAGTTTTACATATTAAATTATACATCAAATTAAATCTTTTCGAGTATACTTTCTGGATCAAAAATAATTTTTATATTCTAATCTATTTTTGGTGAGATATCTCAATCAGAAGCCCTTGAGGCTTCTAACCAAGAAAACTTGTGTGATTAAATCTCAAGTTTGGAAAGACAAGTATAACAATTGACCACCATGTTTTAAGCTTATTAGGAAGAGGATTACAAGACCCTCTTCCCCTTCTTGACAAGCCATTGACCATGAAGTTTCAAGTAAATCTAATGTCGATATGTTATCTTATCCTCCCCGACTAATCCTACCTACACCTTCTCTTCCCAATATTTCCCCTCATCACAAATTTTCTACTCATTCCCATTACATGAACTTGACCATATCCCTTCCTCTTACCCTCAACTACCGCAACCCACTTCCTATCCTCTTGACCTTTCTCATACTACTCAACCCATGGCCCATCGACATTCCACCCCTTCCCCAACGCACCTTCCTTTGACCACCTCTCTCCCCCATGTGACACTATAAATACAAGAGGAGGAACCCACATGGCTCGGATAGATTTTCCCAAATATAAACCTGAAAAGTGACTCGACATAGTGGGTTTATATGACTAAACAAATTTTTTACTTGTCAACAAACTAATGAAAACCAAATGGTGCTTCTAGCCTCCTTTCATCTAGAATGAGATGTGAGACGATGGTTCCAATGGGACAACCGCACTAGCCCTCTCCTTACTTGACAAGGGTTTGTGCAAGCTCTTTGCATACTATTTCGGTCCACTCAGTATCAAGATTTTGATTCTATTCTTCCAAAGCTCATGAAAACTGGCTTTGCCCAAGAGTACCAAATGAAGTTTGAACGCATAGCTAATTAGGTCCATTGGCCGAAACATATTCAAGTTGATAGCTTCATTGGAGGCCTTAAAACTAGAAATAGCAGTTGAGGTAATGGTATTCTATCTTAGAACCCTTATTGAAATAATTTACCAAACTCGAGTACAAGAAGAAAAATTGCCCCTCCTATAGTTTTGACTCAAGGGACCCTCTCCCATCCAATCAAACGACAATTCCATATGTACAAAAGCAACTTTTTTGGGGGGATGGACAAACTCGAAAGCCATTCAAGAGGCTCACTCTTGAAGAAATGGACAAAAAGAGAAGCAAGTGCCTATGTTGCAATTGTGATGAAAAATTCATTCTAGGTCACAGATGCAAAATATTTAATTGTACTTACTTGAGGATGAAGAAGATGACTTAAGTTATTAGTTCGAGATTATAGAGGAAGAGCTCTCAAACTCTGAAGTATCCTTCCATGCCCTCTCTAGAATTCTACAACCTAGAACCATGCAACTTGGTGGACGAATTAAAGGCTAAAATGTATGCCTCTTGGTTGATAGTAGAAATACACAAAATTTTATATGTGAAAAATCTCAAAACACCTTGGGCTTGCTCTATATCAAATTTTGGTATTTTCAATTATGGTGGGAGAAGGAACCAAGATCCAATATTCATCTAAGGTGATGAATATGTCAATTAAGGTCCAAGGATCTCACATTCATGAGGATTTCTTTGTCCTTCCAATAAAAGGAGCGGATTTGATGCTAGGAATGCAACAGTTGCACACTTTAGGGAAAATTATTTTGGATTTAAAAAATATGACCATAGAATTTTCCACAGAAGATGCTCAAATTAATTGGAAAAGCATACCAAGTGATGAACATGAGTTGGTGCAACTAGAATACCTCCAAAAAGTGGCACCACCTCTTGGGTGAAGAATAAAAAAATTTGACTCAAGCTGGATGTTGGGCACACTCCTATACTTTTTAGGTAGTGAATCTATAGGCATTACTCTAATATGATTTTAACAAAAACAAATTGAAGAAGTACTTTGAGGAATTAAGGGTGTGTGTAAAAAAAGATAATTGCTCTTATACTTCAAAAGGAAGGAGGCACACAATGCAGCTCTTCATGCTTCCATGTAAGAATGAGGGGTTGCTAGACCAATAGAAGGATAAAAAAATGACCAGGTTTGACTCAAGAGGGAGATAAAAAAAATAATTCCTCTATTAACATGAAGATCATGGAAACTTAAAAAAATCAATAAGAAATTTTTGAGATGGAACATAATAAAGAAAATTTTCTAAACATAGATTTCTCAAATAAGGTAATTACTTTTTAACACAACTTGACCAATTAACAAATAAAATATTCAAGAGATAATTCTGTAATGAGGGAGATTTAGGACACTTGTTTGGAATCTAGAAATAGGAAACAAAACTTTCTAAATAAAAAATTTCAGACTTTGTAAAAAAGAACACTAAACTCATAATGGAAAAGACTTCTCTTAAGGAAACTAATGTAATATGAGGTCCAATAAAAGAAATTTTTTAAGGAAAAAAAGATTCTCAAATTGGAAAAATCATAACTAGATTTTGAAAACAAATAGGAAACTCAACCAACATTACCAAGTCAAAAAGTGAAGCAAAAAAATTGGCTTAAATTCGGATCTTTACGTGTAAAAGGATACCAACTTGGTATTTAATTCTTCCAATGTAGATATCTTTCTCAAGAAATATCAAATTGAGAAACAGTTTATTGGTATAGAAAGTAGACGCATAGCTTTCTTTTGAGATATAATTCTCAATATAAATCCTCAGTAATATTGATACAAATCTTTTAGGAATTTGAGGCTTTCTGCTACTACTTGAAACTTTTCTGCTGCTTGACCTTTGCTTCTTCAGATGTCAATTTCTTTTTCTATAAAAATTTGATTTCAATTATTCTTTTTGAGTTGGAAACTAGACTCAAAGATATTTCAAACAATATATAATTTTCTATAGGAAACATACAATCAGAGAGTAAAACATCTAATGAAATACTAAAATTGTGAAAGAAAGACTTTAGGAAAAACGATAAACTCCACTTTTTTCTTTTTCTTGTTCTTCTTTTTCTTCTTCTTTCTCCTTTTCTTCTCCATCTTCTTCTCCTTTTTCATCTCAGATCTTTGTCCACTCTGATACCATGTTAATTTCTAAGGACAACACATAAATATAAGAGATCTCAATGGAATGAGAGAAAAGAGGAATTTTAGTTCTGGGAGAGAGGAGAGAAGAAACCAAGGGAGAAGGAAGAAGAAAAGAGAGAGATATGGAGTAATTTGAGCCAAGAGGAAGAGGCTTGAATGCTCTACCCCATACCTTAAGGTTATATTTTTGGTAATGTGAAGGTGTTACAATGTCTACAATGCCCTTGGGGCTAGATCTATATGCTTCTAAAGAAAAAAGACATAAAAGGACATACTCTAGCTTGCATAATTATAATTATATTCCCTTTATCAAATTAATTTCTCTTCATTTACTAGCCATGCCACCCCTACACACGTGGCTATCTTTTAACATATTTTAAAATTATATTAATATGATATTATGTATAGAAAATTAAAATAAAATTTGTATCATAAAATAATAGAATATCATAAATTATATAATATATAATATCATTAAAATACATGGTACAAAATTTTTCATAAACATAAAAAATTTATAATCTAAAATCTTGATTTAAAAATCATATATAAATTTTTAATAATTTATATATTTTTAAATCCTTATTTTTTTATAAATGAAATTTATAATTAAAAATTTAGGTTTCATCTTCCTGCCTAGGCGGGAAGGAGGACATTGGGTAGTTACATAAACATTCCCCAATGGAACCTCTTGATAAAAAAAAAAAAAAAAAAAATGTGTGAATATGTGTGTGTGTGTGTGTGTGTGTGTGTGTGAGAGAGAGAGAAAGTAAAGAAGGGAAATGGTTGAGAAAGTCGTTGTGTCCACACTCTCCCTCCTTGTAGGCTGATGAAGTTGGGGAGAAGAATAAGAGAAGAAGAAAAGAAAAGAAAAAATAGAATGAGAAAGGAAAGTGGGAAATGTTAATTGTTGCTTCCTTTCCGTTTCGGAAGGAGTAGTTGGGAAAGTGGGAAATGTTAACTGTTGCTTCCTTTCCGTTTCGGAAGGAGTAGTTGGTCCAACTTCTCTCGCGGAAAATGTAGAGCAACTTCCGTTTGGGAAGTTATGACCCACATTCCACTCATTGGAAAGTTATAGGAAGTCGATACATACGGCAGTTATAGGAAGCTGAGAAGCTTATAAATACAGTGTTTGGCTTATAAATATAGTGTTTGGTCCCCAATCTCGTCACTCACTCAACCCTTCAGTTTACACCATCACTGAGAGTGATCAGAGAGCGGTAGCGCCAAACAAAAGCAGAGACCGGCAGTGATTTTTATGGAATCTGATCGTATGGAGGGACGTAAGATTTCGGGCTTTAGTTTATATTTATTTAATGAATTTCATGCGGTTAATTAGAAATTCATAGTTAGTTTACAGTTAGTATCAGAGCAGACTTCTGATCCTGCGTGTCGGTTCCATTTGAGCCTTAAGTTTTTGCTCTTTGTTTTTGTTGGGGAGCTCTCTATTTAAAAAAATTATGTGCACTATGCATGCGACAGTCGGGGCTCTCGCATCGGCGAACAGCGTCAGAGAACAACACACAACAGGTTTGTCAGAATCGACATTGTAAGGAAAGTTATCGAGTCTTTGTGTGTAGTGCACTCACCATGCCCGGTGATCAATGGTTATCGCATTGGAAATACGTTGGAGCCGGCGCCAGTGACCATTCTGATACGTTTGCCGGCGTCGACGACGTTTAGGAACGTTGATGGAACGTTGACGAACCAAGTTCTGCACACGGCTGGAGGTTGAAGACGACCTCCAGCGCGCAAAACATGTAATTAAAATCATATGGTTTGTTTGTAAATATGGTCCAAGTTGTTTCAGGTTGAGTCGTTTGTGACTCGCTTTTCCAACTCAGACACCAAGTCGCAAGCCAGAGCGACTCAATGTCAATATAAAAAAAAAGGGTTCGGGTTAAGTAGGCTCGGCGTTCCAACTCACTGAAGCGAATCGCCCGAGAGAGGATCAAGCCGACTCGGTTAAGCTTGATGGATGTTTGGCTTATAAATATAGTGTTTGGTCCCCAATCTCGTTCACTCAACCCTTCAGTTTACACTATCACTGAGAGTAATCAGAGAGCGGAGGCGCCAAATAGAAGCAGAGACCAGTGGTGATTTTTACGGAATTTGATCGTATAGAAGGAGGTAAGATTTCGGGCTTCACTTTATATTTATTCAATGAAATTCATGGTTAACTTACAGGAAATGGAGGTTTATTTCTCTAAATCATCTTCAAAGTCGCCAAGCTAGAAAAGATGGTGGCTTCAATGAAGCTAGGAGAGATGCCATTTATCTAGAAAGGGGGAATTAAGGTTTTATAAATGATCTTATATTAGCATAGTTTTAGCACAAACCAAATAACAAAAGAAAAGGACAAAGTAAAGAGAGAATTTGAGAGAGGAAAGATTAAACCAAAGCAGTAAACAGATAAACTACAAAAAAAAAAATTGAAAAAATTACCAAATTCCCTCCATTGAGTTCTTGGTGGTTTAATTACACTCCTCTAATGACTAGGGAGTGCTGTTATAAAATATAGACCGGATAGCGGTAGCTTGGCTCAATGGGATCTAGTTCTTTGTTGGGGTGATGGGTCTTGTACACTTGGTGAATGACTGTAATCTGTTCGGCGAAGCTCCTCACAAGGAATCCGGTGACCACCCACGATTCTCAAGGGAAAAAGGGTCAAAATCAAGGCAGAAATTTAAGGGTTTTCAAACCTGATCACATCCCGGCTACGTTTCTTACAATTTTTGTGATTACCGAGATAATTAATAAAGTCAAGTCCCCTCTGTAGAGTCTCAGTGAGGAGGGATCGCCTTTCTGGCTTCTGCTTGTACATTCTTAGTTATATTCTATTGAAGAAAAGGTAGAAAAAGTAAAACATAAAAGCAATCAATCTGATCATTTATTACAGCCCTTTTTCACTCTTCGTCTACTTGAAGCCCCCAATTTGCCTCTTCCTTCCCCTTCTTGCGTCCATTTCCTCCTCTCTATCCTATCCTCCGCTGCCTTGGTTTCTCTTATTTCATTCTCTTTCTTCTCTGTTATTTCTACTTTCTCATGCGATAGCTCTTTACTCCGTGTTGCATCTTGGGTGTCTCTGTCTGGAAATTTCAAAAGGGCTCAGGTAGGATAGCAACCCATCCAAGAAACGCAAGGATTCTTGGGTGAAGCGCAAGAAGAAACCCTTGCGTCCTAGACCATTCCCGTTCCTCGCTTCTGCTTTCGGCGAAAAAAAAGGTGGGGAAGGAAAACGGTCCGTTTCAGTTGCTACTCCCAACCCTAATTTCCAGATTTAGGGTTTCTTCTGTTGCCCTTTTATGTCGCAGCTGAAGACGATTTCGCATCTAGATAACATCCCTTCCACTCCGGGTAAATTCAAGATGGACAAATCGCCCTACATTCATCGCCTGCGGTGGCATTCTTCGCTAGCCAGAATCGCCTTCTGGTCTTTTGTATTCTTTGGCTTCATTCTCATTTTCTTCCTACGATCCCCGCCGGCTCCATCTGCAGCAGACCCTGCGCGGCGAATCTTGGGGAACTCCGTCTGGGGTGGGCCTGCCTGGGAGAAGCGAGTGCGGTCCTCGGCACGCGTTCGCACGCAGCACGGGCTTTCCGTGCTTGTCACCGGCGCCGCCGGCTTTGTCGGCACCCACGTCTCTGCCGCGCTGAAGCGCCGGGGCGATGGCGTTCTCGGCATTGACAACTTCAATGACTATTACGAGGTATCCCTCAAGCGGGCACGGCAGGCGCTTCTCGAGCGATCCGGTGTTTTTGTTGTCGAGGGCGACGTTAACGATTCCGCGCTTCTCCGCAAGCTTTTCGATGTGGTGCCATTCACTCATGTCATGCACCTAGCCGCTCAGGCCGGGGTCCGTTACGCCATGAAGAACCCTGGCTCTTATGTCCACAGCAACATTGCTGGCTTCGTCAGTCTTCTCGAAGTCTGCAAATCCTCCAATCCCCAACCTGCTATCGTGTGGGCATCTTCCAGTTCTGTATATGGCCTGAATTCGAAAGTGCCATTCTCAGAAAAGGACCGAACGGATCAGCCTGCTAGTCTCTATGCTGCTACAAAGAAAGCTGGTGAGGAGATCGCCCATACCTATAACCATATCTACGGACTATCCATTACAGGGCTCAGGTTCTTCACGGTATACGGGCCCTGGGGCCGCCCGGATATGGCTTATTTTTTCTTCACGAAGGACATTCTGCGGGGAAAGACCATATCCATCTTTGAGGGGCCAGATCATGGAACTGTGGCCAGAGACTTTACCTACATTGACGATATAGTGAAGGGTTGTTTGGCGTCATTGGATACTGCTGGGAGGAGCACTGGAAGTGGCGGAAAGAAGAAGGGTCCTGCATCTCTCCGTGTTTTTAATTTGGGGAACACGTCGCCTGTACCAGTCACAGAGCTTGTTAGTATATTGGAGAGGCTTCTCAAAGTGAAGGCAAAACGGGTAATACTTAAGATGCCAAGGAACGGGGATGTGATGTTTACTCATGCAAATATTAGTCTTGCACAGAGGGAACTTGGATACAAACCCACCACTGATCTTCAAACGGGCTTGAAGAAATTCGTCCGGTGGTACCTCGACTATTATTCAAGCTCGGGGAAAAAGAGGACTGGCTAAATTTGGTGGTAGAACGCTTGTTACGTATTCTTCTTGATTTTGATTCTAAATTTTTTCCCCTTCTTTTCCCTTTTTCCACTTGCCCTTATTTCATTTCTTCATTGTCATATAAGGAGGAAGTTAGTGACCTGCCATAATGTGTTCATTAGCATATTTTGCAGGGCATTGCTTAATCTGTTTCAAGAAAATGGAAGATTCTCTTCTTTTCCCTTTTTCTTTCTCATGTAGCTTTCTTGTTCTATGTTAGTGGTGGAATGGGTAGTTTCAGCATTGTATAATCCATGAAAAATGATGCTTACGAGCATTCGCCTCATTGATGGACCTTAACTCTTGTAACACAATTCTAATAAAACAGCTGTTGCGACCTCGGATTTGTAGTACTTTGTTATTTGGTCTCTATAGTCATATGCAGTTGGATTTTGCAATGGTGCAGACAATGAAGGCCAGAAGGTCATCTAGTGGTTTATTGTGGTACAGAAGTTAATTTTGTTAATAGTTTATTGTGGTACAGAAGTTAATTTTGTTAATAGTCCAGTTCTATGTTACACTTTCGTGAGGTATATCTTGCCAATTTCTTCTGATCAACTTTTTTTTTTTTTTTTTTTAAGTTTTTTTACATTGGACACTGTATGCTGGTGAGACTTGAACCAAAGACCTCACTCTACAAACCCATGAATGTCACGAGAAACTCCTTTATGTGATCATCGAGCCAAAGCCTTCACATAAGTTTGACAATGCGGCATTATTAAGTTAATGTGGCATAGACAGAAGTTCAACAATTCTTGAAAAGATTATGATGATCATTGCTTGATTAGAAAATGGTCCTATCATATTCAATTTCTTTTATTGATTTTTCTTGTGACATATCCAGTAAGAAGTTGCCTTGCTGAGGGTTTTTGCACTCTTGTTTCTACTGGAGGTTGTTTTCAGCCTCCTGCTTTCTTTTAGAATTTTATGCCTAAAGTCCACAGGGATACTCTATGGTGGGTACCATGTTCTGCTTTATGTTTTCAATGGCTGCAGGTCTGCAGTTATGTTTGCCAATTGTGCCTCTTGTTCCTTGGTTAACTATGAGGCTTCACGATGATTATTGGGCTTTAAGCTGGAATTCATGTTTGTTTAAAAATTATTTGAATTCAGAAGCTCCCTAATTTTTTACATATTTAAAATTTCTCTATTTTTTTATTCTGAAAATGTTTTCACCAATTCTATGAGCCAAAAGTGAGCTGTATTTGTTTCCAAAATTTGTGCTCTGTAGTCTTCTTCTATTTTTGTTTTTTGGTGACTTGTTTTCCATGTGAATAGCAGATATTGTGACATGTTGTGGTGATATGATTGCAAAATCTAAATAATCAGACCTAATGCCGATTGGTCTAGTGGTATTCTCTTTACATCAGGTGCGTCAGGTCGCGAGATCGAATCGTGCCACTCCCCTCTCAAAAAAAAAAAAAAAAAAAATCTAAATGATCAGAAGAGAGGCTACTTTGAAAACTTTGTAGCTTGGATTTATTAGATGACTTGTATCTGACTCTGTTGTTAAGGACTTAATTATCATTCACCGCAGAACAAGAATGGAAATTTATTACTTGGAACTTCTCAGCTGATTTACATATTCTTTACCTCTTTGAGCATAAAAGCATGATTTGTCACTGCATGAAGAAGCATCACTCAAGTTTTATTTTTTATTTATTTGACAGAAGTATGAAACAAGTTGCATTTTAAGAATAAAGTGGACAGGTATAAATTTTAATTTTTAACTAGCAGGCGCAGGATGACTCTTTCAAAAAAAGAAAAAAAGAAAAAAAAAACTAGCAGGCGAAGAGTGGTAGGGGAATCAGTGTTGCCTTTAGGATGAGTTTTTGACTTGAGTTGTATGAAGAGTAATGTTTCATTACCCAGCAATTCTCCATGTAGAACGGAAGAAATGATTAGTGCATATTGATAAAGAGGATAGAATGACTTGAGTCGATATCATACAAGTGTTGCTTTGCATTGTTTTAGTGTCAGATGAGAAAGCTTTAGTTCCTGTCTGGCAGTTGTTGAACGCCATTTGTTTGGCCAATTCGGGTTTTGGCTTCATATTGGGTTGCTGGAACCGGCATGTATAAGATCATGTGGTATTTGGGATGTTGTGTCATTCTCTCATTTCATTGAGAAAAATCGATGTGAATCATGGCAAGTTGTCTTTGTTGTTTCCATCACAAATGGCTGTGAGCCTGATATTACAGGGGGGGCTAATTATGAAGCATCTAATGGTTTTTACCAATTTGTGTTGGTGGAATCAGCTCTTGGTCACTGTGGTTCACTAGCCGCTTTATTAAATTGTCTGGGAATTTTGCCCCAATGTAGTGAAGAAAATGTATCTATTTCAACATTTGAGAGAGATGCACTTCTAACCTAAAGCATTAGTTTCGCAGTTTTAGTTTGACATGTATTTGTGTAGTTTTGACTGATGGGAGTGTTCCTTTAGCGTGGTCACTGAACAGACAATCGAAATATTAGTGGAGCAATCCCTACCTTTTTTTAAGGGATCTTGCACCCAAGCAAACAAATCCTGATGTGTCGGAGCTAAATTGGCGGTCACTCATTTCCCTATTCGTTTCAATTCTTCTATGGAAAGTTTTCACCTCACAGATGTCAACAGAAAGAATCTAACTGTCGATGCTCTTACTTGCACCGAAACTGTGTTATTAGATCAGTTTGCTGAACTTTAAGGAGAGGGTGGGGGTCAATATATCAATTCCCCAACGGACTTTGGCAGCTTTTATTGCTTGTTCAATTTCTGTTTGACATATTGCCTCACAGAAACGCTTCACGACCAGATTGTATTTGCTTTCTTCAGCTAATCGTGGAGTTTGGTTGAGGGTATCTTCAATGATTATGCAGCTGCTGTGATGACGCTTTAAGGCATCCAAAGTGTTAGCGTGTCATTATTACTAATTTGCTTGGATCGTGCTTCACCATTTATTCAAGAAAAGCTCCCTGGTGCATCTTACGTGAGTAACAACCCAGAGAAAAGCTACAGAAAGCTAATATAATATGGCACGCCGTTGCTCTATTTGGTATTTGGGACTGTTCCACTTGAAGCTACTGGGTCTCTTAAGAGCAGACGGTGTGGCAGCGGCGCATGTGGGAGCAATTTAATTAGGTTTGGTGGAGGTCATATTTCAGTCATGTGATTCTTCGTTTCAGAGATGGTAGGAGAGAGAGAGAACCCATCTGTTGATTCTTCCTGGAAGAGGGGTTTGGAATATTTGATGCAGCCTTTGAGGGTAAGCAAGTTTGTTGTCTTTTGTATCTTGCACCTCACCCCTACCACCTAAAGAAGCAGAAGTGAGAAAGCTATGTATCTTACTGACACGATTGACCTGGGAACAGAGAAGAGACAAAAAATGATTTTGTTTTCTTCTAATTCTTAATTGAAAGCTGTAGATTATTAAGAGCTACCCACCAACAAGGAGAGCACGTGGATAACATATGGTAGCCACATTCGGAGTGCTTCAGGGGAATCTCACCAGAAACTAAGTGGGAAACCAGCAACCAGTATCCAGTTCAATTCAGTGGGTGAGTGGTTGTAAAGCTCGCTAGGAATCTTTGTCGACAATTTTGTCTACTTTGAACCTTGTTTTTAGTAGAAATTATCGTTTTTAGTAAAAAATCTGAGGGCTTTGTTGTTTGGCTTCGGGTAGTAAAAATGTAGCTGACATTAACAACATAAAGATATACATTTAGCTCTTCGTGACTCCTTCCTCAGACCAAATTGGTAGTTGGGCAGTCAACTACAGTTCTTCCAGTAATGTTGCCCATTTTATCTTTCTTTAGCAGATATTACTTCATCTAGTTCGCTGATTTTTTCCCTGTTGATGTCATCGATAAGAACTAACCCAAGGCTGGGCTCATTTTCAAAACATGGCAGCTGAGGCGGATCTGTCTATCTAGACTAAGGTTATTTTCAGAACCCGAGCAGTGTCGCATCAAGAGCAGATGAGTGTCAAAGCCACAACCGACTCAAGATGTGTTCAGGTTCATGTGAATTATTGCCAGACGCTAGTAAGAGCTCTGCAAGATCCAAAGAGACGACGAAGGCCATTGCTTTGCAGAAGCTGGACGACTATGACAACTCTCCTAAACTCTACCCTTTTCGTCTACAGACCAGATCAACAATTGGGGGTTCAATTCCTTACTATAAAGCTTAAATGATTAAAACAGTCAAATATCGAATTTTAGGCGACTCCATATATATGTATTGGGTGGCCAGTACCATCTTATCGAATCCTTCCATGGTTATGGTGACTGGAGGGGTTTCGTGATGCAGAGTGGCAATTTGTGTGAGTTACTCTAGCTTGTCTTTAACCTTCAACCGAGGTTTTGCAGTCACTAAAAAGATGGTGACAGAGCGTCGTTTTTCAACTTTTTGTCGCCATAACAATGGCTAAACGGTTTTCTTTCAAATTGAAAGGTTTCGAGAACTCAAAAATATACAGAAATAGAATTGGAACATATAATTGTGATGTCAGATGTGGTTGGGTTATTATATGCTAAACCACTGGAGAAGAAGAAAAGGGAAATTTTCATGAAACGATCCATTTTGAAGTTACAAACGTCTATTTATGATAGGATAAAACGAATTAGACAACCTACTCCTATGACCAGCCTAGGCTTCTATCCATTCTCACCCATGAACCCCGCCTCGTCCCTGTTTGTTCCTCTGGTTGTTCACATTTTTAGAGCAAACTCCGTCCTCATTTACATGTGCCCTTCGTTCTTCGTTTTAATAAGTTTTATAATTAAAAAAAAAGACAGAAATGGAAGGGACTTGAACTAAGTTGACTCAATACCAACTGAGAATCAAGAATTTATAGAGTTATCTCAACGTTGAATCAGGGTTTCTCTTGTGAGGAAGCAAGGCTCAATGGAGAAAAGAGGAAGAACCGGTGGAAGAGAACATGAAAACTAAAACAAAAGAGAGTATCAAGTAAAGCTAGGAATTAAGAGGAACCCACTAAGAGAAGATGAGAGCTTAATAGAACAGGGAATTGACATATCTGGTGACTTGATCTGGTCCTGCTCTGATGATACTTTGTGAATTAGATTAGAGTCCAATGCCAGCCACAAAATAACAAGTGTAAGTATCTTTCCCAACTATTCTTTCACATGACTAATATACTGCCTAGTATTTGCATTATTAAGCAGCATTAGTCAAAGCCGCAAAAAAAGCAATCTGTATGATAAAATGAGACTATTTATAAGCCCATTTAAGATGTTCAGTTCTGAAGGGTGTAAAACCTCAAAATGTATCGAGTAAAAAGTGAAAGAAACAGGATATAATTAAACTTTTTCCAAACAAATTAGCATTTCACAAAAATTAAAAGACTTGTTGCAGATAAGTATTGAACATGAGGCATTTCTTATAACTAAACTCTTCAGTGACACGAAGAACGGTGTTAACAAAACACTAAAGGGAACTCACTCGTTAACAAAATTTCATTCATCATGCCTGGCCATAGAAATTAGGCCTAATACACAACACAGGTGAAAGTTGTTAAAACAAGTAATACCTGCTAAAGGATTAGAGAAAAACAAAACTTTGCCTAAGTTCATTTTTTTCTATTGTACAACTTAGACAAAATGAAACAACTCATAAACAAAGCAACCTGCTTAAGAAAAATATTTGTCACGTCTTACTAGCTCACTCTGTTATAGTTCACATGCAAAAATTTCACCTAAATCACACCAAATACAAATTAGAAACAATTTCACCAGATTTCTCGTATAGCAAAATAGTTCACATGATAAGACATCCTACCTGCAATATAGAAGATATCCAATAAACCCAAATCTGTGAGATCCGTTCTCGAAACAAAAAATTTTATCTCTTGAAACTCTACACTGGAAACAAAACAAATCCCTACAGAAGACTCGAGGTCATCACGGATCTGCAATGGTAACCTCAACCTCCACGCCAGGTTCAATAGTGATAGAGGTAATTTGCTTCACCACTTCAGAGGAACTGACAAGGTCAATTACTCGCTTGTGTACCCGAAGCTCAAACCTATCCCAGGTGTTTGTTCCTGAAACAATTAAAAAAAAAAGTTTTTTTACTAGACAAGTCACACAAATAACTCAGCCACAAACATTCAATAAATAATATCCTTCGTACTCGATCTGAATAAAAAAAAAAAAAATCTTCCCAGCTCGTTAAAGATTAGTAACCAATTTCAATATGTTGCTTCCTCACACAACATGAGAGAAATCAGAACTGGTAGTTGCCCAAGGCACATAAATTTGAACTCAATCAGAATGGTCTATTTGCAAGCTCACCTCTCAGATATGATTAGAGATCCTCAACAAATATTTAAAGTACTACATTACAGGAGATAAGATCAAAATGGACATACAAAAAGACAGCTAACACCCTTTCAACTGAAATAATCCTCCGTCACATCACAACCCATACAATATAACTCGTACAAAGACAGCAAATACAATGTCCACAGTATTCAAAATTAAACACTTCAGTACCACACCAACACTTCCAGAGACGAATATCTCCAGAGATTACTCTAAAAATGCTGACCCAATTTTGTGCCGTTCTTCCAATACAAAATTCACTGCATATGACTATCATGTACATAAAAAATTTGTGTTTATAACTAAGACAAGTGATCAATACATTACAGATCCCACAGAGTATGATATATCAACACACCGAGCTCAAGGAACATCAATCATACAGCTGCATTCAGTAAAGGGAGATAAATATCTCAAGTACACAACCAGCCATGACTTCAAACAAAATTCCAAAAAAATTCTAATAGACATAAAAGGCAATTATATAATTTTTCTACTGCTTATCCAATAAAGAATAAAGATAAAACATAAAAACTCCATCATTAGCAAAGTGGTATTTTGTTGGGAAGACGTTAGCAAACCAGTATTTTTTTTTTTTTTGGAAATGTTATCCATGTAGACAATAGTGTAATTTATAGGACACAAAGGAAAAGACTTCCTTCTAGAATTTCAAGATGATTAAAATCAAAGAAAAACTTCAGGGTTTGCAAGCTAACAAAAGAATTTCATATAGGAGGTTCCAAGAAAAAACTTTTGGGTTTGCATGCACATGAACCAAAGCTAACACAGAGACTGCAAGAACTTGAACAGAAGATTGGAATGTATCCTGTTATACTAATACAGAAGATGGCAGACAAGAGAAAACAGAAAGTTTTACCTAGACAAGAAATTGAAACGAACTCTTTTACAGATAGTTCAACAATTGCAGTATCATTATATGACATTGAACCCCTTACATGACCAAAAAAACTTTTCATCAGAGAACATAATTAGAAATGGATAAAAAAACAAATCAGTAACTAACATCAATAAAAACCTGAAGATAAATGACAGAAAACAGAGATAAACACATCTAAAATAATAGAAAATTATGAAAAAGAGCAAAATAATCAAAGTGAGAATGAATAGGACAACCTATCAGAACAATCCATCAACACACACAAATACTGGAGATTGTTCAAGTAACTCAAGAGTTACAGAAAAACACTTCCACAACAAAATAAAAACTACATTATGAACAAACTCAACTCACATATAAACGCGATTATTCTCATGCTAATGTATTTAAAAAAAAGCCCGCCTTATAGTTAAAAGTAAAGATAATGCGCCTCACACGAGCGGGAGGAAAGAATCAACTTTACAGAAACTCATAAATCCAATTCAACAACTATCAAATATAGCACGAGGATATATAAGCGCAAAAGCTGGAGAAGCTAAAAGGTGAGATATACCTTCTCCACAAGGGGACTTCCGGGTCGTAATGTTAAGAACCTTAGTTGGCATCCTCACAGGTCCTTTAACTCTCAGTCTCTTGTCCTTGGCGCCACGCACTAGATCGGCACAAACTATAAACGAACACCACATAGTTAAGATATAAACAAAAAATAATCGTAATATATATAAAAAAAAAATTAATGGTTAAGACGTATGACTTGGAGAAGTATTGTCTATTGATAAAAACTCATAACACAACGACATAGTAAAGCAACCAACCCTTCTCAAGATTCTTAACATTCTTCGAAGACAGAGTAATCCTAATGCGATGAGCGGGCTCCTGGGACTCCTCAATCCCAGGCTTAGTAGGTTTCATTGCAGCGTATGCCATGATTTCGCTGCACAGAGCACAACAAGGAATCAGATAAACAGCAGAAAAACAAGTGCCCAGAGCAAATATAGAAAAAGGCCGAACAGGTTCGTTCACAGCTGTGATCAGATGATGAAAACGGTGTGGTTACCTATCCGGCGAAGGTGGGCGCGGCTGCTCTCGTCGACCTAGGGCTGTTCTGCGAAGAAATATGATATTAGGGTTTTGGCAGGCTGGCCGTGACGGACTTTATATATGACGAAAGATAGGGTTCACTCTTAATCAAAACTTATATACGACTGTCGACTGTCGAGAGATCAAACAAATTACAAATTAGGGATGATCTAACCCTCCATTGTGCGGTCCCACTCGTAGAAGAAGTTTAATGTTCTATGGCCGGTTGAGCCAATTTATAAGCTTCTTGGTGAAAAGCCATTTTATATTGTCATCCAAAAAGCTGCACAATAGGTTGATCAATCAATCCTTTACCATTATATTTTGATGTTCTTATGGCCTTATGATCCATCAAAGCATCCTTGAAGTAAAATTTTAAGCTTTTGTAGAGGGTTGATCGATTATCTTTCAAGGGTTGATCAATCAAATCTTGTACCAGGTAGCTCTTCGATTGATCGATCATGCCTTACAAAGGTTTATTGGTCATACTTTATAGCTCATGCTTGCAACATAGGGGTTGATTAATCAAGCTTTATAAATCAACCTATTACCACTGGACGATAGATCATGCCTACCGAGGTTAATCAATTGATCAACTTATTTTCCATTGTATAGAATTAACTGCAAAACATGATTTAGAGCAATTCTAAAAGAGAATGAAAAGTTCCAAAATATTCGGATTAACCTTGAATCATGGTTTTAGAAATAGTTTGTATGTCCTAAGTTCCAAAGGCAAATTTGTGTCTAAAGTTCAAAAAGTGGATGGCTAACCTCTTTACATTACTAGGGTTTTTGAGAATTTTTTAATTTACTTGAACTCTAGGTCTTCAAATCTTCATTATTTTCCAAGGTGCTTCTTCAATGTGATTGACTCTTCATTTTAGCTAGAGGTCTTGTGTTGGGTTTGTTGATTCATCCTCGTAGACTTTGCAATCGAGTCACTCAAAGGAAATGCTGAAATGCAAATTTATGAGCTTACTTAGCTTAAGTTTGTTATCATGAAAATTTGGGAATGAATCAACATAGGTCAACAATCTCCCCCTTTTTTATAATAACAAAACCTATCTCGCAAAATATGAAAAATTCTCCCTGTGTGTTGGAATATGCATCGGTTTTAGAGTCTCCCCCTCAATTTGTGCATTTATGAGTAGTTTTTTTTTTTTTTGGAAATTTTCAGTTTAGCTAAAAAATTTCAATTTTGCTCTCATATATAAGGTAAGCTTACTATCTCTCTCCTTTTTTTTTATAATAATTTTAAAAAAATTACAAATTGGCAACACGCAAGCTATGAGGGAGTGAAGGAGTGTTTCCCCCTTGCTTGAGTTCCCCATATCTCCTTTTGGTGTTCCTTGATCTCTACCACATCTTCCTCGAGTGGGTCAAACAATCCAAACTAGAAGAGCCTTTGCCTCTCTTTCGTTTAACGAATGCAAATTGTCGATCTACTCTCATACCTGTTTGCCTTATCACCCAAGTACACTACCAACTGGGGCCCCTTACCCTAGATTGTTTGGGACCCACTTCTCATAAATCTTCTCGAATCCAAACTTTCGAACTAATGCAACACAAATTTTTATAAAGGATGATTTGTCAAGCATTTTGGTATGATATCATACAGAAGATTGTTAGATGGCATAATAAATGATGATCAATCAACTATCTTGGTATAATCCATTATACAAAACGTGGCAAGCTAGACGAATAAAGCATGATCCATGGTATGATCAATCAACCATCAAAACACAGTCAATCAACCGAGCTCGATGGATCCTCAGTTAAGTAAGTGTTTTTTTTTCAATTTAGGCAATGACAATATATAATTTTTGTAAATCCCTTTTTATGAATTAAAAGGATTACAATCTACTAGAGGAGCAAACAAGAATCTCACCCCTCCTCTTCTCCACAAAATTCCCTATGAAATTTAGGATTTCATTGATCAAGGTTGTGGACAAAGAGAGGAAGGTGAACATAGGAGAATGAGAGGGAAAACTAGTAGAGAAAGATGAAGAAAAATCTTGGGAAAAGAGAGAATACGATAGCGACAAATTAAGGGAAGAGGAGAGACTTGATGTTCTACCCCATGCCTTGAGGCTTTTATTTATGGTTGTGGGAGGAGGTTTACAATGACTACAATGCCCTTAGGCTACAAGCTTTATGAAAGAAAAAACATAAGTGGACATACGTCATCTTACATAATTACACCTTTATGTCATCCTTATGATGATCACTTTATTTACCCCCTTTGCCACCTTTAAACGTAGGGGAGAATTTCTCTCTCTTTTTACCCTCTGTGTTACCCTTCATGCGTGCCTTATAACACTCCCCCTCAAACTGGTGGTGAGAAGACATCATATAACCCCAGTTTGGTGCTCATAGTGGAGAGAACTTTTGAGCTAACAGATTTTGCTGAGTTCATCCGCAAGTTGGTTGTGAGATGAGACATGTTTGAGACTTATAATGCTTGCTTGCAGTTTCTCCCTAACAAAGTGACAATCAATTTTGATATGCTTAGTTCTTTCATGAAAAACTGGGTTGGAAGTAATGTGAATTGCAGATTGATTATGGCAGTGGAGTTCCATCAGGCTATTTAGATTACGGGAGTTATTGATATAAGAAGTACTAAAGGTAAGTTTTGTAAAAACTCTCTCCTTTTTCCTATTTTCTCTTCCATTATTTCTCCATGCATTGGAGTGAATTGAGTTTCCTTTTCTACTAGAATCCTAGTTTTTTAGCAAAATTTCTCTTCCAATCAAAGAGTTTTTGTCATAATTAATGACTCTATGGTTCCAGGTATGCAAAAAATTTCTACTTCGATGTTGTTTTCAAGTTTTTCATTTTGTTATTTGGTTGTGTATCTTACGCATCGTCAACTCCTAAAATTGTGATCATCCCAAAAAAATTTATACTTGATCAAATTTATTAAGTTTTATAGTCATAGCCTCCCCTTGTTTTCCAAAAAAAAAAAAAATCATATTCTAGATTCGTTTGAAAGTATGAATGTTGCATAGTCACCTCCTTCTTGTCAAAGTCTTTTATTCTTCACCCAATAGGTGATTTGTGTTTGAGCTACCCTTAAAAAGTGAGTAATCTCTTTATTAAGCCCTAAAGTTGAGTTTTTTCTGCCTTTAAAATTAAGCAAAGCGTATTTCAAGCTATGATCATTTTGACTGGTGTATGGAGTTATGTCATACAACTATTGAGTAATTTTCTCCTCCCACATTGTGTTTTGTCCAAAATGGGTCTTTATATCCTTTTTATCCCTAACTTGATAGAGAGAAGTAAAAGAAGAAGTACAAGAAAGAGGTATTATGTTGCACATGTTGTGGTAAGTTTTATGTAACCAAAATATTTAAGAAAGGGGGAGAACAAAATATGAAGAATTTTGCATCTATAAAGAATTTTTTCAACAAAAGAAGATTGAAAACCAATAATTTTTTTCCTTACAAGCTGAAGTTATAAAGTCCAATTTGAGGAGTGTTGAAAGTATATATGGAAGTCTTACATGATTCTCACAACAAGAAGTCTCACAGAGCTAGGATTAATATGGTGGAGTCTTACAGGAGTCTCCCAAGAGTTCTTACAGAAGAATTTATATTAAAGGTGTTTTAGTTATATTAGTCTTATATTTATATTTTGTTGTTCATTTGTTCTAGATTATCTTTTAGTGTTTAATTTTGGGTGTAACTGGTATAAGGGTAGTGATAAGGGATAAGCATAATCCCTTCAGTTATCGGATAAGATATCATTGGATTTATCCCATGTTCTATTTATCTTATCACGTAAAGCTTATCTTCTCAACTCTAAATTGTATAAATACAACCCTTAATCAATTATAAAGGTGTCGTTCAGTTCAACATCTAACATGGTATCAGAGCATATCGATCTTTATGCATTTGTAGTCCTCTAAAATTTTATTCCCACTGCCTCTCCTCCTTTCACTCCCTCCCTGCAACGCCCTCCAACAATTCTCATTGAAACACTAACAATGACAACCAACTATTATTTGCCACTCCTAAAAAAAATAAAAAAAATATCTCCTCGAACCTCGGTTTGAAGTTGTGGAGCTTAATCAACATCTTACGCTGAGTCAGTACGCAAGTAACAGTTTGTAATCCGGTTACCCTAATTTTCTCTTTATATTTAGGGACATTATTATTAGGGTTTTATTATTCGAGGATCATCATCTATTACTGCTCGAGAGAGGACATGGAAAAACACTTGTAAGTGTGTGCGATTTCTCTTGTAAACTATTTCATCTTTATAGTTGATTATTGCAGTGGTGAAGGTAGGACCTAGTCTCACCTTGACTCGAATCTGTATAAAACTTGTTGTCTTTGTTCTCGTATTTTTTTTCCTTCTTTTGCGTTTATTATTATTGCTATCGTTAGTTTAAAATTAGGGCGTCTAATTCCTAACAAGTGGTATAAGAGTTTTGGTTCATGATTGAAAATAAAGGCTGACAAAGAAGGATCGGCACTTGGAATCAATTAGTTTGATGGTATGGATTTTACGTTCTGGAGGATGTAGATCGAAGATTATTTATACAGTAAAAAATTGTTCTCCCTACTTCTGGATATGAAACCAGAAGGTATGAAAGATAATGAGTGGAATCTCCTTGATAGACAGGTGGTGGGAGTAGTCCGATTGACACTGTCAAAGAACGCCGCTCATAACGTGGTATCGGAGAAAACCATAGCGGGGATGATGAAGATTCTATCAGATATGTATGAGAAGTATTTTGCAAATAATAAGGTAAATCTTATGAAAAAACTCTTCATTTTAAAGATGACAGAAAATACATCAGTGGCAGAGCATTTTAATGAGTTTAACATGATTGTCAATCAATTAAACTCTCTTCAAATTAAATTTGATGAAGATGTTCGTGCTTTAATTCTTTTGGCGCCTAATTGTTGGGAGTCTATGAGGGTTGCGGTCAACAATTTTATAGGCAACAAAAAATTGATCTTTAATGATATTCGGGATACAATTCTAGTAGAGGAAGTTCGTAGAAAGGACTGGAGAATTGTTGACATCTAATTCTGTCTCAAATGTCGATACTAGGGGCAAGAACTTTGAGAGGAATTCCAACAAGGGCAACAATAGAGGGAAGTCAAAGAATGGTAGAAGCAAGTCCAAATTCGGAAGGAATGTAGAATGTTGGAATTGTGGCAAATCTAGTCACATAAAGAAGAACTGCAGAGTACCGAAGAAGGATGAAAAGAAAAACAATGCTACAAATGTGGAGACTAAAGAAGTACATAATGTTTTACTCTTGTCGGTTGATAGCCCTATTGACTCTTGGTTGTTAGATTCAGGAGTTTCTTTTTACACCACTCCGCACCGTGAGATCATGAAGAATTGTGTTGCTAGAGATCACGGAAAGGTGTATCTTGCTTATGGAAAACCTTTGGATATTGTCACTATTGGTTATGTCAGTTTGAGGAAGTCAAACGGGTTAGTGTGGAAAATTCACAAGGTGAGACATGTACCAAAACTGATGCGTAATCTGATCTCAGTAAGGCAGCTTGATGATGAAGGTCATAATGTGATTTTAATGGTGTTGCCTGGAAAGTCACTAAGGGAGTCATGGTTGTTGCACGAGGAGTTAAAACTAGAACTCTTTACATCACTTCTAGTTGCAGAGACACGGTTGCAGTTGCTGATGTTGTTACTGATTCTGATTTGTGGCATTACAGGTTTGGTCACATGAGTGAGAAATGAATGAAAGTGCTTCAGTCCAAAGGGAAACTACCAGGGTTGACAATTGTAAACAACAAATTTGTGTGAAGGTTGTATTTTCAGCAAACAGAAAAGGGTTAGCTTTTCTAAGGCTAGAAAGGAGCTAAAGACAACAAAATTGGAGTTGGTTCACATTGATGTGTGGGGGCCTTCAATTGTTACCTCCCTTGGTAGTTCTAACTACCATGTGACATTTATTGATGATGCAAGCAGAAAGGTATGAGTTTATTTCCTAAAAAAGAAATCTAATGTCTTTGATACATTCAAGAGATGGAGAGCAATGGTTGAGCATGAAATAGATTTGAAGGTAAAGTGCTTGTAGTCAGATAATGGGGGGAGAATACATAGATGATGATTTTAAGCGATACTATTAGGATAATGGAATCAAGATGAAAAAGACCATTCCTGAAAAACCTCAATAGAATAGTGTGCCTGAGAGGATGAACAAAATTTTGAATGAGTGTGTTAGGAGCATGAGACTACATGCAGAATTGCCAAAGATGTTCTGGTCAAAGGCTATTAGCACCACTGCCTTTTTTATCAACAGAGGTCCTTCAAAACCATTGGATTGCAAAATACCAGAAGAGGTCTGGAACAGCAAAGAGGTAAACCTTTCATTTTTGAAAAATTTTGGTTGTGGTTCTTATGTTCATATTGATTCTGTTGTTAGAAGTAAACTTGATGCCAAATCTAAGATATGTTTCTTTATTGGCTATGGTGGTACCGAGTTTAGTTTTTGCTTTTGGAATGACCTACGTCGTAAGGTTATCAAGAGCAAAGACATGATCTTCAATGAAGGTGTCTTGTATAAAGATAGGTTGAGAATAGAGTATGAAAGCACAAGTGATGAAGCCAAGAATCTAAAGTGATTCAGTTGAGAGATCTTCCAGTTATTGAGATGGAGAATATTGCTTAGGAAAACCAGGAAAATATACCCTCAAAAGTAAATAAGAACATTCCTATTACTAAACTAAAGAGATCTACCAGAACTAGTAGGCCACCATAGAGGTACTCCCTTGCACTGAATTATATTTTGTTGATTGATAAAGGTGAACCAGAGAGTTATGAGGAAGCTATGCAAGTTGATGAATCACCAAGTGGGAGTTGGTCATGAAGGATGAGACAGATTCACTATTATCCAATCAAACATGACACTTAATCAAGCTACCAAAACGGAATAAGGCCTTGTAGAATAAATGGGTTTATCGAATCAAAGACGAACATGATGGCAGGAAGCAGTACAAGGCAAGACCGGTGGTAAAGGGATTTCAACAAAAATAAGGCATTGACTACACTAAGATTTTCTCTCCAATAGTAAAGTTAATTATTATTAGAACAATGCTTGGGCTAGTGGCAAATGAAGACTTGTACTCAAAGCAGTTGGATGTAAAAATAGTTTTTTTTCATAGTGATTTGGAAGAAGAAGTTTACATGATACAACCATAGAGTTTCAAAGCACAGAGAAATGAGAAAATGGTGTGCAAACTTCAAAAGAGTTTGTATGGTTTTAAACAGGCTCTAAGACAATGATATAAGAAGTTTGACACCTTTATGAGTAATAATGGTTTCTTGAGGTGCTATGCGGATAATTGTTGTTATGTGAAGAAGTTTGCTGACTCCTACATCATTCTACTGCTATATGTTGATGATATGTCGATAGCAGGTGAAGAAGCTTAATGACTCCTACATCATTCTACTGTTATATGTTGATGACATGTTGATAGCAGATGCTTGCAAACAGGAAATAAATAAGTTAAAAAGGGTTATCCAAGAAGTTTGCAATGAAGGATTTGCTTGGGATGAGGATTACTAGAGACATTGATGTATTGAAACTATCACAAGAAGAATATGTGAAGAAGGTGTTGAGCAGATTCAACATGAATGATGCAAAACTAATGAGTATTCATTTGGCTAGTCACTTTAGGCTATCTAAGGAGGAGTCACCTTCTACAGAGCAGGAGTGAGCCTACATGGCCAATGTGTCTTATGCTTTTACTATTGGTAGTCTCAAATATGAGATGGTGTGCACTAGACCAGACATAACTCATGCAATGGGACTTGTGAGTAGATATATGAGTAATCCGGGTAAACAATATTGGGAGGCAATGAAGTGGATTCTCAGGTATTTGAGAGGCACAACAGATTAAGTCTTATGTTTCAAAAAGTCAAACTTGGGATTACAAAGTTATGTAGATGCTTTCATGGCTAGAGACATTGATGGTAAGAAGAATACAATTGGATATATATACACATTGGGAAGTAAAACAATTTGTTGGGTCTCTAAGTTGTAAAAGATAGTTGTTCTTTCCAATACTAAAGTAGAATATGTTACTGTGTCTGAACCAACAAAAAGATGGTATGGTTGCAGTCTTTCTGGGAAGAATTGGGTTTCAAACATGGGAATAATATGTTGTATTGTGACAGTCAGAGTGTTATTCATTTAACAAAGAACCATGTTTATCATGCCAAAACAAAGCACATACAAGTGCATTATCATTTCATTATATTGGCTCTTGAAGTTAGAGTATTAGCACTTGAGAAGATTCAAGGGAGTCAGAATCAGACTAATATGTTGATAAAGACTGTTACGATTGAGCAACTGAAGTTGTGTGCAACTTCAGTTGGATTTCTCTCTGATGATTGAAAATTTGTTGCCACTGTAGAGGAAATATTGATGATGGATTGGTCTCCAAGTAGGAGATTTTTAAGTTGTGGAGCCTAATCAATGCCTTACAGCAAATTGGTACGCGGGTAGCAACTTGTAATTCGGTTGCCCTAATTTTCTCTTTATATTTATTGGCGCCGTTGTTAGGGTTTTATTATTCTAGGAGCATTATTTGTTAAGACCCAAGAGAGGTTAGAGAAAAACACCTGTAAGTATGTGCGATTTTTCTTGTAAACTATTTCATCTTTATAGTGGATTACTACAACGGCGGAAGATAGGATGTAGTCTCACCTTGAGGTGAACCTGTATAAAACTTGTTATCTTTGTTATCATATTTTCTTTTTCCTTTTTCCTTGTTTATTATTATTCCTCTTGTTAGTTTGGAATTAGGGAGTGTAATTCCTAACACCACTCCCTGACACCCTCAACCATTTTTCTTTCCATTGTCCTTTAGACTTCCCATCGATGACACCTCGCTCACCACTGACCAGCCATTGTCGTCTCCCTCTCCCTCCATCGCACTGGGCCCGACCTCCACCTGCCACACCTCTAACAATTCCACCTTGTAGCTTGCCAACACCACACGTGCGACTCTCTGTTCAAAATCAGCCGCCACCATCTCCTCCTCCACAATCCAACCTTCGCTCTTCTCCCACTAAAATCTCTCCATCCTGATGTCGCCACCAACTTCACTCTCCAATCTGTCATCATCGACCGTCGTCAACCTTCACCACTACCACTGCAGTTGCCGTCGTCCGCTCTACCTGCAACCACCCTCGCTGGCGCCGCACCAGGCTCCCCTTGCGTCAGCTCGGTAGAACCACGCCTGGCGACCTAAATCCAAACGATGTGATTTTGTTCTCTCCAGCCGTTACTAGTGCCACTGCTCTTCCACATCACTTATCTAGATGATGCGATTTTGTCCACCCCAATCATTACCATTGTTGTTGCTCTTCCACCAGATGATACAATTATGTTCGCTCCAGTCATTGCAAGTGTTGCTGCTTGTCCAAATTTCTTCACTGGACGATGTGATTCCGTCCCCCCCAACCTCTACCAGTGTCGCTACTCTTCCTCAAGATGATGCGATTTCGTCTGCCCTAGCTACTACTATGCCGATGCTCTTCTACATTTTTTTCAGTTTAACATCTAACAGGTAGTTTAATTGTAATTGGATTCTACTTGTTTCTTCTATTATAAATAGAGGTTCATTGTACTCAAATTACATCAAGTTAAATAAGTTTCTCACTTTTTTAGAAATTGAATAGTCTTCTAGCCCTTGAATCGCCTCAAACTATGTTAGCATACATCAACCAGCTCGTGAATATTTTCTTCCCACCTTGAGTATAGGAACTCCACCTTCTCTAGCTTTGATTCAAAGTAAGTTAAACGAGATTTTGTTTCAAAGATTTTCTTCTTATGTATTTTTGGAAGAATTTCCCAAATCAGTTCTAAGGAATCCATGTGTGAATAGCTTATGCTCTTATACCAGTTGTCACACCGCTAGATTGAGCAAGAGTTCGCTTCTACACTGATTTTATTACAGCTAATTTTGCTGTTAATAAATTTGAGGAGAAGATGGAAGCAGCATCTCCGGTCGCATATCGAAGGAATTCTTCGGCGTGTCAAAGATAAATGGATCGATAAATCAATAATTCAATATCTTGAGCTTCTGAACCACTGCCATGTCGTAAAACCAATCTTAATAATAACATTATTCACAGACGGAATCACATATAAGAAACTGATCAATGAGCAACCAACGTTTCGAAGCAATGCAATCCGTCTAATTCCACGGCAAATCGCGGTGACTCAACCTTCTTCTTCTGTGTCTTATCACCTTCTCTCTTCGGCTTATCTGTCTGAGCCTCAGATGCACGGACGACACCGGCGTGCTGCAGAATCCACACAAGTAGGAAAATTAATGAAACTGGTTGAATAAATGCTTCAATGGCAGAAATTCTACCGTGGAAGAAAATTTCAAAGACGAAGCAAACTAAGAAGCTTACCCTGGTCTGAGCCTGGACCGCCCGGTGATTGCTGAAGAAATAGATCCCGACAGCAGCAGCAACCGCCGGAGCAGTGAAAGTAAGTGTACCCACGGCCATGGCTAAATTATACAAAGAGTAGGAACAGATCAAAGCTGGGCTCTTCGACTCTGATAGCAGTTATAAAAGGAAGTGCTCGTGAAAGATAACTAAAAAGAAGAAGCTAGGAAAGGTATCGAATTTTGAGTAGAGAAGAAGCAAGGAATTTTGAATGGAAGGGAAGGGAAGGGAAGGGAAGCTATGACGCAATTCAGTGAAGCGTGTGGTCTGACTGGATTTACCGTAATTTTCTGGAAACCGAATCTTTTCTTTTTCCACTCCAGGACGAAACAACTGGGAACCTTTTTCATCCGGCGTTCCACGAATTTACCCTTTTTCGATCAAGATTCAGAGTCAATCATCCTCATCCACACGGCTCTGTCGGTCGGAAGTTTCTAGTACAGAGGAAATAAAAGAGCAGTCGGCTAACGCGTCGGCGACGAGTGGAATCGAACTGGACTGGATAGTGGATAAGGCTTTGAAGCGTCTATTCTATCTTTCGGTGCTTTGAATTAAAACCAAGCACGGCCGGCCAATCACATGGAAGGTTCGCCTGTTTGGCAACTCGCAGAATTGCAGATGGGATGTTCCTGTTTTGCTACAGTCAAGTTTTATCTTTCAGTGCCGGTTGTTGGCAGATTTCAATTTTTTACTACTGAATTTGAACTCTGAATCGTCTTTATCTCCAAAGTAATGAGGTCAAAACGTCCAGAGCCTGGAAGATGAAGATGCAACAAAATAGAGTTCAAGCTTGGATTCAAGCGTGTAGTCGTCCATAAAACGACACTCTAACAGGTCTGAGACCAATGTAGAGAGGAAAGGAAAATGAATTAATCAGAAATAGGATTCAAATATACATGTTACAACAACTATAATCGTCCGCTCCACTGAAAAACTAAAAAGAAAGTGGAGTCATGGGACAGATTTAATCGATTTACGCAGCGCTCTCATGCTCCTTCAAGCTTAATAACAGTCAAAAAGAGATCATCGTTTCGAAACAGTGAAGACCGTCCAGCTCAGGTGCAAAACGCGGCACCTTTTCTTCAACCGTATCAATCTTCTGTGGAGCTGACGTCTTCTCATCGTTCTCTGTCTTTACCCTCTTGAGGTTGCTCTCTGTTATATTGCCCCGCTTCTTGAAGATACCTAACCAGCCCCGCTAAACCCAAAAATCATTTAGACAAAGCTGGAGAAAAAGATAAAACAATAAGGGGGAGAGAAATTCGAGTAGCAGAACTAGGAATCCAGGAACTCACCTCATCGCTTGAAAAACTAGCGGAAACGGAAGCAGAGATGGGCATGTCTGATTCTTCTGATAACTTCCGGCAATTGAGCTGCAGGATCCAATTCTAGCAGACGTTCTTGAATGATGGATTGCAGGGTTCTTGGAATTTATATACGTCGATGAAGATTCTAGACAAGTGGAAAGTTTCGGAGAGAATAAGATGAAAAGCGTGTTTGGATTTCCTTTTCGTATTATCGAAGAAGACGTGCTGCAATGGACGAGGGCTGATGCAGCTGCCACGTTCTCCAGAAGGTAGTTTCGTTGACGAGCTTCCAGCCTTCCACAATGCTTGGAAGAGGGAAGCTTCGGCTGGCAACAGATTTTTCAAATGTGTTCCTACTCGCAAATATCTGACCACGCACAAGGCCTTTCACGCTACGAATCGTTAGACCCCACCCTTCCTCGCTTAAGAATTAAGATTCCATCCCAGGGGCAGTTTCGTGATTTAAATGACAAAACCAACGACGTACACACACGCGTTCAACGTTTTCCACGAGAGGGCCCACGCTAAATAAATTGCGGAGGACATTAGCCACACCCAAAAGAATTCCAGATTACGGATGGAAGAGAAAGGAATCTAATCCGGCGACGCCCCGACGCCGAACGCTTCCACGGATTCGCCTGCCACGTCCGCCACTGTCTCGATTACGTGAATCACGTGTCTTGTTTTTGGTTCGTGATTGCTTGCTATGCCTCCCCTCGATTTCGGAATTAAAAGAAAAGTTAAATTGATTTAAATTAAGGACAGTCGCTCGACTAGGCATTAGGCGCTTGAAGCCTGAGGCGACGAAACAGTCGCAGGTGGGTGGCCGAGATCCGGTCGACGCCGACTTCGTCGGTTTTTCTTCCGTTCCCCCGCTTCTCACTTTGCCATCGCTTATACTCTGTGAGAGATTCAACCGACGATTTCAGCAGACATGAAGGTATCTGGTCCCATCGTTGCCTCCGTCTTGGCCGCCTCCTCTTTTGCCTACTCCTCCTTGTGCGATCGCCAGTCTTCAGATCCGCCGTCCAAGATGATTGTAAGTTTCCCGATTCTTTGATCTCGTTTTCCGGGCTTCTATTTTATGATGGTTCTTCGCACAATGGGTTTCTGATTTTGGAATTTTTATTTTCCCCCTGTTTTCTTGTCCTGAAGTCTTCCTATATGCAGATTGTGGTGTTTGCGAAAAAAAAAAAAAAAACATTTTTTATGACATTTCTTTTCCTTGTTCAGGACTCAGCTAAGGCGAATCCGACGGGATCTAGTTCCGGAAGAGGCTTTGAAAAGGAGAATTTTGCGCCGAGGTTCGACGGCTTGAGATTTATCGAAACGTTGGTAACGGCGCATAGATAACGGGGAATGATCTTATGAATAAAGGGTGGTGATCAAAATTCACGGCGTCTTCGCTGCTATTCTGCGGTCTATCGTTGGGAGATCGCCCTTGTCGCCGCCATCCGGATCTCTGTTAGATTGGATGTTATTTGGGCATTTGATCTCTTCTTATTATTTCTTCTGGAGGCTACCAAGGTTTTGTTAGTGTAGTTGGTTGCTTTAGAACGTTTTCCCCAATCTCTTACATCGTTTTATTCATCTTCAATTCCATAAAAAAAACAAAAAAAGAAGAAGAAAAACTGAATTTGTATCGTTTTCTGATTGAATTCTTGCGAACTTGTCTGTTGTTCATGTGAGTTTATGTTAATGGAATGTCCGGTATCAGCTATGAAAATTGGACGGGATCGTTTCGTTTGTGCATTACCATTTGTTCTTTCTTGATGTGGCGAGTTTTATCTGATTTACGTGTCGGCGTTCTCAAGGCTGACCAGGAGGAGGAGTTTCGGGTGACAATCTCGAACTTGCTTGTTGACATTTGAAGATTGATGGGTTAATTATTAATTGTTAGATGTTTATGCAATTAATTAATAACTCATTAATGGGTTGATACCTGGCTTTTAACTTATTCATTAATGAAATAGTCATTACCATATTTTAATAAGATACATAATATTATATTCAATTTAACTAAATCAAATTAATAAATTAACAATAACAATTTATATAATAATAAATTATAATAAATGACAACAACCATTAACACTAAATTACCCTGATGGATTTGCTTTTGGGTTTTACCCCTAAAAATTCTCATATCAATGGAGATAGTATTCACACTTATGTATCTAAGATCTTCTCTGTCCTCATAGATTTGTTCTTTGGGTTTTACCCCTAAAAATTCTCATACTAATGGAGAGAGTGTCCACACTTATATATTTAATATCTTCCCTACAATATAGAATCTTAGTCGTATACCTAACACTTACTATATTCTTGTAATTCAGTTGTGTTTTAAGAGCAGAGAGATAGACGCTTTGAGGAATCACGATTTATTTAGGAGACGACTGCACATCGCAGACAATACATTCAACGAGAGAAACTACTCTTACTGAGTACAGATTCAATCAACAAGATGCATAACGATTTATTTAGGAGACGACTGCACATCGCAGACGATACATTCAACAAGCCACATAAGCACGCTGAGACAGCCAGGCAGCAAAGCCTGTCATTTATTGAGATAACACCCAGGCATTGATGACGGAATTCATGGTAGAGACGACTCCCCAGTCTTCTTCCACCGTCCAAGCTTTTCTAATCCCTGCAAAAGAAGCGCAATGGAGTTGGTTTGGATCCTTCACTTCCAAGTTTACATAAAAGAGGCGCCTTCCAAAAATAAAATTACCTTGCGTGACTCAACCGCGTAGTCATTGTCTACTATTGAGACAGACTCAAAGCCCAAGGGATGCAGCACCTTCTCGTAGCTGCCATGGAATGAATCGATGAACTCAAGTTCACATCTCTCTTTCTTTTCTAGCCTGATATAATCATACAGGTGGAACGTAATTTTTTTATTAATGAACAGGACAGACTTACTCAGCCACAGAAACACCGTATGGAGGTCCTCCGACGTGGTCACTAATCTATCTCATAGAAGAACAGAGTTAAATCAAGGATGAAGAAGCTCTACTTAACAGACTCGATTGACTTTGAGACTAGAGAGAGAAGGTGGTGGAAATGCTCACCGGAGAAATCAATGTTATAAGCTCTCCATCTGGTTTGAGAAAGTCTCGGACTTTATTTCCCCATGCTGGCCTTATATTTGGATCAATGGCCGCAAAGAACCTGCAACTTTCTCATCATGATGAGAAAAAAAGGGCCCGGAAACTTTCCTGGTAAAATTACGCTAATGTGAACTTCCAGGGGTAAGTGAAGACTTACGTATAGTCGAATATAAGATCGAACTGCTCAGTGGGTGTCCAGGTGAAGAAGTCCGCCTGCTGAAAGGTGAAGCAGTTTGCGTTCGGAAGAGATGAAGACAACTGGATTGACATTTTAAGCAGAGAAGGACAGATGTGGTTAGGCATGAAAAGCACAATTAATATTTAAAGGGAAGATTTACCTCTTTTGCTCTGTTAATGGCGTGGTCTGATATGTCCAGGCAGACAACAAACCGATCAGGCGCAGCAATCGCAGGCACATCGTAGCCCTGAGAAGATAAACTTCACTTAGCTTGTATGATCATCCTATTATTGGATCAATCAAGGCATGGATTTGCTAAAATCACCGATCATGAAACTCACACTCCCACAACCGGGAATCAGTGCCCTTCCCTTGGGAAGGGTTCCGGTCTCAAGAAGATGCAGAATGACCGGTAAAGGCCGTCCCAAATCCCATGGAGTCATTCCCTTCTCCCAGCATTTGTTCCATCCGTCTGTAACAGAGACGCAGAATACGTTCATCGCATCAATCACGGGCTCATAGAAAGATGAAAAGTCACAAAATCAAAGAAAGATTTTCAGAATGGTTGTGTTACCTTCTGGGTTTTCTTGTAAGCTGTCGTGGAATTCAGTAATTCTGGGATTCAAACTTGGATTGTAAGAGCGTTTTTTAACTTCAGCCATTATCGCCTGGTTGCTCAGATGAGTAGGGGAACCGAAGAAGATGCTGCAGCTGATGCGATGGGCATGGAGCAGGGCCTCTTTTTATTACCGATCAAAAATAAAAATAATAAAAATTCATGAGAGCCACATAACGTACCAAATCCAGCAACTTGGGTTCAATCCACTGTCGCGATTCTCCAAGGACCACACCCGGATTTAATTTTGATTTATGAGTAAAAATTTTTATAGTAAAGAAAGGGACTCTGGACATTTTTTTAAAAGGACTCAATTCTATACATGGGTTCAAACCCACTAGCATGAAGAAAGAGAAAAAAGAAAGCATACTCAAGTTAAAATAAATTTTAAAATAAAAAAAGGAATCGAACCCTATCGTCATACAAAGGGATCCGGTCCAGTCCGTGAGACGGTGTGACTGTTGAAAATTACAAGATTTCAAGAAACGTAAAGTTTAACCTCTTATTCAACTCCATACACAAACTTGATTTGAACTTCGTTAATCTAACACCATCTCAGTTAGACCTAAGATTCATTTTTTTTTTCTTTTTTCAGTTGGGTAGTCAAAGGTCGAGCAATTGCGGCATAACCCTTGATAAACCTACGATAATATCCAGTTAGACCTAAGATCCCTAATAGTTATTTCAATGTTTTTGGTAAGGACCAGTCTAACGTAGCTTAGACCTTATCTTGTTCGGTCAACACACATTCTTGAGAGACCACATATCCAAGATAATGAACTTTTGATGAAGCAAAAGTGCACTTGGATATTTTGACATGGAGGTGTTGAAGTGTGTTCAAGACCTTAGGTAGATGGTGCATGTGTTCCTCAAAAGTCTTGCCATAAACTAATATATTATCAAAAACTAATTTTTGCAAAAAAGGATGGAACACATAATTCATCAAGCTTTGAAAGGGAACAAATGCATTGGTTAGGCCAAAGAGCATTACCATGAACTCAGTGTCCATCGTGGGTCTAAAAGGTGGTTTTCTTGATGTCACTATCAACTACTCAGATTTGATGATAACTCGAGCAAATATCAAATTAAGAAAAATTTGTGCACTAATTTATTCATCAAGCAACTCATCAATGACAAGAATCTAGTACTTATCTTTTATGGTGATGTTTTTAACAGCACGGTAATCCACACAGAACTCCATGACCCACCTTTCTTTTTTCACCAACAACATGGGGGAGAAGTAAGGACTATTTCTTGGTTTGATGATGCCTTCTTGAAGCATTTCCTTAATCAACCTTTCGATTTCACTTATATGAATATGTGGGTATGAGTAGGGTCATGTGCTCATAGGAGGTGCACTAGGTTGAATCGAAACCTAGTGATCATGGAGCCACCATAGTGGTAAACTTTTTGGTTCACATAAAACATCTTGAAAGGTAGTAAGCATATATTGTAATGTAGGAGGAAGTTCAAATTCACCTTGCGATATTGTTGGTTCAACCATTTGGAATAGGGTGACCTGAACTTGGGAAAATGCCACTTTTTATAGGGATTATAGCTAGACCAAGTCATGCTCACCTTTTGCTATGCCCCCTCCATAACTAGACCAAGTCATGCTCACCTTTTGTTATGCCCCTCTTAAGCTAGACCAAGTCATGCTCACCTTTTGTTATGCCCCTCCATAGCTAGACCAAGTCATGCTCACCTTTGGTTATGCCTCTCCACTTAATTTGAGCATCTTTGATTGAGAATTCCATGGTCATGCGTTTGAAATCCCAAATAACTTTCCCTAAAGTATGCATCCATTGCATTCCTAGCACCAAATCGGCTCCTTTTATCGGAGGGACAAAGAAATCCTTATGAATGGCAGATCATTGGACTTCACTTGATACATTTATCACTTTAGATTAACATTGGATTTTAGTCACTTCTCCCACCATAACAAAAAAAAAAAACCTAAATTTGATATAGAAGAAGTCCAAGGCATTTTCAAAAATTTTCACACATAAAATTATGAGTGATTCCACCATCCACCAAGATGTGTATCTTATGGCCTTTGATCCGTTTGTCAAGTTGTATAATTCGAGGTTATAGAACCCGGAGAGGGCATGGAAGGATACTTTGGAATTTGATATCTCTTCTTCTATGATCTCAAACAGAGAACTTGAGTTGTCTTTTTCATCCTTAAGTAAGTACAACTGAAATCTTTTGCATCTATGACCCAAAATGATTTTTTTTTTTTGTCATAATTGAAACATAAATCTTTGCTTCTCTTTTTATCCATTACTTCAAGGAGAACCTCTTGAATGGCCTTCGAGTTTGACCATCCTCAAAAGAAGAGCATGAGGAATTGTGGTTTGGATCGATAGAGGGAGAGGTCCCTTAGGTCGGAACCGTAAGAGGGACAATTTCTCTTCTTGTACACGAGTTTGGTAAATTGCATCAATAAGAGTTCTAAGACGGAAGTGTTTTAAAGGCCAATTCAATATTTCGACTCACTTAAAGAAAACTTAATATGCAAACATACTCTATAATTCAATCAATAAGTACTACACCAATATTTTTATAATGGTTCATAAACCTATCTCAAATTACTAATTTATTCTTAGGGACGTTTCACCTCGGAGTTAATACTCTGCCAACCTAAAGAGAGTTTTATTTTTCACTTTCATAGGTTTTTTCACAATCTAGAACACTAAGACACTTAAATAGTAATGATCAAATAGTCTAAAAACTAGTCTCATTTAATGATTTTTTTCACTAAAATCAATGTAATGCAAATCCAAACCCAAGAACATATTAAGAAAGATTACCAAGATTTTCTCTTTTTTTTTTAATTTTAAGAATATTATAAATTAGATTATTTTTATAATATTAAATAAATATTAGTATTTATATAGATTTATAAGTGTATGATTGATGAAATTAAAAACAAAATAAAGCACTCATAAGTGTAAAATAGATTTTATTTTACAAAAAAAAAATCAAAAATAAGTTTTAGAAATTATAAATTTTTTTAGAAACTTATATTCTAGGAAGAGATCATTTAATTTTTCCCCGCGCCCCCCGGAATATCTAAGTTTTTGGAAGGGTACCAATTGTCAGGATCGGCGAAGGATTCTTCTTCAAAATCCAGACAACAATAGCAAGTCCCCGAAGCCATGGATCTCCTCATAGAGTGATTATTTTCCCCTTGTCGAGTCAAAATCGGTGAAGGTTTCTTCTTCAAAATCCAGACAATAATAGCTAGCCGCCGAAGCCATGGATCTCCTCCGAAGCTATTGCGAGCGAAGCGATGACTACTATAACGAACATGAAGTCGAGAAGCCCCAACCCCTTGAATCTCAATCTTCCGCTTGCGATGGCAGCACTACAGTTGCAACTTCCCCTGACTCTTCGCCTCTCCGAATTTCTCTCCCCTCCAAAACTGCCGCTCCAAAAGTCGACGACACATCGCTCGCTCTCACTGTCGCCGACGCTAATCTCAAGCTATGGAAACCCATCGACCTGGCTCAGCACGTTGTCGCCTTCAATCCCTCCTACGACCAGCTCTGGGCTCCTCTCTGCGGCCCCGCCCACCCGTATGCGAAGGATGGCGTCGCCCAGGGTATGCGTAACCACAAGCTCGGCTTCGTCGAAGATACCGCCATTGAGCCCTTTCAATTTGACGAGCAGTATAATACCTTTCACAAATATGGCTACGCTGCTGACCCCTCTGCCCCCGTCGGGAATAACTACGTTGGCGATCTCGATGCTCTTGAGAAAAACAACGCAGTCTCCGTTTACAATATCCCCCAGCGTGATCAGAAAAAGCGGAAGATTGAAGTTAAAAATAAAGAGGACGAGGATGAAAATGAACCTGCTGGGTCCGACGTCCATAACCCTGCCTCAGAGGATTGGTTACAGAAGAACCGCAAGAGCCCTTGGGCAGGAAAGAAGGAAGGACTGCAGACAGAATTAACTGCAGAGCAGAAGAAATACGCAGAGGAATATAGCCAAAAGAAAGCAGAAAAGGACCGGAACAGTGGAGAGAAGGTTGAATTCACTGATAAGAGCACTTTCCATGGAAAAGACGAGAGGGACTACCAGGGCAGATCTTGGATTGCGCCACCAAAGGATGCCAAAGCTGCAAACGACCATTGCTACATACCGAAGAGGTGGGTGCACACTTGGACTGGGCATACCAAAGGGGTATCGGCAATTCGGTTCTTTCCAAACTATGGGCATTTACTCCTGTCAGCTGGGATGGATACGAAGGTCAAAATCTGGGATGTCTTTAATTCTGGCAAGTGTATGCGGACTTACATGGGTCACTCGAAGGCAGTTAGAGATATTTCTTTCTCTAATGATGGAACTAAGTTTTTGAGTGCAGGCTACGATAAAAACATCAAGTTATGGGATACTGAAACGGGCAAGGTAATCTCCACCTTCTCTACTGGCAAGATTCCTTATGTGGTTAAATTTAATCCCGATGAAGATAAGCAAAACATTCTTCTTGCTGGAATGAGTGACAAGAAAATTGTTCAGTGGGACATGAATACTGGTGATATTACCCAAGAGTATGATCAACATTTGGGTGCAGTCAATACTATCACATTTGTTGATAATAACCGGAGATTTGTTACATCCAGTGATGATAAGTCTCTTCGTGTGTGGGAATTCGGTATCCCAGTTGTAATTAAGTATATAAGTGAGCCTCATATGCATTCCATGCCTTCAATTTCTCTTCACCCCAATTCAAATTGGTTAGCTGCTCAGAGTTTGGATAATCAGATTCTTATCTATAGCACAAGGGAGAGGTTTCAGCTCAATAAAAAGAAGAGGTTTGCAGGGCACATTGCTGCAGGATATGCTTGTCAAGTGAATTTTTCTCCAGATGGGAGGTTTGTCATGTCAGGAGATGGAGAGGGAAGGTGCTGGTTTTGGGACTGGAAGAGCTGTAAAGTATTCAGAACAGTGAAGTGTCATGAGGGAGTGTGTATAGGGTGTGAATGGCATCCTTTGGAACAGAGTAAAGTTGCAACCTGTGGCTGGGATGGTATGATCAAATACTGGTGAGTTTCTGTATTTAATTTGCTTAATCTTTATTATAGCTGAAATTGACTTTCATTCATATCTTTGTTGGACCTATAGTTTGTTATAAAAATATTTCTAAGTAAGTGGTGTATGAAAAATCTGAGTACATTTTCCCTGATTTTTAGATGGTGATATAGTCTATATTTTTTTAGGGTCATAGGGTTTGAAGTTTTCTTGGAATTTATTTAAAAAGTGTGCTCCTTGATGGCCAACGGAAGACTGTGGTTGTTGGCTTCATTGAGGCATGTGAGTTGCATCGAGAGGCAACATGCCTGCTGGATGGATTTTTGGTTACAACATCTATTGTTTTAGGCTCTATATACATGTCCAAGACTTGGAGGAATCTTTGATTGAGGTCTTAACATGGATAATGAAATTGGTTACATCTGCTACTCAAACACTTCTCTCATTTGGTCAATTCAATTAAAAGTTGAGTTGACTCTGCCATTGTCAATTACTTCTTTATCTTTTATTTTCTATGTAAAAAATGCCGGTTAACTGGGTTTAGAATGAAGAAATTTTGAATAGTAAATCTCAAACATATATTTGTTTAACATTTAAGAGAGCATATTCTTGTTTTCTATCTAGTATACATAGAAAATTTTGTAGAAGTGTTGCCTATATTTCACTTTTACTTAACAAACTTTTAGTTGATATTGAGTGTTAGATTTCAGGGGCATTTAAGGTTGAAAAATGTGAAAGTCGAAGAAGAATGCCATAGATAAACTTTTTAAAATTGGAAATTAGGAGACTGAACAATGGGAAAGCAGAAGAAAATGGCATGGAGACATTTTTTATTGTTTGGAAATTTAGAGACTAAGTATGGAATTTGTTTAAAAAACAGTCTTTGCAGAATTATTTATCTAGTTAATGCAGTAGTTTGGAAATGTTGGAGCTTAAAAAAAATTCTGAATTCAGGTCCACTAAGAGACCAATGATTCTGGTGAACTAAATTACCTGCTTACCCTTATATGAAAGGACCAATGCGTGGCTCAAATGGAGGCAACGGGTGAAGATTCTGAGAAAAATCAAGTGGTTTTCAGAGAATTCAATATGAATGTTGAGGAAATTCCTTCAAGGATCTTATACAAGATAATACCTGTAGCATGCTTTGTGCCTGCCATTATTTGGAGCATTGAGTACATTGGCAAATCAGTTGACATTGAGGGATTTGTTTATTAGGCTTCATATGTAGTTTCTTCAGTCTGATAACTTTCCTGAACACAGGACGCCATTCCATGTGTGCTACAAACTGGAAGTGTGTCCTTAAATTTGATGAAATAAGTTAAAGCAATATGTGAACAAAGGGTATGATCATATGAGGATGGACAGAAATTAAGTCTGCTATTGTTTGGACGTGAATGTTATGCAAGTGTAGTAGACATACGTGAATGTTATGTAAGTGTAGTAGACATAACGCTTAAATATGATGGTCGATGATCCAGTGGAAGATTAAAAACCTGTCGCTGATTTATTGCATTAACATAATGACAATGACTTTAAGTTTTTTGTTCCTTTCTGAAGATGCACTTTTCTAATCATCTTTGGTCAAGGATCAAGGCAGACAAATCTGCAGCAGTTTTGTGCTCTTGATCTTTTCCAGATATAGTTGTGCACAAGCAGATGTGTTAATGACTAATACAACAATGAAAAGCTTCTAACTGTTAATGACAAGCATGAAAAGGAGGTGTTGGGACGTTGGAACTTTTCTTCTAGAATCAGTGGTCTAACTAGCTATCTTATTAAAAATGGTTCTGGGTTCCTTGCAGCTACTTTCACCATTTTTTGCAAATTTATCTATTTTGATGCAAACAATTGGCATATATAAATCTCGTTAGCTCGAGCCATGTTATTTTTTTTTTAAATACTCTACACATGAATATAAATAAAATTTCTGCTGTTGGAAGAGAGTGCAAGCATTGAGTTAACCTTTTTGGTCGATCATTTAACAGAATTTGTGAGTTATTGCAAAAATGTGGTTCCAAAGTTTTGATGGGCCCCTGAGAAACATATATTCCTGCAGAATGCCCTCAAGAGGACTTTCTTCAATTTTCACATTTTGTGTGACTACAATCTTATTGAGCATTAGTAGTTGTTCTTGTTGTCTGTAGTTTAACCCATGACTTTTAGTGTCCTACTCTCAGGGTACTCTGTATTCTTCTTCTTCTTCTTCTTTTTTTTTTTTTTTTGAAATTGTTTTCTTCTGTTACTCCTAAATGTAGAAGTTTGTTATTTTATTTTTCTTTCTTTGATAGATTCTGACACTGTGTTAGAAACCAAATCTTTCTTGTGATCATCTACATGCTTGTAGTGGAGTGGGGTGTGTGAGTAGCTGTGGATGTATATCTGTGGCTGTGCATAATAATATCATATCAATGCTTTTTCTGCAGATTGTTTCTTTTAACGTAATGTTGTACAAAAATTCTTTTGACCAAACATTGGTTTTATTTTTTATTTTTAATAGACAAATGAATTTATTTTTGGCCTGTGACATGCAGGGATTAATTGCTTTGATGGACGTATGCTTTGGAAGGGCTTCATCCAGGACTTTCCCTGTTTAAAGACTTGCTCGTACCTGACTATATACTTTTAGGTTATAATTATAGTAGTCTGACTCATTTCAAAAAAATTATAGTGGTCTGAGGTTTGTGACTGAAGCTTGTTTGTTCCTCCTTTAATGTCATTTTTTCAACATTTTTGAGCAAGTATTGGAAAGAGGTGACCACATTCACGGCATATTTTTTATTTTCTTTCTTGCTGTATTATTAAAGGTTACTACCCCTTTTTTTGAAAATGGATTAGAGTTCGCTACCTTCACTGCATGTTTCTCAGTTCTCATGATTACTGTCTTAGCTCTGTTAGTAATATCTGCTAACATGCATTTTCTTTATGCTAAATTTGCTTGGAAACTAGTTTTGTGGGGCATGTGCTGCAGGAACACTGTCTTAGCACCAGCTGAGCTCCAGGGCAGAACATCTAATCTGATAAAAGGATGGAGTTTATGTGGGTTATTTTCTAAAAATGGTCCTAGGTTGGTGCTACAGACTATTTATCCTGAAATTTCAGTTCTCTATTTAATTGTAGGGAGTTGGTCAGTCTGAAATTTTATGTTACCATTCTAACCTGCCAAGACCAATTTACTAAGTGGCCTGCCGAGTCACCTACTATTGCTTCATATTCATATGCACATGTTACCTTTCTGGTGTTATACTCATTTATTTTTATCTTAAAGAGTGATTAATCTACTCATACAATATATAGTGTGCATGATAACAAATATCTCCATTTATGCTGCGAGATTTACTTGTTCAGTGATAGTCCTAGCTTAGAAGTACATGGAAGGTCTAAAAGAACTGAAGGAGATGCATCTGTACCATGGAAACTGCACCTTGCATATTCATCATGATGCTGAATTACTTGGCTAGGAACCCACTGCGGATTATAGTTTTGAGAAAAGTATAACTTCATGAAAAGTAAAATTTCTTATGCAAGATAATGATACCATATTTTTACTGGTTTTCTTCTTTCATTCGTCTCTGTTTTGGTATCCTTCTCTTGCAAGCTGTTTCACCATTATCTAAATAAGGCATTTGCTTCATCTACATGAGTGGCCGTTGGGCAAGCTCTCTCTCTCTCTCTCTCTCTCTCTGAACCCATATTTACTGTGCTTCCATCTGCGTTTTACCTAATTAGATACTGAGACTTCATATGTGGAAAAATGTGATTGGAAGTGGTGAGGTGCACCTCTCCCCTCTTTCTATGTCACATAGGGGAAACTCCCCTGTGCGACAATGACCGGAGTCTGCTGGTTCATCCCTCGAATTGTCAAATTTGGCCCAGTCAACCAGGTTTTAATACATTGAGATAGAGAGTGCAATAATGGGTGCTGCAATAATATAATGTTTTTTTTCTCTTTCTACCACCTCTCTCTTTCCTCCATTGATCTGCCTCACTTCTTGTCTCAACCCATGTTCAACACCATAAAAACTTGAGGTGCATGTGTTAGCAATGGACAATTGAGCAACTATTATAGAAAAAGGTTTATCATTCATAACCCCCTAGAAATGCTCAAAGTTACTTCCTCCCTGGTTTAAAATTTGTTTGTGCCATAATCAAAAGTTAATTATACTTTTAAAATTTTAGGCTATTATTATCTGTTTTGCATAATGATGAAGAAAGGAGGTGAGAGAAAACAAATTTTAAACCAGAAAGTGACTGTAATTTGGTATTTTTTTTAGGGAGTTAGGAGTAATAAACACTAGAAAATTGTTATGAGTGGGGAAACATGCAGCCACAAAATGAAAATGAAGGCGGATAGTAATAGCGAACTTTAGGAGCATGATGACGAAGGAGATAAAGGAATAGTAAACTTTAGGGTTAGAGTTTCAGCATGAAGGCAAGGGACATACCGGAAGAAAACTTTAGGATTAGAGTTTCAGCATAAAGGCAAGGGAGATACAGGAATAGTGAACTTCAGGGTTAGAGTGTCAGCGTGAAAGTAAAGGATGGACATATGCACTAAAGATTAATAATGTAAGACAATGACATTATCCATGGATACAGTAACAGTAAACTTCAGGGTTAGAGTTTCAGCATGAAAGTAAAGGCATGGACATGGGTTTTACTGGACATATGCACTAAGTACTAATAGTTATAGCTTAAGATAATGATACCATCCATTGATGCCGAGAGGAAAACATTCATCAAAACTAGAGTTTCCTCTTAATGCTGGTGGAATCCCTATAAATTCTGTGGTATTCTATCATCACAGTATAAATATGAAGAGGGAGTCAAGTACACATGAAAGTTTAAGCGTTCCAACACATGCTCAGTAACACTAAGTCGGACATGTAATACAAAATGGGTGTTGTTCAAGGATTGGTTCACTGAAATCTGAAGAAATAAAGAAACCAAAAAAAAGTAACAAGAGCTAAGGGAGAAAGTAAACAAGGGAATGATTGCCCAAGTGACCTTCTTGGTGGTCAATCAATCTCTAAAAGATTAGAATGTGGGATCCTCACCATCCACAATAAACAAAAAGGAAAACATATTAAGCAAGTGGAAGGATTGAACCTAAAAATTGATTCGCATACAAGAGGAGGTCGCAAGAGAAGGAAAACAAACATTCACTTTTACAGTTGGTTGCATGGTTGAAGACTTATGAAGCTCAAGAGGAGTAGGAAGCCAAGAGGTGACATTGTAGTGGAAGACATCCCAGGTGATACTTTCTTGACTCTTTCAAATGAGGAATTGGACAAAACATTGGAGTAGGGGCCAGGAAAATTGATAGAAGATATACTTCTCATGGAACTACTTTTTCAATCAACAGAGAAAAATTATTCACCTCTTAGGCATTGATTCTGCCTTGGCAGTTGGACCAGTAGATTTTTTAAGTGAGAGCTGCACTAGTACTACACAAAGAAAGCTTATGTAAGTAAAAATACTTGTAGAATTGAACCTTTTGAAGCCCTTATGTCTAGGAGGGTGTGTCACATTCAAAGATGAACTGCTATGAATTCAAATATAATACTGTAGATCATATTTGCAATAGGAATGGGGTAGTAGACTGAGAAAAAGGAGGAAGCATTAGTATTGTTAAGGAATCCTTGGACCCAACTTAACAAGTATCAACAGTGTCTAAAATTTTGGAGTAGCTAAGACGGTAAAGGAAAGATCAGATTATGAAAAAAAGAAGAGAAAAATATGCAAGTGAGTATATTACTGGACCCATTTGAAGATATGAAGGTTCAGATAGGGGGCAGAGATGATGAGTTTAGTCTTGGTGCACACAGATTTTTAAAAAAGGGAAAGATAATCATAGTGGGAAGACCCTTCGAAACAAATCATGGAGGGGTGAGGTGAAAATGGAAATTTAGGGCAGAATGTGGTTAGGACTGGTATGATTGAGGGGGAGATTTAAAAAAGGGTGTCAATTGATGGTGTCACTAGAGTTGGGAGTGGAGAGGAATTTGTTAATGTGGTGGCCCCTGTTAATAGAACCAACTTGGCCTCTCATTCTCAGGTTCCAAACCTATTAGAAACATAAGACAACCTTACAAACTTTAAATGAGGTTGAGGGTGGGTGTGAGTGTTATAGTCATTTTGTGAGTGAACTATTAAATGTTAAAGTCATTGAAACAACTTAGTAATGGGGTTCAAAGAGGAAGTGGTGAGGACACCACTCGTGTACCGCTGATTACATGAGTCTATACCAGAAGACCTCGGACTGTGGCGAGACCCACCATGTTATCACCATGTTATCGTTAGGTAGCGAGGCATTTAGGATTGATTAGATGTTATTTTGTAATTTATTACTTATTTGTATTGTCCTTAGGAGTAATGATTTCATTTATTTAGGGGTATTTTTTTTATTTTGAAATGTGAATTAGGGTTTTGATTTCTATTTAAGCTTGTAATGTTTGAAAGGGACTATAACAGTGATTTTGAGAAAAAAATTCCTTCCCTAATTGCTCTCGCCTCCCCCTTATTCTCCCTCTCTTCTTCTTCTTTTTCCTCCTCTCTGTGTCTTCCGTTCTTTTTCTTCTCTACTGATGCCACATTAGGAAGCGTCAATAACTTTGTTGCGAGAGCTTCTCAAGCATAGACGAGAAGTAGTGGTGAAGTTGGGAGTGGGAGTTAAAATGAAGTACCAAAATCAGAGTAGTACAGAGGTCATGGGATCAGAAAATGACAAGAATAGGAGTGGCAGGGGAGTGATAGATGGCTTCCTGTTGTGATTTCAGTCTTGTTGAGAACACCGAATGCCAACTAAACAAGGTTGTTTTTTCTAATTGTTGACTGTGTAGGCTGTGGGGATTGTTACTGCAATTATCTGCTCCTTTGTAGCAAACCTTGGGAATATTCAAGCCCGGTGTTAGTGTCACTTGAGAAACCAAGGAGGATTGACTTGATACTCAAGAAAAGCACTAATAAGGTTATCATATGAAGCATGAAAAAGGGGGCTAGAAAGGAGCAGGGGGAGAGAAGAATTGCTAAGGTCCATGGGAGTACCCTCGGATGCTGCAAGGCATGGGGATGATGTCTGACCAAGGTATGCTGTCATCTTTGGTTTGCGTCAAATAAATGTGTCGGATTTAAATTGGGTTATCTGGTTGGGTCAAAATTTGTAAGGACTTCATAGATTTAACCCTTCAAGCTCTAAGATCTTCCTTTTATGCTTATAAGCATCCTTTTGGCTTCTTAGGTCTCTTGGTGGTCAACAAGAAGCAACTGTTGTTGTTTGAATTACCATCAGCAGCACATGTGCAATTTTTTTGAAGCACCCAACATAGACTTAATTGTAATCTATGGAAGTCTATTATTCAGCAACTGCTAAGTTGTCTTCAACAAGCTGGGCACTTTCTTGTCTTCAACGACAACAAAACGTTGGATCGTTACTACAGAAGTGTGTTTACCTGTTATGCTAGTAGTGGAAGGTTTCTTATTTTGATTCTCTGCATAAAAAGTCCTTGGAAAGTTGTTGCTCCTCTTGCCTTTCAGAACTTGTTTCAGTTCTTATTTTATTTGTTTCTGGCTGAGATCATTGCTATTACATCCTCTTCTTTTCTTCCCCTCCCCATACTCATCCTCTATTGTCTCTTTCCTTCTTTGGACGTCACCCTTTCCCTAATCTCCTTTGATCACCTCAACATTAAAGACATTAATACTAAAGAGTCTTCAATTTCCGTTGCTTAACAAAATAACTAAATTGCCACTTGATGCAATATAATTGGACTCGCACACTTGTAACCGTTAGGTTCATATGCGCCAAGACTTATCGGTTCCATCAATACCAAACTTTCTCGCCAAAGGCTGGTAAAACCCTAAAAAGGACAGCCAGCCAGCGATTCAGGCCACATGCATCAAATTAGGGGCCCACCATCTCAAGCGCTCGAATTCACGAAAAGAAGAAAGATTCATTTTGTGCATTTGGCCGATTGCCCACCCGTTGGAATCTTTGGAAGGACAAAAACTCTGCCATTCACTCCAATAGGGCATTGATGTTTTCGCCAAGGAGTGACTCCTGAGCTTTGATGGACTGACGATCACCAGAAAGGATTAGCAAGACAAAACAGAAAAAAATCCCACCCCGGGCAGACCATAAAAGGCCAGAGCAGAGTATAGTAGAGAGAAGTGATCGGGAAATATGGAAGGCCGCAGTTTTCTTCGGTTCCTCTTTCTTCTTGTCTGTGTTTTTCTTCTTCTGCTCTTCACTCGCACATGGCTTCCCCTCCCTTATACTACCTCCGACAAAGACGAGCTTCTCGCCTGCTCTACTTACTCTTCATGGTGTACCTCCAAGAACAGAATACAGGCCAAATCGAATGATCTCCTGTCAAGAGCCGGAACAAGCCATTTACATGACCACCACAACCGTGTTCCTCACCATCCTCTCGATCCTCTCACCATATCGGAGATTAATCTAGTTCGTTCTGTCCTCTTTTCATCCGAGCCTTTCGCCTCTTCTTCTTTCACTATCCACTCCTTCGTTTTGGAAGAACCAGATAAGTCCTTGGTCCTGAAATGGAAGAAAGGAGACCCGCTTCCCCCCCGCCAGGCCTCCATCATCGCCCTCCTCAACGGTCAGTCCCATATCCTGACTGTCGATCTGGGTTCCCGTCAGGTCACTCGCCACGATGTTTCTACCGCTTCCGGCTACCCTACCATGTCGATCGAGGACATGACGACTTCAACCTGGGCTCCTCTCTTAGACGCTGCCTTCAATCGTTCGATACTGAGCCGCGGGGTGGCGTTATCGGACCTCGCCTGCCTACCTATTTCTTTGGGTTGGTATGGTAAGAAGGAAGAGGATAGGAGATTGATTAAAGTCCAGTGCTACTCCATGCAGGGGACGGTCAACTTCTATATGAGACCCATCGAGGGTCTTACTGTCTTGCTCGATATGGACACCAGAGAAGTGGTTGAGATCTCCGACCGCAACCGAGAAATTCCCATCCCGGCGGCGACGAACACCGATTACCGCTTTTCTCAGGTGGCTCAGAAAGCGAACTCACCGTCGTACGCAACCATCCCCTTGAATCCCATCTCTATAGAGCAGCCCAGGGGGCCGAGCTTCAGGATCGAGGACGGTCACAGAGTGAAGTGGGCCAACTGGGAGTTCCACCTGAAGCCGGATCCCCGAGCCGGAGTCATCGTGTCTCGAGCAACGGCAACGGACCCGCAATCCGGCGAGGTCCGAAACGTGATGTACAAAGGGTTCACTTCGGAGCTGTTCGTGCCGTACATGGACCCAACGGACGCTTGGTACTTCAAGACATACATGGACGCCGGAGAATACGGCTTCGGACTGCAGGCGATGCCGCTGGACCCGTTAAACGATTGCCCCAGATACGCCCACTACATGGACGGCGTCTTTGCGGCAGTCGACGGCAAGCCGTACGTCCGGGAAAACATGATATGCGTCTTCGAGCGGTACGCGGGCGACATAGGATGGCGCCACGCCGAGAGTCCCATTACCGGGATGGGGGTAAGAAGCAGAAAAAGAAAACCCGAAACCAGCGGCCAAGCTCTGATATCTTATCCTTTTGCTTTTGTCTGATTGTGGCGAGATTTTTGGCAGATTCGGGAGGTGCGGCCAAAGGTGACGTTGGTGGTTCGGATGGCTGCATCCGTCGCGAACTACGATTACATCGTTGATTGGGAGTTTCAAACCGACGGATTAATCCGTGTCAAGGTAAAAAAAACCCGACAGATTTTTAAGTTTGCCTTGAGATTGAAGGAAATGATAAAATTGTTTTGGGTGATTTCAGGTTGGGCTCAGTGGGATACTCATGGTGAAGGGGACACCACACGACAACATGAACCAGGTGCCACCAGAAGAGGAAATGTATGGAACCCTTCTCTCTGAGAACGTCGTCGGCGTCATCCATGACCACTACATCACCTTCTACCTGGACATGGATATCGACGGCACAGATAACTCCTTCATCAAGGTCAATCTCGTCAAGGAGAAGACGTCACCGGAAGAGTCACCCAGGAGAAGCGTCTTGAAAGCCAAGAGGCAGGTAGCAAAGACGGAGAAGGAGGCACAGATCAAGTTCAAGCTCTACGACCCGGCTGAGTTTCACGTTGTTAATCCGTCAAGAAAGAGCCGAGTTGGGAATCCGGTCGGCTATAAAATCGTTCCGGCAGGTACTGCTGCTAGCATACTCGATGCACAGGATCCTCCCCAATTTCGTGGAGCATTCACAAACAATCAGGTAATCTGAACTTGAGCTGGTCGCATTAGAAACATGGGGAAGAATCGGGGAGTTTCTTTTTCCTTTTCAGAAGGCAATAAATATCTAAATCGGGAAAAAAATTTCACAATGTCTCCACAGATCTGGGTGACGGCATATAACAGGAGCGAAGAGTGGGCTGGTGGCCTTTTCGTGTATCAAAGCAAAGGAGAAGACACTCTAGCTGTTTGGTCCGACAGGTAAAATACCCACTCCCGATTGATCATCGTGAAGCAAGTTTTCTGATCACTTTCAGCTAATCCGTCCGTCTTCTTCTAATTATCCACTGAAGGAATCGGCCAATCGAGAACAAGGACATAGTGGTGTGGTACACCCTTGGATTCCACCACATACCTTGCCAAGAAGACTTCCCCATCATGCCCACTGTGTCTTCCAGCTTCGACCTCAAGCCTGCGAATTTCTTCGACATCAATCCCATTCTTCGAATGTCGCCCAACCTTCAGGAAGATCTCCCAGTCTGCCGACCAGCGGCTTCCGCCTGAGCGACGCCAACGAATTGCTTATTGTAGGGCTCATTATGTACAAATAGACAAGAACCAGAGTAGTTACATTGAGCTATAATTTGACCCTTCCAATAATGTTTTGGAGGAATACTAAAGCAAAAGGGAGAACGAGAGAGAGAGAGAGAGCATGAGAGAAAGAGGGGATTAGGGTTATGAGCTGATACCCTATCCTCACCCATACACTTATTTATAGAGATCAAAAGTAGTAAACTACATGCATATTCCTCACCTTGATAGGTAGAAAATATATAAATTTTTACATACCACTCAAGGTTATTCACATTATCAAAACACTTTTCTTCAACTTGGTGCATATAGTTGTTAAAATCTTTGATGTAACCGGCTTTGTGAATATATTCCCTTCCCTTCTTGCGAGGTTGTTAATTTGTCCTCCCCTTTTGGTTGATATTGTGCATATAAGGATTGGATAATCATTAGTTGACGGTTGAAGAATATATGAATATGAGTAGTTGTTACAAGATATCTCGAAGTGGCATCAAAGTAAATACCTCCCCCCACGTCAAGAAGATAGCAATTAAGGTGACTAAAAAGTCTTCTCATAAGAATGACACAAATGTGTAATTAAAGAAGATGATATATGTCTATTTATGATTTTTCTTTTACAAAACTTGTAGCCTTAAGAACATTTTAGTCATTATAATTCTCCTTCCAAAACTATAAATAGAAGCTTAAAGCATGGGTCGATCGTTAAGTCTCCTCTCTTCTATCAAATTGTTCTCTAGCTTTTCTCTTAAACTCTCTCTCTCCATCTCTCTCTAGCCGTCTCTATCTTTTCTTTTCTTTTCTTCTTCTTCTTCCTCTCCTCTCTTACCACCTTGGTCAAAGACTTTGTCATGGGACCCTAAAATCTAATATGATATCAAAACAGTATAGGATCCCCACACTAAGATGGTGATTAAGATTATCAAGTTTTGTGTAGTGCACTTTTGAAAAAGCAAAGATTAAGTTGTGCCAAGATAAGTTTTTCATCCTTGTTAATATTTTTTTCTCTCCAACGCTATTGGTATTGAGGTTTTGATCTTAGAGAGCTGAGCAAATGATGATGATTGGTATCTCTTTCATGACATTTTTATATTTGACTTGCAAAATCTGGTTCAATTAATTAAGCTCCGTAATGTTGTTGTCGAACTGGCTTTGGCTCTAGTGGACTGATAATCGGGTATGTACTCACTATAGTAGACTGAATTGGCTTGGCTCTAGTCCGTTATATATATATACAAGGAACAAGAAGGATAAGAAGAACAGGGCTTTAACATTACCGAAAATTTTTGGCCATTGAAATACAAATATGCCGAATCACAATCTAAACAAAATTACTACTTTCTATTCCTTCAAAGTATAAAAAAAACAGAGAAACATTAACTGGCACACCACCCAAAAAAATTGCTGAAAACTGGTGTGGTGAAACCTAATTCAATTAGAATGCGAATGAAGGAAGACCTCTAATCGAACAAACTGAAACCCATATCGTCGTCACTCTCTTCTTTCGGTTCCTCCTGCAACTGAGAACAAATAAGAAAATCTCCAAACTACAACCTAGGCAATATAGAAAAGCAAAAAGCAGTGAAGAGAAAATCTCAAATCAACCCACCTTCTTCTCTTCTGCAGCAGGAGCGGCGGGTGCCGCGGCTACCCCAGCCGCAGGAGCAGTACCAGCAACAGGAGTGGCTCCCCCACCTATGGACACCCCATTAGAACATTGGACTGGAAATGGTACGAGTTACATGGGAAATCAAAAAACACAACCCACATCGACAGAACTAATACGAACCAGATCCGACATTGAGGATTAGCTCCCCAACACCCCTCTTCTGCGCAAGTTTCGCGAAGAGCCCGAACCAGTAAGCCTCAACAACAACATTCGCCGCCTCACAGAGGAGGGAAATCTTGTCGGCCTATAAAAGATTATAAACACAAAATATTCAGCTTCGAAAGAAAATGCAAACAACATATCTCTCGATTCTTGTTCGAGAAACTAATGAGCAAAAGAGACGGAAGAGGACCATACCGTGACGGCGATCCCATCGTCGTGGAGGATCAAAAGAGCGTAGGCACAAGCTGCTTCGCTGACCGACATCGTTGCAGGGATACTTTGCTTTGGAACTATGGAGGGAGGAAAATAACGAGGCCAGGTATTTAGGGTTTGAAAGGTTTATAAAGGCCACAAGTATAGGGTTTTCTGGTCCGGAAGTTGTAGTGGGCTTCATTCATACCGGCCAAGTCGGGTTCGTAGGCCCGTTTCTTATTTCCCTAACCAAGGGTTTGACATCGAGCCAAGCCGAGCCCAAACCTGCTTATGTTCGAGTCGAGCTTGATTTAAATATTTCGAGCCGAGCCTCATCTCGAGCCTAAAATCGTTATTGAGCTCGAGCCCAACGAGTTCGAGCCTCAATATATATTTAAAACTTTTCAAAAAATATATTCGAATAAAATGTATATAAAATTATGCATACATTTTACATAAAATTGGGTATGACCTCTACATAAAATTGGGCATAACTTATATATATAACATGTGTATAAGATTGGGCATAACCTCTACTTAAAATTTAGCATAATCTATATATATAATACTTGTATAAAATTTGGCACGACCTCTACTTAAAATTGGGCATAATCAATATACATAATACCTATATAAACACTCCATAAAATTGTTTATACATTCCATAAACACTTCATGAAATTGTTTATACACTCCATAAAATAATCTAAACACTCCTTACACTGCATAACATTATAAATAAACTCCATACAATAATCAAACACAACAAAATTAAATAAAATATCACTATCAATTTACAATCACCCAAATAAAAACTATAAATCCTTTAAATAAAATCCTATTACTATTACATACTTATTAGAAAATTACAAGAAATATTTTAAATTTTTCTTAGGAAAGTTAAATGGACCTCTTATTGCCTTTTCTAAGGAAAAAAATAAAAATTAATAATTAATCTAATATATTATTATACTTATCGATAAATTTTTAATCACATAAAATGTCAAACACAAAATTGCTATGAAAATTGCCTCATGCTCAAAGTATTATATCATCAACTGTCAAATACTTATTCAAAATTTTTCTATATGGTTTTCTAACCCATCTTGGCAAGAAAATCTTACTTGGAAAATTATATGATTTTTTAAAAAGAATTTATAATTAGAAAAATATTTTGAAAAAATATGAGGCACTAATGGTCCCTATGTTTCTATTAAAAATGTCTTTTCAACATTTATTGAAAAAACCACTAATAGTATCTAGAAACGTATTTCTACTAAAATATCTTTTCAATTTATTTAAGAGCCATGAGGAAGGGACAAAGTTTTTTTTTTTTCCTTGTTTATGATCTCGCATGTAGGGGTGGCTTTGAATAAATTATATATAAAATTATGCATACATTTTTAAAAAATATAATGATAGGGGAGGTTCAGGATTGAATTTCAATAATGGATTAAAATGCACCAATATTAATATTTTTTACTCCAATTGTTGTCTAGCTTGTTTTGTAATTTTTGAATCTGGCCATAATTTATTATGGCCTCCTTAGTGCCCCTAGATAAAAATTTATATTCTAGGAAAAACTAAAAATATTTTTCTTGTGATACATATTCCCAAAAAAACCTTTAAATAAAATCTTATTACTATTAGTGACTTATTAGAAAATTACAGGAAATATTTTAAAATTTTCTTAGGAAAGTTAAATGGACCTTTTATTGTCTCTTCTAGGGAAATAAATAAAAATTAATAATCAATCTAATATATTATTATACTTATCAATAAATTTTTAATTAAATAAAATATCAAACACAAAATTGCAATTAAAATTGTTTCATGCTAAAAGTATTACAAATCAACTGTTAAATACTTATTCAAAAATTTTCTATACAGTTTTCTACCCCATCTTGGTACGAAAAATCTTACTTAGAAAATTATATGATTTTTAATAAAAAATTTCAATTAAAAAATGTTTAAAAAAACATGAGACACTAATAGTTTATAGAAAATTATTTCTATAAAATTTATTTTTAATTTTTTCCAGAGGAAATTTTTTTTTTTTTTTTTTTTAGAGATCATCTTCTCGCGAGGAAGGGGGAGATTATTTCTCCCCTGTTCTGGTTTTCCGCCGAGACGACGCGGAGGGAAGGGGGTTACGGCTCTGGGGAGGACCTATCATCGGGGATGACGGCCACGACGGAGTCGGCGGTGACGGAAGTGGCGACGATGGAAACAAAGGCGACGGCGAGGAGAGGAAGAAATCGAACAGACGGCCACAGAGGCGGCCGACGAGCAGCTGCGACGGTGGTATAGACGCCGACGAACAACTACAACGGCGGTATAGGCGGCGACAACAACCGATGGGAGGGGTCGGCGGTGACGAGGGGGGAGGAAAAATTTTTCCCCCCCTCGCTCTCGCTCCCGCTCCCGCTCCCCCTCTCGCTCGCTCGTGATCTTGCCGATTCATACCAATCCGACACATTTCGAGCCGGCTCGCGAGCCGACGAACCGAACCTAGCTTCAGTCGAGCTCGACTCGTTAAGGTAAACGAGCCGATTTCGGTGCTCGAGCTTGATACATGATGAATCGAACCGAGCCGAACAGAGCCGGCTCGCGAACCAGCTCAGTTCGAAGCCATCCCTACCCTAACAATCACAAAAACAGCACCGACCGGGTTCCCCAGCACTCCACTTTTTAATTTTTTTTTCTGGGGACAAAACAGGAGGTAATTCTCATTAAAAAATAAGTCAAATACTTTAAAATTCTTAGGCCGTGTTATTGTCTTTTTCCGGTAAACACTGGAAAGATACAAGATATGTGTTTCCTAAAAACACTTTTCTAGCTAAAAAATTTTATAAAAAAAAATCATATAATTTTCTATGTAAGATTTTCGTGTCAAGAAAGGCGAAAAAACTGTAGTGAAAATTTTTTGAATAAGTATTTAATAATTAATGTTGTAATACTTTCAGCACGAGGTAATTTTGTATTTAATATTTTATTTGACTACAAATTTATCGAATAAGTATGTTAATGTATGAAATTGATTATTAGGCCTCCGTTAGTTCCCTAGTTTGAAATTTATATCCCAAAAAAAAGCTAAAAATAATATTCCTAGATACACAATTCTAAGAAACCTTTGCATAAAATACTATCAAAGCCTTACTAGGAAATTACATAGAAAATTTTTAGAATTTCCAAGGAAAATTAAATGAACCTATTAGTGCCTTTTCTAGGGAATAACTAGAAATTAATAATCAATATCATACATTACAATACTTATCCGATAATTTGTTTAGTAAAATAAAATGTCAAATAAAAAATTTTAAAAAAATTATCTATAAACAGATTGGTCATGTTAAATCAACTATTATACTTTATATAATTGTCCCATATTTGAGCTGCTATATTATTAAGAAAATTAAGAATTTCTTGAATGGCATCATTTGCTAATTTTGAATTAGAGTACAAGTAATTTCCATTAAAACAAAAAGAAAAAAAACACTCTTTGAACAATTAATATTGAAGTATTGCACTATGATAGACTTTAACTGCTTTTTCTTGTATTGGAAATGTTTTCTTTGTTAGATTCTCAACTGATTTCAATGTATCCATTGCCATCATGTGACTTTGCTACCCAAATCAAGGTCTCTTAGATAGGAAACTCTGTTATGCTACAGACCATTAGACTGTCAATGATGAACAAAATGATCCAATAAAACCCAGAACAAGAATAAGAGCCTGAGAGGAACCCATCTAACCTCTAACCCAACCCTTCAATTTCATGGCTCTAATTATGCTCCACCGATATAAAATATGTTACTAAGTTCGACGGAACTTTGTTTCCGATTGGAAAGGATCACTGAATCACAAAGGAAAAGCAAGCGAAGAAGGAATATAATGGCAACTACAGAGTTCTAATCATAAAAATGAATTTACAGTTTGCCAAACAAAAAAGACCAAAACAAGCGCATGCCCAAACCACCATTAACATAGTACGACACCACTAGTCTTTGGTCTCTTGAGATCACAATTAAAAGATCATTAACCTGCTGACAAGATCTTGATAATAGTCTTTTTAAATACTTAAAACATAAAGACGGCTATAGAAGTCCTGCCCACATGATTTCAAAAACACATGGTTCAGCGACTGCCTGATCGTGCCTGAAAAAACAAATATCAACATCAGCCTACACTTCCAAGCTCTGCTTAGTTTCAATCCAGAAACAGTTACTGGGCTTCAATGGACTAAAACTGTATCAAGTCTTAAGTTTTACTCAGACTAGAGTCGTTGAGAGCAATTGATTGACAGATAAATCAATAGGGAATGTTCGTAAAACAGTGCTCAAGTAGGGTAATCCTTCCTACCAGAGTAATAATACTGGAACCAATTTCAGCAGAAAAATAAGGGAGAAAATGAGTCTCTTCAGGGACTTGAAGACTAAATCTCTTCTAACGCTCTGACGAAAATCCATAATGACCTTTCAAGAAAAAAATGAAAATAAATGCAGCAACACACTAAGCAACATATAAGATCACTTTAACACGTTCTCAATAAATGGATGCGACATAAAAAGCCTAGCAAAGCCAAATTTGGTGTTTCATGCAGAATCTTTAATAGTGCCTGCTACTCCCTCAAGCCTCTTCAAAGCAACACACTAACAAAACAAAGATCTTACCAAAACATTCATGTTTACTACATTTGTTTAAAGAATTCTTTCCTATAACATTGTTGAAGAGCAGATATGGTGGAGTCTAAGAGTCTCACAAAAGAGTTTATTTGAAGGTGTTTTAGTTATATTAGTCTCTATTTATAATCAATTATGCAATTGTCATAAGACTTATCTTTTAGTGTTTAACTTTGGGTGTACCCAAGACAATAGTAGTTTGGTAGTAATTAGATTTTACTAGTTTCCTTTTTATAAATAGAGACTCATTGTACTCAGTTATGAACAAGTTATTGTAAGTATTTCTCTTTTTCAGAAATTCAACATAATATTAGAGCGGGTTCTATGGTCAACCCACAAATGTGATCCTTTTCTGGTTCAACATCTCTAATAGTTTAGGTTCGTATTCAACTTTTTTATTTATTTTTTGTCCCAATACCCATTGTTTTCTTGGTGTTAGTACCTTCATACTGAACTTTTCATATTACAAATTATATATTGACGAAAAGATCTTTGAGTCTACTTTTCAACACAAAAAATAAAAAAAATAAAATTGGCAATCAGAGTTCAGGCTGCAAGAGAGGTTTGAATGGCAGCAGAAAACTTCGCATTTTATGCTATTAAGAACGGGACTTTATATGTTAAAAGAAAAATTTTAAAATTTATTTTTTAACCTATCAAACCAATTCTCAATTTGAGTTTTCTAGAGTAAGATATCAATATTGGGAGAATCAATGGTCATATTGGTCAAAGAAGAAAAAGTACTCATTTTAGTAAAATTGTAGAGTTTGAAATCTATCAAATTATCTCTCAAAAGAAGTATATTTCATAAAAGAATATTATACTTGAATAAAAGATATCGAAGACTAGTTTCAGAAGGAGCAACTTTCACGTCGATCTGATGAGATATTCGCATTGGAGTTGGCAAGGGTCATGCTATAGATTGAAGCAAATCAAATGGTCATAATAGATTCAAGAACGAAGTTTTATGTCAAATTGGAAATCAAATTAAAACACTTTTGAGTTCAATTTTTTTAGCAACAAACCGTTTGTGATTCTAAGTCAGTTTTGCTGAAAATCTCTCCACGCATTTATGCGAATTGAGTTTCCTTTCTCCTAAAATCTTAGTTTTTTAGCCAAATATCTCTTCTAATCAGAGACTTTTGGTTAGATTTAATCACTCCATGATGTGCTTGTTGAAGGTATGCAATATCCTACTTCAATGTTATTTCAAGTTTTGTGCTTTTGTTACTTGGTTGTATATCCTCCACATTGACAACTCTAAAAAATTTTGGTCACCTAAAAAAAGTTATACTTAGTCAAATTTATTAAGTTATACCATTATAGTCTCCTCAAGTTCTTTAAAAAAAAAGACACACTCTAAATTCATTTAGAAGTATAAGTGTTGCAAAATCGCTTTCTTCTTCTAGTTAAAGTTGTTCTCCTCTAGTATTTCTTTAGTTCATCTTCTTGTGTTTTCATCACTTCAAAGTAATGCCTAGACTCACTACCTAAAGAGTATAAGAGTGTATACAATATCCAGCTTGAGTCAAGTCTTTTATTCTTCACCCAATAGGTGAATTGTGATTAAGCTGCCCTTTAAAAAGTGAGTAGTCTCTTTCTTGTGCCCTAAAGTTCGGTTTTCCGCCTTTTAAATTGAGCGGAGTATGTTTTAAACTAAGTGGTGTATGGAGTTTTGTCGTATGACTAGGCATGATTTTCTTCTCCCATATTGTATTTTGTCCAAGCTAGGTCCCTATGTTTTTTTTTATCCCCAACTTAAGGGGGAGAAGTAGAAGAAAAAGTTCAAAGAAAGAGGTATGTTATTTCACATATTGTGGTAATTTTTATGTGACCAAAATATTCAAGAAAGGGGAAAAACAAATGATGAAGTTTTTGCATCTATGAAGAATTTTTTCAACAGAAAAAATTGAAGATCAATAATTTTTTATTACAAACTGAAGTTATAAACTCTCACTTGAGGGGGTTTTAAAGAACATTTATGGAAGAGTCTTCCATGACTTTTATAGCAAAAAGTCTCACAGAGTCAAAATTAATATGGTAGAGTCCAAGAGAAACCTCACAGGAGGAAGTCTCACATAAGAGTTTATTTGAAGGTGTTTTAGTTATGTTAGTCTTCTATTTATGATTAGTTATTCAATTGTTCTAGGACTTATCTTTTAGTGTTTAACTTTGGGTGTAACTTGGGACGAGGTGATGCGGGATGAGGCACAATTTTAATTGTTGTATCTAAATGTCGATTAATTGCTGGAATTAGAAAGAAAGACAAAGAAAGGAGAATTTAGGATGAAAAATAGGAGAATTGAGAAAAATAATTTAGAAGAAGAAGAAAAAATGGGAGGGAGAAAGGGAGAGACCAGAAATAGGGAGATTTCATTAATTTATCTTCAAAGCTGTATTCAACATTCTGTTACAGCCTATAAAGAACTAAAATTGAAATTTAAAATTCAAAATAGATAAGATCACTATCTGATCAAATCCAATAAAATTAGGAAAGATAAACTAAATATAAAAACAATAAGACCACTATCTAAGCGAATAAAGTAACATAAAAAAATAAAAACTCAAAATAAAAAAATTATAAAAATAATTTGAACAGTAATTGGTGGGTCCACCAGGGCCTGATGGGCATATTGGTGTCCCCACCACAAGGGCAATTTGATTGTAATTAGATTCTACTAGTTTCCTCTATTATAAATAGAGGCCTATTGTATTCAATCAAAGAACAAGGTATTGAAATATTTCTCTTTTCCAAAAATTCAACATACATTGTAGCTCAACATCTGAGTATGATTTCACTCAATAGCAACTCAGTATTACACTTGAGCCCCTCTTGTTTCTTGAGCCACTCTAGTTTTTTGAGCTCCCAACCATTACACCTGACCCAGTTGTTCGCCCTTGTTTACTGAGATGTGAAGGATTTTCATCTCCTCCCTCCTTTGTATACTTTAATCCATTTGTTATATAAAAAATGAGTAAATTACATAAAACTCTTCATTTTTCAATAAAATAATATGCTGCAGGATTCCACCAGTGCTAATTTTCTACTTAAAAAGGGCAGAGTACCCATGAATCTAAAAAACATATAGGAATAAAAAAAAAAAACAGCATCTGTCACGTCTATCATTATAAAAGAGAGTATATATTTGATAGCTATGAGAACAGAGTTACCTGGTCGGGAGACTCTGACCTTGATCTTGATCTGCAGATCCCAAAATAAGTAGAAAGTAGAGATCATTTTCTTTTTTACTTTTTAGTATGCAAAAAGCTTTGTAACAAGCACTTTCACTGAATAGCTTAAATGAAGCAATTCTGATCAATACCTGGACATTCTGGCAGGTGTAACAGATCTTGACCTTGGCGAAACAGATTTTGAAACAGATCTAGACTTTGGCGATACAGATCGTGACTTGCTGTGGTGAAAGAATAAATGATTCATCTGAATCTCCAATGAACAACAAAAACTTGACGAAGAAATAGTCTATCATTTACAGGTAATACCTCCGGGCACGTTTTGGACTTCGACTCCGACTCCTACTTCGGCTCCTTGATGGGCTCCCTTCATCAGCCTTAACCTACAACAGTAAGATACAGATTGTAATTGACTACCAACAGGTTTATAAATAATTTCTTGTTCTGAAACTTAGTCCTCTCAGAAAACTAACAAAATCAAATTAAGGGAAATGCTTGTGCAAATAGGAACACTTTCATGGCCTGAAAAGAGATTGGGGTCCTACCCTGCCATATATGAACCAAAATAGACCATAAAGAAGTGAAAAACATGATGTGTAAAGGGTGGATCAGTGTCACATCCAGAATGAGTCTCCAAAGAAATCTCAAATTATATATTTGGAGTCAACTAAAGCATCTCCTCCTCGAAAGTCATGAACTAAAGGAAGATGAGGATAAGGGCATCTCAAATGGACCCAACTGAATCAGACCAACAGGATGGGTTTGATTCAGGTAATGGAACATGAATAATAACTGAATCAGGTTTCAATCACCTTGTCAAAGTTGGATTTAAGTCCATCCCAAAATGACTAGCATAAGTTATGATGTCTCTTCCCATGTAATAGACACAGAATCTTTCTAACCCTGAATCAGCATGGTACTATTCTTAACAATCCCCCTCACAATGTGGCCCCTCTTTATGGCTCTTATATTTTGACAATTTTGGGTGAAGGCCCACGGATAGGTACCTACTCTAGTACATATTAAAGTTGGATTCATGTCCATCCGAAAATGACTAACCAAAGTTAAGAGATCTCTTGCCATGTAATAAGACCATGATCTTTATAATACTGGCTTCATGTGGGAGTATTCTTAACATTCCTCCACCTTTATGATAAAACCAATTCTTCTTTTTTCTTTTTTCAAATAGCTATTGTTTTTTATTGATGAAAAACTTTCACAATCAAGTCATAGTATATAATCATACATAGGCGAAAAACATTTCCAAGATTACATAGGCTGGAACGCTGTTAGCAAATGTGAGAACATGATTACATGATTACATAATTACATTTAACCTGCCTGATTTTGGAGATGGTTCTCATCAAATATGTGTGTGTGTGTGTGTGTGTGGGAGGAGGGGGGGTTTGGCCTTCCAACAAATAAAGTTGACCGAACCTCCCTCGAAATGATTGCAAGCTGTGTAAATTTTCCAGAATACAGCTTTATTGTCCCAATTGTTCCACTGACACCATAAGCACTGTAACCAAAGACCAAGGACAACACATTTTACTTTGGAAACATATTTAAGTAGTTGGTAATTACTAACAATCTCAATATAACTCAAAAAGGAGAGATTAAATAAATACTATATAAAGTAATATATTTATGATTTTGATGAACCATATAAAAATAACATCTCTAAATTTAAAAGCTCCTGATTTTTCTTACATTTTTACGTAAGAAAATTTTCATGTGATTTATCTCTTTTTATAAATTAACAGATATGTACAATAAAATTAAGGCCTGAACAGGATCACATGTAATATATAACAATAAAACAGGAACATAGAGAAAAAATTTCATCCTTTTCTGACACTGTTGTAACTCTTGTGACCTTTCGATTTTTTCTGTGATTTTCCCAATTAAGACAGTTTCAAACTGTCACAAACATAAGCAATTGCCAGCTTTAGATTCTAGTGGGCCAAAGTCATACCCAAACTTCTCTTTCATATGTTTTCAATTGAAGTTGGTTAAGGCAATAAAATTAAAGTGTCTTGATCTGAAAAAGTTTGGGCTCTAGACTTTTGAAGGACTCCGACACCCTCCCCCCTCCTCCATAAAAAAAGTGGGGTATTTGACTCCAACTGATACCATCTGTTGCTTTAAAAAAGGAAAATCACTTACCCGAATATAAGCTCTGGAAAAAGGATTTCTAAATTCTGAGTCATCAAGTTTGCGAATCTAAGCCAGAAAAATGATACAGTTAGCAAACATAAATATATACGGCACATGAAAAAAAATGCAGAGGCTGACACTTACAGCATATTTCATATCTTCATAATTTGTATAGTCCACAACACCCATGGTTCCTGCAAAACCATGTACAACCACTTCAGCACAACATTGTGCAACAATGATGAATCATTGAAATGACAAATAGCTCAAACCTCTCCTTAATCTGAAAGTGTACAGCAATTAAAAAAGTGCAATAGATAAAGGTCAATTGCATAAAACCATTCCTTGCTACTAAAATTTTAGAGTTTATAATCCAATATTCAGAAAGCATCTTTCATTAAAAAAAAACAAAAAAGAAACCACCAGTATTGGTTATTTGATAGTAGTGTTTATTAGCACCAAGCATAGAGACACTCCAGTTCCTTTCTGCTAAAAATCAGATGGAAACATTTTTTCTAACAGCCACGTGGAAACTTAATATCAGAAAGATAATCATTATCCAAATTCATTTAGTAGAATCTGCTTGCTGTCGAAAAGATACCTAGACTCCAATGATCAATTTAATTGTGAATCTGTACATATCAATATATTCAAAGTAAAGAAATATATGTGTATATATATATATATATATATATATATATATATATATAAATCTTTATTGATCAAAATGCACAAAAGAGAAATAAGAAGTTGCAACAATGCATTATTGGGTACAAAAGATACAATAGGGTGTCTGGAAAAGTTTCTCTTTTTCTTTCTGAACATGCAACAATCTTAGAAAGAAAAAATATTTTCGGAAAAAATGCAAAAGAAAACCTACTACAACTTACAACAACTTAATTTTCATTTCATTACAAAGATACAAACGTTAAGAGCTACTTAATTCCCCTAAAATAAATGTGTCATTCTGTGCAATGCCCACTTCCTAAATCATGGTTTAGTCATGTAACAGCTGGGTTCATCATTGATACTATAATTTGATTCAAAGTTAATAAATAAGAAGGATACTTCTCCACAGGAATGATCAAAGGAGAAAAAGGACAGACTTAATACAATCATGCATAAACAGTTTTGGGGTGAGGCTCCAATGTTTAATACAACTGGTTCTTCCTCAAGCTCAACAGGCAGGACTAGTACATCTCAAACTAAATCAAGTGATAAGTTTCCATGAAGCCCTATTTAGAAGTATATGACACAAGCACATCAATGATTACAGTGCAGGAGAAGACCAACTTAGTCTTAAAACGATGCTGCTATTATTCAGGATAATCATACCAAACATATTATCTCTTGATTTTTCTTCTCTCTAGGGGTCTGTGTTTCTAGTGTGAGGTTGAGGGTTTCCGCCTCACAAGGAAAATTAGTTGTAACTTTTGAAAGAAGAAGAAGAAGAAGAAGAAGAAGAAGAAGGAAGAAAGAAAGAAAGAAAGAAAGAAAGAATATAGCGCATTGAGTAAAAAATGTTCGTTGTTCAGCAAATTGTATCTCAAATCAACTAGCCAAAGAGATGTCTCAACCGACAGCCTAATTGGGGCTCCCTCCATCCCTCTGCATTTCTCAACTACTTGCTAATGCAAATCAAAACACATGTAAAAAAGGTTAACTGAACTCACAGAATGAACCCTTTATTACAAGCTTAAAGACTTACCACAATGCAATAACTGAAGATCCAAGACAGAATTATAAAGCAGATGCAGTCCATTTCACTTCAGTACAGAAAATAAGTCATCACTCAATAAAATTTAGAGGAACTAGGCGTGTCCAACTGCAACACTACCAACAACTAATTCAAAAATTAATAACTCAATGCAGTTGCCAGCAGAAATCTGGCAAAGAAAAGCAAAAAAATTGTATGCAGAGATCAAAAGTTGACACACAATTAAAGGAATACGATAAGGATTGAGATTTTGGCTCAATTGTTATGTTTGTGACTTCTGAATATAAAAGTGGTTAATTAAGAGGCACCATAAATATATCATAAACTTACCATCACCATCCCGGAATACTTGAGCAAAACAGACATCTCCAGCCTTCCTCATGTGATCCTGAAATTTTTACTTCTTGTGAGTTTGTGTCGCAGGTTAGAGTTTGCACATTAACTAAACAAAATCGTACAAATTTATATTAGTAACCACCGTTTCACCTTCAAATCTTGCCAAGAGGCAGATGAAGGAAGCCCACGGACAACCACTATAAAGTGCGGTAAAGTAACAAACAGAAAGAATTCCAAGTCAGTGTAATTTTAAGAATCATAAAAAAAAAAAAAAAAAAAAAAAAAAACACATTGAATGGACCTCGAAACTCTGACCGCCGTGAGGCTCCATATCGCCCCCCACTTCCACCTCCACCTCCACCTCCATGTCCAGATCGACGATCAGATGACGATGAATGGCCTCTACCTCCATGGGCAAGCTCAACCTATAAGTTGAAAAGATAAAAAATAAACAGTAATAGTCATGGTCAACAACAAGTATGAATTCATTTGGTGTCTAGAAGAGAGCAAACTCCTACCCTCAAACGATGTCCATCGAAGTTGTAGCCATCGCGTCCCCTTATAGCATCTTCAGCATCTCGTGCATCATCAAACTGCAGCAAGAACAAGTGCAACAGCGCACAAGCATTAAGAAACAGAACCACTTATGGGCACATCTGGCGAAGGAGAACCAAAAACCATGTACCTCCACAAAACAGTAGCCTGGAGGGCGAGGCGGGATCTTCAATTCGACGTCCACAACATGGCCATACTGTACAGAAAGAGATTGAGCATATAAAAAAAGAATAGTTCCTTATAAGACCACATAAAGTAAACAAAATTGTTAATGTCTTATATGATCAAACTGTATAATTGAAATCAAACGGCACCACTCTTGGTATTGCTCAAACAAGTTCAGTTTCAATTCATAAAATTTGAGAGGTATGTACAATGGCAAAGAAAATTTTAAAACAATGAACTAAAACACTATGAAGTCCAGACTAAAACTCCATGCAGTGGAAAGAGAAAAATTCAAGCTGTTTGTTTTCAACTGTCATGTAATTTTATATGTCAAAAAAAAAAAAAACTGTCAAAAAAAAAAACTGTCCTGTAATTTTCTTGCTGGATGGAGATTGCAACCAAGCTGACTGCTGATTTGAAACAAACAGTAAATGAATTTGTGACTTTGTCAGGTTCTCATTTGCTAATGCTAAAATCTGTTTTAGTTTAAATCCTTTTCTCAATTTGACTACTGGAAACTCTTTTACAAAAAGAATGTTATCTTCAATACACATTTTTTTGTTTGACTACAGCAGCTCCCTTATATAAAGGACTTAGTACATGAAAAGCACATTTTATTAAGCAACTTCTCTGACTATCTGGACCTTCTAAAGCAAGAATTTCCCTTAATGTTTGCTGAATTCAACAAGAATTTATGAGTATACATACTGGTTCAAGAGTTGAGACAATAGCAATGTTGATTCTCAAACCAAAGGTAACTTCTAACACAAATAAATAGACAACAATGAAATACCTCTTCTCAATTTTCAATGGTTTCTTAACTAGAATAATTTTCAATGAATTATTTGCACATTTATAGAAATGCTCACACCGAACACACATGAAAAGCAATCAAACCTTGTGAAACAAGTCTTGAATTTCCCATTCTCGGATATCCGATGGTAGGTTCCCAACATATATTGTGCGAGAAGCTCGACCACTCATTTCCACTATCAAAGATGCGGATAAGATAGCAAATTCCACTGCAAAGATAAAAAAAAGATGCCCAACTGCATCAAGATCATGTTTTACGATATCAAATGAAGGATCAAAGTCTATGGTGATTTGTATCTCTGCACAAGGTGCTTAGTTTGACAACGAATGCATTTAAACCAAAAAACTATGAAGCAAACCAGGAGGGCAACCCTTGCTCCAAGTTGTGCTCCACGAGCTCCATTTGCCCATATCCTCCAAGAGACTCCACATCTATAACATATTTGAAATATAATTTGACCAACTGATCCTCTTTTTTCTGATTTTTGAGAGGTGTAGAAGATCTTCTGAGCATATGCATGAATCTTGTTTTCCCAAAATACCCACAAAAACTCCACCCAGATTCTCCCTCCCTCTCTACATCCCTATGTACAGCTGCCAAGCTCCTATTTGTCCCAGCGCCTTTCATCTATCATAAAGAAAGTCTCTGAGTTATGGGTTGTGAATAATGTGGAAAATATCTATTAATGTACCTTAATCAGCTTTCTTCAAAACTGAACCGAAGGAAATAGACCCAGAAAATATGCAGTGAAAACCTTCCCCTGTTTGCTATATACTGATGAAGAGAAGGGTCATCATGTGTTGAGTCACCAAATAGAAGGAAAAAAGGCATGCTCATTTGCTGTATTTTGTCCCTCACATGTTTATATACCTAATATCACTACTTGGCTTCTATTTTAAGCCTTCAGCCAGCTACAGGTTACCTGTAAATTATGCTTATTTTCTAGAATCAATCATTGAGATTGTGGCATCTGTTCACTGAAAACATTCTCAAGTAGGGGAACGCACATTTGGACCATCTTTTAGTAAAAAAATTAACTTAAAAGTGCCACCAATTAATGCTCGCTCATGGTTCGGAACATAGGGAGCCAAGCAAACAGTTTGCTGATCACTAAAAAGTTCACCAGTACAAGTTACCTATAACACTCCACTCCAGGCCCAAAGAACTGAAAAGTTTTCCGTAAAACTTATCCTTTATCCTATAGGATGATTTCCACTTTTTGAGTTGCTTTCCAACTTCACAACGAAAACATAACGTTAAAGGCCATTACTTGATAGCAGAAACTAAATTTCGTAAAAACTTATAGAACAGAACAAAATAGATCCAAATTCCATAACCAACCCACAGATTCACTACAAAGACAAAAAACTTCATGCGAAGAAAACCGAAACCCAACCGAAGAAAGAAAAAACCCTAGAACAGAGAAGATAAGATTACCGAAACCTATGACTTAGAGGTGCGCAAATTTACGAGTTCTTGGTAGGCTGTGTTTTGAAGAACACAGTATTGCCCTAGGAACAAGACAGGCACCAGATCGACTCATCCGAGGATGAAATTCATTGCCTTTAGTCCAAATAATAAATAATAGGTGCACACGCTTGTACTACTCTGGGAGATCAATCTCCCGCATGCCGCACGTACTACGAATAAAATATGGATAAACAATCGGAGTAAAAGTAAATTACACAGATAATAATTCATTTTTACTCATTTAAGTGAAAAAACGAGTAAAAGTGAATTTACTTTCACTAATTCAGTTGGATTTTAATGGAAATACTCATACAATTTTATTTTTTATTTTTTTATATTCATGACTTCTAATATTATATTAAATTACTAATTTAAGAGTGATAATAAGATATCGTAAAATTAAAAAAAAATTATTCTATTTTTTTATTTAATTATATTAATATTTTTTATTTTTAATTATTTTATTAATTTAAATAAACAAAATTCTATCTTATTTTATTAATAAAATACCAATTTATTAATTTATTATATTCATGACTTTTAATAGTATATTATATTAATAATTTAAGAGTGATAATTTAGAAATTATAAAAATAAGAATTTGATTAAGTATCTAGACATTATAAAAGTAACCATGTTTGCTTAGGTATATTATTTTTTATATTTAATTAATTTAATTATTTATTTAAAAAATTTAATTATTTATCTTATTTTATGAATTAAAATTTTAAATAAAATTATCTTAATAAAGTTAAATCTATCAGAGTATTTTATTAATAAACTCATTTTCCACTTTCTATAACTTTTTATTGTGCACACTACCATAATAAAGTATTGTACATTGTACTTTCCATTAAACACACTAACATAGAAAAAAAGTAATTCACTTTTATTTTCATTTTCCACTGCACTTTCACTAAGGTGGAGTTATCAAACTCAAATTGGACCACTCGGCTAAATGGATTAGTCAGACTTGGTCCTTCAGCTAGGTACAAAAGTATAAGAACCCAAAACTGGTCAAAACTTGGTTGGCTAACCAGGTTTGCCATTTCTTGATTGAACTAACTTACTTGTCTAAGTTAGTCAAGCACATAGGTCACGTGGGGAAGCTTTCCCGACATAACAAACAACCTCTCCCCCCTCTCTCAATACTAGTGTAGGAGGGGTCTAGCTCCCATTTCTTCGTATGTGTTAAATTTCTAAAAAAGAGAAATACTTCACTTGTTGTAATTTGAATAAAATGAGTTTCTATTTATAATAGAGGAAACAAGTAGAACCCAATTACAATTAAATTACCATTATCCCAGTTACACCCAAAGTCTAACACTTCAAAATAAGTCCTAGCATAGTTAAACAATTGAGCATAAATAAAAGACTAAAATAACTAAAACACCTTTTAATTGAAATACTTCTATAACAAATCCTCCCATGAGGCTCCTATAATATTCCAATTAATTATTATTTTGTGAAATTTATATCTGCGATAACTCCCACACCTGCTAGAGATGGAAAAAAAAATTGGTTATCAATCTTCTTGAGCTAAAAAATCTTCATCTTTTATTCTCCCCCTTTCTTGAATATTTTTTATCACAAAAAATTACCACAATATGTGAAATAAAATACATCTTTCTTGTACTTCTTTTTCTGATTCTCCCTCTCAAGTTAGGGATAATAATGACATAGAGACCCAACTTGGACAAAACACAATATAGGATGAGAAAATCACTCTTATAAGATAAAGCTTCATAAACCAGTTAAAAGCAGTCATAGTTTGAAACACTCCGCTCAATTTCAAAGGCAAAAAAATGACCTAATTTTAGAGTACAACAAAGAGACTATTCACCTTTTAAGGGTAGCTCAAACACAAATCGTCTTTTGGGCGAAGAATAAAAGACTTGGGTCATTACTGGATGTTAGGCGGGGTCCTATATTTTTTAGGTAATGGATCTAGTTATTACTCTAAGGTGATGAAAACTAAAGATGACAAAATTAAAGAAGTACTAGAGAAAAACAACTTTAATCGGAAGGAGACAACTATGCAACACTCATACTTCCAAACGAATATAAAATGAGACCTTCTTGTTTTGAGAAAAAAATATGAAAAATTGTGAAGATAGAATTGTAAAAATAACTCAACAAACCATTTTGACCAAGTATAACCTCAAAGAAAATTTTGGGGGGCGAGCATGATTTTTTTAGATGACAATGCTGAAGATATACAACTAAGTAACAAAAACGCAAAAAATTCAAAACAACAACCAAACAAGATATTGCATACCTTGAATGAGCACACCATGAAGTGATTAATCTAACCAAAACTCTCTAATTAGAAAAGAGATTTCCGTAAAAAACCTAGGACTCAAGAAGAAAAGAAATTCAACTCATGTCAATGCATGGAGAGATAAAAGGAGAAAAAATAGGAAAAGGAGAATTTTTTGACAAAAAAAACCTTTGGTACTTTTGATATCAATATCTCCCAAAATATAACTCAATATCACAAAAAATTTATTGTTCAATAAACAAGACTCAAAGAACTTTAATTTGATACAATATTTGATATAAAAATCTTTTCTCTTGAATATGTTATGACCGCTTATTTGTTTCATTCAGTAGTATGACCCTTGTCAATTATAATGAGAATAACTCCTAACATATAGATCCTATTGACATAAAAGTTGTCCTTCTTAAACTAGACTTTGATACTTTTGAGAGAAAGAATTTGATAGATTTTGAACTTCACAATCTAGTTGAACCAAATACTTTTTCATCTTTGGCCAACATGATTATTGTCTCTTTCGACATTGATATTTTTCTCTAAAAAATTATAGTGCTAATTGGTTTGATAGGTTAGAAAATAGACTTACATATATTTCTTTTAACATATAATTATCCATATAGATTCTCATTTTTTATAGTATAAAAAAGCCTTAAAAAGTGAAGTTTTTTGCTGCTACTTGAAGCCTTCTTCAAAAATTAATTTTTCTTTATAAAAAAAATCAATTACCAAAATTTTTTTGCATTGGAAAGTAGACTCAAAAGTCTTTCCATAAATATGTAATTTTTAATATGAAAAGTTCACCATGGAGGTACGAATACAAAGGGAATAATGAATACAAGGACATGGATAGAAGAAAAAGGTAGAATACAATCATAAATTGCTAGATATGATAAATCAGAAAAGGATCACATTATCTCCATAGGTTGACTGAGTCAACTCACATAATCCACTCTAATACCACGTTGAATTTTTAGAAAATAAAAATATTTCACTTACTAATAGTAATTTGAGTACAATAAACCTATTTTTATAATAGAGAAAATAAATAAAATCCAATTACAATTAAACTACCATTGTCCAAGTTACACCCAAAGTCTAATACTTAAGATAAGTCCTAGCATAATCAAATAACTAAACATAAATAGAAAACTGAAATAACTAAAACGATGTCTAATAAGATCAACAGACAATCAACCAATGGTCAAACTCAATTTACCTAGGTTCCAATGGACCTACTCAACTCCCCAAGCTGGTGACCCCGTAGTGTTTTATAACATTCGTGTGTAAAGTGTTAAGGAGCAGCACGAACCTATCAGTGAGTAGCTCAGTTTTGCCAAACGTGATGTTTGCTCGGTTCGACCCAATTCTCACCCAAGCAAAGCGTGAAGACCCCTAAATCACACAACAAACATTCAAAAAATATAATTCATATATATGAACATAAAAATTAACTACCAAAATAGTGATAGAAAATTAAGATCCCCTTCCCATGAAATTAAACATCCAATCAGTTTAACAACATAAAAAGCTAAATAGAAAACTATATCATTTCAAGGTTCAATCATTACAAAAAAGAAAATAAAGAATTGAAATAAACATAGGCCAAGCAATAAAAATGATTTCTAGCTTTCGTACTCCCTGCTGTCAGCTTTCCTCACACATTTGCAAGTCCTAATTTTTCATTATCCTCAAGATCAATAAGCACAAGAGATCTTACTTTATTTGGAGCTATGAAAGGCATATTTCTAGCAATGCTAGAGGAATCATCCTCAGAGTTGTCTTCTTCTACTCTTTTGACTCCATCACTCCCATTGTTACTCGTTGGTGTTGATTTAAATTATACACCATTGTATTATGAAGACACCACATCTTAGTCTCATTGTACGCCACCTTTTCATCCATTTTTTTGCTTTAACTCGCACATCTTCTCGTGTTGGAATCAATTGTCTATCATGTTTGTAAGTTCCCTAATAATGTCAGTCTTTTCAATTTCAGGGGTCCATCTTCCTTTTCTTCTTCGGAGGTAGACTTTCCTCATTATGAACTAATACATCTCAACACCATGTTTCATCAAGAAGTGTGTTAAAACCCATCCATGAACCAATTGATTATATTTCCTTAATCTACGATATACTGTATAGCATCCACTAAAATATAACCTAAGATTTACCTTTTCTTTCCTCTTCAATTTGTACACCAACACCTTATTGTACATAGTGAGAACACTTTCATTGCTACCATCAATGGTGGATATCTCAATCAAACCTAGAAAGTTTGATATCCAACCTAATTGGATGAAGTCAAAACTAGTGCCACCACATAGCTCATTTCTAATCTCATCCAAAGTCATTGTTAGAAGATTGCTAGGAAAAAGAAGAAAATATAAACCAATTTCTTTCTTCATGCATTCCCATAGAGTTGTTTAGGATGGGAGCCTTCAGTGTTACCTCTGAATCTAGAATAGATGATTATAGGGTTCTCAAAACAAGGTCTTGAGCATTTTTTGATCCACATATTTGCATAGAATGTTTTAACTAGGTCTTCCAAAAAAAGATACCCTTTCAATGCATATAGATGAGAGCATTTTCATATGTGTAAAATTTATTTAAGCTTAGAGCCACACTTCAATAAACAAGGTTCTATAGACGAGCCAAGGAGAGCAACTCTTTCTCCTTCTCATCTTTATACACATTAGCAAAATAATTGTTAGCAAATATAGGGTGACAAGAGTCCTTACCTAAAAAATGTCACTTGGCTGGGTCAGAACCAGAATTTACGCTTGGTGACTTCACCCAATTAGGTTTAGGGCTTTTATGACATTAAGATGACTTTCTCTTTGGAAGCCTTATGTTGTCTTCTTTGTCATTCCTCTTCCATTGATAAGAAGCTTGAGAGACCAAATTTTGAAGGCTTGAGTGGACTCTTTCCTAGGAGAACGTCTATATGAACTCTTTTGGCTACTAAAAACTAGGTGAAAAGGTGAGAAGTTGAAAACAAATTGCTATTCGCCTTGGGATTTTATAGCTTGAGGTCAGTAGTCAACTGTTTGTTAGGTAGCTGACTACATTCAATTTGAATGCAGTGTTGTGTTTTTTTATTTTGTTGTCAACTGCTAATCAAGTAGTCAAGTGCATCATACTTTACTCAATGTCCTTATGACAATAATTTACTCCTTGTTTAGTAGTAGTTGAATACTAGAGCATCCTAATAGCAAATGCATTCACCATTACTGTTTGCCTCAAGATCCCCGTTGAGATAATTTTGATATTAACAAAATAGCTCATGTTACTAATGTTTTACATTTAGAATGTTTTGTAGCTTAGAAAGCTCCAAAGAAGATTTCAAGCAACATGTTCAATCAACCAAGGTTTGACTGGCAACACATATAAAAAGGTGAGAAATGAGTTCATGCTAAAAAACATGTCGTCCAAATGATCTATTAGGATCACTCGACACAGCAAGAGACCTCAACACAACAAGCATGAAGAGCTATTCATTTGGACACCCCTCTTTTGGTTAATGATGTTAGAAGACATCTCAAGGTGGTATTAAGGTAAATATCTTTCCCACGTTAAGGAGGTGGCAAAGGATGTAATTTAATGGTCTTCTCATAAGGATGACACAAGGGTGTAATTAAAAAAGATTATGTATGTCTACTTATGTCTTTTCCTTTTGAGAGCTTGTAGGCCTAAGGGCATCATAGTTATTGTAAATTTTCTTCCTCAAACTTCATTTTTTACCTTTACTAAGAGTAGCGTTTTACTCTTTAAACTCTTTCGGAGAGAAAGATCGCTAAACACACTTTGAACACTATAAATAATTATTTGATTAAATTTTACATTTTTATGCCAAAAGAAATTTTTGGCCCTATTAGTGCATTTATCTAAGAAAACGTTGGAAAAACATTTCTAGTAGAAATAGGTTTTCGGAGACCATTAGTGCCTCATGTTTCATAGAAATACTTTTCTAGCTAAAAAATTCTTACTAGGAATATCTTATAATTTTTCAAGTAAGATTTTCCTACCAAGATGGGCATGAAAACCATATGAATTTTTTTTAACAAGTATTTGACAATTGATGCTATAATACAAGGAAAATTTTCATAATAATTTTATATTTAACATTTTATTTTACTAAAAAATTATCAGATAAATATGGTAATGTATGAGATTGATTATTAAATTTTATTTATTTCCCTGAAAAAACCACTAATATATCCATTTAATTTCCTTACAATTTTTTTAAAATTTCCATGTGATCTCTTAGTAAGGCACTGTAGAATTTTATCTAAAGGTTTCTTGAAAATGTGTTTCCTAGGAAAATCATTTCGAACTTTTTCCTGAATATAAATTTCTAACCATGGGCACTAGCAACTATTTAATACTTAAGATCGCTGCTAATAGGGGTGGCTTCGAACCGAGCCGGTTCACGAGCCGACTCGGTATCGGCTCGGTTCGATTCGTCATTTATCGAGCTCAAGCACCGAAATCGGCTCGTTTACCTTAACGAGCCGAGCTCGACAAAAGCTAGGTTTGGGTCGTCGGCTCGCGAGCCGGCTCGAACTGAGTCGGATCGGTATGAATCGGTAAGGGGATCGCGAGCGAGCGAGGGAGCGGGAGCGAGAGCAAGGGGGGGAAAATTTTTTCCTCCCCCCTCGTCACCGCCGACCCCTCCCATCGGTTATTGTCGCCGCCTCTACCGCTGTCGTAGCTGTTTGTCGGCTGCCTCTGTGGCCGTCAGTTCGATTTCTTCCTCTCCTTGCCGTCGCCGTCGCCTCTGTTTCCGTCGCCGTCGACTCCGTCGTAGCCGTCATCCCCGACGATAGGTCCTCCCCGGTGCCGTAACCCCCTTCCCTCCACGTCGTCGGTGGAAAACCAGAGCAGGGGAGAAATAATCTCCCCTTTCATCGCGAGAAGATGATCTCGCACGTGCGAAATCATAAAATAAAAAAATAAAAAAAAAAAATTTCCTTTGGAAAAAATTAAAAATAAATTTTATAGAAATAATTTTCTATAAACTATTAGTGTCTCATGTTTTTTTAAATATTTTTCTAATTGAAATTTTTTATTAAAAATCATATAATTTTCTAAGTAAGATTTTTCGTACCAAGATGGGGTAGAAAACTGTATAAAAAATTTTTGAATAAGTATTTAACAGTTGATGTTGTAATACTTTTAGCATGAAGCAATTTTCATTGCAATTTTGTGTTTAATATTTTATTTAATTAAAATTTTATCGATAAGTATAATAATATATTAGATTGATTATTAATTTTTATTTATTTCCCTATAAGAGACAATAAAAGGTCCATTTAACTTTCCTAAGAAAATTTTAAAATATTTCCTGTAAATTTCTAATAAGTCACTAATAGTAATAAGATTTTATTTAAAGGATTTTTTTGGGAATATATATCATAGGAAAAATATTTTTAGTTTTTCCTAGAATATAAATTTTTATCTAGGGGCACTAATGAGGCCATAATAAATTATGGCCAGATTCAAAAATTACAAAACAAGCTAGACAACAATTGGAGTACAAAATATTAATATTGGTGTATTTTAATCCATTATTGAAATTCAATCCTGAACCTCCCCTATCCTTATATTTTTTAAAAATGTATGCATAATTTTATATATAATTTATTCAAAACCACCCCTACGTGCGATATCATAAACAAGGAAAAAAAAAACTCTTTGTCCCTTCCTCATGGCTCTTAAATAAATTGAAAAGATATTTTAGTAGAAATACGTTTCTAGAGACTATTAGTGGTTTTTTCAATAAATGTTGAAAATACATTTTTAATACAAATATAGGACCATTAGTGCCTCATATTTTTTCAAAATATTTTTCTAATTATAAATTCTTTTTAAAAAATCATATAATTTTCCAAGTAAGATTTTCTTGCCAAGATGGGTTAGAAAACCATATAGAAAAATTTTGAATAATTATTTAACAGTTGATGATATAATACTTTGAGTATGAGGCAATTTTCATAGCAATTTTGTGTTTGACATTTTATGTGATTAAAAATCTATCGATAAGTATAATAATATATTAGATTAATTATTAATTTTTATTTATTTCCTTAGAAAAGGCAATAAGAGGTCCATTTAACTTTCCTAAGAAAAATTTAAAATATTTCTTGTAATTTTCTAGTAAGTCTGTAATAGTAATAGGATTTTATTTAAAGGATTTATAGTTTTTATTTGGGTGATTGTAAATTGATAGTAATATTTTATTTAATTTTGTTGTGTTTGATTATTGTATGGAGTTTATTTATAATGTTATGCAGTGTATGAAGTATTTAGATTATTTTATGGAGTGTATAAATAATTTCATGAAGTGTTTATGGAATGTATAGACAATTTTATGGAGTGTTTATGGAGTATTTATGCAGGTATTATGTATATTGATTATGCCCAATTTTAAGTAGAGGTCATGCCGATTTTTATACAAGTATTATATATATAGATTATGCTCAATTTTAAGTAGAGGTTATGCCCAATCTTATACACATATTATATATATAAGTTATGCCCAATTTTGTGTAAAATGTATGCATAATTTTATATATATTTTATTTGATATATATTTTTTGAAAAGTTTTAAATGTATGTTGAGGCTCGAGCTCGGCTCGAACTTGTTGGGCTCAAGCTCGATAACAATTTTAGGCTCGAGACGAGGCTCGGCTCGAAGCTCGGCTCGAAATATTTAAATCAAACTCGACTCGAACATAAGCAGGCTCGACTCGGCTCGGCTCGATGCCACCCCTAACTGCTAAACCATTCAACAAAACGGTGCGAGACACTTTCTAGATCCCTATGGGTCCAGAGGAAAGAAATAAACCAATTTAGGCCAGTAACCATAAGGTACCAAATTCTAGAAAGGTTTTCAGAGTTGGTTTAGAACTAGGCAACCCTCGGACTGCCGTGTTGGCTAGTCATGTGAACGAGAAATCCGCCACGTTTACCCATAATTAAAGCAAAAGCCGCTTGGCAGTGTGGAGCGATGAGCGCTGCTCCTGATCATCGTCACAGACGTTCGTCCACACTCGGGGACGAAGAGCAAGTGACGGTAAGAGAGAGTCGATCAGTTTTCCTCTGGTCGGTGGTAAAATGGCGCAAAGCGTTCTTCTGTTGCTCTATGGTACGCTTCTTAGCTTTCTCATCTTCTCGCAAGCAGATCGTTCCGATCCACAACCTCGAGCGCTTCCATCCCTTGAGATCAAGAAAATCCAGGTAGACTTGGATGTTCCTTCTCTTTCTCCAACAATTACACCTTAGAAAAAATCCACAAATTCTGAATATTTAGAGGAGATATGCTCTTCTTTGTATCTATTGATCATATCGTTTCTCAATTGCTCCAGTATCCATACGGCTGTTCTTACACAGTAATCATAAGAACCAGCTGTTCTTCCCCGATATACACTAGAGATGCAATCAGCATCGCGTTCGGCGACGCCTACGGCAATCAGGTATTCCTCTCCGCCTCTCTTAGCTCTCGGATATTAATGGCTAGGTTGAAGGGCAGATCAAACATGCTTTTGGTGGAGAATTATTTCATATTAATGGATATGGATTAGGTGTACGCGCCGAAGCTGGAGGATCCATGGTCTCGGACGTTCGAGCGGTGCTCTACCGATACATTTGTTATAAGTGGGCCATGTTGCTATCAGATTTGCTACGTTTATCTGATGAGGAGAGGGTGGGATGGTTGGAGACCGGAAACAGTGAAGATCTACTCGCCCACTGGAAGGCCTGTCACATTTTACTATAACTTGTTCCTTCCTAGTGGAGTTTGGTATGCGGTTAATCTCTGCGGCAGGATTTTCTCGACCAATGATAATAATACCAATATATAGTCATGTTAGAAGAATAAGAGAATCTCATGAACTTGTATTTCTTCTTTTCTTTTACTTTGAAGCACAAATGAAGATTTATTTGGAGTTTGATTGTAAAATGATGTAAGGAGAAATTTGAGAGTTGTTGGATTTTGCAAGATTTCTAACTCTTTTTTTTTGTCAAATATAATTTTAAAATAAATTTCCAGTAACAATAGCATTGAATGTGGTAGGTTTGCAAATAAATGTTCAGTAATTATGTTAAGGTATATTTCGTGGGGTATTTATAACTTTCTCAAGCCAACTACTACATTTTTGTAGGCTAATTGATCAATTAGTTAATCAATCAATGCATTTTTTACATAGTAAATACAAAATTATGTATGATCGATCAATGATAAGTGTTCTTTCAAGAGGAACACTTGATCCTAGCTCTGCAAGTAGAGTAGTTGGGCAAAAGAATGTCTAACCAACACAATTTATAGCTCTACCTATTTCATTTGCCTTAATTTGAAAAATTTTTTATAAATAATTCCTTGCATCTTTTAGAAATATAAATAACTCCCTTAACATATCAAGGGTCAACATATGGTTGCACTCAATCGACTTGGGTTCAATTGGACACTGATTACATTATTTGGTCAATATTTTACATTTATTTCTTATCTCATGCATTCATGATTGATGTTCATTTGAAATTTTCCTTATTCTTATCAAATTTATGACGAAATATAAATGTGACATTATTGTAAGTAAATAACATTTTTATAAATCATCTAACTTTTCTATAGAAGAATAAGTTGAGTTTGGACAAGGTTGGTTGGATTTCAATGGAGCATCCTTTCCCTCTTCCAAATATTGATAATGAGATTAGGTGTTAAGCTTGGAATAAGTTGGATTTGGATGGGACACTATTGATAATGAAACAGAAAAGAGCTGTTTCTCTGTGCATTATTGCTCAGCAAATCAAATTGTCAGTTACACCGTTCAGAACTAACGGAAGAGAAGATTTTAGAGGAAACCTAATTATCTGAAAGCCTAAAAATAGCTACTTTTCCCCTCTTTCTTCTCCTCCACACACAATCAAATTCAAGAGAAAGACTGTTCTGTGACTAACTTCCAGGACCAGCTCACCGCCTATTAAGATTTAAGTCCTCCCTCTCTACGATCGCGAAGAACAGAAGTGAGTGCTCTCCCTCTCAGGATATCGAGAAAGAGGGAAGAGTGAGACAGATATAGACCCGCTTGCTAGGACAAAGAAGATTCAAATTACAAAATCGAAGAAGAAAATTCGAAGCAAAGAGAGACTTACGAAAATGGAGGGGAGGAGCCTGATAGTGGCAATGCTGTGCGTGGTGTTGCTGGCGAGCCCCGTCAAGGAGACGGATGCCTTTAGGCCTTTCAAGGATTGCTTCTACGCGTGCCAGGACGGATGTGAAAAAAATGGCATCTCCGGCTGTTCAATCGTCTGCGCCCCCCGCCTCTTTTCCTGCGATGCGGAAATTTCCGTCGCCGAGAAGGACAAGTGGGCAGACGGCAAGCATCGACAATGAGTGGGAGGCCGACCGATCCGAAATGAGGGGGAGAACCATCAATAGGTGGCTCCGCTTATAAATTGTAAAAGTATGCTGCTAGTGTTTATTTTTCGTGTGTTATTGGATGCAATTGATTCACATGTGATTTGGTAATCCAATATACAATAATAACAAACACCCCAAAACAGAATCTCTCAATAGAGTCTCAAGGTTCCATACAATGGAATCTAGGAACCCCCAAATGTATTCTTTTGCTATCATAATCTCAAACCTCATGAAGCAACCTTCTTCAGAGCTCCAGAGATTGACAGAATCCACATAATAAAAACCACCAATAAAACCCAACCGCCTGCTAGATTGAGATCAAAACCTCAGGTGTCATCTACTTGAGAGTGAAAAACAAAGCTCGGAAATGTTGTAGTGATATCCCTGCGCAAAGATAAAGCCAGGTCAACATAAAACACACATTATATAACAAATTGACTGAACATTGGAAAGTTACCGAGAAAACCACATTTTCCTCAAGGAAGCACCAGAAGAGTAAAAACGGCACAGCTATTTTCCAAATGGTTAAAAGTGACAGAAGGCATTCGTGATAAAGCCGGATAATTAAGGCTTTGTCAACATTTCTCAGAGTTGTTGGGGCATGCCTGACATCTCCTACCAAATGCAGATCAAGCTAGCTACATAAGGGAAAAATCTATAGCTCAAACTTAGATCACCTCGATCATAAATGGACCACAAGAAATCTATGGGCAAAGTGGATTTCTTTTCACTAGCTATCATTGTGAGCAAATCACTCACATTGTCTTAGAACAGGTTAAAACATCTTTCAAGTTGCTTGGTAGCCAGAATAATGCTTGTTAAAGTTGCATCCAGGTCTATCTCAAAATGAACAGTAGTTATGAGGTTTTTTTTTTTTTCCGATTAATTAGTGTATTTCCTGACAATAACCTGTATGTGGTTATTTCCTCCCCTCTCAATCTAGGCCTTAGAAACAAATACCAAGCCAGAAATATGAAAAATGTTTGGAGTAGTAAATCAAGGGTGTTTTGGTCACTTTGCTTGTGGGTAGTTAGGTCATTGAGTTCCCTCTCTTATAAGTGTTAGGCTTACATTTCCAGGCTTTATGTTATGCTGCTTAACCATGACATATACAAAGTAAATAAGAGAGAGTGGTACTGGTATATTAGTCCTTTTATATAAAAATAAATTAAGTGCATAAAAGCAGGTAACAGGGGCCAAGTTTTGCCCTGACGTCTACCACATCTTTCTGTGGCAGCATCAGCTCTTGCTTTTCTCCCTTAAAATTTCTTCTAAACTCTAGCCACTACTTGACATGGTATTAAGCAGACTACAAGGCCCTGGTAGGATCTTTAGAACTTCCTTCCTCAATACTCTCTTATATGGGAGCACTTTTTAGGGAAAATCAGATGTAACATGCTGAGAGGCCCAAGGGATTTCTGTTCTGTCTTTTGTACACCTCAACCAATTGGTTGCTGGTGTTAGTGGGTAGACCTGCTTGAGTGCCCCTGACAGTTCTCTCTGTGTTTAAAGCTTCCAGCCTTGTATTCTTGATGTGCACAGACCTGGAAAGTGCTGTTTCTGTCTGGACTCTTTTATGGAAGTGATTTCTTAGTGCCAAAGAGTCGTTTTTTCTTCTGGATTGGGTCTGTCGTGTTTATGCCTTAATATTCTCCATTTCTGTGTTTTATTTTGGCTATTCATACTTGAGATGTGTTGTTGATCGTGTCTGCCCAAAGTTTTAGAGGGTCAGAAGTTTTGTGATCTTTGTGTTGATTTCTTGTGGCTGAAATTGAATTCTGCAGTTGAGATTGTTTGGTCTGTGGTATCTCAAGAGTATAAATCTGCCAGTATTTCGAATTTGATTGACGGAAGGTGTTGACTTCTGAGCCTAGTGAAGAGAAGCCATATTCTGATGAGAAAATTAATGCTAATATTTAGCTTACTACCATTAAATTGGAAACCACCAACTACCTTCTATGGGCTAGAGTTGTAAAAATTTTCTTTCGAGTTCATGAAAAGGAGATCTGCATTAGAGATTCTCCTTTGTCTCTTGCTACTGCACAATGGGTCAAGGAGAATGCACTGATTATTATTGAATTGAACCCGGTTTCAAACTAAAATGACTAGCCACTAGGAAACTTATTGCTCTATTTTATAACTCATTTTCTTCCAATTTCTCAATATGGGACTTTCTCCCACTCAACACTTCCCCTCGTGTCCAAGCTTACAGGCTTAAGACATGGGCACAACTTCCCACCTCATGGAGCTCACAACACAGATTCCTACCTCATGGAGCTCACAACACAGATTCCTACCACATGGAGCCCCCAACACATAACCTAGAGAGCACAAACTGGGTCTCAGCCCATGCAAACATCCTACTCTGATAACAATGTTATATTGAGCCCAGTTCAATCCCGAGAAAACTACACATTTAGGAAGCCTATTGCTCAATCTTTTTTTTTTTTTTTATTTCTCAATGTGGTACTTTTTTCCACTCATCAATTATGACCTAGTTGCTAAATAGTATGAAGCCTTCTGTGATTAGTCTAGTGTTGTACTATGAAACAAATAAGGAAATTTTAGATGCACTGAAGAAGAGATTTTCCAAAAAATGAAATCTATCTAGGTTGTTCGAATTGTACACCAAATTCTTCTCTATGCAAGAGGAAACAAGTCTATTGCTGAATTTATGGGTCAAATGAATGCTTTAAAGCATGAAACTAGGATTTGCCATCCCTGGGGATGTACATGAGACACCTAGACAGAGGGATTGGGGATGTACATGAGAAACTAGATAGTCGGATTGGGGATGTACATGAGACAGCCAGACAGTGGGATTGGGGATGTACATGAGACAACTGGACAGTGAGACTGGGAATGTACACGAGACAACTAGACAATGGGATTGGGGATGTACATGAGACAACTAGACAGTGGGATTAGGGATGTACATGAGACAACTAAACAGTGGGATTGAGAATGTACACAAGACAACTAGACAATAGGAAGAGTTGCACGTAGCTCAATTTCTTCGTTCTCTTGGGCTAGAGTATGAAATTGTGAGGGCTAAGTTTTTAGATAAATAAAGGTGATTCTTCAGAAGAAGACATCTGCACTAGTATCTGAGAGATAAATAAGCTTGCAATCTCATCAATAACAATATCAGAGAGTAAAACTAAGGCATAAAAAATGAATGTTGTTAAAATATCAGTCTGAGGGTATTTTAGTTATTTCACATATACTGATTGTCTTAGCATGGTTCTTTTAGATAAATAATTTCATTAAGCTCTTATGTTTCAAGTGTCACTCAAATCAGAATTGTATTGTATAAGTTATAAGTGTTTTTGTAACCAAGGGCATTTTTGTCCTTTCCTGTAATTATAACTTTAAGTGATAAATAGAAGGGGGAGCATCCTTTTCTGGCACAAACTCCAATGCAGCCCTTGTTACTTCTTCTCCCTCTCTGTTCTCAGACTTTTTTCCCTCTTTCTCTCTCAAATCTTCTTCTTTATATGGTATCTGAGTAGTGAAGGCAGTCTTGGGCAGATCTTTCTCTAGTTTGTGACCTCTTCTTCTTCATTCAACAACCCTATTGAAGGTTCTTTGAACACTTTTGGACTGGTAGGGTAAGAAATTCATTTTTTATCTTTTTTCTTCCTGCCATGACCAATTGGTTGATGGCTCCTACTGTCATTTGGATGATGATTACTACGTTTTGAAGCCCTTTAGGGGATCCCACTTGAAGCCCTAGCCTAATCAAACAAATAATGGGCCCAAGATGCGAACAACACAAATGAGATATAAACTAAAAGGGTACAAGACTCCGTGTCCAAAGGGATCTTTCTCCACATCTTCTGCCTATGCATTCTAAAACAACCTATTAGATCACCCAAAGCACACTGCGGCCCATGCCTAGGATCTGTTTGCCCCCCTCCTCGTGCTAAGTTTTTCATTTGGTCTGCCTTCAGAAACAAAATCCTAACCTCTAATGTTTTAATTCGTAGGGGCACTTCTATCTTAGACCATCACTGGCCCTTCTGCACAAATACCCAGAAATAGCAACTCACGTCCTTCTTTCTTGTCAGTATGCCTACGAAGTTTAGACATCCCTTTTAAACAAAATTGGCCTCCAATTATGTGCATCGAGAAACCTTGCTGACACCATCCTCTCACTTGTCAATTTGCAACTTCCAAAGCATGGGAAAATGATTTTATCTTGCTGCATTGGACATATTATCTGGGCTCTCTGGAAAGAACGTAACAAAAGGAAATTCAAATTCAAATCTTGTCCTATTGAGGTTTTGACTGTGCAAATATCTAGTTAAGTCTCTGTTTGGCTCTTAAACAGAAAAGAATTCAAAAAATTCAGTGGCACAAAACTTCAGAGGAAACTGGCAATCTATTGCTGAGATGTCCCTACCCTCTCGGCCCCCCTACTATGGCCACATGGACCCCCCCTCCACCTGGATGCATAAAGATCAATTTTGATGGCAGTGCGTTAGGCTGCCTTGGTCCTACAGGTTTCGATGGTGTTATCCATAATGAAAATAGCGAACTCCTCTTCTCTTATGCTGGTCCCCTTGGCAACACAAACGCGACTACTGCAGAACTTTCTGGCCTTCTGCACGGGCTCAAGGTCTTCACCAGCCATCTCTCAGGCCCCCTCTGTATTGAAGGCGATTCAACAGTAGTCATCAATTGGTGTGCAAACCATGGTCAACCTCCTTGGCGACATTGGGATATGTTTAAAGAAATCTATAATTTACTTTCAGGGTTAAATTGTATATGGAAACAAATTCCACGCTTTGCTAATCACTTAGCAGACTCTCAGGCTAAAGCGGGTGTGTCTCTCCAACACTTTGTTGTGGAGTCCGGCCCCCAAAGCTAGGTTGTATTCCTTTCTTCTGTTTATCAATATACACACATTTCAAAAAAAAACAAGGCAAATTCCTGCTCTAATCCAATGTTAAAATCAAGTCCACGTGTATTTTAAAATGACTAGCTGATAACCACATGACTTTTCTTGATATTGCCCCATGTGGAATTACTCTCACTAACACTCCCCTTCACAGATGCGAAGACATAAAATAAGGGGGCACAAACTAAATGGGTACAAACTGGGTCTAGAAGGAAACAACTTGCTCTGATACTATATAAAAGTTGGGTCTAAGTTCATCCTCCCAAAATGACTAGCCAAAGTTATGAGACATTTTCCCAACAAATAGCCACGTGACTTTTCCAAATATTAATCCCTATGGGATTATTCCCAATATACCAAGTTAAAGTTGATTTGAAGTCCATTCAAAAATGATTAGCCAAAATTAAAGCGAATTTGCCAACTAATAACCACATGACTTTTCTAGATATTGATCCATGCAGGATTATCCCACGAACAATTTGCACACCTCAAAACACAGGACAAGAAATTGTCCTACATTTGCATGTTGGATAGAAAATCAACAAGCAAAAGGCCATGAAACTTACTTGAGATATTGGAGGGTCATATTCTTCAAAAGAGAGGGGTGTTGTAACACGAGGCTTCGCCATTCTTCCTTATCAATCTTCCCATCATGTTTGGTATCAGCCTCCTCAAATGTCTGAAAAGGAATACTCAAATCAAACAATAAGATTTTAAAATAAGCAATCAAATGAAACTTATTGGTATTCACAAGGATTAAAAGGGCAAATAGCCATAATACACACTATGGGATGCACTACCAAGAATCATGACATTAAGCATGAAATAAACTTCTTTTGGATAAAACATGAAAAAGTTTGATAACTAAAGTTTGAAAATAATCATCATAATGCACAGATTCTAACACAATAAGAAACAAAACAAAAAACAAAAAAAAAAAAAAACAAAAAAAAAAAAAAACAAAAGTATGTGATACAGCACCTTATCTATGATACTTTCTATGACATCATTAGTAAGGTTCATTCCAGATTCCGCAAGAGTGGCTACGACCATTTGCTTCACCTAAAGATCAGATACCAAACTATTAGCTAGTCCCTACCTAAATGCTTTAACAAGACCAAGATGATAGTAATAAGCCAGCAATAAATGACATCATTGCTCTTGTCATAATCTCCAGTACTGATAGCAAGCGCTGGCTTTGGGGATGTACTGCTTTCAGGACTACGATATTATTAACATTACCCATAAAAGAAGAAAATTCAATGTAGCATACATGCCAAATATGAATCATGGAAATGTTTAAACAAATAGAAGAAAATTTTCAAGGCAAACACAAAATAAACATCATAATTATAAATCAAATGCAAGATTTAAAATTTTAAGCAGTTATAAAATAAAAAAAAACAATCACAACCTTTTGTTTTTGGGCCAAAAGCTTCATTTAGATTACTATACAAGAAGGGATCTAAGAGCTTTTTGGAATAAACCTTCATTAAGAAGTAAAAAATGACAAGAATGGAACAGCACATTCAAAATATAACAATGTCAAAACAGGTTACATGTAATTTGGCAGAACTATAATCCTCCTATCTGAAGGAACCATCTAAATAAACAAAAGCTTGGCAAGGGTTGTTTTATAGGTTAAGAGAATCAGACATGCAAAAGAGATACCTCATATAATGTGACTAACAGATGCTTCGAATTTAGCACATTGGTAACAATTTTTACTCAAACTAAGAATCCTCAAAGGAATCCTCAAAGGCGTATGCACATGCACGCATGAGATAAAGAGAGAGAGAGAGACCATAAACCTGTCTCTTCATGAGCATTTTAGCAGTAAGCTAACAATAAACTTTAATACATATCCTAAAATAAATCATCACATTATGTAAGGTAGCAACATCTTACCTCTTGTCTCTCAATGAACCCTTGTTGCTTGAGATCATATAGTTGAAAAGAAACTGCAAGTCCATAAAAATCAACTAAAAAACCAACGGAACAATTGAGTAGTTGATGACAAGAAAAAAGACAAACTAACAACAATTACCAAGTAAAAGTATGGTCTTCCATTCTTATATTACTTTAAACTCTAACGAGTTTTATTTCAAGTACATTGTTCAAGTGTGAGAACAGTGATTAGCCAGTAGATTCCACCAAAACAGTTTTTTCACAAATGTAGATGACATGCCCCATTGAGGTCAGGCTGTTATAAAGTTATTGAAGATCCCAGGCAATGGATGCACAGAACCTTATCACACCAGAAGCAAGCAAAGATGCACAACAACTTACATTCAATCTTATCATCAATAGGAGCATTGGGATGGAAGACAGACAGGGCACGTGCAAACTCCTCAAAGCCTAATATTCCATTGTGCTTAGTATCAAACAAGTCAAAGACCTGTAAAAATTGAAGTGCAGCAAAACCAAAGAGATATTATTGTACGCTTTGTAAAATGCGAAGTTATGGGAATGTTTCCCTTTTCTTTTTTAATAGACATACAGAAAATTTTAAGGAAAAAAAAGAAGCAGCAGCAGCACAAAAGATTAGATAATTAAAAAAAATAAACATTCCTTTATCAAAAACCACTGGATACTCAAACAAAATTTTAAGTGGAAACTAAATTACTCTTGTTCCAGTTAATCATGTGGCAGGATATTTCTTAAAAACAAAAACAAAAAGTGGAGACAACTAACAAGCAAAAGCCCACTCAAATAGCCATCTTGAAGCACGTTTTATGTGTGACTCACTAAGCTGTACAATTTACTGATAAATAATGTTGGAGATTATAAAGAAAAATTAGGATCACTTACAGAACCTTGTAAACATGCTTTCACCTTTTTCCCCCCAAAACAAGTCCATTTTGTCTATCAAATAGTTATGTAAAATTTAATATAGTGGGACCTCCAAGGTTACTTCTCTAGAGGATAGCTTCCTTACATCACTCACAGGATAACCCAAATAATATATTATCAAAAGGAAAAGGATTACCTTATACAACTTGAAACTACAGCAGCATGCAGAGAATCAGAAAGAAGTTTTTTGTATCATTGCTTATTAGTGGTTCAGCCATACCAAGTGATTTACAAAGATCAAAAGATCGGAAAAATATAATTGAGAGACATGAAGAAATAAATATTGCTCTTCATCAAATTAATTCTTCTTTATAAGTTCCCCCAACTCTCTGAGTACCATTACTTTTCAGTCAATGCCAACGAAAATTTTGCAGGCATCAAGACTAATTAAGTAAACAAAAAGAAATACGTTCCAATGTCTTCAAATGTCCTCTCCTAATCATGACATGCCATCTCCAGTGTCCAATTTTGAAAGTTTAGCTGATTGCCCATCCATTATTCAAGGGCTTACTGATAGCACTGGATAGCATCCTCAAGCCAATATGATTGTTAACAACTATAGATATATGATTTTGCAAGTTTCAGCACAATGTTGCTTCTAAAAGGTGTATTCATTCTAAGAGAAAAACTATGTTGCATGTGAAGAGCCCACTTGAACACTCTGTAGCTACAGGCATCTCCAAAATGAACACAAATTATCACAAGATGGTTAACTTAAAAAAGAATGTCAAAGATGATATAGGTCTACATGCAAGACCTTTTTTTAGCACAATTGTAAAGAGATGAGCCAAATGCCTAGAAACTATATGCAAAATTCAAATAGAAAGTGATAATGTTCAATAACAAAGAGTATACCCGATCAGCAAATAAGCTCTCTTTTTTGTTTGTTTTGAACAGTGCCAATTGGAACTTTTCCTGAAATTACATAGAACTTATGTCAGTATAAATGGAAGTAGAGAATAAGTAGAGGGTTGCATATATATATATATATATACCAATTTGTTTTCATTCTCCACTGAACAATCAAAAGAGCCAAGAGCCAACTGACCTTGTTGATCAGCCCATCATCAATCACAGCACTGCTAATCTTCTTAAAAAGTTCATATAGTGCTTCAATTTCACTAACACTGACTGCAAACAGATAAAGCAGAGTTATAAACACGAGTTGGGTCAGTATTTAACTTTATAAAACAGAGAAACAAAAAACTAACACGTGTATGACAAAAATTTGTGATCAGATTTGATGAGCAATAAATGGTTCATTTTATACTCCTGATGCCACTAAATATGCTTAACAATTGTACTAGAAATGTCATGCCAACTAACCATATATGAATGTTATGCTTTTTCAACAGTTTTCCAAATGTCATGTTCAAGAGAGAGAGAGAGAAAGTTCCCTGATAGAATAAGTAAACAAATTAGAAATTGGAAACCAATATCCATATAATTTGTAATTATTTCTTATAGGGTATAATTTATCTGTTACACCAATATCCATATATATTAGATCAGATGGCTAGTGTTGGAAGTATAATGTAATGTTTCCATTATTTCCCTTTTTACCCTGCTTATGAAGAGTATATTTGTACTTCTATTCGTTGCTCAAAGATTATAAATAAACCATGTTAGAGGGAGTGGGCATTCAAGCCCTAATCCACTCAACAATTCTCACACGTCTTCACTCTTCCTCCCTCGCTTCTCTCACGTGAATTCTCTCTCCCTCTCCAAGTCTTCTTCTTTCTTCTCCTAACAAATATCTAAGGAAAAGCTCTGTCTCAAGGTTTAAGAAGTATTGATTAAAATGTACTGAATCGTAGAATTTGACATGGTATCAGAGAGTAAAGATTCTAGGGCTCATGAGTTACAGCTCGGTGTTGTAATCTGTTGCTACAAATTGCTCTCAAAACTGTTTTTTTCGTTGCTACACAACCCAAATAAGTTTCCTTGGCTTCATTACTCGTCTTCTAGTCTAAAGAGTTCAGTTTATTCTTTTTGAACCCACATTTTACCTCTCAATTCATATTTTTCTCATGAATTGGAAAGTCTAAAAGTTTTATCGGTTTGGTGGAATCATATTCTAAATTTCTGTTTTGCCTTCTACTGCTACTTCTTCATGCAAAAAAGATCGAGTAAAACGACCATAGTGTCTTCCTTGAGCATCTTTTTGTAAGCAGCATCATAAATGTCCACCGTTGGTGCTGGTTTAGTTAAGTGCTCAATCAGATCCCTGGTAATTAGGAATCGCTTGACAAACTGTGACCAAGATAGATAGTTTGACAAACCTTAGAGAGGAATGGTAATAAGTTTCAAACGATCAGATTTTTCAAACATGCTGGCTAGAACTTCTTCAACCATGATTCAGGCAATAGTGGTGGATGACAAACTTCTAAATAACAAGGATTATTGATCAATGCAAACAATGCATTATCGATCAACCAGAGAGCAGCAGGACCTTACTGATGTGATAACATGAAAAAAATGAAAAAATGAAGAAGACAGAAGATAAAGAGAGAAGAGAGAAGAAGAGATAGAAAAGGAGAAAATAAATTGAGAAAAGTCGAGATTAGAGGAATAAGTTGACCCCCCTTTCTCTTTTATTTATGACTCAAGTGACTAGTAGTCCACATCACATAATTACACCTCATAACTCAAAAACACATAATTCTCTAACTACACATCAAATTGACATGTAATTTGGACCATAGACTTCTAACAAATACCTAATCTCATTGACCCCACTATAGACTAATACAGATCATGTAAAATGACCAAAATGCACTTACTTGATATTTAACACCACTCTTCCTTGAGGAACCTTGACCTCAAGATTCGGACACAACTAGTGTTGTTGTTGTCATTTGTTGTCCCATGGGTTTGCATTGTTGAAGACATTTGCATCCAAAGGAGAACTGGATGGTACTCAAGTCATAAGCCACCAAAAGTCATTAGCATTTGCAGCGATGGTGCTATGTTGACCAAAAAGAAATGTCAAAAATCCATGGGGGCTCGCAAAAGTACTCCAGTGTTGCCTTTTGTGGAAGGAAAAAAAATTCAAGAACCAATTATGCATGTTGGCGGTGGGTGGAGCTCAGCCTTTTCCAACTACAAAGCTACTTGTTGCTTGCTACATTGACATGCAGTTAGACCAAGACAAGTGTTCTTTAGCAGGATGCATCCATTGGATTTGCTAGCAGGTGATTCATGAGGTTGAAGGGAAGTCATGGTCACGAACATGGTGGATCTAACCTTTTGGTTGAGAAAGTGGGAAAATGTCTATTGCAATCAATTCGGCAGTGATCTTGCTTGAAATCTCAAGCTTCATCGATTGCTCAAAGCAGATCATGGTTTGGAGTAACCAAGCTCCAAGTTGCAAAAATGCTGTTTAATCAACATGGTCTAACAAAACCAATAAGACGTGAACTCTGAGCAGTGCAATATTAGGAGGTATTATGGGTGCAATGGGGTGGTGCACTATCAAGGCAAGTGCTGGCTGCAGTGGAACTAATAGTGGTGGCAATATTGAGGGTGCTGATGAGGCTGGTGTCAAGGTTGCTAATGAGGCTGGCGTCGAGGCTGCTGATGGGGCTGGGCAAGGGGGCTAATGGGGGTCAGGGAAACAATGGATGGGGGAATAACATATTTTTTTTTAAAAAAATTTAACTTTCACTCCATCAAAGAAGAGTGGAGTGGGTGACTACTGCTGGGGCTGGCATGAGGGCTGATGAGGGTGAGGGAAACAATGGATGGAAGGTATAACAGATTGTTAACGCAGAAAAGTAAATAAATAAATAATCAACTTTTACATCATCGAAGCTTGGTGTAGTTCAAGAAAGACACACGAAAGATTCAAAAAGAAAGAAAAAAAAACTTGCAAAACTCTAGAGACACACCTATTACCGATATGAAACTAGAAAAGATCACCTAGACCTTTTTCTCGCATTGGCAATTTCTCTTCAAAACTAACCTTCATTTCTTCAAACTCCAGCATCTCTTTGAAGAAAAATCAGATTCATAAACAGATTGGTGTTCCAAAAACTAGAATCAAATACCTTTCTTTTGAGGTCTATATTGCAATATAAAAGTCTGGCCTTTGATATTTCCAAGGCAAGAAATTGTGTTTTTCATGCAAGCAGACCTATGTACAAGAGAGTCTTTATTCAAAAAAAAAAAAAAAAAAAAAAAGTAACCTTTGTTGACTCTGTGATGATTTCTCCCTGTAGGAAGATCAGTTTAACAAAAAAAAAATTGAAAATAGAGTTGAAGTGTTTTTATATGTGACTTAATTTGCAATTTAAAGTTTTGTTCTTGATGACAAAATGGTTGGTTGACTGAAGCTTCGTTCTACAACTTACAACTGTCTTTCTACCCAACATTTGTTGTTCCCAATGCCAATTTCACCTTGCAGAAAAACCAGATTGATGAGATGTTTATTGCATTGAAGAGTAAAATCAAAGGGCGTTTCAAAAAGGTATAACTTGTTTTGTTTTTTTAATAGAGAAAACTTTATTTTTTTATTTTTTTGAAAATGATGTATGATGTATAAATAAACAAAGAAAAACAAAAATACAAAATCAAGAGAGCAAACCCCTAACAACAAGGGATTGGAGGGTTACTCCCTGCTTGGTAAGCACATCAGCTGCCGAATTTGCAGGTCTTGGAATGTGAAACCAAATACAAGAAAAGTGTGAGGTAATATCTAAAATCTCCAGGAAGATGTCCCAATGGCGCCACAGGGATAAAGGAGGAGGAGGAAACTTGATTGAAGAACAAAAAGAGCACAATGGGCAACAATCCTGACCAAAAACAATAAACAGGCAATTAAAGCACCAAGAAGCCCAAAACACAAAAGAACATTGAAAAAATGCAAACAAATTGCCCTAATGAGATTTTTAGTTCTTGTTGCGAATGACCATCTTTGCAAGCGATCAGCCTCAGGGTTTGCTTCTCACAAGACATAAGACCAATCAATCTAAAGGCTTTGACAAAGGTCCTCCATTTGAGCAAACTGCTAATTGGATCTCCACGCATAAGTATTGTCCCCTTTAGCCTAAGAGATTACTTTGGAGTCACCTTCAACTATCACTGGCTTTGCAAAATGGGTATGAAACACCTTCAACCCGTTCAATGCAAAATGGTTATGATATAGCTTCAACCCATTCAAAAGGTCATTATAACTCCCTGAAGTCCGACGGCCTCAAGTTACTGAATGAGTTACCATCAAAGTTTATTTTCAATATCCATTAGGGAGAGTGTCCCAAGCAGAAATAACCACGGGCTTAAGGAGAGAAAGAAGCTATATTTCTCTATTTCTCACTAATAGTGGTCATAGGCAACTCATAAAAATCTCACCAGTTTTGACTATTGAAGGATATGATGAACAATCCTCCCAACCCCCCACAGCACCCCAATTAGAGTTTTGATTCTCAGCAAAGGTGCGCTCATTTCTCTCTCGACAAAGGCACCAAGGCACTGCTGCTAGAGTCATTCTCCAGAACAGGATCCCCAACATGGGAAGATTAAGATGGGAATTGTTGGTAATAAATTCAGGAAGAGTTGTTGGTGTACACAGGTGAAATCCAAACCTCCTTAAGAAAGAAGTCTAGACCTCAAATGCAAAGGGACATACCCTCAAGGAGTGTCATCAATAGATTCTGTTTTGATACCACAAGACTTACACAAGTGAGAAGGTCGTGTACTTGTTGTTTGCAGCTGGTCACAGGTAATATAAGAATTCTTCTTTTCAGCAGGCACTGCAGAAAAATATTTACCTTTGGAGGGACAATAAACTCCATGCCACATCTGGCTTAATTGACATGACCTCTGGGTAGGAAACAAGCTGCTTATAGCAAGAAGCAATTGAGTACATATTAGAATGGTCAACTATTCAGATACGCTTGTCCTGGTCATTGGCTCTTGTTATACATCCTACCATCAAGTTGCGGCTACTACTAAAATTTTAAAAGAATACATAAGATATAGGATTAGATGTGGGTCCCAAACAAAATTTTGGGTTGACACTAGTTGGGAAATCAGCCCCTCCTTGGAGTTTCAGTACCTATTCAGATTGGCACTGATCCTTTCAAAATAGTTCAACAGATGTATAATCTAGAGGATGGGGGAAGCTGGAATTTGGTCCTAAAGAGGCCCTACTCAGTTATGAGTATAACTTGTAATACGAAGATAGTATATGAATGGTAAGAGATCAGAGAACAGTCATCTTTGATACCACTTGTGTTGATTTTCACAGAGGAAGCATGAAAAATAGAAGAAAAGAGAGGAGAAGTAACTTGAGAGAGAAAAAGAGAAGACAATGAGAGGCATTTTGGTATTGACTAAGAGAATAATGAGAGAGATCGTGTCTTGCTCTCTTATATCATCTTTTTATAATGGCATACAACTTGAATTCAACTAAAAATAAACTTTCCCAAAGTCCCAATTACACCTAATCAATAAATTCAATCACAATAAGTTGAAACAAGAAAACTAAAATTAAGAGAACAAGAGAAAATTTTCCTCTTTTATTCTAGCTTTTTTCTTTGAGCTTGCTTTCCTTGTGAGACTTGTCTTGCATGAGATTCACCTTAGACTCCATGAAACTTGTGTGAAATGCTTTTTATGAAAGTCATCTTAGGCTCTTTGATATGGCTTCTTCAACACTTGTAACTTCAATTTGCAAAATCTTGGACATGGAAATTGTGTGGCTGAAAAAAAAAATTCTAATCTTTGTGACTTGAAAACGAAATTCTAGTTAAATTTGATTGCCTCAATTCATCTTGTTCTTGTTCACATCTTGCTTGTAATGTTCATCTTATTATCTCCTTTACTTGAATATTTTGATCACTTAAAATTTGATTAAATTTTATTATCACGACACGTGGAATTCTTCATTATCGGTTACCTCTTTCTTGTACTTCTTCCACTTCTCCCTCTCAAGTCGGAGATCTCTTTGTTCTTTGCCAAGAGACCTTAGTTTGCACAAATTAAAGGTGAGAAAAGAAAAACCACCCCCAGTCCAATGACAAAACTCCAACTCCAGTCTGAAATGGCCGCTCAAATTTAAAGGCAGGTCTGGCCCATTTTAGGGCAATGAAAAGAGACTATTCACTTTTTATGCTTTGTAAGGGTAGCTCAAAAATACCACTCAAGTAAGAAAAAAAATTGAATTAAGCTGGATGTTAGGCACACTCCTGCTCTTTACAAGTAGTGGGTCTACAGGCATTGTTTTGAAGTGATTTTTAAAAAAATATTAAAGAAACTACTTTGAGAAATTTAGGTTGTAAACAAAAAGATAGCAACTCTCATATTTAACAAAAAGAGGCGCACAATGTAACTCTTTATACTTCCAAATAAGGAAGAAGATGCTTGTAAACCAATAGATGGATGAAAAATGATCAGGTTTGACTCAAAAAGGAGATAAAAAATAATTCCTCTATAAACATGTATGATTGAGGAAACTTCAAAAAACTCCAATAAGGAAAATTTTGAGATGGAACATAATAATAAAAACTTTCCAAAACCAAAATTCTCATGTAAGGCAATTGTTTTTTTAACACAATTTGACAAATTTGGAAAGAAATTATTCAAGAAATAAATTTTGGAATAAGGGAGATTTAGGACAAATATATTTGGAATTTAGAATGATGGAATAAGACTTTCTAACCTATAAATTTCAAACTAAGTCAAAAAAAAGAAACTGAACTCAAGTAGGAAAATACTTATTTTATGGAAACACATGTAATGTGAGATCAAATAAAAAAAAATTCTTAAGGAAGGAAAGATACTCACGTTGGTAACACTTGACTAGAGTTTGAAAAAAAATACGAAACTTGGTCAAACCAATAATAGCAACTCAAAAAGAGAAAGAAAAAATCGAATTAAAATTCGTATTTTTGCATGCAACAAGCTACCAGTATAACATTTGGTTCTTCTAGTGTTAATCACTCTAGAAACATCGCATTGAGAAAAGGTTTGTTGTGTTAGAAAATAGACTCACAGATCTTTCTTATGAGATATATAGTTCTCTATAGAAATTATCCTTCTTGATGACATAAAACTTCTCAAACTTCACAAAAACCGAAAATTTTTGCTGCTCCTCAAATCCTTCCTACCGCTTGACCTTTGCTGCTTCATATGACAATTTCTCTTTGTAGAAAAATCTAATTAACAAAATTTTTTTGAGTTGGAAACTAGACTCAAAGATTTTTCCAACAATATATAATTTGAAATATGAAAATTGGGTTATGATAATGCAAACTCCAAAGAAAAAAAAGGGCACTAAGTAAGAAGAAAAAGAAAAGGAAAAGAAAAAAGAAAACTTCTCTTTTCTCGTTTTCTTCATCTTTTTTTTCTTCTTCTTCTTCCCCTCCTTCTCCATCTTCTTTTGCTTCTCTTTTTCCATGTCAAGGTCGTGTATGCTCTAATACCATGTTGATTTTCAATGAGGAAGCATGGAACATAAAAAAGAAGAGAAGAGAAGAAACTTGAAAGATAAAGGAGAGCACAAGGAGAGCCACTTCAGTATTGATTAAGACAAGAATAAGAGAGATTGTGTCTTCCTCTCGTACATCATGTCCTTTATAATAGAATACAACTTGAATCTTACTAATAAACTTTCTCAAAGTCATTAGTTACACCCAAGAATATTTGACTAATTCTAATCACAATAAGTTGTAATAAGGAAACTAAAATTAAGAGAATGAGAGGAAATCTTCATATGTTATTCCAGCTTTTTTCTTTGAGCTTGCTTCTCTTGTGAGACTTGTCATGCATGAGATTCGCCTTAGACTCCATGAAGCTTGTGAGATATGCTTTTCATGAGACTCATCTTAGACTCCTTGATATGGCTTCTTCAACAACATGTTACGTCCTCCCAACTTGAGTGAGAAAGATAGAAAGGACATGAGTTTTGGATTATGCTAATAGACAAAGAGATAAGCACATGTTTGGGGTTTTCTAAGTTCCCTTTACACCTCCAATTCATTCTATTTTATAGAGATTACAGCCCTTAAAATCCTACTCAATTAAGGAATATCATCTCTAGCATCCTACTCAAATAAGCAACTTACCCTACTTCTAATCCAGTGCCAATTCTACCATAACCTTGCACTTATTCTCTCTTGAACTAAACTACCTTTGAACTTACTCTTTAACATTCCTTTACCCATTTACACCCGAATTACCCGTTCTACCCGAATATATTCATTACTAAATTACCCTTGGGTATGGCTACTAACACAATGACAATAAAAATGGAGTATTTGCAGGAGAATGTTCTTCAATTTATTTATCTCCAAAAGCACCGAGGACGAGTAGCCAAGGTTGCCAAAGAATTTTACCCAATTCATGTAGTGGCTAAGATATACATTGCTCAAGTAAATCTTTGTGGCTTGCTACGAGGCATAAAAGAACATCAAGTCTACTGAAATAAGATCCCCAAACCTAAAAAAGAGAAAGGGCAATGAAAGAAGCGGAGGTAAACTGGTGATCAACTGTCCCACGTTCATCTCCAAAAAGCTTGCATAGACAATTATTAATCCAAAACCATGCCTCTTGAGCTGGTCAATTGTAAGAACTTTTGCTTCGGAGACATACCAATTGAAGATAATAACTTTAGGGGGAGCTTAAAACGTGTGAAGAGGCTAAGAAGCCAACTCAAGCATCATTAGAAAAGATGAGGCCACCAAAAATTAACCATGAGGATCCCACAACTAGATGAGCTTGTCCTCATTCCTATTCTTAATATAAATATAACCAGAAGCAAATAAGAGAAATCTCCCTTCTAATGTTTAAGTTTCAGCTAATTTTATCAGAAGTAAAACTTCTGGGAACTAATTCAATGCATATGTTGGGATCCCTCACCACTCAAAAAAGATCGAGTAAAGAGAGGGGCACAGGAGAGCTTCTGACCCAGCAACCCTTGCAAGATCTCATATTGGATCCCTTCCAACACAAAATTGAGTGCCAGTAAAAAATTTAACCTTTAAGAGAGCAAACTATTTTCCAAAGAGAAGAAATTTCACAAGAATATAAGTCAGGAGGCCAGTGCATCATGGTTAACACTTAACAAGAAAGACAATGATGGTAATGAATAGAAAACAGTAGCAATGTGCTTAGAGAATCTTTTATTTTTGTTCAAAATGTGAAATTCCAGAATTTCCAATGCAGTTTCCATGTAGGCAAACAAATACAATAAGAATTCCATTTGTTTCTCCACAACTTGAAGTAGCATGAAGAAAAGAAGGGCTCATGTAACAAGCATATAAATTAACAGAGGATATTAAGATTGTGAAGCCTGAAGAACACCTAGGAGCCAGCCTAACCAATCAAAACATCCGAAACTGATGGGTATCTTGATATAGAGATAGGAAGAGAAACCCATTAAACATACAAACTGTTTCCCTGGCTAAAAATTCAGGATCCTCAAGGCCTTTTGGCTGCCTGTATAATTTGAGATCACAACACCCAATCAGGACAGTAAACAGATGCTTGAATCCCTCGAGGCACTGCAACATTATATTTGTCTTGTGTCAAAATAATCCATACCTGCAATCAAAGTGGCAACACAACATAGACCAATTTTTAGAAGAGATACATGTACATACATTAATGTATAAATGACAGAAACCACATTTGGCTATTCAATGCTTCTGGTGACCAAAGCCCAGATGCAAGGGGTTGTCCAAAACGAGCTTAGTAGATTATCCATGTTGACATTAAAGGAGATGTCTCATTACAACTGAGGTTACAAACTGACAAGAAAAACCCAGTCATTGTTCAAGAATTTCAAAACTCCAGGGAAAAGTAAGCAAACCAATTTTTATGTAGCAAAGAGAGTTTCTTGAGAAGCTCCACAGAAGAACAATATACATGAAGTGCAAGAGACAAAAATCTCCACTCAGGTGTGGCTTTGAAACAAATATGAATGTCTGTAAGTTATACAATGTTTTAGGTACTCCATCTAAACTTGTCACCACATCAAACACCTCGAGAACACAAATGCATAAAATCTGGAAGCATTAGAAATGGCCATACTATTTTATTCCAGTCCTGTCCATTCAGTATCCTAGTTCCATAGTTTCTTCAGAAATTGCTCCAAGGATATTATGAACTTCTGTTTTTGCATGTGTGTGTGTATGTGTATGTGTCTGAACCCCATACACCATGGTTAGACTTGGAACCTAAGACCTCATATTAGAAAATTGGATATGGCGCTCAACCAGAGGCCCAATCCTCAAGGAGATTATAATGAATATCCCACCAATCTAACAGCCAAAGAAGCCCTTCCAGAAAATGAATGGTGTGCCTGATGTCCACAGAAACAGTTCAAAATCAGCAGTACAAGGTAATAAGGAGGAAGATGATTAGATTTCCCAACATTACCGAATCCCTTTAGACTACCCAAAAGTATTGTCTCTCCAGTTAATTGGAGAGGCCTACCACCCAGGTTCAGCTACTTCCTTAAACCTCTCAAAGCCTTAGCCAAACGTATCAATTTTTTCAAAGTTTTCTTTTTTCTTTTCTCTTTTTTCAGGGATGAACAGACTACTTTGTTCACGAACGACCACAGAAATCCTCCAGAAAGTTTTTCTTCATAAAATATACAATTACAGTCGCTCTCCCAATGAATCCCAGTTCCAGTCTGTTCACTACACAATTCTTCCTTTCCGCGTCTATTAAGGTTACCAAAAACAATAATGCAAAAGAAAAATTACCTTTGATCTATTATAATCTGAAACCTACCGTCCACAGCATCATCATCCTAATTGAATAGATTACCCTGTAGTGGTCTACATTATTTTTTAACTATGTCATCAGGTTCAGTGATAAGCTTTCAAATGTAATTAGATAAAAGAAATCGAAAAGAAAAAGGAGATTATACATATACTAGATACGAAAGTATATCCTAGCAGAAAATTAAGAAAATGAAGCATGACCATCCCCCATCAAAACGATTCCAAGCCCGCTATTAAAACATTAATTTTGGGGTAAGGAGTTGACCGAACAGCGCACCTCATAATCGCATAGATCTCTTCTCTTCTAAGTTGAACTGATCAGTACCAATCTCCATTGTCAGTCCCGGTCCAAGACATGGACAATTTCTGAATCAAATTATCTACGAAAGTGAAAAACTCGACCTCAGCAAGAATGCTCCTAAAACCTGCTTCTCCACCTTTCGCAGTGGAACCTCAAACACTTCGTTTGGACAGAGGAGAAAGCACTACTGCTTCCAAAAGGATAAAAACTACTTCCAGGGATCGAGAACGCTAGGGTGTTTTTTAAATATCCAAAACACCATCCTCAATAAAACTGTTACATCAAACAGTCCATCGACTAATTTTAGATCAATAAACCTCACCACATAATTAAAAAATTATTTTATTATATAATTAATCTTGTAAATGTTAACTCTGTGATATAATTAATATAAAAATTTCCCCTCTCTCAAATTCTCTATGCATACTAGAAAATCAAGCACCAGATACTCAACTCTAGTGCATCAAAGGCCGTAGACTTGGAAATCTCAAGGAGAATGTTGTCTCTCCAAATTTCAAGGGTGTAAATTTTTCTTTTATTTATGTATTTTTATTATTTATTTTCAAGGCTAATCTAAAGCCAAAAAATCTAGACGGGGAAGCTTGTTAGAGCTAGAATTTAATTGTGTAAGCTCAAAAAGAGATTTTTAATCATATATTTGAGCATATACGTGGTTTAACATAGAGCCAAAATATCTTTTATATATAATTTAAGCTAATAGAGCAATTAGCAAATTCTATGCAGCACCACTCCCGGAACCCCGGACTCGACTCGTCTCTCGTCCCCATCTTTGCTCTCTATCGCCAATGAGGACTCTGCGTCCTTCTATGACTTTTTCTCCCTCTCCGACTCCATCTCCGGTCGTAGATTTCCACCCCGACGATCTATCTCCCGGTCAACTAATCCCCTCACTTGGCTCTGCTGCTATGATTTGTCTGCCACTGTCAGCATTGCATCAATCCAGTACTACTAGCGTCTCTCAGTCCATTTAATGTCGTCAGGGAACACCTGGCTGTGCATTTCAAGCATCCCTCTGACACATTATGGCGCTGTTAATGCCCATAAAAAAGCTTGGTCCCTACCTCGAGTAACCATCGGCGTCCCTGTCGTTTCTTCGAATTCCACCATTTTAATTGGATTCGTCTTCAGTCATGGAGTTCTCTAACTTCCAACTGTTCTTCTGTGTCTGTCTGGCCATGTTCTTCTTCTTCTTCACTTGATCAAAAGATATAGTTCTATAAGTTACCTTGGAGATTGTGACCGTCCAACGCAATAATTAATCACCAATAGTGACAATCAACTCGAAAAACTAAGTAATGATTATAACAACATCGCCAGGAGTTCTCTAAAGAGAAATTGCACTCAAAATACCCAACAATAGGAGATGCAGAGCACGATCAGAGCGTTCCAATCACTCAAACTAGCTTCATCCATTAAGCCTCCCCTTTTATGTCAGATGAGGTGTAATGTTTGCCAGGTGTTCTATTCAACCGTAAGAGCATCCGGACATCAATTTGATTCCAATCCTCTCCAACAATCTCTAGGCGGATACCCTTTTTCCAAATTCCAGGTTCATGATCTCATTATAGAAGTGATGAGAGAATAAGAAAATAATTTTACAAAAAGCAAAAAGCACCCTAATGGGACGAAGTTTATAATTCTTATTTGACTTTAATTGGATACTCAGTACAATTTGAGATTATCCTTTATCTCTAACATGCCCCTACAAGATGGAACTTTGAAAGGAGAGTCCAATCTTGGTTTTCAAAAAGAGGAAGCGTGTTTACTTAAGCAGTTTGGTGAGAGCATTAGCTAACTGATCAACAAAGGAGATATGAGTAACCCGAAGAACGCCACTTTGAATTTGTTCACGGATGAAGTGGTGATCCAAAACAACATGTTTTATGCGAGAGTGAAATATTGGATTGGAGAACAAATTTATAGCACCGACATTGTTACAATAAAATACCGATTGTTATGAAAGAAAAACACTAAGTTCAGTAAGAAGAGAGTAGATCCAATGGATCTCAACTGCACTGGTTGCAACAGAGCAATATTCCGCCTCAGTGGATGAGTGAGTCACATTGTGTTGCTTCTTAAAACTCCAAGAGATAAGATTGCGACCTAGGTAAACAAGATAGGTACTTGCGGAAATGAAATCATCCAATCAACATCAAAGAACGCAAGGGGAGACAAAGAAGATTACCAATGTAGGACAATACCATGATCCACAGTCCCACAAAGATAGCGCAACAATCACTTGACAACATCCTAGTGGTCAGTAGTATGGCAATGCATAAACTAAGACAACTTATTTACCGCATAAGCAATGTCAAGTCGTGTAAGAGACAAGTATTGGAGACTACCAAAAACAGTTCAATATTCAGATAGATGAGAGAGTGTCATGCCAAAATGAATTGTGAGTGTAGATGTCGTGGCAAGAGACGTAGTTACAGGTTTTTGCATTTATCATGTGTGTGCGAGCAAGTAGATCGGAAATATACCCGCATTGAGATATAAGTAATATTTGAGAATGAGGAACAACTTCAATTTTGAGAAAGTCAAGGAGTCAAGTTCCTTGAGTAAAAATCGTTGAGCAAGAAGGTGGATAAACGTTGTCATCGATTATCAATGTCTCATGTAATAATAATGTCTTCCACATAGACTATAATATACAACACACCAATACCTTTGTGAGAGATAAATAGAGAGGAGTTTGCATAAGAGTTGGTGACGCCAAAGGTGATAAGAAATTGGCGCAACTCATGATATCAAGCACGTAGAGCTTGCTTGAGACCGTAAATAGCCTTGCGAATTTTGCAGACATGGTGGGATGATCACGATCAACGAAGCCCAATTGTTGTGCCATAAAAATATCCTCAGACATGGTACCTTAGAGAAATACATTATTTACATTAAGTTTCCGAAGTGAGTAGCCACGACTTACGACAAGGCTAAGAACAATGCGAATAGTAGTAGGTTTGACAACGGGACTAAATGTGTCATGATAATCAATCCAAGACCGTTGATGAAATCCCTTGGCAACTAAGTGAGCCTTGTACCTGTCAATAGATCCATCAGATAGAGATTTAGTACGAAAAATCCATTTGTAACCAACCAGATTCTATGAGGGATCCAAGGAAACGAGTTCACATATCCCATTCTGAACAAGAACATCATACTCATCAGACATAGTTTGACGATACTTGGGATTAGTGAGGGCTTGAGTCATGGTTGTTGGTTCACGGTCAACAAATGGAGAGAGCCGAGCTATGAGGTTTAATTTGTTGATGGGTTTGTAAATATTGTTTGTGGATCTTGTTACAATAACACGGGGAGAGGAAGGAGAGGAGTAGAAAGCAAATGGGGAAGGTAGGTGTGGGTCAGTCGATGAGGAAGGTGTTGGAGGGGGGTGAGGTAGCGGAGTGGGATTAGGTGTGAGGTCTTGAACGGATCTTGTAGAGGGCACAGAGGTCGAAGTTGTGGTTGATGTGTCAATAACAAGAAGAACACAAAGGAACACCATTGAGAGAGTGTGTCAGATAAAAAGGGTCAAGGTGAGACTGAAGTGTAGTGGAGGGGAAGATAGATTCAACAAATTTAACATGACATAACGTATAAAGACGAGAGGTGGTGAGTTCAAGACATAGATAGGCACTTTGAGTGGTAGAATGCCCAAGAAAGACACAAGGGAATGAATGATGAGTGAGTTTGTGGGAGGAGTATGGCTTGAGCCATAGATAACAAAGATAACCAAAACTTCAAAGTTTAGAGTAGTTAAGAAGAGTGCCAAAAACTTTAACAAATGGAGAAATAAGATTAAACAAAGGAGTGGGTATATGATTGATGAGATAGACAGTAGTGGAGACTACATATGACTAGTAAGATAGAGGTATTGATGCATAAGAAAGAAGAGACGGACCTGTTTTGACAATATGATGATGTCATCGTTCGAACCATTGTGTTCAAAGGTATGTGGAGGGGACTTGAGATGAGAAATGCCATTGGTAGCCAGAAAGGAGAACATTGTTTTATATTCCCCCTATTATTAGAATAGAGTGTTTTTACCCATTTACCAAAGAAGTTTTCAACAAGAGATCTAATCTAGACAAAAATATCAAACACGTGAGATTTTCTTTTGAGAGGGTAAAAACAAATATTTTTTTAAAGTGATCAACAAAACTAACATAATATTTAAAATCATTAATATAAGAAATAAGAGAGGTCCATATATTCGAGAAAATAATATCAAGGAGAAGCAGAGACAAGAGAGAAATGGGAGAATGGTAATTTGTCTCTTATTGCATTGACAAAAATTGTAATCAAAACTAAAATTCAGAGGATGTGAGATATCTAATTGAAAAGTAGAAATAATGTATCATAGAATTGGAGACGACGAATGACCTAAGTGATGATGCCACGAAGATGAAGTGGTCTGACACTAGAAAAGGCTACTAGCGATGAAGACAAAACTGAGGATGATGACCACTCATAAATACCATTCTTAGTTTGATCCTACAAAAGTGTTGCATTGTGTGAAGATCCCTCACAAGAAAAGAAGTAGGTAAAAATTCAATGAAAGTATAATTAAATTAATAGAACTGGTATATAAAATAAGAATCTTTTGTATTCTAGGAACACAAAGAATATTATTTAAGGAAAATGTGCGGAGGGTGTAGAGAGAGATTTGCAACCGGTATGAGTAATAGGGAGACTTGTGTCATCACCAATCACAATGTCGTCATAAGGATTGTGAATTGAGAGATTACTCAAGTCGATGGTAACATGGTGCGATGCCCCACTATCTAGAAGCCAAGGAGAATCAGTAGAATAGTTAGCGATTGCAAGATGTGCTCGTGGTTGCCATGGTGCTAAAGGGTGAAGCTGCCGGTGAGGAGGTTGGCGAGGAGCCTGGGGTGTAGGCAAAAGTTGTTGCATCTAACGAAAGGTATGACATTATAGAACGATGTGTCCTTTTTCACGACAGCAATAGCAATGACCGAGGTAGGGTCTAGGTTAAGATCAACCATCCGGAGTGACGATGTTGGTGAGACTTGAAGCAGTAGTTGTCGGTGGGAGGTAGGAGGATGCCCCAGGTTTTCGTTGATTACGATTACCTGACTAACCAGAATTGGAACAATAATTGGCAAGAGTTGCAGAAGTTGAAAGTGGAGAGGAGTGAGCTCAATGGATAGTAACAAGAGTTCTTTGTAGATGAGTTTTTGATGCATTTTATCAAAAGAAATTGGTGTGTCACGATCATGGATAATATCAACAAGTGGTTTGTAATCATCATCGAGTCCATCTAAAATTTTCTCAGTGAGATCCTCTTTATCTATAGTTTTTTAGGGCCACAAGTTCATCATTACGTGTTTTAATAAATTGCATATACTCGGAAATTGTTTGAGATCCCTTAGTGGCATACTTGAGTTATTCCTTGATTTACTTAATGTGACCGTGTCAAGACCGAGCATAAGTACGAGCCAGAGTATTCTAGGCTTCATGAGAAGTCTTTTATTGAGTAATAAGAGGAATGAGAGACGTCATGAGAGAGCTGACAAGAGATGAAGGAGCGGCATTGCGGCAACAGGTAGGAGGTAGCTATAGATCTGGGTCTTTAATGACGATAAAAAAATTGCTCAGAGGGATCGATTAGAGGGAGAAGACGATGATGTCTCGTGCCCTCTGTGATACCATATAGAAGTTTAGAGAGAAGAAAATAATTTTCACTTTTCACATTGATAAAGTATGAAAAAATTTATAATTTTATAGAAAGCATTATAGCATGGCCAAATGAAGTTTACAATTCCCATTTGACTTGAGTTACGTGCTGTAGCTACAAATTTGATCTCTTCAACCCTTTATCTCTATCATCCTTTATCTCTATCACTTATAACTCTTCCCACAGCAGTCCATGGTGGGGCTCTATCCTGCCCATGTTCGTAGCCATAATCCGAGAGCAGGCAGGCTGAGTGGAAAGGTGATGCTTTACACCACTGCCCGACTAACTTTAAACCAAATACATTTAACATACCAAATTTGCCAGGGACCCACTACCCGTCAGACTCTGCATTCTTTAAGTTTGGAATAAGCAGCCTTTATTTCAGTGGTGCGCTGACAAATGTTTTACTGATCTCAGGAGCATGTGGCCCCTCTCACGGGATCGAAAAAGACAACAGGGTCGCCGAGCTGGAAACCGGCCAAGGGCATTGCTCCGTCCGCCGAAAGACAGACTCAGCTACGCAAATTAGCAAACACTAAAGCTGCAACTCCCCCTTTTCATCTTCCTCTTTTCTCCGGTCGACGCTCTTGAAATTCGCAAGAGTAGCTGGACAAAGACGACAGTGAATAGGAACCTACTCTCTAAATCCATCGCAGTTTTTGGCAGACAAATCTTTTTTGTCCAGTATTGGGACCAAGCCGTAGCAGGACTGGAGCTGGGAAAACTCCACGAAAGTGATAACGTAAAATAAGAAGGGGGGACCTAGAAAAAAGCACAAGAGGTCATTCTGCAGATGACGAAGAGGAGAGAATCGTTACTTTTGTATTTGCGTTCAATACTTCAGATGACGAAGGCGTTCTAAGAAGGAGAGGGGAACACGAAGGCCTCCCCTTATCGTCCCGAGAAAAGGTGAAAAAGCTTTTACTTTACCAGCAAGTATACTCCCGGACGGAAGGAAAACTTTTGAAACAGTTAAAATAATCACTCCAACCGTGAAACAGATAATGGAAGTTACCAGTTAAGTTGTAGAAACATAAACCTCTAGTTTCTGTAAATTGGGTCGAATGCCTGTTAAACTTTCCATCGCAGTTTCTCTACGTGGTCATGGAGACGTAGTTGTTGCTGTCGCTTGGTCAAGTTTTTCAGCTGGGTCATCTCAAGCTGACGAACACTGATGTAAGAGTGGTTCAGAATGACACGGAACGTTTTATCGAAGATTATAAGAAAATATATTTTTGGCAGCCAAAAAATTTACTATGCTACTTGACATAATCGTTCGTAAATGAAAAGCATTTCATGCTTTAAAGTTTAATTGTTTAAAACGGAACAAACAATGAGCCGATTCGGGGTGGAAAGTTTAAAGCGGCGAGGGGGAGGCAAGAGGGAGCCAAAGCAGAGTGAAAGACGTCAATCTCTGGTTCGTCCAACCGAAGCGGCTTAGACGGACACGCGAGCTTGGCAAACCAAGCTGTCAGGGCATGCGTCGAGATCCTAGGCGTAAACCCCGCGACGGCCCTCACGCCGTTAACGAATTCCCACCTTCAAAGCTGTTGGTCGCTCAGTGGTGTGGCTCTAGTTAGTAGTTACTGGTTCCAACACTGGTTCGCTCTTCCTCCACCCGTCAATGGCGAGCTTCTCTTCACTGATTGTTCTTCTGCTTGTCTCGTGGGGTATTGCTTCGGTTTCGTACGCTTTTTGCTTTCTATTTGGGGATGTCTTTTGTTTTCCGTTGCTTGAACTGTTTTCTGGCGAATGTGTTTACAGGGTCTGTACTGCTAACGTTGGTTTCCGCAATCGGCATCAACTACGGCCAGGTAGCGAACAATCTGCCCTCGCCGGACAATGTAGTGCCGCTTCTCCAATCGATCGATGTGAAGAAGGTGAAGCTTTACGACTCCGATGCTCGCGTTCTTCGCGCATTCGCCAACACCGGCGTCGAATTCATCGTCGGCTTGGCAAATGAGTGCCTGGATAAGATGCAAGATCAGTCTAAAGCCGTTGCCTGGGTTAAAGAGAATGTGCAGACCTACCTTCCTGCCACGAAAATCACCACAATAATCGTCGGGAACGAGATCTTGACTGGGAATGATAAGGCCATGATGGAAAACCTCCTTCCGGCGATGCAGAACGTCCATGCCGCGCTGATTTCGCTGGGAATCGATAAACAGGTCAGCGTCACGACGACGCATTCGCTGGCGGTTCTTCAGACCTCGTATCCGCCCTCTGCCGGAGCTTTTCGCCCCGATCTGAGGGAGTACGTCTCCCCCATCTTGACCTTTCACTCCAAGACTGGTTCTCAGTTTCTCATCAATGCCTATCCATTTTTTGCATACAAGGCAAATCCGAAGCAAGTGTCCCTGGATTTCGTCCTCTTTCAACCAAACCAGGTGCGCTTATCTAACTCCTCCTCCAAAATGTCTGAGATTTTCGTCAAATAAATTAGTTCTTGATATCCCTTCCTCTGCTATCAAGCTTAAAGCTTCTTAAGATTGAACATTTCTTCTTCAGTCGATCCTGAAATGTCTATTGCAGAACATTAAAAAACTCTCCATTAATCAAAACGTTTTACTTTTTTTTTTTTTTTTTTCTCTTGGGTTGCTTTTCACTTCAGGGCATAGTGGACAGCGCCTCAAATCTCCATTACGACAACATGTTGCACGCACAAATCGACGCAGTCTACGCAGCGTTGGCCAGGTTGGGATACGGAAAGCTGCCGGTTCACATATCAGAGACGGGGTGGCCGTCCAAGGGCGACTCAGACGAGGTCGGCGCGACGCCGGACAACGCCCGGAAATACAATGGGAATCTGATGAAGCTCCTTTCCCAAAAGAAGGGGACGCCTATGAGACCCAACTTAGATTTAGATGTGTATGTGTTTGCTCTGTTCAACGAGAATTTGAAGCCCGGTCCAACTTCGGAGAGGAACTACGGACTGTTCAAGCCCGATGGAACGCCGGTGTACCAGCTGGCAGCGAGCAACGGCAATAGTAGCAGCGCGGCCGGAAGTGGAGACGGAATAGCCATTACACCTTCGCCGGGAGACAGTTCGACCTCCGGTTTCTTCGACATCTCCTCAGCCGAGGTAAATCTCTACATCTACTGGCTTTCTGCGTAATCACTCCATGTTGACCACGCAATGATTCTCAGTTCCTACCGATTCATTTTCATGGAAAATTTAATGTACAGTTAGGAATTGATTTATTGCAATAAAGTATGATCCGATGATTAGGTCTGTCCTTTTTTTGTTAAGAAATTGGGTCTGTGAGAGCACATAAAGATTCGTCGAAAGAGTCTCATACAGAAAACTCAATCATCTTTTTCATTTTCACTCAGAAGTCTGCTGATAAACATATTTACCTTGTTCGGTTTGCAGGGCTCTCTGCGGCGCGACATGGGGATTTTTCTCTTGGGCCTCCTATATGTATTTTTGAATTTATTCTCGCATTGATGCGATCCTTCCCGTGAGCATACTCTCCTGTCTCCATTTCATATTTTATTCATTTAGAGCTTGGAGCTTCGGATACCTGACACCCAGATCATTAACGAATTCTTTGAGCTACTTGGAGCAAGTCTGCTTTATTCTGGTTTTGTTTTCATTCTCCGGCCATCACATGCAAGTCCTTTGTTTTTATTCAGGTTAGGGATGACTCAATCATTAATTAATTGACACAGAGTGTGAAGCATTAACCAGATTAAATGGAAAGAAAAAGCACGGTTATTGATATGGTTTCATTACTATCAAATAAAAGAACAAATATTATCCATAAATGCATTGGGCCGAGCTCTTCCGTTACTGCACGATAAGCCTGAAGTTTCCTGTTGCAATGGAAATGGCAAAGTTGAAATGGAGAATTGGCCCCAAACGATCCGGTCTCTATGGAGAAAGGCTCATCATTTGATCATGTGATGCAGGAACAGAGTTCAACTAGAAAAACCTATCATGAGGTTAGGGTGGGTCAGGTTTTTTTGACCCATTGGTTTTACAAACATCTCGTATTCTATGTAATGACATGAATTTATATCAAAATTGTAAAGCAATAGAGGTAATAAAAAAGGTTTCTTCTAATAAAATAAAGTTATATTTTCTTTGATAAATTAGAATTATATATATATATAGATAGATAGATAGATAGATAGATAGATAGATAGATAGATAGATAGATAGATAGATAGATAGATATAGAGAGAGAGAGGTGTGATTGGGTACGAAACCTGGTTTCGTGTCGTCTGATCTTGATCATTGACGAAGGTGAAAGGTCACGCTCCCAGCTCGCTTTCCGTTCCTCATTCTTTCCCTCTCTTCTTATCTCGCCTAATCGCTCGCCCTGTTCCCATTCTCATGCTATTGTCGTCGTTGTCGCCATATCCATTGCCATCACCATCGCCATCTCCCCGCAACCTTGCCTCATCTTGACTCGTTCCCTTCCACCTAGCCTCGCCATCACCATCTTCATTGCCATCACCATCGCCATATCCCCGCAACCTCGCCCCATCTCGACTCATTCCCTTCCACCTAGCCTCGCCATCATCTTCTTCCTCTTCCACACTGCCACCACTCATTCCTAGTGCCTAATCCTTTCTTCCATCTTTCATTCTGATTTTGCTCTTCCACCAAAGCTTCTCCCAAAATCTCCATCACCATCTCTGATGACGCCGTCACCATCTAGTTGCCATTCCATCGCAAAGTATGAACGAGGTTTAATCAAACTTGCACTTTTTTTTTTGCGAAGCTCTGTTAGAGAACAAGAAGATGATTTGACTAGCTTAAATTTAGATTTTGCTTTATCTACTTATTCAACTTTTTTTTTTTTTTTTGCTTTGTTTTCTTAGAATAATTGTTGCTTGAGGGGGGTAGGAGGGGGGTTAGTCCACAATGAACTTGAAATGAAGTTTAAGATTTCAATTCATCTTAAATGAATTGATTCGACTTCAACTCATCCTTCGGTGTTAGTGTATACGAGTTTAAGTGCACTGAAAAACAGATTCCAGTGTTAGTGCCCCAAAATAAAAAATATAATATAAACAAGAGAATGAGTAACTTTTTATAATATACTTAAATAGAATATATACCTAAACAAATAATTACACAAAATAAACATTGTTACTACACTTATAAGTGATTTAATGTGTAGTATTAAAATATATTAATAAACTAATTAATGAAAGACTATATTATATTAATTAATGATTATAGTTTATTATAAATTAATATAATAATTACGTGTGACTAGAATAAATTATATAAAAAAGTAAAAAATAACGGAAGCTAATATAATAAATAAATAAATGTGGATGATTTGCAAAATAGGTATGAAACATGATTCTCCCATTTTGCTTGAGAACATTACCTGATGTGATTCAAATGCAACAGTAACGACCTAATTGAATGAATGGAGTAATGCGGGAGTAATTCATGTCTGATTCATCTTTGACTAACAGCCCCCCCGCCCAGGGTTCTCCGTTACATAACACGAAGATTCCAAAATAAGCATGAGCATTGAAAAATACAAAGTAATGGGTATCCATGGCCAACTATATTTACAAAGCCTCAAAATAGGCTTTTATGCTAGTGCCCTCATGTGTCTTGTAGTTGTGAAACTGGGGACAATTCTATTGAGACACCATAGGTTGGATTAGAGCAGTTGGTGAGATCTTCTCTATTTTTCAATGTTCAGTGCCAATTATTATGTATTTTTTATTTATGCATTGTAAATTTTTATTAGTTGATACCTTTTAATTAAGAGTAAAAGTTACTTTTGATAGAGTTGGTTTATTTCTATTGACAAGTGAGTTAAATGACTAACAAAAACATGACTTTATCAGAATAATATTGCTATTTTCCAAATTGCTAATTCTAAGCAACATAGCAATAGCTTCTTTGTTTTGAAAGCTTTTTTAAACTCATTTTTTAAATTTTAGTTTATCTAGGATTTTATATCGAGATTGAGTCTGAAATCTTTCTTTGCACTTGACTTCAGGGCATAGGACTACCGTAACGCAGTGTAAATAATTAATGACAATTATTGAGATTTCCTTTCCTAATAGTCTATTTTTCTTCCTCTCCCTCTCTCTCTCTCTCTCTCTCTCTCTCTCTTTATGTAGTGCCTTTCATTTAGTAGAATTCAATTTTCTGTGCAGGTTAGAAGCCAATGAGAGTCCCTGAGATATGAGAGCGTATTACATAAGCTTAAGAAAGCAAGTTTTTTCGTCATATATTTCCCTGGTTCAAGCACTTCAAGAACTAATAATCAAGTGTCCACTTATTGTGGAGGTATAAATCGTTTGGTTGGCTTATGTTGGAAACTCCATGGCAAACTGGATTGTGTAATGGCTAATCAAGCCTCAACCGATAATGGTGATAAAAGTGAAGAGAAGACCGAATCACAAAAAGGAAGAAAACCGTATCTAATGATGACTTTGAGTTGCTTCAAAGGCTAAATACTTTGATGGTATCCACACCCAAGGCTTCCTCCACTACTATTGTTGCAATTACAGTCTCAGATATGGTTGTTAAAAGACACTCACGTGTGTAGGGGTGACATGACTAGTATGTAAAAAAAACTTCTATAGAAATGACATATAATTGTAATTATACAAGCTGGTGTATTCCTCTTATGTCATGTTCTTTTGAATCATGTTGCCCTAAGGGTATTGTAGTAATTGTAAACACCTTTACACAACTATAATACAACCTCAAGGCATAGGGTAGAGCATTCAAGCCTCTTCTTCTTGGTTCAAATTCGTCCATACACCTCTCTTTCTTTTCCTCTTCCTTCTCTCCCTTACTTTCTTTTCTCCTGTCTCCTAAGTGTTAGAGTTCTTCTCTTCTCTCTTTCCCTTGAGATCTTCTGTGTTTATGTGTTGTCCCTGGAAATAGAGATGATATCAAAGCGGGCAAAGATTTGAGATGGAAAAGGAGAAGAATATGGAGAAGAAAGGAAGGAAGATGAAGAATAAGAAAAAGAAAAAGAAAAAAGATAGTTTTTCACTTTTCCTTTAGTCTTATTTCCCAATCCCTATTTTTTTTATTGGATTTTTAACTCTCTTACAGTATGTTTCATATAGCAAATTATATACCTTTGGAAATATCTTTGAGTGTAGTTTCCAACTCAAAAAGAATCGTTGCAATCAGATTTTTCTAGAGAGAAAAATTGACATCTTAAGCAAAGAAGGTCAAGTAGTAGAAAAGGGTCAAAAGCAAAAGAAAACCTCAAATTTTTGAATGGTGGCTCGAGTAGCAGTAGAAAACCTCAAAATTATGAATGGTTTGTACCAAGATGACTGAGAATTTATATTGAGAATTATATCTCAACATAAAGCTATGTAAGTTTACTTTCTATCCCAATAAACTGTTTATTAATCTTATCTTTCTAGAGAAAGATACCATATTGGAAGAATCAAAGGTCATACTGGTATTCTATTGGATGTGAAAATCTAAATTTAAGCATAATTTTTTGCTTCACTTTTTGAGTTGCTAATGTTGGTTAAGTTTCCTACTTGTTTACAAATTCTAGTCCAAATTTGATCAACTTGAGTATTTTTCCTTCATAAAAAGTTTTTTTTTTCTTTGATCTCACATCACATTAATTTCCTTAAGAGAAGTATTTCCCCATATGAGTTTAATTTTCTTTTTTTGACAAAGTTAGAAAATTTTGAATTGGAAAGTCTTGGTTGCTCATTCTAAATTTTAAATATTTTAGTGTTCTAAATCTCCCTTATTCATCTCTTGAATATTTCTTTCCAAATTTGTCATTGTGTGTTAAAAGATAATTACCTTATATGAGAAGTCTTACTTTTAGAAAGTTTTCATTATTATGTTCCATCTCAAAACTTTCTTATTGTAGTTTTTTTTAAGTTTACTTAATCATCATGTTTATAGAGGATTTTTTTTAATCTCATTCTTGAGTCTAATTTGGTAACTTTTCATCCATCTATTGGTTTAAAAGCGCCTCCTGCTTACTTGAAAGTATGAAGTGTTGCATTGTGTGCCTCCTTCCTTTTGAAGTATGAGAGTTGCTATCTTTTAATTCACTCTTAATTCCTCAAAGTACTTTCTTCAATTTGTTTTTGTTAAAATTACTTCAAAACAATGCCTAAAGACCCAATACCTAAGAAGTATAGGAGTGTGCCTAACATCTTGCTTGAGTCAGGTCTTTTTATTCTTCACCCAAAAGGTGTTTATTTGTTTGAGCTACCCTTAAAAAAGTGAATAGTCACTTTATTGTGCCCTAAAGTTGGGCTATTTTTTCACCTTTAAAATATGAGCAGAGTGTGTTTCAGACTATGACTGTTTTGACTGGTGTATGGAGCTTTGTCGTACGACTTGGAGTGATTTTTCTTCTTTCACCATTATGTTGTGTAAGTTGGGTCTCTTGGTAAAGAACAAAGAGATCCCTAACTTGAGGGGGAGAAGTACAAGAAAAAGGTAACCAACAATAAAGAATTCCATTTGTTCTGGTAATCAAGTTTTATCTGGTTAGAATATCCATGTAAGGGGGAGACAAGATGAGAACAAGATGAAGACTATAAACAAGATGTGGGACAAGAAGAAGATGAATCAAATCAAGGCAATCAAAATTTCTCTTTCAAGCACACAAGTTTCTTAACCAAAATTATTTACAAGGTGAAGTTACAAACACCAGCTTGAGGGGGAGTGTTAAAAGACAATCACGTGTGTAGGGGTGGTATGGCTAGTAAATAAAGAGAACTTCTATAGAGATGGCATAGAATTTTAATTATACAAGCTAGTGTACGTCCTTTTATGTCCTTTTCTTTTGAAGCATGTAGCCCTAGTGCATTGTAGTCATTATAAACACTTTCACACAATAATAAATACAACCTCAAAGCATGTGAGAGAACATTCAAGCCTCTTCCTCATGGCTCTAATTCGTCCATAAACCTCTTTTTCTTTTGCTCTTTTGTCTCTCCTCTCTCCCAAGAGCTAGAGTTCCTCTCTTCTCTCTTTCCCTTGAGATCTTCTGTGTTTATATGTTGTCCCTAGAAATCAACATGTTTCATCTCTTACAATACTTACAAACTCACTACCTACAAAGAACAAGAGTGTGAGCAACATCCAACGTGAATCAAGTCTTTTTATTCACCCAAGTGGTGATTTTTTCTGAGGTATCCTTAAATTTTATGTAGTCTTTTTTTGGGAACTTTGAAGCTTGGACCTTTTTTCAGCCTTTGAAATTGATAATATTTTTTTCAAAATTTGATCCCTTTTTTTTACTTGTGTATGGAGTTTTATCATTCAGCTAGGGGTATTTTTTCTTCTCTCATATTTGTTTTGTCCCAACTAAGTCTATTTTCTTTTTATCCCCAACTCGAGGGGGGAAAGTACAAGAAAAAAGGTCTTTTATTCCACATATTTTGGTAGTTTATCTAACAAGATGAAGAATTTTTTAGTTAAAGAAGTTTGAAGACCAAGATTAATTTTCTTTGCAAGTTGAAGCTACAAATTCCAGTTTGTGGTTGAAAACAAATATGGAAGAGTCTTACATGACTCTCAGTTTAATCAAGGAAGAATTTTAATATTATTAGACCTACTTTAATCGAGTTGTTTAATTATTGTAGGATTTACCATTTAAGAGTTATAATTTGGATATAATTTGGGATATGGATAGTTAAATTTAACTCAGATTCTATGTATTTTCTCTATTATAAATAGAGACCCAGTGTAGGTAATTTAAAATAGTCAATGAATTATTTTATTCTCCAAAAATTTCAACAAGAAACAAGACTTTTGAGTTGTAATATAGAACGTTTCCTCCTTATAATAAGGAATTCATGAGAACTAGAATTTAAACCAGGAGAGTTTCCAAACCATTTGGAAACTTCTAAATTAAGTTGGAACCAAGAAACAACATGATAAGGAGTGCTATAGATTGAAAACCAACACATAACAGTAAGATCTCCTCCAATTAGGATAGACATGAAGAGACAAACACTGGGCTAATTAAAGAAACACTTTGAGATGTCCAACAACAAAGAAACCAACAAACTTAGGACTTCTTACAGTAACAAAAATGCAACAACAACAAACAATAACTCTCAAAGTTAAACCAAAATTCAAAGGGAAGAAGGATTCTAGCAGATCATGACTTCCATCAAAAGAATGTGCAGCATTGCAGAGAAACCACTTCCAAATGGAGCAAACTAATGGAAACTGAAGGATGATAGATGGTTCCTATCAACACTCCATTCCTACTACATAGAACTTAACAAACAATGCTATGCAAAAGAAATGACAATACCAAATATGGGAATCTAAGAATGGACAACAACAACAAGCAAGAAAATTAAAAAGAATACCATCACAAACAATAGCAAGCAAAAAGAGATCGAACAAACTTGCATGAAAGTAGTAACATGCATGGAAGGTAATGAGGAAACTTTCGTGATATGTTTTGAGAGCTATGAACCTTATAAATTTTGGATATTATTGAAGAAAAAGTATAGAAGAGTCTTATATGACTCTCACAGGAAGAAGTCTCGTAGAGCCATAATTAATAGGATAGAGTCTTACAAGAGTCTCACAGAAGGAAGTCACGAAAAAATCTCAGTTAAAAGGTGTTTTTGTTATGTTAGTGTCTTATTTATGTTCAGTTGTTTAATTGTACAAGAACTAGTCTTTAAGAGTTAGACTTTGGCTGTAACAGGGACATGGGTAGTTTGATTCTAATATGATTCTACTTGTTTCCTCTATTATAAATATATGCTCATGGTACTCAGTTAATAATGAAGTCAATGAATTATTTATTTTTTTAAAAAATTTAACATGGTATCTATGCAAGGTCTATAAATTGACTCGATCAACTCACTGAGACAATAAAGTTATTCTTCTTCGATTGATTATTAGTTCTTAGAATTTTTTTCCTAATAACGGTTTTTTGTGTGACTCCCTATTTTTTTTTCAACATTGAATTCCCTCTCCTATAAGATTGCCTTCTTTATCACATGTTCTTCTCTTACTAAGTAAATGGGTTATTTTATATGCTATCAGCTTGCAACACTACATGTTGTTGTTGTAATCGATTCATGTTGCATGCAATACTTTTGCTATTAGACGAGGCTCTTCTAAGCTCATTATTCTAAAATTTGCATTCTTAACCATTCACTATCTTCCTCACATCTTATGACGTTAGAATGTCTTGAGAAACTTGTCATTTTGCTAATATAATGAGATCTTCTCCTAAAATATTCAGTTCATTCATAATATGAGTGAACCTAAAATTCATTTCAGCAATTGATTCACCTATTTTCATGTTAAATTCATCATACGGGATATCAACGAACCGATTCTAGAGTCCTTGACTCTAGTTGTCCCTTCATGGGTTACTTCAAACTTGTCCCAAATTTTTTTGGTTATTTTGTGTGTTGTGACTCAATTGAACTTATTTGGACCTAAGGCACATAACAATAGGTTAATTGCCTTAGAGTTTGCTTTGAGTTGTTGTTGATCTTCCCAAGTTGGTTCATTAAATTCTTTTGTGACAAGATAACCATCTTCTAGTTTTTGTGGCTCAAATGAGTTAGTCTTGGTCACATGCAAAATATCCCAATTCATGGATTGGACAAAAAACTCCATTCTTACCTTCCAATATTCTTAATTTACTTCATTGAACAATGGGGGATAGTTGGCCGATTATCCTTCAAGAAAGAGTAATTTGACTTGAGATGTCATGAAATCAAAAATTTAGAAATGAAGTTAGATGTTGATTTCAAACATGCAAATGCCTACTCTAAGGCCAATTGTTGGCTCAGGTGGCTTCTCAAGAGGAGTGAATTGATTTTTTATAATTTTAAATCTAGTGTGCTAATTTGAAATTTAAAGCAATTGTAAAATAAAATATGCACACAAAACTTTCTTCTAATTAGCTCTATTAGTTGAAATTTACACTAAAGATATTTGGACTCTCTTTTAAGCCACATGTATGCTCAAATACACGATTACAATAATTTTTCATGAGATTTAGCTAGATTTGATCTCTATTAAGCTCTTCTACCTAGAATTAAGGTCCTAGATCAACCTATGAATATAAATATAAAAATTACAAAAGAAGAGAAACTTAAACCCATTATATTCGATGGAAAGATTGTCTTCCCCTTTGGGATCTCCAAATCTCTAACTTTTAAAGCATGAATAGAAATGAATTTGGAGCTAGATTGAATGAATTGCAAGGAGAAATTTGAGAGATAGGAATTTTACAAAGTAGTTGCCTTTTTTTCCTCTCAAAATGGACTTTGAAATGAAATTCAAGTGTTGAATGCTTTGAATAAGGTAGGTTTGTAAATAAATACTCTGGGGTATTCATAGCTAGCCGAGGCTTAACTAGCTATTATTTTGACATTTTTTTAAAAAAACTGACAAAATGATCAATCAATGAAAAATAATGATCGATCAATCGTGAACAACAACTATATTTTTGTTAGACTTTAAGTCGATTAATCAATCCAATGACCGATCAATGCCTATCTAGTAGATTAAACATTTTAAGTTGATCGATTAGTCTACCTACACTGATCAATCAATGACTTGTGTTTGATCAATCATGCATTGTGTCTCTCATAGGCATGCTTTTGTATAATCAATCAATACAATTGTTATGATCGATCATACTTGATAACTTTTTAATACTTGAACAAGATTGATTGATTAGTCTAAAGGGATTGATTTATCATGTTTTATAGCACATTTTGGTCAAGTTCTACTTGATCGATCAATCATCTTGATTAATTTTTCATGTTTAATATTTACAGCCAATGCACATTCTAGATAATCGATCATGTCAAAGCCAAGTTTCTTATCTAAGCTTCAAAACATGATAAAAGTTTGTCATAAGTGATTCTAACATGTTTGATAGTCAGGTATGCATTGGCAAAAACATATTATAAATGTAAAATATTCTATAACTTCAAAGATTTTAGTTGTACATCAATTTTGAAGATTTGGGGTAACTCTTTGACATGGATAGAATTCTTGAAATTTTCTAAACAAATTTGACTATAAACTTTCATTCTCTTCACTCGAAATTAGGCTCTATTTATAGTAATTGGCAACTAATTTATTTTAAAAATTGGACTTCATTAAAATAAATTAATAGCCAACTACCATAAATAGAACCTCTTTTGTGTTGGTAAATGTCAGACCTAAAATATACAAGACCAAGACTACTCCGTTGCTAGTGAGCTCATAATTTTTTCTCCAATAAATACTCGGTTACCGCACCTCCTATGAACAGTTGAATGCCCATAAAATAACCACTCCATCATGACACAACAAGAAGGAACCTCCACTTACAAACAATTCTCTGACACCCCAACCCTCTTTATTGAAAATAGAACAGACAAGGAGAAAGGTAACACGTTCTATGAGCTAGAAAAAAACAAACAACAAACACCTAAGAAAGAAGACCTTTTTAAGACATGAAAAGAAACCGAACAGCCAAATATAGAAGGGAATTACCACCAAGGAATGTTGAGATCAATTTCCTGTGGCATTCTTACAGAGGTGAAAACAAATTTGAATAGAATAAAATAAAAGAAACTGAAAAATAATAAGAAAGGAAGATGTTTACTGTTCAGAGCGAACAAAGGAGAAGAAAAAAAAAAATAAAAATTGTCCGTTATATTCTATCTAAAAAGTAGAGCTATGAAGCAACTTGCATTGGATGCCGTATACGAGGAGACAAAAGGAAGCTTCAGTGCAGATGCCGAATAGCTGCTCACATGTAAACAACCAAAACATAGCTGTCAATGACTATTAATGAGTAAGACAATGTCTCATTTAGGGACGGTCAAAAAGAATAAGAACATTGCCTACGATAACTAATGTTATTTAACTACAAAATGCAAATTTTATGAAACAAAACCCGCCATCTGCTGTCACAAAAAAATTGACTGAATGATAAGAAATAGCTAAAATCTCGATTAGCCTTGCCTCCTGTTTGCCTTCCGAATTCCATTTAAAAAGCTAGTCACGACCTTCCTCACCAACATCTTACCTTTCTGCTTGGGCCATAAATATCCAATCTTGTAATGGAGGAGATATGAATGGCCCCCTATCCAGACTTCAGTTCACCACACGCCACAGCAACATGTATCTGTCATTCACATAGCCGATGCTCCAAATATCTCAACCACTTGCAGAATCAACACAACATTGTTGACCCATTTCCACCACTTTATCACTTTTAACCCGTTGATAAAACAAAACATATGCCGCACTAGTCTTGACTGAATCCTCACTTACAGCAGAAACATAACTATCATCAAAATGATACCATTTGTTTTCTTTTAATAGCTGCAATTGAAACAAAAGTTTCAGTTAATTTGATATGACCAACACAGCTAGCAGTTATTCCAAAAAAAAGGCTTAATAAAATGACATTTAGTCCGGAGTATAGTCCTCACCTTGGCATATGCGGTGTAATGGCCACCACCTAAGCCACCATAGTGGTTGCTCACAGCATACAGTTCGTACACATGGGACTCAGGAGCAGCTTCCTTGTGCTTCACATATTTGCTTAAGTCAAGATTATGTATAGGGAAGTTGACAAGTGTGTCAAGTTTATTTTTCATATATCGGCTATAAGAAAACCGCTTCAAGTGAAAAACTAAAATATCAGGCAACCTCCACAAGTCAAGTTTCTTACTAGCTTGCCTGTGTTCCTTACAGGAGGGGCAGTACCTACATTAGCAGTGTATGCATGAAAAGTCAAGGTAATGAACAGTGGACCTACAAACTATCGAGAATTTCAAAGAACGGATTAATTAACTAACCACATATCATCAGGTCCAAGAGGTTCCTCCTTCAAGAATGCTTCCAAGCATGAAAACAAGGAAATTGCTTCTGGTCTTGTTCTCTTTGTTTGATGTCCCGGCTTGAAAATGACAGGGAAGTCCTTTAGAAACTGGACATCATATAAATGGTGTTCTCTCTGAGACCAATCCATCAAAACCCTAACAATCTGATCTGATTCATTGAAGGAAGATTCTGCAAGAGGAATTTCGTCTAAAATCCTTTCATCAGTTACTGAGAGCTGTAAAGAGGAATCCTCGTCACTTGAGGCATCTAACTCCATGTTGGAATTTGATGCAGACTGACCACTGTTAAGGCAGGAATAAGCATCTCCATTATTCATCATCTTGTCCACATCAATGCTTCTTTGACTGCTAGAGCCATTTTCTCTGACAAATTTGACTTGATTATGTGCATGATCTGAACCTTTGTGCCGAAATAATGGATTTAGAACAGCTCTTACTAGAGCTTGAATGACAGCTGGAGTAAGCGGACCCTCCGGTAAGAAAGTTACTAGTGGATTTCCCAAAAATTTTGGTTGTACTACACAAGTCTGCAGCTCCGTTGTCAATCTGAACAAAAAGTAGCATTTGTGAAATAATAATCATATAGCTAAGTAGAAACTGAGATATTAGTAAAAAGTTAAGAGACAAGTACTCCATCAAAATAAATTTTATTCAATAGAAAACAGGTGAAAACTTCTAACCCACTGATTTTGATCAATTTGATGCAAAGATTAGGTGGCTAATAAGGCTCTCGGCCGAGGAGTATGTTTTCTGTGCAAAATACTATGCAAGGTAAACGATATTATGAAGAATCAAGAGTGAAGTTGCTGCAAAGATCTCAATATTTACGTATGTATGCAGCTGTCTCTTAGGGGTAAAAAGGAATTATCACCACTCGTATTTATAAAGCACATCAACACAGTTATACAACATTAACAGAAAATGCTCAGGAGATTGTGGATATCCCACCTGTCTTTGCTCCTATGCATGACCTCTAGTCTACGCAAGTTTGCCCATATTCGAGGGTGTCTGTAAGCAACAAACTGTTCGTCATCCTTTACCTCAGACAGCAGTTCAAAAGGATTGTCTACATATCGATATATCTTATGATCACAAACCTGATGAAAGCATAAATATGCTGAATTAGCATTTGTAAAACAAAAAAATTGTCACAGATTTGAGCAGAACAACAGAGAAACAGATAATCTAGCTTACCTCCGCAATCAGCAAGCATTCATCACTCTCCAAGCAACAAGCTGCACTCAAGGCCTGAATCAGATCCTTCCAGAAACCATGTTTTTGAACAGTTACAGTATAGGGCATGGGAAGCCTACTTCCATCACTAAAGATCACAGTTATAGTCATTGTCCTTGTTACTGTTGAAGGTAAAGGTAGAGACAGATACATGAAAGGGTCAAAAGTTACTGAAACTTTGTTGCAGACTGGGCACACTAATGTTGACTTATATTGACCCTGAAATGTCAAAGCAGTTCCCTATAGTTAAATTTCCATTGGTAAGGGGTGAGAGAAGTGAAAAGAAAGAGGGAAAAGCTACGTTTCCGAAATATGAAGAAAATTAGCATACTGTGAAAAAATCACCCACTTACTTGGCAGACATCTACAATAATAGAATCATTGCGAGCCATGTGATTTGCCCAGCACTCCTCAGCAAATTCCTCGTCTGGGAGATCATTTGAATCCTTTGCCTCAATGTAGGGCTTCTTTTTTACACGATTCAAATCTTCATGCAACCCATCCAACAAAAAGGCCAGAAGCTCCTATATAAAATAAACATGGGAGATGAAATATATAACAATTGTTTATGCCATAGTGAGACTTGGATGGACAGGAAGTACTAACCTGAGAATCATGCTGATTATACCCACTGAACTGTGAAGCAAATCGAGCAAGTTTCATCTTAAATGTACGTGGTGCTATCGATGTCTTCTCTGAAGACCACATTTGCCTCAATAACTCCCCAAATGCTATTGCAAGTTCACCCTGCATAAGTACAACATGTAATTTGAAGATGCTCAGCATACGAACAGAGGAAAATCCCAAAGAGAAACACTTCCAAAGCATAAAAGTTTTGTACCTGCAATCCCAAAGGATTTTCCCGGTTGATCTCTCTGGAGTAATCCTTCAAGAAATACTTGACCAATGGGGGTGTATGCACCAAACACTGAAGAGCATTGTTCATAAAGCAAGTGTTGCCCAGGTTCACCAATCCAGTCAATCCTCCTCCATCTCCTTTGGTGCTGCTGTTGCTGAGCAGATCATATTGACCCTCAGAATCTCTTAAGGATGAACTTAAAATGCTTCCCTGCACCAAGCTAGGGCCATATCCAGTTGAACTATAACCATTGGACAGGTTGGGACCACCAGCAATCGAAATAGGCGACCTAACAGGTTCAATTGATACCAATGCTAATTCGTTTCCTGTTGAATCCATGCCAAAACCAGAAGGCCAAAACCCATCCTTCTCTACTTCCAGAAGAATCTGCACAAACACAGTTCAACCTTAACATTGAGAAAGAGGACAGCCCAGTCTTCATAGTTTGGTAAAATAAATAAAAGAAAATTCCAATTTGCATGCATCCAACAATTGAAGTCCAGAAAAAATTTCAAAAATAATATGCAACAGCCTTTTAGGACAATTTAGTGATCTCAGAATGATAGAATTTAAAAGTGGATATGCTTAGCAAGCCCTACCAGGAAAGTAAGGAGATGAAAGTATTTATATAGAAAGAGAAGAACAGAAAAGTTCCTTTGTATGTTGATTATGTATGCTCCCTATACCCTATACCCCATACCCCAGTGGGACTTGAACCCAGAATACACAAATTTACCCCTGACAAGGATAGATTGCCATTTATCTGAGGATTAATGGATTTCAAAGAAGTACAGCAACGTCCCACTGGCGAAGCAGAAAGAAAGAGGAACTGAATGGGGTTAGTTGGATGCATGAAACCAAATGATGATAATCTTTCTCATATGCCCTATTTAACTTGTTTTCCAACATTTTAAGTAAATATGTGCACACTCAGAAGTAATGACAATAGTATCCAGACTGCATCCAATACTGAATATATGAGAAATTCAGCCATGGGATCAAGCAGGAATGATAACACTCTGTCTATTTCGGATCACATTATCAATTGTTTAGCAGAATATTTGAAGCCAAAAGTTGTTACAGTCAGAAAAACCAGTATTTTAAAGAATATCAGGCTGATTTACTCACATCCTGGTCCATCTGTAACTGGGCTTCATCGAGCGTCTGATCAAAATTGTTTAGTATAGCATTTTTCTTCTTTTGAAAGTAATCCCAGATATGAACCTATGGAACAATAGCAATATAACACTAGTCATATGGAAGCCAATGTAAAAAAAAAAAGCAACAAAAAGGCAAAACACACAACCAGACTCACTTTTTCCTGGTCGAGATTGTATTGCTTGCAGATGTGATTGTAAAGTTCATGCACTGAAGCCTGGATAATGGCACAAGTAAAAATTATTAGCAGTAGAAAGAATATAACCAGATGCCACCAATGTTTAATTCCTCACCCCCAGCCCAGGAAAAAGCAGTTATCACATCTCACAACAGGAACCAAATCCCACATATCAAACTGGTTTCGACAATAATAAAAGAATAACCTCAGAGTGTCATCTGAAATTCTATACATACAAATGAGTTCCTACCACTACTTTCTTTCTTGAATAAACAAATAAATCCCAACAATATGATGCTACTTTAAAGTACAGAGAAAGTACCAATTTGTTGATACGGATAACTGATTGGTTATTTTTCCTGGAATCAATTAGATGAAGACATAGAGGGTAAACCTCCACACTGAAGTTCTTATGAGAAGACCCCTGAGAGATCATTTTTCTTGGTAATGCCGGACCTCCTTTATACCTATGGGTGGGGAGCAAGTAACAAGAAGCAGATGAGCAACTTTTTTCTTAAAAAAACAGAAGAAAAAGAAAAAAAAAAGAATGGGATAAATAAAAGAAGGAGACTGGCAGCAACATCAAAGTATATAACTAAGGAACAGTGTCAAAAACCTATCATAAAAAAATCACTTGTCAAATGACTTTTGCCATTAAAGGAAATGATTCTAATCCTATTACCATTCAAACAGTTTCTTCCACACTTCTTGAGGAACCAAAACATAATCCTCTCCTTCCTGCAGAGGTTTGCGAAGCTCTGGCTCCTCACCTTCACTATCTGCTCCATTAAGTACGATATCAGAATTATCAATAGGTCCAGGTCTAGAAGGGATCTTTGAGAGGGGACCATTAGGGAAACTAGAAGCAGTAAATTGGTCAATAATTGAAGAATCTTTCTCATCCTGGCCAACATATCTTTGCCACTTGATCCACCACCTGCAAAAGCAGCCATTGAAGTCACTTAGGACCAGTGACTGAAACGAGACACTTCTCAGGCTTGCTTCAGGTTGTTAGTACAAGGGAAAAAATCAAATACGGAACTTCTATTGAAAACTATCATTTTGACAATTCATAAAAAATAGATACAAGAAGCTGCAAGGAGTCCAAAGTCTTTTAATAACTCAGATAGGTAACTGATCTTATTTACTCATAAATAAACAGAAGTAGCTGAAAGATACAACAAATTTGGGAAAATTTTTATCAGTCAATTCATACCACACCGTTATTTGGTTTTAATCATTTAAATATATTATTTTAAAAGGTTTAAGCTTTTATACATATGCAAGACAATACACCCAAAGAAAAGCTGCCACTCTACAGTCAACTTTTGCCATTCCAGCTATTTGTGAACTATGTAACCATATCAACCATTGAACAACCACATACTAACATGCCAAAGCAAGACGTTGCCAGTCGAAAGAGAGGTTGAGCCAGACAAAATAACAAACTAGACAAGAATATTATTCTGGCTCCAGTAAAGAACTGCCATAAGCGCCACGGGCAAACCAACTAAATAAATGCCTATGAATGGACTAGCCCTCAGTTATAACTTGCTTTTGAGTAAAAATACACAAATGCACCACAGGGCAAACCAACTAAATAAATGTCTATGAATGGACTGGCCCTCAGTTATAACTTACTTTCGAGTAAAAATACACAAATATGCCACGGGGCAAACCAACTAAACAAATGCCTATGAATGGACTGGCCCTCAGTTATACCTTACTTTCGAGTAAAATTACACAAATGCGCCACAGGGCAAACCAACTAAATAAATGGCTATAATTGGACTGGACCCTCCGTTATAACTTACTTTCGAGTAAAAATACACCAATGCGCCATGGGGCAAACCAACTAAACAAATGCCTATGAATGGACTGGCCGGCTCTCGGTTATAACTTACTTTTGAGTAAAAATACTCAAATGCGCCACGGGGCAAACCAACTAAATAAATGCCTAGGAATGGACTGGCCCTCAGTTATAACTTACTTTCGAGTAAAAATACACAAATGCGCCACAGGGCAAACCAACTAAACAAATGCCTATGAATGGACTGGCCCTCAGTTATAACTTACTTTCGAGTAAAATTACACAAATGCGCCACGGGGCAAACCAACTAAATAAATGTCTATGAATGGACTGGCCCTCCGTTATAACTTACTTTCGAGTAAAAATACACCAATGCGCCACGGGGCAAACCAACTAAATAAATGCCTACAAATGGACTGGCCCTCCGTTATAACTTACTTTCGAGTAAAAATACACCAATGCGCCACGGGGCAAACCGACTAAACAAATGCCTATGAATGGACTGGCCCTCGGTTATAACTTACTTTTGAGTAAAAATACTCAAATACGCCACGGGGCAAACCAACTAAATAAATGCCTATGAATGAACTGGCCCTCAGTTATAACTTACTTTAGAGTAAAAATACACAAATGCGCCACGGGGCAAACCAACTAAATAAATGCCTATGAATGGACTGGCCCTCAGTTATTACTTGCTTTCGAGTAAAAATACACAAATGCATGAACTTAACTAGAAAAAGAAAATCCTCTGCCACATCAAAAAGAGTCTTAATTAATCTAGCTGTACCTTTCAGAAAAGAAAGTCACAGCCAAAAAAGGCCCAAGCTTTCCAACATAATGAAAGAAAGCAAGCACAAACTAGCATTCACCAATATCAGCACTGTTCTTTCCAAATCTACAAACAAAGCAAAGGCAAAGTCTATATAATAAGCAATTAATGGCATTGGGTTCAAGACCTATGGCCGAAGGGCCAAATCCTCTCCAGACACGTCTTGAGTCCAACCGTCTAATTTTTGAAAAAATTATAAATCGCATTCAATTCTAGTAATACTATGTTTTCTTCTGGTCGGTTAATCTGAAATCGAAACTGACACATGATGGAAGCCACTAGGCACAGATGTTCAAGTAGAAAACCCTTCTTTTTAATCAAAAGTTCGCCTAAGATCAAATTGAGCCCTTGATCTAACTACCGCAGAGGAATCAAACCAAAAAACTCAGATTTGCCGCTTCTATCCTGTCTGATTGAAGTATATGCTTAACAGTGTCCGGAACAATGGCAGAAAAAACATATACAATGTAATAAGAAATTTCGATACCATCAGACCTGTTTGAAAGAACGTAGTAGACGTTTCCTTCTTTTAAATGCGATTCAGTTGCTTTATTCAGTTCTGAAATTATCCGTCGTTCTTCCTCCGGAATGCATGGTAAGCAGCTATCCTCATTGTCGATAAAAAAACTAGTACCAGGAATCGTCATTGCCGATCCAAGGAAAGGTAATCACTCGATAGCCTTCCTCAAACAAGAAGGAAAGAAATCCGAACACGGCAACTCGAAATGAATTGAGTGCGAATTAATCAATCTATAATCAAATTAAAATACGATTCCAGGAACCTCGAAGAAAAAAAAGAACTCCCACAGGAAGAACGGAATCCAATCGCGAGAATGCCTCTAGTTGAACAAAGGCGCCGTCGAAGGGGCCGCAAAATGAAAGACACAGAAATGGAAATTTTTGCCCTCAATTCATTCGTTAGCGACAGAAACGATCTCGGGTTGTAGAAAAAGAGATCTAGAAACCCTAGATTGAAGCTAATATAAAGGGCGAAGGGCGACTGTTCAAATTTGGAAAAATCGGGAGAGTTGGAGAAGGAACAAAGAGGAGGCCGAGACAAAAGCGATTTCTCCGTTCTTCGTCTTTTCAACAGACCAACTCCCTCTTCGCCTCATGTCACGTGTTCGAGGAGAACAGCACCATAACCACAACTTAAAAAAACTACATATTAATTATAAAAAAAATTGTAATTGTAATTTTATAAATACAAAGTAGATAATATTTTCAGATTTTAAGTGGAAATGAAACTAATATTTTCATTTTTTTTTGGCCAAGTGTAAATCCTCAAGTCATTGATACTTCCTCATTCTCCATTTGAATCCCTTTAGTTTGGCACAATCTTGACAAAGAGTTCCCATGCCTTCGTGTTTTGTGGCATCGCAAAACTTTGATCTCTTTCCAAATAGTTGAATTAATTAAAGGTTAATCGGGACCCTTTCCGCGATGAGTTCATAAACTCTATCTATTCCTCACTAATCTTACTCAAAAAAACATAATTTATGGTGTTTTTTTTCTACCTTCATCATGTCCCAAAACCTAGCTTAAACTCTTACATTTTCATCGACCTATCTATATGGGTTGTGCGTTTTTTATATGATGGACATTGACCTTGATTGGCTACTCGATTTTGCAACAGTGATCTCAAACTAAAGGTAATTCGATATGTCACAAGACAGACACATTAAAATAAATAATATAAGTTCGCAATATGTATGGAATCTTCAGAGTTTCCCACATACCATATGGGATGTAAGAAACCTATGGAGTTTTCTCACATATTATATGAGATGTTATATCAACAAGGGCTCACTTTCATATCAAATGGATCCCCTATCTATTTTAATCTTGATTCTAGATGAACTCCTAGACTCAAATCAAGTAAAAAATAAATTTAAAACAAATTTAAAAACTTGATTGAGGAATAGCCAATACTCCTTTTACTTAAAATTCCACTTGAGTGCAGTATAAAATCGAATGAATTGATAATGAGTACAAGAAAAAAAATGATGGATAAAGAGTCTATGAGCTAAAGTTTTTTGCTTTGTCAACTTTGAAGCTCACAATTGAGACGTGTTTGGATAGTTTGGGACGAACACAAGACCCCTATTTATCATTTACAAAAAAACTCGAGTAATTGTTTGGAGTTGTTTGAAACTAATTTAAAACAACTAGGTATGGTATAATCCATTATACCTTCTATGGATAAGCAAATATAGTCCTCCAAAGGTCTATAAAACAGTCAATATCTTTAATTCCCATTGAGAATAATTGATTGTAATTTCACCCATAATTTTCTCAACTTCATGCAGTATGTAATGTTTTAGATAATCGAATATACTTTCTATAAATAGAAGATATCAATTATAATTCTATAACCGACATATAATAGACCATATGTGTTGAAAACCTTTTCTAACTTTTCAAAAGAAATGAAAAACAACCTGTAACTAAAGTTCAAAAGCTTCTTTTCATAGCCCAGAGTTCTTGAGTTCTAGAAAATAACAAGCCCTTTTAACTCTAACCCTCATCTATTGTTCAATCTTTATCTTATAAGTTCTTTATCATGACTTGTTCACTACTATGCTTAAGTTATGTTTCTTTTGAGTTGACAAATCTTTTTCCAGATAGCCAAATAGCTTGTTACTTTGAAGGAAATACGTATTTCCTTAATTATATTTCTTTAAAATGCACTTCAAGATTAATGTTTTATTATCTTCAAAATCTATTTTAGAACTAGTGTTTATTATCTTCAAACTCTGGAGAATCTAACCCATGAATTTAAGTCAACTTCAGGTTAACAATCTCCCTTTTTTTATGACAACAAAACTTTAGCCTAACTATGAAGAAAAATAAATTGCCTCTTGACATAAGTATGCGTATTTCATGTAAATAATCTCATTAATGTATTTCTACTTCCCTTAAGTTATGTATGGAAAAAAATGTATGATTTGCATAAGCTTTGTCATTCTCATTGACAAAGACAAAAGGTAATTTGAGATAAATGTTTCACAACAGTAAATAAGACAAAATATAGACAATAAATTAAAGTTATGACAACGTCGACCTAAAACCATAAACATCCAACAAAATCCTCTTTACCCTACTAGAAGCGGAATCTGAAAATGACCTAAAATCTTATAGAGAATATATTCAATACCAATAATTCTTCCTTGAGTCCTCTGATGACATCATTTAAGCCAACAAACATATTAATTGATAGATCCTATGGAAGTAGCGAAGAAGGTCTTTCCTCTCCTTGCAACCGCATATGAAGTAGGATCTGCTATTTACTTGCTTCATCACCTTAAGCAACATAACTTGTCTTCTCTAATGGTCGAAGACCTACTTGTCATTGTCTCTTCTCCGTTGAAGTTTCCTTCAAGACATAATAAAATATTCTTCCTCTTGATGTATCAATCATGTTATATACATAATAAAATATCCTAAATTCACTTTGATGAGTAAATGGCCACATCCAAAAGATGTTTGTAGTGGTCATCCTAAACGAAAGTAACAACTCTAGGATTAGGATTGATGACATGAGTAATAATCTCCACTATACTCTTTGCTCCATGTTAAAATCTCTAATTTCCACTTTTCCAAGGATATATTCATTTCCAAGAAACCTTTAGGCCTTGTTAGTGCCTTTTCCAGGAAACGCTAGAAAGGTATTTACATTTTCATGGACCATTAGTACTTCATGTTTTCTTGTAACATTTTTCTAGCTAGAAATTCCTACCAGGAAAACAATATAATATTCCAAGTAAGATTTTCCAATGAAGATGGACCGAAAAACTATATGAATTTTTTTTAGATAAATATTTGATAATTGATGTTGTAATACTTTCAACTCAACGCAAATTTTCATGGTAATTTTGTATTTGACATTTTATTTTACTAAAAATTTATCAGATAGGTATGGTAATGTATCAAATTGATTATTAATTTCCATTTATTTCCATGAAAAAAGGTACTAACTGGTCCATTTAATTTTCCTTGAAATTTTTTAAAATTTTCATATAATTTCCTAGTGAGGCACTAATAGGATTTTATCTATTAGTGCCTTACTAGGAAATTACATGGAAAATATTAAAATTTTCCAAAAAAAGTTAAATTGACCTATTAGTGCATTTTCCAAGAAAATAAGTAGAAATTAATAATCTATCTCATACATTACTATATTTATCCACTAATTTTTTAATAAAATAAAATATCAAATATGAAATTAATTTTTTTTATCTAAAAACAAAGTAATCATGTTAAATCAACTATTCTGCTTTACATATTATCCCACATTTGAGTTGTTATATTATTACAAAAATAGTTAGCTAATTCAATTTGTTCATTTCTCCATCTTCTCCCTGATATTGAGACTATAGGTTGGTTATTTAGTTCTTCCAAATCATCTTTATCTTCCTCTTGATCTTGTTCAAATTTTACATCATCCCCCATGATTTTAACTAGTTCTTTTCCTTCATTCCCTTCATCATTGTGATATGATATTTGTATAAAATTATGAACAGTATTAAACACCTTACATTGAAAAGATATATCAAATTCAAATAATTTGAAAGATAGCAAACAAGTAACACTAGTTTTACAAAAAAATACTAAAAAAGTTACAAGATAGAAATATGGAACACGAACCAATTATAGGTAGATTTCAATAACTTCCAAGTAAAACACAATACTAAGATATGCTCTCTAACATTTTATAATTTTATAGATGAAACATTTACCTAATATTTCGTTGTCATTTGTTGTCCAACAAAGGCCTAACATATATCATTTCGTGACTGAGAAATGAAATGGTCAGTCACCCAATTGAACTCTGCTTATTTCGACCATTATAGAATGACTACAAAAATCCATCTATCCTTACAACTCTTCTTCAAGGAGTTTTTCTACACTTCCATCTATACCATTTTCAGGCAACATGTACTTCCTGCAAGGCTTGCCTTTATGTTGTCTACATTGAACAGGTCTGAATTAGCAAATGAACTGACGCACATTTTATCAATCTCAGTTCAAAGGTAAACTTTCCTTTTCCATTTTCAAATATTATGAGGGTTTATTTTTACCAAACAAATAGTTTTTTTTTTTTTCATTCCGTTGTCATTGTATAGATACTTGCATGGATTTGTTCCACACAAGAAAAATATCCTCTCTTTCCTTTTAGACAACAACATAGCTAGAATAAAATAAGGCTGCATGGAGCAGTAGAAATTTCTGAAACGGGTGTTTTTTAGCACTTCCATATGTGTTGAGTGTACAATATGAGAAAAAAGTCAAAAGTCTTCCTTATTTTTTTATTTTTTATTTTGCTTTCTTTTTGCATCTTTCTACCATAATTCTGAAAGTAAAATGACATAATAGTGGAATAGAATACGAATGAAAATGAGATAGAAAGATATATTCAGAGATTGAAATGAACATTGTCAGCTAGATGCTCAAAGGGCAGAGGAGGTCCAGCACTTTCATGAAGCAGATGTTCCTCAATTCCAGAGTGAGTGAAATTCTGGTAAAAAAAACTAATGAAAATAGGACCTTTAAATTGCTCTCTCTCTTTCTTGAAATTCTTTTTCCCTTTTGAAAAAACTTTTTCTTTCCACTCTCATCTTTAAACTTATCTCTCTTCTTCTATCTCCCTTACCTTTGTTATTATTGTTGATTGATCTTAAAATAAAAAACCCTAGGAAGATACATCTACTTTATTTAATTATTTAATTTTTTAAACATAGATAGCGCTCCAAACAAAAAATTGAGAATCGAACATATAATTTTCATTTACACTAGTATTACACTTGCCATCCCAGAGTTATGTAACACTGCGTACAATTCGCCCCGTGCAACACATTACAACCCTAACCCCCTCCAAGATGGCTAGCCGAGACTCCATAGACATGTCCTGCAAATTTGTCATGCCCAAGGACACGTCCCATACGACGGCGGACCTTCAAAAACAAACTGAATCCCATGCCTGAAATGAGATATGGACGCCCATTTGTACTCTAGCTGAATACAAAAATGGCTTTCCACCACAAACCAGTAAGTAGTAGAGACCTTGGCGCTTCAGTCAGGCCTCATCTGAACTAGTGGCAGATGCATCGCTTTCAACAGCACCTGCTGTTCGACCTCCTCCCTGGCTCTCATCCTCGCTGAGGTAACTTTCTGTGCCCTCACTCGAAGGGGAAAATTCTTCTAGCTCATCTTCTGCAGTTGCTTCTAGCTTTTGTCTCTTCCTGATATCCTTGACTCCTCTCCCTTGCAGTGCCAGTCGCCTGCGTTTCCTTGCCTTACGCTTCCCCTTGGGGAAGTCTTCTTGATGAGATTTCACACTCTTCTCTTCAATATCCTTAAACGATTCCTCCTTGTTATCTTCTTCTGAATCGAGGAGTGAATCGGCATCAAGCTTACGTCTTTTCCTGCCTGAATTGGTCTGTAACAAAAGTTACCTCAACGCTAGTCACATGCCCCTCAAGTACCAAAAAAATCAGAATAATAGATATACAAGAAGACAATTACACACATGAAATTCACGTAAAGTACAATGTGCATTCATAGAGCAGTATTTTAGCATCTTCAGGAATATCTGCTCTCTGGCAGTACCCCAGGCAGAGATTTAAGGGCTTGTTTGGAACCCATAGGAAAAAAAAGAAAAAGGGGAGAGAAAACTATTTTTTGTTGTTTAGCAGCAAATAATCATTGAGAGAAAAGAAAATAAAAAAGGAAATCACTTTCTCTCTTAGTTAATAAATTTTCTCTCACAAAATGATGGAATTTGGAGAGAAAAGAAAAGAAATAGAAACTTGAGAGAAAATTTTAAAATATTACTAATTTTATTTTCTTTTTTATTTTCCACAAATATCCAAACAAGAAAAACTACATTTCTTTCCCATTTTCTCTCTCATTTTCCATGAGCATCCAAATAAAGAGAAAAAAAAAACACTTTCTTTTCTTTTTTCTTTTCTTTTCTCTCTTTCTCTTCTCTTTCTTTTCTTGTCTCTTGACTTTCTGTATTCCAAACACAACCTTAGCTTCCTGGTCTTTTTCAGTAGGTATATTTTTTTATACGACTTAGTACAAGGCAATTGACAGTCTTTCATCATACCTTTGGTCCACGATCAATAAGATGTGACCATTCGTTCCGATTCCTAAGGCAATCTAGAACAGCTTGTGAGTGACTTGCATATGCATAGCGTTCTCCATTATGCTTCCGCAAATTATGCCAGTGCTAAAACAAAAAAAGAAAGTTAAAGAAAGAAAGAAAATCAGGCAGAGGGAGAGAGAGAGAGAGGCTCTCCACACAGCCTCCTGAAAGAAAGAAAGAAAACACATACAGGAAGGACAGCATTACAAAGCTCCTCATACGTCATTCTCTTGCCCTTACTCATAATCTCATCAATCAATCCTATCAAAGCATAACGCAGAAGAGCCAAAAGAAAGATAAGTCAAATCAACACAACAACAAATTTATGTACATAGAATAAGCATTACATGAACATAATGGGAAAGATCCAGTGAGTTATATACCTGGCAAAGTGCGAGAGGAAGGACCTGCAGCTCCAGTAGCAGCTACATCGTCATCTGAAGCCTCCCTAGGGGAGACATGAGTGGATGACAAGTTCCTTTCATTAGTCTCAAACGAGGAAGAAGGGCAACTATTAGAAATGTTCGAGGATACAAGCATGGATCTTCTGCTGGGAGCTAAGGCATCAGAAGATCCAATGCTTGTATCCCTCTTGTCCACTGATCCATCTGTTTCATGATCCTGTTGTTTTTGTTCAGGGGAAGATAGCGTTCTGTCCATCTTTTTGGATTCATCAATGGGTTCACGAGAACTGCGAGAGCCTTCTTTGTACGGGTCTTCTTTGTTTTTTCTCCTCGAAAACTGTAAACAAAGTGCACCCATGGTAAAAATAAAAAAAATCATCATAAATCTTTTTAACAAGGAGTCCCCCTAGATCTCTTTCAGAGATTTTAGGCAGAAAATTAGTATAATTACTAAATACTATGATATGCTAACACTGATAATGGTCTCTGAGCTAAGAGTAAATATTTGAAGATCAAAAGCAAGCATTTCTCACCATGATATGATCTTTCCCCCCAGAACCAGAAGGACGCCTCACAAGCAAGCTGGCAGCTGTTGGCGAAGCCAACTGAGCTATGCCACCAGCTTGGCGCATACGTGGGACACGAGGAACTCTTGGAGAGCTGTTGAGTTCTTGATGTAACAATAAAGCCAGCTGCAAAAGTATGGCATGAAAAAAAATTCAATGAATAAAAACTGACATACAGATAAAGTGCCGACAAAATCAAAATCTTGAGCTAACCTCTTCATCACTTAATGTCGCTGATACAGTAGCAGGAGCTGTAGAATGAACCGATTGCGTGTCTTGAAACAGTTTAGATGTTGAGTGAGTACTTGATTGATGAACCTTTTGACTCTTCTGTGATGAGCTAGAAGCTGTAGGCTTGTTTTCCACAGAAGAAACACTTTGATTTTGTGACAAATTGTTGGTCTCCACAGAGCCCAATGGAACTACACCTTGGTTTGCAAGAGTTCTAGATGATGGACAAAGCCCCTGCTCCTTTGTGTCTGACAATGCAAGCTTTGAAGACGGAACAGTAGAGTGGGGTATCCTGCCTGCACGAGACTGTTTTAATCCGAAACTGGGTGAGCTTTTTGTGTTCTCATCCCTGGACCCATCAACACGTGGATACTCTTTCCTATGATCTAACAACATGTCAGCCTTTACTCGCTGTTTAGATGACTGGAGAAGCTTCATAGCTGCGGCAGAACTAGGGGGAATATGTGGCTTATAATTACTTTTGGATAAGATAGAATTGCAAGGAGCTGAAGATGATTTACCGACAGCAGGAATCAGTTTCCGGGAATTAGAAAGCAAAAGACCTGCATTTGAGCCTCCCAGCTTTGAGGGATCATCAATTCGTTTCACACCATGCCTAGACTCGAGAGAACCTTCTGGAAGAGCTAATTGTCTCGTTGAGTCATCAGACACTTGTTCACACTGATTCAGTTCTACATGTCTAGATGCAGTTGGCTTCGTATCTATTACTTCTGCAGGTTCTGCAGATTTGTGGTCTCCACTGCTTACATTCTCAGAAAGGTGTCTTATAGAGGCTTTTTCTGAATATTTGGGAGAATACTTTCTTTCTCTGGGAGAAGATAGTGCTTCTGGAACATCTGTACCCTGGAGCTCCTCCTGTTCTTTCTCCACTTTGATATCAGTCTGGTGAGAATCTGGGGGGATTGAATCACTTTCATGTGAAGGAATGCAGTTGTCTCTCACGCCTAAGGTACTGATTCCTACATCTCCACAAGCAGGCCTTGATATCACTGTGACACTGGAAGAACCTCCATTTAAGTCCCTCATATTATGGCTCTGATCAAGATGATTCAAAGCATCAACAACTGGTTTAACATCCTAATACAATAAGAAGAAATTGTTACTAAAAGTTCAATCTATCAGCAAAGAACTCATAAAAAAACTGAATAATCCTATCTCAGAACTACCAGAACATCCTACCAGTCACCGCAAAAGTGATAAGCCAAAGCTTCCTGGCAGTCAAAGCCACCCATGAGCAACATAGACTACTCAAGGAGATTTGGAGACAGACAGAGAAAGCAAAAAAAAACACCAAGTTTGCACAAGAAGATTTCCCAGATTTGGAAGGAAAAGGGGCAATGAATGATCAAATAGGCTCTTTTTTATTAAAAAAGAAGAAGAAGAAAAGAACGACTTTGCAAGGAGCCCACAATGCCCCAGGTGATTGCCTTAGTAGCTTTAGAGCTCAGGTCCAAGCCCATCAACTGGTAATGGGAGGACACCACATACTTCCGACAAGAGATCCCTTCCCCAAAATTAGCTAAATATTCAGTAAGAGATGTTAGTAAATCTAACAGCAAGTTAGGTCTCATGATGCAAAGTGAATCACTTACTCAAAGATACACAGCAAACCACTCTCCACACACAAGAGACAGAAGGGAGTAGTAGACAGTATGTGCATGTGTGATCTTACATAGAAGATGCAACAGTATCAGGATATGACTCTCATCCAAATCTCTCTTATTATGGCCCCATTCTGTAAAAGTAATATGCCTTTCTACACTGATAGGGGCACTAATATGGTAACCTTTTTCCCAAACAAAAAGGTAATGGGAATGGGCAGCAAAGGGATGCCTATGTTGCAAAGTTGCAACAACTGAACAGAATGAATAAATTTGCCAATTCAATTTTGGCAAATGTAGTCAGGCACAAGAGCTCTCATATATGACAATTACTATCCTCCATTTAGTTTCTTGCAAGGCAGAAAGTAAATGACAAGTAAACCAACATGTAGTAAAAAATAGAGCAACCATTTTTGAAAAGCAACATCATTCCCACAAAGTTTCAACAAAGTAGAAGAGTTAAAGATTAAAGCATCACTGCAGATATATGAAGCTTATGAAACATGGTCATTATGCTTCTTATCAAACTGAACGTGCTACACCTTTACATTCCATAACTATGTAGTTGCACACCAGTCATAAAAACTTGCTGTATTTGAGAAAATGTAATAACAAATTTATCTTTCTTAACAGACTTTATGCTTTTTGCTTTGCACCTGCAATGCCACAATCATTGTATTGTAAGGGAGCAGAATTTTCCTTTTCTTTTTTACTTGAATAATAGGATCAGTGGTTCACAGCAACATCAAGAATTTGAAGGGGTCAAAAGTCATACATGCTTTTTTGGACACCAACATCGATTCATGATGTTTGAATAGTAAGTCAAACAGCTGAATTTGACACAATGTTCATGAGCAAATACAAGTACAAGAACCTAACTGTGGATTGGATAAATCAATCCCAAAAGTGTGGGGGGACACGTTCTCCTTAGCTGTATAAGGGTTGCCAATTACTCATGCACGAATTCATTATTTTTTTAAGCAATAAGCCAAATTTAAAATAAATAAATAAATAATTCCCACAAGTAAATAAATACCTCCTCTTTCTTGACAACTATGGAGCCATCACTCATTTCTACTTGATAACCTACAGAAGCATCAGTTTCAGGAGACACCTTGGCCCTTGCAGAATATTCCAGACCAGAATTTTGAATCTTTGCTTTAATCTCAGGTACAATGTTATGTGGAGAGAACTCGGATGATCCAACTTCTGCAGACAGATGGACAGACATATTATTCTTGCGTTTGTCACTCTCACTAGGCTCAAAGGACCTGGGAAGTATGCTTTCCTTTTTTTCTTCATTTTTTGCATACTGAGAATCCATGTTTACATCCTTGAAGATGCTGTCCCGTTTCAACTCTGATTTGCCATAATCAACAGCAAGGGTTGCACCTGGCAGAAAAGGAAAAGGAACTAAACCACTTCATATTCAAAGGACAGGAAAACAAATACCACAAAAAAATAAAAATAAAAACTATTTTGCAACGCAATAAAATTGACATAGATCCCTTTTTTTTTAATCATCCCCTACTTACTGGTTCAATATGCAGATTGTATAATTCCTAACGTTAACTCAGTTTTTGTGAGCAATATAGGAAATCATAGAAAAAAAAATCATATATTTCATAAAAAAAACATATCAAATATTTTAAACCCCAAAAGTTGACTGCAAGGAAGTTTTAAGACAAAAAACCAACAAAAAGGAGAAAGCTATACCAACACAAAACATCAAATTTACACATCCATTTTGTATCATCTGCTTGATGACAAAATGCAGATTGTTTTCTTCCTAGACTAAACCACATTTTGCAAAAAAAAATGCAGCACACAACAGTATTAGGGCAAGAACACTAGTAATAAGGATAACAGCAACACCTGTTTTCTCTAAGCCCAGAAGTAGAAAATAAGAGCAGCATTTGACTAGAAAGAAAAAATCATGTATGTTAAATATGTTATGAAACATCTAATAAACAAGTGCTTTGGCAGGTAAGTCACCTCTCTTCTTCTCTGCCTCTGTATCAGCGTTGGCGACCTTTTTCCTTGAACTTCGATCTTTCCGGCTGCTAGTTTCTTCCTTCTTTCTTTTTCCTGAAATAGCCCCACCTAGTCGAAGATTGTTCCTGTCCTTCTTTGTGCAATTCTGCATGTCACCAGAAAAGACTTCACCGTTTCCTCCTTCCTGCTTCTTCCCCTCTTTTGGCGGCAACTTTCTTTCATAGATCGCAGCTGGGTATGAAATAATTTCCTTTGACAGAGAGAAGAGTACACCTGCCCCTCTATCCACCGGATTTTCACTCTCTTCCCAGCAGGGGAACTCCCTGTACTGAAAATTGAACTTTTTAGGCACATAACCGGTGCACTTCCAAAGCTCTGAAGTAAACACTGAAGACAAGCCTTGAAAGATAGCAGGGTCACCAGGGACACCTTGGACGTGTACCCGCTCCTCCATGGGGATATCAGTCCAAAGCCTGAAGGGTGTCCGATGTGGGATAGCAGGAGGGTTTTGAGGCTCTATTCGCACGGTTTTGGTGGGAAGTTCAACTAGCAATTGCGCTACCTCGTTCTCCTCGCTATCATTGTTCCGGTACTTCTTGCTCTTGCACTTGTCACAGGCGAATGAGGTCTGTCCCTTAACAAAACGCGAGCACCTGGTGTGGACCCAGACGCCGCACTCGTCGCAATTCACCATCTCTTCTCCGTCATCAAACGTTACTCCGCATATACAGTCAACCGTCCAAGAGCCGTCGCCCCAGTCGTCCGGCGGCTCAGAGGTCGGTATACGATGAGACCGCCCTTTCATGGCTACCCTTTTACGCGCAGATATCTAATAAACCCTAAAAATCCTGACGATACTCTCGTATCACGAAACGCAATCCCAAACCTGATACATAGCATATCGCATCACAAAGACGACCTAAATAATCCTAAAAAGTTACCATCGAAGAACCTGAGGAATCCTCCTGGATATACAAGCTTTCACCTAAAATCAGAAGAGAAATAGATCACAGTTAAGATTAAATTCAACCGAGGCTTGTACCTTTCGAAAATACTCTCCTGAGGAAATAGCAATTGGAAGACGAATTACTTGAGAATTTTGGCGCGAATTCTTGAAGTTACCCCGCGTGACCTCTCTTCCTCCGCTCTGAACCGTTGTGCTGTCCCGTCGGAGAAGAACGGGAAAAGTGAAAATAGGCGCTGGTATGCCCTTTCACACGTAAACGGCTTCAAGCACACGAAGGAGCGAACTCTAGTTAAGGATCGGTTGGCGTCCGAGGTCTGACGCTTTAGTTTGGCCGTCTTTAGGGCTTAGACTCGATTCAATGAGAGACATGGCGCAGCCCAGGTGACATGGGCCATGGGCGAAGCAGCTGAGGTCACCGCAAAATAGTGGGCCTTCACGGACCTGCCCAGTTCCATTGTAGAGTCCAACAAATAATCGTCCAATTACCAGGCTGGACTGGATGCAGCGGTCAGATAATTTTGACTTCGAATTTTATTCTCACGACCCGTTAACTTTGGGGTTGTGAATAAAGTTACAGCCAAAGTTATATACTAAAAGATAAGTCATAAAACAAGTAAACAACTGAACAGACTGACATAAGTAAAACATCTTTAACTGAGACTCTTCCTGTAAGACTCCACCGTATTAGTTCTAGCTCTGTGAGACTTCTTACTATAAGAGCCATTTAAGACTCTTCCATGTTTGCTCTTCAACACTCCCCCTTAAGCTGGAGTTAATAAATTCAGGTTGCAATGAAAAAAAAAAAAATTGGTCTTCAATTTTCTTTTGTTAAAAAAAACTTCATAGATGCAAAAAATTCATTTTTTGTTCTCCTCGTTTCTTGAATATTGTTTGTCACATAAAAATTACAACAACATCTAGAACAAAATACTTTTTTCTTGTACTTCTTCTTCTGTTTACCCCACCTCAAGCTAGAGATAAAAAGGACATAGAGACCCAACTTGGACAAAAGACAATGTGGGAGAAGACAATCACTCTTAGCTATGCGATAAAGCTTCATACACCAGTCAAAATGGTCATAGTCTGAAACACATTCCACTCAATTTTAAAGAAGAAAAAATGTCCCAACTTTAAGGCTTAACAAAGAGACTACTTACTTTTTAAGGGTAACTCAAATACAAATCACCTTTTGGGTGAAGAACAAAAGACTTGACTCAAGCTGGATGTTGAACATACCTATACTTTTTAGGTAGTGGGTTTAGGTATTGTTCTGAAGTGATAAAAACACAAGATGATAAACCGAAGAAATACTAGAGGAAAACAACTTTAATCGAAAGGAGGCAATTATGCAATATTCATACTTCCAAACGAATCCAAAATATGGTCTTTTTTTTTTAACAATTAGGATAGACTATAATAATAGAACTTAATAAATTTGACCAAGTATAACTTTTTTTTGGGTGACCACAATTTTTCGGAGTTGACGATGCGTAAGATACACAACCAAGTAACAAAAACACAAAACTTGAAAACAACACCGAAAAAGAAATTTCTTGCATACCTTGAATGAATACATCATGAAGTGATTAATTCTAACCAAAACTCTCTGATTCGAAGAGAAATTTAGATAAAAAAGTTGGATTATAGGGGAAAAGAAAACTCATGATTTTATTACTATAAAACAACTAATAGAGGTCGTTAAGGAAGCTCATTCACTTGCAATTAGAACACTATAATGAATAGAAAATCCTATCATCACAAAAAAATAAAAAATCATGTTCTATAACCAAATGAAAGTAAGGAGTAAGGACGAAAAAATAACTTACCCAAAAATACGAAGATGCTTGCCTAGAGTGAAGAGAAGGATGAAGAGTTGCATTAGGGGGGTTAATGCACAATATAAGTGCGGAGGGAAAGTGGATTACAATGAAAAGTACTTTCCCTGGGGAAAGTGAGAGGGAATGTAAAGTACTTGTTTGTGTTATTGTGCACAATCGAAAATGCAGTATAAAGTACTTGTTTGTGTTAGTGTGCGTAATGGAAAGTGCAGTGTAAAGTACTTGTTTGTGTTAGTGTGCACAATGCAAAGTGTGGTGTAAAGTGGATATAAATTCTTTATTAAATAAAATATTTTGATATATCTGACTATTAGAAAATTAAATTAATATTAGTTAATAAATAAAATATATTAAATATAATAATTAAACAAATGCTTACTTTTATATTATTAAAATTGTAATCAAATTTTAATTTTTTAATATCTAAATATGAAATAATTATACAAATATCATACTACATAGCGTACTACACAAATATCGTGATAATAAAAATAAAAATAATACAAATATAACTTAATCACCTTTTTAATATAAAAAATTATATCTATTCATACAAAAGTACAATATAAAAAATATTTAGTGGCATTAAAACATAATTTATCAAATATTTATTTTAAAAATATTTTAATTATGACTATTAAATCACTAAATTAATATAGTAATTATAAAATAAATATATTAAATAAATAAAAATAATTATTTTATAAATAAAAATATAAATTATTATTTTTATGACGATGGTTTAATTTTTCCGAAGTTAGGAAAAATTTAACCATCATCTTCCTCCCGGCGCGCGTCGTCTTCCTCAGCGGTGGGCCAACGGGCAACGGTGACGGAGGCAGCGGGCCAGTGGGCAACGACGACAGGCCAACGGGAAATAGCGACGGAGGTGGCGCTTTGACGATACGCCGAGAGGGAGAAGAGAGGGAGGCCGAGAGGCTCTGCGGCAAAGGCTCGACCTCCTGTGCTTTGCGACGGAGATCGAGAGGGAGAGGAGAGGGAGGCCGAGAGAGAAGAGAAGCCGAAGGTCGCGAGCGAGTGAGAGAGAATTTTTTTTTTCTCCGAAACCTCGTTCGACAAAGCTTCCTTCCCAACAGCCCGAGCCCGAGATGTAATTGAGTGATGGTAAGTGAATTCAGAGGGGTCGAGCTCTGAATTCACTTATCATCGCTTTATGCCTAAAACGGGGAGAAGCGAAATTCATCTGTATTTCATTTTCCCCCATCACTTACGCTACGCATTGACGGGTTTTGCCTCCATTCTACTTTATCATGCCATGGTTAGCCAAAAATAGTAAATAGGGGATAGAGAATCCCAAGAGGAGGTGATATACTCGAAGACTAGAAGTCGAAGTGCTTAAGGTGAAGTAAACAAGCCAATTTGATCACTCGAGTTTGGCTCGTTTACTTTAACGAGCGTGACTTAATCTTGAATTCCATCCGCAATTGTGATGAATCTTTCTAAACCAAGCCATAGCCAAGTTCAATCAATTTGCAAACCGGCTCGTTTCGCCTAAATTGAAACAAATATCCAACTTTGATACCATTATTATGAACCAAAACCAATCAAGAAAAAAAAACACACTTGAAATTAGGTGATTGAGGTGTAGTGATTCTTGTCCACGAGAACCAGCGGACTGCAAGAATAGCAATAGCATTCGTAATTTTGTTCCAAGTATCTATTATAAAGGGCTTCTACCGTCTTTGCTTGAACAGAAAGTCTTAATACCAGTGATGAAAAGGCTCTTCGTCTTGGGTGAAACAAACTACGAGTCCATTCAGTGTCCTTAGAAGCTCACTCATCTCAGGATGTGATCTGTCTGCTGTCAGGAACACACGCACCCCATTATTGACCTCAATCCAGCTACACCCAGGTTGTTTCTTTATGTTTGTGCTCCTCATTTTCTCTCTTATCGTCTCTGTCCATTCCCAGTCGCTCCCTGCAGCATGCATATTTGAGAGGACGACATGGTTGCCGTGATTTTCAGGAGTCAATTCAAGAAGATGTCTGGCTGCAATTTGGGCGAATTCAATATGTCCGTATAGGTGACAGGCATTCAGAAAAGCAGTCCAAACAGCTGCATTTGGCTCTAATGGCATCTCTTTGATGAATTCCAGAGCTTGAGTAAGGGAGCCACTTCGGCTAAGAAGATCCACAATGCATGCGTAGTGCTCTTGCTTAGCAGGGATCAGGTCCTCTACAATCATTCGTCGGAAATAGTTCCAACCTTGCTCCTGTAATCCTCTGTGACTACAAGCAGACAAAATAGCTACGTAGGTAATCTCATCAGGCTTCACATTCCACTCCTGCATTTGATTAAAAACCGTAAAGCAATCTTCCGCTAGTCCGCATTTGCCTAAAGCGGAAATCATGGCTGTGCAAAGCTTTGTGTCTCTGTAAGGAATCATATAAAAAATGAGCTTTGCAGAATCGACACAGCCAACCTTTGCGTACATATCAATGAGGGAATTTGCAGTAACTATATCCGACTCAAATCCACTTTTAACAACGCAAGCGTGGATCTGAACCCCTTGACGAATGGAGGCAAACTCAGCGCAAGCATTTGCACAGATAGCATAAGAGAAATCATCTGGTTTTTCTCCTTCTGAAACCATAGAAGCGAAAAGTGTCAGAGCTTCTTCTCCTTGCCCCTCACGTAAATACCCGCAAATCAACTCGTTCCATGCAATATTGCTCTTCCTTGGCATCAAATTAAATAACTTCCGAGCACAGTCCAAAACCCTGCATTGGCAGTATGTATTGAGTAAACTGTTCTGCAGGACATTATCTTCGCTAAAGCCTGCATAAACAATCACCTTAGCGTGAATCTGTTTACATTGTCTCAAACCCTGAAGACCTGAACAAGCGGTAAGAGCCCCAGAAAAAGTAAACTTGTTAGGAACCGTACCACTTACCATCATACTCTGAAGCAATCCTAGAGATTGTACGAAGAGTTCATTTTTCGCGTAACCTACAATCAATGAAGTCCAGGAGACAACATCTCTATGAGGCATTTCGTCGAACAGTTTGTGAGCATCCGATAAACTGCCACATTTGAGCTTAAGGTCCATTAAAGACGTCATCAAGACAGCGAAGCAGCAAAACCCCGACTTAACAATGAGAGCATGAATTTGCTTACTATTGACTACAGATTTGCTTGGCCCAGATGCCTTTAGAACACCTGACAGTGCGAATTCATCAGGTATATTGCCTGCTCGTAGCTGAGATCTGCAGTGGGCAATCATGGACGTGGGGAGATTGTCTGCAAGTCTAGACATGGAAGATTGTAGCCGCTGCATCGACTAAACAGCCTATATCTCTGTTATAAATGTCGTTAAAGGGTGACATTTTACATTTTATCTTTCAAGCTTTACCCAGGTCCTTGGGTGACTGTATGAATACTATATATCCGTCTCATTCATATCCAACTTTAGGATAGAAAGAGTCCAGGACTCAGATCAATGAGCTTCTCCAAGACTTTGGTTAAATGGCCAAGGTTTCTCACTCCAACGCATCTATCCCAGATGATCAGAAAACAGAAAAACCCGCTGAGCGCGCTCGAAATCTTCAATGAGGCGAAAACCCGATACCCTGGCTACAGTCACGATGGGCCTTCCTATGCTGCAATGATCAATATCCTCGGAAACTCTCGCCGCTTCCTAGAAATGAAACATGTAATTCAACAAATGACGGAAGATTACTGCCAGTTTAAAGATTCTGCCTTCAATAAAATCATTAGGCTCTATTGTGCAGCTGGTTTGATTGACGAAGCGGTTGAACTATTCGATCGAATCCCGCAATTTAATTGCGTGAACTGGACTGATTCTTTCAACACGCTACTGCAGATAGTGATACAAAAAGGGGATTTGGGGACCGCGTATCGTCTGTATGTGGAAAATTCTAACAGATGGGAAGTGAATGCACAGGTACGATCATTTAATATGCTGATTACTGCTCTTTGTAGGATCAAGCGCTCAGATCTTGCCCTTATAATATTTGAAGAAATGAATCGGCAATGCTGCTTCCCAGATAGAGACACATACAGAATGTTGATGAAAGGTTTGTGCGAGGAAGGAAAACTAGAAGTGGCCACTCATTTGCTCTACTCCATGTTCTGGAGGATTTCACGTAAGGGCAGCGGTGCAGACATTGTAGTTTACCGAATACTTCTGGAAGCTCTCTGCGACCAGCAGAAATTCGAAGAGGCAAACAATATTCTCAATAAGGTTTTAAAGAAAGGACTGAAGGCTCCAAAAAATTACTACCCAAAACTAGACATAGCTGGCGAATTTGCAGCAGGAAGGAACTCAGAAGACATTAAAGGCATGGTTAATGACGCATTAGTAAAATGTGGAGTTCCTAGTTTGGCCAGCCACAGCGCCATGATTACCGATTTTTACTCGGAGGGAAAGATCGAAGAAGGCAATAGCTTGCTCGACGAAATGCGTCAAAGAGGATACAGGGCAAACACAACACTATATGAGACGAAGATAAAAGCATTGTGTGGGCAAGGAAGAATAGATGAAGCAGCAGATGTGTTAGATAAAGAGATGGTGGAAGGGAATTGTGTACCAACAACTAAGACTTATAAGATAGTGATTGGCAATCTCTGCAAAAACGGAAAATCAAGAAAGGCAGTTGGATACTTGGAGAAGATGGGAAAGAGGGTAGGCTGTTTACCTGACAAGGAGATTTATGGAGCTTTGGTAGATGGCTTGTGCACCGAAGGTAAATTTGTTGAAGCTAGTGGAGTTCTCGGTAGAATGTTGGATTCGAAGTATTGGCCGTGTGATGATACATTCAGCAGTATAATTAAAGGTCTATGCGGGATGGGTAGGCTTTATGAAGCTGTTTTGTGGCTAGAGGAGATGATCAGCCTCGGGAAAACACCAGATGTTTCTGTATGGAATTCGTTGGCGGGGTTGTCGTCCCACGCAGAGTCTGTAGAGCTTTCTCGTGAAACCATAGAACGGCTAACTCTCCATCACATTACTGATCAGTTTAAGAATTCTGCGGTTGGCATCACTAGATAGCTCACTGTTGCCTGTCATTGTTTTAAGTAAGTTAGTAAGAAGAGATTGACTTCTAGTTCATGACAAGAATTGCTCAAAATTTTCTCTCCTTTGAATAAATGAACATGATGATCTCCTAGCCCTCTAAGAATTCCCAAACAGCCAATGAGAAAGGCTCCTACGGTTAGAGGTTTGCTTAAATCTACTTGTATCCAGGTTCACTCGTCTAGTTCTCTCTCTTAGAGGCCAGGCACAACTCTCTATCATTGTCTTTCTAAAACAAATTCCAAATTTCAAACTTGGTTTAAAACTCCATTAGTTTAACATATAGATATTATTTTAGAATATATATATATAAGATTCTCCCTCCAACACGGCTGATCCAATATGAAAAGTTAGTGCAAAACATGTGAAACGGCTATCGATAGGACGGTAGAGATAATTGTTGATCAGACGGCTGAAATAGCCGTTGATCGTATGATTGAGATAGCCGTTGATCATGATCAGACGACTGGAATAGTGTTTCACACTAAATGGTTTTTTGTATTGGATCAACCCTCGTCCCTTCAATATAATTCTATATGATTTAGTGGGACTGGTCAAGTTGTATACTGACGCCTGACTAGGTATTGATTGAAGGCAATCTTTTAAATATGTTCTTAATAGACCTGATTATAAAAGTTTAAAACTAGTCTAATCATGAAAAAGAAAATATTCCTAAACTAAGTAATTTTTTTTGCACTTGATTTATCATGGTATCAAAGAAGAAGAATGTATGTTCATTCAATTTCACCATATAGTAGCAGATCCCCTAAGAAATCAACTCAATTTGTCAGTTTGCTTTAGCACGATTAGAAATCTAAGATTTTCTCCTAGACTCCACCATCATACCTAAGGTAGAAGGAAACTTTCCCAAACCAAGTGGATCTTTTAATTATGTTCTCAATGAACCCGATTAAGGGTAATTTTTTAATTATGTTCTTAACATACTTGATTAAGGCTAATCTTTTAATTATGTTCTTAATAAACTTGATTATAAAAACCAAAACCTAGTCTGTCTTTCTAGACCTTCATCGATGGAGAAGGAAACATTTCGAAACCAATTAGATCTTTTTGTGCACTATTTAATTATTTTGCAAAGGATTTAACATGGTATCAAAGTAGAAGAGCATAGCGTTGTTTAATTTCAGCAGATAGTAGCATTGCTCTCCTAATAAATCGACATCATTTGTTAGTTTGCCTTAGTACGATCAAAATTCTCAAGTGGATATCAAATAAATTGAGTAAACCACAAATATAGATGATTTCTCCAAGATTCCACAATCAAACTAGAGGTTGAAGACAAAATTTTGAAGCTCCTCATTAAACCTATTAGTGTCTTCTAGGCTCTAAAACACATTCAACACTATTACAACTCAGTCACCTCAATTCACCCTCAAATAGCCATGTCTTCTGGACAAAAAATTCTAATAGTGTTTCTACTCAACTGACCTCAAAATACGTAGAAGCAAGCTTGTGCTCTTCCAGTTCCATACAACTTACTTACGGTTTAGCCACGAAAGAGGGGGCTACCATAGAAACCAATGACCAACACTGACTCCAAACTTTCCGACAAGCTTGCTCAAGAAGAAATGGGCAGCAAACAAGTATGAGAATTATGCTTTATTTATAATAAATGTTTGCCGGTTCAACCACTAATCGATCAATGTAAAGTTACCTTTTTTCAAATGGGCAAAAAATGGTTGGCTTGATGAACTTATTACCCCACCAAACATTGTTTTGAGAGTTAATGAGTATTGGCATACCCACTGCATTTAACATTATCAATCTTGAAATTCCTTTCTTAAGTCAAATATTTGGTAGAAAAAAAGTCTTATTTGCAAATCCTTTCGTCTTTTTTTTTAATCCTACTCCTTGCATTCAATCAAACAACCTCCAAATTCATTCTCATTGTGCATCAAAATTGGAGGCTTAGTCAAATCCAAAAGAGAAAGTTGTCTCTCCAAAGATCAAGGATGTAAGTTTTTTTCTTTCTTGTAATTTTTTTGTTTTTATTTGAAAGGTTCACCAAGAACCTTTAATCTAGATTGAAGAGCTTGCTAGAGTTATAGAATTTAGCTCAATCTCAAGGAAAATTGCTTGTAATTGTGTATTTTACCATACTCGTGGTTTAAAAGATAACTGAAATATCTTTTATGTAATTTCATGCTAATACAACTATTATTATTGGAAATTTCCAAGTACAAGTTCTTGGGCAATGAATACAAATAGGAGAACATAAATAACAAAAAAATTGGTGTTTATTGTAGTGTATGAATTTATCTTACTTTACTTGCATTTATATTTATTTGAGTTTTTACACAGTTAATTTTTTTAATTTGTAAAAATTCAATTTATCCCTTCCCCTTTTGAGAAGCCACCCGGGCAATAAATTTATCTTTTCTAGAAATTCACAATGGAGAGATTTTCCTTTTAAATATTACATGACATCTTGAACCAGATCATACTAATAAAGCTTAGGAATATGATGGGTGAGGTAGAAGGCTTGGCGGTATGCATGTTCTAAATATTTTTATTGTATTTGGTCATTCATGTACTATTGCACCATGAAAAGCACGATGAATGCAAAACAAGCATGTAGTTTCAAAACAATTTTTTTTTCACTTACAACTTACAAAGTATAGTAAAGATAATAGAAATATGAAGTAGATGCAATAAACCTAACGTTTATTAAAGAGGTTGATCAATAGCTTATAGAGCAAAAGATTGACGAACAAGTGTACTCAACTATAAATTTGTCTAAAGAGTGTCGACAAGCAAAAAGATTGAGGGAAAAATAGCTCTAAAAATGTGACTTGATGAGCTTCGATCAAGGCTTTTTTATGTTTTACAAGTGAAGGACAAGTATCCTCATACACATTTAGTTTTTTTATGTTTTAACTAACTTTTGTATATTAATTTTGTTTAACAATTTTTTAAATGTGTAGGCCCATCCATATGCCAAAACAATATCAATATAAGTCTGTTTTGAACTATAAAATTTACATTTTATCTTTGGGAAAGATCATGCAATCGGGTCTATTGGCATTAGTGCTAAAGAGAAGTGAATAAATTTGGATAAGGGGCCTAACATATCAAACTTGGCGGATAGTTCTTCCCTTGAAGATGGTACTAATGAAGTGGAAGACACTGCAAACTCTCCTACTCAAGATGCAACCATCCCTAAAACATCTACTTCATCTAGAACTAGTAAGGTAAAACGTAAAAAATGACGAGCTTTTGATATCCTAGATGAAAATCTGAAATCAATCAAGGAGAGTCTCGATGGACTTGTAGTTGTCATTTTCTGCAACAAAACCTCTCAAACACGTGAGTTATATAATGAAGTGATAAAAATTATAGAACTTGGTAAACATACCAAGGTGAAAGCATACAACTTTCTTGTTAAGCGCTCCACTAGACCAGTTGCTTTTATCTTGAAGATTGAGCAATGTGGTTGATGATAAAAATTGATAATTATTTAAAATTCTAAAAATTATTATTTTTCTTTATTTTTCTATTTTCCTTGTGTATCTGAACAAGAGAAATCATTTTTCTTTTTTATTTTCTTTCTTGTTTTTTGTGGGCATCCAAACAAGAGAAAAAAATTTATTATTATTTTTTATTTTCTTTTCTCTCGACATTCTATGTTCCAAGCACAACCTAAATGACTAAACATCATCCACTTTGAACAAAACTCTATCACTAAACGAATGGAAGAAGATGGGAACTAGTAATTGTTTGGAACAAACAGAAATTTCTGCTACTAATTGTGAATTCAATGTCTTCCATGGTTCAATAAAAACATCCTATCTCAGTATTTTGAAATCTGACACTCTTGTCATATGTAGCAACTGCGCTAAATGTCTAAACATCATCCACTTTGAACAAAACTCTATCACTAAACGAATGGAAGAAGATGGGAACTAGTAATTGTTTGGAACAAACAGAAATTTCTGCTACTAATTGTGAATTCAATGTCTTCCATGGTTTCAATAAAAACATCCTATCTCAGTATTTTGAAATCTGACACTCTTGTCATATGTAGCAACTGCGTCTTCTTCTAAAGAACATGGGGCGTCGAATTATTATCTTGCAGAAATTTGTCTTCACCCTTCTTCTTGCATGTGCCAACCGCACAACTCTCCATGTGCTAGTCGCATACATGGCCAATCAACATTCGTTTAACGCTTAAAATCCTCATTCACCAACATCTGTTCTTCTCAATTTGCCAAACTATGTTATTAACGGTCAAGTAATTTTGAAGCATGACGTCGTCTTCGTCTTCGTCTTCTGACGAATCATACAAAACCAGTGTTGAAATCTGTTTTTTTTTTTTATAGGCCAAAGCAGAGGATTATTGTGCAGTCTCCGAGGATAAAAAAATAAAAAAAAGGGTGGAGGAGCAGAGCAAATCTGGGGGCAACAGATCACGGACATGGAAAACCAGATAGATGCGATGCCCAGGGACGGCCATGGTAAAGATCTGACAGAGGGAAAAAGAATAAAAAAAGGAGGAAAGGAGAGAGGAGAGAGAGTTTGACCGATCTGAACAGTCTAGGCCGTTGGGTGGTAGCGACAGTCATGATTCAGTTTCTGGGTTTTAATAATCGAGAGGTAGAGCTCGTTTGTTCCCACAAAATCCTTAATTAAGCACAAGAGACGCCGCTTACCACGGCATTATTAGAGAGAGAACAAGACAACCAACCGAAACCAAAACCAAAACAAAACTGTCCTTGTAAATTTGTATTGTATCTCGGGTTGCCTCGGTGATGTCGTTCAGAGTGTGTGTGTGGAAGGTAGATGAGAGAAAAAAAAAAGAAAAGTGTTTCTTTCTGAGCTAAAGTAGATAGTCAAATCTTCTTCAATTGAGAAAATCAATAGTATAATCGAGAATCGAGCAGAGAATTTGTCTGGGACATACATGGAACAGTTTTCTGCTACTTGAAAGGAAGAAGCAAACAAAAGGGAGAAAGGAGAAGGACGAGGAGAACCGGAGAGAGACATGACCAGGCCTCTCTCGCCTGCAGTTTTTCCGTTCGGAGCTGCAGTTGCAGCAGATCGGAGAGATACTGTCAACGTATCTTCTTCCTCCTCAAGCTCGGGGACCCACAAACTGAATGCACATCTCATGTATGTGAAAATATAAATTAATGATGCTCTGGAAGAGCAGAAGGTTGAAGACAGCGAAGCAGACACATCCAGCTCAAATGTTTTTAAGTATGGAAAGGTGCTGAGCTAAAAAGAAGAAATAATCCCCTGCGATTCATTGGACGTCTCTGAGACTGTTTCTGTGTCGTGGGAGCCACACCTGTTGTGGCTTCTGTCGCTCTAAAAATCTCCCCTTCTCTTTTCTGCACTTTTTTTTATTTATTATTCTGCTTCCCTTTCTCTGTCTTCTGTCCTTTCGCTTCTTTCTCTTTGTGCTTGCTTCCCTCGCCACCCGAACCAGTAATGATTTTCTCGTTACGGGTATCGTTGTTGAGGAATCTGAGGAGTGTCCGCGAAAAAGTTAAAGAAGAAGAGGAAGAGGTCAATATGCTGATGAGATCTTGGGGCTGATTGAGGTGCCATCGCTGTTGTTTGTGTTTTGCTGCTTTGTGTTTAAACTTTGAACTTTGATCGAGGGAGATTGGGATAAATATAAAATCAAAAGGACCGTTCTTTTTTTTTTTTTTTTCTCGATTAGAGCTTTTTCGTTTCTTTTCCATCTACCTCTCCTCTTGCATTTCCTTTCTTTTCCCCGGTCCTTCATGTCTCAGCCACGACAATTCCAGATGGGCGTAAACAATGCCGGCCATCAGTTTGGTGACACCACCTACACCAAAATCTTCGTCGGAGGTCTCGCCTGGGAAACGCACCGAGAGACGATGAAACGTTACTTCGAGCAGTTCGGGGAGATCCAAGAGGCCGTGGTCATCACCGATAAGAACACCGGACGATCCAAAGGATACGGCTTCGTATGCCCTTTCATTCCTCCATCCTAATCAATCATCTTTACAGATATTGTTTTAATCACTTCTCCCCTAACAAATTTCTTTCTTTCTCAGGTGACGTTCAAAGACACAGACGCGGCCACGAGAGCTTGTCAGGATCCCTCGCCTGTGATAGATGGTAGAAGGGCCAACTGTAATCTTGCTTCTCTCGGTGCAAATAGGACACGCCCTGCTACTCCCCACCACGGTATTTACTGACCATATTTCTGTTGATTTATTATGTGCCATCTCTGCAACTTCCGCAAAACTTACTTCCTATTCACATTATTAAAGGAAACGGACGATTCAGACCAGTACATGGATCAGTTCCTGCTTCTTTCCCGGCTGCCTCCTCCACGTACTTTCCTCAACCCGGTCAATACCCGTGGTAGGGATTACAGAAATAGAAATAGATCAGTTTCATTTGTTTTGATTCTGGAATATCAATTTACAGAACCTAAACTCCCTTGAGTTCTTTCCTTCGATCCATCCAGGTACTCTGCATATTCACAGGAAACCGCGTATCCTATGGTTAGTATTAGAAATTCAGATTTGATTTCTGGGAATATTCCGGTAAGTTTCAATGCCATGAATTACTGAAGCTGGGAACTAAATTGGACAGAACTACTACAATGTTTACGGCGGGAGTCAGTTTTCGCCTTTCTACACAACCTCAGGCCCAGGCATTTTTCATAATTTCTACCCTTACTACGCCCAGTATCCACAGACTAGCCAGGCACAAGGGAGTGGCTTCGGGATGCAATATTTGGTACAATACCCTTACGTGCCTCAACAGTACGGCACCGCCGGTATCCTTTCACTTCCGTCGCCGGCCCCGTCGAATGCCACAGGTCAGATCTCTAATGGGAAACATATCAATTTGCGAAACAATTCAGATAAATTTATTTTCAGGTTCCACTCTGAACACTAAAATCCGTATCAGTTGGCGGCAAAATGCAACAGGTGTGACAGCAGTGACAGGGTCTGGTTCTTCTTCCCAAACTGGGGCGGGACCCACCACCACGGAACAGAAGAATTCAGCGCCGTAGCTCAAACATGGGAAGAAAATTGCAGAGTTCGTTTTCGTTCAAAGACTAACACGACAGAAGGAACAAAAAAAAGGAATAGAGAGATTTAGAGGCTGAATTAGAAGAAGACGGGAAGAAAGAAACATTGGGATTTCCTCCTCTTCTCTCCCGCGCGGAGGAATGTGCGTCTTGGTCCGTTGAAGATATGGTGCTTTAACGCTGCTAATTGTGTTCATCAGTCATCATCATGGCCCTCATTATACGTTGGCTTCTTCTTCTTCTTCTTCTCTTTTTTTTTGTTTTTTCCTTTTTGCATATTACTAATCTCTATTGTTTAGAGTAGTCAAATAGGATGATTCTTAGTTGTAGCATCACAATCTTCTTTCGTTCCTTTGTTCTTTGTATCAAATTAAGGTCTTAGTCCTTAGGAACAGTTGGATTGTTTCCCAAAGGGTGTTTTGGTGACACCCATTTTGTTGTTTTGGAGAGCTTTTAATACCTCTGAAACAATTTGCCCAGGTTCATTACAAGGCTCGGATAGCCTTGCTGATCAACCGAAATTTTTTTGTTTGTTTACTGTGTTATTCATGATTAAAATTTAAATATGATTAGTTAGGAAAGATGGTGTCTCCTTTCACTTTGTCATCTATCATCTCTCTCTCTCTCTCTCTCTCTCTCTCTCTCTCTCTCTCCGCATGACAATCACTTTCATTTGCCCTTCTTTTCCAATTTGCTTTTTGATGAGGTGAGAATGTCTGGAATCCAAAGGGACAGCTCTTCGTCGTGGGCTTTGCTCTTTTTTCCTGGCTGGCAATTCTAAGCATCGCAGTATGGAAGTAGTATCCGAGAAGATGGTTTGATGTGATTTGATAAGAAGAGAATCGAATCCGAGAAGAGGATGCCCCTCTTTTACTATTGGCTATTTCGCTGTGAGAGACCGAGGCCTAACCAGAAGGCGGGGCACGATGCACGACAACCCACGAGCAGAGAAAACCAGGCAGGCCTTTTGAATACCGGTCAAACAATCAAATCTAAACTTTATGTGCTCGGCAAAGCTATAACAAAAGCTGAACTGGAGAGAATCGAAGAGTTCGATTCAAGAACGCGATGAAGATTCAACTTCAAGAATCGAACCGAAAATAAGACACAGTTATTGGCTGAGTGCCGCATTATTTCGCTGCAGACTGCCGGGATTGAATTGAATGGGCACTCTGGATCCCCCAGTTCTGTGTTGAAAACTGAGCACAGAGATGCCAAATATATATTATATACAGTCACTGTCGGTTCAGAACCACGATCTCTCTTTCTTCAATGCGTTTGTTGACGTTTCAGAAAATGGCAAAGCAGGGAGACTCGAGTCTTGCTTGATCAAGGGCAACAACCGCTACTCATCACTCATCACTTTCCATCTTCTCTGTGAAAAGATGCTTTGCAAGCTCACATGGGGTCTGCAGCTGTCGACGCCATGCGAGCATCGTCGAGTCTCCGCTTTGTAGCATTCGTATCTCGAATAACCTGGTCATGACGTGCCTCCTCGCACCAAATTAAGGTTACCTTTAACTGAAAGTGAAACTAGGTCAGGAGGATGATTTTGAAGTCAGTGATACCATGAGAAAGATTTAATTAAATCATCCTAATCACCACCAATTGATGATACTGATTTATATTTAATTTATACTAGTATTACAATAGAAAAATTACTTTGGCTAATCGGTCTTTCTGCCTCTCAATTAACTAGTCTTTTACCTCTGATTTCGATAATAGAAACATGGTCTTCGGGTTTCTGTTAATCATCCAGAAGTTTTTAGCAGCTTGTGAGTGATCTTTATTGTCTAGTGCAGGAACTTAACCTGACCCATGCACCTAGTAGAATTCCAGTCTTGCTATTTGGGAAGACTTATTTATTAGATCAATCATATGAGAAGCCTATTGCTTCGCAATCGTTGCTTGATTTCCTTCTAGTCTATTGTGATTGCTTTACCAATTGAAGTTTCGGGTGCAGTTGTTGTTCAGGGAGGTTATGGTTACCGGACCATATAAATGAACGCACAAATAAGCAACTGCTCTCCGCTCGCAGGAAACTAGTTTCTGCTTCGTCTTCCGTTGTTGCCTCTAATCAGAGCTTGATGCCATTGCTCTCTAACTTCACAACAGCATCGTCGGTCGATTTCTTTTTCTTCATTGCTTCCGTAACATTGTTTTTTACTCTGTATACAGCCTGGTAGACGGGTTGCTTCTTCGATGGCTCGTCTTCCTTCCAGAATTGCTTGTGTTCTCCTGCTTCCCGACATTACTCCGCTTGCTGCCATTACCAATCTTCTCTGTTGTTGATGCTGCATTCCGAGCATTACTACTGATTATCTCCTACGTAATCTTCTACTGATTATCCGTTGAGTATTACTGCTTGTCAATTATCCAGCGAGCTCGCCTGATATCCCGTCAATCTCAGCAGAGAAAATATGAAATCTACTGATTATTATTTTCTTCTGTAAATTTGCTTTGAATTTCGTAACTTCCGTAACTTGGCTGGATTGTTTGGGAAGTTGCTGGTTTCGTCTCCTTCACTGAGCTGGCTCTCGTCTTCTTCGTTGCTGCATTTTTGTCTCGGTTGTTGTCATCTTGTTCATTAGATTTGCTGCAATTATCATCGTAATTGAACAACAGTGTTGCGGCTACAACATCTGTTCTTCGTTGCGTTGCCGAAAAATCTTCTTCGCTGGTATCTATTCCTGGTACCTGCACATGCTGACTCGGGTGGAAGATTATTTCTACGACTGGAAGATCATCATCGTATCTATCTCGGTGGTTTTGTTTGGAAAATCTTTCTGCTCCCATATAATCTATTTTGAACATTGCTTATCCTCAGTATATAGGGTATTACTATACTGCTAGTTGGCGCTCATTGTCCCATCTCTACCCAAATCTCGCTACTATTTTTCAAAAGTTTTTGGTCGTCTCCTCGCTGGCCTTTCCTTCGCTCAGCTCCTTGGCTGGCGAATCTATTAACAACAGCGAAGACACTGTTTTTTTGGACATTGCCGAGTTATCTGCTTACAACTTTAACTGGTTTGTGATACTCTCATTCAGCGGGTGAAGAGCGAATCAAGAGCTTGACTAAAGGGAAGAGGAGCATTCTGTTTCGGTTCCACTCGGGTTAACTCGAGTCAACTCGGACTGAGTCAAATCAGATTCGACACGGTCTTGACCGAGAATTTATTACGTGATCCCGAGCCACACATACTGGTCTGGTAATGGTCTTGTGCTATTGACTCTACTCAGCCTAACTCTGACTCATTATCCAGCGAGTACTAATCTGGCTGACTCGGTGCCTTACCAGGTCAACTCGGATTCAAGTCAACCTGACTTGGATCCTTGACTTTGGCTTTATTTATTATCTTGGATTATTAACAACCTATTACTTGGTGCACAACTTTCTTATTCAAGGATGGACTTGCTCAAGATTATTTTATGTGTCCTTATTACTCTTAAAGGACTTTCATTATTTACCAGTTTTTCATTGCTATATAATTGAACATTTGGTACATGTAATTTGGGCATTGATCCATTTCTACTGCTGCTATTGTGTCTCTTTGAATGAGACATTATTACTGAAGAAGAAATCCTCGGTTGCCAGCTTAGTGTTCATTATTTGCTGATTGTTATCAACGTTGGTTCATATGATGGAGATTTGCATTACTTAGGAAAATAAAGCACAAGGTGGCCCCAACATCTTATCTTCCTTTTCTTCCCATTACCCTATTATTATTTGGCAACCCTTTTCCTACTGTCCTTATTTGACTCTCACTTACCACACGACCAAAGAATACCCACATTTTCAAGTATATTGGAAGATGGGCCCAAGCCCGTAAGACCAAGGAAGACCCACACATCTAAGAGATGTGGAAGATGGGCTCAAACCCCATAGATCAATAAGAAGACACACAGGCCCATACAATGATGACATGATGGTAACTAAAGGGTCATCTCATAGAGATGACATTTATATAATTAGATTAAAGTTCTAGGGTTAAAACCCTAAACCCAAGTTCAGGGTGTTATTGTAATACAATAATTTTATTAATATATAAATAGAACTTCAGGGGGAGGGTTAGGACATCAAGTCCATAACCTCTTCTTCCCCAATGGGTATCTTTCTCTTTTTCTCCGTGAGCTAAATTCATGGAGTCCTGAAATTCAATATGGTATCATAGCATTGATTTTCAGGATTCATTCTCCTTCTTTTTTTCCCATAGTTTTTTTATTCTGTTGCTCGTGTTTGTTTTTTAGTCCCTACACCCCTTAGTTGCTCTACGTTTTCACCTCAATACTGCATCAAGCCCCAATCCAATCTCTCTTGCAAAATTTAGTGATATGTAGGGCTCTGCATGTGACGCTTATTGACCGTCTTTAATAGTTTTTACAAGCATTGAAATAGACCATTTTGTTTGTTGTTCTACGGGGTTGATGGACCCAACTCAGTCTAGGTCCGCCTGACTCAGTCATCAAAACCTGGTGACATCACTGCAAAAAATTTTGGTGTATCTGCTAGTGCTGAAGCTCAAGGAGGTATTGTGCGTTACCGTTGTTGGAATGACTTGTCTTTAATATGCATGTTGCGCCTTCGCTAACAGACCGGTCTTTTGGTGCAATGGTAAGTAACATGGTATCAGAGCAGGTGTTCTCGAGTTCGAGTCCTGCTCCCCCCGTTTGTTTCGTCCCCGCATAGGTGGGACTTTGTCTTTGTTTTGTCCCCGCATAGGTGGGATTGTGCATTTGCATTTGTACACAGGTGTTCCCCGTGCGGGGGAGTATTGGAATGACTTGTCTTTAATATGCATGTTGCGCCTTCGCTAACAGACCGGTCTTTTGGTGCAATGGTAAGTCACCAACCAGTTTTGCGGCCCCTGCTGCTTCACCAGCCTCTGTTCCATCCCAGAACTCCGAGAAAATCCTATTGCTGCTATCCATCCCAGAACATCGTTGCTGCTGTTTTTCGATAAGTCACAAAGTTGTTTTTTCCGTTCATCCCGTAATCTATCGTCAAGCTAGAAAATTGATCTTGCTTGGTTTCCGCTTCGAGAGGACGACTCTTCTATCGGTCTTGTTGTCATCGTGCTTGCCAGTGATTTGTTTCAGAAGCTGCTGATTTCTTGGCTACCTTGTTGTTCCTGAGTTGTTCAGTGTCGTGAGAAAGAAGGAGACGTTTCCCTATGCAACTATCTTCTGGAAAAAAAATCTCTATCGATCCCGTTGCTATTGACGTCCGAAATATGACCTTTGGAAATATATTTTTGGCACCAAGCGGAAGTCTTTGGCTGATAAGTGTTTTATCAGTCCATATTAATCCCCACAAGTTATTACTCTGATCTCTCGTTGATTTTCTCCGGCGAAACAGGTACTCCATTGCCATTTACAGAGATCTATTTTTTGCGAAAACTCGTTTGTTGCTGCTTATCCGTGATCCTTGAAAAAGAAGTTGTTGATTTCCCGTAATTTAGAGACTGGATTGATTTGCTCGAAAGATTATCTTTTGTGCTCGGCAATCACGAGTTGCTTTTTTTGGACTATTTCCGTTGAGTACTTCGGCATCGGCATCGGGGAAGAAGTAGCAAAGAATTATATGTTTTCTAAGTTAAGAAACCAGAATTAATCAGCGTCGGGCCGGGCTGTTCTGCCTCAACCCGGATTAGGTGAGTTAACCCAGCGAACCTGCCGAACCAAGGATGCTTATGTTTTGCCGAGTCAACCCAGGCCAACTTGGTCCGGGTCAACCTGACTCGGGCCAGTTATTATACTTGTCCAGGACCCAAGGTATACGTATTTCTTCCACGACTCGGATATAATGGTTTACTATTTGACTCGGTGCGATTCTATACTTTTTCTCTGGCTAGATTATTATTTTGAAAGTAGTAACAAATTATTCTTTGATCAGCACATTATTTGGAAGAGATACTTGCATTGGATTTTTATCATTGGTCATTTTTACAAAGATTATTTTAGTTCGTGTTATCCCATTTCAGCTGTTACTATTATGTCTCTTTGGATGATACATTATTATTGAAGAAGAGGTGGCATCAGTATCTATGGACCCACTACCCCCATAAATTGAAATTTATTACTCCTACCACTTGAGAGTCATTGTCCTGTGGAGGGACACGGTGATGGTGGAGTTTTTTATTACACTTCTGAACATTGTATAGACCCACTACCTACATTAATAGGTGTGACACTACCTACAGAAAATAGGAGTGAGTCGAACATCCAACATGAGTTATTGGACTGGGTTAAAGAGCAATGTCATATGGCTTGAAGTGATTTTACTCTCACTTTTCTTATGCCAGTTGGGCCTCATGAACGAGAGCACCAGCGTGAGGAAGAGTATTGGAAGATGTGTCACATTATACAAAAAAGATTGTATACATTATTTGTAGCAAGCTGGGAGTTCATATTGTTCTCTCACCCCCAGCTTGAGGGAGAATGTCGGAAGATAGGCCCCAAGCCCACACGACCAATGAAGGCCCATATATTCAAGTGTGTTGGAAAATAGGGCCCAAGCCCACACAACCAGGAAGACCCACATATTCAAGTGTGTTGGAGGATGGGCTCACACATCCAAGAGATGTGGAAGATGGGCTCAAGGCACATAGATCAAGGAGAAGGCACACAGGCCCATACAATGATGACAGGATGGTAAATAAAAGATCATCTCATAGAGATGACATTGATGTAATTAGGTTAAAGTTTCAGGGTTAAAACCCTAAACCCTAAGTTCAGGGCTATTATTATAATACAGTAGTTTCATTAATCTATAAATAGAGCTTCAGCAGGAGGATTAAGACATCAAGACCATAACCTCTTCTTTCCCTGGTTTTCTTCCAATGGGTATCTTTCTCTTTTTCTCCAAGGAGTCCTGAAATTCAACAAGTAGGATTTAGAAAGGATTATTTGGTTTTGCAAAGTATGCTCTTTCTTTATAAAAAATGGACTTATAAAGGAATTTTAAGTATTTGAGAATTGAGTGCAATAGGCATGCCAATAAAACCTCATTAACTTATCAATATAAGGTTTGGTGAGGGTATTTATAAGCTCCCCAAGCAAAACTAAACATTTTTTGCCCATTTTCAAATAGGTGACTTTACATTGATCGATTAGTGAAAAGTATTGATAGATCAATCGTGTGTAATGGCTATATTTGTTTTCAGAAAAAAAAACATATTGATCGATGGTATGAATGATCAATATACTTTCGTTGGGTTTGACAACTTAAGTTGATCGATCAATGTTCAGGGAATAATCGATCAACCATAATTCCTATTGGCAGTGCATAACAAGTATGATCGATTATGCTTTATGTCCATGGCTAACAATCTTCTATATGATCAATCAATGTCATGAGGTTGATCGATCAATCAACATAATTTTACGTTGCCTGGACACCATTGATCGATTAGTCCATTGTGAATGATTGATCATGCTTTATAGCACAATTGGCCATGTTTTGGTTGATCAATCAATTGACCCTGATTGATCAATCATTGGCAGATATTGATCGATTAATCCAATGTCAAGTCGCTAAGTAGATTTTCAAAACATGAATAAAAACAATCTTAAGTGAGTCTAACATGTTTAAAGTATGTTTGTGCATCGAAAAACATGAACAAATACAAATTTGTCCTAAAGCTCCAAAAAATTTCATTGTACCTCAAGTTTGGAAGGTTTGAGGTTATTCTCTTACATAGATTGAGTTTTGTGATTTTCATAACATCCTAAACTCTAGTCTTCAATTCATTGCTTCTTCTTTCTAAGGGTGCTTCAAGAACATTTTGACACGGTTGTGTAGCTGAGGTCTTCAAGAAACTTTTTTCAGTTGATTGCATAGACCTTTGACTTTTGTGTCTCTTGAAGGAAATACATCTAAAATGCTTGAATTACCATGGTTTGATCAATTATATTTGTTATCATCAAAATCAAGAAGGGAGTCAACACTCCGTCAATAATCTCCCCCTTTTTTATGATGACTAAACCTAATTTAGAAAAATTAAAAGTAAATCATTCTTATTAGTAGGAGCTTAGTAGATTTGTTAATTTATAGAAATACCTCACCCTTAATCTTTGCACATCAAAATTTAAATAGTACTTTAATACCTTGTGTATTTCTTCCTCTTTTTGTCATACTCAAAAAGATATTACAAGTGAGACTTTATAAGCAAAAGGTGGCTCAGTGGCCTTACATATATGATCAAAATGTATACAAAAGATATATTAGGTGTTGATTTTCAAGAAAAGAGAAATACTTCATTGACTTATTATAATCAGAGTACATGAACCTCTATTTATAATAGAAGGTAATAGAGTCCAATTACAATAAAACTACCTTTGCCCAATTACACTCAAATACTAACACTTAAAAGATAAGTCCTAACATAATTAAATAACTCAATATAAATAGAAAACAAACATAACTCAAACTAGAACTCTTTTTTGAGGACGTGACCATAAGATAAAGATGTCAGCTTGTAGCTATCTTTGTGGGTTCTCCTTGATCTTCCAACTTATGTGATAAGGATGCCAGCTCGTGGTAATCATGGTGGGTCTTACTTCTTATGTGCTTGGGCCCATTTTACAATACTCTTAGATATGTGAGTCTTCCTTGGTTATGTGACCCTTCTTACAATACTCTTAGATATGTGGGCTCTTCCAGCATTAGGGTCTCTACCTTTCTTGGTATCATGCTAGTGCATTATGCTTACAATTTTTGCCTATGTGCTAGATTCTAGTCCAATCCTAGAGAATCATACCTAATGGTTGTAAAATTTTGTTTTCTAATACTTAGGTACTTAGTGCTCAAAATTCAATTATAGATTTAATTTGGTACTCTAATGTTGATTTTGCTACTTGTAAATTTAATAGAAGAGTATTAGTGGTAGTTGTCAAATAATAAAAAATATGTCAATCTCTTTGCTGTCTAACAAACAACATTCTATGACTCTTTCTATCGCCATGGCTGAGTTCATAAATGGTGGAAGTTATTGTGAACAACTCTTATGGACGAAACAACAATTCTAAGACTATGATTGAATCTAAAACAAAATTCTTATCTATTGTGACAATTCAAATACCATTGGTTGAAGTAAGAACCTAGGTCTCCATTCTTGGTACAAACGCATTGAAATTGAACACTACTTGAGAATTAGTTCAAATAAAGCCAATTAAATTTAAAATTATTCCTACCAAAAAAAATTGAGCAAGCATTTTCATTAAGCCCGTAAGAGTTGATTGATTCTCTAAGATAGGTTGAGAATTAGCCATGAGCAACCTCCCTTAGATAGCTCATGATTAGTGAAGTTTAAGGGTATCCCCATTAAAAATAAAATTTAAACTTGAAAATAATTAAAAATATTTAAAAATTAAAAATATAGGAGAAAAGCCTATGATAGACATTACTCGGATAGCTTTTACATCCTATTAGATTTCGATGAATTGATAATATAGATGGTGCTTCTATTGTGAATCGAATACACATTCCTTTTGTAAAGCTAATGGCAAATTAATGAAACAATTTCTCTACTTTTGTCTCTACTTGTGCCTTACTTGAGTATTATTTTCTTACGGATGACAAAAAGTGGGAGCAAAGTGTAACATACATTAAGGGAGAGTTAGTATACACCAAATATGAAGACATTAGAACAAAGATTCCTGCATGCATAAATCAAAGGGGAGATAAATCAAGGGGGAGCTTATATTTGGGAAGTTAAGTCATTGTGTTGTAATGTTAGAACATTTAGGACTTCATTTCATATGGGTAATGAATTTTAGAACTTGCATAGAGACGTGATCTTATGGTAATATCATACCATTTCCAAAAATTATCAACATGTGCCTTTAATGTGTATAAACTTCAAGGTAGAGGAGATTGTTAGACCAATGGTAAAATCATGTTGGTCTTAATTATTTTGATAACAAAAAAATAGGTAGTTTAAAAATGTGATACTAACGGTGTTATCAATGTATTTTAGACGCATGTCTTCCAACACAAATATTATGAGGTCTATGGCAAAAACTCAAGACAAAAGAATGATCAATCAAGTTGCCAAGTTAAGACCTAAAGAAAAAACTCATTCAAGATTCTTGTGGTGAAGAAGAACTTATACATAGTAGCTTGAAGACTTGAAGACCTAGAGTTAATTCACATAGAAAAATCTTAAGAACTCTAGCTTTGTAAGAGGACAATCAACCGAATTCCAATCCTAAGGTATATATGAACATTGAAGCTTTAGGGCATGAAATTTCTTCAAAACCATATATTGATGCATATAGATTATTTAAAAATGTTAAATCCCTTAAAAATAGCCTATATCATTCTTGGATTTCAAATTAGCACATTGGTAGTAGGTGTGTCGATCAAACTGTCTATGCATGATCAATTATCTAGAATATAGTCTGGCAGAATCTATAAAGCATGATCGGCCATCTACTATAGGCATGATCGATGATCATATAGTATGATGCAAGGACGAATTCATAAAGCATTATCAATCATCCATTGTACAATGATCAATCATACCAAATAATGTTTGGTAGTTTTATAAAGTGTGACCAATAAAATAATAAGGCATGATCGATCAATCAATGAGGCAAGATCAATCAATGATTTTGTAATGGGTTGAAAACTTGGTTGATTGATGCCTTGATCAATCAATAGGCTTAGGGAATTCAAACAATATAATTGTGTAATACATGGTTGATTGATCATACATTTTCATTAATCGATCAACACTTTTTGCGACTTTTTATAAATGGTCAAAAATAACTATTTTGGTTGAGAATCATATCAATAGGCTTCCAAACTCATCATGGAGCAATAACTAAGGATTTATTTACATACCAAAGCATTTACAAAAAAAAAAAAAATCACTTGAAATTCCATCTACTTTTTTAGAGAGTAAAAGGTGAAATCTACCACAATCCCTCAATTTCTCTTGAATCTCTCGACATTCCTTGCTTAATCAAAGCTATATATACTTTACTTTCCTGCTCAAAGGATTGGAAGTTTGGATCTCTCTAAAAGAAGGTTATCTCTCCTAAATGAAGGTGTAAGTTTAATCTTTTCTCTTTTCTATTCTCATCTTCTTGTGAAAGAGGTTTTCTAGAACTATAATCTAGTAGAGGTACTAGAGTCAGAATCTAGTTGTAAAAAGATCTCTTTGAAGAGATTGAAACTTGGCTTAAAGAGATTCAGAATCTCTTTACATGTAAATTTTCAGCTAATAGAACATCATAGTGGAATTTTCCTGAACAAGGGTTTTGATGTGGTGATTACCACTAGGGAAACATCGATAACAAACACTTTTTGCCTCTTTCTAGTTATGTGCATGTGCTTTTGGTTTTGCTTATTTGCTTACTTTTAATTGCACCTTAAAAGCTTGATTTTTATTCTAGACTCAAACATATGTGTTAGAGTACTTTGAGATTTTTTCTCCTGTGATAGACTCAGTTCTGTTCAAATTTTAGTTTCCTTGGTTGTTTACAAATTAAAAATGGATTTCTATACGGTGACTTATCAAATGAGGTTTACATGGAGTGACCACCTGAATTAATTGTTAAGGGGAAGGAACATAAGGGATGTTGGTTGCATAGAGCATTGTATGGCCTTAAGTAGAGCCATAGGAGCTGGTATGACAAATTCAGTACCATTATGTGTGGCTTTGGTTTTGGAAGATCTAGTTCAAATCACTCGGTGTTTATTCTTAGAAGGCACTCAAGCATTATAATTTTGAAAGTTTATATAGTTGATATTGTTATTTTAGGAGGTGATGATGATCAAGGTATTACATATATAAATGATTATATCAATAAACATTTTCAAACAAAGGATTTGGGTGTCTTGAAATATTTTTTGTATATTGAATTGGCATGGAGTAGGATTGGACTAGTACTCTCACAAAGGAGGTATATTACTGATTTATTGACTGAAACAAGTCTCCTTGGGGCAAAGCTGGTTCAAACTCCTCTTGAGGTAAATCATAATTTACACGATGAAATGAGCTAAGTTTTAAAGGACAAGACTTATTATAGGAAGCTTGTTGGGTAATTGATCTATGCCATAATCACTAGAGTTGATATATATATATATATATTGTGGGTTTTGTAAGACAATTCTGGAGAAATTGAGGAAAATTCACGTGGAATAGGATACTCAAATATTTAAAGAGTGCTCTAGGAGGTAAAATGATCGCTTGCAAAAAACATGTACATATAACTAGTTACTCTGATGTTGGTTATGCAAGATCTAAATTTGATAGGAGATCTATGAAAAGTAAGAAACAAATAGATTTTCCTCGTTCAAGTGTTAAAGCTAAACACAAAGCAATTACTCACGCAACATGCAAAATGATGTGGACTAAATCTATTCTTTATAGAATTTAGCTTCAATAAAACCGATCATATGCCCATGGCATGTGACAATCAAGCAACTATCTATATAGCCAACAATCTAGTATTTCATGAGAAACACATTAAAATAGACTACCACTTTATTGGACATGCATTGATGAGATGAATTATATCTACTCAAAAAAAATATCTACTCATGTGAATTCATCAGAACAAGTGAGATTTGCTCACAAAGGTCATTCCTCTTACAGTATTTAATGTCTTTCTTAATAAGTTGAAAATGTTTGATATCTATCCTTTAGACTGAGGGAGAATATAAGAAAGTAGAGTATTTAGTTAATATTTTCTAGTTATTTTTGTATTTCCTTTTTGGTGAGGGCATAATTTATCTTTTATGATGTAACCCTGGAAGATTATGAATAAAAAAAAAAAAAAGGTTCACGATGAGGAGGGACTTATTTCGTCCCTCCTTCTCTAACTTTCATTTCTTTCATTATATAATTAACTAAAGTGATTCACCTTATGTGGACTCGTACAGAGCAGTTGCACTTGTGAACATAGGCCACGTTCGATGCATTCTTCGGAACACAAGCCTGGTCAAGGAGTAGCATATTTGACTGTCTTCGAACGCCAGCAGCAGCAGCAATAACGAAGGCAAAAACCTTGGCCGCGAAGCATCAGAATGCAGAAACGGGTTGAGTATCATTGTAGACGTCAAAGTCATCAAGTCTTATTCTTCTCCGCGCATGTTTAAAGAAGGCCTGCTTTCCTTGATTATATTACTACCCACATCATTCAAATAAGTAGTCCAATCGCAACAATTCTGGCACTCGAAAACGGAATTAGTGGGATATTGTATGAGGGCATAACAGAAGATACTTTGATCACAGTTCCTATATGAAAAATATGTCAAATCGTCCCACGACAAGAATGCGACTTACAGGCGATCCACCAGAGATTGGATTAGTTTAAAGTATACATTAAAATAGAGCATCTCGCCTCTTTCCTTTTGGGGCATTCCCTACAGTTTCATCCTTATATGCACTGATAAGTTACCTCAAATCCTCGAAGTTTCAACCATTTCTACATGCTAGCTAGCAACATCAAACAATTCATTCCTCCCTAGATTTCAAGATTTAACTTACGCAGAAAGAAAAAAAAAAAAAAAAAAAAAGACTAAAGAAAACAGCTATACCAGAAGAAATAACTTAGATATCTGTATTTATGTGTATATACGGTAGAAACATGAACCGCCTCTTACAACCTTGCAAGAGTTCAATGCATGGCTGGCCGAGGAGAACGTGGGCGAACAGGGGTCTTGGATGGGCTTACCCTGAAGCATTAATTTGATCAAAATAAATTAATACAAAAAGATTGCCTCCAACAAAAAACCTCTTTCTTTTATTTCCTCCACAAAATGACCAAAAAATATCACCAAACAACCTACCTAATTGGCAAGGATCCCAGAACCACGCCACTACAGTTGAGAGCAGCAATTGCACTTTCAGCCTGCATGACAAAATTTCACAATATCACAATAGTTGAGAGTAGCATATTTGACAAAAGGAAGAGACTTAAAATGCAGATACATGATTCAGAACTGAAACATTATAACCAACAGGATATGATCCAAAGTGACAGTAGATGAAGATAGTGTCACATTATCATTGAGTTGAATTATCTTAGACTTCGAAAAACTACTAGAGCCAGTCATGTTTTATTCCTAACCACAGTTTGCAGCTAAAACTCTCACTGGCAGAAACATGTGGAGAAAAAGCTGTGTAGCATCTTTACCACGCAAGCAAAGAAATGGCTGGTACCACAGACTATCACCCTCAGGCTACTGCCAGCTGAACAAATCCAGCAGATGGATTGTGTTCATATCATTCACAGGTACATATAGACGCTAGCAATCCAGAGAGTGCAGATAATCAAAGATGCAACTACATAAGGAGTTCAGTGTACCCTCAAAACAAAGGGGAACAGCCCAATAGTAGGATATTCTACAAGATCAGTGGAATCTCCATCACTTATGTCATTGTAATCTGAAACCAGTATTAACAATCTTAAAATCATCTCAGACAATCAGTTTAAAACAAGAAACATACGTGTTTGGACACAAGAGGGAACCTTTTTGACTCACCAAGAACCTGGAGCACACATGTTTGGACACAAGAGGGACCTTTTTGCTTCACCAAGATCTCAGAACACTACAGTTATAAACATAAGATAACAGCATCTAATAGATCTTTAATTTATAAGAAGCATCTACTAGATCTTCTAAGATCTTAGTTGTAAAGCTTTCGTAATCAAGCCACATAACTAACAGCCTGCAAATTTGTCAATATTCCTCTAGCATTTTGGACATGAAGGTCTTGCACACTTATCCAAACTCTGAGACTCTATGAGGTGCATTTTAAAGGTGTGCAAGACAACATGGGCACCCACTTCTTCCTCAAAGAGGGGAAAGCTTGGCTCCAGCAAAGTGTCACAATCAAGGCATTTTACCAAATTCATTTTCACTACGATTTTCAGCATCCACATCCTTCAAGTAATGCTCACAAAATCTATCGTACCAAACAAAATAAGCCACTACATGCATTCAGCACCCTTGAACTCATTATCTAAGTATGCTCACATTGAAAAAATTCCATGAGCATTGAAGTCTAAGCTGCAAAGATTCTTTTTTTTTTTTCTTTTTTCTTAATGAAAATTTCACAATTTTTTGAAAGTAATATAACTGCAATTGACAAAAGACAAATGTATGACCATTAGTATACTTTCTGATATCAAATCACACCATTAGCTTGTTCTTTCTCCTTTCTTTCCCCTTACCATGAAAATCAAAATACCCTCTCCTCACTCTTTGTAATGCTTCCTTGAATCAAATAACTGCCTTTCATTTGACCAATTGAGTTTTTTTTCTTGATGATACATGATTACGCTAAAAGGTCAAAAGTAAAGATTTACCTACCTTCACAATCCCAAGGCCCACATTTATAGGGATACCCTTCTATTTGCTGTTTTATTTTCTCACTATTGTAAAATGTCAGCACTTTTCTTCGAATTATTATTTCTGAGACATGTTTTACGCTGTTCAGTTATTCAAACAGTTTGTGGCAACAATCCTTGATTTCTTTAGAATAACAATCCTTGATTTTTTTAAAATAACAATCCGTAATACTATCAGAGGTGCAACACATAAAGAAAATCAAGTAAGCTGTTTGAAGAATACAAACAAAGACCACTTAAACAGATATTTCTAGAGTACATTTTGCACCAGTGATGCTGGATTACCTTGAAACTGAGTAAAAGCGGAAAATAAATATAATAAATGTCTTAATTTTCACATCAAGACCAACAGCATCGTAAGCATTAATTGGGAGAAAATTTTGACATATGTGCACTAGGCATATATCATGCCTTTTATTATACTTAGAGAAACTGAATTGAATATCCATCTTCAGTTATCTTTGAGTTGTTCATTGACCTTATGCAAAGAAATACCTAGATTTGAACTTATTGTTTTTCTGTCAACTAAGCTCATAACTTCAAAAGAATGATAAAAAATGACTGTAAATCTCTCAGTTTTGTTTAGTGAAATTGGAATTAACCAACAAAACATTTTAATCAAGGCACTAAATTGTTATGAGCATTCTATAAAATAATATATATGCACATAAGCACCAATATAGTGGCAAAATGTCATTAATCTTTGTCATGATATAAGAGCACTAAATTATTCAAGTAGCTAAATCCATAAAAAAGGGAAACTCTATTGACATGTTAGCTCCCTAAAACTGTTAAAGAAAGGAGATGAGTGTAAACGTTGCAAACATCCTAACAGAAGTCAACTGGGATAGAGAATTCAGGTTTTACATAGTACATTAAAAAAAAAAAAGCACACATTAATGGGGAGAGAGAGACAGAGAGAGAAAGTTTCACATTGAACAAACAAATTCCTTAATTTCCTCGAATCATGGCAAGGGTCTAATGCCACCTTCAAAGGAAAAGTTCAAATACAAGATCCAATGAATAAAAAGCGGGTTCTTTAATTTGCACAATCATGCAGGGCTAATGCTACTTCAAAAAAGAGTTAGACAAGTATAAGATACTCATAATTAGGGGTGGTATCGAACTGAGCCGGTTCGCCAGCGGTTCGAGCTCGGCTCGGTTCGATTCGATTCTGTTTATCGGGATCTGGAACCAAGTTCGATACTCATAATTAGGGGTGGTATCGAATTGAGCCGGTTCGCGAGCGGCTCGAGCTCGGCTCAGTTCGATTCGATTCTGTTTATCGGGAGCTGGAACCAAGTTCGAGATCCAGATCAGGCTCGTTTAAGTTAACGTGCCGAGCTCGGCCGAACTATGGTTCGGTTCGAAAGCTTGCGAGCTGGCTCGTTAACTTAACGAGGAGACTCGAGCGTTGAGGCGGGAGCCAAGAGGTCTCTTCGAGTTTGTTCCTCCCCCATCTTTCGTTCTCCCGCCTCCGCCGATGATCTTGTTTTCCAGTCCTTGAATCAGAACAATCTGATTGAGTACAAATGGACAAAACTAGCGTTGTTTTTCAAAGGAATGTTTTTGTGTTTGATTATTGAATAAAGTTTATGCATAATTATGCATCTTTTATCATAATCTTATGCACAGTGTATAGAAAATTTTATGCAAGGTTAATATACAAAGGTTATGCCCAATTTTAAGTAGAGGTCATACCCAATTTTATGTAAAATGTATGCATAATTTTATATACAATTTATTTGACATGTATTTTATGAAAAGTTTTAAATGTAGGTTGGCTCGAGCTCGAACTCGGTTAAAATTATTGGGCTCGATCTTAATTACAATTTTAGGCTCTAGGCTAGGCTCGGCTCGAGCTTGAGTTCGAAATATTTAAATCAAGCCCGGCTCAAACATAGGCAGGTTTGGGCTCGGCTCGATTCGATACCACCCCTACTCATAATGAACAAAAAAGGGCATCCTTAATATGCATGAATCATGCAAGAGTATAATGTCACTTCAAGGAAAGGTTAGGCAAATATAAGATGCCCATACTAGACTCACCCAAGGGTAAAATGTCAAACATCACTTGTCGGTTTTTTTTTTTTTTTGGAATTGACTAGAATTGATTTCAAAAGCCACAGATCTCATATAAAAAAATATTCTCAAGACTTCTGGAACAAATTACTTCTTGTAAATTTTCTCATTTAGATTTTATTTCCTGCAAGTTCAACTCCTATTAAGGTTTTGAAATGTAAAACGTAAATTGCATCTATTAACTTCTGTTTGTAATTTTCAAGAGATGAATTCAAAATATATAAATGTACATAAAATAAGCCATGCTGTATACATAAGACAAGGTTTTCTACAAGCTAAAGATTAAAGTAAAATTCTTATCTTCCAAATAAAATATCTAAACTATAAAGATAAATGCTTTTGCCAACTAATATTTGGAGAATGGTGATGAGCATGTATGAACAAATCGCTTAAGTATGGTACAACCAAAATATGATATTGGAAAAAAATCCAACCATTTGTTTGATGCACCATCAAACAAATTCTATAGTTTATATCTTTACCATTTTGCATTTAAAACCCCAACCAAATTTAGGTGGAGCTGAGACTACTTAATCTTATTTATATAACTAAACTATCATATCAACAGCCGCATTCACTCGAGGTAGAGATTACAACTTAATTTTCAAGAGCACAAGCATAATTTTCCGGACAAAGTATAAAGGGAGCAAATGAATCATTTGGCATGTGCACTTCATCCTCAAAAAGGGCACTGTAGAAAGGGTTTTGCAATTGCAAGACAAATAATTGCAGTCACATGTTATCAATCATGAGAGAAATCTTGCTTCTAACCAATCATGAGCAAGGATAATTACCATTACAAACTCCACAAAAGCAATGCGGGTGGAGTGGTGATAGTCACCAAGCAATCTCAAGCGATAAACCTACAGCAAAGGGGATGTGCCTCATCAGTACTCCATTCAAGGTGAAGTAAAGAATTTACCAATAAATACAAATCATGTTAGCTTGTAAAATAGTAAGTACAAACCTCTCCACAGATCGACTCAAAGAAGAGTTTAACATCGGCTTGAGAAACCTATAAGAATAAATATGATTAAATACATGTATTTTCAAAGCCAAATACAGCATTTAGTTCAGCACATCAGACAAGTTTGAATCTACCTTTTTGTCAATATTTGTACAATATATAGTCCTTGCACACATCTCACGTTCATCTTCAGACTACGTACCACAGCAACAGTTAGTGTGAATCATGAAAAGGGACCACTAAGCCAAGGCTAAAGGATCATTGACTATTATTAAGGAAGCAAATAAAGGAATGAAAACATAACCAACAAAGAAGCAGAACAATCTTCTTTAAATACGAAGTGTGGATACCATTAACAAAATTCTCACCCGAGGCAAAAATGTAGGGTTCACCGGTGCAATAGCAGTTTTTGAAGGGAGCACTCTCACTGGGTAGTACCCTAGCATTGTCCCTGCCAAACTCAGTGCTGCCCTTGCACCCTCTGTAGGAGAAAAAGTGAATGGAGAAAACTATAATTACTCCAAAATATAATTAAAAATAAGTTTCTCTTTGAAAATTTGGATAAAAACAAGCAAAAATAAAATACTCAATCAATATAGAAAATCTTAGAGAAGTGGTTATACCCTCATCAGTAAACTCTACAAAGGCAAAACGGAGAACAGAATTTGGATCACCACACACTCGGCAGTCAACAACCTTGACTCCAAAGGAGAAAGAAACAATATCAGTACAGAAAACCACTAAATTTAACACACAATTGCAAAAGCTTTAAAATTGCCTGTCCACAGTTGATGAAGAGTGCGGCAAGCTGTTCTTCTGTCACCTAAACACAAAGAAATTCACAATGTCAGTGGTCTTGACCATAGATCCAAATGTCAAACAACATGAGAGGCACTCATGGGTAACACAAGTAAGCCCTATCCAAATTACAAGGCATTAGCAAATATAAAACGAAGAAAGCAAATACAGAAAATATAAGTTACCCTACAGCTGTTCGAGTTGAACAAAACAAACACTGCAACTGCAAGGAAGTTAAATATTCCAATAAATAGAGCTCAAATTTGAAGGCGCAAATTTCATACCTGTTGATCAATGTCAGAAACATATACAGTCCTCTTAATTATCTCCTCCCGCTGCGCCATACTTGTTCGGCTATTCACCCGCCTTTTTCCCTGACTATAATTGTTCTTTTTCTGTTTCAAGTTCAATCAGAAGATGAATCAAACGCCACCAACCTCTAGAACTAAGAAAAACAAAAAAATAAAAATAAAAACAAAAAAAGAAAAAAAAGTAATGAACGAGATGATCACACCTACCCTTCTATTAGTATTTCCATTTACACTTCCGATGTTATTATGCATCATAAAATTGTTAGAATAAAAACCACCACCCGATCCATTGTTGGCAAGCGAGGGCGGGACGAACTCCTCCGCCATGGGGTTAAGATTCGAGAGTAATTCCTGTAAATCCCTTATATCCCGTTGGAAGCCCTCGTCGACCTCTTCGTTGCGCTGCATATCCACACCGTTGGATCGTTGGCGCGCATGAGCAAAACCGGGATTCCCCGAGGAAGCACCGTGCTGCGGTACAATCGCCCCACCCTTAACCATTCCGTTGCTCTTTGGCGCCTGGTCATGCCCCCCAATCTGAGGCTTGTGATTGCCAGCGTGAAGCGCCGGGGTCGGGGCTGTCCGCTGCTGCTGCTGTAATTGAAAGGCCTTCTTCTGAAAGGTCGATTCATTAGGGTTCCGAAGAACTGGACTCGGCTGGAGGTTGTTATGGTCGACTATGCGAGCCCCAAGGTGGCTGGCCTTAGCCTGATCGAGTTCATTGGGAACGTGCGAGTCGGGACCGGCCGCATCGAAATTCCGACTTGAAGAACCAACGTTAACACCCAGATCGGAGCCGGCATTCTCGACCACGGCCATGATCCAAGCTTAGACTCAGACGATGTCTCTGTCTTACCCAAATCCTCTACTCAATCGTTTCCTTGTTTTACTTAACCCTTCTAACAAGATCCTTCTCCCTTCTTTATTCCCTCCAGATTGATCAACAGATTTCACATCTGGACGCAAGACCTGGTATACGGGCTAAACCGTCTCCATCGATCTATAAGAAAATCGTAACACAAACTTCAAAAAAAAAAAAAAAAAAAAATATCAAAAGGAAATCTTTGCAAATACCGGAAATTGGAAGTTAAAACAGGCAACCTAATTACTAACTTGTTCTTTTCTTTTTTTTTTTCCCCGAACCACTTCGGAACGTCAGTTTCCTCTGCGTTTTTGGACCTTCTTCGCCAACGTCCCAAAATGGCCAAAGCTTCCCATAAACTCCCACGGCCATCCCACCATGACATCCCATGCGCATACATAACATATTATGAGCATACGTGGTTCGTAACAATAGGTTTATGCTCATGAAGTGCGAATGAATGATGCTCTTTCCATTCTTAGAGCGGTTTCTGCTCTGCATGGACGGAAAGGCCCTGCACTGAAGCCACGTGTACCGGGCTTATTAGCTCCGTCTAATAGCTCTACAAAGAGCGCGGCAAAGTTCTTGAGAAGAGGGCATCGTGGGCTTATAAATGCCATATGGGCCTTGAGGGACTCACCGCGGGTCCTGGTCTGCAATTGTGATTCTCTTTGTTTTGTAGTAAGGTTTAATTTAATTCTAGAATTAGGGAAAGAAAAATGTGTACTCCCAACCAATATTTGAGATTCGATCAGGTCAATCAACTGAAAAAATTTCGAGCTGCTTTCAACTTTTTCTCCTTCTAGCAAAACTCCAAACCATAGAAAGTAAAACTTGGATGATTGCGCTGATTTCCTCTGAAACCATCAAATCAGCTACTAGGGGGCCATAATTCATTTAAAATGAAAGTGAAATGCTCTTTCTTTTTGTATTTTTCCCTTTTCTCTTTGAGAGCGTCGTCCGCTGTTGAAGATCACCAACGGGAGTCGTGAATGGACGGACGGCTTTGTTCGTGGTTTGTCGTCGCTTTTCCATCTTTCTTCTCCATGAAGGCCAGAGGTGTTCAACTCTTCTAATGATTTGTGCCGCTTCTGTGCTTCATTATTCTCAATAGTTCAGATTATTATTTTCTGTAGAATATCCTCATTTCAGATCAACTCTTAATTTTAACATACACTTCTTATTGAAGTAGATATTGCTTAAAACTATTGTATGCTAATATCCCATTATAGTAAGAGTGAAATGAGTGAACATATCTTATTATTTCGTTGGTTATACCAAAATCTGTTACAATGCATTTGCCTGAATCCGTAAGTGTCAACCTCAAGAGAACAGTTTCATTCGTTACCTGATGCAGGGAATGGGTTCCAGTATCTACTCCTCTTTCTTGTTGGACTTGGAATCATCACTATTGGTCTCACCTTCTTTAGAGCTTGACCTACTTGATTCTGCAAATGCCTTTGATTCGTCAAACTCCCACAACTACACACAATGCAAAACAATTTCATCAGGTTCCAAGTCAGTCATGCAACTCAATCAATGAAAGTAAAGATGTGCACACCAGCTGAAACTCAGCCACCCAACAGGTGAAGTCATTTTCTGAACTTTCTCCAGCGACTCAAAGCTCCCTTATTTTGAGAAACAGAATGTAATAGTGTTTTACTTTTTAGGCTCTATGGACCGTTAAGTGTTCAATCACCCTTTTAACAAATGAAAGACACCGATCTCTCACAGGTATAAGCATTCAACTTACACAGGTGGTACATTAATTCTGCTGACCATGATGCGTAAACTAGAATCATGGAAGATATGAGAGGATATAATGGTAAATGATAGTATCTCAGATGTCTAAAAAGAAGGGACAGCACCAACCGATTTGACTTCCCCATTCCATATACAATGGAGAGCAACAGATCCGGTGACAGCAGGCACAATATAGAGAAGCGCTGGCTGCAAGGGCCAAGTAAAAATTCAACAAATTCATGTAAACATAAAAAGGAATAAGAAAAATAAGAATGAACAAGATAACAAAGAAAAAGAGATCTGTAACAAAAAGAAACACAAATGAAACAGAGGAAGAGAAGATTACTTTAAAAATAAAAATTGCATATAGGGGTAAAGCAAATCACCTGTGCAGCTTGAAACCAATTCATGACAACAATGGTGAGAGCCAAACCAGCTGAGTACCCAAAAAATGCACTATTAAAGTATCGATTTTCTTTTCCCCTTGCCACATCAAACCGCAATGCCAATGCCACAAAAATGCCTGAAAAAATGTTGCAGAAGTTATAAAGCAGCAAGTCATGTGACAACGGTAATAAGATGAGATAAACAAAATTATTTTTTTGAAAAATGATTGATTAAGATATAAAAGAGGACAAAAGGGGGGGAGCAGCCCACCACAGGCCAGAGTTCACCTCAGAATACGAACATCAACAGCAAAAAAACAAATAAAAAAATACAGAAATTAAGGGGGAGCAACTATTGTAAGTTGAGTGAGGAAATTTCCATCTTTTGCCAACTTGTCTGCCCTGAGTTTGCCAATCTAGGGACACAAGTCCATGAGAAAGAGAGATATCTAGAGAAGCAAGTAATGTCCAAGGGGGATCAGACTTTTCCACACCATTAAATAACTGAAGAAGAGTCCCCATCCAACTACCATAAGGGACAAGTGCCACCCAGCAGCCATACAGATGCCATATAGGACAGCAAAAAACTTGGCACAGATTGCATCAGAAATAGCAAGAGGCCCAGCAGAGAAGAGAAAGGTAGAGCCACCACTGCAACAGAAGAGCCCACCAAAACCAACAGGGCGAGTTCCCCAAGGAACATTCATCGAAATTTAGCCTAATGTAGCCGATACTAAGGGTTAAGTAAAGTTATTATAACATTATTGGAGAGGCACCACCCAAGTTCGGATACTGAAGACTACAAACAGAAAGACAGTAAGCTGGACCATGGAGTCAGATGAAGTACCAATACAATAAATGCATTGTACATCCAGGACTAACAAATGATGATTGTGTCAGTAAAGATTCCAGAAACAAAGCAGAGATTCAAGGATAACTTTATTCTGTCACATTAGTTCTGTCTATACAAAAAAACTAATTTAATTCCCCAGGTTATAATTGCTTATAGAGGGAGTCTTTCAACATTAGACAATCAGTTCTTCCAAAGTCCTTTCAGAGTTGATAATCATACAACCTTGGTAAACCCAAAAATTGCTATTTAAATTTTTTTTAATATAAAACTTACTCGTGTAAGGTAGAATATGAAACAAAATGCCCAAGCTTAGTTAATAGTCTCAGTCTAACCTTACTTTCTATAAATACTGATGTGGGGAGTGAGTTGGCCCAACTTAAGAGAGACCTCGATGGTATCAACTTCATATGGGTATTAAAGATGGAAAACATTCATATCCATCTCACACTTACTGGATATTAATGCCTCTTCTTGTCCAAAATATAGGTTTCAAATATGGGTAAATGTGTCACACTGAAATAGTGCACCAACAAAGAAGACCCTAGTACCTTGTAGTAGGAAAAAAGTAAATTCATTTTACAAGAATAGAGGTGCTTCAGAAAACCTTGTAATAAGAAATTCATTTCAGCATATCAGTTACAAGATTAAACCTTCCATGCCACCAAAGTCAGCAAGGACAAGGAATTAAGCCTGGCACAGGTAGAAGGCTTTCTCAAAAAAAAAAAAAAAAAAGAGAGGTACCGGGCTGTCCTTCCATGGAACTTCCAAGTACATACCTGGGTCTCTATCACTCTTTGTGGGAAGAGTAAATAAGATTTTGGCAACAAGTGATAGACAGCTGTGAACAAAGGCAGGACACTTTGAAGCACAGTTACCTTCCCAGGCTGCCAGAACTACATTGCTAGAAGTGCCTGAAGCTGGAATCCCAAACTATTACTTATCACTGATAAAATGCCCAGCAAGTATTGCTGCTAAACTGTAAATAATCCAGTATAGATTCCTGTGGTGTGAAAGGGCAAACCAATTCTAGTTACATAAAAGCAAAAAAGATGGCAGCCTCAGGATAAAACGTGTAATGCAAATGAACTCAGCTGTGGTGCAAAGCAGCTCTGAGGATATGCCCAGAGAGTAGATCACTATGGAGAATGGTAATGGGAAAGAAGAATTGAGCTGGCAAGAATAGTTGGCTACCTGTGGACAACCCATTTCACAAAACATCTAGTATCTGGATAGCAGTTCTAGGGAAAAAATAAGTTCAAACAGAATTTCAAGCTTCATGCAAGAGGGGGTGCTTCAGTAGCTTTCTGGCTGGACTTGTGGAAGGGTGTAAAGAAACTAACACAAGCATTTCCAAGGCTGTATAACTTGAAATCCAAATGTCACAGTTGTGGAATTGAAATCGAAGGGGAAGACAGTGGAACTTCAACCTTTGGAGAAACCTAAAAGAAGAAATGGCTCAACTCACCAGCCTTTTGGAATTGCTCAATGCAGTATATAATTCAGAAGCAAAGGAGGATGACCCAGTGTGGAGCCCATTGTCCATACATTCTCTATGGCTTCTTAGTACAACCTTGAGAAGCGGCAACCTCCTCTCAACATGGCCATTGGAGCCAGATTGCCATGGCACTTAATAGCACCAAAAAAAGTGCCGTAATACATATAAACAACAAGTCAAAGTAATATACTCACATGTGAAGAGCTATCCAAAAGAGGTAAGCCAACTGTCAACAGTTTATGCAAGCTATGTGGGAACTTTAAGGAAAAATATAGCCACCTCCTACTTCACTGTAGCTTCAGCAATGAGGTTTCGAAGCCATCTTGTCCAAGTTCAATACACTGATGTGCAAACCCAGATCCTATAAAGAGTTCTTCCAACAAGCTCACACTTGACCCTTGCTACAGTTGCTAAATATGGCAAAGCACTCTGGAAAGCCACAGTTGCTGCAATGCCATGGCACTTATAGCTGGAGAGGTGGTGAGGACACCCCTGTGTGCTGCCGATTATATGAGGCAATACTTGAAGACACCAGACTACGACAAGACCCACCACGCCGTGGTTGGGGAGTGAGGCATTTAGGACAGATTAGTTTTTATTTTATTTATTTACATTTTATATTGTCCTTAAAAGTAATTTTTTATTTGTTCAGGGGCATTTTTGTCATCAGGGGTATTTTGGTCATTTTAAACTATCCCTAGGGTTTTGGGTCTCTATTTAAACCCATGATGTTTGGAAATCAGAAGCACTGAATGAAGTTGAATTTTTTCCCTCAATGTTCTATTCATCTTCTCCATCCCAGCTCTCGGTTATCTACTTCCCCATTCTTCTTCTTCTTTCTCTCTTCCTCCTTTCTTCCTCTTCTCCATCTAGTTTCTTTGTTCTCCCTCACAGCAGCACCAACACCACCAGCGTTCCGCATCAAATCTCAAAGCCAAGGTCCACCTTTGAGCAGCCTTTGATATCGTCAGACATCCTTCAGTATTACCAAAATCGCTTTTGACAAATCAAAATCAAAGTACTCAATTCAAATTTATCTTTGGAACATCGTAGTTGAGTACCCCGGACTACACCAAAAGAGGACTGTCGCTGGAATCCTGCCCCAAGCAGTCGCAGCGCCACTGCCGCCCACAGCCAGACCTCCCCACCATCGTTTCGTATGGCGGCAGCCATCAGCCCGTCATCTATTTCCACCTTTCAGCCGTTGGCGCAGATCTTCCACAGAGCCAATGTCTGCTGTCAAACCATAGACGCCCCCTCATCCTCCTATTTCCCCTCCCGTCGCAAGACTTCAAACAGCCCCTCGATAAACCGTCCTACCGGTCGCTGGTGTAACCCGAGCCCGGTCGACGCCTTCCAGTTCTTCGTCATGCCGCAACCCTTGCTCAACCACCATTGACATGCTGTCGTTGCCGTAGAAAACGCTCACCATCATCGCCAGTTGTTGTAGCTCTACCACCGTCTTCGCCATTATGCCGCTCATGATACCCCCTCTCTTCCCCTTCTCTATCGGGCTTCGGTTAATCAGAACCCTTCTAATTAATCCAAGGCCCAAAATAGGGAGCCTGCGCACATGCGGAAGAAAAAAAGGGTTGAAAAAAAAAACATTCGCGCTCGAAGACTGCCTGCTTGTTGTTTCAGCTCCAACTCACTGCCTATTTTACGTACGATGACTCAGCCAGTTCCAGATCAATTTATGAGGTGACGTTGTTCCTACAACTCCTTGGTATTCCACTGTTTGCCTTAAATTGCATCAAGTAGCTATTTTGTGCTGGTAGATAGCTTCTTCATTATTAGGGCCCACTTCGAGTCGAATTTGACCTCGAGATTCATGCCAAAAAAACTCATTTGATTGATTGTAGCAACTGTGTCTAATCAATCTTTGGTGTTAATTTTAGAGCTCAGCCCGTCAATGCAATTTACATCATTGCTTAGGATTAACCTTTTTTTTTACTTTAGTGGTGTCTGCATTCTTAATTTGCAATTTCATTGATTTGAATCTTAACCAGTCACCAACAAACTAATAAATACTTAACCTTAATGTGCATTGAATGTATTGGGCTTTATTTTATAGGATCCACTAGTACATGCATTTGCATAGTGGTTGCATCATGTCAGGTATTGCCTCATCGCCTTTTGTAGATAACAAAGATGACACACTCCAACAAATCCTAGAACAATTATGCCCCATAAATGATAGGCTCACTACCCTAGAAGTTAGATCCTCAAATGGGAAAGGGCTAGTAAAAGTTAGGTCTCCTAGGGGTTATGACACAGAAGATGAGGAATTTGCCCGTACACACCCTCACATATTCTCCCCTTCAAGAAACCACACACCATATATCCCTCGCCACGAAGGGCCTAAAGACAAAATGCAGAAATATATAAAGATCGAGGCTCCTACATTTGATGGTCACCTAGACCCCTAAGTATTATCCATATGGGTCAGTGAGATGGCCAGGTTTTTTGAGTGGTATGAGCTTTCTGAGGAAAGAAAAGTCAGGTTCGAGAAAAATGAAATTAACAATCACCGCTCAACTTTTCTGGAAAGGGATATCACGAGAAGACACGAACCTCCCATTACTCACTGGGAGGAAATGAAACTCAAACTCCAGAAAAAATACCTTCCCCCCTCCTATAGGAGCACCCTTTTAGACCAATGGCACGCCAAGTATACTGCTCAATTTGATGAGTTCCAAAAGCGATGCTCTAATATAAAAGATGAGGTGATCACTTTGAGCAAGTTCCAAAAGGGCCTAAATGACGACTTCAAGCGAGAGATGATTCTTTGGGGTGTCACCAAAATAGAGGATGCTTTCGTACTTACCCATAATTATGAGTTGGCCTCCAAGTTTCAGCCAGCACGTGGGTCGAACACACGTACAACACCTTTTAGGTCCCTTGCTATTAGTCCTCAAGCCCTAGGAAAGTCAATTTTAGGGGCTCCCCCTCAAAAACTGACTCCCAATGTGGACTTCCCTACATCAGAGGTAAGGAAAGAGATGTCAAAATTCAATTCAAGGATTCAATGTCATAAGTGTCGAGGATTTGGACACATTGCGTCCAATAGTAACAATTGAGCCCTTCTTATCGATGATCAGAACTACCCACAAGAAGACCAGGAAAACATGTATTATGAGCTTGACCCCACCTCTTAGATGAAACTGGTGAGGTAAACACAACCACTCTGAATTGTGTCAGGCCCTCTCACACTCCCATCCACAGACTGAATGTCGTCCGGTGTGCACTAACTCAGCCCAAGGAGTTTGAAGACTGGCATCAGACTACTATCTTTTACACTTACATCAAGTGAGAAGATAAGGGCTGCAAAGTCATCATTGATAGCGGCAATTTTATCAATGCCGTCTCATCCCACACTGTTGCCAACCTTGGCCTTTAAATTGTTCCATATCCCACACCTTATCAGGTTGTGGGATGATGACAGTACCATTTCAGTTGAGGGTAGATGTCTTGTTCCCATTCAGTTCTTCGAATACAAATAAGACATTTGGTGTGATGTAATTACTATGTATGTAGGTCATATCATTTTGGGAAGGCCCTAGTTATATAATCGAGATGTTACCATTTATGGACGCTCTAATATTTGCTCCTTGTTCAAAAGAAAGATCATCCATCTTAAACCACTGCCACCAAAACATATTAGGCAAGATAAAGCACCATAGAGCTCTCAAAAGAAAACCTTGCATTTCATTAGTCCCAAGGATTTGGAACATGAAATACTACATGAGTCTAAAGTTTCATAGAACTAGCCCATGAAGTACCTGTGAATTCTTCAATCAACACCCCACCAAAGGTTGAGTCTATTTTACAAGAGTTCCAAGATGTCTTTCCCAAGGAGCTTCCAGATACACTGCCACCTATGTGTGACATCTAGCATGCCATAGATTAGGTGTCGACAGCTACATTGCCGAACTTGGCGCACTATCGGATGAATCCCACCGAGTATGGAGGATTACAACAACAGGTGAATAAGCTCCTCCAAAGGGGATTCATCAAGGAGAGCCTATGTCCTTGCGCAGTATTGACCCTACTCACACCGAAGAAGGATGGCACTTAGAAAATGTGGAGACAATAGTGCCATCAATAAAATCACCATGAAATATCGGTTCCCGATTTCCCCGGCTAGATGACATGATAAATATGTCGATGGGTGTCACTATATTTTAAAAAATAGACCTCAAAAGTGGTTACCATCAAATTTGGATCTGCCCGAGAGATGAATGGAAGACACTTCAAGACAAAAGATGGGTTGTATGAAGGGATAGTCATGTCATTCAAACTGTCAAATGCACCTAGAACTTTTATGAGCATGATGACACAGGTGTTTTGACCAGTCCTTGGCAAGTTTTTGGTGGTTTATTTTGATGAAATTCTCATTTATTAGGGGATTCAGCACCATCATGTCTCTGATCACAGAGAGAGTTCTTATGGTCGAAAGTTGTCTCTTGTGCTTTTCAAGAAATCAAGAAATGTATAACAGAAGCAAGGTTGCCTGACTTCTTTAAGGTCTTTGAGGTAGAACGCAACGCTTCCAGTATAAGCATAGGCTTACTTGGTCAAGAGCGACATCCAGTTGCGTATTTTAGTGAAAAATTTAATGCCACCAAACAAAAGTACTCAAACCCATGATAAGGAGTTTTATGCAGTTGTTCAAGCCTTACGTTACTTGTGTCACTCACTATCTACTCCCGCAAGAATTTGTCTTGTACTCCGACCATGAGGTCATTTGCTATCACAACTCGCAAAAGAAACTCAATCACAGGCATGGTCGAAGGATTGAGTACCTGTTGGAGTATTCGTTTGTCCTGAAGCATAAATCAAGCGATGAAAATAAAGTGGTTGATGCCCTGAGCCATAGAATTAGCCTATCGTCCACCATGAACATTCAGGTTACTGGCTTTGAAAAGCTCATAGACGAGTATTCTTCATGTCCCGACTTCGGTAGAACTTATAATGAGCTGCAGGAGGGACAGCATCACACAATTGATGACTACCACATCCAAAATGGTAATCTATTTCGGTCCAACAAGTTGTGTTCCCCGCATGTCAATACGAGACTTCTTAATTAGGGAAACTCATGCAGAAGGACTCAATGGACATTTTGGGTGCAATAAGACCATCACAGTAGTAGAGTGTCAATTTTACTAGCCTAGTTTGAAAAAGGATGTTACCAACTTGGTAGGACAATGTAGAACATGTCAATTGGCCAAACACAAGATTGTATATTCCCCTACCAATCTCCACATGCCCTTGGCAAGACCTCAACATGGATTTTGTCTTAGGCCTTCCCTGTACCTTTTAAAAACACAACTCCATCTTCGTTGTGGTGAACCCCGTTTCTCCAAGATGGCTCATTTCATCCCCTGTACTAAAACTTCTAACGCCTCCAAGGTCAATCGACTTTTCTTTGATGAGACCGTCAAGTTATATGGCTTACCTCAAACCATTGTTTCAAATAGGGTGTTCGCTTTATGAGCTATTTCTGGAAAACTCCTTACACTTGATGCGTACCAAGTTGAAATTCTCTATCGCCTACCACCCCCAAATTGATAGTCAAACTAAAGTCGATAATCAGAGCTTGGGGAACCTTCATTGCAGCCTCGTAGGAGATCACCATCACACTTGGGATTTGATTCTCCTAACAGCCCAATTTGCCTACAATAACTTGATCAATGGGTCCATAGGCATGAGCTTGTTTCAAGTTGTTCGAAGTTATCAGCCTAGGAAGCCTTTGGATCTCATACCCATGTTACCTCATGCTAGGGTTTCAAAGTCTGCCACAACATTTGCACATAGGGTTCAAGACCTGCATGTCAAAATAGCTAAATGAATCCAAGCAAGTAATGCCCAATATAAATTTCAGACCGATGTGCATAAATGTGATAAAAAATTTAATGTGGGTGCCTATGTCATGGTTAAACTTAGGCCGAAGCGATTTCCAACAGAATTTGCTTGAAAATTGCACGCTCATAGTGATAGGACCTTTTAAAGTGCTAAAAAGGGTAGATCAAAATGCTTATGTTGTTGAATTGCCATCAGATTCAAGCATTAGCTCCACTTTTAACATTCAAAACTTGATGGCATATAGGGACACACCCCTCCATTCTTGATGACCCTTTTTTATCATCTTTTGACTTCGCCTCATATCCTGATACAACTACTCCTTCCTCGCCTAGTACCTCTTTGAATCCATTACCAATAGCACTAGCACATAAAGAACATATTTATTCTATTTTGGATGAACAAGTTGTTTTTACGAGGAGTGGTGTGGTTCAACGTTTCCTAGTGCGGTGGACAGGAAGACCAGATTCCGACTACACATGGATTACAGAGACATTGCAGCAGCTAGATCCTAATTTGTTGGAGTACTATTAAAGTCCGCAAGAGTCCCACTTGATAGGGTCAAGTTTTCCCAAACTGGGAGAGTAGGCGAGGACACCCCTCGTGTACCGTCGATTACATGAGTCTCTATTCGAAGACACCGGATTACGACAAGACCCACCACACTAGTTGGGGAGTGAGGCATTGAAGACAGATTAGCTGTTATTTTATTTGTTTACATTTTGTAGTCCTTAAAAGTAATTATTTTATTTGTTCAAGGGCATTTTGGTCATTTTGAAATATCCCTAGGTTTTGGGTCTCTATTTAAACCCATGATGCCTGGAAATCAGATGCACTGAATGAACTTGAAAATTTTCCCTCACTGTTCTATTCTTCTTCTCCCACCCAGCTCTTAGCTCTCTACTTCCCCTCTTCTTCTTCTCCTTCCACCTCCTTTCTTCCTCTTCTCCTACTTTCACTCTTCTCCCTCACGACAGCACCACCACCACCAGCGTTCCGCATCAAGAGGATTGAAGGAAAGTCAACATCCATTGGAGTCATTGGAAAAATAGTCTATAGAACTCTCCAACGGGTCAGCAGCATACATAAAATGCCACCCTTCCCCAAGCTCCCTAATCAGGAACAACTGGCAAAAAGTCATTCTTTTTAGTAGGTCAAAGCTCCCTCCCATAATCCCTTGAACCTAAATTTTGATAGATAGTATTTTGTAAATCCTGGAACAACAGGTGTTGGTAGTATAATCAGGGATTGCAATGGGGTTATTCAATTGGCATACTTGAACACAATGAGGACTTGTAGCTCAAATGAGGCAGAAACTATAGCGCCATTGGCTGGCATTATGTTATCCAAGCAGCATCCCATTAGTCCCCTAATTGTAGGAGATTCAGCACTGGTCATAGGCTGGCAGAGCAAGGAAAGACCTACCCAATGGAAGCTAAAGCCTCTATTTGATGAGATTATGGACATAACAGTTGAAGGCAAATAGCCTGGTTAAAGGTCCCTAGATCAGCAACTTGGAATCTAATAAGCAAGCAAAAGATGGGGCTGCCGGAGATTGGGTGCTTCACTTGAACTTCAGCTCTAATTGAGTTGAATGCACCTTATGGCGTACCTTATGTTGTATCACTAATGCTCAGTTGATTAATAAAAGCTTATCACTGTTTAAAAAAAATTAAATCACAAGATTATGAAAATTAATGCGAACATAAAACCCCTACCAGGAATAACAATATCTCCCAACCCAAGCATTGAATATGGTCGAACAGGATCTGATGTTGGAAATAAAAGCTGCAGAAAATTAGCAAGTAACAGATTAAACACTCATATTTGTATGAATCAAATCTTAATTTAGGGCACTTATTATTGAACACAAAAAGAATAGACAACTCTGAAACAATATCTAGTGAAGTCAAACACTAACCTTTATAGGAGCATCAAAAGATTTAGCCACACTAACCATCACAGGAGTAAAAAAGACCCAGAAAATATCATACACAAACAGTCCAGCCTGCAGAGGAAACAGAAGATGGCAATTGCATAAAAATCAAATACACTAGGGAACCCATAACAGCCTATTAAAAACTTTGAAAAGCAGTAACATGAAATTCTTCAAAAGAAAAAATCACCTTTTAAAAAAAATTGATAACTAATCCACATAGAGGCAAAGAGATAAACAAAATCATGCCTGCCAGCAGTGGTTCCTATGAACAAGTACTCAGGCATTGCAAACAATTACAGAACACAAGAGAAACCCCTTAAGGTATTCAGAGAACTAAAGACAGCATGCACCAGTAATTTGTCTAAATTTGAAACAGTCATTTTCCCAGATATTCTTTGTGTCACTATTTTCTGCAAGTAGATTGAGAATGTGCATGTGTTCATTCTCCATCCATATCTAAGTCATTTACATATCTACAAGTTTAAGGATCAAAGCTGATGATAAATGGCCTTTATACAGCTGAAAAATAAACAAAAAGGTGCATAAAACAAATGGGATCCATGTATGAAACAAAAAGCATAAATAAAACTTACATGAACCTAGTTCAACTAGGGCTAGTACTCACCAAGAGTATAACTCCAGTTTTAAATGATCCAAGAGGCAGCATTTCAATTCCCTGCAAGCCAACTAGAAATATTTCAGGTTAACATGATCTAAGAAACTTTTAGTATCAGCGGTAGAATCAAAGATTCCAAGTGAAACTAACTATGACAAATCAGCTATTTGTGAGCTAATTCCTTTCTCAGATTGCCCTAAATATCTTTACACCACTAGAAATAAAGAGAAAAAGTAAGAAAAAAGATAGGGATGGGCATGTTAACCTCATTCATCCATTGATTGTTCTAATATACTCATTCAGAAAATTCTCATTTCCTCCCTCTTTTCTTTTATCTTAACAATCAATAGAAATTGAGGTAGGAATGTATTAGTGATTACAGATGTCATATAATATTAATACTAATAGGGGTGGGCAGCAGGTCAGGTTTCATAACGAAACCGACCTGACCCGACCCTACCCAAAAACCCCGGATTCGGGTTTCAGGTTTCACCCAGCAGGTCGGGGAAGGGCAGGGATGGGTTGGGTTTAATTCGGGTCTAGGGGCACAAGGTGGGGATGGTGATCGGATCGGAGCCAAGTTTGACATTTCGGTTTTTTTGGGGTTGGGTTTCAGGGTCGGGATTCATAGTCAGATTTGGGCTCTAGGAAACCCAACCACGATCGACACGTGCCCACCCCTAAGAACTAACCTGTTTCAGTTTATTTTTTCCCATTCTTCTTGAAATTGTTTCATGTGTTTATGAATTTTTAAAGTTTCCTTTTTGACAGGTTAGCTGAAATTTGCACCATCTAGGTTAGGCTTGAGCCCATCATTAATTGGGCATGTCAAATGTTATATGGCGGCTTTACAAAGGCTTGAACATGACCCATTTACATCCTCAGAGGAACAGAGAGTGAGTGTGTTTGTGAGTGAGAGAGAGAGAGAAGGAAAATAGACTTCCCGACTCAAGAATTAATGGATTATTAAGACAGAGCATATACCATAGCTTCCCCTATTAAGAATGTCAAACTCCACATTAAAGAATCTAAAAGTATGTGCAGGTCTACATGGCACAAACACATACACACGCACATGCCACACATTTACACACAGCTACACAAACAAAAAGAAGGAAAACAAAAAAACAATGCCAATGAACCAATGAAAAACGATTCCATCTGATCACTGGGGTTGTTAACAGATTTTCAAGAAATCCCAGGCATGGCTGGGCTTTCTAGCCACCACCATGTGAGTATGTCTCCCTGGCTACCTTCTCCTGCAGGCTCCAACAAGCTAACCTTTGACAGAAGTTCCTAGGGTAACCCAGGACTAGCTGGCTGTGGGTTATGTTTCAGGACTCAAATTATGATGTGCTCATCACTGATTCTGGCCCATTGGGCTTGCCTGATTCTATTGGAATCAAAATCAGATTCATCCTCATTTGGTTAAAAAAATTCAGATAATATCTCTCCTCAAATTATATAATTTTTCAAAATCAATTCCTGTCTTGCCATAGGATGGTGTAAGAATTCTGGCTACGTTAATTGGGAGATCTAGCACAAAATTAATCAGATTCTTTAGTTGACTAATTGAATCTCAACTACAGTGTCATGTTTGTATATCTGCCAATGGCTTTGCTAACGAGCAAGCTAAAAAGATCTCTGCAAAATCTCTTTGTGAATGCTATCCCCTCCCCAACTTTTGTACTTTTTTACCTCCACAATAAAAAAAAGTGCAAATTTTTCTGGTTAACATAGAATCAGACCTACATGTGTTCCTTTAAAAAAAAAAATCAAACCTGAATGCAGAACGCCAGCCCTAAAATGTTGTTTGCCAACCAATGCTTCTGTGAAGCATACCACGCACAGAAAAAAGTTCCTGGAATCCCCGCAACAACCTGAGACTTAGTAAACTCTACCTCCACAGCTGAGCCAAAAAAAATAGCCTACCAATAAGTGTTATTTCACCACTCAAAGAAACAACTACTGATAATTTCATAATGTGCCAATTAGTTGTTCATGACTGATCAGTAAGTTACATCACTGGACAGACTACTGATAAGCACTTCACCTACATATAAAGACATTCAGGTCATTTTATAATGAGGAGCACAAATTATTAGCTACTGATTAGAATGTTACATCACATATGGCACATGGTCATAACACAACAGTTAAACAAGTGAGCTACTTTTCTCTTCTCATATACATCCAGATTGCAGTAAACCCTTAAAAAATCGCCACCGAGTCTCATGATCTCATTATATGTCATCCAATTAAATAAGGGGAATCCAGAATTAGAAAGTACTCATGTTCCCCGGGAAGCTAATGTTTTAGCTGATTCCTTTGCCAAGCAGGAGCCTCCCTCCAATCGCTTTATGTAAGGGGAGTGTTCCTTTCTTAGCGCTGTTGTTTGTTCTTGGTTTCCCTTGAATAAATTCACTCTTTCTCAAAAAATATAAATAAATAAAATAGAAAGTACTTTAGATTCATGAGAATATCAAACAAACAAAAAAGAAGAAGAATGGAAAATTTTGTTATCTGACAAAAATTATATAATTTGTGACTAATTCCTTTATCCTCATAGTAAGTGGGTTCCATCAAGAAGATGTTAGTGCCCATACATTTGAGTAGTCCACAAAATAAAAGAATAGACATTTGATCCATTGAGTATTTGAGATCTAACCAACCAGGCAGGTTGATGGCTCGGCTAAAAGGGTACAGCAAAAAAAGCATAACTTTTGCACCCAGTATCCACAGTAGTGCTGACCATATAAACTGCATAAATTCAAACAATGGACATCACCTCTATTTTCCTTTTTCTTTCCTCTTAAAGACACATCAAGGTAACTGACAAGTTGTCTTTAGATGCAAAGGATTACTTTGCCCTATAAAAAAAGGCCAGCAGGTACTTTCTGGTTTAGTTTACTAGAAAATGAAAAAATTAGAGTAACAAGAAAAAGGCATGCTATGTTGAAGATATCAAGGAAGCATATAGTAATTCTAAACACTAACTCTGGAATTCTGTATTCTGGAAACATTTATAATAGAAAATTATATTCGAATAATAGAATTGTAGAAGTATATCCTAGAAAAACAATTCTAAACACATCCTCCCCCCGCCCCCCCCCCCCCCCCCCCCCCCCAAACTACCACCACCACCACACACACACACACACACACACACCAAAAAAAGAAGGAAAAATCAAACTTACAATGGAAGTATGGCATGCGCCAGACAATAGGGTTGTTATTCCAATTTCTAGGAAGGAAACGTTCAATTGCAGGCAACAATGTGGCACTGTTCAAAGAAAAAGAAGTTAGCGAAAGACAAAAACTACTACAGGCAACTAATAATCTGACATAACTTTATTTGAATGACATAATCTGCCATAGTTATACACTATGAATTAAAGAAAACCACAGAGAGGGGACATACGAAAGTGCAACTATTCCAAGTACAAAGAAGTAGCATGTGAGAACAGCATTAACCAAGTCTTTTGATAGGAACTTGAAGAGAAGAAACAGTGATAAGAGCATAGCACTGCCAACCAAAGGAAATCGCATTGCATGCTCATTTGACATTGTCTCCTGCACATATTTGACAGCTAGGTCAAATTCAAGGAGCACGCCCAGGATTTTAGGGGATTATCGATCAATCTTATAGAAAAATACAGTAAAGTTCAAGGAACTTACCAAAGGTGGGGTGGGTTTAACTGAACGATAACAACCAACATAAACTGTCAAGCATGCTGTCAAAATTACATTAAGGTTTGGATCTACCTTCACAACAAATGGTGCAAGGGTTAAACCTGTAAGAGAAAAAATATCGATAAGAGAACTATACATAAATCTATCTACCACAAAACTTTGTAACCAAACCAGTGATGACATCTATGACATGAGATAGCAAATAGTAATTAATAAAACCAAAAAAAAATTAATAAAAAAACCTACATGAAATGTTTAAATTTTTGCAGAACATTGTTTACTACCAAGAACCTGAATGTGAACAAGATTCCTAAGTTTGAAGATTACAATCAGGGTGAAAATTATGAACTCCCCATCCACCAAACTTTTGTCCTTTATTTCCAAAATGTTGTTTTCCCACACAATCCTGCCTTTCCCACACAATCCTGCCTTTATGTTGTGTTGTTTTCCCACACAATCCACACCACCAAAACTAGGCAAAATTAAGCAAATAGACATGATGCTAAAGACATATTTCCTTCTAGCCAACTTGTCCGTCACCATAGCTACCCTGAGAATCTCCTCCCAGTATAAACTATTCCTTTCCTAGTTTGGTTGATATACTTCCTTTTATATATAAAATTAGCATTTTTCAAGATCTCCCCCCATAGTTGGTGGGGAAAAAAACTGTAAAAGTATTATAATGTCACGAACAAAATATGAAGTATCTACACAAAATCCTCAACACCGAAAAATACGGAACCAAAAACACAACGACACTACATGATCAAATAAAGCATAGTCAGTTAAAAGACAAGAAGACTGCACCTGCTAGTGCCAAAACTGCTACACGTTCACTGGCCTTCATTTTTACTATTGGTCAAAACCGATACGTTATATGTATCGTCCGATAACGTTGCATGTGAATGACAAGCACTATTGATATAGCCGAAACTTCGAAGAGGCGACTGCTTCAACTGCCAAGATGAATTAAAGAAAGCCTAAACATTAATGGATAAATGTTTCATATGGAAACTAAGGGTGGCAACGAGCTCAGCTAGGCTCGAGCTCGACTGGTCCAACAGAAACAGCCGAAAACCCAGGTTTCCAGCAGCAGTTTCTGTTCCCGTGTTCAAATCATCCGAAGCCGAATGAGGTGGAAAAGTAAAAAAAAAAAAAAACAGTGGCTATATGGATAAAAAGAGAAATTAAAGTAACAGAAAAAAAATTAAGAAAAGAAAAAGAAATGGGAAAGGGAAAAGAGAGAAGGATTGCTTCTAAATGAAGACAGTTACACAGTCCTACCCCGCGTTTCCTTATGTCACTGTCAAGAAACCAAACTGCCTTCCTTCGTTCTTATTTTCAAAGATTGTGGCTTCTTCACCCTAGTCCGTTTTCTGTGAGAGATAAAAATACGGTGACGACGAAGACACCGAAGAAGACGAAAAAATAAAAAGAAAATTTTTAGAACAGAAGGAAGACGAATCGATTTTTTCGAAATAGGAAATAAAATAAATAACTTTTTTTTATTTTTCAGTTTACCTGCAAATTACTGTAAACAAGCGTATAATTTTTTTTAAGTTTCCGGCAGTTTCTTCGGAGCTCGGTTTTTTCTCCTTGAATATTTTTAGGGAAGAGGAAGAAAATGAAAACGGACGGAAGAGGAAGAAAAGAATTGACGATCAGGAAGCGTAGAACAGAGGAGAAGGAAGAAGAGAATTAGAGGGATACCTGGAAGCAGGAGCATCGCCGCGTTGTAGAATTGGGCGTCAACCAGAGGTTGATCGGTTTGAAGCGTTAAAATTAGGGCAACTTCCGATTCTATGGTAATTGCCTTTTTGTAAATAAATCTCTGTTGTAAGCCAGTCTCAGCAGGTTCGGTCTTGACTAGTTTGGCTAACGGCATTTACGTAATAAATCGCTGTTTTAAGCACCTCGCTAGCCTTTGAGCTAGCGAGACTGGGTCATGGGGTCGGTTAGATTGGGTTAAATGATGTTTTTTGGTTCATCAAAGTTTCTCTAATGGTATTCATAACCCGATAACTCTTGTTAGGAAAAAAATTCATTATTCTAATCCAACTAGAAAAATATAAAGAGATTTTGGCTCTCTTCGGTCAAGTGTAATAATCGATCATACTACTCTCAAACTCTCTCAAAGAGATCAAACTATAACTAGATTATGGTTCTAATACATATTCTCCTTCTAGATCCAAATACCCTAGATCAGTCTCTCAAAAAAAAAAAAAAACTTACATCTTGTTCATCTTGTAGAATCAACCTTCTAGACTTTGAGCATAAATAATTAACTAAAATTGAGTTAGTAGTGGGACAGGAAATAGATAAAGGATTGAGAACCTATTGATAGATCAGACCAGTGGCATTGGTCAATTATGCTTCGTGATGTTTGCCTACAACATTAGTTGACCGATCACTCTGTTTGGAATTTGATTGATCATATGTTTTAAAACTTAATTTCTACATTCTAGTTGTTTGATCATTACCTATAGAGGTTGATTGATTAATCTCTTTAAAAATCATTGAAGAACAATTATAAAAGTCGTACATGACTCTCATGGGATGAAGTCTCAAAGAAGGAGAAATCATATGGTGGAGTAATGTGAATCTCATACGAGTGTCTTAGTTTAAAGGTGTTTTAGTTTATTTAGTTCTTTTTAGTTGTTGTTTTAGTTTGATTATAATAGAAGTATTATTCATGGTATAACTAGGATTTGGGTAGTTTTTTTTCATTATGATTTTATGTATTTACTTTATTATAAATAGAGGCTCAGTGTACTCAAATTATATAAGTCAATGAATTATTTATCGTTCCTAGATATTCACATTGGTACTGAAGCAGATTTCATGAGTTGACTCGATCAACCTGCAAAGATAAATATAATCCTTTTCTGATTTGTCATCTTTATTAGTTTTAAGTTTGTATTCTACTTTTTTCTTCCTTATTGATGTCTTTTCCATCCCAATGCTATCTTTTTTCTTGGGGTTTTCACCTTTATAATACACTTTTAATATTACAAATTATTTATCGAAGGATCATTAGTCAATTGCCCCCATTATTCAATGGTATCAACTATGGTTATTGGAGGGTAAGAATAAAGTTTTTCATTTAATCCATGAATTAAGATATTTGGCATGTGACAAAAAATGGGTCATTTGAGCCACAAAAATTAGAAGATGGTCACTTAATCACATGTTGGATTTAGGATCCCATGATAAAGAACCTTGATAAGGTGGTGAAGGAAGAGAGGAGGAAGAAAAAAAAAAAAAAGAGGGGAAAAAAAAGAAGAGAGGAGAAGGAGAGAGATGGAGAGAGAGCTTGGGAAAAGAGAGAATAGCTAGGGACGAGTTTATGAGAAGATGAGAGACTTAATGCTTTTCTCGTTGACTTGAGCCTCTATTTATAATCGTGAAATGAAGTTTACATTGCTCTTAGGGCTATAACCTTTAAAAAAGAAAAGACAGAAGTAGACGTACATCATCTTTCTTAATTACATCCTTGTGTCATCCTTATAAAAAGACTTTTTAATTACCTCTTTTGTCATGTCTTTGACATGAGGGAGGCATTTACTTTGATGCCACTTTGGGATTTCTTCCAACACTCCCCCTCAAGCTAGGAGAGACAAAACATCGTGGATACCCAACTTGTTGTATATAGTGGTTAAAATCTTGAATGTGACTGGTTTTGTAAGAATATTTGCCACCTGCCCTTATAATGAAACATGCATGAGATATAAGATACCAACATGAACTTTCTCTCTTATAAAGTGGCAATCTACACAATGTGTTTTTCTCTCTTATAAAGTGGCAATCTACACAATGTGTTTTTCTCTCTTATAAAGTGGCAATCTATACAATGTGTTTTGTCCTCAAGTGGAAGACTAGATTTGAAATGATGTGAAAAGCCGCATGGTTGTTGTAATATATTTCCATAATAGCTACTTTATATAAACCCATTTCAATTAGAAGAGATCTAATTCATACAAATTCACTGACTATGTGGGTCATTCTACTTTTTACTTCTCTAAGTAACTAGGTTACCTCTAACTAATATATAATACCTTGAAGTGGACTTCTTGTCATCAAATTATACAACTCAATCTGCATATGTGGCCATGATTCTTATAGAAAAGCCCTTTCCCTAGAGTCCCTTTTAAATATCTCAATATCCTCTCTAAGGTTTGCCAATGAGTAAGTTGTGGTTTGTGCATATACTGACTTTCACCACACTTATTTTTGTGCATATACCAACTGACCACACTAATTGCAAAAGAATTATCCAGTCTAGTCACAGTGAGATAAATCAGCTTCCCAACTAGCCTCTGGTACTTGCCCACATCAACTTTTTTCTCCATAATCGGCACATAATTTTGTATTTATCTCCATAAGGATGTCAATTGGATAACACCCCATCATTCATGTTTCTTTAAGCAAGACAAACACATATTTTTCTATGATAAGATAATGTCATGCCTGGACTGAAGAACCTCAATACCAAAGAAATACTTAAGGAGTCCCAAGTCCTTTGTCTTGAATTCACTGCGTATCTTGTGTTTGACTTGACAGATGTTCTCGGTATCACTACCTGTCAAAATAATATCATCCACGTATACAACAAGTAGTACCACACCTTTCTCCGTATGTTTGACAAATATGGAGTGGTCCACAGAGCACCTTGTAAATGTGAATTAGAGCATAGCTTAACTAAACATATCAAACCAAGCCCGCGAAGATTGCTTCAAACCACATAGATATTTTTGTAAGTAGCATTCCAACTCCTCTTCAACCACATATTTGGGTGGTTGCTACATATAAATTTTTTCCTTAATATTACCATTGAGGAAAGCATTCTTCGTATCTAGCTGAAAAATAAGCCATCAAGAGTTAGCAGCAAGAGATAATAACAGATGTACCGATTTTAGCTTGGTGACGGGTAAAAAAGTCTCCTCATAGCTAATCCTATAACACTGAGTATATCCTTTAGCCACGAGGCGGGCCATAGAGTCATCCAAATTATGTTTTATAGTGAAGACCCACTTATAGCCTATCAAATTTTTAATCAGATGGAAGGGAAACAAGTCACCAAGTCTGATTCTCGTAGAGGATTGTCATCTCTTCATCCATTGCTGTTTTCCATCTTGGATGGTGTAGGGCCTCTTGATAAGACTGAGGAATAAGGACATAAGAAATTGATAGCAAGATGAGGATAATTGATGGATGGATAAAAAGTGAGAGATGGGTGAGAGGTAGATGGTCGGGTGCATGATGTAGGATCTTTCCAAAGAGTGATTGGTCAAGTATCAATTGGAGAACTAAAAATACGAGGTGGAGAAGGTGAACTTACCTCATTGGGGTCTGGAGACTCCACAAGTGTAGTGTCAGTCAATGCTTCAGGGGGAGGGAGGAGGGGGGGAGGGGAGCGGAGCAACTACATCATCATGGCCATCAACTACTGCATCTTTAGTTGGCACAATAGGCTTAGGAAACTCATTAGCTACAGAGAAACCAAGTGGGGCACCAATGGATAAATAAAAGGGCTGCTCTTTAAAAAATGTCACATCACTTGAAACAAACATCTTCTTGAGATAAGGATTGTAACACACATGTCATTTTTTAGTACGAGAGAAGCCCAAAAATGCATTTAATCGCCCTAGGATCCAATTTAGCTGTATGGGGGATGTAACATGAACAAAGAAAGTACACCCAAATACTCTCAAAGGAAGAGAAAACAACTCATCACCAAAAAAGTGATAAGAGTATGATGTCTTATTACCAAGTACCGAGGAAGACAACTTGTTAATGAGAAAACAGGTTATAAGGATGGTATGTGGTCAGTAGAAGTGAGGCACCATGGCACAAAAAGACTTGAAAATAGGTAATACCTCTAATCTATCTTTTAGTAAGAACAACCATGTAGCCCAGGAAAATCATCAACAAACGTAATGAAGTACTTTGAACGTGAAACATTAAATATGTTCAAAGGTCCTCGCACATCAGTACAAACTAAAAAGAAAGGAGCAACACCTTTGAATTTCGCCTCGAGGAGAATAAGTACTTCGATGGTGTTTATTTATTTGACAGTCTTCACAGTTCAGACTAGAAATGGAATGTAAGGAAGGAACTATCTATTTGAGAGGCTACAATGATGGATGATCTAATCTATTGTGCCACTGAAGAGCCTTATGTCGAGCACTAGATGTGGCTGTGTGTGTAGGCGAATTGAGATACTAGAGGCCCCCTTTTCATGGCCACCACCAATCGCTTGGTTTGTCTTCAAATCTTGAAGAACACAAGATATAGAAGAAAAGGTAATGGAGTAGTTAAATTTCTTTGTTAATTGACTAACAAATAAAATATTTAAGGTAAACTCAGGAACAAAAAAAACATCTTTTAATGAAGGGTAGGTATAACAAATATGGACCCCATCCCTCACACCTTGGTTTGGGATCCATTTGCTATAGAAACAAACTTGTCAGTCAACCAAGGAGAGATAAAAATCAAGAGGTTATCATTACTTGTCAAGTGCTCAGAGCCCCAAAGTCAAAAATCCAAGATGGAGAAAAAGTTGCATCCATACCTATTATAGTAGTAGCAACAATAGGAGAAACCTTGTTTGGGGAAGATTGGTTGGCAGGGGTCATTATGTTTTTTATCTTATGAAGTAATTCAAATTCTTCTTTAGAAACAATCTTAATGTGGGTAGACACCATCATATGATTTACCTTACGGAGTAATTCAAACTCTTCTACAAAGACAGTCTTCTATCACCACTTTTGGGGTTCTTAAGAACCATAGTAGAACTGAACTTTGTGAACCAACCGAATCCTTTAAGTTGTATCAAGCCGACACCAATCAGCAAATAATGAACCCAAGGTAGTCAATCAAGAATTCCCCTTTTCAATAATAATGTCTCAATCAAAGAGGCACAATAGTAGATGTTGTAATGAGCCAAGGTCCAAGTAGCACTCACAAGACAAATAGGCCATTCCAGAATATTACCGTGATAAATATATCTCATTAAATTCTTGAAAATTTTATGAAAATAAGAGTGATCCTCCCCCATATATTGTTTACTCAAAGATAGAAACTTTCCAAGTACGGATAGATACCATCCAAGGATAAATAGACACTTTCTTGATTTGATTAAATAAACGAGAGCAACTTTCCAAGATTGGGATAATAACTTCCTATCTCAGAAAAGGCAAGCCCAAGAGTTACTAATCCAAAGAGATCAAGATTGGAAACTTTCCATGATTGGGATAATAACTTCCTATCTCAGAAAAGGCAAGCCCAAGAGTTACTAATCCGAAGAGATCAAGATTGGAAACTTTCCATTATAGATAACATATCCATGTTGTTGTTCACGTTCTGTTCAACAACAATGACTTTGTCAAACAAAAAAATTCCTAGATGCTACAACATGCTATAAGAGAGTAAAAAAAAAACACCCAATTTTGTTGTCAACAACAACAGTATTTGTGTTGAGATTGAATAGAAGTTGCTATTACCAGGGCCTTTGCTAGTTGTTCTGATACCTGCTGCAAAGTCTTTGTAACAGAAAGATAACCCAAAGCAAGAAAAAAATGTTGCAAATGTGCAAGGTAAAAAACGCAACCAGCAACAAATAATGACCTTTACATTTAGCCACGTCAAGATACATGCAAGCACTAAACGAATCTCTGATAGGTGTTGAATAATCAATCAATCATAGTTGTTGAGTCATCTTCCCAATCTTGAAATGATCAAGCTTCCTTTTAGAGAAATAAGCAACTAGAGAAAATGTCTAGTTTCCAAGCTCTCAAGCTTAAGGTTAGGAAAGTTTCTGAATCTTTTTTTTCTTGAATCTTGTTGTTTCAAAATTTGTTCTTCAGCAAGGAAAGATATTTTATTTTTTTTATAATTCTGCTCACCAACCCAAGTTTCTAAAAAACAATAAGATGAAACAGAGTTTGCGAGCCAAACTCTGAGATGATTTCCAGCGAGCACGAGCAGAGAATCTTGAAAAATTGAAGGATGATCAAATACTTACAGAACCTCGGTTCTTTGTTGTTTCTTCATACACGATCCAAGTTTTCATGTGCTCAACCGCACTAAACAGAAGGACGAAAGAAAAATCATGGTAATCACCACACTCCAATCTTTTCATCAAGTTCCATGAAAATAAATTTGATATCTTTCTCGTGCTTAGACTGAAACAAGCATCATGCGAGGGAGAAGGCCAAAAGACTACCTCATTAAGCTACTAGTATCTGAAATCTCTAGAGTCTTTATTTATGTCCAACAACATAACATAATTACTTGGGCAATCTTGGACAAAGGTTTGGACTGCCGAAGAAAAATCAGACGATGTTGAATACGTTGGATGGGATCCTTAAAATCATAATTCTAATACCATGATGATTTTTAGGATCCCATAATCTTATCGTACAAGAGTGATGAATGGAAGAGTGAAGAAGAGAAGGAAGAAGGAGAGAAGGAAGGAAAGTAGAAGGAGAAGGTCACCTAGGAGAGAGAGAAGACAGGAGGGAGACAATGAGAGGATGAGAAGGAGTGAGGATTAGGATTGTTGTCTTGTATTAATCCCTATCCCCCTCCCCTTTAATCTTTATTTATAGATGCTAAACATACAAAAATTACAATTGTACCCTTCACCCAAGAAGGAGTGAATAAGGGTCAAAGATCATAAGGTAATTACACCAATAACACCTAAGCTTGCCTATATCTTCTAACAATGAGCCTTATGCTTTCTTCTCTAAGCTCTTCTAGCTTTGAGGAAAAAATAGTTTTCAATAAATTATTATCCTTTTCTAATTTAGAAAGTTGCCTCAATAGCTTCTTGTTTTCTTTTTCTCTTCTTAGGGAGGATGTGGATTCATCAAGTTTTCTTATCAATTCTTCCTTGTCCAATTCCTCACCCTATCACTCTTAGAAACTTCATCTTGACTGAGATGGTGTTTTCATATCAACATAAGCGCATACAATCATTAATTTTTATCTTTTCACTAGAAAAATTGCACTAAGAGTGTGAAGAGCAACATTCTATGTTCGTAGAAAAATCAAATTCTAGTTTATGCCACAATCCTTGGCTTATTTACAAGATTAGTAAGAATAAACTATTTCATCATCTAAGGAACTAAGAATGAGTTCCAAGGCCTTACATTATCATTGCATTTTACAATGTCTAAGTCATCCCAATCACATACTTGTTTTGGAATAGGCCTCTCCTTTACTTTTTTTTTATAGGATAAAAGGTTCGCTCATGATTGCTTCCCATAGTTCAAATCCAATGGATTATAGGAAAATTCCATTCTAATTTTGCACTATTGTTATTGTAAAGTAACGAGCATGTGAGCTGAAAGGGATCATGACCCTTTTGAAACATAATTTTTACTTGAGATGCCATTTGAAATTGTTATGAAAATCGAATAAGTTTTGATTTCAAAGGGTGGCCTACTCTAATATCAATCATTGCCCTACGTAGCTTTTCAAGAGGGGGTGAATTAAGATTTTATAATTTAAAACTATTAGCTTGCTTAACTAGTCATTCATTTGAACAACATAATTAAACATGATCTGTAACATTAACATACAAGCACACAACCATAAAAATGAACACACTTTTTTTGTTATTGATGTTCCCATAATTGTAGTCACTAACAAAAAACCCTTGGGAAATTTCCAGTATTTTCTCTAATGACTTGAAAAATACAAAAGAGATCTCGAATCTCTTTAAGCCAAGTGTAATACCTTATTACACGATTTCAATCTCTCCCAAGAGATTACAACTAGATTCTAACTCTAGCGGGTCTTTCCTTTCTACACTTAAGGTCCTAGAAAGCCTTTACAAATTCTCAATGAAGAAGAAAAAGAAAAATACACAAACTTGCAAATTGCTTTAGAGAGATAGTCATTTCTCATAGTGAAATCCTAGTTTTTAGAATTTAAGCATGAATCAAAATGTGTAGGGAGCTTGGTAGAAACTAAGATGCGTATGAAGATTGAAAAGATTGAAGAGAGAATGAAAGTTTGGGCAATTTTCAGAATTTTCTCTTCTAATGGATACAAATGAGGAAGTAAGGCTCAAATCAATTTTGCAGAGTTTGGATATTCAAATATAGGCACAACTGCATGTCTTCAAGCTATGTAGAGGAGTATTTATAAGTTCCCCAAGCCAAACCAATCATTATTTACCTGTTTGACATCTCATTGATTGGACAAGTTAAAGTGAATGATTGATCAACTGAGTGTAAAGACTATATTTTTGTCAAAAATGGCTTATTGATTGATTGGTATGATCGATATATATCATTTCATTGGATCTAACAAATTAAGTTGATCAATCAATGTCCAAGGACAAACCGATTAATGAATTTTTATAATGACATTGTATTACATGTATGATCGATCAATAACTTGTCAATGATCGATCATGTTTTATGTCCCTAGTTGGCAAACTTTTGTAAGATTGATCATTCCTCATATTTTTACATTGCCAAAACATTGATTGATTAGTTCACATCGTATGATCAATCATGTTTTATAGCACGAAATGGCCAAGTTCTGATTGATCAATGATGCTTTAAAATTTTGGCTTGTGCACTTCTGGTTGACCAATCACTGGCATATGTTGATCGATCCATCCAATGCCAGATCTCAAAGTGTGATTTTAAAACATGAAATTTTTTATTCCTAAGGTGGCTTAACAAGTTATAAAACATTTTAATGCATCGACTAAACACAATTTTAAAATATACATGTCTTAAAGCTCCATTATAGTACATGTGATTAACAATCAGAGATTGATGGCTAGAGTTCTTGAAATGTTTTATATGACTTCCTCTAGTCTTCACGTTGGCAGATAACTGGATATGCTCGGTAATGAGCCTGTACGAGATGGAGCCGTTAGATATATCACCCAGACGATATTTCAAGAAAAAAGGATCATGTCATCCCTGCATGATGAAGGATAAATAGCTGGGGACTTTTGCTCCATATTACCATTACTATAAATACTGCACATGGAATCGAATTTTGATTTTTGAGACAGTACACACTTTACAATGTACCTGGGCAAAAAAGCAAATCATGTTCCAGAGTGCAGTAGATAGGAGAATAATGCTTGGGAAAACAGTTCAAACAAGAGGCTCTCAAAAATCTCATAGATAATTTCACTTGTTGCTTCACAAACATTTGACTTTTCGACAATGATTTTGAGCTTATGCAGCCAGAAAATATTGACAGCCATCGGATGCTCAAAATATTATATAAAGAAAAAAATGCACAAAACCCAAAAAAAGAAAAAAAATAATTACATCTCAGGCAAATCAAATATACAAAAACTAAAGATGAACCAAAAACCCCCCCACATTTACAGCACTGTGTTAATATGCAGTGCTTTTAGTAGAGCTGTAGCCATCTGTTTCACTAATACCTGGCCGCCAGACCTCTGTCCATCTCTACGCTCCTCTATCAGATTTTGAAGCTTCTCAGGAAGGTCATTCTCCACTATGAGTTGCTTTGGGCGAGGATGGTGCTCGTACACCACCTGTAAAAGCAAAATATAGCATCAGTTACAATATTGTTAGTATTTAAGATGATCAATATGGTTACGAGCAACCTATATAATCAAGTAGTTAGGTTTACAAGAAAACCACATAAGAGAAACCAGAATCATGCTACTCAGTAAAGGAACTATAGAAACCAACCAGTTTCAATGAGTGCTTATTAATAGGATTGCCATTTAAAGAAGAAAGTATAAGATTGCTGTTTTGAGTTTGAAAGAGAATTCCGACAACCCACCTTAATTAGTTTTAAAAGATTGAGGCGGGCAATAGCATCTTGATGGTCAAGTCTCGCAACAAGCAACGGTGTCAAACCATTAACAGCCAAAGTTTGATTGATTCGTGAAGATTTTCTGCATTGAAAAATTAATAAGTGAAGCGTAAAATAAATGAGCAAAATGTGATGCCAAGTCCACTGAAATAAGATGTACATACGTTACGATTTTCAAGAATGGGTCCAAGATATTGACGAAATACTGCTCTGGACAGCTCCGGAAGAACTTCACCAGTTTCTGCACAGCTTCTTTCCTCAGAAGTGCTTGTTCCACCTTTTTATGATCATTATCATGTGCTAAGCAGACCGCAAGACAATCCAGGGCAGTCACCGACCACACTTCATCATCCAATAGACTCAAATATGCATCCAAGCCACCATGAGCCCTTAGTTGCTCTCGAGAGTTACGGGATGCATGGGCCATGTCACATAGAAGAGGTAATGCGCACAGTTTAAGTGGTGAATCTGACATAATAAAATGCATCAAGTGAGGAATAATTCCGTTTTCAGCAGCCTGCTCTTGTCTTCTCTTGTTAATCTTGCAGAGATTGAACAGTGACTTCAAGACCTTTCAACAGAGAATAAAAATGGGTCAGTTACTGAAATGCGAAGCATATGCATTGCTTAATTCCTTCACTAAAGAAATTCCAAGAAACATTAAAAGATATAAACAAAATACACACAATATTTGTCTTCTGTCTGATATACTAAGCAAGAAAAGTCAGGGGCTCAGAAAACTCACTTCATTATGTATTTGAGAGATAAGAGGCTCATCCTGGAGTTCAAGATTTGGAATCAAATGTTTGATCGCATCAGCACGCTGAAGATTGTCTAAGCAGTTTGGATCCATTGACAAATGATTGATACACTTGAGAACCTAGATAAACCAATAGCAAAACATCGGCCATCAGAGAGAATTACAGGAATGAGAAATACCCATATTTTAATGGAAGGTTAGAAAACCTTTAGAAGAATAGGAGGCTCTATCTTGTTGAACATCTGGAAAAGACGGCTAAGCAAGCTTTGGCTACACATATAATATTTTACTGATGCATCTGCACGGGCAAACTCCAACAGAAGGTCTGCCACCTTTTCAAGATATTCCCTTGCCACATCAGCACTCAATGTTGCTACCATCTGTGAAAGTAAGCCAGATGATGTGGTGCTTCCAGGTCTTGCATTTAGAACGCCCGAACCAGATAATACACCTGATGCTGTCTGAGATGCCACTCCAGATGCTGAAGCAGTTCCCTCACTAGAAGTCATTATACCAACACCAGCCGGTGCAATCTTCTTACTTGGAGCTTTATATGAGTGTGAAATCCTTGGGTTGCTATCAAGATTGCCATTTTCTCTTCCATGCCTAGAGGCCTCTGTATGTCCACACAGAAAGATTTAGCTCGGAGAAGTAAATATACATTAGTATCTTTTATGTTTTGAACAACATTACAAGATTCATAAATATATGAAGCTGATCACCTGTAAACTCTGCCATAAGAAAATCAAGCTCACTGTTTGTTTTCTTCTCAGTAGAAGCATGTAGAAGTGGTAAGATGCTTTCATGTCTCTCCAATCCAGAAAGGTGACGCGCATACTCAAGCTGGCCAGAAACATGCCGAGAGGGTGGTTCTTTCTCCAACAAGCTAAGAAGTGGTCGAACTTGTTCACCATGTGTCCCATTTGAAGCAAGTTCCACTTGTTTGTGAAGCTTATCCATGGAAGCTCTATTAGGAACAGTAATCATACGCTGTTGTCTCACTGGATCTACATCTGCACCCCAGTCTTTTGAAGTCATATTAACACTTTCTTTTGATGTTGAGCTTCCAGCACTTTCCAATTTTGTGGGCTCTGGCAACCTTGATGTGGTTGATGCTTCCATAAAATCTGACTGTTGAGCAAGAGAAGCTGAAAGCCGTGATGGCTCTTGAATACCTGCAGGAAGGGTGTGATCACCAATGCCAAATCTAACCTTTATCGGATCAAGTTGACCAGAGCCAGCACGTGGAGTCTGAGTGGGATCCAGAGGGCCAGATCGTGAACGGGGGCCAGGAACATCAGCTGCCACACCACCACCAGACTGAGAGGCTAGTCGAGTTGCCTCATTCAAGCTGTGAAGAGTGTTCACTAGTCTAATGAGTATTCCATTCTTTGCTGCGATACGGCAAAAATCATTTCTTGGTGTTGAGGTCTGGAGCTTAAAGACCTGCCACATGCCATCTATAGCAAGATGTACCATTTCCCTGGAGATGTAATGAAGATTGAGTGCTGCTTCAGAGGGAAAAATGTCCATGTGCAGCAAATATGATTCACATACCTGTATCTGGCATAATCAACCTCAAGGAAGCCCACCAAAACTGGTATTCCACGGCAAGCTATAAACATTTGCAGTGTTAAAGAGCTGGAGCAAGGACAGAAATATGATCAGTAAAAGTAGACTCAGCCAAATAGATATAAAACCAAATAGCTACACAAAATATTGCCGATGGCAAAGTTACTGAAATAAGCTAGAATGGCAAAGTTATTTCAAGCATACCTGGAATGGCAAAGTTGTTGTAAGAAGTAAGCAGCCTGCATACGAACTTCTCGGGGACGATCAGGAACTGTGAAGCTCATTACAACTGGAACCTGTGTGATAAAAAATTTCCAATCATTACAAGTGTCCGAGTGACAAATGCAAGTTTGAAAACCATGCACCTGATAGATAACCATTTATACTTACAAGACCAATTAGGCAAGCATTTTCTAGGAAATCAATGTTGTCCTTCACAATCTGATTGACGATTTGGAGGACAGAACATATAACCTGAAAACACATCACATATATAACACCGTGCATGATCGCCCAAAACATAATGAAAAAAGACAATGAAATGCTTATGCTTAAGAACCACCCACATGAATTATTGGAAAATGCTTAAGAACAACACATCAACAAAGATCAACAGGAAGTACTTACACGGTTTTTAGGAACTTCAAGCAGTTCCATGAGAGGGAGCAAACCATGCTGTGTACAAAATACTAATTTCTGTTCAGGTCGTTCCTGAAAGAAAGCAATAAGCTTCTGACAGGCTGACACAATCACATCTTCTGATTCATCTGGCTTCAGTGACCCAACTAACTTGCCAAACTCAACAGCCTAGAGATGCCAAAAAAGAAAAGAAAAGGACTGAAAAACTATTAGCATCGTAACGAAAATATAAAAAAGATACATACAGTAAACATAAACAGAGAAAAAACCAAGGCATGGGAAGGGGTGAGAAGGAGAGTGTGTGTGTGTGAGAGAGAGAGAGAGAGAGGTAGGTAAGAGAGGAGCAGCAGTCAAAAATTGGAAAGTAAATAACAGGTACCTGCACTGAATACAGATTTTCTCTGGGTAATTTTTCATCAAAACCCTGCCCAAAGATGAAATCAAAAGAAATCAATAACATTTTTCAAAAATAAAATAAAATTCATTGATAGAAGATTTGAATGAAGTTATAAGCTAAAACAGATGGAAATGAAAAGGCCCAGCAACAGAAACCACTTCACCTACCAACCCATCGATATCAATATCCTCTGAGAGGACTCCCATCACAAGACGCAGCAGATCTCCTCCATTTCGTTGCCCCTGCTGATCTTTCTCCATTGTCATCCGTGCTTTAAGTTTAGAAGCCAGGTCAGTCTTTCCACCTTCAAGTTGAGATCCATTACCATGGTCCATATGTGAGGAAGAAGCAGAAGTTGAAGCTTCAGCACCTGGATCTTCTTGTATTCGGTCCAATGGCTGAAATAAATCATCTAGTGAAGCATCCCCAGGTGGGTCACTAAATTTACTGATTTCATGACATCCAGAGACACCGAAAGGCTTTGTAGCCTTAAAAGAAGCAATTCACCAAAAACATTAGACTACGCCAAATAAAATAAAATTAATAACAAATCCATGCTTAACAACAAGTGTGCCTTATTCAGGCACAAATATCACCTTTTGAAGACCAGGATCCAGCATCCTGGTTGGAGGAAAACTCTCCTTCCCTTCACGATCTCCAGCTTTGGAAATTTTATTTCTTGATTCTTGAGAATCAACCTCCCCATTAGACATCCCTTCACCTGAAGCAAGTTTGTGGGATTGAGAGGAGCTGCAAACAGCCTCTTCTCTTGTAGAAGATAGCCTCCCAGAGACAGAGTTTATTGACAATTTATCATGGATGGCTGCAGGATGATGTTGATCATATATTGCATTATCTTTAACAGTTTCTGAACTAGGTTTAGGAATGCTACCCTCACTAAGAATAGGTGTTACATCATTGTCCTTGACAGAGCTGCCTAGATCTAAAGCCTCATCAGAGGATTCTTTTGGAGAAATTTCCTGTTCCTGAACCATCCAATATAAACAAATAAAGTGGTTCAATTGTAACCAGCTTATATAATGAGGATCAATTAAAATTTAAACAAGTTTCAAGCTAGCAAAGATTCAACAGAAGTGGCACAGTGACTAAAGCTCTCACCTGTCCAAAATCAGAGGCTTCTGTCTTTGCTTTCTCTCCTGATGAGCCTTCAGCACTGCTTTGATCTTCTCCAGTCGAGCTTTCTGAAGGATCTTGCTGTATAGTCCTGAAAAAAAAACGTACTATAATTTTTTAAATGATTTAGTGAAGAACCACATCCAAAGCATAGTTTTGCTGTGACACCACCAAGTAACATGATGAAGTAATTTATTTGTTTGAAAACATGATAAAGTAAATGTAGCCACTAGAATACAACAACATAAGAGAAAGAAATCTTCTAAAGATAACTTAATCATTATTTTACTACCTGCGAAGAGAGGAGTGCAAAGCATGCCTAGAATTTTGTATCCAAGGATGCTGAAGTAAGGTCTTTGCATCTGGTCTCCGCATGGCATCCTGAAAATATGCTTTCCATTGTTAACAAAACAATTTGAATAATTAATTCTGATTGGTTTCTCAAGGAGGAGACACATAGTATAAGAGCTGGATAGCTGACAACTTTGGGTTTGTTGCTATATTGATATCATGAAGGAAAGATTATATAGAACAGTTTCCAGACCAGCCATATTTTAGAGAGCACTTCAACGATGATGAAGCACCATAATCAGGAATAGGTAGTGACAGAGATGAGAGTGTAGTGAATGTGTGGCCAATCTAGGAAGGTCAAGGTTAGGAATGGATACATGATAACAACTAGGATAGCAAACATCCTAGGAAAAGGAAGAAGCATTTCAGATAGTATGGGAACATTAGAAACAGGCCTAGTTAACCAGTCAGAAGAATCTTGTTTATCAAAAATTTATGAGGAAAGATTTGAAGAAGACAACCTATCAAAGGAGCTAATAAGTGATAGAGACTAAGGATTCATGTAGCTGATCGCAGTATAGTTGCTTTAAGACTGAAGACAATAATGACAATGGCTGACTGAATCATGCATTTAGCAATGAAAATGCTCCAAAAAAAAAGTAAATGCACGCAGTGAAGAAGCTCAGTGACACTTAATGATTTGATCATACAATGGAAATAAACCTTAGCATGGCTTACCTTCTTAAAGCATTGACGCAGAAAGTCTGTGATGCCAGAAGATAGACCATCTGGAATAGGAGGATGTTTATCCTGTCAACCACATAAGCACATAAATTGCCAAATAAAAAAGGAATACAAGAATTAAACTTTCAGTGAAATATAGAATTCCCTGTATAATGTATTCATACAATTCCTAAGAGTAGAATTTTAACACCACAAAATTAGCCATACAAACTTTGATCTTTATTTCCAGGAAACGGAAGAGATAAAATACCCTTATAATATCTATGTCTTATCTACAACAAAGCACAATGAGCCCATTATTTCATGTGAGGCACACTCATCTGACTGGGGAGACTGCTCCAAAGCACTCCCATTATTTTTTTATGGGCTCTTGGGCAGGTTCCACATCAGTATAGGTCTGCATTTGAAATAACAGACCAACAGGTCAAGTAAACATTTTAAAAAATGGGAGGAAAAAAGACAATAGCTCTTGGCTCGGGTCATCTCTTCTGTTTTTAAGTCCTCAGTTAAGTTCAATAACAGGGATATAGCACAAATGGATGTGTGTAATTTCATAATTCGTCTATAGGAGTAGGAAATACATGTCAAAAGCTAGTTTTCATAGTGACTGCAAAAGGTAACTTCCAAGGTATGAATATCAATAATCCTTTCCTTGTGGTTAGTCAAGACGGTGTGCATCTTAAATTTAATAACAACGTACAGTGTTTATTTTTCTTTTCAAAGCAATGGAAAATATATTCATTAAGAGAGCTCAAACATGAGCAACTAGAACATGTACAGAAGGGGGAAGTTCAAAACATAAAAAGAAATAAAAAGAACATTTAAAAAAAAACATAAAAAGAAATAACAAGGTATAGTAATTCGAACAGGATCATAAAACTTAAACAACAGAAACTTAAACAACAAAAAATAAGGGGAAGAACCATCCCAAGAAAGGAGAAAACCATAAAACACATTGGTCAACTACAAATATACACTACTCTGGATTAAGTCAAAGCCATAGGAAAAGAAAATAAAAACACTCAATTAAAAATTCGTTGGACACCTGAACAATTCGGAACAAGGCTGGCATTGGCTGAAGGTCATAGTATGGAGGAACACACGTAAGAAGCTCAATCACAGTACATCCAACGCTCCAAATGTCTGATGCTGCACAAACTCCAAACATTTCTATCACCTGCAAAAATTAAACCAGCACAATAGTGAAAGCTTTATCACATTAAACTCCCAACCCATGTACTTTCAACCAATGAAATAATCTGTAGAAGTATGCGTAATGAAATTTTCCAAATACACATGAATGTAGCTCAAACAAAATACTAGCATTATTCATAATGAATTATTTATAAAAATTATATTATCTCAAAATGATAAATTTAAGCAGAATACCTCAGGGGCCATCCAGTAAGGCGTTCCAACAACAGAATGTGTATTCACGTCTGCTTCAGTCAGCTTGGTCGCTACACCAAAATCAGCTAGTTTAACAAGACCCTGAAAATAAAATTTGCAGATGCCTGTTATCTAAATGACAAGCAAAACAGAAAAGAGCTGTCAAAATATCTATAAAAAGAGTATTTTGGTCATCTACCATTGTATTATGTCCCTCATAGGATAGCAGTGGATTATCTTCGTGTTAGAGTTATATGTGTAAAAGAATAGTCTCACATGGATTAATGAGTACAAAGATCTTGAGTTTATTAGTTGGGAAAGAGGTTTCTTAAGTTGGCTAGTCATTTTGGGATGGGCCTTGGACCCAACTTAACATGGTATCAGAGCAGGTACGCATATGTGGGCCTACACCTAAACTATCTACTTGTAGAGCCACAAAAGAGGACCTACACCTAAACTACCCACTTGTAGAGCCACAAAAAAATCCCTACACCTAAACTACCCACTTGTAGAGCCACAAAAAAGGCCCTACACCTACACTATCCACTCGTAGAGCCACAAAAGAGGACCTACACCTAAATTATCCACTTGTAGAGCCACAAAAGAGGGCATACACGTGAGGGAGAGTGTTAAGGAATAGTCCCACATGGATTAGTGAGTACAAAGATCATTAGTTTATTAGCTGGGAAAGAGATTTCCTAAGTTGGTTAGTCATTTTGGGATGGGCCTTGGACCCAACTTCATAATATGTCTAAATTTTTGTTACATTCTGAGGTGTAATTAGGGAGATCTAAGAGTTTATATATAGAGGGGCATATATGTCATTGAGTACCTTTTCCCATAACTGAATATAAGCGTGAATTGAGTGTCAATTTCGGTCCCTAACTGCTGCTGCTCTATTCAACGCAGCTTTCTCAACTTCTTTCTATTTTTCCTTCTCTTTCCTCCTCTAATTCTCCTTAGTTTTTTATATTTTACACAGCTTCGGAGCATAAGATCTGATTGTTGCAAGTGTTTTACGAGATTCTTCCTCTTCTTAGATTTGCAAATTCCCCAGGAAAGAGATTTTCCAGAATTGCTGATGCTTGAAGTTAAAGGTTAGACCTTTTTCCCATTATTTGTGCCATAACCCTAAGTTTGATGGTTTGTGCAGTCAATTGAAAAGCTATATGAAGTTTTTGCGTCCCTGGAAGGTTATTTGGGTCCTTTTCTCCCAATATTGTGCAAGCACAAATCTTTTCGACTTGCAGACTGACTGCATCATCATCCTCAGAGCTGATGTCAGCCATAATTGACTTCCTTTTCAGCTAGCTTTCTCAGATGATTGGATAGTAACATAGGAATACTATGAATTGTGTTTCAATGCCCTAATTTTGTTGTGTGCTCCACTTCATTTGAGCAGGCATATAGAGTTTTTTTTTTTTTTTGTGCTGGTTATTATGGTAGTGTATTCCAGAGGGTTATTGTGAGGTGTTCGTTGATAATAGATGATCGCTAATCCAGGTGAAGTGATTACACCAGCCAAAGAATTTGGTAATTTAGATGGTAATGATACTATTATGATCATCACGAAGATTTTGAATGGATAGAATTACCTAGACTGGTCCAAATCTGTTCGGATTTATCTTAAAGCCAAGTACAAGACAAAATACTCGAGAGATAATCATCTTGACACAATGCCTGATGACTAGAAGGTAGGGGATAACCAAGTCATGACCTGGCAACTAAATAACATCGAGTTAAATTTCAGAAAGTAGGTGATGAGTTGTGAGACCTTAAAAGGACTTTAGAATTCACTAAAACTCTGTGTGATCAAGAGAGCAACTTGTCTAAGTCTATGAATTGTATACAAGGTCCATTGGCTTAAAGAAACGAGATCGATCAGTTATTGATTATTTCAGTGAGTTGCAAAGCGTTTACAAGAGATTGAGACTTATCACCCTTTCACCACTAAGGAAATTGAGTTTCAAGCTCAATAGGGCCAGCTCCATGTGGCTAAATTTCTTGACAGTTTTGGCTTTGAATATGATGTAGTTCGTGCCCAAATACTTGCAGATAATAATGTGCTTATACTCAAAAAAGCCTTTTAATAGAGTAATACGTGCAAAGGTAGTTGTAGTTCCATAGGGCAAGGATGACAAGGGGACAAAAGCTGTTTGCAAGGTCACATAGAGACATCTTGTGGACTGGGGTGGGCAAGGATGATCATCTAGGCGCGGAAGAAGCTGTAGTGATAGTAGTGTTGGGCAAAAATGCGCCACTGCGGTCGTACTAACCATTTTTCATAAAGTGTTGGAATAAATTTAGCAAGCCTACCTGAGTAACTCAAGATTTCCTAAGAATGGAAAGCATCTACTAGTGGGTAGTTGGTATTGTCTTGGTGATCAAAACGAACTTCAAAAGTTGGCTCGATACCTAGCACAATTGAATCCATCCTCCTCATCCATGACCCAAAATATTTCCACCGCCACAACTACCATGGTTAATTCAAGTATGTCTGCATTCATGGGTTGTTGACACTGGTGTGTCTATACACATGTTATGGATGTCCACAACACTTTCATCCATCACTCAGTATTCCTCATTCAAACACGTCAAACTTGAAGATGGTTCCTCATCGCCTGTGAATGGAGTTGAGACAATTCAGCCCACTCCACCCTTGTTTTTAAATTTTGTTCTTTTTGTACCTATGCTTCTCGTTAACTTGTTATTTGTTAGTAAACTTGTTATTTATGAAGGTTATTTGTTAGTAAACTTACTAAATCTTTGTAGTGTTTAGTAGCTTTCAATCTTACTAATTGTGTCCTTCAAGACTTCTAGACTTGGAAGACAATGGGTTCCTAGTGTAAGAAAGAGGGGCTCTACCACTTGAGAGATTCTATACAATCATCTTCTTTAACATTCCATGCAGCTGTTTCACCTTCCTAGTGGCACTTGCAGCTAGGACATCCCTTTCCATCCAAGCTACTCTAGTTATCTCGAAATCTGCCTTTCACTCTAATGTGAAACCTATCTACCTCATCCAAGTCATAGTAACAATTTATTTGAAGTGGTTCACTCAGATGCATTTCAGTAGTTTCGGTTTCCAATTTTTTGTTTCATTTATTGATGACTTGCTGACATGGGTGTGTCTTCTACAATAGAAATCCAAGGTATTTGATATATTCTTGGATTTTTATAGTGAAATAAAGAAACAAGTTGATGCTTCACTTATTGTTTTGCATACTGATGGGCTTGAGCTCATGAATAAAAAAATTGATTCATTTTCAGCACCAATGTCATCATAGATCAATCTTCTTGTGTTTATACTCCACAACAGAATGGAGTTTCAAAATGGAAAAATCACCACTTGCTTGATGTTGCCTGAACTATGCTCTTTCAAATGTAGGTCGCCAAGTCGTACTAGGGTGATGTTATCCTCACTGCTTGCTTTCTAATTAATAGGATGCCATCATCAATGCTTGGTGGGAAGATTCCCATATAAGTTATCCAACCGACTAGTGAGATGTTCCCCTTTGTCCTTGAGTATTTGGCTCTGTGTTATGTACTTGTTCTTGGTCAATCTCCTGGTATCTCCTCAATCAATCAAGTATGCCCATCCTAGGCTACTCTCATACTAAAAAAGGGTGCATGTGTTATTGTCCAGCAACTAGAAAAACATTAGTGTCTACAAATATTATATTTTTATGATGTTCCCTATTTTTCATCAACTATTGAGTTCGGTCCTTCTCATTCAATTAAAGTAGATGGTTGTGTACCTCAACCTATGGAAGATGTCCCTAGCATTGTGCCAGCTGTTCATCCACCAACACCAAAGCCATTGCAAGTCTATAAACAAATGACACCTTCCAAGGCCATCACACAGGGACCTCTTATCCACCCACACCAAAGCTCTCTTTATCTACAGCTCCTAAAGTAAGTGATTTCCATCTACCTGTTTCACTTCGTATAGGTGTTCAAGCTTCTACTCAGCATGGTACTAAGTATCCCATTTCCAAGTTACTTTGCTTTAATTCATTGTCTAGTTCCTTAAAAAAAGTTTGCAATATTTGTCTTCCTATTCCACTCCTTCAATATAGAAAATCGTGTCTTCTCATTATTAGAAACAATCCATGGATGCGGAGATGGAAGCTTTACTTGATAGGGGCACATGGATGTTATGTGAGCCACCACCAAATGCTGCTATAGTTAGCTGTGGTTGGGTATACACAACGAACAACAAGGCTGAAGGACCTATAGAAAGATATAAAGTTAGACTTGTCACCAAAGGATATAGGCAAACCTATGGAGTGGATGTCTTTGAGACCTTTTCCCCGATTGCATAGTTGTCCGTAGTTCAGATATTGATTTTCATAGTTTTTAACAAAGGTTAGCCCTTCTTCCAACTGGATATTGAAAATGCTTTCTTGTATGGCGATCTAGCAGAGGAAATTTATATTGAACATCCTCATGGGTAAGTTGATCAGGGGGGAATACAGAAAGTATGTAAATTGCACAAAACTATCTATGGCCTCAAGTAGAGTCTTAGAGCTTGGTTCGAAAAATTCAGCCTAGTTATGTCAATGGAGTTTGTGGAAAGCCACTATAACCACTCATTATTTGCTCTAAAGAGAACTTTTGGAGTTGTAATATTGACTGTATATATTTGTTGATGACATAGTCTTGTTGGAAAGTGATGTAAAAAGCATTGAAGAAGTCAAATGACATCTTGCAAAACACTTTCAAACCAAGGATTTAGGTTCACTAAGATTGAGGTAGCAAGGAGTAAGGCAGAACTTGTTCTGACATAGAGAAAATATGTTACTGATATACTTTAAGAAGATGGGTTGTTGGGAGTTAGGCTTGTTGAGATACCTCTAGAAGTAGATTACAATCTCCAAAAAAAAGATGATGGTGTCACGCTTAAAGACAAGACTATCCGCAAAAGGTTAGTAGGCAAGCTTATTTATGTTACATTGACTCGACACGATATATCATTTGCAGTGAGTATGGTCAACCAGGCTATGGAGCACCCAACGAAGATATATTTAGAAGCTACACACGATATTATGATATTTGAAGGGTGCACCAGTAAATACACACCACATAACCACTTAGAGATTGGAGGATATTCCAATGCCGATTATGCAAGGTCTAAATTGGATAAGAAATCTGCCACATGTTATTGTGTTGTTGGTGGTGGAAACATAGTCAACTAGAACAACAAGAAAAAAAAATGTTGTGGCCCATTCTAGTGCAACAACAAAGTACCAAACAATGACCCACACTATTAGTGAACTTATGTGGGTGAGGACAGTGTTACAAGAGTTGGATTTTCCTACTACAGAAGCTATGAAGATGTATTGTATTAACCAAGATGCAATATTCATTGACAATACCCAATGTTTTAGAAGCAAACTAAACATGTAGAAGTCAATTGTCATTTTGTTTGTGAGGTTCTAATGAGTAGAGCTATAGTCACTCCAAGTCCGTGGATTAGCTTGGTGATGTCTTTACTAAAGCAGTGGGTAAGAGATAATTTGGAAATTTTTGTAACAAGCTAGAGGGCCTTAATATATACACTCCAACTTGAGGGAGAGTGTTGAAATATCTAGAAAAGGGTATTTTGGTCCTTTATCATTGTCGTATGTCCCTCATACGATAGCACTGAGTTTATCTTTATGCTAGAGTTATAAGTTTAAATTTTTGTTTCATTATGAGGTATTATTAGGGAAATATAAGAGTTGGTGTAGAGGGGCATATATGCCATTTTATACCTTTCTTATAAATGAGTATATAAGTGACTTGAGAGCCAATTTCACTAACAGCTGCTACTCTATTCAATGCAGCTTTCTCAACCTCTTCTCTTCTATTTTTCCTTCTCTTTCCTCCTTTTTTCTCCCTAATTTTTTATATTTTACAAGCTCCTTTTGAGTGAAGTCAACATACTTGTAGTGGATGAAAAAAGGCATATGAAACCAGACTCAACCATGGAAGTATATGAGGATGATTACTAAACATATAATGTTACCTAGTGAAAGTGTCATATATTCTAAAATACCTCTTTAGTAGTCAATATGTTCGCACCCTTGATATCTCGGTGGATGACACCTTGTTCATGCAGATATACAAGGCCTTCCAAAACCTGTGAATAACAAACATGTAAAAATATCAAGATAGGGCCAGAAATTGCTTGACATCACCAATGTAAAAGAGTAATTACCACATATAGTCCTCCTATATGTCGTATTTCCAATTAGATGTTGCATTTTCATAAAAGGAAAAATTTCAAATACAGCCTTCTTTACCCTAAGAAACTGTTAAAAGAGGAGTATATTTATGTTTAGCTAATTAATCTTAATTACTATTTTTAACATATAAAATACAAAAAAATAATAAACATAAATAAAAAGGGAGAAAGAGTACATCATAATATGGATGATCTACCTAATAAATATCTGAGGACAAGAGATCACCCAAAGTTAATCCTATTAATAAAAAAAGGAGACTCAATTTAAATATTTTGGGTCAAAGACTCAAATTGGAATGTCCATGGGTTACAATTTCCTATTTCTAACCTTTTTGCAATAGAAAGTGAAAATAAAGGCATCTTATAGGAGTTACAAGTTTTGAACTAAAGTGTAACTTGTTGTTTGGTAGAGATTGTCCCCTAAATAGCAACTTGTTCTTTAAACCAGTGATGGATGTGTCGGACTCCCAATATGTATAAGGGACCACAAATCCACTATATATCACAATATCAGCCAACAATCACCCTATGACCTATATCAGCTGATATAGGGTGTATCAGATAAGCCAAAATCTGATACATATTGGCAATATGCCCAAGCATGGTTTTAGTTAAAATCCTCAATTAGAAAGAATTTTTCATAGCAAGAGCTTCCTATTTAAAGTTTGGGTCTTTGTTTCCAAACTAAGGAAATCTAAACTTAGCACTTCTATATGTTATAACTTGTTTCCTGTTTTTACTTCCATGCTTGCTTCCTGTGCTCATTCAAGGTATGCAATATCTTGCTTTGATGTTATTTTCAAGTTTAGCGCTTTTGTTACTTGGTCGTGCATCTTATGCATCGTCAACTCTAAAAATTGTGGTCAACTCCCCCCCCCCCCCCCCGCCAAAAAAAAAAAAAAAAAAAAGAAGTTATACTTGGTCAAATTTATTAAAAGGTCACTTTGGAAGTAGAAGTGTTGCATAGTTGCCTCTTCCGGTTAAAGTTGTTTTCCTCTAATATCAGTTTATCTTCTTGTGCTTTTATCACTTTAGGGCAAAACCTAGACCCACTACCTAAAAAGTATAGGAGTGTGCCCAACATCCAGCTCGAGTCAAGTCTTTTATTCTTCACCCAATAGGTGATTTGTGTTTTAGCTACCATTAAAAAGTGAGTAGACTCTTTATTATGCCCTAAAATTAGGCCATCATTTCAGCTTTTAAAATTGAGAGGTGTGTTTTAGACTATGACAGTTTTAACCGTTGTATGGAGCTTTGTCGTACAGCTAGGAGTGATTTTCTTCTCCTACACTTGTTTCTTCTATTATAAATAGAAGCTCATGTAATCTGTTAAGAAATAGTCCCACATGGATTAGTGAGTACAAAGATCTTGAGTTTATTAGTTGGGAAAGAAGTTTCCTAAGTTGGTTAGTCATTTTGGGATAGGGCCTTGGACCCAACTTTAGATGGTATCAGAGCAGGTACTCATATGTAGGTCTGCACCTAAAAACTATCTACTTATAGAGCCACAAAAAAAGGGCCTACACTTGAAACTATCCACTTGTAGAGTCTCAAAAGAGGGCCTACACCTAAAACTTCCTACTACTGAATTATCCACTTGTAGAGCCACAAAAGAGGGTCTACATGTGAGAGGGAGTGTTAAGGAATAGTCCCATATGAATTAGTGAGTACAAAGATCTTGAGTTTATTAGTTGGGAAAGAAGTTTCCTAAGTTGGCTAGTCATTTTGGAATAGGGCCTTGGACCCAACTTTACATAATCAAATTACAACAAGTTAGTGAAATATTTCTCTTTTCCAAAAATTCAACACAAATCAAGGAAATTACTAATCTCATCCTCTGATTAGTGTTTTGGCGTGTGTATGTTGTGATTTTTGATGTATGTCAGGGTCTCAATTTACAATGATCACATTTTATTTCATTTTTTTGAGAAAGTGATGAATTCATTAAACCAGAAAGAAAAACAAGATTAGGCAGGCCTCCCCCTTACAAGAGGAGCATGGAGGGAGGCCCCCTGCTTAGCACAACCGTCTACAACAGAATTTGCAGATTGGGGAACATGGGACCAAATACAGGTAATATAAGGGAGAATGTCCAAAATGGAGTAGTAAGCATCCCAAGAGGGAGAGGAGAACCATCCGATGATCACCGTAGAGTCTCCTTCAATGTGGAGCAGCCCAGAGATTTACAATGATCACATGCCAATGGTCTGGTGATGGCTTGGCAACAATGGGTTTTTCTCTCACTCATCTTGTAGTGGGTGATACTTATCTGTTAGATATTAGATGAATCTTTGTTGTAATATTTTTGCTCTTTTGTTTGGCTATTGCGTGTTTTCCCTTTTTTGGGTTGCTCAGCTGGTCTTCTATGACACCCTTTGTAATTTGATTTAGGTTCTTCTCCTTTCAATGAAATTTTAAGTATCTTTGATTTCATGGTTGGCTAGCCTCAAATAAAAAAAAGATGGGATAGTATTTTTGTTGTGGTTCTCTAAAATGGCTATTGCCCTTAAAAGTGGGTGGTTGCTTATTATTGTTCTTCATTAGGTTTTCTATTGTCATTAGGTGTTTTTCACTTCGTCTGAGTTCTAACTGACTGAATATAGGTCGTCTCTAATTGAAAAACTAAATGTGGCTGAAATTATTTTCACCAATCAGATTCAATTTCTTTATACAAGTTCATTGCTATCATTATTTGTGTTTGAAATCAAATAATGTGTTCATTTCGAATTTTCTAATTAGTGCTACCCATATTTTTTTACATTTTTCCAATGACAATCTTTCTCTTCACTGCTTTTCTAACCTATATGTTTTCTCCAATTGGACGTCTTGAGGTGTTGTGCTATTCACAAGGAAATGAATAACAAATATTAATCACAAACTGTCTTTAATGAAATCTTGCCTTTCTCAAAAAAAAAAAAAAAAAAAAAAAAAAAATGGAAGACCAATTTGGTGTATTTTTTCTTATACTTAAAATGGGGAATAATGTGAGACATATTTTGTAACAAGTTCAAGTTATACGCTCCAACTTAAAGGGAGTATTAGAAGTTACCACTTTGAGTTTATTTGATTTTTTTATTTTCTAAAAAAGTGTTTTCCTATAAAAACTAAGGTCCTAAGGTTTGAGGGGAGCAAAGGCATTATTATAATTTTTACTATTGGTTAATCTATAGATATGGGGAAACGTCTCTAAACCCAATCTCTCCTACGCTTTATTTTGGTAAATTTGACAAAGACAATGACACATTTATCATCATTTCTAACAGTTCCATAAATCCTTGCTAATGACAAGACCACATTAGATCAGGAAATAATGCATCCAAGTGACCATATTTAGAAATATAGCATCTACAAGGACCCTATTCGGAATCGTAATGATAAAAGTATAAATTCTTTTCAGGTATAAAAAGCTTCACTAACACAAGCAAATAAAAGAAAAAGCAACCCCCTCCCCCACAATTTGAATACTAAAGAAAAGAATAAAGAATCATTTTCTTAAATGGAAAAAAAAACACATACTTTGTGCCCCACTTAAGCTTAATTTTTTGCTTTTACATACTCATGCATATGGCTTCATCTTAAAGGCATACCTGAGCAATATAAACGGCAACCAGTGACTCAGGAAAAGGTCCGAATTTATTAGGCTTGATTATGTTTGCAAGTGAGCCATTTTCCACATATCTGCATTAGTTCAAAGGTCCATATTACAACACAAGTTTTTCTTCTTAAAGTATGACTTGCTTGTGCTTCTCTTCAGGACAATATATGCCAAACAACTAAGTGGACATCAGATGACAGGAAATGCAAAGTCACTCACTCGAGAATTATGTGCAGGTGAGTCTTTGTCTTCAATGATCCAAGATACTTCACAATGTTTTTATGGTTCAAGATCTGCAAAAGTGAACAAATAATAAATGCCATCAATAGTAAGGAAAAAGGTTATCTGTTTTCCATGGCCAGCTACTATAAAAATTTGAGAATGCGTCATTAATTACTTAAATCCTTAACATCTTTAAGAAGGATCAGACTATAATCTAGATACCTTTACAGTCAACTATTTTTACTCATTAACGCAAGAGAAAATTTTCCATCAGCATGAGCAACATAACTATATGTATGCAAGGTGATGTTGCAAGAACCAGGAGACACAGCATTATTAAAAGAGGTACATAGCTTCCTATCATAAAGAGATATTGCTTGTTCATTGCTTCATCCACAAGGGGTGGGCGTGTCAGTGATACATCTCACATGTTGTCTTATATGTTTCAGATTTTAGAGGTGTTGTAACGATACATATATAACATCTTACATGTTTTACTTTTTTAGTTATTAGTTTAGCTCGAGATTAGATGTCACAGTCCAATACACAAGACATGTCAGATTTTAAGGTGTAAAAGAAGTGAAACTTGAAGGTGGAGAGAGAGAAAGAGAAGAGAGACAGAAAGAGAAGAGAGAGAGGAGGAGAGAAAGTTAGAAGAAGCTCAGAATGAGCTGCGTTGAGGGTCGTGCACGATCCGCAATGCTATTTATTAGGTTTAGTTGGACAATTTACAAAAATACCACTCTTTACATAAAATCACTTATTCCCTTATAGCTCCTATCCTACTCTTCCTATGGATATAAATTTTTTATATAGACTAAATCAAACATGATGAGTAAGATAGTGCAGTAATATAAAATAACCGATCATGTAAAATAACCAAAATGCCCTTGCGCTGATTTTCTCACATAAGGGTTCCAATATTGTACCCTATATCGATACACCCAGCCCTGCTCATCTGGTTCTTCTACATTAATTTAATGATCCAAAAACACCCATGGCAGGGGATGTGGTACAAAAATTAGTAAATAAAATATCCAATAACTCAAGTTTAAGCTAAGACAGTTTTCTAAAAAGAAAAAGATGTATTGAGAAAAAACTAAGAACTTTTCAACATACTTTAAATGAAAGGCCTAATCAAAAGATAAGTTTCAAAAGTAGCTTCGAAAGACTTGACAGTAAGTTAACTTACTTCACAGTAAGTTAAAATTTTATTTGACGAACACACTTACGTCCCAGTAAATGGACCTCTCATTATGGATGAAAACAATAAAGAAATAATTTTGTGACATGAAAAAATCCTTTTTCTTAAGACAATGAAGAAATTCATTATTCACAGTGTTGCATCAGTCTAAAATAATAAATAACATAGCATCAAAACACAGAATGAAAACTGCAGTCTATTGAAGAATTTAGGCAAGTATGAGCGGGATTATCGTTGTTCAACATGATAAATTAGAAGCAAGAGCAGCCCTATGAGAAGAGTATAATGATCAGAAAAGAAAGTACACAGTAAAACAAAACATACCTTTAGTAGATCAATTTCTTGCTGAGATACAAAAATATCCACCAAAGAAGAAAAATTTGCAAAAGAGAAAGGTAAAATGTGAGGCATGTTTAAAAAAATAACAAAAGAAACACAATTTTAGTCATTTGATACAGTATCAAAAGTTATAGCGTACAATACTCCATGCTTTACATTACTAACGAAATGGGAACATTACCAGATTAATAAACATTACATTCAAGTGCTCCATTGAACATCATATTCATGAAAGAGGCAATATTTTTACGCCTAATCTGTTTATAAATTTATTGAAATGGTAACCCATTTTGACATAAATAAGATAATCACTTTAATTATCCAATTTTTAATTCCTTAGTCCATTTCTTCACTTTATCCTAACCTCAATAACCATATATCCAGGTTTATAATTGCAATATGGCTTTAGATATCACCACATAGTTCCCTTATCAGAACACAGCAGGCATAAGACTGGATTTGACATATAGGCCAACATATCGATTCATATCAGTCGATAGGCATCAGTTTTCCATATGGGATACTGATTCAAGACCTAGGCAGACAAAGTAGCATCTATATCATTTCTTTAATTCAAAGAAAAAGAAAATTTACTAAGAAAGAGGGTAACAAATATTTCCCAGGGCAGAAGCGAGTACAGTCAAAAACATAGCCTCTATCCCGTCATCATTATCACCAGGATAGCTTTACCCCGACATCGTTGAAGTCTCTCCTCACTATCCTCAACTAAACCTATTACTAACTTGCCCTTCTTCCAGTCATATGATCGCCCTTCTTCAAGTCAAACAATAACAATAATAACATTATCATGGACATTAACAACACAAAAAAATTCTTCAACTATTTCCCCATTGCCTCCACCCATGCGGTGCTTGGCCTTCCTCTATTCTTCATCCTTCCCTTAACTGTTAGCATTCTTAATATGCACCTCCGAACATTCCCAAACCATTTCAAAGGAGCCTCACTTAAATTCTTTTCACTATCCGAGCTACTCTTAAGTGGTCTGTAATATGTTCAGTTCTAACTGTTTTTCGTGATTATACGCATATCAATATAGCATTCTCCTCTACCACCTCCTTTGCAATAAATATTGCTTCTTCAATGCCCAGTTTTCCACATCACAAAGGATAGCTTACCAAATAATCATCTTGTAGATTTGCAGTTTTAGACATTCCAATATGCTTCTCTAATCACAAAATGCTTTATACACCAATCTCTATTTATGTCATTTTGATTTTTTTTTATTTTTTTTTTTGAGACTAGTGTGAATATTATTAAAGAAAACAAGAAGATACAAGCATCTTAGGGGAGCTCTCCCGAAACAACAATGGATTAAAGGGAGGCTCCCTATTTAGCAAAGTTGTCAACAAGAGAATTTGCAAACTGAGGTATATGGGCCCAAGTACAAGTGAGGGTAGAAGTGATGTCTGCGATTTCGTGAAATACAGTCAAATGACGCCATGGAGGATCCTTGGGAGAAGAGCACCAACCAATCACCACCGAGGAGTCTCCTTCAATAAGCAGGGGGTCAGAGAAGTGGTCACAAAAAATTATGAGGCCATAGAGAAGCTGAAATAGCTCAGTATGGAGTTAGAGACCCCCATGGGCCCAACATGGGAGTAGAGTAAGACACTATCTGAATTCCTGATAACACCACCAAAGTTAACAAGCCCGGGGTTGCCAATGGCACTACCATCGACGTTGAGCTTGATCGCACCAACAAGGGGAGGCTGCCAAGTTTCCATGGTATGGGCCCAAGGCGGGGGAGACATATGAGCTTCAACATGCCAATTGAAGCGAAGGAAGGTGCCACTGGGGTTTTGGAATTCCTTCCTGGTGTGGAGTCAGTAGGAAACATGGCCAAAATCAAGTCGGAGACCTTCTCATTTCTGAATTTGCAATTGAAGTGGCAATTGTTTATCTCTTTCCAAAGACACCAAGGAATGAACGCGAGGTAGCAGAAGAGGAGATCTTTTCCCAATTTTGGGATGTTGATTCCCAACACCGTGAACTAGGGGGAGGTGAGGTCCTTAGGGATATTGAAGTGAATACCAATCTTGTTGAGCATGTGGGACCAAAGCTTCCAAGCAAATGGGCAAAGGAGGAGCAGGTGGTTGACACATTCCTCGGCAGCATTGCAAAATGGGCAGAGAGCACATGGAGCAGTGTGTCAATGCCAATGGAGATTATCCACGATTAGAATTTTGTTAAGGCAAGCAATCCAAAGAAAGAACTTGACTTTAGGCGGCCTGTAAAACTTTCGAACAATTGCAGCATCAATGGGATTGAGGGCTGCAGTCCACCCCTTGAGGTGGTAATATGCTGAGGTGATCGAGAATATTCCACTAGCGTCCAGCAGCCAGATCATCTTAACAGGGACATTCGCCCGAATTTTAAAAGAGCCCAAGTCATTCAAAAGATTGCAAGCACCAAGAGCCTCAACATCATTGAGCCTGCGCCATAATTGGAAATTGCAGCATCCGTTGGGGCACAAGACATCAGCAACAGTCACCGAGAATTGTGAGGCCACTGTTAGCAATGAGTGACAAGAAGAAGCAAGGGGGTCAGGCCCAATCCACCAATCCAACCAAAACTTCGTCATCAACCCATTGCCAATGTAATAGTGATTAGCATTAGCAAACTTTAGCAAGAAGAGGAAGAAGTATCTCCAAAGAGGCGAGAGATGATAACAATGTCCATCAGTAGGCCACCAACCATTGACCCACCTGAGCTTAGCAGCCTCCATAGGTTGCCAAATAGACTTGGGCGCTATGTTGAATTTTCAAATCCACTTGAACAAAAGGGTGGAGTTCATATCAGTAGTAAGCCGAATGTCAGGGCTGCTCATGGTCTTAGGTCTGCAGATATCTATTCAACTAACGAGGTGATATTTGAATTCGCCTCTAGGCCCTCTCCAAAGAAAACATCTCTTAAGGGTTTCAATCCGATGACAAATTGAGGCGAAGCAGGGAATGAGGGAGAGGAAGTAACTAGGAATCTCAGCAAGGCAAGATTGTAACAGCACAAGCCTGCCAACCTTCGACATTAGTTTACCCCTCCATGATGTCAACCTTAGTTCCAACTTTTCAAGCATAGGGGTCCAAAGGTTTTTATGAGGAAGGCAATCAATAAGACGCAAGCCCAGGTAGGAGCCAGGTGTTGAATCCAGCGAGCAACCAAGGTAGGTGGCCATGAAGTTTAACTCACTAGCATCAATGAAGTAACACATGAGTGTAGTTTTCTACCAATTGAGAGCTCGAAGAGGTTGAGGAGGGCTTTAATGTGTTTGATCTACTCAAAGGTGCCTTCTCAAAAGAACATAGTGTCATCAACAAACTGTAGAAGTGGGATGTCGAGCTTCGGTTAACTGGAGATGGGCCAAAGCCAACCAGTCTCCTTGGCCATATATATCATCGAGGATAGGTACTCAACAATCAGGTTGAAGAGGAAAGGTGAAAGGGGGTCTCCTTGTCGAATGCCTCAAGAGCTCCAGAAGAAATTGCTAGAGGTACCATTGAGGAGGACAGAGTAGGAAGACGAGGAGGAGATGCAACTTCTAATCCCAAACCGCCAACGGTTGCTGAAGCCCCCACACAGGAGGAGGTCGTCAAGGAGTTGTCAGTTGACGCGATCAAATGCCTTCTCAAGATCGAGCTTGAGAGCAAATTTGGGGTTACTGGATTTCTTGAAGTAGTCCAGGATTTCATGTGCTGCCATGGCTAAATCAAGAATATTTCGCCCTTTCACAAAAGCACTTTGGCTTTAGTGGACGATCGTAGGGAGAATCGACTTGAATGTGTGGGCAAGGAGTCGGGTAATGACTTTGTATAGGCTGCAGACGAGGCTGATTGGTCTAAAGTCATGGGGATGCTCGGTGCTAGCCTTCTTGGGAACAAGTGCTATGAATCAAACTACCATAGCTCAGTAAGTGATACCGTTTTGATGGAAATTGTGGATCATGGCAGTCAAATCATCCTCGATGATTGACCAAGAGTTTCTATAGAATTCTCCATTAAAGCCGTCAAAACCAGAAGCTTGATGAAGGGGCATCTCAAGGGCAGTAGCTTCGATTTCATTGGAGGAGAAGGGCAACAACATAGGACGATTCTAAGAAGCTGGAAGTTCTGAAGCTTGGGCCAATTGGTACATTCCTCCATGTACAAGTCTAGGAAAAAAGCTTATGAGAGCATTAGTCAGGGAGGCTCTATCCGAGGTTACTTCATTGTTGATGCAGAAGAAGTAACCCCATTAGTCTTCCTTTTGCCTGAGGCCAAAAGTCATCCTGTATTTGTTCCATGAGTTGCATCAAAATTGTCTAATGGACTTAAAGATGCAACATTACAATTCATGTTGGGCTAGACGGTGTTATTAGAGACTCTCAAGGACAGATGGTTTTCACCTTTTCTAGCCCTCTTGGGGTAGCTACCTCCATTGACTCCCAAGCTTACATAGTTCTTCACAGTGTCAAGATTGTTGTGAGTGAAGGCATGGATCAATGTTGGTTGAGGAGCCATTAGCAGGGGTGCCAAATCTTCAGACCTCGCCTTAGAAACTTTTACATATCTGTGAGGAGATTTCGGATTTAGAGCAGCATCCCAGTACTTCCTGGAGCCATATTCCATATGCAGCAAACTTGGTTGCTGATTCTTGCAAAAGACACAACTTACAAACCAGAAACGTCCACAGTAAATTATAGTCTTTTTCCTTTTCTTTCTGGTGACTCTTGTTTCTTCCTTGTATCTTGTGCGAAAATAAGAAATAGGAGAATAAAAGGAGAGAAGAAGAAGAGATGGAGAAAAGAGTGGCTGAAAGAGAACATTGGAGTCAGCTTTTGTTGGAGGCTGAGCACGACCCCTCTTCCTTCTTATTAACTTAAGTGGTTTGAAAGACAATTACATATTTACACCTCTTACAAATAACTCCTTTTAATAACTTCCTAAGAACACATCTAAACAACATAAAACTGGACCATAGACACACCTTAACATTCTAAGTATGACAGTACTCATTGAAGTATACAAATAACGTAAAATAACCAAACTGCCCATCCCATTTGACACTCCCTCTAGCTAGAGCATATATGTCTAGGAGCCCCAGCTTGTTACAAAATGTCCCAAATTCACGTCTACACAAGACTTTAATAAAAATGTCACCAACTTGTTCACTAGACCAAATAATAAGGGGTAACGACTTCTTTCTACATTACTGCATCTCGAATAAAGTGGCAATGAACTTCTATATGTTTGGTCATTTCATGAAAACCCGGATTGCTTACAATGAAGATAGATGCATAGTTATCATACACAATATATGATCATAGGTTTTTCAACCGGAAAATTTAACTCCTGAAAAACAGACTTCACCTACATCCACTCACGTACAGTATGAGTCATAGCTCAATATTCAACTTCCGCACTAAAACAAGCCATCACATTCTACTTTTTGCTCTTCTAACTTACCAAGTTTCCCCCTACGAACATACAATAACTAGTAGTCTCAATATCAAGCTTAGAGCTAGCATAGTCTGCATTTGAAAAAGTTTCTATCTTCAAATGATTATGAGGTTCAAACATCAGTCCCTTTCCAAGTGACCCTTTTAAATACATCAACATCCTCCAAGTAGCCTCCAAATGTATTTCGTGTGGATGTTCCATGAATTGATTTACCACACTTAATAGGAAATGATATATTAGGACAAGTGACTATGGCATTAATCAACTTCCCAACTAACCTTAAATACATTGTTTTGTCTTTAAGCTCATCACTGTTTTTGTCATACATTGTTTTGTCTTTCAGTTCATCACTGCTTTTGTCATGAAGGTCATTACCAACTTACATAGGTGTCTCTACAAGTTTCGCACCTAACAAATCATACTCTTATAACATATCAGTAATGTACTTCCTCTTTGTTAATACAACTCTTGCCTTGATTCTAGCAACTTATATCCCAAGGAAGTACTTTAAAGAACCTAAATCTTTGGTCTATAAATGTTTAGCAAGGTGCTCCTTTGATTGCCTCACCTTTCTTATCACTCCCTCATAAGATGATATCATCAACATAAACAAGTAAAACTACAATTCCAAATGACCACTTCATAACAAAAAGAGAGTGATTACAATTACTTCGAGAGAACCCAAAGGACATCACTACCTGGTTGAACTTCTCAAACCATGACCTAGGACTCCTTTTAAGTTCATACATTGCCTTCCTTAGTCTACAAACATTTCCAGTCTCGTCTGAGCAACCCAGGGGGTTACTCCACATAGACTCTTCTTCTAAATCTCCATATAAGAAAACATTTTTAATGTCTAACTAAAACAAGGGTTATTCCTGGTTAACTGCAATAGACACAAGAATACATAGAAGTCAATTTGGAAACACGTGAGAATGCCTCAAAAATATTGATATTGTAGGTTTAAGTATACCCCTTAGCAACCAAACGAGCTTTATATCTTTCAATAGAACCATCCGCTCTATACTTCACAGTGTATACCGAAGACATCCCACAACTGTAGTATTTGAAGGTGGATCACACAAACTCCATGTACCTCTGTCATGTAAAGCTTCCATCTCAGCATCCATAGCACACTTCCACTTGGGAGATAAGAGAGCATATTGCATAGAAGAAGGAATGGTACAAGAAGACAAAGACACATAATTAGACAACGGATGTCTAGTGGACATCAGCCTTATGAATAGCAACAGGAAGACGTAAATCAGTTACCTCAAGTGTTGCAGACAAAGAGGATACTAGAATAGGCAAGATAGAGGGAACCTTGGCCCATTTCTGAATGGATTGTCGTCATTGATATACCTATAAGGGTCTTTATGCAATAATAAATGGTGGCGGACTAGGAACATCATCCACAAGAGTAGGAGCAACTATACCTATATCTATGAAAGACAAAATGGAATCCAAATCGGAGTTAGAGAAGAAAAGAACATTTTCAGAGAATGTCACATCAGGGGATACAAATGTCTTTCTAGTAGAAGGGCAAAACCATTCGTATCTCTTCTATGTACGAGAATCCTCAAAAAAACACATTTGGCTGCACGGACAACTTATCCGTAGAAGAACCAACACATGCAAAATAGAAACACCCAAAAAACGAGGTCAGAGATGAAACAAAGTAGCCGATGGATTCAATATTTGGAGGGGAATTTTACCTCCAAGTACCAAAGAAAACATCTTTTTTATAAGGAAACAAGCAGTAAACACAGCATCACCCTAATATGACTTGGGAATATGCATATGAATGAGCATTATGCACGCAACTTCTAGAAGATGATGATTCTTACGCTCAACTACTCTATTTTGTTATAGAGTGAAGACACTCAAAGATTGATGAATTATTCCATGAATTATCCACTAGTCCCTATTAAAGATGATTGGGAAGCAGAGGATAGCCAAGTAATGACTTGGTCACTAAATAGTAAAGATTCAAAATTGAGGAGTTAAATCATGAATTATGAAACAGTGACGGAAATGTGGATATCTTTAGAGGCGTTATATGTACAAAAGAGCAATTTGTCTCGGGTGTATGAGTTATATGTTAAGCTATTCAGACTTAAGCAAGGTGAAAGTTACTAACTACTAGAGTGAGTTACAAAGCATCCTGCATGAAATTAGTATCTTTCACACTTTCACCATAGATGAAAAAGAGTTTTGAAAACAACAAGGGCAGATACATGTTGCTAAATTTTTAAATGGCTTGGGACTAGAATTTGACACAATATGGACTCAACTAGTTGCCTCATTTAACATCCCATCATTTTCAAAAGCCTTTAGCAAAGTTATGAGTGCAGAAACAACACTTACATCCAAGGAAAGTAAAGAAGTTAGAGGTGTTGAAGCAGCTGCACTTAATTCTCAAGGTCGATCAAAATTTGTGAGAACCGTGGTGGAAGTGGTAGAGACAAAGGCCGTGATGGTTCAAGTAGAGGAAGAGGTCAAAGTGATGGTAAAGGTGACAGGAAGCCTGTTCACCATGGACGCACAAACCATTTTTCTAATAAGTATTGGAACAAGTTTGGCAAGCCTGCATGGGCTAACTCTTTTGTTTATTACAGCACTCAGTCCTCTACCAGTTTTGTTGTAGGTACACTACCAAGTGCTCCCGATGAGTTGCAGCACCTAGATCCGCACATTGCTCAGTTGACTTCAGCTTCCTCCTCGGTATTTGTAGTTCAGCCTACACTTCCTACAACTTCCCTTGCTAATTCAATTATGTCAGCTTTTCTCCTGCGTCCTATGTCTTTCTAGGTTATTGACTCAAGAGCTTCATTCCATATGTAATGTAGGTCATCCTTATTCACTGATTTAAGTGAGTCTTCTATCGTTAAACATGTTACTCTTACTGATGGGTCAGTTTCTTCAGTTTATGAAGTAGGCAACATTGAACCCACCCCATTCATGTCACTTAATTTTGTATTATTTGTTCCCAAGTTTCCTCTTAATTTGTTTTCAGTTAGTCAACTCACAAAGTCCATTAATTGCTCAGTGACCTTTTATTCTACTTGTGTGTGTTAGGATCTCATGACAAGGAAGATGATTGGTTCCACGCATGAGAGTAGAGGACTATATAACCTAGAAGGCTCACTACAATAGTCTCCACCTGCTCTACATCTTGTAATTTCACCCTTCCAATGACATTTACGGCTACGACACCCTTCTCCAACAAAGTTGATCCAGCTATTTCATGCTTTATTCCTTCAAGTTTGTCCTATCAACTGGGAAAACTGCCACTTACACTACATTTAACTATCTCTCTGCCTCTCTTGGGTGTTGCAAGTAGCGTCTTATCCTCTCCTAAATAAAAATCTCTCACCTCTCAAATACAGCTCATGCTGCAATTTAGAACTCATTAGGATGTTAGTTCTACAAGATCCACACAAGTTCTTAGAAGTTTAAATACAGTATTATCTAGTAAACATTTGTACTTCCTACATTCTATTTTCTAGAAAATATTTTCTTAGCACAGAATAGAAAAATAATGGAACTATACTTATAGTGTCATGTGAAAGACTATACTCACAATAAATTTTCTTTTCTATTCTCAAAAAAGAAAAAGTGTCTATGTGAAAAACAGAAGTATACTTCTAGTCACATGTGAATAATGGACGTGCATGTGGGTAATGGAAGTTAAGTAGAAGTGTCAAGCAAAAAATGGATGTATACAGAAATAAAGTAGTCCTCGATGTAGTGTTGAAGTCATCATATCATGACTTTATATGGAATGAATGGATTTAGAAGTCACTACAGATTTCCATCCCAATATTAAACCAGAGATTTGAAAGCAAATGGAATGTTCATCAACTTTCATGCATGGGAAGCCACTTCAAGATAGATTTCTCAGAGATGATCTTGTAACATAAAGGTGTTCTTCCGGGATCAGTCTGGCAAATGGATAGAAGGAAAAAAAAGCAATGTTGAGAATCGCAAGTAGCACCAAGAATGTTTTCTAAAATTCAAACTTCAACCAGGAAGCTAAGCATAAATGTTTTTGAACAATTATAAGCATTATAAATGAATACCAGTACAAACATTGAATGAGTTTCAATTGCCACTGCATTGCTTACTTATTATTCCCAATTGCATGCCATTTACATGATCTTAAGAGTCCTAATCCTTTTTGAAATACTTGGTCAGGAAATGAAAAACGTAAAAAGCAAGACATTTTAAAAAGACAAACCAAGTACTCGGTGTTTTCTTTTTAAGAACAAGTATTCAGTATTTTTTTTAAGCAGCAAAGAAGGATTCAGTAAATGGCTCACCATTATAATGTTGAGATCCTCCTGAGGGATATTTTCCAAGGAAACTTGTTTAATTGCCACAAAATCTCCATTCTCCAAGTCCAAGCCTTTATATACTCGACCATATGCTCCTTTTCCAATTTCATCCCCAAGCATCTATGTCAAAAAACACCACTAAAATGGGTCCACATCCAAATTTTAGCACAACTCCATAAAACAGGGAAAACCAAACAAGACTCTTACATATTTATTGTCAAGTGTCTTTGATTTGTGGAAATGTGCTGCTGTAGCAGCTTGTCGAGACATCTTGGAAAACTGCTCTGTCTTCCACCAAAAAATCTACTAAACCACCCGTACATGCCCCTGAAATAGTCCCACAAGGAAAAGAGCAAAGATTCTGAATTCAGCAGGTAATAAAAAATGAAAAAAAAAGAAATAAAGTTATACAAAGTTAGGAACACACAGGCATTGCTGTTGCTTTCTTCCTTTCACCATAACCTGGTAACTTTTATACACCCTAATTACATCAAGGACTGGAATTACAAGGAAATTGCTTCATGAGGTTTTTCTATTGCACAAAAGCAAGTCTAAAGGAAGATAGTAAGGAATGTGTAGCTCCTAGCAAGTAAACAAAAAGGCAGAATAATGATAGGACCACAGACATTGGAGAACATTTAAGAAGAAAACAAAAGGACTCAGAGACCCAGGCTGGAAAAATTCTCCCTGGGTACAGCTGGAAACAGATTTCCAGTTACATGTCTCCAGAAAATCCACTATAAAGTAGGCACTGCCCGGAAAATTATCCAACTTCTCTTAGTTTCTTTTTTTTTTTAATTTCTCTCACTTAAATATAATTTTTTTTCTGGAAAAAAATGTTATTGAAGAGCACACCCAAAAACACAAACTAATAGTAGAAATTTTTCTTCCAAGAACTAGTATCTTTATATGATAATTATGACACTAAAATTCTTTTGGAACAACATCCTTGTCTTCTTTTCAACTTGTAAATAGTTTATCAATAAAAATTTCAAATTTACCATCAATTTTGGAAACAATCCATGCTAGAAAAGCACAGCTGACACAAATATTAAAATTATGAGCTTCATAAGACAAGCTCTACCTAAAAGAAATAACTTACATCAAAACCATATATCACACTCAATTTCTTAGCGACAATCCTGTGCAATGCTGTGATATACAACCTGCATTAAAGATTTTCACTCAAATCTTCTCCCTAAGAAGAATCCTAGTTCTAATTTTCTCTATTCTCTAGTAAATCAAATTTTCCTACATTTTGATCTTGTTTGTGATATCTGATTTTTCTAGAATCCTGCATGGACCAAGCTCACATAACCAATAAATTATTATGCACCTCAGCTTATTCCAACAAGTTTTTTAAAGAAAGAATGTACCTAAAATTCAAAAAAAAAAAAAAAAATCATTCCAGATATGTCACAGAAAGAAGTATATAGCTGAAATGACGAATCCAGAAAGGATAGCATCATAAATTAAACTCAGTAGTTCCAAAACAAAACCGGAGATCATCCTAGTGTACTGGAAAGCCAATTTAAAAAAAAAAAAAAAATTGTACCAATTGCAGAGGAAAAAAAAACTCAACTTGTCGATTGTTCTGACAGAACGAGTATCTCAATTTCACAAAACAGTGGAAGAGTTTACGTTTGGTTGTTCCCTGCTGCTTCACATGGATTACGGGATTGATTTTGTTTGAAATAGACATATGGATATAATTCCAAACTGTAGGGGAAAGGTGTCAGATAAACTCTTCATCAACATAACATCACTTAAATTAAGGTGTCAAGAATGATCCAACAATGCTAAGAATATCCCCGCACACCATTTGCTTCTTTGCACAATGAAGACAAATTATAGATAGTTCATTAATTTCATGATAATGGACAAAAATGAGGGTGTCACTAACTTAATGACCTCAGATTGGATTCGAAGAAATTGAGGCGAGAATCGGTTCAAACAGAGAAAAGAAGGCATGGAGAGAAGAATGGCCAATGCTCCAATCCGAAGCTACCACGCGCCCACTAACGGAATAGTGCTGGACAACGGACCAAGAAGGGAGAGAGATTCTTACCGGTTCGACGCTAGAGGTACCACCACCACCACCACAACGAAGCGAATGCAGGAATCATGCTGCGAGACTGAAGCTTAAGGAGATAGAGGGCAGTTCTTAGAATTTCAGAAAGGACAATTACACGGCCCTAATCGAGAAAGGAGAAAAGTAAAACCCCAGATTCGTTACAGCAGGATAGCCAGACAGAGCGAGGTCGATCCTTCTCCCATCGAGCAGCGTCTTCTGTTCTCTTTCCATCAGTGAATGAATCAATTTAACTCTATCTCTGTGTTCCTTTTTTCTCTTGAAGAGAATAAATGAATTAATTAGCTGTATAATCGGAACTTTCACGATGAGCTTTGTTAGCACGGGTCGACGATATAATGGCTTCCAGGAGTTGCTCTTCTGTGATCACGATTCCCGAATAGTTGGAGACAGAATAACATATTTGGAGAGTTGAGACGATGAGACCACGAGGACGTGGTCACGATACAACCGATGAGTGCCTCTTATTAATGAGCCGTTGAAAAGGTTCCAGGAACATTCACTGTGACCTTTAATTCTCCATTTATGGCAATCCTACAGTCCGTGTCGATCTCTGTTCGATTTAAGCCTCTAGTCCATTTCTGCCCTGGCCTAAGTGGCAGGGGTAGGCAAGTCGGGAAGTAATATGGATTGGGACACGAAGAATCCGAATACGTATCGACCCATCGGATAACTCAAGGTTGAAGGTTGATTTAGGGCAAAAATATTTTTAAATCTTAAAAAATCATTAAAAATTATTTAATTGTATTTGTTTCATATACATATATTTTTTTTAAATAAAAATAAAAAAATTCACCCATTTTCCAATGTCAATGTTACTTAAATTGACGAAAAAAACTATGCTAGGTCTATTTGGAAATGGGAATTAGAAATAGAAAAATTAATTTTATGATAGGTTTATTAGGTTCCTGAGGCGTAAAACTAAATGGAGTGAATAAGGTTTTTGCTAGGTTAATGCACTCCAAAATGAGATTTTTAAAAATCTTTGTTCAATTTCAGTTCTTAAGAACGTTCTTAACAAGAAAAACACCTGCAAAGTTCAAATATAAGCAAGTACACGATCAACCAACTAATATAATTAACATAATTAATTTTAGAGTATTTTACAATTCAAACTGAGGTTTGGGGTAAAATGAAGCTTACATCTAAAGGATAGAAAAATCAATTTATAACGATGCCTATAAAGGGACTTACAACAGCATACCTAGGCTACATAAGTCTATAGATAATGCCTACACAAGTCCAGAGGTTAGGTGTACACTAACCTAGATACTACATACACAAGCATTGAGAGTAAAGGGTACACAAGCCTATACACTAAGGGCACATAAGCCTATAAACTAAGGATACCTACACTCATAACACCCACAACCACAACGGTTGTTAAGTCCTTCAAGGATAAACCTAGATGGGGATTGCTTTGAATTGGTTTATCAAGATCAATATTTTTTTTATTACTAATTCAATTCAAATAAGTCAACATATGAGCAATACAGGAATTTGAGATAGAAACAAGCAAAGCACAACTGTTAAATAATTTATAGTAGTTTATAACTCAAACACAAGTTAGTAATCCATTAGCAAGGTATTTGCATGTCAAAGTTAATTCACTATATTCAGCAATTTACTGTCATCTACAACAAAAGGCCACTAAGGTTGAATTACAATACCTATCTACATTTGGGACATGTGTGTAGCAAGTAGATACACTCAACTAAATCCTCAAAAAGGATTTTCAGGTTCCAATATGCTATTTTTAGAGTGATGGTTTGGTTTCCACTATTTTGATGATAACAAAATGGGTAGTTTGAAAATGTGTAACTAATGGTGTTATTAACGTATGTTATGCATACGCCTTCAAGAACAAATTTATGTGGTCTATAGTAAAAGTTCATGACAAAACAACGATCAATCAAGTTGTCGAGTCAAAACTTGAAGCATATACGCATTGAAGATTGTTGTTGTACAAATTTTTTTACATAAAATGGAAATTTGAAGACCAAGAGTCAAAGTCATAGAAATCTTTAAGAACTCTAGCTATGTAAGTGGATAGCCAACCAAATTCTTATTCACAAGCACAAATATTCATTAGAGTATTAACATATTCATTTTTTCCCTTAACAATACTTAAAATCATTATAAACATGTTATAAAAAGGTTTTAAAATTATAACATAAACTTTTACCAAATATAAACTTCACTTGAAACTCAAATCTTATGCTTCTATGTCATATTGATCTTTGAATTCAAGCAAACGTATTTGGACATTCAATGTTTTTAAGAACCATATTTTTTATGAAGCATATAAATATTTTAGAAACTTTAAATCCCTTAGAAATGGAAAATGTCGGCTTAGAACTCAGTTTTTTTAATACTTAGGATTTTCAGGACTCCATATATTACATATTGGGTAAAGAAGAGGAGGAAGAAGAAGATAGGAGAAGAAGAGAGAAGAGTACATGTTGGGGAAGAAAGAGGAGGAAGAATAGGCTTATGGACTTAGTCCAAAGCTGCCCCTCTAAGCTCTATTTATAGATGCTAAAAGTACCAATATTACTGTAAGAGTGAAGAGAGACACAAAAAAAAAAAACATAAAGTAATCACATCAATGACCCTCCAACTTATTCATATCTTCCAACACTCCCCCTCAAATTGGGAAGTAATGACAATGATCCCAATTTGAAACAAATAACACAGATGTAGTAATAATCTCCTCCATCATAGTGTCCCAAGGATAAGTACAAAATAGAACACATACTCTCAAAAGGTAAAAATGGGTGATAAAAGACGAGTCTAAACCAACCTCAAAGGATTCTGAACAAAAATAATGATAATAATCACTAAAGTGGGTAATGTCTGTCATTCAGAAGACGACGATAAAAAAACCAATGGTACCAATAAAAAGTCTCAATGGACTTAAAAACACCTATATATATATATAAAGGACCAACCAAAGCAATACACCAAAAGGGTTGGTCAAAGAGAGTAAACCAGAGTCAAATAAAGGACAATAGGAGAAAGGTTGCCAAATAATAAAAAGTTAATGGATAATGAAAAGGAAGATAAGAAGAAGAATACGGGGCGATCATGTACTTTATTTTATGAAGTAATTCAAATTCTTCATAATATGAACCAATGTTGATAATAGTCAGCAAATAATGAACCCAAGGCAAGCAACATAAGAGTTCTTCATCAATAATAATATCTCAGTCAAAGAGACACAATAACAGTTGCAGTAATGAGCCAATGCCCAAATAACACATACCAAATATGTTGTTATATAGTAGCAGATAACTGGTAAATAATAAAAATCCTCAAGAGAAATAAGGGCACATGAGATAATTTGCAGCAAGTTCATCTTTGAATAAGGAAGATGTGCACCAAATAATAAGCTAGAATCGAGTAGTAAGTTAAACTGAATGTTGCAATCGTCACCAAAATAACTGAACTGAGTGTTGCGGGATCCAAAAGTAGTCTAAATTTGGTATGTATCTTGTTGTAACCAAAGGGTGATAATTCGAAATTATGTGGGCCCTCTGATAAAATAGGAACGTCCCAAAATAGGGTAATACTTCAAATCTCTTAGGTGTCTAATTGCTTTACCAATGTGGGCAAGTTTTCTTAGAGATAGATGCGTATGAGCTTGCCACTTCCATTCATGCCTTTGCAGCAGCATGGAATGACATCGATGACGATTATTTAATGTTCCCTCTGCTCCGACTACGTCAAGACCACCAAATACCAAACTACAAAAAATTTATGCTCCCTCTACCGAGATTACTGCTTCCTTACATGGAGACTACATCGACAGATGAATAACAGGTACCATGCACATTCTAATGCAAACAAGCATTTTGTAATATAATCAATGGCAGATGAATTCATTGAGTCTAACTACAATAGCAACATTCTCTTACTTTGTTGCTATCCATTGACCACCACGCAGAGTAACAATACCAACTAGAATCAGTAAATATTCTTAGGAACCAATAATTAGAATCAACGACTACCAAGGATTATAAAAAACTAGCAATCCATACCAACGTCATAAAAACAATAACAGCAAGTATCAGAAACTAGAAACCAGAAACCTCTATTTATAATATAGGATATAAGTAGAATCTTATTACAATTAAACTACGTATGTCCCAATTACATGCAAAGCCTAACTCCTAAAGATAAGACCTAGAACAATTAATTAATTGAACATAAATAGAATACTAAAGTAACCAAAACTTCTCTTACCTGTGAAAACTCTGTTAGACTTCCTCCCACGAGACTCCTGTAGGATTCTGCAATATTAATTATCTCTCTATGAGACTTCTTTATGTGAGAGCTATGTAAGAGTCGTTCACACTTGCTCTTCAACATTGTTCCTCAATCTAAAGTTTATAACTTCAGGTTGCAAGGAAACAAAGGTTTTTGGTCTTTAATCTTCTTTGGCTGAAAAAATTCTTCATGGATGCAAAATCTTCATATTTTATTCTCCCTCTTACTTAATTATTTTGCTCACATTGAATAAAGTATCTCTTTCTTTGTACTTCTTCTTCTACCTCTCCCCCTCAAGTCGGAGATAAAAAAAGGACATAGAGACCAGGTTGGACAAAATAAATTTGGGAGAAGAAAATCACTCCTAACCTACAATAAAACTCAATACATCAGTCAAAACAATCATAATATGAAAAAACTCTGCTCAATTACAATGGCAAAAAAAAAAAAAAAAATAGACCTAATTTTAGGCATAAAAAAAGATTACTCAAGGGTAGCATAGAAAATCACCTCTTGGGTGAAGAATAAAAGGACTTGAGTCACCCTGGATGTTGGGCGTACTCCTCTTCTTTGTAGGTAATGGGTCTAGGCATTGTTCTAATGTGATAAACAATGATAAATTGAAGAATTGCTAGAGCAACACAAGAATAGTAGCACATCATACTTCATACGAAAAGAGGTGACACTAAGCACTCTACTTACAAAACTGACTCTATAAACTTTAGATAGAAGGTGGTGACAATGCAACACTCTATGTCAAACTGAGTTTCTAAATAAAATAATAAGGACTTACTTACAAAATCAATAATGAGTGTGACATCCTCTTTTTTTTTTGAAAAAACTAGGGGAAACTATAATTGTAGAACTATAGAAATAATAAACTAGTTGGACCAAGTATGACCTAAAGGGAATTTCTAGAGGCTGAATTAAATATTTTGAAAATGGTGAAACAAAAGATTCACAACTGATGCAAAAAAGTAAGCCAACACTAGAGAGGAGACCTCAAGCCAAATCGCCCGGTGCGATATCCCCTCAAAAACCAAAAAATGTAATTTTATTAGTAATGAACAACTCATGAACCAAAACAAAAAAAAATAGTTTTATTTGTCTAGAGCAAATGAAGTTGACTTTGACCGAACCCAAGCTCGAACATAGACCCGCATTATTAAATTGGGAATGTTGATTTCCCGACTAAAAAAAAATCCTTGTTCTCATGTTGGGGAAGAATTTCTATCTCCTAAGGGCTTTTAGTGTAGTAAAAAAATAATGTACTTAATGGGTTTTATGAAGGCCAATAATTGGAATTTATAATTTATCATAAATTTAAAAAATATTTACGACATTTAGGGCAACTTGTTAGCTCTTTTATTTCCATTCACAATCAATAATTTGAGCCATTTGATTTTCATATTGTTGTTTCAAGATCGGTTGATCAAGACTATTGTACATGTTATCTACTCTTTATTTTTCTTCCGCTATATGAAACTGACTGTTGATAACAATTGATGGGTCATACTTATCGTCTTAAGTAACAAACAAGAGCTCTTTCATTTGAAGTTCTTGTTATCTCAAAGTGCCAACATTATTCAACGCAATTCCATTGGATAAAAAACAAAAGAAAATCGTATAGTAGTGCAATGGGAGTTTAGATGGAAAATACTTGACCCTACGTATAGCCAGCGACAGGACATGACAGGCTGGCCAAGGGAAATCCTATGTCACACTTTCATAAGAAACAAAACCTGCAAGGAGAATATTTCCATTGAAACATGGTCCTGGTCCTCAACCATAACATTATTGACGCAAGATCCATAGACTGCATTGCCTCCAAAGAAGGCTACTTTTGGCCCTCAGAAAGGAAATAAAACCGCTGCACCATCTGCAAGTGGCTGATAGCCACAAAATTGCACCTAAATCAAGTTGAAGTAGATGCATTAAATCAACGACCACAAAGTCAACTCAAGAGAAACACAACTCGCACTTAAATGTCATTGGTAAGGAAGTTATTTGTTCATTTCTCGCTTTCTCTAAGCAACAAAGCAAATTTCCTTCCATGGTGACAAAGGGAAAGGCTTGTGGATATAATTTTTTCGGAAAAATTTAGATGAACTCTTGTCGAGATCAATACATTATCAAAATCATCTCATGAAGGGTAGAAAAACAAAAGACACTTATCTAGCTTGATCCCATGATAAGGTCCTCGAGTAGAGGGTGAGAAAGAGGAGAGGAAGAAGAAGAGGAGGAGAAGAAGAATGAGAGGAAGAAGGAAGAGAGGAGAAGCGAGAGAGAGAGAGAGAGAGAGAGAGAGAGAGAAGGGGAGACTTGATGATATACCCATTGCCTTGAGCCTCTATTTATATTTTATGAAGGAAGGTTACAATGACAACAATGGCTTTAGGGCTACAAGCTTTAAAAATGACATACCCTTATGCCATCCTTATAAGAACAATACTTAATTACTCTTTTGGAACCTCCTTGACGCGGGTAAGTTTATTACCTTAATGCCACTTGAGGTGTCCTCCAACACTAAACAATCTAGCCTAGATCCACACTTGGGATTTACATTAGCAACTCATTAGGCACACAATGGGATTTTCAACAGTGCTTGCCTACACAAAGACATATAACTGTCGATAGTAGCAAACAAGGCTTATCAACTTCTTCCCATAGCTATAATAATTTTTTTAGATTTACTTGAGGTGCGAAAATGATCTTCCCTTGCCAAGGCATGACGAAATGAGCAAGGGTTGCTTGCTGTCACTTTAAACCAAATGAAATGTCTCTCATGTTGACCTAGGTTGACCCACATCTTGTATTTTGATAAATTTAAATAATAGAAAAATTAGCCTATTTGAGTTGATGTTTGAAATTTTTTGAATTTATGGAAAAGAACAATACTTCATTGATCTATTGTAATCAGAGTACATGAACCTCTATTTATAATAGAGGTAGGTAGTAGATTCCAATTACAATAAAATTACCTTTATCCCAATTACACCCAAACTCTAACACTTAAAGATAAGTCCTAGCATAATTAAATAACTCAATATAAATAAAAGACAAACATAACTCAAACTAGAACGTGATCTTCTAACCAGCTCATGGTTATCTTTGTGAGTCCTTCTTGATCTTCCAACCGGCTTGTGGTTATCTTTGTGAGTCCTTCTTGATCTTCCAACTTTTGTGATAATGATGCCAGATCGTGGTAATCATGGTGGGTCCTACATCTTATGTGATTGGACTCATCTTACAATACTCTTAGATATATGCGCCTTCCTTGGTCATGTGACCCATCTTACAATACTCTTAAAAATGCGGACCTTCCTTGGTCGTGTGACCCATCTTACAATACTCTTAGATATGTGGGTTCTTCGAACAAAATTCAAGCATTTCAAATACATTTTATTCGAGACACAAAATCAAGGTGTATGAGGAAAACTCAGCAAAATCATCTTGAAGAATCACCTACAAAGAAGCTTGAAGATTTTAAGAACTAGAGTCACAACACATAGAAAAATCTAAAAAAATCAAGCTTTCTAGGAGGATAGCCAACCAATATTTCAATCCTAAGGTATATGCAAGTATTGGAGATTTAGGACATGTAGTTCTTCTAAAACCATGTTTTAACAATGCATACAAATGTTTTGAAAATTTTAATTTCCTTAGAAGGGCCAAAATCATGCTTGGAAATCACTTTTGCACACCAACAGTAGGTATGATCCACCATGTTGTAAACGTTTGATTGGTCATCCAGAATGCAGCCCGGAAAACTTCATTGAGCATCATTGATCTCCTACATAGGCATGATCAATCATACAAAATATTGCTAGGAAGGACTTATAAAGCATGACCAATCATCCACCATAGAATGATGATATTTTGTTAGATGGCCATAAGAACAAAAATTATATGTTGTAAATATTGTTGATTTACCCTCTGCTAGTGATATATATTTGGGAGCTGGCATAGATGAGTCTTGTTTAACGCACAAGTTACTAGGGCATCTAGGAATAGACTCATTGAACAAATTAACAAAGAAAAACTTAGTGAGGGGACTACCAAACCAAAAAATCACAAGGGAAAAGCCTTGTGATGCTTGACGACTTGAAAAACTCAAAGAAGCAATATTTTGTTGCTCTATCTACCCCTAAAGTTGAATAAGTACCAGTTGGAAGTTGTGTGCACAACTTCTATGGATGAAACAACAATCAAAAGACTATGGGTTAGAGCAAATTGAAGTGCCTATTTAATTTGACAACATGATTGTTATATGTCTAAGTAAGAATCCTGTTCACCACTCTCAGTCAAAGAATATTGAGATAAAACATCATTTCATATGAGAGCAGGTTTAAACCATAGTGATTAAAGTGGAATTTGTCCTACCAAAAATCAAGTGACAAGTAGTTTTAAAAAGCCATTAGGATTTTATTGATTCTCTAAGTTACGAAGAGAACTAGGCATGTACAACCCACCTATGTTTAGATAGCTCAAGATTTGCAAAATTTGAAATATTTCCCATTAGAAGCATGCTTAAAGCATGAAAAGAACAAACAAAAATCTAACTAGAAATTTTCATAATGCATGATCAATCATTACATCAGTGTCTGATTGATCAATCATCCCAATTCGAATGATCCACAACTATGGAAAAAACCCTACCTTAAATATAGGTTAAGTGCTTATTTTTAACATTTGGAAAAGTCATTTCAAATTCCTAGAGCCTTCGAAAATCTTTACCATCCTTCCACTACCTTTTTTCAGCCAGATTAGGTTTGATTTCAAACATATTGCAAATCTTCCTTTTCCCCTTTTCCTTGAAAGCCTTGTCTGCCCTCATGCTACTCATTTCCATCCATCTGACCATTGGTTACAAGAATTTTTCTGGTCCTTCCCATTCTTTTTTAGCATTATTCACCATGGTTTGTACACAGAAGTCTTCCAACAAGCTGATGAAAGTCACACTAAAATGTTTGATTGGAGGGGTCATTTTGGCATAAAGACCCAAAGGAGGTATGTAAAAATGTTATTGGATAGGAGTATGGTTGAACCCACCAAAATTGATTTGGGGTCATGTAGAAGGGGGATTCCAACCTTCGATGAAGTATTTGGGCCTTATACAACCTTCTTGGAGGGGAACCAAGGTATTTACCCAAATCTTGTCAAGGTATTTTACACAAACCTTGAGCTAGAAGAGTTGAGTAATGAGAGCTCAGGTTCACGTCCTATGTAAAAAAAATGTCAATCTTTGTCACGATTAGTGAAATCAATGAGCTTTTTGGTACTCAAAAAGATGACTTGAAATATTATATAAAGGAAAGTTAGCCTATAGACCTATGAGATGATTGACCTTAGTCACTCACTAATGCCATCAACCTAGTTTTTTTGTTAGTGTAGAGAGTTCCTATGAAATTAGGGTTAAGAATTTGACTATGGAGTTGAGACCATTCATGGAGATAGTTACCCATATAATTAATGCCCGGAACAGACCATTCTCAAGGTTGACCACTTCAAATATCTTTCAACTACGTGCATTGGCCTAAAGAGCGGAAATTGACTTTACCTACTTCATGCTGCTAGTAAGAATCTACTTGTCAAAGGTCCTTATCTTTTCATAAAAATTGCAAGGAAGAGTTGAAAGAGAGAAGTTAAGAGGGTTAGAATAAGAGAAAAGGGAAGAAGAGAGAAATAAAGTAGAGGAAGAGAGAGAGAGAGAGAGAGAGTTAGAGTGAGAGCTAGAAGCAAAAGAGAGAAGAAGAAAAGGAAAAAGAGAGGAGAGGTGCTAGGGCATGAATTTGAGAGGGGCAACAGAGCCAAGAGAGATTTTGAAAAATGATTGATTGATCTCTTCCTTCAGCCAACACCCCCATTTATATATTTTTATTGCATAATTTGGGAAACTCAATCAATTAGGAGTCCCTAATTTTATTAATCTCGAAGATATTTTAGGAAATTGAAATGATTACGTCTATCTAGGAGAGCTTATAGGAAGTTAAAAAATTATATTAATTAAGGATAAATCCTTTCTAATTTGGTATGATCCTATCTTAGCAATAATAGGCAAGTATGACTTGTCTTCAATAAACCCCTTAAGGGGAATTATTTTACCTTTTTTCCATCATGCCTTACACCCCTTGTTTCTTGGCGGTGGCACCCGTTCTTTCTATTTTTCTTCTTCTTCTCTTCTTCTCTTCTATTTTGTTGAATTTCTGGAGAAGAAAATAATTCATTGGCTTGATTAATTAACTGACTACCATGAACCTCTATTTATAACATACAAAATAAGTTGAATTGTATTACAATTAAACTACACATGTGCCAATTAAATCCAAAGTCTAACTCCTAAAGATAAGTCCTAGAATAATTAAATAATTAAACATAAATTGAAGACTAAAATAACTAAAACTTCTCTTATATGTGACAATCCTGTGAGACTTTCTCCCATGAGACTCCCATAGGATTTTGCCATTTTAATTATCTCTCTACGAGACTTCTTTATGTGAGAGTCATGTAATAATCTTTCACACTCGTTCTTCAACACTCTTACTACAACGATAAAACTCAATACATCAGTCAAAACAATCATAATTTGAAAAAAAAACTTTGCTCAATTTCAAAGGCAAAAAAAGACCTAATTTTAGGCATAAAAAAAAAAGAATACTCAAGGGTAGCTAAAAAGTCACCTCTTGGGTGAAGAATAAAAGGACTTGACTCACCCTGGATGTTGGGGGTACTCTTCTTCTTTGTAGGTAATGGGTCTAGGCATTGTTCTAATGTGATAAAAAAAGACAAAGTGAAGAATTACTAAAGGAACACAAGAATAATAGCATATCATACTTCAGACGAAAGGAGGTGACACTGAGCACTCTACATGCAAAACTGACTGTATAAACTATAGATAGAAGGTGGTGACAATGCAAAACTCTACTTTCAACCAAGTTTCTAAAGAAAATAATAAGGACTTAGAAAATCAATAATGAGTGTGACATCATTTTTTTTTTTTTTTGAAAAAATAAGGGGAGACTATAATGGTGGAACTAGATATAATAGACAAGTTGGACTAAGTATGACCTAAAGGGAATTTCTAGGGGGTGAGCTAAATTTTTTGAAGATGATGAAACAATAGATTCACAGCTGATGTAGACAAGTAAGCCAACACTAGAGAGGAGACTTCAAGCCAAAATGCTTGGTGCATTCTCCCCTCAAAAACCAAAAATAGTAATTTTATTAGTAATGAACAACTCATGAACCGAAACACAAAAATGGTTTTATTTGTGTAGACCAGATGAAGTTGACCTTGATCGAACCTAGGCTCGAACATAGATCCGCATTCTTAAATTGGGAAAGTTGATTTCCCAAGTAAAAAACAATCCTTGTTCTCATGTTGAGGAAGGACTTCTATTTGAAATCCAATGGAAGTGACCTCCTCAAAGCATGAGCAAATTGAGGTGGTTGTAGAGTTGTTCATGATCTTGTTTTGGAATAAAAAATTGGTTCCAGTGATTGGACTTAGAGTACTCCCATGGGTTTTCAGTGTAGTAAAAAAATAATAAACTTCTATTCTAATGGGGATTCCTGATTTAATGTCGACTTCCCTATGTAATCCGGAGTCCCCAATCCTCAATTTGCAAACTCCCCTAAGACATCAGCGTGTTGTAGCCAAATAAATTTCCACTTCTCCCTTTCTCACGGCAACCAATTCACATTCCTTTGAGTCACTTTTTAGATTGCTAGATTCTCACACACATCTACTTTTGCTTCAGCTATTGAAAGAATTTTTTGTTGCAAAATGAAAATTTGTCATAAAACAAGATTGGATGTGATATGCTGTTGAGTACTCAATACATGCAAATAATGTTTTCATCATGAAAATTTTGGGAAGGAAAAGGGGTAGCAAAAACATGAAAGTCCATCAATGACACTGGTGGTCTAAAGGATGCACCAAAGATGTTCTAGGATCTATATGAATTAGTTTGCCAATCATCTAGTTGAATCAATGGAATTAATGTTGTTGGAATTTGCCATCACAACAAGGAGATTAGCAACAAAATCCACATTGGCAGACTTGGTCAGTTGAAGCTCTAATGAGGATGATGATGATGATCACACTCGAAAATGTCCACACGAAGAAAACTATTGTTTCTTCAGGATAACCAACCTGATTTTCTTGAGTGGCAATGGAAAACTCAAACAATAGATAAAGAAATTCTAAAACTTTGATGCACAAGACAAAACAGGGCATCAAAGTGGTGATCTAGGTTGACCCTCATCCATATATTGATTAAGTCATGGTTTTAAAAAATCGAGACTGTAAATTCATTGAATTCTAGTTTCTTATATTTTGGTCTGGTTTCCTTTCTATTGTTTCCTAAACTAGGAAGCTTAAGTGGCTAGCAAATGGATTTAGAAGGTGCTTTAGGATCCATAGAGAGATCCATCGATGGTCCTATAGTGCTAGATCTGTGGGAAGGATCCCTTCCACTGGCAACCCACAATCTTAGCCCTATCGAGAGCCCCTATGCAAGAGGGTGCTCTTTTTGTCACGATCAATTTTTCTCTGATCTACCCCTTTCAAACCCTCAAAAGCGAACTTCCAGAAGAAGGTTAGATACAATTCATTTTCTATTTAATGTTGGGTAGTATATGCATTAAACAACATTTTTCTTCCTATAAAAATAGGAGTTGTAGGTCAAGCTAATTTCTTTTTTCTTTGCCAATTTGTATTGTTGGTACAATCATTGACTAGAAAGAACATTTAGGCAAATGCTACTCTTGAGTCCATATGATTAGGAATCTTCCTAATTTAAATATTGAAAACTCTCATACTTATCACTTTTTGGGGTTTAGTATTCAATGAAAGTGAGGAAATAATTCTTGAAAGGCTTTGTTTGATTATCATTCAATGGTCTAACTAATTATCTAATAGTTGTAGTCTCCTTAATATATTAGATCTAATATTATTAAAGTTTTAAATAGTCCTCCTGTTCATTGGGTACAAACCGAAATGGTAATAGTACATAAATAACAAGCTACTTACTATGGGTGTCATTAAGATTGTAAGAGTTAATGAACTTTAAATGGGTTTTATGAAGGCCAATCATTGGAATTTATAATTTATAATAAATTTTAACATTTAGGGCAACTTGTCAGCTCCTTTATTTCCATTCACAATCAATACTTTGAACCATTTGATTTTCATGTTGTTGTTTCAAGATTGGTTGAACAAGACCATTGTAGATGTGATCTACACTCCTCTTGGATCCGCCAAGGATGATCTAATAGTCTTTATTTATAGGCAAATCAGGTTATATTAGATTCAGAAGGAGCTTTAGGATCTACAAAGAGATCCACCGATGTTCCACCGACAGGTCTCCAGATTACTCCTTTGAACCTCCCAAAAGTGAACTCCTGACCAAGATTAGACACAATCCATCTTTAAGCTTCTATTTGATGTTCGGTGGTATATATTTTGAACAATGTTTTGCTTCCTATAAAGATAGGAGTTGTCAATCAAAGTTATTTTGTCTTTGTCAATTCTATACAGTTGGGTTGGTATAGTCATTGTCTTTGTCAATTCTATAGTCATTGTTTTTTTAATTTTCTTTTCTTGCATCCCAAGGGTTTTTTCACTAGTGGTAAAAAACGAAAACGTGAAGTTGGGGATCTTTGCAGTATTAAAAGCATTGGCCCAACGTTTTGTTTTCATCTGGTTGTGTGGTGATCTGCATTCTCCGTTCAATCAATTATCATAGGCTTCGTCTCCCACAAATACACTAGAAGATTTAAGCAACCTCTATTTCATCTTAAAATTCGATCGAAAGCAGTACAAGCAACCCGAATAATCGAAGAACCAAATGTCACAGGATTCTGTCCCTGGTTTGAGATTGAACTGCTTTCATGACTCAAAAATAATGCCTAGCAGATCTATATTTTTTTTTTCCGCTATGCTGAAACAGTTGATGGGTCATACTTATCGTCTTAAGCAACAAACAAGAGCTCTTTCATTTGAAGCTCCTGTTATCTCGAACTGCCAACGTTATTCGACGCAATCCCATTTGATAGAAACAAAAGAAAATCATATAGAAGTGCAATGGGAGTTTAGATGGAAAATACTTGACCCTACGTATCGGCCTGCGACAGGACAAAACAGACTGGCCAAGGGCATTCCTATGTCACACTTTCATAAGAAACAAAACCTGCGAGGAGAAGATTTCCATTGAAACATGGTCCTGGTCCTCAACCATAGCATTATTGACGCGGGATCCACAGACTGCATTGCCACAAAAGAAGGCTACTTTTGGCCATTCAAAAAGGAAATAAAACCCGTTGCACCATCTGCAAGTGGCTGATAGCCACAGAATTGTACCTAAATCAAGTTGAAGTAGATGCATTAAATCAACAACCACAACGTCAACTCAAGAGACACAACTGGCACTTAAATGCCACTGGTAAGGAAGTGAATTTCCTTCCATGGTGACAAGGGGAAAGGCTTGTAGATGAGCTCAGTTAAAGTTCCACTCAAACAAGGCAGCTTCTTCGGAGTTTCCAGCAAACAGCTTTAAAAGAGATTAGCTCATTCTCACCTGCGAGATTCACACGGCTAGGACTTTCTAGAATGGAGCAAATTGGCTGACTCAAACCTTTTTTTGTAGGCCATAATCTTTTACTTCTCCAACCTTTACCGAGATACACGTTTCTTCTTTCTACCCAATCGGTTCTAAACGAGTTCACCACTTTAGCACGGTCAATTTAGACGGTGGAGAACTTAGAAAATGTAAAGTCAAGTTGACACGTACAGAACCGCCCGAGTCAACACGTTATGCGTCTATGGTAATATATTTTATTACCAGGAGTGATGAATCTCAGAACGTGTTATGCGACCAAGTTAAGATAATATGAAAACCGCCAGGTTTTCCGAAATCCAACTTAACCTGACCCGAACCCGACCTGTTGGTGAGTCATGGACATAAAATGGAGTTGGGATGGGACGAGGGTGAGTCAAGTTTAACAAGGGGGAGTTCAATTGAAATTCAAAAAGTAGACAAATCCGAAAAAAAAAAAAAACACTCTCTTTTAAATTGCTTAAATCGTCGTTTGTCAATGGAATGGGAGATTTATGGGACCCACTAACAGATTTTAAAAGAGTCAAAAAATGGGAACGCCTGCATTGACTAGGTTTTTGCCGGAGTTCTTTAATAGCGCAGCTGCTTCACAGGTTTCTGCTTAATTGCACTGAACGGTCTGCACCTCGGTTCCTGATTCAGAGTGGAACGTACAAGAAAAAGAGGGGGAAAGATGGCGGGTCTTGAAGCTGAGAATGGATTTCATGCTGCTTCCACGGAAGGGAAGGTCATCACTTGTAAAGGTGAAAGCCGCAAGTTTCTCTGTTTTTACTTCCTCAAAACCCATCTTTTGTTAATCTCCTTCGTTTCGTTTGACGGGGATATTTCTCTGATGAAGCCGCTGTTGTATGGGGTCCCGGAAAGCCGTTTGTGATGGAAGTAGTGAGGGTTGATCCTCCTCAGAAGATGGAAGTTCGAATCAAGATCCTCTATACTTCCGTCTGTCACACGGATCTCAGCGCTTGCTTGGGCGAGGTAAGAGCGGGCCGGGGAAAATTGATTGGCAAGGTTTATAGCTTTGTATCTGGGCTGCTTCTGACGTCGTTGTTTCTCTTAGAATGAATCTCAACAAGCGTTCCCTCGAATCCTAGGCCACGAAGCAGCAGGGTGAGGACGATTCTAATTTCTCACACCTCCTCCTTCCTACTACTCTCTCCAACAAAGAAAACACAAAACAGTAACTGGGCCTCGCTCCTTTCTTGGTTTAATTGCAGAATCGTGGAAAGCGTCGGTGAAGAAGTAGAGGAGTTCAAAGAAGGAGACCACGTTATCCCTATCTTCAACGGCGAATGTCGTAGCTGCAAAAATTGTGTTTCACAGAAGACCAACCTGTGCGACAAATTCCGAGTCAACCCATTCAAAAACGTCATGTCCGCTGACGGCAAATCGAGATTCAGCACCATAGACGGACAAATCATCTATCATTTCCTCAACACTTCCACCTTTTGCGAGTACACCGTGCTCGACTCGGCCTGCGTAGTTAAACTCAACCCAGAGGCCCCTCTTAAGAAGATGACTCTCCTAAGCTGCGGACTTTCTACAGGTAGTTCATCTCCTCACATCGCGCCTTCGTCATCTTCCATCCTATCTGTTAAGGGAAAATTTTCTGAACTCGGGAACCTGTATCATTTAAGGCGTGGGAGCCGCATGGAACACTGCCAACGTCCAAGCTGGATCCAGTGTGGCCGTCTTCGGTCTTGGTGCAGTCGGGCTTGCTGTAAGTTTTAAATTCTATTCCTATAAATAAACATTTATTTTTCATCTGCTACTTCAGTGGTTCAAAATTCAAACTGCTAATATGATAGGTTGCTGAGGGTGCAAGAACAAGAGGAGCATCAAGAATCATAGGCGTCGACATCAACCCCAACAAGTTCTTGAAAGGTTCAATTCATCAAACAGTTTAATTAACCATTTCAACTGACTTTTTTTTATCAAATCCGTATGATCATTCATGTGCGGAAACGAAAGCCCTGGTTGACCACACCAGTTGTATCATTTCTGACACCCATCATCTCTCATGTGCCGCCATTGTTGTCGTTTCCTCTCTGTTTTTGTTTCTCTTTCTCTTTCCTTTTATGACACATTTAATTTGTTCGTGTTTTTGTTTCTATTACTTGCAGCGAAACCGATGGGAGTCACTGATTTCATCAACCCCAAAGATTTCAAGAAACCAGTACATGAGGTAGGCTTCAATTCTTAGTAGCTACTAAGAGCATAAAAAATCTGCTAACATCATAGGTTGCGATACTGCTCGTTGAAGAGAAAATTAGTTTGTTTCACACCATTTTAAATTGAAAGAAAAAAAAAAAAAAAACCAGTGGCAGTTCAATATATACATGGAAGTCTTTATTCATTGTGTGACACTGCGGGCGCAGGTAATCAGAGAAATGACGGATGGAGGAGTGGACTACAGTTTCGAGTGTGCAGGCAACTTGGACGTGCTCCGCGAAGCTTTCTTGTCTACTACAGACGTGAGTCTTTCTGAAAGAAAAGACCTTTCTACTTGTCTAAATACAGTCTCTCTTTTTCTACTGCATAGGCTTAGAAACCTCCTCTGTTCCACTAACTCTGTTGTCTCTATTTCATCTTCTCTTCTCTCCGGTTCCTCCGAGCCTGCATAGAGAAGAGGTGGGACTATCCTCCATAAATACTTTCTCTGACTATTCGTTTTCTCCCTCTGTCAGAAATTGCTTTCCCCTGTCGGTCTGTGTTCTGTAGACAGATTTTGCGTCAATCACAGGCAGAGATGGCCTTATGCTGCGCTTACTGTCTGCAAAATGTTCTCTTTCCTATTGACCTATGATTTTCAATCTTCATACCTTCCCTCTCTGTTCCAAAGCTAAGTTATTAGTAGCAAATCCAACTCGAAAATAGACGCAACTGGAAAACCGTTTGTTAAGAAATTACAGTGAATAAGATTTATCATCAGGGATCAGATTTATGGATTGCTTCTTATAATAAAAGCAATTTTACCTTTGTGCCAGGGATGGGGCCTCACAGTGATTCTCGGCATTCACCCCACGCCACGATTGCTTCCGTTCCACCCCATGGAATTCTTCGATGGGAGAAGACTCGTCGGATCCGTTTTCGGAGATTTCAGAGGCAAGAGCCAATTGCCTGCACTTGCAGAGAAATGCATGACAGGGGTCAGTCAAATTAACGACAGTAATCTTTTTTTTTTTTTTTTTTGGTTTCGTTGTGGTTATTCATTCTGCCCATCCTTCCTGGGTTTTTTTAACTGGGGATTCCGGATGCAGCTTTTGAACTTGGACGCCTTCATTACGCACGAGCTGCCCTTCTCGGAGATCAACCAAGCGTTCGAGTTACTGAAGACAGGACAGTCTTTGAGGTGTTTGTTGCATCTTTGAGTGATTATTAGATAAGCTACTGTCTGCTTCTTCCTGTAATTGCCGGCATCGTGCCTTGGTCAGGTCATGTTTGTCGTACTATCAAGTCGAATCGTGTATGATCATATACGGGCGAAATCAGTTCTTCTTTTATATACTAATTCAATTATCATTTTAATATTTTATATAAGTTACCTCTATATTTACCCGATTGCCAATACAGGTAAAAAAATAAAATAATAAAATATATCAAATTCTTAAAAATAAAAAATAAGAACATGTTATCTATCTGTAATGTTTAAATATAGTAAAAATCATATAATAATATATTTAACAAGGTCCTACTTATATAGGTAGATAAAAATTATAATAATATCCATTAAATATTGATGTAAATAATCAGGTATGAAATAGGCATTATTTGACTAAGTTTTGTTTAATAAATTAAATAAATAAATAGGTAAATTAAAATTACCCAATTACATATACAAGTAAGAATTTTCGTTCTCTATTAATTTCTTTAATAAACGGCGACTGACAAAAAAAAAAAAAGGTTATTGGATACAATTGACATCCCTACATATACATGTAAATACAAATCGAGAACAAAAAAAAAAAAAGTGATCATGGACACAATAAAATTCATTTTCTAGGTTGTTACTTATATTAAGAGTAATTTCTCATCAAATTATATTAATGCCCTTAAGTTGGTCATAGATTACATAGTGAATACTTAATGAGCGGCCTATAATTATTGACTATTAACATCGGGTTTGCATCTTCTATATCATATACAAAAATATTGTGCAAATCATAGGGAACATGAACCGTGCCACTATATACATTAATACTTATTAACACAAAATTTACATACACATGAGTATTTTGATACTTCCATCTCCTCAGATTTTGGTATTTTTGAATAAAAAAGTTGTAAAAATGTTATCATAAAGCGACACAATGTATTCCCAACCCAAATAATAGGTAATAATAGAAAATGTAAGTTAAAAGAGTATTTTCTTTATTTATATGTATCAAAGATCTTTTTAAATTTTTTGTCTAGATCCAAGAAATGATCTAAACCAACCATCCAATGTATTTGTAGCCTAAGAAGATATATATTGGTGAGAATTAATTGAATAAAGATTGTATGTAATTTTTATATGTAAGAGTATTTTAGTTATTTAAGACAAAAGAAGAAAAATAGACAGGATTATAAGCATAAAAGTCAATTATATTCAAATTTTGAACAACCCAAGCTAAATGAATGTGACAAGAAACCTATCTTGGTCAAACATCAACTCAATATGGTTATGCATCTAATGCATTGTCAACTCAAACAATTGTGGTTACCCTAAAAAATATTATCTTTGATAAAATTTATTAAGTTCTATCGTTATAGTCTGCCCTAGTTTTTCAAAAAAAAAATGTCACATTCTAGAATCCATTTGGAAGTATGGGTGTTGTAAACTAGTCTCCTTCCAGTTAAAGTTATTTTCCTCTAGTATTTCTTTAGTTTATCTTTCCGTGTTTTCATCACTTTAGATCAATGTCTAGACCCACTAACTAAAAACTATAGGAGTGTCCAACATCCGGCTATTCTTCACTGAATAGGTGATTTGTGTTTGAGCTACCCTTAAAATGCGAGTAATTTCTTTGTTAAGCCCTAAAGTTAGGCCGTTTTCCACCTTTAAAATTGAGCAGAGTGTGTTTCAGACTATGACTATTTTTTACTGGTGTATGGAGTTTTGTCGTACGATTGGGAGTGATTTTCTTCTCCCATATTGTGTTTTGTCTGAGGTGGATCTCTATGTCATTTTTATCTCCAAGTTGAGGGGGAGAAGTAGAAGAAGAAATACAAGAAAGAAGTATTTTGTTCTACATGTTATGAAAAATTTTATGTGACCAAAATATTTAAGAAAGGGGGAGAACAAAAGTTGAAGAATTTTTTACAAAAGAAGATTGAAGACCAATAATCCTTTTCCTCACAACTTGAAGTTATAAAATCTAGCTTGAGGGGGAGTGTTGAAGAGAAGGTATGGTGGAGTTTGAAATGAATCGTACAACCCAAAACATGACCAAACTGTGCTATAAAGCGTGATCGATAATCTATTTGGATTGATTGATCAATACTGTCTAGACAAATGAATTTGATGTTGATTGATCTATCAACCTATATGACTGATCGATCATACCAAATTTTGCTAGTCAAGGATATAAAACATGATTGATTGTACTTGTAATGCATTGTCGGAGGAAATTTTGATTGACTGATCATACCTTGACAATGATCAATCAACTAAAAATATTGGACTCAATGAAAAAAATATTGATCGATCATACCTTAGATCAAGAACACACATTTTGACAGAAAAATAGTTGTTACACTTGATTGATCGATCTATCACTTTACACTGATCAAGTAATGTAAACTTTTCTTTTTGCAAGTGAGCAAAAAATGACTAGTTTGTCTTGGGGAACTTATAAATACCCCTACCCAACCTCCTATTGAGAAGAATAAACATTTATTGGCATTTTCTTAAGCCTCTACTCTCGATTCTTTTAAAATTCTCTTAAAGTGCATTTTTTGAGAAAGACTAAGCCTACACTTTGGAAAATCCCATACTCTTTTCTTAAATCCTCTCCATTTCATCTGCATTAGACAAGCCCCATCATTTCCATTGTGCTAGAAAGTTGGAGGCTTAGATTTCTCAAGGTGAATATTCTCTCCAAATGATAAAGGGTGTAAGTTTTATCCCTTCTTTTGTAATTTTCTTTTAAGAAAACTTCTTCTACAACCTATTGAAATCTAGATTGAAAGGGCCTAGATAGAGCTCTCTTGGGAAGATTGTCTGTAAAAGCGTGTATTTCAGCCCCCCCCCTCTATCTCTCTCTCTCTCTCTCTCTCTCTCTCTCTCTCTCTCTCTCTCTCTCTCTCACACACACACACACACACACACACACACACACTCTTGATAAACCATTTGGGCCCACAATGGTATCAGAGTAGGCCAAACATTTAATTTATGTCAAATTTTATATGATTTTGAAAATCGATTAAATGACATTTCAAGATAAATTGGTTATTCTTGGAGGACAATCGGCCAACCATCCTTCGTTATTCAATAGAGTGAAGTTATGGATATTGTAAGGTAAGAATGAAATTTTTCCTCCAATTTATGGATTGGGACATATGGCATGTAACCAAGAATGAACCATTTGAACCTCAAAAGTTGAAAAAATGTCATTCTAGTGACTAATGACTTTATAGAGTAGAAAAGGAAAGACAAGGGGCATCTCAAGACAAACTCTAAAGGCCATTAACCTATTGTTGTGTCCCCTAGGACCAAATGAGTTCAATAGGGTCTCCACTTGTAAGACTGTTAAAGAAATTTGAGAAAAATTAGAGGTCACACATGAGGGAACTACTAGAGTCAAGGACTCTAGAATTAGTTTGTTAATAGCCCAATATGATGAATTTAAGATGAAAATAGGTGAATCAATAGCTGAGATGAACTCTAGGTTCACTCGTATAATCAATGAATTGAACATATTAAGAGAAGAGATTTCATTGTATAGACAAAATGACAAACTTCTCAAGGCACTTCCAAAGTCATGAGACATGAGGAAAACAACTATCTGTGAGAATGCAAATTTTAGAACTATGAGCTCGGAAGAGCTTCTCGAAATCTTCCTAACATATGAGATGGAACCTCAAGAAGTGGAGGAAGAGCAACCTAAAAGAAAAAAAAAACCATGGCTCTAAAGGCCAAAGTGAAGGTTGAAAGCATCTCTAGTGAAGAAAGCTCTAATGAAGTGAGTTCCATCACTAGAAATTTACAAAGAATGAATAGGAAAAAGAACAAAATTAAGAAAATGCCAAATTAGAACTCAAAATGAAAAATTGTTTAAGAAATTTGATGTTTGTTTTGAGTGTGGTAAACTAGGGCATAGAAGGAACAAATGCCCAAATCTAGAAGGAAGAACCCCATCCTTAAGATCCCAACAATAAGGAGAAGAAGGTCTTAATCTCAACTTTCGATGCTATGGAGGTGAATCAAGCCACTCTGAGGAAGAAGCAAGTGATGTTGGATTCATGGCTATTGAAGATGAGGGTGAGTCTAACACTTCCGAAGAGGTGAGTGATTCGGACTATGAAAATGAGTTTGAATTGTTATTACAAAAATCAATTCATAGTCTAAATAAATATAAAGAAAAGTGCAATGCTCAAGGACACGAGATTGTAAAGCTTAAAGAAGAGCTTAGTGCCTTGAAGGAAACAAAAGAGAGCTGTATGGCCAATACTTCAAGGCAAAGTGGATTGATAGATAGATTTGTATTTGAAAAGAAAAGCATAGAGCCAGAACAAGAACTCAAAGCTCGACCTCCAAAAAATTCACACCCAAGAGGAAAGTTAGGAAGAACAAGAAAAGATAAATTGAGAAGTTCACTCCTATTTCTCATATTTGATGCCACCATCGTAATGAAGTGGGTCACTTTGCCCATATTTTCCAAATTAAGAACGCAAATGACATCAAAACACGTTGGGTACCAAAACAATCGAAAGGGTTGTGTTAACCCACAAAACTTGGGCAAACAAGTTTGGCAGCCCAAATCACCAAGTGTTTAAAATGTTATCCCCAAAGGACCCAACTTAAAGTGGATCTCTAAGGGTTAAATCTCTTTTGATGTAGGTTTGTCTCTAAGCTAAGGCATAAAAAAATGTTTGGTTTTTAGATAGCGGTTGCTCGAGGCACATGATTGGTGATAAGAAGAAGTTCGTAGAACTCAAATCTAAAGACAACGTCATGTAATTCTTGGAGATAATAGCAAAGGTACCATCAAAGAAATTGGTAAAATCGGTACCTCAACCTCTTTTATATCTGATATTTATTATATAGAAGGGTTGATGAATAAATTTACTTAGCTTTAGTCAATTTTATGACAAAGGTAACAAAGTTTCATTTGAAAAGGAAAAATGCTTTGTAAAGAACAAAAATGATGAACTAGTTCTAGAGGGACATAGAAATAGAAACCTCTATGTTGTGAACATAGTTGATTTACCCTCAACTGGTGTCATCTGTTTGGAAGAAAATATTGATGAATATTGGTTATGGCATAAGCGACTAGGGCATATAGGAATAGAATCCTTGAACAAGCTGTTTGCCTAGGTGCCTTCTCAAGAGGGGTGAATTGAGATAATCAAATTAAAAATGAGTTGTGTGTGTAGCTAAAAACTCATGCATACAAGCAATTCAAGATAAATATAACGTGTAAACACCACAAGGACAAATAAATTTTTTGTTATCGATGTTCCCCTAGTGGTAGTCACCGCCCAAGAACCTTTGCTTAGGAAATTTCCACTTTATGCCCTAATAGTTGGAAATACAAAATAAATTTTGTTTCTCTTTGGCTATGTGTAACTCAATACACGATTTGTACAATCCCAATCTCCCTAAGAGATTGCTGCTAGTTTGTAGCTCTAGTCAGGCATTCCTATCTAGATTAAATAGGTTCTAGATGAACCTTTCAAAAATACAAATAAAAGAAAACATAAAAATTACACTCTTACTTGGAGAGATGCTTATCCTTGAGAGATTCAAGCGTCTTTCTCCTTTGTAGCATGGTGTGAAATGATTCAGGAGCTTGGACCATATGAATGCAAGGATTGATTGAAGATTTTTTTTTTTCGTCAAAGTGGTAGGCTCTCTCTTTCACACTAAAACACTTTTAAGAAAAAAATGCAAGATAGACACTAATGGCTTGAGGATTTGCCAATTAATGCTCATTCTTTGCTTTACTCACAGCTTAATGGGCGTATTTACATCTTCCCCAACTGAAACTAGCCCTTATTTGCCTATTTGCAAAAATCAGTACATTGATTGATTGATCACTATAAAGTGATTGATCGGTCAATCGATCATAATGACTACTTTTTTGTCAGATAGTGACTTATTGATCAATAGACTGATTGATCAATATGTTACCGTTGGTACAGATTAGTTAAGTTGATCGATCATTGACAAGGGGATGATTGATCAAACAGAATTCCCTCTGAGTGTGCAATACAAGTATGATTGATCAATGTATTTACTATAATCGATCATGCTTGATGTCCCTTACTGGCAATGTTCTATTAGATGGATCAATCAGGTGAGATGATCGATCATTCCAAGTAAAATTTGTTTACCTAGACAGAAATGATCAATCAATCCAAGTGTGATGATTGATCATGCTTTATAGCATGAAATGACCATGTTCTAATGATTGATCAATCAATTATGGTTGATCGATCATGCTTTATATTTCTGCCCTGCACAGATCTGGATGATCGATCATTACCAGTGGCTGATTGATCATTTCAATGTCAGTTCAACAATGTAGACTTTTAAAGCATGAGAATGTTTTTCTCTAATCATTCTAGAATGTTCTAAATGATGTTTATGATGATTCTAAACATGTCTAAGTGAAAATTATAACTTAAATCTCCAATTTCACATATTTACTCAAGGAAAAGGAGTTTAGAAAAATTTCTCACAAAAGTGACTGAGTTTAGACATCTGTTTATTACACTTGAACTTTAGTCTTCTCATTGTCTTCTTCCTTATGGGTGCTTCTTTAAGAAAATGTCTTCAATTGTGCTTGAGGTCATGAGTTTTGGCTTGAAGCTTTAGACATTGAGAGACTTTTATCCTTGAAGGTGAAGTATTTGAAATACTTAGATTTTCAAGTTGTCAAATCAATTAAGTTTTGTTATCATAAAAAACAATATGGGAGACAACATACGGTTAACACAAAATAGCAAAGAAAAACCCAGTGAGAGCACTACTAAATAAAAAAATTGTAAGAGAGAGACCTTATGATGTTTACCAACTTAGAAAGCAACACAAAATTCTTTCAAATCAAAGAATGTAGTTTCAACCTCTCGACCTTTTCAACTAATCCACATGGCTTTAGTTGGACCTACTCGAACCTTAAGCCTAAATGGGAAGCATCTCACCTTAGTGGTGGTGGATGACTATTTTAGGTTAACATGGGTAGATTTCCTAGCTCATAAGGATACATTTAAGACCTTCGCCAAAACTTTGTGAAAAAATTTAAAAAGAGAAGATTGTAGCATTGTCAAAATTATGAGTGACCATGGAAGAGAATTTGAAAATTTACACTTCGAGGAATATTGCAGATAGCATGGCATAGACCATACATTTTCAGCTCCTCAAAATCAACAAAATGATGTTGTCGAGAGAAGGAATAATATTTCAATTGAGATGGCTAGAGCTATGCTATATGCATACAACATGACACATAAATTTTAGGCCGAAGCCGTAAACATCACTTGCTATATCATAAATCGAGTAAGCATAAGACCCCTTCTCAATGAAACTCCTTATGAGTTGTATTCAGGCACCATTCCCAACATTACCTACTTTAAAACCTTTAGATGTAATATATTCATATTGAAAGAACCAAAGGAAATATTATGGAACTTTTATTTTAGGCCTGACATAGGAATTTTGTTGGGGTTTTCAACTCATAGCAAAGCATATAGAGTCTATAACAAGACATCTATGAGAATCAATGAATTGGTACATGTTGAGTTCGACGAATCTAATTTGCCAAATCTAACGCCAACTCAAATTTCTGGTGACGAAGAGGGAAACCCCTTTCGTTCATCCCTGGGATCTCAACCTCAAGATCAAAATCTTGAAGAGAACCCAAGTAACCTGAATAGATAAGAAAAGCCACCTATAGAGCTTAAGAACTATAGGTTCATGGCTAATCATCCCTTAGAACAAATCATTGGTGATCCTCAAAGCAAAATTGTAACCAAAATAGCAACTCATGAAATTTTGAAAAATAGTGCCTTTATTTCTTCTTCTTCTTCTTCTTCTCAAACTTAGTTATCCATGGATTAAACCTTAGAATTCAACATGCTATAAGTTATAATCATCTAGTTGCTATTTCATGTAAAGAAGTTGTGCACAACAACTTCCACAAGCTATGTATTCAGCCTTGATGGTAGATAACCAACTAAATGTTCTTTCTTGGAAAACCAAGAGACAAACATATTTCCAAGTAGTTGGCATCTACCACTCATACTCTTTCTGTCAATTTTGCATCCATAAAAATCGACATTGAAGTAAACTACTAGATCAATGGCAGGTGAGTTTGAGTATCAAGTCCTAAGTTTTGTGTTCATGGAAAATTGTTTTCACAACCACTAAGTAAGATTCCACAAGGTCATATTGAAATCTAGCACATCGGTGTATTGAGAACATTATGTCCGGTCTATTGGATGATAGGGAAAGTAGGAATCTTATCATGCTTCTATAGGTTTTTTGATCTATGGCACTACTTGAGTTGTTAGAGTCAAGTTTCAAAGAATCACACACTACAAATGAACACCAAATGTTTTGTCATCGATGTTCCCCTATTGGTATTCATCGCCCAAGAACCCATGCTTGAAAAATTCCACTAATAATCACTCTATTAGCTTGGAATTAATTACAAGAAAAAGATTTTGACTCTCCTTTAAGCCATTTGTATGCCCAAATAAAGGATTAAAAATCAATCTCTCCAAGAGATTAGCTAGGTTCTAGCTCTAGTAGGTCTATCTATTTAGATTGAGCAAGGTTCTAGATAAACCTACCAATAAAATAAATATTACAAAAGAAAGGTAAAACTTACACCCCTTAAACCATAGAGAGATAGTTTTCTCCTTGAGAGATCCAAACTTCCAGCCTTTAATTCACAATGAAATAGATAGGAGTTTGACTAAAATGTATGCTGGGAGTTGAAATTCCAAAAGTAACAAAATAGATTCCCTCTTTTACAAAATAGAACATAGGAATTAATTTCAAGTAATTGAGAATGAATTGCAATAAGAATGCCAATAAAAGCTCATTAACTTCTAAATGGAATGTTTGGTGGGGGTATTTATAAGTTTCTCAAGCCAAACTAGCCTTTTTTTTTGTCCATTTGTAAAAAAGATGATTTTACATTGATCAATCAATATAAAGAAAATGATCGATCAATCATGTATGACGACTATATTTATTGATCAATTGTGTGTAATGACTATATTTGTTTTCAAAAAATGCCTTATTGATCGATGGTATGATTGATTAATATCTTCCCGTTGGGTCTGATTGTTCGATCATACCAGTCAAAATTCCTACTGGCTTTGCTATGATTGATCATGCTTTATGTCCCTGGTTGGGTTTTTTTTTTTTTATGATTGATCAATCTCATCAGCTTGATCGATCAATTAACATGAATTTACATTGCTTGGATAATATTGATTTATTAGTACGTTTGGGTTGATTAATCATGTTTTATAGCACAATTTGGCCATATTCCGAATGATGAATCAATCGACCTTAGTTGATTGATCATTGGCAGATGTTGATCGATCAACACACTGCCAGTTCACTATGTGGATTTTCAAAGCATGAATGTTTGTGATCCTAGATGATTCTAACATGTATGAAATGTATGTATGCTTACATGTTTAAATACAAATATATCCTAAAGCTCCAAAATTTATATTGTACAACAAGTCTTGGAAGGATTCGGGCTGCTCTTTTACATAAACTGAGTTTTGACATTTTTTCAAGGTTTCCTAAACTCTAGAATTTAATCTGCTTTTTCTTTCTAAGGGTGATGCCCAAGGGAGATGCCCTCTAGCATCAAACAATTTGAATGAGATCACATGTCTCCCTCAATTTCCAGGTGACATGGAAAAAAACAGTCAATCGACGACTCTCATTCACTGAATTCAGACCCTCATTAATAGCTTAGTGGAGCATTAGCAGTGAGTAAGCAACAAAATGACCAGAAAAAAAGAAGTGAATGGAGATGATTGTCGATTCTTTCTTTCCATAGTAATTTCATTAGTTCCGGCATTTTCAAATACGACTTATTGATAGACCCTTTGAAGAGAAATAGATTTGTATAATTAGAGTTTCAATGAAGAGATGAAGTGAACCATTCTATTGTAGAATGTAATGTTCTCTTCCCCAGTGTGTAGCGCTGCTTTTGATTTCAGGTTAAGACCTGCTGGAATGAAAATTACATCCCTCAAATACACCATAACTCAGGGCAAGTTCTTTTCTCACGTATTATTTCTGTTTCTGCAGATCCAATCTCGTTTGTTAGTGTTATCTCTATAGAGAGATGTCTAGATGTACGAAGAATCGAATAACTAATGCTTACTGTTAAAAATTCTTCAGAAAACTTACTAGTCATGATAAAAAGAGAGAAAAGTTTCTGTCATGCAATAGCATAAACAAGAGGAGAGAGTAAAGAAAAAGGAAAGAGACTCATTTCTCAAGGAAGTTTAATCTGATTTTATTTAGAAAATGCGTCCGCAGCAAACATGACAACGCTAGAATCTGAAGTCAGGTTTTAAAGAGGAGATGTGCTCTATTGTAGAACTTGACATCGCATAGAGCAAGATATCTTTTGTTCTGGAAGAAATTTCTATGATGAATTTGAATCGATAAAGCTTATTAAAACCACTATAATCCGCCATTTTTCAATGATACTCATCTTTCTAAACTTCTGAATGCAACCTCAGTCCACTAGATAACGACCAAGCAGATTCAAGAAGATTGGAACGAGCGGAAACCTCAGGGCGAAAATTGGGTTCAAACGTTCAAGTCACCTCATTCGTCTTCTTCCGCAATGGTGTCTAGACTTCTCTCGTTGGGACGATCCTTTGACTCGTCGACGGCGTCCACGATTCGGCCAGGACGCTTTCCCTCTAGGCACTCCTGCACGATGAGATGACCCAAATAGGTACCTCCCTTGCTGAGATCCGCCCTGGCTAGCACCTCCTTCAATTCTCCCACCGTCATCCTGACCTTGATCTGCACCTTCCCCTCTCCAGCGAATTGTTTCGTCTGCATCACCGGGTTCCTTCTCCTACCAAAGCAGTTCCCCATTTCTTCTTCTTCTTCAGCTCTCTCAGACGAACAGTATATAGGGGGTCCGAGTTAAAACGGATGGATATGGATAGAGAGTAGCCGCTTGCAATAAATACACAACCGTCCTCGATAAAATCCGCTGTCGAGTTTGACAAAACTTTCAAAGAAGAAAGTGAGGTGCTCGCACAGAAAGACCCAGATTCTGAACTCTGAACAAGTTCCAGTTCATGCACATGCTACGGAAGCAACAGAACGATGCGAAGCAAGCTGAAAGGCATGACGTCAACTCCCAATATCAACACTCAACCACTTGAAAAAGCATGGTCGGCCGCCTGGCTCGATGTATTATTGAAGACCCTCTGTAATTCGGTGCTGGGAGAAGGGTGGTGGCCTGCCTACGTAGCAACCTTTTTCTCTAATGGCTTTAACGAGCTACTTTGGTCGCTCTAGTTACGAGGAGATGCCTTAAGGTATCACTCCAATGAGGAGACGTCTTTCTGTTATTGGCTTGTTCCTTTTCTTTCCTGGCACGGGTGCCTCTCGTCGTCGACTTGGATTTCCAGAAACAGAAAACCAGAGCAGTTTTATTTATTTTCTGTTTAGAGTTGTGGAGCAATACGGATCAGTTCCGTCCAATAATTGCCTCACGCTGAATAAGATGTGCCTCCCAGTGACGACTGAAGATAACTAACTTCATTGTTTCTGGAGACTAACAAAGTCTCATCTCTGCACCTCACATGACACATGATCAGTCAATAAAGAACCAGTGCAAATTTCCTTTCCTCACGCAATTGAGAAATTGACTAATTTCAATAATACGGTTTTTACCCAACTTTTTATACATAATTAGACGAATGACAAACTTTTGAACTTATTTAAAAAATTACCCAACTTTAACCTGCCAATTGCACATGTATATAGTTAAAAGTGATATATAGGCATTGACCGATTACGTGTTACCATATTATCATGATACACATGATTGCATTCGCTTTGCTCAAAAAAGTACAAGGATTCTTTTCTTGTAGCACGTGCAATATTATAGTTCTATATTCTTTTACATGTATAATCATACATATTACTCAGTTCATGTCCTGATATTGTTAGGGAGTGCCAAACTTTATGTCATACATGATCATCCATGACTCAGGAGTTCATGTCCTAAGAGTAAACGGTAGAAAGTATTTTTCGCCCGATTTTGAGAATCATGTACATGACTCACGCACGGGGCTCTCTCGTTCCCGCAGCTTTGTCGTCTCCCTAAACCCTGAGCTCTCTGCTCCCTCTCTCGTCTCCATCGTCCCTCTCTGGTCTCCCTCTCTACGGCCTCTCCCTCTCGACCTCCGTTGTAGAGTACGGGAAACCGAGAGGCTCTGCGACGTAGGTCGAGAGGGAGAGAGGCCTTCCTCCCTCGACGACGGTTTCTCTTCTCTCTCGGCATTCCTCTCTTCTCCTCCTCCCACCCCCCCACCCCACCTACTTCGGCCATCCTCCCTCTCCTCTCCCTCTCGACCTCTGTCGTAGAGCACGGGAGGTCGAGCTTCTCGGCCTCTCTCTCTTCTCCCTCTCAGCGTACCGTCAGAACGCCGCCTCTATTGGCGTTGCCTGCCGCCGTCGCCATTGCCCGCAGGCTCACCACTAAGGAAGACGACGATGCCCGTAGGCTCGCCACTAAGGAAGACGACGATGGTTTAATTTTTCCTAAGTTAGGAAAAATTAAACTATCGTCATAAAAATCATTAATTTATAAATTTTATTTATAAAAATAATATTTTTATTTATAAAATAGTTAATTTTATTTATTTAATATATTTATTTTATAATTTCTATATTAAAATAGTGATTTAATAGTCATAATTAAAATATTGTTAAAATAAATATTTGATAAATTATTTTGGCATAATTATCCGATTGCTATAGTTAATTAAACCAATGGTTTTAAATTGTGATAATATATTATTAATTAATAATACATAAAATATATTATGTACAAATATATAGTGTGTTAAAGTTATGATTAGATCATTTTTTTCTCTTAAATTATTTATTTTTATGTTAAATTATATCATATATTATTAATAAATTAATAACTCAACATATTACTTTCGTTTTTGTTATTTATAACGTTATTTATTTATTATTTGTAATTAATCATGTACATATTTCATTGACTTATGTAGTTACCATATTAACACACAATAAAATATCTAATTCAATTAATATATATATTAATATATTTAATTATAGATTAAATAACTATTCGTGTAGTAATAATAATTATTTTACCTAATTTAAGATTTAAGGATTATGTTATAATTAAGTGTACGTAAAGGTTTAGGAATTCTCTTATTTTCTATGTTTTTCTGATATTGGGACATTAACACTGAAAATTGTTTTCCAATGCATATGAAGTCATCAATACTAACACCAAGTGCGAAGATGATCTTCATATACATAACTAACATGATCTTCATGTTAGACGTGAACTTGATCTTCAAAAATCCGTTTGGGGGACTAACCCCCTCAACTTCGTTTCATTAGATGTTTTAAGAATAAAACATACAGACGGATCTGATCGATAGCAAAATTGAGTTACATTAGGCCTTCAACTTTACCAAAACAAAACAATTTAGTGTTCACATACAATGAGATGCATTAAAATTGGAATGACGCACTCCCCCACAAAACATGACTTGCAATCAACCTTGCAGTATGTGCACTGAGACATACACCAACGCAAGTCGCAATTGTCAACTGTGTCAAAACTGTAAAAGGAAATGTTTTTGCTTAGCCGTGGATACTGCTGCCATAATTCAACATGAAGAGAACTGTGTTGTGCCTGGGACTCACCTTTCAAGGCAACTGCATTGGATGAAAGAACAAAGATATCAATGATGAAGAGCATCAACGATGGGAACTCCCAAACCTGTAAAACGATCTCTAATATAGAATAAGTACAATGGGTAAAAAAAAAACAATGGCGATTGAGCTCTGAGTTAAGAACTTTAAATACACAAGTTCTACCTTCTTACTAAATACCAATAAGGGTGTGGGTTGGACAAACTGATTGTTCACAGCACACCAGATCATAAATAATTTCGTAACTGAATCAAATGAATTTTAATATTTCCAAATGAAATTTAACCCACTCATACTTGCAAGCCACTATCAGTGGACAATAACTACAAAACAAAATAATATAGAAATTTTAATGCTTTCTTTCTCATTAAAATTTCTTTTGAAGTACATACAGGGTTAGTCAACAGTCTGTTATCCTTCCCTAGCACTCCAGATCTGGAGACAAGGTAAAGAAGCGCTAAAGTGCCAGCACACTAAAGAAATATGCAAGTATATAGCTTTCCTAAAGGAAGTGAATACAGTATTACTAGAAGAGAGAAATACCATAATGAAAATCATATACATACCATCATGGTTATAATGAAAGTCCTCAAGTAGCTTGAAATGACAATGGCTAGGAGAACCTCTTTACACCTGAACAATTGGACAAATAAAATACCCAAAACATGTAAACAAAATCATTCTAATAAAGAACTTAAAAACTACTGAAAGCATGTCTGCAATCTTTTCTCTTCATTCAAGTGGTAAAGCAGATGACAAGCAGATAATAACAAAACATTTGTGGCATAAACAGTACAAGAAGCAAAACTAAAATTACACTTAAATAAATTAAACAAAGAGTTCATCTGCTGTGCAAGATTGCTAACAACCAATGGGCTCCAAACTTTCACGTTAATGACTTCAGAAAATAGAAATGATTACAAGCCACTCTCTAAGGTTCCATTGCCAAGTCAAATTATTGATGCCCAATGGTATTTGGTCATTTTGACTCGTCATACCTCAGCTCTTAATGTTTAAATACTAGCCATATTCTAGGTGCTTACATGAGTTTTTAAGTTTTTTAGTCTGTACACATACTGTATTCTGAATAAAAGTATGTCTTCTTGACCCCCCAAAAAGGAAATCTTAGTTATACTTGAATTATAAATGATCCCGATCTCAAAATCAGTTTTATGAAAATAGTGATGCATGGCTTATCACCTCTTTGAATGTCACTCGGGATTCTAAAATAGGAAGTGCATACTTCTAATTAGATATCTTCAGGTCCACTTATTTTTTTAAAATTCATTTCTGGTACGACATCTAATACATACACTATATTATAAAAGGCGCTTTCTGCTTCAGTGATCTTTCTTCATACATAAGTGTTCATATGAAATCCTTGACACGGAGCTTCAGAATTTGATGAAACAAGAAGAGGTCTAGAAAAAAGCAATTATCTTTTTAGCTCTTTAATCCTCCACTTTCAATGCATGATAGTTTGTGCAACAGAATTACAGAACTTTCCTTTTCAAGCCCACGTATATTAGCCCAAGGTAATGGAACCTGAAGAAGCAGAACCTTATGCTTGCTAAGAGACATGTAACAGAGGAAAAACAGCGGTGGAAGCAGACTAGCTAGTTAAGAATGGAATATCTCGTGATTGCTCAACAGTTTCTAAATGACTGGCATTGGCCTATGTCACAATCATGGGGTGGAAGCAGCTTCTTTTTCTTTTCTTACTGTTGCATATCTTCCTATATCCATATTCATGAAAGATAGAAGACTAGTTTGACTACTGAAGATTTGATGCATCAGTCAGCATGAGCATTTTACTCCACAGTTACCTGTTAGACTGCGTACTTGAAAATTTTCTTCTGCGTTTTCTAGAACATGTAAAGCACGGGATAAGTCCTTGTACTTAGATCAGCATTGGTGAATGCTTAGTGATACATCTGTTATGACCTATCTGTCTTGAACTGCAGAGCTTCTTTAAGTAAAAGTCTAAAGAATTTAAGCTGACCACGAAAGAACACCCAGGAGCAACATAAGAAGAACATTTCACAAAAAGTAAAACAAAAGGATCTGCTTCAACCAACAGGTTTAACTTTTATCATATCAGGGTGGTTGAAGATAAAATGCACAGAGTCAAAGGAGGATGTTATATCTTGTGAGTAAATGGATCTTTAATATAGAGGAAAAAGAATGTGTTACCTGCTAGCATGAGAAGGAAAACCATGAAATAGCTTCAAAGCAATAAACAGAGTAGAAAAGAATGCAAAATTTCCCGCGAAAACCTGAATTAAGATCTGCAAAATGCTGATTTTAGAACAGAACAAAAAACCATAAAGCTAGAAATTACAAGTAATCAAATTATACTATTCAATGAAAAAAAAATTGCAAACAAAAAAACAGGTATACTGTTGCATGAATAAGCTCAAGCCATACCTTTCCACAAAGCCAAATTGATGGAAAGGAGTTTCTAGCTGTTTCTTCACTATTATACAAGATCAAGTTTCTGCCTTGGACTGATAAGGTTCTTTCTTGTTCACCAATGAATGGGAAGATGCAGAGTAAAATTTATAATACGATTCATAATATGATGTAATAAAATAGAGGATACAAAGATCGAGTAGCAGGAAGATGATCATTAATTTCCACAAAATTCCCTGCAAAACTTAAAAACTATAGTAGTTAGAAAAGCTCCAAACAGCTATTCTTTCAGAAAGTCATTATCGGAACATGGCCCTGACCCACGGCAAGAGACTCCGACTAGTTAATCAGGAAGCATGGGCCTTATGCAAATTCAGGACCATTAAAGGATTCTCCATAATTGTCACAGTCAATAATGTGGAACAAATTTCTGGAATGTAAAGAAAGAGTCTAAATCAGACAAGAACAGACAGAGTAGCAAAATAAACACAGTTCTTTTATCAAAAAATTTCAATTCTGTTACTCTGCTTTTAGTTTTAAGATTTACCTGTGTTACAGGCAGTTGTATTGTTACTGTTGCTTCGTGAAAATAAAGCACGAGAAGAGTACGAACACAACTTTGCCAGTGCAAATTTTAAAAGTACAGAGCCATGAGAATTTGGTAAAGTAAATAGTCAGCTAGTTAAGATAAAGAACTCCAGAAAATATACCTCAAAATCAATAGCATGGTGTTTTGGCACATTAAAGAGCAAATGTCTATACGCCTTCTTCTTGTGCAGAATCAAATCAATGAGTACAATCTACAGACACAATCCCTTCTCTATTAATACTTATAGATATACGAAGCTGAAACTGAAAGAAACACCACAATCTACTTTGAGATCACCAAAAAAAAATTGAGAATTCAAGCCACAAAAAAAAAAAAAAAATGCTGTAGTCGAGAATCGAAGATGTAAAGTGAAGCATTGACAAGTAGCTAAGACAAAATGAAAAATTAAAGAGAGCACATTAATTACGGCTGGGTTTCAGGATTTCCACAGATGTAGTTACCATTATCTCGCATTCGATGTATTCGTCGGCAACGGCTCTGCAATTCTCCTGAATAGCGAATTCCAATAGCAATGAGATAAAATTTATGTTTACATAATCAGGAAAAAAAAAGAAAACCGAAATTTTCTCCATAGTTTGCTTCAAAATGAACCAAGAACGATTCGTTACAAAATTCACCTTTACTAGAATTAAGGGGGGAAAGCAAGAAAATGAAATCCGCATTATGTTTTGCCTCATAAGGGGCCACAAAATATACAAAGGAAATGATATAAATTCAAATCTTAGTAGGCGAAAAGAGAGGGAGAGAGAACATTCTCACTCACGCATTTCGCCAAACGGATGTTACCAGGAGAATATTGCACCATAAGCTTCTCCAATGGAAATCCGCAATGAATACAACGAAATTCCATGAATTCTTCCTGTCTGCTGCGTCTTTGCCGTCGGCGGGTTTGTCTCTGCTGCCACCAGTATTGAATCTGCTTTCCTCAGAGGAATTGAGTTTTTCAAGTTTTAGTGTGATATTTTCTTAAAGATTCACAATTCTTAGAAAGTAGGGCAATCATTTATCTAATTCATTCTTGCAAAAAAAATCAAGCCAATGCAATGGGTATTTATAGAGTTTAGAGATCAACCAGTAATTTTTGGACCATTGGATGATCGAGGTTACTCTAACCAACACCCAGCCAACTTAATGTGCACTAAAACCAGAAGACACTTGGGGGCTTAGTGCACATTGTAAGTGCAGGGGGAAAGTGGAAGGGAAAGTAAAGTACTTGTTTGTGTTAGTGTACGCAATGGAAAGTGCAGTATAAAGTACCTGTTTGAATTAGTATGCACAATATAAAGTACAGTGTAAAGTACTTGTTTGTGTTAGTTTGAGGTCTTACTGTTTTGCTTGTCACAAAGTGGAGACTTCTTTCTCTGTTCCTATCTCTATGTGAAGAAGTACAAAGAAAAAAATTATTTATATCTCCTGCTTATCTCTCCAGATTATGTCATGCAAGAAGTCATTAAAGCTGGTTTTGTTGAACCAACTCCAATCCAAGCTCAGGGGTGGCCAATGGCGTTAAAGGGCGTTAAAGGGTCGTGATCTCATTGGCAGTGCAGAAACAGGGTCAGGGAAGACACTTGCTTATCTGTTGCCAGCAATTGTCCATGTCAATGCTCAACCTATTTTAAGTACGTTAATCTCAATTTTAGAATCACATCACACAATAAGAAAACCCCAATAAGAACATTCCGATCCTAAAATTTAACAGTTAAACCAAAGCCCCTAAAAACCCCAAATAGACGAGACCAGTAGATCAGAATCACAACCAAGTAACAAATCAAAATCAACAAGAAAAGGATCTAAACTGATAAGAACCACAACGGAAAATAAAAAAGGGAATTCAATACATGAAACTCAGAAACAATTAAAAACATAACCATCGACTTACATGAAGCAATTTTTACCCAACTTTCTTCCAAATCGAGCCGGAGAGGTTGCATAGAGGGGAGAGAAGTTGCCGACGGTCGTCGGTGCTGGAGACGGCGAAAGGAAGAGAGTCAAGCGCCGGGGAGAGGTGGCAGAGGGGGCGATTGAAATCACCGACGCTCGCGAGCGAGGGAGGAGCCGGAGAGGTTATAGAGAGGGGAGAGATGTCGCCGAAGGTCGTCGGTGCTGGGACGGCGAGAGGAAGGGAGTCGAGCGCCGGAGACAGCTTTGAAGTTATCGAAAGAGTGAACACACATAAACCTAATTAAGGAGCCAAAATTGGTAACAGAATTGAACAAACCTACTCGTCCCCTGTTTGGAAATATTTAGTCAATCACATATGTGAGAACCCCATATGCAATGGATACCATCTCCTGACTCTAAGAGTAAATGGCTAAAACTCCAAATATGTGAGTGATTGGGATGAAAAAAGTCATTGCCAAAGTAAATGTGGATGTAATGGCCATTAGTAAAGTAACTATACCTTCAACCCATTCTTAAGGGCATTAGTAAGAGTTCGTCCACTTTGTAAAGTTAGCTCAAAATTAACCTCTTTTAAAGGTGAAGAATAAAGTAACTTGATTTGACTCAAGCTTTATGCTGGGCACACTCTTTATTCTATCAAGTAGTAGATCTATGGGTTACTTTGAAGTGATGAAATAACTAACTAATAAGTTACTCGGTGAAATTTAGGGAGCTAAACACTTGTAAAGACATAACTTGACCTACACACATATGTGAGGTCTACCAAGAGAGGGATTGATTAGATTGGTTAGATTAAAACACGAGTATATTAGCATAATCTTTACTAAACTCCAAAATTAATTCAATTGGACTAACATTTCTATTTTTTTTTTTTTTTTGTGTTTTTGCAAGCTATTATAGGAGCTTTAACACTGATCCTCATTATCTTGCATGTCTCACTTTGTGCATCTAGCTTTAATCTTTAAAGTTTATGACATATAGCCATTCCAGAGAAATTAAAGGTGATCAGTGTCAGTAAACTAAAATTACCAATAGAAAATTTGAATATGAATACAATGTTGAACAACTGTGAATTTGTGCAAATAGTAACGTGTAAACTCATTGACTTGCACTGATCAAACTCGAATCAAAGACCTATTTCACTTTAAAAAAAAAACTAGGCATTATAGTAGCTTGAGATTGAATATAGTAGCATTATGTTAGGTCTTATGAGGAACAAAACTAGAGGGAGGGTAAATAGGTTTAGTAACATTTCTCTGCTTAATTCAGCTCTTTTTAAATTTTATTTCTTATTTTAAGTGTATTTATAATTTTAACTACAACTCAATGTGCCAGGCCACCAATCAAATATACATGCATAAAGAACACGTATATTTAATAGTGATTCACAATCCTATCTTGGATTGCTAGTCCACAATTTTCTCTTCATGTTTTGCTCCCTAGGTGTTTTGCGGCTTGTGACTAGAATATCCAAGGGGGATAACATGATGAAAACTAGAAGAAAAATGTGAATAAGAACAAGATGAAACAAAGCCAAACAATCAAAATTTCTTTTTCAAGTCACATAAGATCAAATTTTTTTTCAAGCACACAAATTTTTTTACCAAGACCCGTTGCAAGCTAAAGTTTAGAGTTTCATACGTGAGAAGCTTCATAAAGAGGAAAGAAGAAAAGGGAAGAAGTAGAAGAATAAAAGAGGAGAAAAGAGTCTAAGCAGAGGAGCTCCAATGGGAGAGAGGAGAGATTTTAGGTAAGGAAGGAGAGGAGATCGGGTCTGAGTTTCCCCTCTTCATGATGTCTTATTTATATTCAAGAGTAGAAACCCTAATATATGATAAAGATAAAAAAAGGAACTTAAAATACTTAGTAATTACAAGCTATGTCACTCAATCACTTAATTATAAAATATGCCATTAGTACTTCTTCGACAAGATATATTATATTATTAACTTATATGATAAATTCTTAATGAATTTATGATTAAATTAATAAATTTATAATATCATAGCAACTTAATACTATAGAGCATATAATATTGATTGTAACTGTACCAGGATCCTGAAAATATTTATAAATTTAATCCAAAGTGCAAAAACTTATGGAAATGCTTGTATAAAAGAAAGAGGGGAAATTGAAATCACTATTTCTCACGCTTAAGGGCTATAATTGTTCCATGAATAAAAGTATTTTTAGCTTTAAAACACACATGTATATAATAATATTATTATTTTTAATAAGTATTTAAAATGAGTTATATCAAAATTAATCTTTTAAGCCTTTAACTACTCATCTATTTACTATCATAAGTAACTAGGTGATTAAAACAAAATAAAATATTATAGTATAAATGGCAACCATTGTATGAGGCATTGTTTTAACACAACCACTAGCATAGATATGTGCCAGTTCTCTACAATGCTACTTGCATAGTTCTATGCAAACCTGATGTCTTAATTTTATGGACTCACAATTAAAAAAAATACACGGACATACAAATCACAATGTCACTCAAACATACATGTGTTGAAATTTCAAGGACACGTAACATTTAGAATATACACATGTCAAAATTACAAGAACATATAAAATTTCAAATATCCACCTATTCAAATTCAAGAACTAATACAGATGAGAAATTACATTCTAAGAAATATTTCAATTATACAACTCAGTCATTGTATGAATTAAGAAAAAAACTACAATTTCTGTCTCCATGTATGAGCCCGTCCACGTACTCGTGGAGGTAAGCCTGCTAATGATAGAGATGGTGGAGATGGTGGAGATGGTGGAGAAGGTGAAGGTGGAGCTGGTGGAACTAGAGCATCAAGTAATTCTTCATTTAGCATAGCTCTTTGTTGTCTAATATATGTTGGCCTAGGTGGCTTCTCAAGAGAGGGGTGAATTGGATTTTTAAGTTAAAAATAAGTACTTCTATGCAAAATTAAGAATAAGTAAAATTTTTAATGAGTACACACCATAATACAAGATGGGAAATTTTTATTATTGATGTTCCCTTATTGGTAGTTGGCTGCAAAGAACCCTTGCTCGGGAAATTTTTAATAGCTCAACTAACTGTTATTTTACATAAAAGAGATTCTGACTCTCTTTTAAGCCATGTGTTATGCTCAAAAATATGATTACAAATCTTTACTTGAGATTACACAGCTAGATTTTAGTTCTAGCAAGCTCTCTTAATCTCTTTGCTATAGATTAGCCTTGAGAAGAAACAATGAAAATACAAAAATAAAAGGAAAACTTACACCCATGAAATTTTTGGAGACAATGTTTTCCTTAAGATTTCTATATCTCCAACCTTTGATGCACAAGAGGTGAGTATCTGGATTGCTAGAATACGTGGAGAATTTGAGAGAGATAGGCAATTTTTTTCTAGTTTGTAGCTATTTTTTCTAAAAAATGGGTTTGGTGAAGGAATTTCAAATAAAACAATGGTTGAATGCAATAACCAATAGATTCTCTCATTACTCTTCACAATGTGTTTGGAGGGGTATTTATAAGTTTTCCCATCAAACTAGTTGTTTATTGCCTTTTTTCGAAAAGATGAAAAAAGTGTTGATCGATCATTAGAAATTTATGTTCGATCAACCATATATAATGGTTATATTTTTGTGTTCCATGAGCTTGTTGATCGATCAATTGAATTCTCAACCTCTCATAAATGGTCGATTGATTGGTCATGCTTAATGGGCTACCCAGTGAGTGTTTTGGATGATCAATCATAGCTCATGCTAAGATCAATCATTCATTATAGCTCAATATGGCAGCTTTTAATATGATTGATCAATCAATTACATTGATCGATTATCCTTTATTTTCTTCAACCAAACTACATTTTGTATGATCGATCAAATCCCTGTAGGTTGATTGATCATGCTGCATGCCAGATTTAGAAAATTGGTTTTATGTATGATGATGATGCAACTAAATGGTTTTAGAAGTTTAATACATTAGAGCCCATCAAATAAACATAATTTTGAGAAATGACATGCCCACCTCCAAAGCTATTGTGTACCTAAAAATCAGAGTTTGGTGTTTTCCTATTTACATGGCTATGTTGAAGAACAGACATGGAAAAGTCTTATATGACTCTCATAACAAGAAGTTTCACATATCCTTAATTAATATGGAATCTAAGATAAGTCTCATGGAAGGAGGTCTCGCGAAAGAGTTTTAAGTTAAAGGTGTTTTAGTTATATTAGTCTTCCAGTTATGTTTACTTATTTAATTATTCTAGGACTTATTTGTAAGTGTTAAACTTTGGGGGTGTAACTATGACATGGGTAGTCTAATTGTAATCTTATTCTATTTATTTCTTCTATTATATATATAGATGCACATTGTACTCAGTTAAGAACGAGTTAGTAAAGTATTTATCTTTTTCATAAATTTAACATCATATCAGAGCGATTTTTGTGAATTGACTCAGACAACCCATAGAGATAATGTGATCCTTTTCTGATTTATCATCTTTGGTAGTTTAGTTTCATATTCTACCTTTTTTTTTCTTTCATGTCCCGTACCCATTGTTTCCTTGGCATTCATACCTCTATAAAGAACTTTTCATATTTCAAATTATATAATGGAAAGATCTTTGAGTTTACTTTCCAAGCCAAAATAAATTTTGGCAATTGGAGTTTTTTACAAAGAGAAATTGACATTTGAAGCAACAAAGGTCAAACAACAAGTGACGTTCAAGTAGCAAAAGAAAGCTTCAATCTTTTAGGGTTATGTCATCAGATACAAGATTTTATATGAAGAATTATATTTCAAAAGAAATATCTAAAAGTCTATTTTCTAACTTATCAAAATAATTCTCAATTTGACTTTTCTAGATGGAGATATCAATATCTAAAGACTCAAAGGTCATGATGGCCAAAGAAGAAAGAATACTTAGCTCGGCTAGATTGTACTGTCCAAAATCTATCATATTCTTTATCGAAAAAGAAGTATATTTATAATGGAATGTTATACTTGAATGAAATTTATCGAAGTCTAGTATCATAAGGAGTAACTTTCATGACAATCTGACCTATATGTAAAGAGATACTTTCATTAGAGTCAGCAAGTGTCAATCTACAGAATGAAGAAAAATCAAGTGGTAACAGAAGATTCAAGAACAAAACTTTTTATGTCAACTTAGGTATCCAATTAAAGATATTTGAATTTAGTTTCTTGAGCAATAAACTTTTTGTGATTCTAAGTTATATCATGGGGATATCAATATCAGAAGTACTAAAGTTAGTTCTACCAAAAAGTCCTACATGACTCTCACAAGAGTAAATCTCATAGAGCCAGAATTATTAAGGTGGAGTTTGAAAAAAATCTCATAGGAGGAGGTCACTCAAAAGAGTATCAGTTAAAGGTGTTTTAGTTTTTTTAGTCTTCTATTTATTTTCAGATATTCAATTATTCTAGGACTTATGTTTTAGTATTTAACTTTGGGTATAACTGGGACAAGGGTAGTTTCATTATAATTGGATTCGACTTATTTCCTCTATTATAAATAGAAGCTTCTTACTCAAATTACATCAAGTCAGTGAAGTTTTTCTCTTTTTCAGAAATTCAATATTTGCTAGTAGTGTGTAGCAAGTATGATCAATCAATGAACTTTCTATGGTTGATCATGTTTTATGTCTCTAACAAGAAAGGTTATCTATGATCGATTAGCCATGTAGGTTGATCAACCAATTAGTGTAAAATTCAATTGAATGGATAGTGTTGATTGATCAATCCAAGTGGGAAAATCGATTATGCTTTATAGCATGATTTTGCCATATTCTGGATGATCGATCAATCAACTTAGGCTGATCGATCATGTTTTATAATCTTGGCCTTTGCACTTTTGGATGATTGATCATTGTCAGATGTTGATCGATCATTCCAGTGCAAGTTCAATTAATTTGACTTTGAATGCATGAGCACAAATGATCCTAAGTTCAATTAATTTGACTTTGAAGGCATGAGAACAAATGATCCCTCCACTCCCTTCCCTACCTTCTCTTCCCTCCCTTCCTTCCTCCCTTCTCCCCCTTCCTCCTTCCTCCCTCCTTGCCCCCTCCCACCCTTCACCCGTGTCTCCCTTATCCCTTCTCGTCCCCTTTTGTTCCCTCTCCTCCCTGCCCTCTCCGTTGCTTCTCCCCTGCCTCCCTTATCCCTTCTCCTCCCCTTTTGTTCCCTCCCTCCCCTCTTCTTGTTAGCCTTCCCTTCGCTCCCCCTCACCTTAATCCTAATTTCAAGAAAATCAATCAAATTAGGTAAACCAGAGAAAACCTCAAACGTAGACAAAACCCTAATCAATCAAAATTTTGGCAAATATGAGCCGTAATTGTTAGAGATTAGATACTCTCTTGAGAAGCGGCTAGATGGGAGCCTAATATGGTTAAGGAGGCAACACTGAGCGGTAGAAAGAGTCGAGATCGAGAGAGAGAGAGAGAGAGAGAGAGAGAGAGAGAGAGAGAGAGAGAGAGAGAGAGAGAGAGAGAGAGAGAGAGAGAGAGAGAGGGTCAACGAGATTTTGTCACCTTTGACTACAAGAACGAGCAGTGCGACACCTCCAATGATGACAATTAGCTCCAGTGGTGGGAAAATAGTCTTTTGGCAGTGAGGAGAGTAATAATGGGCTCTGGCAATCTCCATTTCCATGGATAGTGAAGATAGGGGATTCGGTTTAAAAAGCAAAACAAAAAGCAAAGTTGGTGCAACAGATACATATCAACGATACCAACTCCCGTAGAAACTTGAAGTCGGTATCAGCAATATTGAAATTGGTTATTTTTAAATAATCCCTAATAAAAAATGATGAAAATGTCTTTCTTCTATATATCAGCAAATGGAGAAAATACCCTTTCAAAATATAAGTTCTCTATTGTCGATGTACAAAAGAGTTGAGCTACGAATCAATATGACCATTGGTACAAGAACAAGAGAAAATTATGAAAATTCAAAATGGTCCAACCTCTAATTTAATCATTTGATTTAATCTCACAAACTCATTTCATGTTTTTCTTAACTGGATGAATGTCTGCAACCTCCTTGATCGACTAATTTTAGTTTTAGCATTAGTCTCCACTTAGTGTTTGGCGAGAAACTTTTGATCTCATATTGTGATGATGTATCTAAGGTTGTGGCAAAGAGGACTGCTTGTTGTTATGCCAACAATAGAAATCTAGCAAAGATTTGAAATTTTGATATCTTGGCAAAGCCTTTCTCACTTGATGGATAGAGTTCCTTCAAAAACCTCTTTCTCAAAGTTCTTCTAAGATTTCTCTCTTGGTCTCCAAAAATTCCCGGGGGTGGTTCAACCAACCCACCTTTTTCTCTCCCTAATCTTTTGCTATTTAGTATACATAACATGGTAAGACTTATTCTCTAATTGATGAGGATGTGGTACCTCACAATCTTTTGTCACCTTTACTTTAAAGTGGAGCCTTCCAAACACACCATGGATAACCAATGTGTTGTCCCTCTTGCTTTGGTGAGCCTTTCCTACAATGCCATGTGTCATCTTTAATACCACCTAATTGGCATTCTTTTAATTTGATCTTACTTATGCGATCTACTTTATCTTAACCATCAATCGGGCCTTGATCTCAATAATTGACTTTGATTTTGATTTTGATTGATACCTTAATTTTGACTTTTGATTGACTACCCTTTAACTAATTCTTCATACTTCACCCTTGAGAAGTTTGACTTTTGTCATTGATCAAACTAGTGATCAAGATCTGTCAATCACGACAATTGATGGATGTCAATAATCTGAACCATTGATGGAAAGTCCAAATTCCGATGATTGGATTTTCATATCTAACAACTAGCTTAATTTATGGATCAATTCTTGCTCCTCCACGGGATGTGTTGCCTGTGAACGAAGCCTCTTACCAACAAAAATCAGGCCGTGAAACCTCTAGCCGTCTTAATTGATGCCGTCAATTCAAAGAGGAAATCAGCGAAAATCACGTATCATGATTTGTGGGCCACCTATGTCTTCAATTGTCTTTCCTTCTTCCTACTCTTAAAAAACTCCTCACGGATCCTTTCCTGTACCCTTTTTCAATTAGTAATTTCAACTTGGTAGTTAACTTTGACAAATGGAAATATGGAAGCTTTCCGAAGAAAAAAACCAGTCACCCCTGAGAAGTTTCTTCAGAACGACGATCCCGCTCTAACTACTGCATCAACCCACTGTTCCGAGTGTGAGCAAATTGGATCCCTAAGCCGAGGGCGAAGCACACAGAGCGGGCAAATTATGCAAAATGGAGTCCTGGGCACCGTCGTTTTCTCTCTTCTGTTCTTTGGGGAGTCTCTTTCCGGTCAAATCTTTCGCCCTCCTATCTTTGACCTGTTTCTCTTTTAATAATCTCTTTCTTGTTTTAACACAACAAACTCCAGTCTCCGCCGAGAGCTACCCGAACCTTACACAACTTTTGATGCAACGAGTCGCCGTCCGGTGGGTCCCGATCCATGGGAAGAAAGGAAAAAAGAGAGCGACCCATGGACCCCGACTGTGCGGCTTTGCGACAGTAGAAAGATCTGTCTGTCTGCGGGAAGCTCTTTAGAACCATCCCACCTCGAGTCTTTTCTCTCCCACCCTTATCTTCTTCCTCTTCGTCTCTCCTCTTCAGCGGCAAAATCGACCGACAGACAGGAATAGACGAAAAGAGGGAGAGGGAGACGTTAGTCCATTGGGGTAGATCTGCGGCATGGGGAACTGTGTCTTTCGGGGTTTGGTGGAGGCGGAGCATGTAATAAAGGTGGTGACTTCTAATGGCGGGATCATGGAGCTCTACCCGCCCATCAGCGCCGAGAACATCACGAATGAGTTTCCGGGACAAGGGATTTTCCACTCCACTGACCTTCTCTCTTCGCAGCCACAGCCGCTTCTTCACAACGAGGAGCTTCTCGTCGGGGAGCTTTACTATCTCCTTCCGCTGGGGCCGCAGATGGGAGGGGTAAGGGCCAGAAGGGGCGACGTAGCATCCGCGGCGGCCGCTGCTGCACCTTACCGTATGTCGTTCGACAGTCAGGGGATTTGGAGAAGGGCGGAGACGGCAGAGGTAGTGCCTAGGAGCAACACATCGGGTGTGTGGAAGGTGAAGCTGGTGATCAGTCCAGAGCAGCTGACAGAGATCCTATCCCAGGAGACGAGGACGGAGGCTCTCATTGAGAGCGTGCGAACGGTGGCCAAATGCGGAAATGGCTTCGCCTCTGCCGCCAATTCTGATCAGTGGAGTGTGACCAGCAGTTGGAAGGCGTCGGAAAACGTTACCTGAGAGAAGAGAAATTACTGGGAAGGAAGTCAGTGTCTGTTTCCTTTCACTTTTCTTTCTCTTATTATTATTTTTTCTTCGTTGATCAGTTGTTCTCACATGTTTCTGATATTATCACGTTGATACATAAGTAATCTTTGGTGGCTTTTCTTTTTCCCCTTCTTCCGACACGTAATTATATTCGCGTGTTCGAGGAGTTCTTCGTTGGTCTAGCTGTGTGCAAGGATGATCTGATCCTTGAGACATATCTGCTGGTCTTCATCAAATATACTCGCCTGGCATTATTCCCCAGATCTGTTCGAAGTGTTAAGGGTTAGGAGAGTTGAGTAAAACTGTATTAAAAAATTTACATAGATGTATGTAGTTCAGGGACTGTCTCTCGCGGTAAGACCTGTAATTTGACCATATATGGAGGCGCTCGCCATCAATGGAGGCAGATTACACGGAATCAGCTCCACTGAACCTTGCTCTATCTGGGGAAACATTACCCTAGCTGAGGTTTGATAAAACAATTTAAAATAGATAGTTTCTAAAATAAATGTGTGAAAATTCCATTTGACTTATTAATCAACCAAATAAATGGGTAATCAATTAACAGTTAACATGTAATTTTTTAAAAAAAGAATACCACGTTACAATGTAAAAAAAGAGAACCTAGAATGACATAATATGAAACATAAATACATATGTAGATCGGAGTTGACCTCACCAACGAGGACTGCATCAACCTGACCAAGAAGATGACGATCAAAGAAATTAAATCCAAAAAGTTTGGTTTCACAAAGTGGAGAAGTCAATGGGTACCCAAAGACACTATTGGGAAGACACCTACTCAGGTTGTGGGATTGGTGACGAGCTCAGTGCAGATCAATGGCAAGCTCAACTATATGAATTTGTCAAGAGGAATCATATTGATGACTAAGGGTAGCATCAACTCGAGGGAAGCCCGAACCTATTTATGTTCGAGCCTGGTTTGATTTAAATAAACTGAACCTGAGCTCGAGCTGAGCCTAGCCTCTAACCTAAAATTGTAATCGAGCTTGAGCCTAATAATTTTAACCGAGTTCGAGTTCGAGATCGAGCTCCAACTTACATTTAAAACTTTGCATAAAATACATGTCAAATAAATTGTATATAAAATTATGCATATATTTTACACAAAATTGGGCATAACCTTTGTATATTAACCTTGCATAAAATTATCTATACAGTATGCATAAAATTATTCATAAAAGCTGCATAATTATGCATAAACTTTATTTAATAATCAAACACAAAAATATTCATTTGAAAAGCAACGCTAGTTTTATCTATTTGTACTAAATCAGATCGTTCTGATTCAAGGACTGAAAAACCAAATCATCGAGAGAAAAAAAAAATTAAGAAAAATGGTTTTGGAAGACTTAATCGCATGCCCATTTTTTGTTTTTTCCATCGGAGCATGGATTTATACAGCAGCAGTTATGAAGTAAAAAGAAACTTATGAATCCCACACTTTTTTTACAGGATTCATTCATTCATGAGATGTCAATTTGGAATATTGAAACCAAAACTGACAAAACGATAAAAGGATGACGAACGAAGAACTTGGAAGTCCAGTAACCGACGGAATGAAAACATGAGATGGGAACGAGGAATGTAAAGAAAATCTTATTTGGTTTAGGGGATTGAATATGTCCATGTCGTTTGATGTTTAGTAGTCAAAATTGATCACCGGATGGGAAAGTTTGCTTTCGAAACCATTCATGATGTCTGATTTGTTAAAAAAAATTAACCTAGCCCGTAAATCCTCGTCTGGACATCCGCCATGGATAACAATTCAAATGTGGAGAAAAATACCTACTAGATTTTGGCAATTCTTCTGGGCCTTCAAAGTTAGGAGCCACGATGCAGCCGAGCGTACCTCTCCAGTTCGCAGCTTTCAACTAATATAGATCAAAATTGCTCACGAACCTCACCTTCTTGTTTGGGTCTCTCGAGTAGAACGCCATCTACTCCTCCTCAAATTCTTCATGGAATCTTCTCACACCTTGGGATTCCTTTAGAACTGTTGTATGAATGAATCCTATAAAGCTTAAGTAAAACAGGAAAAAGAAAACTTTTGTGTAAAAACCTATGAATCCCGCACTTTGTTTACAGGATATATGAAACCTAACGACAACCGTGACAAGTCACGTGCCGAAGCCTATAAATGATTTTCCTTTCCACAAGGCTAATGGAACGCTTCAATGCGAAGGGAGAACAGAGAACGAAGGCTGCTAGTTACATACAAAAAGCCCTTGGAGACGGATGGGAAAGAGAGACAAGACAAAAAAATTCAACGGTAAATGCTACCGCTGGAGAATTTGGAAGGCGAATCACAACAACGGTTTTGGTCCCAGCTTCTTCTACCTACTTCCAAGCTTCTTAACAAGCTTCGCCATTGGCAACTGAGAACACCCAGTTATCCTCTATAATAGACAACGATGATTCTTAGAAACAAATATATGTGTCCAGAAAACAGCGGAGAAACATGGGAGGCGGCAAAGGGGCCTGTTACGTCTCTATTGTCGTCGTCTCTCCCTTTTTTGAAGGTATGATGTTTCTATATCTGGGCAAATAGAAAATCAAGAGGGAAAAGTTGGTGGGGAAGAGATACATTGTTCATCAATTGTTGTTTCCTCTTATTTTCAGAAGGCAGGGGCTAGTTGCGTTTCCCTGAGGAAAACGAAACAACGAAGAGTTATCTCGAACCGGAAGAGTCAAAGACATCTCCCGCCTCCTGGGTCCTCGTTAAGTTAACGAGTCGGCTCAAGCTCCACTCTATGCTCCAGACTATCCGCAGCCATGTCGCTCCACCCCCACCACTTGAAGCTAGGATTAACCTTGGTTGGCAGAGTTTGACTCAATTTTAGTACACATTGTCTATGATGTATGTAGTCACTCCATTTTTTAAATCTGATACAGTTTATATTAAATGAAAGGTCATGAAGCTTTTTTTTTCTCTACAATAATATCTTTTTGCTTATGACAAAGAGGCCAATACACAAAATTAAAATAAAATTGAAAACCTAATGTACATGGATTTAGGGGGATCTTATTCCCAAATTAGATTAATTTTTATTCTCCTACTCTTCGAAACTATTATTATTTTATTTCCTATATAAGATTTTATCATCATAAAAAAGAGGAGATTGTTGACCGAGGGTTGAGTCGCATCCAAATTTTGAAGATAGCAAGACTTAATTGATCTAACAATTGCACACTAAGCATGTCAAATGCACTTCCTTTAAGAGACAAAAATAAAGGCCTATGCGAAAGAATCGTCATGAATATCTCAAGACCTTGAGTTTTAAAAGTGTATCAAGTCATCTTGAGGAAACACCCGCAAGAAAAGAAATGAAGAATTGAATATTAGAGTCTAAGTAGTGTAGCAAATCTCAAGTACTCCACCTATGTAACAGAGCAACCCAAAATTCTTGAGGTCTAATTGAAATTTTTGGAGCTATAGGATATTTGCACTCATGAATTATTTTACCGATGCATACCTATATTCCATACATGTTATAATGTCTTAGGACTAAAATTACTTATGCTTTGAAGTCACATTTAGGTAACTAGCTTTGGCATGATTGATCATTGTTTGTGAATCATCGAATAATTGGAATGTGCTTTGGCCTAAAAAATAAAACTTGATCGATCAATTAGGGGTGATTGATCGATCAATCAAAACTTGGCTAGAAAGAGTTATAAAGCATGATCGATTATTCCTTATAGATTGATCGATCAATCTTGTCTAGATGATGGAAAAGTAAGCAACATGATCGATCACACCTTCAGTTTGATCGATCATATAGAATTTGCCATTGAGGTACATAATGCACGATGAATCATAGATTTTCTACTGATCGATCAAACATATATTGCACAACCAGTAGGAAGATTGCATGATGGATCAATCTGAGTACATTGATCGAACAACTTAATGTGTCAAACCTATAAAAAAAATATTGATCAATCAATCCATCAATCAATAAGCCATTGTTTGACAAAACTATAGTCGATACCCACAATTGATCGATCAAAGTCATGTCAACTTTTTGCAAAAAAGTTAAATTATAACTAGTTTGGCTTGGAGAACTTATAAATTACCTACCAAACATGCCTTCGACAAGTTAAAGAGCATTTATTGGCATACCTACACCAGTCAAAGCATTCAACCTTGAAATTCCTTCTAAGTTCAATTTTGAGAGAAAAGAAGCACCTCTTTGCAAATCTTTCAAATCCTCGTGCATTCTTGTCTCTTCTTCTTCTTCTTTTTCTTCTTTACCCTAGATGTAATCTATGATGTCCTGAATATCAACATGGTATCATAGCAGGGATTGATTTTCAGGATTCATAGTTATGAATTCCAAACTTTCTATTTCTCGGTGGAGGGAAAAACCCATGTCAATATGTCAAGTCTTCTTTGTGAATCTGCTACTGCTTGGGATCATCAAGAATTGCATTATGTTAGTGCTATTATTATCGTCGTTCTATTGTTGTTGTGTTTTATAGTTCAGCTCAAAAACTCTCCTTAATAGCAAAATATTTCGTTTGCATTGCTGGTATTGGGAGTTGACTAGAGGCTGATAACTTTCTGGTTTCTGGTGCTTATTGATATCGTTGTCCCTGCTGATAGTCTTCCTTGCTAATCGTCGTCTCTACTGATCATCCAGTAACTTCATCTCAAAAAATCAAATTGTTGTGCTTTGTTGCTGTCGGGTATCAGAGACATGATTGTAGTCCCTGCTGTGTAGAATCCTAGAAGTGATTTTACGTGATTATTGTTGATTATCAGCAAGGTTTCTATGTGATTACATTAAACTTTCAACGCTACTGATACTGAATGAATCACAAATCTAGTAGACTTCGTTATTACGCTGGCAAGTTGAGATTACTTTCGGAAAGTTTTTGGCATTACCAATCCTCTCTGGTATTTCTCTCGAAGTCGTATTGCTCTTGTATTGCTCTCATTGGTCTCATCCAGCCTAGTTGTCAAACTCATTCCAAGTTGATCTAGTGAATTCTCTGATTGTATTGATATATGCTCATTCGATTGCCTACTTGGTTACTTATCCAGTTGTTGACTAGCAAGTTCATCATCAAATAAGCGCCACAATGCCTGGTAATCTTCCGGGTATCTTCTTGGCTAGCATGCTCTTTTAATCCACCATTAACAATGGAAGTTTCATTATTGTTGTCTTTGATTGTTGGTATCCCAAGTTGGTACCCAAGCTTCAACAATATTTTGCTGGCATCATCATTGATCGTTGACTTATATCTCGATACAGTATCTTGGCTGCTAGGTATCTTGTTAATACTGAATCACCATAATTTGCTGGCATATCTTTGGAAGTTATATCTTCAACTATTTCTCACACTACCCTCATTGGCAATCTCCTGGAAGTTTGCTTTGCTCAGATTAACACAATTGTCTCCACTGTCATCCAACACATTATACGTAGACGAAAGTTTATCTTGGAAAGTCATATGAGATTATGTCCTCAATGCTAGTGATTGAGTAGAACAGTATTATCGTATATCCTCTCCTTTTATCTATCTCTATTGCAGAGAAAGGAGGAAAGTCGAGAGAGAGAGATGAAGGGGATTGTCATATGGGAAAAATCACTACCTGTCGGGTCAATCTCTATTTGTATTTAATCTTTCGGGTTCAAACCACTGAACCAACGACCATACCGATACTATTCTGCTCTGGTTAACTCAAGTTAACTCGGACCGGGTCAACTTGGACACGAGTTAGCCTAATTCAGCCGACTTTTTCTTTGCCTCTTTGCCTCCGGTATACTGGTCCCGATCCGAGTACTATACCAATTCCTCTCGCAATCGGGCTATATTGGTCTGACACCGACTCAACTCTTGACTCATCGTGACTCATTTTTTTACTTGGATTATTACCCTGGATTATCTTTAGCTTATTACTTGGTGCACAACTGCCTTATTCAAAGATGGACTCGTTGTAGATTATTTCATGTGTCTTTATTACTCTTAAAGACTTTCATTATTTATCGGTTATCTGCTACTGTATAACTGTATATTTGGTACAAGTTATTTGGGCATTGGCTCATTACTACAACTGCTATTGTGTCTCTTTGATTGAGACTTTATTATTAGAAATGAACTCCTTAGTTGCTTGCCTTGGGTTCATTATTTGCTGATTGTGTTCATATGATGAAGAATTGGACTTACTTAGGAAAATAAAGCACATGATGACCCCGACTTCTTCATCTTATCTTCCTCATTACCCATTACCCTTTATTATTTGGCAGCCTTTCTCCTACCGTCCTTTATATGACTCTCACTTTCCTCCCTTTGGCCAACCCTTTTTTGATGTGTTGTTTTGGTTGGTCCCTTTTATATATATGGGTGTTTTAAGTCCATTGAGACATTTTATTGGTACACTTGGGTTTTTTTATCACCGTCTTGTGAATGACAGGCATTACCCACTTTAGTGATTATTATCACTATATTTGTTTGAAATCATTTGAGGTTGGTTTCGACTTATGTTTTATTACCTATTTCTACCCTTTGAGAGTTTGTGCTCGCTTTCGTACTTATCCTTGGGCTACTGTGATGGAGGAGATTATTACTATATCTATGTTATTTGTTCCAAGTTGGGATTATTACCATTACCTCCCAACTTGAGGGGAAGTGCTGGAAGATATAAATATGTTGGAGTATTATTGATGCAATTAGTTTATGTTTTTTGTCTATACCTCACTCTTACTATGGTGAAGGGTGTAATTATAATATTGGTACTTGTAGCATTTGTAAATATAGCTTAAGGGGAAGGGTTTGGAATTAGTCCATATCCCTATTCTTTCTCTTCTCTTCTCTTCTTTTCTCCCCAATTGGGCATTATTCTCTTTCATTCTTCTGCCCCGCCTCCCCTCTCTCCCCAACACCCCCCCCCCCCCCCACACTCTCTCTCGGTTTGTTCTCTCTAGATGGCCAAAGAAACTCTTAGGACTTTGAACTATACATTACAAATTTTTAATCTGGTAGTCATATTTCATCCAAATAATTCAAATCAAGGGCACAAATATAGCAATACATCGACTAAATTACTACGACCCTTACTAATCTTGATTTAATGAGACTAGAGTTGAGGTTGACTTACGCTCTCTATCTTTCCCACCTTTACTATCGCTTATAGAGAAGCTCTACTAAACTTGTGTTTACCTATTAGTAAATATCTACTATATATTTTAATGTAATTATTTATACATGATTATGTGGGGTCTATAATAATTTTGTTATAGATATGATTTTGAATGTCACTGGCATGGGTTGTCATGCTTATATTATGCTTGTATTATGTTCATCATTTTGAGGTTCATATTATGTTTAATAACATTCATAAGGGCTTATACTGATATATTAAACTTATATTATGTTCAATTTTATGATTGCATTATCCATCTTTCTCCTCTCCCCCTCTAACTCCTCTCTCTCACTCTCTCCCATAGGTTCCCCCACCCCCCGCCCGAAGTTTTCTCTCATCACCCCATCCCTCTCCAAGTCTTTTGAACAATCCCTCTCTCCCTCCTTTCCCCTTCCTCCTTTTTTTGTTTCCCTTTCACTACCTGTTAGGAATTAGACGCCCTAATTCAAAACGAACGAGAGCAATAAGAATCACAACAAAATAAAAATAAAATACAAAAAACACAAGATTTATACAGTTTCGCCTCAAGGTGAGACTACGTCCTGTCTTCCATCGTTGTAGTAATTCACTTTGAAGATAAAATAGTTTACAAGAAAAATCGCACACACTCAAGTATTTTTCTCGAACATCACTCAGCCATAATTGATAATCCTTCTCAATGATGATAACCCTAATAACGGTGCCCCAAAATATAAAAATAAAACTAGGATAACCACAATACAATTATAAAATCCCAAAACTACCCTCAGGTGACTTACGTTGACTCGATCTACGTACCGACTCAGCGTAAGGCGTTAATTAGGCTCTACAACTTAACACTACCTCTCCCTTCTTCCTTTGCTCCTCCTAAGGCTCCCACCACTTTATTCCACTCTCCTTCTTCTCTTCTTCATATTTCTTTCTCCCTCTCCCTTTCCCTTTCCCTTTCCCTCTCCCTTTCCCTCTCCCTCTACCCTTCCTTCTACGTATTTTTCTCTCCCTCTCCCCTTACCCATTTTCTTTATCTTTGTTGGAAGATGGGCCCAATCCCATAAGACCAAGGAAGACCCACATATCTAAGAGTGTTGGAAGATGGGCCCAAGCCCATAAGATATGGGACCCACCATGATCACGTGAGGTGGCATAAGAAGTCTAATTGAGCCACAATTATTATGGATGCTAGTTTCACAGAAGAGTTTCAGTTTAAAGGTATTTTAGTCATGTTATTCTTCTATTTATATTGAGTTATTTAATTATGCTAGGACTTATCTTTTAGTATTAGAGTTTAGGTGTAATTGAAAATAGGATAGTTTAAGTGTAATTAGACTCTACTACTTTCTTCTATTATAAATAGGGGTTCATGTACTCTGATTACAATAAGTCAATGAAGTATATCTCTTTTTCATAAATTCAACATGGTATCAGAGCAAGTTTTGTGAGTTGACTCGGTCAACCAATAGAGGTAATGTGATTTTTTTTTATTATCTCTAGTAGTTTAGCTTCATATTTATCTTTTTTTCCAGTCCCTATACCTGTTATTTGATTTACGTTTTCACCTCTATACTGAGCTTTTCATATTGCATATTATATATTTACGAAAATATATTCGAGTCTAATTTCCAAGGAAAAATGATTTTTCACAATTGGAGTTATCTACAAAGGGCAATCGATATTTGAAGCCGCAAAGGTCAAATTGCAAAAGAGATTCGTGCAGTAGCAGAAAGCTTCAACTTCCGAGCTATTTTATGCTATCAAGAACGAGACTTTGTATGGAGAATTATATATAAAAAATATATGTAAGTCTATTTTCTTACCTATTCAACCAATTTTCAATCTGAGTTTTTTATATGGAGATATTGATCTTGGAAGAGTCAATGGTCATGCTGAAAAAAGGGGAAAGAGTACTTAGTTCGGTAAAGACCGAATTCTATCAGATTATATATCTCAATAGAAGTATATTTTAAGAAGAAAATTTATACTTGGATGAAATTTATTTAAGTCTAGTTTTAGAAGGAGAAAATTTCATGTCAATCGGTTTTATATTTAAGAATATATTTGCATTGGAAGAATCAAAGGTCATACTGGTATCATGTTGCATTGAAAAATCCGAATTTAGGCCGATTGTTTTGTGTCACTTTTTGAGTTGCTATTATTGATCAACTATATCAGGAAAATATCTCACTTACCCCTTTTTTGGTTACTACATCAATTTTATTTGGTTCAAGCTGGGAACACTGCCTTTACCTCCCAACTTGAGGGGGAGCAGTAGAAGAAGTATAAGAAATAGGTATTTTATTCCATATGTTGTGGTAAGTCTTATGTGACCAAAATATTCAAGAAAGGGGGAGCTCAAAAGATGAAACTTTTACATCTAAGAACAATTTTTATGCAGTAAAAAAAATTGAAGATCAAGAATCCTGACTCGCAATAATGATTGTGGTAGTTATTGGTGATACTTGACTCGGCTCAACTCGATTCTATTTGTCTGGTTGGATTATTATTTTGAGGTATTCGTAACATATTGCATCAGATTATTTCATGGGTCCATTTTAAAAGGATTTTTATTATTTTGGTTCATGTTATATGGGCCAGGCCCATTTCAGCTGCAACTATTGTGTCTCTTTGGAAGAGACATTATTATTGAAGAAGTGGTGGCTTCAACATCCCATCTTCCTGTTTACCCATTACCTATTGGTTATTTGACAACCTTACTCCTACCATCCTTTATTTGACTCTCACATACTTCTTTGGGCCAACCTTTTGCGTATTGCTTCGGTTGGGAGTTTAAGTCCATACATATATACGTATATGGGTGTTTAAGTCCATTGAAACTTTTATATATATACCTGTGGGTCCTTTATCGCCGTTTTGTGAATGATAGACATTACCCACTTATCACATACTTTATTGTTGTCTTGTGAATGATATGTACTTATCACGTATCACGTCTTTTATCGCCGTCTTGTGAATCATAGGCATTTATCACCCATTTCTACCAGTGAGAGTCGGTGCCCTGGTGGGACACCGTGATGGAGGAGCTTATTACTACATATATGTTACGCTCCTTAATTGACATTTATTACTCCTACGTCTTGAGAGTTGTTGTGTTGTGAAGGGACAAGGTGTTGGAGGAGCTTTTACTACACTTCTGAGTACTACGTGTAGACCCACTACCTGCGAAAGATAGGAGTGCCACTACTTGAGAATGATAGGAGTGTGCCCTATATCCAGCATGGGTTATTACTGGAGTATGGAGCGTTGTCATACGGCTTGGAGTGATTATACTCTTACTTATCTTATGCCAGCAGAGCTTAATGGAAGACAGCACCAACGTGAGGGGAAGTGTTGGAAGATATGAAGGACTACTATTTTATTTGAGAAGATCCTATACATCATTTACAGCAAGCTGGGAGTTCATGATGTTCTCTTACCCCTGGCTTGACGGGGAGTGTTGGAAGATGGACCCAAGCCCACATGATCAAGGAAGGCCCACATTTCCAAAGTGTGTTGGAAGATGGGCCCAAACCCATTAGATATGGGACCCACCATGATCACGTGAGGAGGCATAAGAAGTCTTACACAATAAGAAGTCTAACTTATTATGTGTTGCTTTTCAGGACTCCATGGATTTAGCTCATAGAGAAAAAGAAAGAGATCTATTGGGAGAAAATTAGAGGAAGAAGAGGTTATGGACTTGATATCCTGACCCTCCCCCTAAAACTCTATTTATAGATTAATGAAGCTAATGTATTACAATAATACCCCTGAACTTAGGGTTTAGGGTTTAAGGTTTTAACCCTGTAATTTTAACTTAATTACATCAATGCCATCTTTATGATATGACTCTTTATTTACCATCATGCCATCATGCCATCATTGTATGTGGGCCTATGGGCCTTCTCTTTGATATGTGGGCCTTGAGCCCTTTTTCTATATCTCTTGGATGCATGGGTCTTCCTTGGTCATATGGGCTTGGGCCCATCTTCTCATACACTTGGATTTGTGGGTCTTCCTTGGTCATCTGGGCTTGAGCCTTCTCTTCCAACACTCCCCCTTAGGCTAGGGGTGAGAGAACAACATGAACTCCCAACTTACTGTAAATGATGTATAAAATATTTTTTCTATAAAATGGCACATCTTCCAATATGCCTTCATCTTCCAACATTCCCACTCACGTTGGTGCTCTCATTCATGAGGCTCAGCTAACATAATATCAGTGAAAGTAAATCACTTCTAGCCGCTAAGACATTGCTCCATACTCCAGTCTTAACTCATACTGGATGTAGGGCACACTTCGTCTTCTGTAGGTAGTGTGTCTATCGGCATTGCTCTGAAGTGTCCACCCCCACCACCATGTCCTTCTACAGGACAACGACTCTCAAGTGGTAGAGTAATATATGACATTAATGGGGAGAAGTAACATACATGTAATAATAAGTTCCTCTATCATAAAATTCCAATAGCACATATTTTTGATATTTTTGACTGGGTATTAAGTTCCTTCGTCATGGAATCCCAACTAAAAATATTTTTTATATTTTTGACGAGGTATTAAATTCCTCCGTCATGGAATCCCAACCGCAAATATTTGTGATATTTTTTACGGGGTATTAAGTTCCTCCATTATGGAATCCAAACCACAAATATTTTTTATAATTTTTACAGGGAATTAAGTTCCTTCGTCAAGGAATCCTAACTGCAAATATTTTTGATATTTTTTACAGGGACAAATAAATAATGATATGAGGTCACCTCTTCTTCAATAATAATGTCTCATCAAAAGAGACACAATAGCAGCTGAAATGGGCTTGGGCCCATGTAACATGAACAAAAATAATCCTTGTAAAAGGACCCATAAAATAATCCAATGCACATACCTGTACCAACTAATATGTTGACCAAGGAATAATCTGTCATTACTTCAAAATAATAATCCAGCCATAGAAAAATTACCGAGTCGTGCCGAGTCAAATAGTAGATCAATATATCTAAGTCGTGGAAGAAATATGTATACCTTGGGTCGTGGACACATATATCGAGGCAAAAAAATAAGTGAGCCATGCCTGAGTTGACTCATTGAGATGACTTGAACCGCAACCCGCTGGGTTAACTCGGTGGAACAGAACCAGTAAGTTCCCTCGGGTTGCTGGGTTGGATGGGAACTCGGTCCTGTCCGGGTTGAAGCAGGCACTCGACCCGCCTTTAATACGTTTCCTAACTTAGGAAACATTGAATCTGGCAACAATGTCGTCTTCTTCAGTGCAATCACGATATCTTCGTTCCCCCGCGGAAACCAAGCAGATAGATTTTCTCGAAGTCTCGGGCTGGATGACAGTGGAGATGGAAAGTTCCAGTGAAGACAACAATGCAAGGCCCAAAAGAGTTTCCGAAAAAATATTATTAGCTCCCGAGATGGCAATCTTCCAGACAGCAAAAACGTAAAATAATTTTTCGAAGATAGATGGCAGCTGTGTTCGTAAAAAAATGGCAGCACAGCAATTCGGAAGATAAATTCCGAAACAACGTCCAAAATAGAGATGTGATCCTCTAAACACGGCAACGTACTGGCAGAGATTTTTTTTGAAATAAGAAACAGCTCCGGCGCCCCGAACCCCATCCCGGAATTGAGAAGCCGCTGATACAGCTGGTGCACCGAGCTGTGTTTGTTGATTCTGGGCGAATAATTGCGACGAGTTCCCCTGACTACTCAATTCTAGCAACCGACGTTGAAACTGGAAATACTGACGTTGATGGTGGAACAGAGTCGAGCAGCAGAAACGCTGGCAGGCCCCTTTTTTTTCGGTTGAGTTTTCTTGAACAGAGGATCTGTCAGTTGGAACGATGATACACAGTGATGGTAATCAACCAGCGGAAGCTTAAATGATTTTCCAAGTGATTTGCTGGACGATGATCCAATCTTCGACAGATAAAAAAAACTGGACCAGAGGAGACGAGCCAGGGACCGAATTTCCAAAATCTGTTGTTAGCCAGCACAGAGGCAACGACGACAACTTCAATATCATATAATGGAATAGGAAGTTCTTATAAGAGTGCTGTCAATGACCAACAACGAAGCTGTTGCCAATTAGATGGGCTCGAGAGTGCACTCAGGATGGCTTCCATGGAGAACAACATGAAGCAGTTTACCGGGGTGATGATCAGGAAGCAGTAGTTTAAAAATACCAGCAACAAAAAACAAAATCTAAAACCAATTCTAGCTACTATAAAAAAGCATAGATACGGGAAAAGAAAAAAAACTGGTTTACTATACTACGAGTCCTGAAAATCAAAGTTTTGATACCATTTTGATTTTCAGGACTCCATGGATTTAGCTCATAGAGAAAAAAAGAGAGAGAGAGACCCACAGGGAGAAAACCAGAGGAAGAAGAGGTTATGGACTCGATGTCCTAACCCTCCCCTTGAAGCTCTATATATAGATTAATGAAACTATTGTATTACAATAATAGCCCTGAAATTAGGGTAATGGTTAATGGTTTTAACCCTATAATTTTGACTTAATTACATCAATGTCATCTTTATGAGATAACTCTTTATTTACCATCCTGCCATAATTGTATGTGGTCCTATGGGCCTTGAGCATGTCTTCTATATCTGTTGGATGCATGGGTCTTCCTTGGTCTTATGGGCTTGGACCCATCTTCTAATACACTTGGATATGTGGGTCTTCCTTGGTCGTGTGGACTTGGGCCCTATCTTCCAACATTATGGAATTAGGTCTAACATAAGAGCTTCAGTTTAAAGGTGTTGTAGTCATATTAGTATTCTATTTATATTGAGTTATTTAATTATGCAATGACTTATCTTTACGTATTAGAGTTTGGGTGTAATTAGGACAAGGGTAGTTTAATTGTAATTGGATTCTACTACTTTCCTCTATTATACATAGGGGTCCATGTACTCTGATTACAATAAGTCAATGAAGTAATTCTCTTTTCCATCAATTCAACATGGTATCAAAGCAGGTTTTGTGAGTTGACTCGGTTAACCCACAAAGGTAATGTGATCTTTTCAGAATTATTATCTCTAACAGTTTAGGTTTGTATTTATCTTTTGTCAGTCCCTATACCCGTTATTTGATTTATGTTTTCACCTCTATAATGACCTTTTCATATTTCATATTATATATTTACAGAAATATATTCGAGTCTACTATCCAAGGAAAAATGATTTTTTTCCATTGGAGTTATCTACAAAGAGAAATAGATATTTGAAGCAGCAAATGTCAAATTGCAAAAGAGGTTCATGCAGCGGCAGAAAGCTTCAACTTCCCAGCTATTTTATGCTATCAAGAACGAGACTTTATATGGAGAATTATATATAAAACGAAAGATATGTAAGTATATTTTTTTACCTATTCAACAATTCTCGATCTGTGTTTTTTATATGGAGATATTGATCTTGGAAGCGTCAATGGTCATGTTGGAAAAAGGGGAAATAGTACTTAGTTCTGAAGAGACCAAAATGTATCAAAGTATATTACTCAATATAAGTATATTTTATGAAGTAAATTTATATTTGGATGAAAGGTATTTAAGTCTAGTTTCAAAAAGAGAAAATTTCATGTCAATCAGATTTATATTTAAGGATTTATTCTCATTGGAAGAATCAAAGGTCATACTGGTATCCTGTTGTGTTGAAAAATCCAAATTTAAGTTGATTGTTTTGCGTCACTTTTTGAGAGCCTATTATTGATAAACTATATCAAGAAAATATCTCACTTACCCCTTTTTCTGTTACTACATCTATGTTATTTAGTTCAAGCTAGGAACAATGCCATTACCTCCCAGCTTGAGGGGGAGAAGTATAAGAAGTATAAGAAAGAGGTATTTTATTCCATATGTTGTGGTAAGTTTTATGTGACCAAAATATTCAAGAAAAGAGGATCACAAAAGATGAAGTTTTTGCATCTAAGAATATTTTTTTTTGTAGTGAAGAAAATTGGATATCAAGAATCCTGACTCACAATAATAATTGTGGTAATTATTGGTGATACCTAATTCGGCTCGACCGATTCTATTTCTCCGGCTAGATTATTATTTTGAAGTATTCGCAACATATTCTTTGGTCAACATATTGCATCGAATTATTTCTTGGGTCCTTTTTACAAGGATTTATATGGGCTCATGCCCATTTTAGCTATAGTTATTGTGTCTCTTTGGATGAGATATTATTATTAAAGAAATAGTGGCCTCAACTTCCTATCTTCCTGTTTACCCATTACCTATTGTTTATTTGACAACCTTACTCCTACCATCCTTTATTTGACTCTCACATACATCTTTGGGTCAACCTTTTGTGTGTTGCTTTGGTTGGGAGTTTAAGTCAATACATATATACATATATGGATGTTTTAAGTCCATTGAGACTTATATATATATATATATACCCTATGTGTCTTTTATCGCCGTCTTGTGAATGACATGCATTTATCACCCATTTCTACTTGTGAGAGTCGGTGCCCGGGTTGGGACACCGTGATGGAGGAACTTACTACTACATATATGTTACCCCCCTTGACATGTGAATGACATGCATTTATCACCCATTTCTACCTGTAAGAGTCGATGCCCGGGTTGGGACACTGTGATGGAGGAGCTTACTACTACATATATGTTACCCCCCTTGACATTTATTATTCCTACGACTTGAGAGTCGTTGTCTAGTGGAGGGACACGGTGATGTAGGAGTTTTTACTACACTTCTGAGCACTACATATAGACCCACTACCTGCGAAAGATAGGTGTCACTACTAAGAATGATAAGAGTGTTCCCTACATCTAGCATGAGTTATGACTGGAGTATGGGGCGATGTCATACGGCTTGGAGTAATTTTACTCTCACTTATCTTATGCCAGTTGGGCCTCATGGAAGAGAGCACCAACGTGAGGGGGAGTGTTGGAAGATATGGAAGATTGTCATTTTATATGCCATTTTATAAGAAAAGATTTTATACATCATTTATAGCAAGCTGGGAGTTCATGATGTTCTCTCACCCCCAACTTGAGGGGGAGTTTGGAAGATAGGCCCAAACCCACACGACCAAGGAATGCCCACATATCCAAAGTGTGTTAGAAGATGGGGCCCAAACCCATAAGACCAAGGAATGCCCACATATCCAAGAGTGTTAGAAGATGGACATAAGCCCATAAGATATGGAACCTACCACGATCCTGTGAAGTGGCATAAGAAGTCTTATACAATAAGAAGTCTAATAGAGCTACAATTATTATGGAAGCAGGCCTCACAGAAGAATTTCAATTTAAATGTGTTTTAGTCATGTTAGTCTTCTATTTATATTGAGTTATTTAATTATGCTATAATTTGTCTTGAAGTATTAGAGTTTGGATATAATTGGCACAATAGTAGTTTAATTGTAATTGGACTCTACTACTTTCTTCTATTATAAATAGGGGTTCATATACTCTGATTATAATAAGTTAATGAAGTATTTCTCTTTTTCATAAATTCAACATTCTCATATTCTCCCTTTCCTATCTTTATCTCTCTTTTCCTTTTCCATCTTTTCAGCCAACCTTCTCCCTCTATATCCCTCTCCCTTCCCCCTCTTTTTATTTTTTATCTGCCTCTTCCCTCCCTCTACTATTACTTTGCTTCTTCTTCTCTCCTTCTCGCTTCCCCCCTTTTTCTTTATCTTTTTATCCTTTTTAAGTCCCTCACTACTGTCTCCCTCTCTCCATCTCCCCTTCATCTTTCTCACAAAATCCCCTAGGGCCCCTTACCCCTCTTGGAAATTTCCCAAACCCACCCTCCCATCCCACTCCTTAGACTACCGTACCTTCTAGCAAAATATTCCCCCATTCGCTTCAGCCTATCCTCTCCTTCTCACATTTTATTCAACTTGAAGAAATGAAAATGAAAAATGTTAAATAACAGTCCCACATGGATTAGTGAAATCAAAGATCTTGAGTTTATTAGTTGGTAGAATAGGTTTCTTAAGTTAGCTAGTCATTTTGGGATAGACCTTGATTTAATTTAATATAGTATCAAAGCGTCCACTCAGTATGTGAGCAATCCACCCAAAAATTATCCACGTACCACACGTGAGGTCCTCTACCCAAATTATCTACGTGCCTACACATGAGTGAGAGTGTTAATGAATAATCTTACATGAATTAGTAAGATGAAAGATCTTAAGTTTATTAGTTGGTAAAAGACGTTTCTTAAGTTGTCTAGTCATTTTGGGATAAATATTGACCTAATTTAACAAAAAATATTATTTTCAAACTCATATATTATTTTCAAACTCATATGCAATAAGTTTCAAAAGAGTTCTCTATCATTTTATAAGCCAAACGGGCGTTGTAGATATTCCAAGTTAATTATTTGATGGACCATTTGGTTTTGATTAGACCTGAGATGAAATAAAGTGTAAAACTTTAAAATTTGGTTATTAGTGGTATAGTTTGGAGTTTGTCTTTCCGTGAAGCCAATTTAAGATATTTTACCTACGATCACTATGAGATGAAAGGGATCTTACTCGAGCACTCCTCAACCTAAGGTACGACTGGAGCTCACGTGTCACATCACGGTCTCACGGCGTCCAGAACATTCATCCATCGCCCGGACACTTCCGGATACCTCTACTTTCTTCTAGCCTTCTCTCGCCCTATTATTTTCTTCTACTGGCCTTCTCTCTATAAAAGCTAGTGCTTCAGTGTCCGACCGGCTGTAGAGAACATCGTCTCTTGGTCTTTGCAGAGTGGAGATGTCAGCCTGCGCGGCATTAAACCCTGTTTGCTCCTTTTCTTCGTTTCCCAGGCAGAAACGGCTCTTGTCCAACTCGGGCCTCCCGTCTGCGGCTTTCTTCCCATCCAAAAATAATAAGCGATTGTCAGCAGTAGCTCCCCTAAAGCCTTGTCGGCATGCGGGCCGGCGGCTGCGAGTGGAAGCAGAAAATAAAGACCACGCTATAGATGTTCACGTGGACCAGAAGAAAGGAAAAGAGGTGACCGAGGGGTCCCGGAGGTCGACCTTGGACATTTCTCCTTTCGGTCTGCTGGATCCGTTCTCGCCGGTTCGTACGATGCGCCAGATGCTGGACACGATGGACCGGTTGTTCGAGGACGCAATGACGTTTCCCGGGTCTAACCGGCAGGTCGGAGACATTCGGGCTCCGTGGGATTTTAAGGACGAGGAGAATGAGCTGAAAATGAGGTTCGACATGCCGGGTCTATCCAAGGAAGACGTCAAGGTGTGTGTAGAAGACGATGTCCTCGTGATCAGAGCAGAGCAGAAAGCGGAAGAACATGATGAAGGGGCGGATTCGTGGTCCGGCCGGAGCTATAGCTCTTATAGTACGAGACTCCGGCTTCCAGACAACTGCGAGAAGGACAAGATCAATGCAGAATTCAAAAACGGGGTCCTGTTCATCGTCATTCCCAAGACGAAAGTGGAGAAGAAGGTTATAGATGTTCAGATTCAGTGAGCGAGGAGCCTAGAACATGTCACTGCCAGTGCGCAGTCCGGCCTGTTCATTATAATTTCTCCTCTTTTTTATTATCGTTATAAAGCATGGTTTTGTTTGAGCAATCAGCATATCGCATCTTGTAAATAGCTACTTCGCTTACAATTGTTACCCTTGTTCAAAGCCAAGGAGTAACCGAGTGAGTTTTCATAAAAGTGGCAACTTTGATAAATGAGAGAATGTAGAGGTTGAATGTGAGTGGAAGAAATTATTGAGATATATATTCTGTTTCCTATCACGCACTCTGAGATTCAATATTTGATTTTCATATTTTTAGTCCATATGCTAGATTACATCCAAACATACACGTTTGGACCTTTTACTAAAATACCTAATTTTAAAAATCTATTTCGAGAAACATTATAAACTTATTTTGAAAAATATTTAACTTTGATCGATCCATTAAAAGGTGATACGTAATCTTTAATTGATTATGTGTTGTTATGTTATTGTACATGTGTCCAGTTAACGGTGATACGTAATCTTTAATTGATTATGTGTTGTTATGTTATCAGTAGAACACATCTCGTGTCACCTAACCCCTCCCTTCTTATTGTTTTTCGTTCTATCCCTCCTCTTCGATCTTTCTCTTCTCTTCTCTTCTCCTCTCGCCACCTCTCCTCTCCCCCTCTCGCCACCTCTCCTCTCCCCCTCTCCCCTATTGTCGCCGCTTGGCCTCGGCGGCTCCCCTACTATCGCTCAGCCTCGATACCCCCCTTTCAACCACTTTCTCTTCGTCTTAACTTCATTTTTCATTCTTCTTCTCCGTTTCCTTTTGTTCATCTTTTCGCCGCCCCTTTCTCAAAATCAAACCTATCATTTCATCTCTTCGTCGTACCCTCTCTCAAAACCGAACCCTATACTGTTCTCTCAACCCCCAATTATTTCACTCTCTCACCGCCCCTTCTCTCAAAATCGAAGCCCTATTCACTCTCTAAACCCTAATTTAAATTTAAGAAGCCGATTTAGTAGGGTGATTTTTTAGGGCTTTTGTTAATTGAATCTAATTACTATGTTTAATTATAATGTTGATTTGAATTTAGGTGTTTAATTACTGTATTGATTTTTTTTAGATTTACTGTTTAATTTCTGATTTTATGTTAATGAAATTTTAGTTAATTGCAGATAAATTAAAATTATTGTAAAGTTTAATTTTAGTTTATGAATTTTCTGTATAATTTGCTATATTTTAGTTTATGGATTCCTATGCCATTGAACAGAAGTTGCTAGTTTAATTTTAGTTAATTTTGTTTAATTTTCTGATTTATGAAGTTACAGTTTACTCGATTTTTAGTTGCTAGTTGTTGCTAAATAAATTTGAAATGTCATGGAATGATCACGCCATGTGGTGAGAAGATTTGGGTTTTATAAATATCCACCACATGTTTTTTTTTTGTTTTTTTTTTATGTTTTCTTATGTTTGCCCTAGTTACTAGGATGGGTACAAATTCTGATGAAGAGTAGATTGGGTAATAGAAAGTGGGTTGAGTCCAGTTCAAACTAGGATGAGTCGCATGCAGAAGCGTCCATTAGCCAATGAAACCTGACCCTCATCACTGACAAGGTACGGTTTGTAGTGACTGCGAAGTCATATGGGGCTCTACCATGGGTATTTGGTGAATTTGGACTTAGGTGTGTTTTTGTATTGTTATGACTAGTCATTTGTTATAGAATTAGTTCAATTAATTTTTAAATGTTGTAGAATGTTGTTGAATAATTTTGAAGTGTTATGGAATGATTTTGCCATACATAACCACCACATGGTATTTTATTTGTCTATGTTTTATTGAGTTTCCAAGTGTCCCTAGGGATGGGTAGAGGGTCTGATTAAGAGTAGGTTGGGTCCAGTTCAAACTAGGCTGAGTCGCATGCACGGGCGTCTATTAGGCAACTAAACCCGACCCGCATGACTGACGAGGTACGGTTTATAGTGACTGTGAAGTCATATGGGGTTCTACCAGGGGTGTTTGGTGAATTTGGACTTAGGTGTTGTTTTTGCATTGTTATGACTAGTCATAAAAATTAGAACTTAGATAATTTTTTGTATAAATAAACTCTTACTAATGTATGTAGTTTTTATAGATAATATGGCGTCAGTTGTTGGGTTCTTCTATCGAAACAATGAAAAATTGATGGATATTTTGATAGTTATGATGGAGGTCAATCACGAATGAAAATGATTACAGTTTTGACTAAGTTGAGTCAATTCTTAGTAATGATGTACAGACTCACGGGGTGGGATGGTGATACTCGTCCAATGATAATTAAGGCCAAAGTCCCATTTTCTGACATGGTTTTTGTTATCTTAAATGTGGAAAATGATCATGATTTGACTGAATTATTTGAGAAGGCTTCAAGTAATTGATCTATGGTTGAGATTTTATTAGAAAAGAAGGTCTTAAGACAAAGAGCCCATGGAAGGAAAGGTACGAGAAATCGAAACTTTTTTGGTGAAACATCCTATCCCCGAAAACAAGAATTACCACGTACACAGGAGTAAGTATTTATGTTCATATATTTATGATATGAATTGTTAAGTTTATATGACTTGTTTTTTAGTACAAACTATTATCTATATAGGTTTAATACACAAATGCATGAAGTGGGGTTTTTGAACCCCTTGTCTATTGCATCACTATCTGAGTCTGGAATGTCTTCTCCCATGTAATTGTTTTACCCTTTCGTTGTGATATGTGTGATATTTATGCTATCCCTACTTTGATTTTTATGTTTATTGTTGTGTTTATTCAGGTTTGTTAATAATGATGATAGTGATAGTTTTAGTGATAATGATATTAGTTTATAAGATATTAAAGGGGAGGGGGATGAGATATTCGAAGCCGGGGTTCATAGTAACAGAGTTAAAAAAATAGATGAAATTGGGTACCCGGATATATATATATATATATGAAGATGCCTAGGAGGTTAATACTAGATGTATCAGCGATGATTATAGAATAATAAATATTTCAGACTCAACATCAAATGATATCAGCGTGGGTCAAATATTTGAGGATAAGTCCCAAATAATATATTTTTTTGAGAAAATACTCGTTTGAAAGACATGTCGAGTATAAGACATTGAGGTCTAGCAGTTATGATTATAAAATTAAATGTGGTGTAGATGGATGCCCTTGGAGTTTTTTTGCATCATGTGATCGAATGATTCGTCAATTTAAGATAACAAAGTGTGGTGGAGATCACACATGTGTTAATAGTACTATTTGTCACGATAATCAACTGAGTACATCATCTTTCGTTAATCAACTGAGTACATCATCTTTCGTTAATCAACTGAGTACATCATCTTTCGTTTGTAAAGTTATTATGCCAACAGTGAGGACAAAATTTACTTTGAGTCCTAATGATATACATCAGATCATGAAAGATAAATATCATATCTCTGTCAAGTATGGGAAAGCATGAAGAGCAAAATGCAAGGTTATAAAAGTAATTTATGGTGATTGGGATGAATAATATAATCTTTTGCCATGATTTTTAGATGCAATAAAAATGGCGAATCCATCTAATGAATATATACTATGTTGTGAGGAATTTGGCCATGAAAGGATGTTTAACTATGTTTTTTTGGGCATTGGAGGTCATCCATTGTAGGATTCCAATACTGTAGACCCCTTATTAGTGTTGATGGAACACATTTATATGGTAAGTATCCTACATGTCTGTTGATTGCTACTACTCTTGATGGGAACGATGGTCTTTTTCCTCTAGCTTTTGCTATTGTTGAATCAGAAAATAAAAAATGTTGGGAATGGTTTTTAGCTTGTCTAGATCATTTTGTTATTAAAGAAAGAAATCCATTTACTCTGATTTGATATCATCAAAAGGGTTTAATAAGGGCGGTCCAGAGACAATTTCCACCTCCAGAATGTTTTCATCATTTTTGAGTGCGTCATATAGTTGCCAATTTCAAGAAGACGTTCAAAAATGAAACATTGATTGCTCACATATAGTCTGTAGCAAAGAAGTCAAATATTATAGAATTTGATCATATAACGGAGTTGATTGAGCAGCAAAGTCAGAGAACGAAAGAATTATTGATAGAAGGAGAATTGAGTCTTGAGTTTTGGTCATTGGCGCATGATGGCAATGTTCGCAATGGTGTGCTGTCCACCAATATGTCTGAGAGTTTTGATAGTGTTTTGAGAGGTGCTAGAAGTCTTCCAATTCAAGCATTGGTGGCATCACCTTTTTATAGATTGAATAATTTTTTTGTAAAAAGACATGAATTTGTAGGAAAGATGACATCGTTCTGTACTCCCTCTGTTGATGCTTCTTTAAAAAATAAGATGGATACAACAAGAGCATGTCATGTACGTTGGTATCAGAATAATATGTATGAAATCTCTTTGGATGATGAAAGGTTGTGTCAAGTTGATTTGGAGAATATGACATGTACATGGACTCACTTTCAAATGGAAAAAATTTCTTGTACCCATGCCATTGCAGTGTGTGGAAAAATCAATTATGATTTCAATCAATTGTGTGGTCCTTGGTATACAATAGAGACATATAGAGAAACATATGTAATTGGATTCTATCATCCTAAATATGAACTCTATTGGCCTAATACGAGTGTACGAATTGTTCCACCTATTGCAAGGAAGTAACCATGTCGTCCACATTTAGTTCGTATACGTATGGAAATGGATAAAGGAGAACATGGTACCTATGTTTGTGGTAGATGTAAACAATCGGGGCATAACTCCAGAAAATGTCGAAACTAGCTAGTTAACACCCCCCAATAAACGCTCCAGGAAGTAGCAATCCAAGGTGAACATTTTCATTACTTGTGAAATTTAAGTATTACTATTGATAATTGTCTTTTATTTTTTGGTATTTTATATGTATTAATCATTCATTTTAAAGTTTTATATTTTGTAGTTGTTCTTAGTGGGAGTTGTAGTTAGTGCCCATTTGGTAAAGCCCTTGTTTGAAGATGAGGGCATGTCAGTGGTTGAGTTTCTTGATGGATTCATCATTCGTGTAAAGACTGGTGATGATTCTATCGTTTCCTCTGTATTTTTTGTTTTATTTCAACATATAAAGTACTTAGTTGAATGAATTAAAGTTTATTTTTCTTCGTTTCTTGTAGGTTCAAGATTTGATCTCCCCATTTGAAAATAATCAATCAAAAGCTCAGATGGGTCCTCCGGATTCGTTTGTAGAACTTGTCCAGCAAGTAAGAGTTTGGCAGAAGACCTTTTCTGACATGAGTCATGACTAATTTATTTCAGATTCCAATGTAGTTTCCTACTATTCTTTGGAAGTTGAAATAGTGAATGTGGAATCCTGGTCTTTTTCATTGGTTAACTGAGTTTTTTTATTCCATGATAGCATAATACATTTGACAAAAAAACTAAGATAGGGACATGATTATTGTTCAATTTCTTTGCTCTATTTTTTAAAAAAACCTAAATGGCTTTGTCAACTTTTGAAATAATTCAATGTTTAATTGTCCTTCACTTTTAAACAACTGCATCCAATGTATTTTCAAATCAGGTCAAGCTTCTTCTTGAAATGCTTGTAAAGAAATGTGGTCTTGATGTTGTTAAAGTTGTAATGCTGGATGAACAAATGAAACTTCTCATCAACATAAGTAAGGTTTGCCTTGTTTCAGGAATTGTTGGCTAGTGCTTATTGTGTGTTAAAAATGAGAACAAATCAAAATGGATACCAGAAGGTAGCTGTCTTTGTATTTTCAGTTTAACGTATTTCAGAAGCTCCACAACTTCGTTTGTTTGATAGGAAATATAAGTATGTTCGTTTGAATTTGATCCTTTTCAGTCATCATGGACGGAAACTATCGTGAGAAAAGGGCTAAACATCATAACTAGAGCCGATGAGTTTCATTGCGATAACACTGTAAAAGGCGAGTACTCTCTCTCCCTCTTTAACTTTTTATGTAATGGAAGTCGCACTAGTTTTCTCTCGATCCCTCACTCTCATGCCTCAATGTGCTTTTCCTTGTTCAGAAGAAAAAAGGAAGTGTTATTCCAACAAATGAAGAAATTTTAGGCAAGGCCCTATCCACGTCTTGACCTTTTTTCTTCCTTTTGTTTTTCTCTCTTCCCTCTCCTTATCATATTTGACATTTGCATTGATCATCTTTTCCTTTCTTGTAACAGGCGGGCTGGTCGGAGGAGTCCCTGGTCCGCCAATTTGACATTTTAAGAAAAGACCTTCCATCCCTCTTTCTTGCTTATAGGTTGGCTAAATGTCAACACAAGTTTGGCACATTTGAAAGCGAGGGTCATCCCACTGTTTTTTGTTATTGTTATAATCAGACTAAAGAGCAGAATGAGAATTTTAATATTCTTTTACATTTTGATGTAAAATCATTTATTAATATACGACTTTCCATTGATCATATTTAGAGCTTTTAAATTAAGAAAAAAAGATTGAAAACTGTGTGCAGATTGGTAATGGGTGGATAGACTTGGAGACAGACCAGAATGGCTTTGTAGATTATGCATGGAGTCAAGCAAAGATATCAGATGAGAGTCATAGGGAGATAAAGAAGAAATGTAATTTTAGTCTTTCGAACCCGGGTCAAATATGTTGGGATGCCATGGCTCCCATTAACGATCTCTTTGACATCATCGATATGTGCAACATTTACTCTCCCTTGTGCCCTGACCACAACTTAACATTTTCTGCTTCAATGCTTCCATCGAGGGCTTTAACATACATCATGGAAAGGGCTTTAAACCACAAATTTATCGATACATTTATTTTTTAAACACAAATAAATTTTTCCTATTTTTTAAATTAATAAATATTTTAAATCGATAATAAAAGGTGTTGTAAGATTTTTAATTAACTAATATTTTTTTAATAATTTATTTATTTTTAAATTAGGTGAAAAAAAGTATACAAATAAATTGTATTTTTAAACTCTAAAATAAATTTTTTGTATAAAATTTTCAATTTATAAATATTTTAAATCGATAATAAATGGGTAAGACTTAAGAGTAAGATTTTTTTAATTTATAAATATTTTAAATCCATAATAAATGGGTAAAAGTAAGATTTTTTATGTTTATAAATATTTTAATTTTCTAAATATTTTAAATCGATAATATGTTAGTAAATTTTTTAATTAATTAGAATACTTATTTTATTTTTTATTTTTTAAAGTAATAAAAAGTGTAACGATAAATTTTATTTTGAATTAATAAATATTTTAATCGATAATAAATGGGGTTAAATAAGTAAGAGTTAATTATTTAATTATTTATTATATTTTTTAATAATTTATTATTTTAGATATAAGGTAATAAAAAGTGTATTCATAAATTTGATTTTTAAACTAAAAAAAATTATTCAATTTTTTATCATTTAATGTCGTGGCAACTTACATGGTAAATGTTGTGTCCGAATAATGATGTGGCAGTCGATGTATTCATCTACTCACACTATACTGATGATGTGGCGATACGTAATCAATCAAAGCTTTTGTGTCTCCTTTGACTGTGCATATGTACAGTGGATTGGTCAAAATTGGGTATTTTTCCAAATAAGTTCATAGCATCGTTGTTTCTCGAAATATGTTTTTGAAATTGGGTATTTTGGTAAAAAAACCCTACATGTTTTTTTAAGAGATCCAGAATATAGTTTCTTTGTGATAAAAAGCATTTTAATAGACCAATGTCTTTTAATTGAGAAGTTGTGTCTAAATCCTTTTAAACATGCTAAATTCTCATAATGTAATGGTGTGCAATGATAATATCATCTAAATAAAGAGCTACATGAATCATGCCTTGATTAATTTTTAGTGAAAATAGAATGATCACAAAGACACCTTTGAAAAACAAATTCAAGGACTAACTGCATCAGCTACTTTTCTCCCCCTCAATCAAATAATCGGGTGGTTGTATCATATAAATATTTTAAAATAGATTGTTATTAAGAAAAATATTCTTTGAGGCTAGTTGGCTGATAGATCACTTAAAATTTGAATCAATAGAGATAAAAACTAATATGAATTCAATTTTGTCATCCGAGCAAGAGCCTCTTCATAATTTACCAAAAGATTGAGTGTAGCTTTAGCCATGCCTTATATCTAGCCATAGAGGCGTTTCGATTGTGCTTTAATGTAAAAAGCCATCTACAATCCACAATTTTCTCCCAAAGAGAAAGAGAAGGGGGTACGTGTGGCATCTGCCTGTGCTCGGGTGTCCTCACTCTAGATGCTCATTTTTGCCACGACGACTTCCCCAAGCTCTTCTCCCCATATGCTCCCTCTTCCCCTTCTGTTCGCCGCCTTAAAACCCCAAGAGCCCCCCTCCTAGTTTCCGTCGTCAGCCTGCTGAATCCAGCAACTGAACTCCCGCGTTTCAAGTGTAATTTAAGATGTCAGCAACCGCGACGTTGAAGCGGCCTTCATCGACGGTTTCTGTACCTGCTTCTTGCATCTCAGTTGCGCATGGTAGACGGGCGTCAATATATGCCGCCATAAGACCTACTCGGTGTAAACCGTTTTTATGAGAAACGGTTTTCTCATTAACGTGGTCTCAAACTTCTGGTAGTTGCAACTCTTTCGGTAACACAAAGTCATGAATAACCTTGATAGGAGGTTGGCTTCGGTTAAGAATATTTTTCGGTCCCCTGTCTCGTCATTCTCATTCCCCTTCAGTTGAGCCATCGCCATGAGTGCTCAGAGATCGGAAGCGCCGAGAAAACAGTGAGAAGGAATTTGAAGCGTATGAAAGGAGGTACGATTTATCTTCCGTTTAATTTATAATGAATTTCATTTTGATATTAGAAATTCATGTTTAAGACTTACAGTTGGTATCAGAGCAGACCTCTGATCCAGCGTTTCGATTCTGAGGGTCTCTATTTCAGTTAGAGTCTCTGTTTTTGTTTTTTAAAACAAATTCTGCGCTCATTGCTTTCGGGCGTCGGGGCTCTGGCATCGGTGACAGCCAGCGTCGAGCATGACTCTGGTGCCGGCGACCATTCCGCACGGTTGTTGGGGCCGACAAATTTCAGAACGCCGACGGAGGCTGTCGCAGTACGCTCTCTGTGAGCTCACTGCGGCGGCTGTCTCGTGACACTTTCGAGCATCGGAAGTCGCAGCGCCGACGCCGGTGACCATTCCGACAGGTTTGTCGGTGTCGACGACTTGAAAGAACGTCGGTGAACTTTCCTTCTGTGCGCGGCTGGAGGTTGAAGACGACCTCCAACACGCAGATCATGTAAATTAAAATCATATGGTTTTTTTGTAAATACCATCGAGTTGGTTCGGGACGAGTTTTCTTCGACTCGCCGTTCCAACTCGGCAACCGCGACTCAGGTCGGGTTGACTCGAAAAAAAAAAAAAAAACGTCGAGTTGACTCGGACGAGTTGAGTTGGCTCGCCGTTCCTGGGCCGAGCCGACTCGGTGCATAAATTGGTTTTGCGCCAGCGGGATTCGAACCCGCGCGGTCGCATATTCATGTGGGTCGTCTGCTGTTGTGTATATAGGAAATTTTAAATTTATTTCCTCTTACAGTTTTTATGCATTTTTTGGCTTATATGTAAATGCATGAAATTAAAGTTATGCATAATATTATAGTTTTTAATTATGCATATCTTATGAGCATATCTGGTGCATAATGATAACATGTTAGTGTAAGTTACAATTATGCAATTCATGCTATTCTCATATATTTATGAGATTTAATGTCTAGTGATCCATATAATTTTTATTAATTAGAGAGTAGCCACAACATCTTTAACTTAATAAAAATTATATATTATGATTAGGATCACATAAAGAATATTAGACATTAATTGTAACTAATTTTATTTGATATAATAAATTTTATCCCACATGAATTTTTATTATATTTGAGTTTATTAGTTAGGATAAAATATCAAGTTATTCATAATTTACCCTCAGGGTTATGAATTCATAAATAATTTGATAGTTTTATCATAAAGAAAAATTAGAAATTAATTGTAATTAATTATACTTAATATAATAAATTTTATCCCACAGGAATTTTTTTATTATATTTGAGTATATTAATTAGGATAAAATATCAAATTATTCATAATTTACCCACAGGAATTATGAATTCATAAATAATTTGATAGTTTTATCATCCAGTGTACTCATAAAGAATCTTGAATCTACTTGAATTAAAAACATTTAGCCCACAGGCAATGTTTTTTATGTCAGTTGATTTGATTTTTAAGCATGATTTACATTGGTAAAGCATGATATTTTATTCAGGCCTCAATTTTAACATCGGCATGTAATTTGTAATTTTATGCAGTTGTACAACCTGCACATTTCTCTGATTTTTGTTGTGATATCCCTGATCTTAAGGGAGATAACTATAAGGTCTGGAAAGAGAGAATACTTCTTCATTTAGGGTGGATGGACATAAATTATGCTATTAGGAAAGACGAACCACCCGTAATTACTGATACCAGCACTACAGCTGCAATTACACTTTATGAACGATGGGAGTGATCTAATCGCCTCAGTGTAATGTTCATTAAGACAAAAATTGCTGCTGGTATTTGTGGTTCTGTTGAGCAGTATGAAAATGTCAAAGACTTGCTGAAAGCCATTGATGCTCAATTTGTCACTTCAGATAAGGCATTAGCAAACACCCTAATCATGAAGTTCTCATCCCTAAAACACACCAGTATGAGAGGTGTGCGTGAGCACATCATGCAAATGAGGGATATAGCGGCTCAATTAAAAAATCTTGAGGTTGATATATCAGAATCTTTCGTGGTGCATTACATTCTGAATTCGCTTCCACACCAATATGGACCCTTCAAAATCTCGTACAACACACATAAAGATAAATGGTCAGTTAATGAACTTTTGACCATGTGTGTTCAAGAGGAAGGGAGACTAGTGATCAAACAAGGAGAAAATGTCATGATGGCAATACATGGAAAGGGCAAGTATCAAGCCAAACAAAAAGGAAAGGGTAAAATATCCCCCCAAGCTAGTATTAAGAAAGATTCCAAGTGTTTTTTCTGTAAAAAGAAGGGACACATGAAGAAGGAATGTGCCAAGTTTCAGAAATGGTTTGCTGACAAAGGTACACTAACCTCATTTGTTTGTTATGAATCTAATATGGTTAATGTCAATAATTACACTTGGTGGATTGATTCTGGATCAACAATCCACATCTCGAATTCCTTGCAGGGTTTGCAAAACCTAAGGAAACCAGTGGGAAGTGAGCATCACATTTTCTCAGGAGATCAGATGAGCTCACATGTAAAAGCTATAAGAACTTGCTATTTAACTTTAAGTAGTGGTTTTGTTTTAAAATTAGAAAAGACTTTTTATGTTCCAAGTTTCTCCAGAAACTTGAATTCAGGTTCAAGGCTCGTACCTTATGGATATTCTTTTAACTTTTCAGACTCATCTTTCAGTTTATATTATAAGTCTGATTGTGTTGGGAATGGTACATTGTCTGATGGTCTTTATAGCATTAATTTACAAAACAATGTCACTTACGGTTCAATGCATGTTCACACTGGTAATAAAAGATGTGTTATTAATGAGGATTCCTCTACATTATGGCACCGGAGATTAGGTCATATCTCCATAGATAGAATTAAAAGATTAGTGAATGAAGGGGAACTTAATACTCTGGATTTTACTGATTTTGAGACTTGTGTCGACTGCATTAAGGGAAAACAGACTAACAAGTCAAAGAAAGGTGCCAATAGGAGTTCAACCATATTAGATATCATACATACTGATATATGTAGTCCAGACATGGACTCACATGGTCAGAAATACTTCATCTCTTTTATAGATGATTCCTCACGATACATGTATCTCTACATGCTTTATAACAAGAATGAAGCATTAGACGCCTTTAAGATCTTTAAGGCTGAAGTAGAGACACAATGCGGTAAGCAAATTAAAATCATGAGATCGGATAGAGGTGGAGAATACTATGGTAGATATACTGAGAATGGACAAGCACCTGGGCCATTTGCAAAGTTTCTTCAGGAATATGGGATTGTTGCCCAAAATACCATGCCTGGTTCTTCGGACCAAAATGGTATAGCAGAAAGAAGAAACCGAACATTATTAGGCATGGTGCGGAGTATGCTTAGCAACTCTAATCTTCCTAGATCCTTGTGGCCTGAAGCACTTAAGACGGCAGTGTATATATTAAACTGAGTTCCAACTAAGGCTGTTCCAAAAACGCCATTTGAATTATGGAAAGGTTCGAAACCGAGTTTGTGACATATGCGTGTTTGGGGATGCCCGTCTGAAGTGAAAATTTATAATCCACGAGAGAAGAAGTTGGACCCAAGGACCATTAGTGGGTATTTCATTGGATATGCTGAAAGGTCTAAAGGTTACAGATTTTATTGTCCATCTCACAACACTAGGATAGTGGAATCAAGAAATGAAAAATTTCTTGAAAATGACTTGATCAGTGGGAGGAATCCAACTCGGAACATAGTTTTTGAGAAGGATTATTCAGAATCTCAACCTTCCACCTCAAGTGATAGATTGGTTATTGTTCATAGCACCCCTCAAGTACAAACTGGTGTTGAACAACCAATCATTGAAGTTCCACAAATTGCTGACAACATTCCAGTAGATCAAGTTCTTTAAGAGTTGCCAAACACTTTTGAACAACTAGTTGAACCACATACTTCTCAGGAAAATGATGGTTCTACATTAAGAAGATCTACTAGACTCAAGAGATCATCAATTCCTGATGATTATATTGTGTATCTCCAAGAATCTGACATTGGAACCGCAAATGATCCCATGTATTTTTCAGAAGCCATAAGTTGCAAAGAATCAGAATTATGGTACAATACCATGAAGGAAGAGATCAATTCTATGAAGAGTAATGGAGTCTGGGATCTTGTTGAGTTGCCTAGTGGATTTAAAGCCATTGGATGTAAATGGGTCTTTAAAACAAAGAAAGACTCATTAGGCAACATTGAACGATACAAGGCAAGACTCGTTGCTAAGGGATTCGCTCAGAAAGAAGGAATCGATTACAAGGAAACTTTTTCTCCTGTATCTAAGAAAGATTCCTTGAGCATAATTTTGGCATTAGTAGCCCATTTTGACTTAGAGTTGCAACAAATAGATATGAAAACGACATTTCTCAATGGAGATCTAGAGGAGGAGGTTTACATGAAACAACCTGAAGGATTCCCCTCTAGTGATGGTGACCAATTGGTTTGCAAGTTAAAAAAGTCAATATATGGATTAAAACAAGCATCCCGCCAATGGTATTTGAAATTTCATAATGTAATTTCTTCATTCGGGTTTGTAGAAAACATTATGGATCAATGTATATACCAGAAGGTCAGTGGGAGTAAAATCTTTTTTCTTGTTTTATATGTGGATGACATTATGCTAGCAACCAATGATAAGGGTTTTCTACATGAGGTGAAACAATTTCTCTCTAACAATTTTGATATGAAGGATATGGGTGAAGCATCTTATGTCATTGGCATTAAGATTCATAGAGACAAATTTTGAGGTATCTTAGGTCTGTCTCAGGAAACCTGTATTAATATAGTGTTAGAGAGATTTCAAGTGTAGCTCCCATTGTGAAGGGTGATAGGTTCAATTTGAACCAATGCCCGAAGAACGACCTTGAAAGGGAACAAATGAAGGACATTCCATATGCTTCTGCTGTCGGAAGCCTAATGTATGTTCAGGTCTGCACAAGACCTGATATTGCATTTGTTGTTGGAATGTTGGGGCGATATCAGAGTAATCCCGGGTTAGACCATTGGAGAGCTGCAAAGAAAGTAATGAGGTACCTTCAAGGAACCAAAGACTACATGCTGATGTATAGGCGGACGGACAATTTAGAAGTCATTGGTTACTCAGATTCTGACTTTGCTGGTTGTATTGATTCCCGCAAATCAACATTAGGACACATTTTCTTGTTGGCCAATGGAGCAATATCATGGAGGAGTGCCAAACAGACTTTGACCGCCACGTCGACTATGGAAGCCAAGTTAGTTTCCTGTTTTGAGGCTACTTCACATGGTGTATGGCTTAAGAGTTGCATTTCTGGGCTTAGAATTATGGATTCTATCTCTAGGCCATTAAGAATATATTACGATAATTCAGCTGCTGTTTTTATGGCCAAGAACAACAATAAGTGGGAGTCGAAGTAAACACATCTACATAAAGTATTTGGCCATAAGAGAACGTGTTAAAGAAAAGAAAGTGGTCATTGAGCACGTCAGCATTGACTTAATGATCGCAGATCCTTTGACTAAGGGCATGCCACCGTTTAAATTCAAGGATCATGTTGTGAATATGGGACTTGGTTCCATTATGTAAATTTTTTTTTTCATTGTATGAACAATGTTATTTCACTGAAATTCTTAATTAAAGTGATGTTTTTTCTCATATTCATGTGCACTTTAAATTTTGAGAAAATTCATCTGTGTTGGACCAAGAGTAAACATAGGGTTTATTCATACAATATAAGTAATACATATATAGTAATACATGGAAGATACTACTCGTCATTAGAGGACCTATCGCCATGATTCATGTATTTATTACTTAAATTCAGATTATCGATGGGTTTAAAATTATATTAGAAGTTTGGACCAAGTGGGAGAATGTAAACCGTTTTTATGAGAAACGGTTTTCTCATTAACGTGGTCTCAAACTTCTGGCAGTTGTAACTTCCGGCAGTTGCAACTCCCTCGGTAACACGAAGCCATGAATAACCTTGATGGGAGGTTGGCTTTGGTTAAGAATGTTTTTCGGTCCCCTGTCTCGTCATTCTCATTCCCCTTCAGTTGAGCCATCGCCGTGAGTGCTCAAAGATTGGAAGCGCCGAGAAAACAGAGAGAAGGAATTTGAAACGTATGGAAGGAGGTACGATTTATCTTCCGTTTAATTTATAATTAATTTCATTTTGATATTAGAAATTTATGTTTAAGACTTACACTCGGCTCTCCCTCCGGCCGCGATGGCTGAGAACAAAGGCCAGTCTCTGGATGTTCAGGTGGACCGAAAGAAAGGAACTGAGGTGGAGCTGCGTCCCCGGAGGTCAAGTCTCGAAGTCTCTCCCTTAGGTTCGCTAGACGTGCTCTCGCCTATGCGGACGATGCGCCAGATTTTTGACGCCGTCGACCGCGTGTTCGAGGACGCGATGACGTTTCCTGGTTTGAATTGGAAAGCCGGGGAGGCCCGTTCGCCGTGGGATTTCATGGAGGATGAGAATGAGCTGAAGATGCGGTTTGATATGCCGGGCCTTTCCAAGGAAGACGTGAAGGTGTCCGTGGAAGACGACATCCTGGTCATCAGGGGAGAGCGCAAGGATAAAGACGAGGAAACGTGGTCCGGTATGAACTGCAGCTACGAGACTGAGCTGCTCCTTCCTGATAACTGCGACAAGGACAAAGTCAAAGCAGAGCTGAGGAATGGTGTTCTGTTGATCTCCATTCCGAAGACCAAAGTGGAGAGGGAGGTCATTGATGTTCCGGTTCAGTGAGATTGCTGACGAGCATCCGTTTTCCATGTGTCTTTACTATTAACTGGACCTTTTTTGTTTTGTTTTGTTTTGAGTTCTGCTGTGCTGTTTTGTAAATATCTCTGCCCGTAAACATCTGTGTAAGTATTTGCTCCTCAGTAATGGTTTCAAATATGCATTCACTGTCGATCAAGTGTGTATTCACTCTAAAGAAAACACTAATCCAAGCCTATCAACTGATTTCTAGTTTTTATCTTCTCTGGAACGATGTCTGAATCCACCGGCAATGGTGGCGCCAAAGTAGGGGTAGCTTTGAACCTAGCCGGCCCGCGAGCCGTTCGAGTTCGGTTTAGTGCTGGTTTGATTCGAGTTCGGTTCAGTGCTGGTTTGATTCGTTATCTCTTGAATTCAAGCTGAGGTTGAGATCAGAAATCGGCCAAGCTCGACTGAGCCTAGGTTTGGCTTGCTAACTCGTTAATTTAATGAGCGAAATTTTTGGGAGTCTGTCTCGGGACCGGAAGAGAGTCCCGCGACTAACAAGCGGCGATTTAGGAATCGGGGGGATTTGGAAAAATTTCAGGAGTCAGTCTTTGGACTCTCTTCCATTTCGCCTTTGCGAATCCCATACTTCTCTGCCATTTCTATGCCGTTTAGCAAGATTTTCTCGTCACCCGTCGAACTTCTACAACCTTCGATTGCTCCCGTTGCACGCCGAAAATCAGCAGCCTAAAACCGCACGCCGTCGCTAAGCGACCGGCCCCTACTACGCCACTCAGCCGCTCTCAGCAATACTCCGTTGTTGCTCGCAGCCGCACTCTCCCACCGCACGTCGTTCACTCTGATGGCCACAGTGCCGGTGCTACACAAACTCATCTCTCCCGACGAAGTCTTCGTCTCGATTCTGTCTCGCCATCACCGCCGTTCCATATTGCCGCCGTCATCACCATCGCCGCCGTTCGCCCCTCCGACCACAGCGCCGACTGCTCCCAGCCAACCGGCGCCGCACATAACCCCCCAATATTCCTTCTCTCTTCTCTCGTCGTCGTTTTACCACCAAAAATCGGTTGACCCCGCTGCCGCCTTCAGCCGTTTATTCATAATGTTATGGAGTGTATAAACTATTTTATGGAGTTTACGGAGTGTATAAACAATTTCATGGAGTGTTTATGAAATGTATAAATAATTTTATGGAGTGTTTATGCAGGTCTTATGTATATAGATTATGCCTAATTTTAAGTAGAGGTCATGCCGAATTTTATACAGGTATTATATACATAGATTATGCCTAATTTTAACTAGAGGTCATGTCCAATCTTATACATGTATTATATATATAGGTTATGCTCAATTTTATGTAAAAATATATGCATAATTTTATATACAATTTATTTGATATATATTTTTTGAAAAATTTTAAATGTATATTGAAGTTCAGCTCAAACTCGGTTAAAATTTTTGGGTTCAAGCTCGATAATAATTTTAGGCTTGAGACTGGTTCAGCTCGAGCTCGAGTTCAAAATATTTAAATCAAACTCAGCTCGAATATAAGCAAATTCGGGCTCGGCTCGGCTCAGCTCGGCTCTGCTGGATGCCACCCCAAGTGCCAACCAAGGAAGAAGTTATTGCATTGTGCATTGCCTAGTAAATCCTTCCCCTGTAACACGAGCATCATTCCAATGTAACACGAGCATCATTCCAAGCACGGAGCACCGAGAAGTTAATGGAGTCCAATTGATTTCTTCATCGCAAGCTAAGAATGCGAAATCAGGAGGTTTCCTGATCGAAAAAGTAGGGGAAAAGGCAAATCCTCTCTAATCGAATTTTCAGTTTCCTCAGTCGAAAGCGATTTAATAACAGAATCACCTCCAAAATCCGCTTTCTGGTCGGAATAGTTCCGCGATTTAATGGAGAAGCTTGTAGATTCGATTAAATTCAGAGAGCGAAAGAAAAGTACCTGTTTTCTAAACCCGGAAGAAAATTTCCAAGATCCACACATTTGATGCTTCTATTGGAATGCATCGGTAGGGTAAAGATGGAAAATAGAGAACATGGGACCCTCTTCACTTCTCTGCCGTCCGCCTACGGAGCTCTTGTAGGGAAAAAGCAGCGGCTGCTCCACGACAGAGAACCCTTCTTGCCTCAGTACATCCAGGCAGTCCCAGGTGTACGACCGGACTTCGGTCGCGCTCCAGATTCTGGTGTTCTTCCGACATACTTGCTTGACAGTCTTAGCCAGTGCCTGCATTTGACACGAGTCGTAGAATACTGTCTGACAGCAGCACCAAATCCACCGTTCCAATCTCAGACTCGTCCGATCCCCAAACCAATTCCCTGACCTCAACTCGATCGCCTATGGAGTTTGACTCTACATTCCTCTGTAGCACCGGCAGTATCGGGGCGATGTCGGTGAGGACAACACGGGTAGCGCCTAAAATAGCGGTGATCAGACCAGGAAGCCCTGTTCCTGCTCCTAATTCGAGCACCGTTTTTCCTTCAAGATTGAAAAGGAAGCGCCCCGAGGTGGCCATCCACTCGGCCAGATAGAGCGCCGAGTCCCATAGCCAGGCACCGGTGAGCGGTCTTCCGGTTTGAGGGTCGCACAAGTCGCAGAGCTCGTGGATCGTCAGCTTTTGGCCAGCGATGAGTACTTCTCTGGTGGTCATCTCACGGCAGAAGCAGGAATCATCTTCGGTTACTGTAGCAGTACAGCGCCATTAATGGCAACGACCCTTGCAAGCTGCAAACGGTAAGAGTTGACAAGATACGGCGGTAATGACTTGGTCCACGATGAGTCATCGCCTACTTCCCACACAAATGGGGTGGCTAATCAAGGAGGCATATGGGTTGTGGGCCTCACTAACTGCTTGCATTACCACAAAAAAGAATGTGGAAATATAAATTTCTGATCACTCATACTATAATCTCACCCTTGATTTCCCTCCAGGCCACTTATTAGGGATATTATATTTTAATATTATATAATTCAAGCTTGTTAAAGTTGCCCATGACATGTATATTATTTAATGTGGTTTTATTTTTTTCCTACTAGATGTAACCTTAAGGCCATTAATGTTATTATATATTTTTCATTAATTAAAATTACAAGGGCATCTTCCTCTTCAGATAAGTCTCATTTTTTTTCTTGGAGGAGGATCTCTCTTTATATTATTCAAATTCAATTTTACCTTGTTGATTGTATAAATATTTGTCTTATTCAAAACAACATACACATTGTTATTCTAGCTTTCATGAAACTAGTTAATTGTTTTTTAGATTGATGAAAATAGCACTTGTTGGAGTTTTTGTTTCCTCATTAATTTTTCTGGGTAAAAAACGTCAACTCCTTTCAAAATTTTGAACCGAGAGCTTCATCCCTTCAATTGGTCTTCTGATTTTTCGTACCTTAAAATCCTATTTTGAGTTCATACCATGATGGTATTTTCCTGTATTAATTCTCTGCTACATATCTATATAAAATTGAAATTGTCTTTTTACATGGTTTGCTTGTCTTAATTTAGTTTTACTTCTTGATAAACTCTCTCAAACCAAAATTTTTGGCTTACCATCAGTTGGTTTTCTTGTCTTGGTAGAGTTTTACTTCTTGTTAAACTATCTAACCAACATTCATATTTTTTAGCTCACATTGTCATTCCAAAAATGTATGTGGTTTTCCAAGTTTGACCCAAACATTTCTTCAAGAGTATGGAAAAGCTTACTCTTCAAGAGTTAGAACTGATACTTGTAAAACATAGGAGAAGGTCTAAGAAATGTATGAGATTGGCAGAGGCTCAATCTTCATATAAAACCTCCCTTGAGAAGATGATTAGTGATGCCATGTACCTGTAAGATTTTTTGTTGCCAAGTTGTAATTCCTCAAGGATTGTTTTCTTTACTTTAAATTCTTTTGAACCGAGCTGGCTCTCGAGCGGCTCAATTCCGGCTCAGTTCGATTTGGTATACTTGAACCTCGAGCCGAGTTCAAAATCCAGGATCGGCTCGTTTAAATTAACGAGCCGAGCTCAACCGAATCAAGGTTTGACTCGTTAATTTAATGATCGGCTCAGGATTCAAGATCGGGGAGCGGGACTGGAGCGTTGTGCGAGAGCGGGGGGGGGGGGGGACGACAGCTGCCTCGCCAACCGCCTTTTGCCTTTCCATCACCGCTCGATTTCTTCCCCCTCGTCTGCCTTCGCCTTTGTTTCCATCATCGCCGCTTCTGTCACCACCGCCTCCATTGTAGCTGTTATCCCTGATGATCGCCAGTGCCGCTGTAAGCTTTTCCCTCGGCGTCGTTCCTCGTCTCGACGGAAAACCAGAACCAATAGGGGGAGAAATTTTTTTTTTCTTAAACTCTCCTTCCTCATTGCTCTTGAAGAAATTGAAAATACACTTTAGTAGAAATAAGTTTATAAGAACTATTAGTGTCTCATGTTTTTTGTAAATATTTTTCTAATTGAAAATTCTTATTAAAAAATCATATTTCTAAGTAAGATTTTCCTGCCAAGATGGGCTAGAAAACCGTATAGAAATTTTTTTTGAATAAGTATTTGACAGTTGATGTTGTAACACTTTTAGCATGAGGCAATTTTATAGCAATTTTCTGTTTGACATTTTAGTTGATTAAAAATTTATCGATAAGTATAGTAATATATTAGATTGATTATTAATTTTTATTTATTTCCCTAAAAGAGGCATTAAGAGGTCAATTTAACTTTCCTAAGAAAATTTTAAAATATTTCTTGTAATTTTATAATAAGTCACTAATAGTAATAGGATTTTATTTAAAGGTTTTTTTTTGGAAATATGTATCATAGGAAAAACATTTCTAGTTTTTCTTAAAATATAAATTTTCAACTAAGGGCACTAATGAGGCCATAGTAAATTTATGGCCGGATTCAAAAATTACAAAATAAGTTAGACAACATTTGGAGTAAAAAAAATTAATATTGATGCGTTCTAATCCATTATTGAAATTCAATCCTGAACCTCCCTTATCATTCTTTTTTTAAAATGTATGCATAATTTTATATATAATTTCTTTGACATATATTTTATATAGAGTATTAAATGTAGGTTAAGCTCGAACTCGGTTAAAATTAGTAGGTTTGAGTTCGATTACATTTTTAGGTTCGAGACTAGGGTCAGCTGAGCTCAAGTTCAAAATATTTAAATCAAGCTCGGCTTGATCAAGGTTCGGACTCAACTGGATTCGATGTCACCCTTATGCTCAATTTTAAGTAGAGGTCATTCCCAATTTTATGTAAAATGTATGCATAAATTTATATACAATTTAGTTGACATGTATTTTTTGAAAAGTTTTAAATGAATGTTGAAGCTCGAGCTTTGCTCGAGGTCGGCTTGAGCTCAATAACAATTTTAAGCTTGAGTCTAGGCTCAGCTCGAGTTCGAGTTCGAAATATTTAAATCAAGCTCAACTCAAACATAGGCGGGTTTGGGCTCGGCTCGGCCCGATGTCACCCCTACTCTAGAGCAAGATTAAAAGCACAAAAGGCAATTTGTTCTCAAAAGGCTTTAGATCTATTGAGGATTGCATGCATTGTTTGGGCCAATTTGGCCTATGAGGTTTTGTTCGTTGGATCTTTTGACGTCTAGACTAGTCAGGTTGTCCTCCTAAGATCACCTAAAACTTTTCTACTACAAGATATTCTTTGTCTAAAACCACAAAGCTCTTCACATGGGTAATCTATCAGGATCGGGAAACTTACTGACCTTGTAATTTGGCTTTGTTGACCTTGTAATGGGATATTTGAATTTGACAGTGAGACTAACCAGGAGAGAATTGAACTTTGATATTTGTATTGTGGAAAAAATATTGGCAGAAAATTCACAAATAGGTCACCAAAAACCAAAACAGGTACTTGTAAAAAGCAAAGCGCAAGACGTGAGTCAGGCGATAACAGGTGTGTTTGATGATATTGCACGGTTTAGGAATGACGATGCAGGCCTTGAGGTGATAGCTGTATGTATAACTAGTAGAGAATACTCTATGGCCTAACGGTATGGCACCGAGCAACTAGAGATCTTACTAAACTCTTACTTTTCTTGGTCAATCATTTGTTCATATTACTTTGAGCTTTTAACCATAGATTTTTTTTCTTTACTTATTTTTTCTTGTATTTCCAATAGTGCTTGAGAATTTTCATTGTGACTATTCTTGCTCGTATAACTATTATGTTTATTTGCTGCATAGGTACTTGTTAATAGCAGAACTGCAAGTGCTAATGAGATTGTGTGAAGGCACATGCTTTATCTGAAATTCTAGCTTAATATAGGGTTAGCTAAACATCAAATGTACAAAAGCATGATTTCTAAAGCATAATTTTAGATACGGTTGAGATTTCCAACCTTGATCTGAAACAAAACTAATAGGTGGCATTCTTTATGGACACAAAACCAGATTGAGTGGTTGAATTCTAAATATTGTTGCAATGAGAAATCACCTCCAAGGTACGGTATATGTATGTCTTAAAATGTAATACCATTAGAACCCAAACCTTCCTCCTATGTTTTGTTTATTTATTGGACACCCAACTTTATAATGGAAGAGTTAAGAGTCATTGAAGACTTTGTCGCCTAATGGATAAGGCACCAGTTTAATTGGAAAATCTAGGTTCGATTCCCATCAAAGTCATTTAGTTTCTTTGCTCTTTTTGTGGAAAAGGCCTCTTGGTGTTTATCTGTACATTCAGGGTTTCTTACAAAATATATCATTGCATGAGAAAATGTCTTGATATATTTATTAAATAGCTAACATATCCATGATTAATAGATAACCAATAAAGATGACAGAGGCTGTAAATCAAGTGATACTAGAACTATGTGTGAATTTACAACATGAGTGAGAGTTTGGTAAGTTCACCTGCATGTTGTGTATTCTTTTCTATTATTCTTGATATTTTGTCCTTTTTTTCTTATGCAAAGTGTCAAGTGAGAGCCAAACATTCATGAGCAGCCTCCTTTGGACCATTGTCATTTGGCTATGAAGGCTAAACCTACTGATTCTATCCAAGAGGATTACCATCTTGCCAGATGTGATGAAACATCTTCTTTAACTTGTGGAATGGAGAACTCTTTTTTTCTGCATGCACTAGTAAGGCACCCAAGAGTTTTTTCAAGGAATGAAGATGAGATTAATTTGGCCATTGGTCCTAATTCTCACCAAGTTGTAAAAAATAGAAATCAACAAGATAAAAATTTGATTTATCCAGCTAAACTAGTCTTACAAGTCATTTGTGTGAAAATCCGTGCAAATAATTGATCTTTGGAGGTTGAACAATAGAAATACATGAAACAATATGTAAAGAAAAAAAATCTTTGGTTGAAACCTCAAACCAATATCACCAAATAGTTGGTTAAGAATATTAAAAGAGTTTTAGTACACAATAAGAGTAATATGTCTATGTTGGGATTTGAACCCAGATCTCCAATTGCCTGGTGCCGTATTAGGCCACATAGTCTTCGCAATATAATGGAAATAATGCAACTAGTATACAACTCAATGCCACTAGTTATATATACACCTAACACCACAAGGCACTTGCAAAGAAAATAGTCATCTCTAGGCCCTGTAATAGCATCAGACACGTGAAAAAAATAAGTACTGCAAATTATAGCATTGATTTCAAAATCAATCAATCCGGTTTATTATCTTAACAAAAATATACACCTAACAAGAATATCAACATAGGAAAAAAATTATAAAGAAATTTTAGAAGTATTCATAAATATATGATGAAAAAGCTTGCTTTATCAAGCTTACGCGATATGCTCCCACATCTTAGGGGCTACCATTGGCCTCAAACCTTCATATAAAATTGAACTCTACTAAACGAAGGCACTACACAAAGAGAGAGAGAGAGAGAGAGAGAGAGAAAGAGAGAGAGAGAGAGAGAGAGAGACCACTAGGAGGAACAATCTCAACAATTATCATTAGTCATTTACACTGCATTAGTCTAGTCCTATGCACTGAAGTCAGGTGCAAAGAAAGATTTCAGACTCAATCTCAATATAAAATCCTATATAAACTAAAATTAACAAGAGTTTTCAAAATAGAGAACCTATTGTTGTGTTCCTTAGAATAAAAAATTTTGTAAATAGTGTTGAAAGACATCTCAAAGTGGCATTAAGGTAATAAGAGTTTGCTAAAGAGTTTGCTACATTTTCTATCTCCATGTCTATTAAACAAGTTTGTTACCATAGCCGACGGATCCCAAACCAAAGTTAAAGAATCTTCCTCTGTTACATTCCTTATCTCCATATCTACTAAACAATTTTGTTACCATAGCCAACGAATCCCAAACCAAAGTTCTTAGGAAGGGATTCTCCTCTGTTACACCATCTTTTTCGCTTGCTAATGTCCTATTTGTCCCTCAATTTCTCTTAAATTTGATATGTGTTAGCCAGTTAACAAAACGTTTTAATTGCTCCACCACCTTCTTACCTCTTCTTGTGTTTTCCAAGATTTGACAAAGAAGTAGATGATTGATGGTGGCCATGAACAGGGGGGCCGTTATTACTTAAACTTGCCTCCAGTCATTGAAATTGCCACTTCTCAAATAGAGGCAAGGTTTTGGCACAATTAGTTTGGTCATCCATCAGTAGCATCACTTCAGCACTTATTTCCATCTTCAAAAACTTTATCAAATTTCAATTGTGAAGTCTATCAGTTGAGCAAATACCAGATGACAACATATTCTCCTCGAACTAAACTTAAAGGTGTAACTCTCTTTTCATTAAGTCATTCAGATGTATGGGGACCCTTAAGTGTCAAGAATATATATTAAGTATTTTTTCACCTTTGTTGATAACTTCACTCGAGTCACATACTATTTAAATAATGATGTGAAATTTTTTCCATATTTAAATCTTTTCATGGCATGATGTCACGAAAATGCCAAAAAGTACCTATCTAGTGATTTTCAATGCTTGTTTTTAGGACAATGGTATAACCCATCAAATATCTTGTGCCTATACCCCTCAACAAAATGGTGTAACTGAAAGAAAAAACCGACATCTCCTTGAGGTTGTATGTGGCGTACTCTATGAAAGTGTTCTACTTTTAATAGCTTCATGTCATTCTGATAGCTTCCTTCCTCATTAATAGGCTACCTTCTTCAGTCCTTAGCCATAAATCCCCATATTCATTATTATTTCGGGATGAAGATCCATTCTCCCTTCCTTTGAAGGTATTTTATTGTGTTAGGAATTAGATGCCCTAATTCCAAACTAACGAGAGCAATAATAATTTTCACGGAAGAAAGGAAAAGCAAACACTGAAAAACAAACAAGATTTATAGAGGTTCGTTTCAAGGTGAGACTATGTCCTGTCTTCTGCCATTGTAGTAATCCACTATGAAGATGAAATTGTTTACAAGAGAAATCACTCGTACTTAGGGATGTCACCTTTCTTTAGGACACATATTTTTATTCTTCAAAATATGCACCTTCGAGTCTTTCATCAGTCCAAGCATCTTTGAAGCCCGTTGTGCCACTTGATACGGATCTACTTCAACCCCCTGAAGACTCGGCCAACACCACACCTGTAGAGTTTACGGATCCCTCCGAGGTAAGCCCGTATTCCCTTGTTGTATTTGGCCCACAATTTGATACTCAGCCCATGGCTCTACAAAAGGAGTCTTGGGCTTGCACTGGGCCCTCCACCTCTCATTCTATATCCATTTTTATTTATCACCATCGATTATCTTCTTCATGATAGCAATTTATTGCATCCAATTCTTCCATCTTTGTTCTACATTCATATAAGGAGGCTCTAAAACATCCAGGATGGAAAGTGGCCATGGAAGAAGAAATGAATGTCTTATATGAGACTCAAATTTAGGTCCATGTTCCTCTTTTTGTCGACAAGAAACCTGTGGACTTTAAATGGGTTTCACTATCAAGCACAATCCAGATAGTTTTGTTGCTCGCTCAAAGCCCAACTCGTTGCCAAGGGATGATGTGCGAATGGGAGCGAGGCACGCGATTTGGCGAAATGAGAAGAGACGAAAAGACGAAAATTCTCTTTCAACCCTTTTAGACATAAGACTACTACCACATCTTATTTTTCCAAGTTTTTTCTATAAGAAAATAAATAGAAAAGGAAAATTGAAGTAAGATATGCAACAAGAATTATAAATTTGGTGAAAAAAATTTACAATTAACTGATGAGTTAAAAATATAATGGCTCCACTGGAAAAAAAAAATTGATTGAATCACAAGAATTCCCAATTTGTGAAACACATTGCATGACCAATTTCAACATTTAAAAAAAAGGACTATTATGAAATAAGCAAGCAAAACAAAAGCAAAAAGTTTTATAAGAAAAAGAGGACTAGAAACAGAGAATGGAAAGCGAAAAGATGAACCATAACATTCGAAAAATTTGAGTAGAAATAAGTAAATATTTTTAAAACCCTCGATAAAATTTACATTCATAAACAAGCAAATTATGAAAGCCAACATATATAGAAATCACACATTTAAACTAACTCAAAATCCAAATAAGTTAAGGGGATTTTCCACTTTTAATAAGCTACTGCATAAAGCATTAAAATAAATAAATAAGAATATAAGTAAAATAAAGTGATTTACTTCACTTATTTAAAATTAAAACAAATAAGAATATAAGTAAAATGTGTTTAATTTTGTAATTAAATTTATTTAAAATTTATTAATTAAGTAATTAAGTAATTAAATGACTAAATAATTAATTAGTAATTACATAAATAAAAGTTGAGTAACTAATTAGACAATCGATAATAACTTCAAGCAAGGCAAGAGGGAAAAAAAGTAGAGAGAGACAGAAGAAATAGAAATTCCTGGGGCAACTAATCAATGGGCAAGAATTTAAATTCTTGATCATTTCACCTAGAAATATAAAAAATATTCAATTTAAATAAATAAATAAAAGGAAAAATACTATAATTTTACTAAAAAGAAATTAAAATATTACAATTAAGTTTTATATAAATTAAAATAATCAAATAAAAAAATATTTCAATATAAAAAATAATACATTAAGTAACTAATATTTAGTTTAATTAATGGAATATTAAGTAATTAAATGAATAAGTATAAATTATTAATTAAGTAACTACTTAAATAATATGATTATGAAACTACTTCATTACTTACATAACTAATTAAGTAATTGACCAATGAATTATAATTAATTGATACCTTAGTAACAACTTAGACAATGTGATTAAGTCACCTAAAAAAATTATTACTTACCAATCTAATTAATTATTTATTTATTTAGTAATTAAATAATTACCAATTACATAACCAATTCATTTACATAATAAACAAAGTGATTAAGTAATTGATAACTAATAACTAAGTTGAGTAACTAATCTTAAGTAACAACTATTAATCTTGACTAAGTTAATTAAATTAAAATAGTTATGTGATAGCTTGTATTTAAATTAAATTGACCCACTTTGTTAGAAAGACATACGATCAAATTAGTAAGACATGCTTCATCATTAAGAGATACATAAGTTTACTAAATATACTTTATCAATAAGGCATATATAACATTAGTAATACCTGCTTATTTTATCATATATAAAAAAGAGTATTCTCATTTAATTATAAGTTACTTGAGCATTTTTATTTTAATTGAGACATTAGTTAATAATATTAATTAATTAATTAATATTAATTAATCATGACTAAGTTGACTAACTAATATTTAATTATTTAATATTAAATAATTGAATAAATAATAAATTAGTTAATGAAATACTACTATTTGATTAGCTATTTAAATAATGTGATTACATAATTAAGTAACCAATTAATTAGTAACTTATTAAGTAATCGACTACTGAATTTGTACTTAAGTATTAGCTAAACAACTACTAAGGCAATGTGACTAAGTCAATCAAGTAACTAATCAGTTTAAAAATTTTAATTTAATTAATTAATTGTATTTAAATAATTAAAGATTATGTAATAAAAAAAGTGACTAAATAACCAATTAAGTAACTACTGCTAATAACGAAATTGAATAACTAGTCCAAACTAATATTAATCATGTCTAATAGTGAAATAAGTAAAATTAAAAATTTAGAACTATATGTAAAATTTATCCACTCATAATAAATTAAAAAATTAAAATTTAATTTTAATAACATGTACTCATTCATCAAAATTTATATGAAGTAATACAAACAAATTAAATTACATAAAAATAATTTTTATTTGATTATAAATAAAATAAAATAAAATAATTAATTGTGGTATTTAATAAATAATTTATCTAAATTACTTGTATTTATTCACTTATATTTATATAAAAATTTGAATTGAATTTTTAATCTTAAATTAATTGAGTATACTTACTTCATTTTAACTTGATTGAGCATTCTTCCTTAATTGTGTCATTAAATAATTAATCATTTAGTGCCCTTAATTAATTTAATTATCTTGACTATTTTATTTAAATTAAATATAAATATATACATTACTTTGACAGATAAATTCAAATTCAATTGTAAACTAAAAATAATAATTTGTATTCAATTAAATTAAAAATATATATGAATTCACCAAATGCAAAGAATTAACTTAAAAATAAAATAAAAATATAATTTATTTACTTGTGAAATTTATTTTTTAAGAAAAAATTATACATGTTTTTCCATGAAATTATTTTGCCACTAAATGAAACAATAAAATCACACAAGGTGAAATTAAAAATGTAAGCGTTTTATCAGCAAAATAGTTTTTATTGCTAATAGTATAAAATTTTGATCGTAACATGAATTTTCCATTGAATGATAAGATAAAATTTTACAACATGAAATTAAAAATATAATTTATTTATTGGTAAAATAGGTTTTCACCACTAATAGTATACATTTTTTTTTTGGCAAAATGGTAAAATTTGATTTTTTTCGCAAATAGGTGATATTTCTTGGTGAAATTTAAATTTTCCCACAAAATGATATTACATATGCTTAAACCAAAGAATTTCAATTAATTTTAGTTATTTACGGTTTAACAATGTACATTTGCTGGTGAAATCTGAATTTTGTCGGTGAGTGATACTATAAATATTTTTTAATTTAAATTAAAAATGTAAGTGGTCTGCCAAAGAAATTTTTTTTTTTTGTCACTAATAGTACACATATGTTAGTGAAATTCAAAATTTGCCTCTAAATGATAATATAAAATTTACATCATAAATTTCACTTATAAGTTATTTACTAGTTAAATATTTTTTCGTTGCTAAATAGTATACTTTTGCCGATGAAATTTAAAATTAACTGCAAATAGCTGACATTAATCAGTCAAATTTGATTTTATTGCGAAAAAAAATAAAACAAACATTTTTTGAATTTAAATTACATGTATAAGTACTTTATCAAAAAAATTATTTTGCCACTAATATGATACATTTGCCAGAAATTTTAATTTTTTGTTAAATAATAAGATAAATTTCATCATAAAATTAAAGTATAAGTTATTTATCAGTGCAATTATTTTTTCCACTAATGTATTTGTTGACAAAATTTTAAAATTTCACCTAAGTGATATGATAAAAGTTTTGCCTGTAAAGGTTATATTTCTTAGAAAAATATAAAATTTTTCGTTAATGAACACTTTTTTCTGGAGAAAATATTTACCATCGATTGTTTTTTTCACCTGAAATTCACATTTGTGCTTTTTCGAGGAAGGTTTTTGTCAAAGAATTTTAATATTCATGGTAAATGCCAATTTTCTTTTGAAAATAAAATTTCTTTTAATATTTTTATTTTTTAGCCACAAAAAAATAATTTTGCTGGTAAAAGTCATTTTTCTTGTAATGCTTCTTGATGGCCAAGTTTTTAATACTTCAAATGGGTTATTTTTAAGTACAAAAAAAAAAAAATCTTTTTCTCATTATATACATGGAGTATGTCTTGATTCTTGTTCTTCTTTCTCCACTCTACTCACCACCCTATTCACTAAACTTGAAAGCACTGGTCCTTATCTAGAAGCAAATCTCTCCAACGCACGAGGTATAATGGAATCACATTCCAGGAATCAGAAAGAAAACATTTAATGTGCTCCTTGAAATTTGAACAACGAGAGAAAATCACCAATAAGTACACTATCTTCGTAAAGCCAAAACGCACTTCACCTACCCAATGGAGTGCTTTCAAATTCAAAAGTGTAGTTCAAGTAATTAAGAGCAACCCAACGACAACCACGACTGTAAACGAAGAACTCACCAAACAGAAAAAACAAACCACTAAAGGATCTGTTAAACAAAACGAAATAGTTTCTCGTCTTGTTGATCCGCATTGAGAGTCAGGACTGGCTCTCGAACAGAGGAAACAGCAATATCAAAACAGAGGATCGTGTGCCCAGCAGGCGGGGCCTTCCCTCTCTCTCTACCTGCTTCTTTTCTTCTCCGAAGGTCCCTGGTCATCCCTTTCGTCGACTTTAGGGCTTATGTGCCTCCTACGAAAGACAGACGTCAGCGTTAATCAACTAAACCAGGTGAGTGGAGCTGGGAAGGCTATTGCTTGCCATGCAAACATCCACGTAAAAAATGAAAACAAAGGAAACTAAATAAATAAATAAAAAAAGGACTTATAACTAACTCAAATGATTAAGCTATCTGAGGGAAGAACACTCGACAAAATAAAGAATCCTTCAAAGAGAAGTTCTGGTGTAGTTACGTCAAACTATCATCGATTTGCGACAGTAATCTTATCGATACCTAAAGGCGTTTGAAACTTGGAGGTGATAACCAACCTGAGATCGGCCGACAGTCACCTGTCGTTGAAAACAGAGGAGTAATAATTGTGAGGAATATATACCAAATCTTGGTGAACGACCGCCTGCGCCTTTTTCTTCTGTATTGCTTCTACCTTTAATGGCGATCGTCACTAACCTTCCTCGACTTTTAATCTTCGTTACAAGTTGCATGATCAGTTGGTCAAGTTCCTTGCATGAGGTTTTGGAATAATCTCTTAGTAGACATTCATGTCATCATGAGCCACAAGAAAGACAGAAAGCCTTTTCTCAAGTGTTATCTCCTAAAGACTTTGACGCATTACCTCTTTACAGAATCCGAAATTACTCGATCTCTGTCATTTTTGGTAGAAAATATAACTAAAACTCTTCTTTCATATTTTCATTAAGTAATCTTCTGGATAGAGAAGAAAAAAGGTTGAGGTAGTGGTAGGGCCCTTCCCCTCTTCCCAGCTTCAGAAGTAGGCCTCTTAAGGGAGGGGGGTGTGAAGGTAGAGTCCTCCCAGAAATGTTATCCATTCCTAATGTTTGGAACGAGTCTCCCCAGTTAGAATTTATTATTATTGTTTTATTAAAATTATTATTGCTTGTAAAATCTGACCCAATTGGTACTTGTACATTTTGAGCTTGATTGTCTTGAAGCAGAAGATGTTCTGAAGATTTGACAAAAAACTCTTGTTGCCATGACTATCGGTAAGTTATGATTACCAATTTCATTCTGTTGTGCACGTGTAATTATTTATAAACATTTTTAGAATTTGGATTACATGTGGTATATATTAGAGCCACCTTACATCATGTGCATAAGGTCAAATTTGACCGTGGAATGGCCGATGCAGCCTGCATGCTACACGACTTGCATATGGGGCCCTTACGGCCTCTGTGGTGTGGCTGCACCACATGAGGCTGAGATTTGCAGCCAGGAGGGCCTCCTGGCCAGTTGCACTGCGCACAATAGGGCGGCCGACTACTTAGACATAGAGGTGGCATCGATCTGAGCCAAGTTCAAACTTGCATATGTTCGAGTTTGACTTGATCTAAATACTTCGAACTCGAGCTCTACTTTGAGCCCAAAATTTTGACTGAGTTTGAGTTTGACCTCGAGCCGGGAATGAGCTTCAACCTACATTAAAAACTACAAAAATAAAAAATTATAAAAATAAATAAAGAGAATATTGTGATGAACTTAGTACCATCGAACTATAAGCTATGGCAAAGGAGTCAAAGATGTTGCAATGGAGCATACTAATGTATAATAACTAACTTAATAGACCTAAGAGAAAGAGCAAATACCTCCATCAATAGAGTTTATTCCATTAGAAAACAACAAGATTAGATGTTGAGGGACCCAAAAGGGTTGACCGATCGATCGTTTTGAGTTTTGAAGTAAATAAGAGCACCTATCAACCAACTAAAGAGGGGATTGATGAGAGCAATTAGAGTAAATAGTATTTTTGTAACAAGTCGCGAGCTAACAAGCTGAGCTTGGCTTGTTATACTTAACAAGCCTTTTTCATGTTTGAGCTCGAGTGAGGCTCAAGTAAAAACTGACCAGAACTGAGTTTTTTTGAGTCGAGCTCGGATAGTTTACGAGCCGGTTTGGCTTGCTGCCACCCCTACTTAGATATGGCCCTTATGACAAAGGGTTTTGAAAATTTTTGGGTGGCTAGAGGAATAAGATGATCCCCTAGCTTCACCTGCAACCACCTAGTCAAGTTTTGAATTGTTGGAATAATTCATTAGTCTAACTCAACACGGATCTAGTTTGGTTCTTAGATTCAGATTGAACTGGCTGAATGAAATTGATAATTTTTACAAGGACCGGTTAAACGAAACACCCACAAGCCATAACCCTATTTAGGCATTTGTTTTATGCCTAGAAAAGGGTACTTTTGTCACAAGAAAAAAAACTTCCATAATAGGCTAAAACAAATTGGGGCAAATTTTGACTATTAAATTAAAGTTAGATAAACTCATTTAATTGATGCTCAAATTTAATTTCAAGACCTAATTTAAATTCTTCTTGGTCTATTGAGCAAGACTATTTTAATCATAAAGAGAGTTTATTTAGTCCATATTTAAATATATTTTTATTGTATTATATTTATTTACTAAGACTTTAGCGTGATAAATCAATTAATTCTTTAATTTTTGTCATGTTTATTTAGTGTATGTCTCAAATGATTTATTTATGATTATTTATAGATGTGATGTCATGTGATTAGTATGCATTAAATTGAGGATTAGCCACAACATTATTATTCATGAAAAAGACACACATTAAGTTTTGTTGCTAAACATATTGATCACAATTAGTAGAAATGAAATCAAATTATTTAAGTATCTTCATATAATAACTTTGTCCCACAGGGAAGTAGTAGTATTTTCATATTTAACTAGGAATGAAGAGAAAATCATTTTATTTTTTGATTAGTTCACAAGTAGATTTTGATGGTATGTTGATTCATGTTTATTTTGAGTACGACTTGCATTGGTAAGCGTACCATGTATGTATAATTTGATGTGCCTCAATATTTTAAATGTAAACATGATTTTGCTTATTTATTTAATCGCAATTGATCCATTTTTTATGATCACTGAAAATTCATCTGACATTACTTGTTACAGTGGTATAATTACAAGCTTGAAAGGAGAAAATTCTCTTTCAATTGGACTGCCTAGACCTTGACTATGCTCTTCATAAGGAAAAGTCTAATGTACATAGAGGTACTATAATGCAGGTTAAAATTGCTTTATGTGAACGATGGGTTCAATCTAATTGTCTAAGTATGATGTTCATTAAATCTCGCATTATGACTATTATTCATGGGTCCATACCTGAGTGCTGGAATATTAAGAACTATATGAGGGCTATTGATAAACAATTTGAGTCTTCTAATAAAGCACTCACAATTACGTTTACAAAGGTAACTATCATTCATGAAACTCTCTAGCACTAGAGGTGTGCACGAATATATCACATAATGCGGAACATAGCTGCTCCATTGAAGTCCCTTTAGATTGTAATATTTGATTTTTTCTTATCGCACCTTATTCTGAATTTTACCCATCCCAGTACGGGTCCTTCAAAGTTTCTTATAATAACATAAATAAAAATGGCCAATTACTGAATTTTTTACTAAGTGTGTTCAAGAAGAAGAGATATAGATCCAGGAACAAGACTAAAGTGTACATTTAGTGACACATGGAAAGAAGAACAAATGAGTCACTAAGGAAAAGGGAAAATAAGTAGTTCATGTCCATTTTGATAATAAGGAGGTTGCTTGTTGTTTATTCTATAAAAAGAAGGTATAAATAAAAAACGACTACCCCAAAAGGAAGACTTGGTTTGAGAAAAAAATTAAAGTTCTTCTCGTTAGTGTGTTTTGAATATGATATGGTTGATGTATGTCATAACACATGTTGTATTGGTTTTGGTTCTACAATCCATATTGCAAATGCTATGTCGATCTTCTTAAACAAAAGGGAACTGATGGAAAGTTAACAAAACATTTATCCAGGTAACATGATGTGTTCGAATATGCAAGCTATTGGGGCTTACAAACTCATTGTAAACAAGTGTTAAGTACTCTTCACTTTGTTAATTATGCTAACTAACGTAAGTCAACTTTAAGATACATCTTCATGTTAGTTGGCGATATGCTGACTAACATAAGTCAACTTTAAGATACATCTTTATGTTAGTTGGCAGTAAGCTGACTAACGTAAGTCAACTTTATATTGATTTTGTATCATGGAAAAGTGCAAAACAATCCCTAATTGCTACTTCTACCATGGTAGCTGGGTTTGTTGCTTGTTTAAATACTACATATTAGGGCATTTGGTTGAAGAATTTTATTTCGAGGTTACAAGTTGTTGATTCAATCTCTAAGACATTGAAGATTTACTATGATAATTTTCTTGTTGTGTTATTGGTTAAGAATAATAAAAGTTAAAGTTAAAGCAAACACATTGACATTAAGTACTTAGTCATCAACGAGCGTGTGAGATCCATTGAAGTGCTCATAGAACACATATGTATTGAACAAATAAAGTTGAAGAGTAGGTATAAAAAAGTCTTACATGATTCTCATAACAAAAAATCTCACAGAGCCAAAATTAATATGGTGGAGTTTTGCAAGAGTCTCTCAGGAGGAGGTCTCACAGCAAAGTTTAGTAAATTGTTTTTTACTTATGTTACTCTTCTATTTATGTCTAGTTGTTTAATTGTTCTAGGATTTCTTTTTTAGTGTTTAACTTTCGGTGTAATTAGGAAAAGAGTAGTTTATTTGTAATATGATTCTACTTGTTTCTTCTATTATAGACAGAGACCCATTGTACTCAAATTACAATAAGTTAGTAAAGTATTTATCGTTTCCAAAAATTCAACATGGTATCAGATTGTGTTTTGTGAGTTGACTTGGTCAACTCATAGAGAACGAAATTTTTTTGTTTGTTTATATTCCCTAGTAGTTTAGGTTCATATTCTATATTTTTTTCTTTCTTGTCCCAGTATCCGTTGTTTCCTTGGCGTTCACACCTCCATACTGTGTTGACCATAGGGTAACTCCCTTATTGCATTTGATGCTAATAAAACTTAGTAGATATGATAATTTATAAAACTATGTATTTCAGATACTTAACCATCAAGAGTCAATGCATCTCAAGCCATCATAAAAGATTCAAGAACAAATTTTTTATGTCAAATTAGTTATCAAATAAAAAAACTTTGAGTCTAGTTTCTTGAGAAACAAACCTTTTGTTATACTAAAGGTTAGTTTTGCTGAAAATCTCTCATTTTCTTAGTTTCTCTCCTATTACATCTCCATGCATTGACAAGAATTGAACTTTTTTCTCATAGAGTCATTTTTATGAAAATTTCCATTCTTATTAGAGAGTTTTGGTTAGACTTAATCACTTCATGGTGTTTTCATTCAAGGTATATGATATCTTGCTTGGATGCTGTTTTGAAGTTTTTTACGCTTTTGGTTGTGTATCTTCCATATTGTCAACTCCAAAAATTATGATCACCCCTAAAATATTCTTTGAGATTATACTTGGTCCAACTTGCTTGTTATGTTTATAGTTCTACCATCATAGTTCCCCCATATTTTTTTTTCTTAAAAAAAGAAGGTTACTTTTTAGAATTGTTTGGAAGTATGAGTGTTGCATAGTCGTCTCATTCCGATTAAAGTTATTTTTATCTAGTATTTCTTCAGTTTATCATCTTATATTTTTATCACTTTGTACCAATCACTAGACCAACTACCTAAAAAGTATAAGAGTGTACCCAACATCCAGCTCAAGTCAAGTCTGTTATTCTTCACCCAAGAGGTGATTAGTGTTTGAGCTATCCTTAAAAAGCGAGTAGTCTCTTTGTTGTGCCCTAAAGTTGGACCATTTTCTGCCTTTAAAATTGAGCAGAGTATGTTTCAAACCATGACCGTTTTGACTGGTGTATGAAGTTTTGTTGTATAGATAGGAATGTTTTTCTTCTCTCATATTGTTTTGCCCAAGCTGGGTCTCTATGTCCTTTTTATCCCGAACTTGAGAGACGAAAAAGAAGTACAAGAAAGAGGTATTTTATTCTGCATGTAGTGGTAACTTTTATGTGGCCAAAATATTCAAGAAAAGGGGAGAACAAAAAATGAAGATTTTGCATCTATGAAGAATTATTTTTAAAAAAAAAAGTTTGAAGACCAAGAATTGGTTTTCAAGAAAGGGGGAGAACAAAAAATGAAGATTTTGCATCTATGAAGAATTTTTTTTAGCAAAAGAAGATTGAAGACCAAGAATTGGTTTCCTTGCAAGCTGAAGTATAAACTCCAACTTGAGGGGGGTGTTGAAGAGTCTTACATGACTTTCATAACAAGAAGTCTCAAAAAGCCAAAATTAATATGGTGGAGTCTTACAAGAGTCTCACATGAGGAGGTCTCATAGATGAGTCACAATTAAATATGTTTTAGTTATGTTAGTCTTCTACTTTTAGTGTTTGACTTTGGGTGTAACTGGGACAATAGTGGTTTATCTATAATCGGTTTCTACTTGTTTCCTCTATTATAAATAGAGGTTTATTGAATTCAAATTACATGCCACCAAATTTGTTTAAGGATCGTATAACCAAGATGGAACCTTTGTTCAAACTAGTCACTCTCAGTTTCAGTTTCAGGTATTGTATTTTATAACACTTCTAAATGAAATTCTTGTTTTTGATTTATCTTCTATTTTGTTTTGTACACATGCATATTTGAGAATGGCAAATATTATTTTTGATAGGACTCAAATTAAGAATTTGAGGCTTATTCATAAAGTTGAAAAATATTGCATGAGAGACAATACTTGGTTAATTAGAGGAAGTACTACAATGATTCATATAATTTATCTTTTAGTTTAAGTATAGAGTATTAGTGAACAATTTGGACCAAGTGGGAAATGTTAGATTTTTTATTTATTTATAAAATCTGACTGAATTGGTTCTTACCCATTATCCATATTTCATGTCAGTACCAAGTGGTTGTAGTTGCTTTCTTTATGTGAACAAGTAACTGACTGTGTCCCTTTTCTTTCCAAAACCACCCATGGAAAGGTTTCTGTAGTTGAGTTGACACCATCTAAGCGTTCTAATCTCTGCAGGTTTTATTGAATAAAGTTGCTCAGAAAGATTCCGCAAACAATTTAAGCTAGCTGATTGATTGGAAACCTTAACCAACTCGAGGAGGAGAGTATATATCAGACTTTTTTTGAGGGTCCACAGTTATCGTTTTCGTGCATGACAATCAAGATGATACAGTAAAGAAGACATGGATCATTGGCCTTGTTCATAGACTGCGTCAATTCTTTCTTATTTTAGGCTCAAAGACTTGCGCACAGTGAGGGGCCTCGAGAAGACAGCTCCCGTCTTTGTAAGACCTAATCCAGAGGTCTCCCCAAATAATGGCAGCTCAGACACCGCCGAGAAATTATGGAGAAGCAGATTTAAAAGGGGTTTTCAGACACGTTCACATCTCCATTCAGATCACAAGAATGAGTGTTTCAATGTCGACTACTTTTCCAAAAGGCTTAATGTCTACTTTCCTGTTTCAAAAAAGAATTTAAGTGTGGCTGGAACCCGTTGTCCATGTCAATTCTTCACAATGTTTTCAATATCATATCAAACAATACGATGGAACGAGGTTCGATAGGAGCTGGACATTTTCCAGATTTGAACTAATAAAACTGGCAGACCTAGCTACATTTTAACCTAGTTGGATCAGTAATGGATCGGGTTGACATGAGAGGGATCGTCTCTAGGGTGCTATCTGATAGATAACTCAACATTCAAGAAAATCAACAAATCAAAACCTTGCCTATAACAGCTAATCAAGCAACTTTTTTTTTCTTCTAAAATTCTGGGAGGTCTCCAGATAGCATTACCTAAAATAAAGGAGGACATTTTTAGTGTAGTCAAACTTTCACTCAGTCTCTTAACAAAGAGATTGGTTAATTTAGTATAAATATCTCTATTCTTTATACTTTAATCAATCTTGAAACAATTCAATTTTAAATTTCAATTTTTTTAACTTCTCTAACATACTTGCTCTCTCATTCTTCTCTTGCCCACCTCCACACTCCTTGCATAAAAAAAAAAAAACCTCTTGTAAAAATGACTCTTGTGAATTGCTCTCCTTCTTCCTCTTTCGTGTTTGTAACTTCTATTACAACCCTAATCTTTTGTCAAACTTTCTGATGCTAAATTCCTATTATTGCGTGATTAACGAGAGTTCATTCAATGCTCCCAAAACCTTCATCAACATGTAGACAACTCTAACAAACTTTTCCCTCTTTTTCTCTCCTTGGATGTCTCTATTTCTCGTCTTGAGTTTCAAGCATGGGAGAGATGTGGTAATCTCCTTACCAATTGATTAAAAGAAACCATGTCTAAGGAAGCACTCTGACATGTCATTGGTATTAAAGATTGCTCAAGATGTTTGGGGTTTGAATGTCTGCATATGCTCATCCATCCAAGGTTCATAAAAAAATACATTATGTGTGTCAAGGTGAGGACTTGACTCTTTTTTATTATCTTAAGCAGGAAATTTTTGCATACCTTGAATGAGCACATCATGGAGTGATTAATAATGACCAAAATTCGCTGATTAAAAGAGAAATTTGGCTAAAAAAATAGGATTCTAGGAGAAAAGGAAACTCAATCGACACCAAAGCATTGAGAGATAATAGGAGAGAAAATAGGAAAAAAGAGAGATTGTTTACAAAATTGACCTTTAGTACTTATGATATCAGTATTTCCAACAATATAGATCTGAACCATTTATTTGTTAAGAAACTAGACTCAAAGAGCTATAATTTGATACCTAATTTGACATAAAAAGCTTCGTTCTTGAATCTTTTATGAAAAATTTATTTTCTTCATTATGTTGCTTAATAGTTGTCAACTCCAATGTGAATATCTCCTTACATATAGATTAAATTGATATGAAATTTTCTCCTTATAAACCTAGACATCGATATCTTTAATTAAAGTATAATATTTATTCATAACATATACTTATTTTGAGAGAAATTATCTAATAGATTTCGGAATTTGTAATATAGCCAAATTGAACGCTCTTTCTTCTTTGGCCAGCAACACCATTGAGTCTTCCAATATTGATATCTCCCTTAAAAAAATTCATATTTAGAGTTGGTGTGATAGGTTAGAAAACAAATTTGCAGATATTTATTTTGACATAGGATTATCCATATACAATCTCATTCTTGATAGCATAAAATGCCTAAAAAGTTAAAACATTTTGTTGCTACTTGAATTTATCTTGGAATCTAACTTTTGCTGCTTCAAATATCGATTTCACTTTATAGGAAACTCCGATTGCCAATTATTTTTGCATACATATGATTATCCATATACAATTTCGTTCTTGATGGTATAAAATGCCAAAAAAGTTAAAACATTTTGTTGCTACTCGAACTTCTCTTGCAGTCCTACTCAAATATCGATTTCTCTTTATAGAAAACTCCGACTGCCAATTATTTTTCCATTGGAAAGTAAACTTGAAGATCTTTTCATCAATATATAATTTGAAAAATAAAAATTTCAGTATGGAGGTGAAAATGCCATAAAAACAATGAGTACTGGGACAATGAAAAACAAGAAAAATGATAGAATACAAACCTAAACTAGTAGAGATAATAAATTAGAAAATAATCACATGATCTTTGTGGGTTGATCAAGTAAACTCATATGACTCACTCTGATACCATGTTGAATTTTTGGACAAGAAAAATACTTACACTGACTTGATGTAATTTGAGTACAATGAGCCTCTATTTATAATAAAAGAAACAAGTAGAATCCAAATACTATTAAACCACCTTTATCCCAGTTACACCTCAAAGTTAAATACCAAAAGATAAGTCCTAGAATAATTGGATAGTTGAACATAAATAGAAAACTAACGTAACGAAATTACCTTTAACTGAGACTTTCCTATGAGACCTCTTGCAAGACTCTTGTAAGACTCCACCATATTAATTATGACTCTGTGAGCCTTCTTACTGTAAGAGTCATGTAAGACTCTTCTATATTTTCTTTTTAAGATATAATAACCAGAGGTGGATTTTCTATCATCTGGTGAACCTGTACAGTCTGCATCTACATAGCCTTCTATGTTTGTATGTCCATGATTCTTGAATAACAACCCTTGACCAATATTTTTCTTCAAGTACCGAAGAATCATTTCCTATGCTTCATAGTGAGTTTGTTGAGGTCGATACATAAATTGACTGATGACCTTGACTGAATAAGATGTATCAGGTCTTGTAGTTGAGATATAGATTAATTTCCCAACTAGACATTGGAATTGTCCAATATCAACATTACCACCACCTTCAACACATAATTTAAGATTGGGCTCTAAGTTGTATCGATCGGCTTGCACCTAAGCATTTTGGTTTCTTGTAACATATTAAGAACATACTTCCTTTGTGACATAACCATGCAATATTTTGATCATAGAACTTCTATGCCCAAGAAGTATCTGAGAAGCCCCACGTCTTTGGTTTGGAATTTTCTTTTTCAAGTTTTCTTTGACTTGATGAATTCCATTGTAGTCACTACAAATGATAACAATATCATCAACATATACTACCATAGGAATCTTCCCTAGAGTTGTATTTTTGAGAAATACCGAGTGACCGCTCTCACATCTCTTAAACCCGAGATGAGTAACAACCATAGTAAACTTATCAAGCCAGGCTTATGGGGATTGTTTGAGCCTATAGATGGCCTCTTGTAACCGACATACATGCTCCACCTTTACCACATACCCAGGAGGTTGACACCTCTCCATCTTGGATCTATTGATAAATTTTCAGGTAAAATTTTGATACACAGCCTGAATCTCTTCATCCATGACACCTCCATCTTGGATCTATTGATGCCTCTTCCTTATTACTTGGAACCTGAGAAGAGAAAATATAGGACAAAAAATAAATACAACTAGAGGACAAGGGATGAGTAGAAGAAAATTAGAAATGGGATGTGAAGTGGATTGTGGATGAGTAGTGGTACGTGGTTCTTTACGAAGGGAAATAGGACAAATATCATATGGGGTGGCCAAACACAACTGAAGATGAGGAGGAGAACTTACCTCACGAGCTTTGGAAGACTGCAGAGGTGAGTGGTCAATAAGAGGAGAGAGAGAGTCTCAGGTGCTTGCTCCTCATGATGAATGTGATGATTGATAGGCACAAGACTTGGGCATACCTGTAGAGGGTAAGAAACCAGGAGGGGAGCTAGCCAAGAAGTACAACTGGTCCTAAAAAAAGTAACATCAACAGAAACATATGTTTTCTTAAGGACAAGAGAGTAAGACATATAGCCTTTTTGAGTTTTGGAGTACACAAAATATATACGGTTAATGCGTTTGGGAGATTTTTTTTTTATGTGGCTCCATATTATGAATGAGAAGGTGCATCCAAACACGTGGGGGGCAATAAAAATGGTGTTATATTAGGGAATAATTTTGAAAAGGGTGTTTGATCATGTAAGACACTAGATGACATTCGATTAATTACCAAATAGGTTGTAAGAATAGCATATGGCCAATAAAAATTGAGGGACATTCATAGAGAGCATAGATGTCTTACCAACCTCAACTAGATGCATGTTTTTTCTTTCAGACACACCATTCTGTTGTGAAATGTAGACATAGGAGAATTGATGAATAATTCCCTTTGCTTGATAGAGATTCTGAATTTGAGTAGAAAAGTACTCTTTGGCATTATCAGATCGGAATATCTGAATTTTGGTACGAAACTAAGTTTCTACCATAGCACAAATGGCATTGATATAGATAGAACCTCTTACCTTTGTTTCATCAAATATAGCCATGTTATCCTAGTATGATCGTCCACAAAAATTATGAAATACTTATATTGAGAGATGTTTGGGACATTAATGGGTCCACACACATTTGAATGAGCTAAATCAAATGATCTTGAAATAATATTATCTGCATGAGGATAAAAACTAGACCGATGTAGTTTCCCAATTTCACAAAATTCACATGATAATGTAGAAATTGAACTAAAAGAAGGAACCAAAGACTTTAAATTAGGTAAAGAGGGATGACCTGACCTATTGTGCTATTTTTGTGTCTCTTTATTAGTATTTGCAATAGCTACCAAATTTTAAGTATGTAAGAAGTAAAGACCCCCTCTCTCACGGCCTCCACAAATTACTTGTTTAGTCTTGATGTCTTAAAATACACAATAAGATGGAAAAAAGGTAACAAATCAATTGTCTTTTGGTTAATTGACTGACAGACATAAGACTAAGAGGAAACTATGGTATAAATTAAACATCAGTAAGTAAGAGGGAGGATGATAAAGTTGAAGTACCAATGCCCTAGAATTTTATTTGAGATCCATCAACAATGGATACAAACCTATTTGTAAAACATGGTGACACATTTGGCAGGTTTTGTATGGGACCAATGAGATGTTTAGATGCACCTAAGTCAATTATCTAAGATGAAGAACTACCACTAGAATCTGAGAGTAATGAAAATGCACCTGAGGTGGCAACAGTGGCTGTAGTTGCATTATGAGGAGTTGTCATAAAGCTCTTGAATTTCTGAAATAGTGTATAGTTTTCATCTGTTAAGGTCATTCCTTTGGTGAAATCATTAGGTACTTCATTGCTTGCAAATATAGCGGAAGTGGATACTTGATTTTGATTTGCTTGATTTGCATTGAAATAATCCCATTTACCATGTAAATTCTAGCATTTATCAACAAGATGATTATTAAGTACACAAAAAGTACACTTCCTGTTTTGATCTGTATTGGAAGAGGAATTAAAGTTGGAATCAATTCCACTTATTTCCTCTACCTCGACCATATGTTTTACCACCTCTTCCTCGACTTCTTCCTTGATTGTTCCTCCCCCTTCCTTGGGTGTACATGGCAGAATTTGTAATTTGTTCTTGTTGTGAGGAAGGTGCCTTGGCTGGTACCATTAACAGTGCTACACATACATCACTAAAGGAGGGTTTGGCAGATAAGCTCAATACATGAGTCTTTGTAACTTCTTAACAGGGTTGCACATGTTCAAGACATATTGCTGAAATAAAGTCTTCTCTTTGCTTAGCTTGGGTGGCAATATTAGTTGAATATGGTTGTGCTACAATCCACTCTTGAAGTAAGCTACTAGTCTAGCAAAATTCTCATGAAGGGAGCCTTCAAGCTTTGTTTTGGATAATTCCTGAAATATATCATAATTTTTTAATGGATCAACAATGGAGTATAATTGTGAGTATGTGTCCCAAATATCCTTGGCTGAGTTAAGATGGATGAAGTTGTTTGGTGCCACCTCTTCAATACTATTGATCAACCAACTTAGTATCAAGGTGTCTTCTTTTAGCCATTGATGATAAGAGGCCTCATCTTCATGCATAGGTGGCTAATTGAGATGGCCAACAAGATCTCTAGTGATTAAAAACCATTTAACTGATTGTGACCATGACACATAGTTGTGTAGACCCCTAAGAGGAATTGTGGTGATTCTCAATGGACATGTTTACCAAAATCAGCATATGATAAAAAGGAGGATGAGTGACTCGAGAAATCAGCCATGTTGGAATTCTAATTCACACGGTTTTTCAAATTTCAAAGTCTTTCTTGAAAACAAATTGATCAAAGACACAAACCAATGGCTGAAATTGACGAACGAATAATACAACTTGGCTAGTAAAGGGAGAAATCATCCAACATACTTAGACTCAACAAATTTTCAGCCAAATTTCAGTGGATAAACAATATATGTTGCTATACTATGGCGTAACTTCATATGTCAATTACTCATAGACTAGTGCCTCGAGTTTTTATTCAAAACACTAGACAAAACAAGCAATATAAGGGACGAGCATGCTACACATAGCACCTATGAAGCAACTAAAAAAACGAAATTTGATATAAATTCCAGAACTTAAACCACAACTTAATACTGGAAAAAAACTGAGTATTAGACCACGAAATTGCACCATCCTTGAGATCAAATTGATCACCAACCATGAACAATGAATCTTCTACATAAACCCTTCAAACCCTAACTTATGGTTTCATTAACCTGAAGAGTTAACACAACTCAAATCAAAGGTAGTTTGGAACCGAAATTTTAAGGACTATTTTGAAATTAGAAAGCTTAATTTTTACATCCAATATAATCAATTTGCTCAAAACACAAATAAACAGCCATGTTTTGGAGCATAATGAAACATGAATTAAGATGGTTTAAGACATGTACTGAAGGATGAGATACATGTATCTGAAGAGACCTTGCTAGAATTTGTGAAAAACAACATTTTTTCCTTAAAAAAATACCACATTTTTTCTTCACTAGTTGGAGCAAGCTTTCCTCCCTGAAAACACAAACGATTTTGAGCAAATTTTAAATCACAACCCTCGAATCCCTTCTCTAATAACATATTAGATTTTTGGGTTGCATGATTGGGGAGGTTAAGGTTTATAGGAAGAAGGTAGAAGAAGCAGAGAAGAAAAGAGAAGAGAGAAAGAAGAGGAACTCGAGTAGGAGTGAGCAAGAGAGAAATGAGGCAAAACTAGGGTTGAGGGCACATTATGTTTGCCCTCCCCCTTACTCCTTTATTTATAGAATCGAGGGCATAAAACCTTAGTACATGAGTGTAGTAAAGGGACTTACAAATTTAAAATAATTACATTTGTATGTCGCTCACTCTCTAAATTACATAAAATACCATTATCTTTTTAACAACTTACTTTGAGAAACATTTCATGAATGTGTAACTCTCTTGGATAAGTTTCACTCACTTAAGTCACACTAAGATACTTAGACTATGATGGCAACTAAGACTCAAGGCACTTGAATAATCGTGTGAGAATTGAGATAAACAAGTTAAACTAGGTTTCATATAAAGAGAACACTTGCTAAAGTTACAAATATCTACCCAATAAATTATCATAACGGGATACTCAATATGACTAAAGCAAAACTAAGACGAAGGGATAGAAGATCGAATTGACATACATTTGCCATGGGTAAAATCTACTAGAAGGGATGGAATTGGTGAATCTCCTTACATCGATAGACACCTTTTTATTGGGGGCTACCTACCTATGAGACCTTTAGTCAAGATGCCTGGATTGGACTATGGCAATAAAGAGAATTGTAATGAATTCATTTGACGTCTACAATGCTTAAAGAGTTGCATAATTTTAGCTCGAGTCACAAGCACTGTTTTGATTGTCCCAGAATCTCTCTCTCTCACGTGGCTTTTAGTAGAGAATTTCCTCTTCCTCAAGCCTTACAAGTGCACATTTCTATTTGCAATAAAACTCTGCTTGTAACGAAAGAAATTTGCTGAAATAGCTCCTACTTCCACTTGATTATCGAGCTCCACAAAAGGCTGAACATGTGCTTCACTTTTCTAGCCATCTTCCACAGTAAGGGCGAGGCATTTGAACCTAGTTGGTGACCTAGTTGAAGGCATATACTTAGGGGTTGAGAATTTGAGTTTGTAAAAAATTTCATCCTTTAAGTGGGTAGGTTGGTGTCTTTTAACTCTTCTGACTTATGAGTGTTGAGTGATATTTCTCTTAGAAAATAGCCCCTTACCACCTGTGGGGTCTGCCCACCTGCTCAATATGACAAAGGGCTTGCTCTGACTGCTCCTTAATTGAGTTCCTCTGGCTTGGCGTTGTCAGGTTCAATGAAGGGTTTGTCAAATCGATCTTCAATTTTGAGATTTTAAAACTGATGATCTCCAATTTAAGTCCCAGTTTTCAGTGAATTGGGTATTAATTAATAAACAAAGCGGCAAAATAACCCTTAGCCATCCATTTATTGCTCTTAGATCTGGATGGAATGTACAGTGAGTTTTTTTTAAAGACCATTAATTAGGGTTCCTTCTTGTTTAACCTGAAAAGCATTTTGTGATCGTCATGTTGTGAATTGCACTAATCCTTGTATAAATTTTGATAAAGAAATATATAAAAAAAAACAGCGAATCTGATTGCAAAAGTGAGAGACCCACTTTGGTCAACCAATTCCAACATATGGGACCCAATTCCCTCAACCGACTTAACCACTTGGCCCTAACGAGCTACACGGGACACTTAGCTACTCGCCTGTGAATCAACTCCAATCGAAAATAATTGTGTCCAACTTCCTCGATTAGTTTTTTAATCCTCTTTTATCACATGAGATTGAGAAATCTTATCCACGATTGCCTTTTTTTCTTTTTCTTTTTCTTCAAAGAAACAGTGGTCGGTTCATCATCTTTCCTCACTAGGAAGAGAAGATCTTATTTTACAGGAGATATTTCAAGTTTTAATACGTCTTATGCATGTAGATTATGGACTGCCTTATTTAGTGATGAATATGCCAGGAGTGGAGCATAATGGATTGTTCTTTCTCTCTTTCACCCTCTTCTACCTTTGCTTCTACAGCTATTTTTGTGTTAATTTTATAATGGGAATCAGGGAAAGAGAGATGAGATCAATTATGTCCCAAGGACCTTTTGATTTAACGGATTCAGGCACTCACTCCCTCTCTCTCTCTCTCTTCATCTCACCCTAGTGATGTTGAGATCCACCTCGACTTGTGTTTAACAAGAGTGGTTGCTCCGTCAATTTTTTTGCCAAATTCATGATTATGAATAGAATTTGGAGGTGCATCGACCATGATTAGCATCGAGACGGAAAAACCCATAACTGAATATAGTGGTGTTTCCGTTAGAGAAAAAATGGCGAGAGACGCATCTCATGATTTCAATTATCTCCTCCTGTATGAACCAAAGTAGATGCAGATTTCTATTGCCGGTAAAACAAAAGACCTCTTCGTAAACAGCTAGTAGTTCGTACTGGATAAAAGTGGGGGGGATTCCTGTTTATAATGTCTGATTAGACTGAAAGTAAAGGTGAGGAGAGCCATCACCCCGTCTCTTCCAGCAATGGAAAAGGAGACGCGGGCAGAGAGTACTTGAATAATTAACTTGACAACGGAGGCAGATGTTAGTGTTCTGGGTGGTGATCCACGGAATAAAAGTGGAGCCGTGGGTGGTGACCCACAGAATATATGACGGTCCCTCTGTGATCTGAAACGTGTGGCACATGCCGGAGTTTGAGGAGGAGGAGGAGGAGGAGGAGGAGGAGGAGGAGGAAGACGAAAATGTCTGTGAGGGGTCATGCATGATGTATAGGTTAAACATAGGGATGGAAGGATGAAAGCGGAAGGCCTCCGACTGCTATCGTCCTCATTGGCTGAAAGTTGTTGTTGGGGTGGTTACACAAGAAAAACGAGTGACGGCCTATACACAGATTCTCTCTCTCTCTTTCTCACTCGAGAAGATGGCTGGTGGTTTCGAAAGAGCTTTTCTCCGAGATTTTATGGTCGAATGTCGTCGTTACGATGGAGCCTTGCCCCCCACACTCGCCCATTCTTGGGTCCACCTTACCCTTCTCTTCTCCCTTTCTGGACCACAGCTCTACCGCACCCTTCTCTCTCCTTCTCCATCCCAAAAGGTGGGTGGCACTTCTGGAAGCTCTCTCTCTGGGACCAACCCCACTCCAAAGTACATGAGAGCCCATGAAAAAAATTCAAACCTTTTTCCCATCTCTACCAGATGAAGCCTTTCTTTCATGTCATCTGTGACTCTGAATGTATATATATGGGGCCTCCAGCTTCCGTTTGGCCTCACGCACACCATTTCTATTTCTTAATATCATTCTCTCCATCGCCTCCATACTATCTCTCTCTCTCCTCCTTCGATTTCCCTCTCTTATGGCTACCTCAAAATTATCGTAAGTCGATTCGAAAGAGAAAAAGGGAAGGAGGCAAGCCAGTAAGTTCCATCTGGTGCTCATTGTCTTTTCTCAACTCCGTCTGGTCCAGTCTTTTCCTGTAAAGGCGATGATGCTCTTTTAATCGATTACCTTTCCCTCTATCACCGCAGAGAAATCAGGACCTCAACGCTTCCTGCTTCATTCAACCTGGAAGGCAAGATGAGTTTGTCCGTGAGCGATCAGTCTCGAGTTCCACCTGGCTTCCGGTTCCATCCCACCGAGGAGGAGCTCTTGCACTACTATCTCAGGAAGAAGGTCGCCTGCGAGAAGATCGATCTTGATGTCATCCGAGACGTCGACCTCAACAAGCTTGAACCCTGGGACATACAAGGTGTGGTGCTGCTGCCATATCTCTCCTCCTTTCGAAATAGAGAAATTAAGCACAAGGGGGTTCTCATCCGTTTTTTTTTTTTTTGGCAGAGAAGTGTCGGATTGGCTCCACCCCGCAAAACGACTGGTACTTCTTCAGCCACAAAGATAAGAAGTACCCTACAGGAACCCGAACTAATCGAGCAACTGCGGCAGGCTTCTGGAAGGCCACCGGCCGTGATAAGGTCATCTATAGCAACCTCAAACGAATCGGAATGAGGAAGACTCTCGTCTTCTACAAAGGAAGAGCCCCACACGGCCAGAAATCGGACTGGATCATGCATGAATACAGACTCGATGACCAATCCGATAATAGCTCACAATTCAATGTAAGTAGCACGTCAATCGATGCAAAGGATTCGATGGTTTCCACTTTGTCTTTAGTGTTCCTGTAGTATATAAATGCAGAGCGAGCGAGGGAAGGAGAGAGAGAGAGAGTTTTTATTCTCTAGCTGTCGTTTTCAGTCCTTACATTGGCTGCGAATTAATGTCGATTAAAATTCCAACAGCCTGCCATTACCGGGGGAGAGTCCGCGCAAGAAGATGGCTGGGTGGTTTGCCGCGTTTTCAAGAAGAAGAATCACCACAAGGCCATAGACAGTCCCAACAACTCTTCCTCCATCACCAGCGACATGAACGCCCAAAAGCTCCATTCCAGTAACAGCGATGGGGCTCTCGACCAGATTCTCCAGTACATGGGAAGATCATGCAAGCAAGAGAACGAGGCCAACAACGGGTTGAGGTTTCTCCGACAGATCGACACGAGCGCCAGCAACGAAAGGTTCATGCAACTGCCCCCACTGGAGAGCCCCACTACTCTCCCCTCCACCCAGAGCTGCTACACGCCAGATGTCCAGATCATGGCGGACACTGATGGATCAATAACCACCCATGGCGGCCCTGGTTTAAACCCGCTTTTCCAGTCGGAAACGGGCCATCTGAGCGACTGGGCCACCCTAGACCGTCTCGTCGCCTCTCATCTCAACGGTCAAGCGGAGACACCCAAGCGTCTAGCCTGCTTCAGCGACCCCTCCCTCTGTTTCTGCTCCGACTCCGACCTCCCCTTTCCGCCTCATCTCCGCTCCTCCAGCAGATCATTCACCAGTTCCCATGATAACAGTAGCAACAACGACATGGATCTGTGGACTTTCGCACGATCGGCATCCTCGTCATCTGACCGCTTCCCAACCTGTCAAACTCCTCTTCCTAACTGAAAAATTCCACCCATCTCATCCAGATACTCCTACAAGAGTCTTCCGAGTCGGATACTTGTCCTTGTCTTTCATGTGAGATAATATGAAAAACCCTTTTACTTCTTCAATAGTATAGGTAGCTAATAAATAGAGAGTTAAGCTGGAGTGGCATTTTCAAACAGTATCGCTTCATGATCACGATGTCCTCCATCTAAACCAATGTTGTCGAGGACTGTACGAGTTTGGATATTGTGATTATTTCTTCCTGACTCAGATTATATTTCTTTATCTCTCTCCCTTTCTCCAGTGGTTCCAGAGATGTCATCGTATACAGAACGTTATTCGTTTCAACTTTTCGCCGGCCACCACCTTCGAATCCACGAAGACAACCCACAAAAATAAAAATACAACATCTTGGATATATGATATTAGAAGACAAGGGATTCCAAACATAGGACGACTACGACTACGTAAAGACATTACGCTTTTTGGGTACTTTTCGGTTAGTTAAAGGAAACGTCATGAGGATCAAAAAGAAAAGGTTGAGGTTTCGTCACGTTCTCTAACAAATAATAATCGCAGTTTTGAATGGATTGGGTCGTCTATCCAGAAGAAGAAGGGACGGAAGAAGCACAATACGATGCTGCTGCTACCTCTGATTCGGAAGTCACACTCACAGTTCCAAGAACTCCCAGTCGCTCTGTGCAGCCAACCCATATTTATATTTCTTTGTGCTTTGCAAATTAATTACGTAGTTCAGGTCTTTGGTTTAATACAGGTGGTCCAACTCCGCATTTTCTTTGACCTGCATAATTTCATTTTTAAATGCCACCAGGTAGCTAATTATGAAGAATATCTCTGTCCATTCTCCACTTGACTAAACCACGACCGTGTTTTCCGTCTCAAGTGACCACTCTAAATGAGTAGATTTCTTCTTGTATTCCTGGATTTTTCTTCTGCATATTCTGCTGAGTACTTAATAATTTTCAATGGGGAACGACAAGATTGATAAGGAAACGAAAGATGACTTTCTTCTCATTTTATTCTCATCGATCATATGGCAGAATCGACCCCTTTGAGAGTTTTTCTTCTGGATGTTCTTCTTGAGTACTTATAATTTCCAATTGGGAACGACGAGATTGATACGGAAACGAAAGATGGCATAGACACCCTTCAGAAGAGGGATTCTCTCGTGTGTCCATTAGAGTCTGAATTTTCAAATCACCCACTCATCGTTCCTTATGGTGATCCATCTTTTCAGACGCCGACATTGTTGAAGGATATATATTTGCTTCTTTTTGGCCAAGGACTCGGTTCTACTCCAACTATACTTTGCACATGTGAAAAACTCTTTAATCAATGAAGAACCACTAGAATGAGCGGAACGGAATCACCCAAGTCTGTTCTTTATGGCAGGCTGTTAGCCTGTGAGAAAGACGGAGATTTTTAATGCTGGTGACGGGTCGTTGCTTCAACTGGGGCCTGTTCACTTGGAATTATTTGAAAAGGCAGGCGAAGTCTTTCTGCATGTGTCTTTTGAGTGAGTTTTTTTGCAAATTTAATATGATTCATTCCACAGCCAGTGGATGTTCTTTTTTGAGTTGGCCGATCTAGGGTTTTGAAAGAAGACCCCCCTCTACTTCAATAATTCATTAATCTAGATACGAATTGTCCTGTCTAAGTATTCTAAGAAGACCTAAACAGGGTATCTATTTTCTTTAATGCAAGAATTCTAGATCATAGTGGAACTAAGGGATCCCCGGAGTTGCGTTTCTCATGGTCAATCATCCGGTCGGGTGTTAGGGCCTGTTTGGAACCCAAAGAAAGTTATTTTTTGTTATTTGGTAGCAGAGAATCATTGAAAAAAAAACAAATACGAGAGAGAAAATCACTTAATCAGAAAAAAAATTAATCATAAAAAATAAAAAATATTGCTATTTTCTTTTTCTTTTTCCTTTTTCACTCGTATCCAAACAAGAGAAACTATATTTCTCTTCCATTATCTTCCTCATTTTCCATAAGTATCCAAACAAGAGAAAATAAACATCTTTTCTTTTTCTTTTCTTTTCTCTCCACTTTGTGTGTTCCAAACACAGCTTTAATGAAAACAGGTTCCTCCATGAATGGGAACTCTATCTTGATTTTTTTTGTTTTTTAGCATCTTACTAGAAAACACCCACTGGAAAGTGGAAACAGAGGCATAATCACGGACTCATAACTGAGCAACCGACATTAGAGAGGAGTAAAAAAGGAACCAGATAACTTGGAAGGAAAAAGTTCTGATGGAAGTAGAAACAATCTAAAGCCTCAGTGGTTTCTTTCATTAGCTGGATTATACTGAAGCAGGTCGCAAATCAAATCGACCCATACGTCCAGAAGCAACTTAACCGTTGGCACTACGATCTCTCCTTTAATGGCCAAAGTGGGGTGGATGATTAGGAAAACTAATCGCGGTATTCTCTACCAATGAAGTCGAGACAAAGAAATTTTACGTGTTGACCATAAACCATTCAGGACAACAACAGGCACCCATTGCCAAAGAAATTCTTGGGCGAGCTGATGGCAAACTAGACGGAGATGAAACAAGCTTTACCTTGTTGCTTCAAACTGAATCACTTTGTTAACAGATACGGCATTCTTCAGCGTTTCGAATGGATTCTATCTGAAGCAACCAATGAAATTCTCGTCAAAAATTTCATTTTTACACAAAGTGTGACAACTACGTGTTTCTGTAATGAGAAGATTATGACCATATATGGGGAGTTTGTGATTCCAAAGCTGTTCTTGTCATTGGAAACAACTGGTCACTACATGAGCAATATTGTTATTTTGTTCCTCTACCACCTATTTGTGACAACGTTATGCCTGCCCAAAACGAGCCATTATTTGACAAATAAAGTTAAGGAACCAATTTTTCAAAGGTCGGATCAACCATCAAAATGATGTTATGGTTGGTGCATAATATTGAATTGGATGATAAATCTATGAAAACATATTGTGTTGTTTTTAGTATTTATGCAAGTATGTATTTTTTGTTGCCTGTCACAAAAGTTAGAGCACAGGTTTGACAAATCTTAATATTGCATCTCTCATGTTTCTCTTCCGAAATTTGAAAATCAAATAAAAGGAAAATAGCTCCTATTTACGGAAGAACTAGTTGCAGTTGTGTTATGGTCCTAGGGTTAAGTACCTATGCCTTCCGCTCCTAACAGGTCGGTCTTTTGGATAGTATTGGTTAGGTGCTTAACTTCAGGACCATAACAAGTTGTTTAGATTCCACTATACTTTATTATCTGATTTTTAGCATAATACTTAAAAATACTTTTAAAATTGAAAAAATATTTATTTTAAAATTAATAGTTTTTTTGTTTAAAATTTTCAATAAGTTATTAATATTTTTACGCTTTTACATTTCAAGGAAGTATTGCTACTTGTATATTCAATTTAGTCGAAAAGACCAAAACCCTAAACCCTAAACCCTAAAAGAAGAATAAAAAGAAGAAGATTTTGAGTATTTCTGCAAAGTTCTGGAAAGGAAAAAATATTCATTCCAATTCCTCTTATCCCACAAAGTAATAAAGAGGATATATATATTTTTTTGATTAATCTAATAGGCAAGAATAGAGAAAATAAACCAAGAACTGAAAAATATAAGAAAACTAATAAAAAAAAATTATTTAAATTTTAATAAATAATTATAAAAAAATAATAATTTTTTCATGATTTTACTTTCCATGCTTATCTTGTCATGTTTACCTTGGAAACTCAAGTAGGGCATTTTTGCCATTAAACTTCTATAGAGTACAATGCTGATCTAGGAAGACTAAGAGGTGAGAGAAGGGGGAGAGAGATAATGAAGCACTTTAGGGTATTTCAATCACATTACAAGACAGGATCCTTTATCGTGTTATTATGATGAGGTTAAAAAACTTTCCACAATTCACTGCCTTCTGCTGGACTCCTCAACCCACGGGTGGGGTCCACTACACAACTGGCTTTTCTCTGGCCCCCACTTAGTAGTGGGATTTGCCGACAGGCCCCACTCAGCTCCCCTTGAGGATGAGCTAACTCCTCAATCTGACATCACAACCCAATCTTTGGTAGCTCTGGGCGTGTCTCTTTGCTGTCGACCTGTCATTATATTACTCAAATGCAATGATCCCAAATTCGTAATTATGCTAATTAAAACTCCTAACTTTGGGATTTATCAAGTTAGGTGGGTGGGACCGTTTAAAGTTCCAGGTTACATCCGGTTGGAAAGTGGCCCTAATCTTCTAATTAAATAATAAGCACGGAGATTATTATGCGGGTGTCAGTGTTAGTTAAGTATGACCCTTGTTTGACAATCTTGCAATGGAATCAAATCCTTCTACGATTGATGTGATTAAAGCAAGGAGAAGAGAACCCCTCCTTTCTTCCATCTCCTTTTCCCTCCTCCTCCTTCCACGCAGCGACAAAACCCGAGCTGTTTCGTAAATTTTCTTTGCACAATCCTCTCCGTACTCTCCTGGCCAGCGTGCCATTGGACGAGTTCTTGACTCCAAATTTTTTCTTTTTTCGATTCCACGTCCATCTTCTCTTCGCTTTTATTATTCCAAACAGTGGTTACTGAATGTGTTTTTGGCTCTATCGCTCGACGACGAACCATTCAATCGAGGAAAAGATTACATTAATCGTTCGTCTGCTCCGACTTCAAGCTTGGGACGGTGACGGCAAATTGAGCCCTCCCTGAAGACGACAACTTCGTGATCACTAAATTCTCTACCTTATTCAATTGTATATTGTACTCTCCAATTAATTAATACAAGTCTTTTCAATTCACCAAACAACGAGAGAAGTTTATGGTAGGTCCCCCTGGCTTTCTTTTAAGGGCTTCCATCTCTATACCAATATTATTATTGAGTTAAACCCAAGCATCAACCCACACGTATGGCCCCTAGAGGAGTTGTAAGTAGTTCAATTAGTTATAAATTTTTTTGCTTGTACTCATTTTTTTTATTTTGGCCCATGTCAAGAGGCATACTTGTACTTGTTATAATGAAAGGAGAGGGGTCGAGGATACTTTAAGTATGACCTAAATTTCTCTCTCATTTTCATCCTTTCTTCTTCTCCTTCGTCTTCTTTTCTCCTCTTCTCTTCTACAACTTCACATCCTTCTTTTCTCTTCTTTTATTCATGCATATTGAATTAAAAAATTCTCAAGGTGTTTTAACATGAAACCCTAGAATTTGATATGATATCAAAGCAAGCATTCTAGGATACTATCATCCACTACTCATGGTAAACTAAAACCTGAGTTTAGATAAGTATTTGGCTCCAATTCTTTTCCCCAAGAATAATAGAGCTGATGTCAGGCCTTAGTTTCTCACGAAATATGTCCTTTGATTATTGAAATCGTGAGTGTTTTTATCATTGAAACTCGAGTTCATAATTGAATTCTAGGTTCAACATGATTTATATTTCCTTGCTTGTTGTGCATCTGACGAAGTAGAACATGATTGTTGTGAGTTTCTATCTTTAAATTCACTAAAACCTCTTTTATTATCTATATCTTGTTGTCTTGAAAGCATCAATCCTCCTTGTTTGATCGAGAGCAATAAATTAGCTATAAAAAAATCTCATTTTCCCTCCATAAACTAGCAACAACGGCATAGATTTTGCATGTTCTTACTAGAGGCTATTTTTAGTGTTTGATGCTAAAGCAATGTTCAAAAACTCCTCTAGATCCTGTGGAGTTTGGAGTCCTTGTTTGAGAAACTGCAAACAAATGAAAACTCTAACAACCTCCATCTGTTTCCCAAGTTTGCATGGGAAATGTGCATGGCTACTTTCTAATTCAAGTCAAGGGAATTTCTTTTTTTGACATTGTCTTTTGAGGTAGTTCATGGAGAAACCAAGGAAGGATCACTTTGAAGCTATTTATAGGATACTCAAGTATTGAAAGGGTGCTTCGGGAAATGGATTGCTCTACAAAAAATATGGACATGTAACCATAACTTGTTTCTTTTCTAACTTGATGTTCTAAGGTTGATAGAAGATCTACAAGTGGCTTTTGTGCCTTTGTAGGAGGGAATCTTATCTGTTAGTGTTAAATTCTAGGGCTTAATCCATTGCAATGGCTAGCGGTAAGAAGAGAAAGGAGAATGAGAAGAAGAAGAAAAGGAAAGAGGAAGAGAGAAAAAGGAGAGAGGGAGGATGAACTTGAGAGAGGAAAAGAGAAATCAACCATGAGAGATAGACCTCCCCCCTTAGGTCCTAATTAGGGTTAGTTCCTCTCACCTTAATTTATATGGATATATCTTAATAAAATTACAAGTGCCATTGGCCACTTAGGGAGAAAAATAACATAACATAACATTAGCTTGATGACCAAATTACAGCACATTCTCTCAATCAACTCCCCCTTCAACTGGTGGTGCAAATACATTAAACACCCCAAGCTTAAAACATGAATGCTAAAGTTTACCCAATGCAACGACTTTGGTAAAATTCTCTACACACTGATTCTTGGAAGGAATGTAGTGCATAATGTTAACTCCAATCTTGAGTTCCGCACGAATAAAATGGCAATGAATCTCAATGTATTTTGTCCTTTCATGAAACAATTTATTTGTAGCAATATGAATGACCACTTGATTGTCACAATGAAATAGCATGGGAGTCTCCATTAGAAGCCAACATTTTCAAGGATTGAAGCCATAGTAGTCAATAACTCCTTGTGCCATTGCCAAAATTCGGCCTCTGAACTAGACCGAGCTACAATATTTGGTTTCTTATTACACCAGACCACTAGATTTCCACCAACCATTGTACAAAACAAAGGTAGATTTTCTATCATTAGGAGAACATGCTCAGTCTGCAGATGCAAATCTTTCAGCTCTCAAATGCCTATGGTTCATATAGAATAGTCCTTGCCTTGAACTCTTCTTCAAAGAGCTCAACATCCTTTCAAGTGCATGACAATCAGAAAGTTGAGGTTCACACATGAACTTCCTGATAACACTCATAGTAAAAGAAATAGTTGGTCTAGTAATAGTCAAATAACTTAGCTTACTAACCATCCTTTGAAACTTGCCAACATCAACTTCATTTATAGTTTCTACAAACTATTTTACATTCGGGTCCATAGGAGTGTCAAGGGGTCTAAAACCAAAAATTCCTATTTCTTCAAGTTCATCACAATTTTCTTTGAGATAAAAAAATTCCATGATGAAATTGTAGCACCTCAATTCTAAAAAAAATATTTGAAGAGTACAAGATCTTTAGTTTGAAAACCTTGGATAAGTTTTCTTTTATGAGGTGAATTCCCCTTTGATCACTCCTAGTGAGAATGATATCATCCACATTAATAACCAAAAGAATAACATCATTGTTAGTATGTCTAAAAAATACAAAATGATCCATTTCACACCGCTTAAAACTAAATCCACAAACCACTTTACTAAAATTTTCAAACCATGTTGGAGGAGGTTGCTTGAGACCACAAAGTCATTTGTTAAAGTATACACACCTTCTCCACTCAACCACAAAACTAGGTGGTTGAAGAATATCGACTTCTTTAAGGAGATCACCATTAAGAAAGACACTTTTGACATCTAGTTGATGATGAGACCAATTAAAATTGGTAGCAGAAGAAATCAAAAGTCTTACAAAATTGAGTTTGGGAAATAGAGAAAATGTCTCTTCATAATATATGCCATATGTCCGAATAAATCATTAGCAACTAGCCTTGCTTTCAGCCGAACAAAAGACCCTTCCGGATTGTATTGAATAGTAAACATGCATCGACATCCTGCAACTTTATTTTAAAGAGGTAATTAAATAAAATTCCATGTATGTAAGGTAGCAACTTCCTCCTCCATGGTAAGTCTCCAACCTGGATCTTGAAGAGCCTAAATATGATCCCTAAGGACATACGAGGAAAAGGAACCAAGCAAAAGGAACACTCCAAGGAGAGTGAATGAGTGGATGTAACATAAGAAATAGGATGAGACGTAGAAGCTCTTTGAGGAACACAAGAATATGGTTCTTTAAAAATAACTACATGATTAGTATCAAATGGAGGCCAAAATATAGTAGGAGAAGAAGGTGAGTTTCTAATAGGGGTGGCATGGGGTTGGGTTTCTCGGGCAACCTGACCTCACCCGACCCAAAAATCCAGGTTCATGTTTTGGGTTTCCTGCAAGTCAAGGATGGGGTGAGAGAAAATCCAGTTGAGTTTCGGGAAACCTAACCCCAACCCAACCTGTCCCCATCTCTATGTACTTGTTAATTTTTAAGGCCTTCTTCACATATAATAACAAGCGACCATGAGAAGAGAGAAGAAGGAAGAAGAGAGGAGAAGGGAAGGAGCACTAGCTCGTGGAGCAGCTAGAAGAAGGAAACAAAAGAGGGAAAGAAGAGAAGAAAAAGGAGAGGATAATTGGCACGAGTTCTGCTAAAGAGGTTTGAGCTTAATGCTCTACTCTATGCCTTGAAGCTCTATTTATCGCTTTGAGAAGAAGTTTATATTTACTATAATGCCCTTAGGGTTACATCCTTCAGAAATAAAAAGAAATAAGAATACATATACCATCTTGTATTTTTACAATTTTATACCATCTCTATAGATGTTCTTCTTATTTACATTCCATGACACCTTGTCTTATTTACCATCCAAGCCAATCCTCCACATATGTGGTTTCTTTTAACATTCCCTCTCAAGTTGATGCATAAACATCATAAACATCTATCATAGAGTGCCTGTAATTCTTCTTCCATTGTTGTTTTCTACTCTGGATGTCTCAGAACCTCCTCATAGGATTGTAGGATAGAGATGGAGGAGATATACGCAAGAAATTGACAACATAAAGAAGATAGACGATGGTGAGACACAAAATTGGATATGGGATGAGAAGTAGATGACCTAGTGCCAGTTTTGGGTTCCTTAAGGCGATATGCCGAGTGTCATATTGTGGTCCAAAAAGAATAGGAGAACATGTATACTCGAAGACTTTCAAGGGAAGCGAAAAAGGATCACCATGGTGGAAACAATAATGAATATGGGGATTTATGATTGAGAACAAAAGAGGGTAACCTATTTATAAGAATGTACGCAGTAAGGATGGCTTGTTGCCAGTACAAGTATGGTACTTTCATGATATATAATAAGTTGCGAGCTACCTCGAGAAGATAATGGTTCTTCTATTCTGGTACACCATTCTATTGAGGGGTGTGGGGAAAAGACGCCTGATGGATAATACCATTTTCGTGACAGAAGAAGTCAAAGTCACTAGAGATATATTCTTTGGCATTATCAGACCGAAGTATTTTTATTTTCATGCCAAATTGAGTGACTACAATAGCATGAAATGATTTAAAGATTGATGATATTTTAGATCGCTCTTTAAAAAAATAGTCATGTGGTGAGAAATGTTTGAGACACTCAAGGGTCCCATACATCTGTGTGAACCAACGAAAAAGGAACAACACCTATAAGTTCAGGTCGAGGAGATTAAGTGATCTCTGGTGTTTGTTCAGTTGACATTCACAATTTAAACTTGACATATTTTTAAAAGTAGGAACTAGAAGATGAAGAGATTCGGCGGAAGGATGTCCTTATCGATTGTACCATAGACTCGTTTGGGTGTGCTTGGATGAGAAGACATTGATTTGAGGCATGTCCAAGTAGTAGAGCCACCCTTGTTTACAGCCTCCACCAATCACCTACTTCGTTGTAAGATCTTGAAACACACAAGAAGAGGGTGAGAAGGTCATGGATCAATTAAAATACTGAGTAAGCTGACTAACAGATGAAAGGTTCAAGGGGAAGGCAGGAACAAAAATGACATATGTGAGTGGAAGTTATGATATAACAAAGGTGGATCTTTTCCCGAGAACTTTAGTCTAGGATCCATCAGCTCGGCTAACAAATTTATCCGAGAGACAAGGAGAGATGGAGTGGAGTAGACTATTGTTACTTGTGAGATGCTTAGAGGCCCCTGAGTCAATTATCTAGGCTGAAGATCAGGAAGTGGCAGAGAGCATACCTAAAGTGGTGGTGGTAGTAGCATTGGAGGAGAGACCATTAGATTTTTCATTTTTTGGAATAAGTTATACTCATCATCGTTAAAGGTCTTCTTGTCTGTTGGTTGGGCAGACTTGTCCTCCTTTCTACTACTTGTTGAGGCTTGATTAACCTTGGCCCATTCTAGCGTGCCATGGATTTTCCAACACTGATCCGTAGTGTGACCATATCTCCCACAGTGGGTGCATTCCTTGCCTTCTATTTTGGAGGAACCATTCCTTCCACATTGTCCTCGACCTCCTCTATAATTTCTTCCATGGTCTCAACCGCGGTCGGTTGATGTGCCCCTATTACTGGAGTCCATAGCTGATGATACATCAATAGGAGAAGGGGAAGAAGAGCCTAGGATGTGCAGTAATGTGGCACATATATCATCAAAAGTAGGAATTGTAGAGGTGCTAATGAGTTGAGTTTTAGAAACCTTGAGATACGACTTAATATTTGCTAGACAAATGGCAGTGGCTATGGCTTCATTTGGCTTGTCTTGGACAGAGACATCAATGTAGTTAGGTTGAGCTAACTTCCATTCTTGAAGAAGGTCTATGAATTGAGCCAAGTACTCATGGATATTCTCCTTGTAAACATACTTTAGAGAATATCATATGGCATTTGTAAGTTGTCAGAGGTAGAGTACAACTTAGCACATGTCTCCCAAATTTGTTAAACGGTGACTACATGAACAACATTGTTAGAGACAAGCTTTTCCATATTGTTGATGAGCCAACTAATCACCAAAGTGTCATTTTTTAACCACTTAGCATAAGCAACATCTTCCTCATCAATGGGTGGCCGAAGTTTGGTTAGGTGACCCAATAGGTCCTTTGTAATAAGGAACCGTCGAACAGATTTGGACCAACTCATGTAATTTGATATCCCTCACAAGGCTATGGTGGTAATCTTAAGAATATCATTTTTACTACCTATGTATTCTTGACCCATAAAAGACAATTCAAGGGTAAGAATTTGCTCAAATGTGTAGTAGCATAAGTAAGAGGGTTGTAGAACCAAGTGAGGCCACTTACTAGCTCGGGTATATGGGAAGAGGACTCGATCTTAACTAGCCTTTTAGGCAAAGAGGTAACCCTCTTAGGCAAGAGAACTTGCTGGCAAAAAATTACTGTAATCAATTCTCAAGTCTTCCTTTTAGAGAATAGCAAAAAAATTATCAACAATCATGGAATCAAGTAAGGGAATATGGCATGCCGAGTAAGATCTTTCCAAGACCATTCAAAAATATTTTTGATGCCAGCTTGGAATAAAACTAGTGTAGATTCAATCCTTCATGAATTAGGTAAGATATAATTGATTGAAAATTAAACAAATCAGGCCTAATCGAGAAGATATTCTCTAAAAAAACAACAACTTGCTTCAAATAGCTTGGCGCCAATCTTATCTTGCCAAAGGACTACTTCCTTAATTCTTTTCTGCTTGCTTCATTATGTAAAATAAAATCTTCTATCCTTGATGTCTCGTGAAGATTGAGGCAAGAACAATCAGTCAATTCGTGGCATTGAATCAAACAATGTTCAACCTCCCCTTTAAAAAAAAAGAACTTTGAACAAAAACCAGCCTTCTTCTTTCAGCTTTTTGCTTTAAAAAAATGATGAACCTTGGCATGAGATATGAGCATATCTCTGTAATTCTCACATGAGGGCTGAGACCTAAAAATATCCTTCATAAAAAGGTAAAAAACCGAGTAGAGTTCCAACTCTTCAAACAACTCGATTAATGGAGAAGCTTAGCATAGTAGCTAAGTAATAAGATTTTCGAAATCAAATGAATCAAAAACCACTCATAATAAGCTCAAGAAAAATGTTCATCATCATAAAATATTGTATCCACTAAATAATAACCTTTCACGCAAAAAAAAATCAACATAAACTGATTTTCAGCCAAGAAAACTGACAAAACAACTTTGTTCCAATCTGAGATACATACATCTCAATACTTGCATACAATAAAGAGTGTTGAAGAGAAAATATGGAAGTCTTACATGACTCTCACAATAAGAAGTCTTACAGAGACAAAATTATTATGGAAGCAAATCTCATAGAAGAGTTTTAGTTTAAAGGTATTTTAGTTATGTTAGTCTTCTATTTATGTTGAGTTATTTAATTATGCTAGGACTTATCTTTAAATGTTAGAGTTCGGGTGTAATTGGGACAAGGGTAGTTTAATTGTAATTGGACTCTACTACTTTTCTTTATTATAAATAGGGGTTCATGTACTTTGATTATATCAAGTCAATGAAAATTTTCTATTTCCTTAATTCAACATGGTATCAGAGCAGGTTCTGTGAATTGATTCGGTCAACCCACAGAGATAATGTGATCCTTTTTTTATCTATTATCTCTAGAAGTTTAGGTTCATATCTATTTTTTTTCATTTTTAGTCCCTATACCCGTTGTTTGCTTTATGTTTTTACCTCTATACTGAGCTTTGAATATTTCAGATTATATATTGATAGAGTTTTATTTTGAGAATCATCTTCTTCTCTATTTGGCTTACTACTGTTGTTGCTGATTGATCACTTTGTTACTGTATCTCAGTGATCTTTTGGAAATCTTCTATCGAGTTATCTGCCTTGCCATTATTCTTGTAATTTGGCTTACTGCTATTATGGAAGTTCTATATGGGTCCTCCATATCAAGTTTCATTTTCTGAAACATTATTTCTGATGCGTTGTCCAAGTTGATTACTGTTGCTGTTGTAGAGCTGCTTCTTTGGGATCGTTGGTTCATGATCGACGAATGCAAAGATCCCTCTTTGTCTTTGTCGGTGGTTTATTTCCAGACATGCTGAGCTGGTTCATATCTACTGCTGCTGTCCAATTTCCATACTACTGCTGGTATCCTCTTATATCTTGCCAAAATTATTTTGATGAAGCCACTGGATAACCTATTGGAACCGAGCCGTTGGTTATCTGCTTCGTTTGCCTGGTTCGTCATATTTCCAACATCATGAGTTTTTTTCTCCACTACTATTGCCGATTACTTGTCAAGTATCTCTGTCAAGATTTAGTTTTTGTTGATATTACATTCTGCCATGGTTCATCGTTGTCCCGCTCTATTCGGAAGCGGCGACGACGACTGCCTTATTTCTGCCTCTGTCGGATCGTCACTGTACTCTACGACACCATCCTGATTGCAAGCTTCCGCAAACTTGCTCTATTACTCGGTATCTAGCATGGTATTCAATTGGATCGTTGACGGAGAAGATGACTCTGCTGAGTCCATTTTATGTTTTGGCTCGCTGGATTATTTCCTCCGTTGAGAACATTCTTTTTGCTGAGTTATTTGATCTTATCGGTTGTTGACATCTTTCGAAAATACTTGCGTGAGCGAATGGCGGCTACGATGTTGATAGATGCCATATTCTGACATGAGAACTAGGTTAATTATAATAGAATAACCCTTATAATTGTGTTATAGGTGGTTATTTATCAGTTTTCAAATGAAACTTGCATTTATTGAATTTGGCATTAATCACTGTCTATATTGCATATTTTTCTCTCCTGAATTATATTTCATTGCTTTTAGGGTTTATTTCTTCCTTAAATGCTTTTTATGGATTCAATTATGGAATTTCAGGAGAATTTTGGTGGAAAAGGAGATATTTACCAAAATGCCATTAGTGAAAGGGAGGTGATTTTTTACGGAAAATCGTATTGAAAAGAGGGGAGACTGTCGACCGAAACAAGGGAGGCCGCCGAACGAAAGAAGGGAGACCCAAGAGGATTTCCAGCCGCCGTTCGGCAACCGAGAACAGACCCGAGGAGAGCTCGAGAGAGTCTCCGTCGCGGCGAGTTCGACACTGCCAGTTTCTGCTCGCCAGGCCGAGAGGTGACCCGAGAGGGCTCCTCCGGTGCCGATTCCGCATTTCGATCATCCTCCGGCGTCGATTATCCATTTTCGACCATTTTTGGCGTCTATTTTAGCTCCATTCCGTTCTTCGCCGGTCGTCACATCCATCCGTGGGTTTCTATCCTTCTTCGCCGGCGTCGTCTCTACCTCCGGCCACTCACTCTTGCAACCTGAAGCCATCAATTTCTGGAAATTGCAGCACCCGTGAGAACGAACCTGTGCTGCCCGAGCGAGAGGAAGGAGAAGGGGAGTAATCCATCATTTTGGAATTTAATTTTCCTATAGTTTGAAGTTAGGTTTTGAATGTTTATTAAATTTGATTTGAGAATTAATGTTTACCGAATATTTTTTTCTCCAGATATTTGATTAAATTAGATAGTTAGGGTAGGATTGTAATCTAGGTTGGATTTTGGTATTTTAATCCGATTTCTGTCTTTCACTCTATGCGCCCGAGAGGGGATAGACGCAAGGATTGAGAAATCGGATTCGTGGTTACGTGGCGCTCAAAAGAGGCACGAATCACGATAAAATCCAGAGTTGATAATTTTAGCATCATCATAATAGGAAATTGATTCTCTGCATTCTATTGTAATTCGATCTTTGTCATTAACTCTAGGCGCCCGAGAGGGGCTAGATGCAAGGATTGAGAATCTGGATTCGTGGTTACGTGGCGCTCGAGATAGGCATGAATCACGGTAAAATCCAGAGTTGATGTTTCCTATTGTGCAAGTAGTTAAGATTATTGCTTGATAATTTAGGATATAATTAGTGTTTAGTTCAAATTTATTCATCATATTTGGTTAGGCTAGTTGACTGAAGAATACACAAAATTCAGTCTTCCCTATGGATATGACCCTCGCTTCCCGCTAGATTACATGAACGATTCGTACGCTTGTGAGGTATAAAAGCCGATGTAATTAAATCTCACATCAGATGTCTCTCTGCAATCATCAGTGCCTTGAGGAAGAAGACGCACTGTTTGGAAACCAGAATGCAGCGGTGAAGAAGCTACTATTGAAAAATTAAAAAGTACCTAAGTGAGGAAGCTAGGTTATAATCAAGCATCGGGCTGAGTTGATTTTGACCGAGACCCGACCCGAGAGTTATCTATCTCGCTGGGTTAACCCAACTAGCCGACGTTAACTCATTCTATTCCGCTCGGGTTAACACAACTGGTCGGGTCAATTGAGTCAACTCGGTATGGGTCAACTCAGTGAGACAACTCAAGTCTGGGTCAACCTGACTCGGCCCACTTATTTTCTACCTCAGTTATACGTGTTTTGGTCCCAAGTTCTTTACATATTTCCTCCACAACTTGGCTATATTGGTTTACTATTTGACTCGACGTAATTCGGTTCTTTTTCTCCGACTGATTATTACTCGGATTTAGTGTAACTTCTTTATTTACTGATGGACTCGCTGCAGACTATTTCAAGTGTCTTTATTACCCTTAAAGAGTTCTATTATTTATTGGTTATCCACTACTATACAACTGCACATGTAGTGCATGTTATTTGGGCAGTGGCCCATTTCCAGTACTGTTATTGTGTCTCTTTGATTGAGACATTATTTCTGAAGAAGAACTCCTCAATTGCTTGCCTTAGGTTCATTATTTGCTGATTGTTGTCGGCAATGGTTCGTCTGATGCAGAATTTGAATTTCTTAGACAAATAAAGCACATGGTGGCCTCAACATCATTTCTTCCTCGTTACCCATTACCTTTTGGCAACCTTTCTCATACCATCCTTTATTTGACTCTCGACCCTTTGGGCAAACCTCTTGTGTATTACTTCGGTTGGTTTACAATTATACACACACATACATACATATATATATATATATATATATATATATATATATATATATGTGTGTGTGTGTGTGTGTGTGTGTGCGGGGGGGGGGGGGGGGGGGGGGGGGGGGGGGGCGCCGGGGGGTCTATTCATGTCCATAGAGACTTTTTATATGTATCGGTGGGTCTTTTATCGTTGTCTTGTGAATGACAGGCATTATCCACTTTAGTGATTATTATCACAATATTTGTTTGAAATCCTTTGAGTTTGGTTTCGACTTATGTTTTATCACCCATTTTTACCTTTTGAGAGCTTGTGTCCAGTTTCATACTTATCCTATAGACACCATGATGGATGAGACTATTACTACATCTATGTTCTTTGTTTCAAGTTGATATCACTGTGATTACCTCCCATCTTGAGGGGAGAGAAGTAGAAGAAGAAGTACAAGAAAGAGGTATTTTATTCCATATGTTGTGATAATTTTTATGTGACAAAAATACTCAAGAAAAGGGGAGCACAAAAGATAAAGTTTTTGCATCTATGAAGAATTGTATCTGTGAAGAATTTTTTTTAGCAAAAGAAAATTAAAGACAAATAATCATTTTCATTGCAAGCTGAAGTTATAAACTCTAGCTTGAGGGGGAGTGTTGAAAAACAAATATGGTAGAGTCTTACTGACTCTCACAATAAGAAGTCTTATAGAGCCAAAATTATTATGGAAGCAGGTCTCACAAAAGAGTTTTAATTTAAAGGTGTTTTAGTTATATTAATCTTCTATTTATGTTGAATTATGTAATTATGCTAAGACTTATCTTTAAGTGTTAAGAGTTTTGGGTGTAATTGGGACAAGGTAGTTTAATTGTAATTGGACTCTACTACTTTCCTCTATTAAAAATAGGGGTTCATGTACTCTGATAACATCAAGTCAATGAATTTTTTTTCTTTTTCATAAATTCAACAAAGCGAGTAAGAAAATAATCTCTGAACCATCTTCCAAAGGTAAGGAAATTGAGAGTATGAAGTCATAATAATAAGAATGTAAAAACTTATCTCAACAAGCTTCAATCTTGCTTCACAAGGAACCTTTTATGAGTAGCTTTGATCATAAACTTCTTAAAATATCCTATTGATGCAGGGATCCTAAATGCAATACTCTGATACCATGTTGAATTTAAAACCCCATGCTAGGATCCTTGAACAAAATGAGAGAGGGAGAAGAGAGGGGAGAGAGAAAAGAAAAAAAGAGCAAAGAGAGAAAGCTCGGGTAGAGAAGAGAGAAGAAAATAGGGAGAAGATAAATTTTAGGCTAGGAGAGAGATTCTTCCACGAATTGTGGGAAGATGAGAGTTTTATTGAAAACACTTCAACCAAGACCCCTATATATACTTTTTCCATTATATTTTTCGAAAAACTCCTCAATCAATTCGGATCCCTAATTACATCAATCAAGGAAGATAAATTACATAAATCAATTACATCAACTAAGGAAGATTACAAAATCTTCCACCTCGTGTGATGACACCTCATGCCACCTCTTGGACATGTGGGCATGGTGGGCTTGGTCCCACCTTCTAACACCTCTTTGCTAATTTTAAATGGCAAACCTTTCTGCTCAAAGTCAAAAATGCCTTTCTTAATTTTGATGTAGCTAAAGAAATCTATATGATTCAACCACCCAGTTATGTCGTTGAAGGGGAAAAATTATGTTGCCTTAGGAATGCAATTTATGGGTTGAAACAATCACCATGTGTTTGGTTAGATAAATTCATATAGGTGGTGGTACAACTCGGTTTTTAGTGATGTGGGAGTGATCATTTTGTGCTTGAGAAAAACATAACACAGGGCATGATACTTATGGTTGTTTATAAATGATATTATCATCACAAGAAGTGATTCTAAGGGCATTCTGCAAGTTAAGAAAAAATTGAATAAGGTGTTTCAAACCATAGATCTTTGTTTGTTAATATATTTTCTTGATATATAGTCCTTGAATCTAGCCATGGCAGGGTACTATCTCAAAGGAATTATGTGCTTAATTTACTAAAAGAAACAAGCATGCTTGGTTGTAAGTCTGTTGATACTCCTATGAAACCAAATATTAGATTATGTTTTGAATCCGAGGTTTATCTAGATATTGGGAAATTTCAAGTGTTCATTGAGAAACCTTTTTATCTCATAGTTACAAGACCAAACATACCTTACTCTATCAATGTTATTAGCTAGTTTATGCATCAACCATGGCTACCTCATTGGTTGGCCTTATAAAGAATCCCTCGATATCTTAAGAAAAATTTCATGCCAGGGCTATATATAAATATATATATATATATATATATATATATATATATATATATATATATATATATGTGTGTGTGTGTGTGTGTGTGTGTGTGTGTGTGTGTGTGTGTGTGTGTGTGTGTGTGTGTGTGTGTGATGGGCACATCGATATTGAAGGATTTGCATATACGGATTGGGTTGGATCCCCTAATAATAGAAAATCTTCTTTAGCATATTTTACTACTATAGGAGGTAACTTGGTCACTTGGAGAAACAATACACATAATGAAGAAGCAAGTTCTAGTGTTGAAGTAGAGTAGAGGGCCATGGCACATGCAGTCACACAGTTGTGGTGGCTTAAATCTTTGTTACAAAGTGGGACCCACCATGGTTACACGAATTGGTGGGACCCACTATGATCACATGAGCTAGCATGAGTTGGCAGATTTGGCAATCAAGTGGGACCCACCATGATAACCACGAGCTGTCGTCCTTATCACATGAGTTGAAAAATCAAGTGGGACCCACCATGACAACCACGAGCTGGCATCCTTATCATATGATCATGTGCTTCATAAAAGAGTTTTAGTTGTAGTTATGTTAGTCTTCTAGTTATGATGAGTTATTTAATTATGCTAGGACTTATCTTTAAGTCTTAGAGTTTGGGTGAAATTGGGACAAGGTAGTTTAATATATTTGGACTCTACCACTTTCTTGTACTATAAATAGAGGTTCATGTACTCGAATTATAATCAAGCAAAGTAGTTCTCCACTTCTCAACTCATGAAGTATTCCTCTCTAGCCTAAACTCTTTTTTCTTTTTTTCTCTTCTCTCCTCTCTACCCGAGAGCTCTCTCTCTCCTTCTCTTTGTCTCCCTCTCTCACCTTGCTCGAGATTTCAATCATGGGGTCCTAAATTCAACAATCCTTAATGACAAAACTTATTTTTTTCAATAACCGAGCTCATGCAACTTCATTGTAAAAACCAAGTGGCTACTCATATTGCAACAAATCCAGTTTTTTCATGAAAAAATAATGCACATCAAATTTGATTTCCATTTTATTCGAGAGAAGCTCCAAGCTGGTGTGATATCTATGCAATATATTCCCTCTAGAATTCAGCTAGCAAATATTTTCACAAAGGCCAGTGTCGCGGGACCACTTCCTACTACCTAAAAAAAACTTGGTATATTTGATATATTTGCACCAACTTGAGGGGAAATTTGAAGAAGCTCTATTGCACTCCTTGTAATTAAAGAAACGTAGCATACACTGTACTTACTAAATGTTTTTAAGTTCTTTTTCATTTTTACTATGTATTAGGGTTTCCACCATTAAGTATAAATAAGTCATCTTTGAGAGAGAGGCTCATCTCGAGCTCTCCTTGTTTTCAACCCTTGCTCGTTCCCTTTGCCTTATGCTTCTCTAACCCTTCTCTCTTCTCTTTCCACCTTTTTCTTCCTACCTCTTATCCTCAACTCCGGCTCTTTCAAACATTAAACCCTAGAATCTTACAAGTCTCTTGGGGAGAGATCAATTTGTTTAATTGGAGATTACACTTGGCTTTAAGGGAGCCTAAAATCTCATTGTAATTTTCAGCTAATAGAGCAAATTAGAGGACTTTTCCCAACAGAGGGTTCTTGGGCGGTGACTACCATTAGGGAAACAAAACAATAAATCATTGTTTCCTTGTGGTGTGTCTATAAATGCCTCAAAGTGGCAGATTTTTATATAGATATTCTTTCCACCCTCTCCAAAGTTTCGGAGTTTTTAGATATCTTTGTATCAAAGCTTCCAAAACACATTTCCAAGTGATCCAAATGTTCAAATATTTTGTGTTTGTCCATATACAAGGAGGACTCAAGCTAGTAGGTGTTTTACTTGGAAAAATTAGTAACTTTATCCACTAGCTTGTATTTTGTTTGTATTTTTATTTTATTTTTCTCTTATGTTGTGATTCCAAAAGGATTGGTGAGTTGTTTGGATGGTTCTTGGTGAGCCTTGATTGTAAAAGGGCTTGGTAACGATGTTAAAGGTTCTTAGAAAACCTTGATGATTTGGGGAGAGCTAGGTGGTCGTTTGTTTGTAAAATCACCAAGGGCTCTTGTTGTACTTGGACATCCCATAGGTTTTCTAGTGGATCTCAAACACTTGCTTCAACATGGATTAAGCCAAGTTTGGACCAACAATGTAAAAGATCTTTTCTCTCTTAGTCTTTTGAGGGTTCCATTATTATTATGGGATTAAAAACCTAAATTAGGGTTTGATAAAATTTCAGCTATTAAAACTTTTAATTTTTCCATGTAGAGCTTTAACAGCTACTTCAGGGGTTTATAAGCATTGTTCCGAAGTGATAAAATCACAAGATAATAAATTGGAGAAATACTTAAGAGTTTAACTGCCTCCGATTAAAAAAACATGATTCATTATTGAAGAGAGAAAGGATTGACCAGTAGAATACGGTGGGAACTCATGCAGAGAGGAAGTAAAAATTTTGGAAGTAGTTAAAACCTGCGATAGCTCGCATGAAAGCTTCAATTTGTCTTCAATAGGAACTCATGCAGAAAGGAAGTTTGAATTTCTGGAAGAAGTTAAAGTCTGCGACAGCTTCAATCTGTCTTCAAGAGGAGGAGCTTCGTGGAGTTCCCTACGTTTGCTCTAACTTATGAAGACGTCTGTTTTTGGAGATTGGCAGAACGGCGATGTCTAAGATGACTCTGCATTGAGAGTTGAGACGAAGACGATGGCAAATTTCAAGAACAAGGGTGATCAATTGAGCGAGAATGAGACTGGATCTTTTTCTCCCATTCTGGAATAAGTTATTTGGAAAATAGAAGGGATCAACTATACATTGAAATGAAAAAATTAAATATCAAAACTAAAAGTATAGAATAAAATAGAAGACTTGTAGTAAAACCCAAAATAAAATTCCTATTTATAAACAAAGGAATAATAACTACAAAGAACTAATAGACTTGAAAGACCTTAAACTAAAACACCCTTACTGAGACTTCCTCTCATCCGACTCCTATGAGACTTTGACATATTAATTCTTTCTTTATAAGGCTCGTTTACCATGTGAGTCATGTAAGTTTCTTCTATATTTGTTTGTCAACAAAGACTAAACCCTAGTTTTATGCATGAGCTCCCTAAATTCATCCCCAAGTTCGAAATTTTCTCCCAAATTGAGCACCCACGACAAGAGCAAGGATTGATTAATGATTGTGTAACAAGTGTCGTTTTGGCTGATGTATATCTTTTTGTTCATTTTCTCCTTGAAGTGATATAACATAGAAGAATTTTCCTTAATGGGAAGCTCATGTTTAGGGGGAGTTAGTCCTTTTTGTTGTAATGATATATCTATACAACTCATCTTATATAGTTAATAAGTTGTTTTTTTCGAAACAATATGGATATTTTAACTGTTAAATTAAATGGAAGAAGAAGATGGAAGAATTGTAGCAGAAGACACGTAAAGTGGAAGACCTCCATGATACAGATATTTAGGTCTTCAAAGCAGGAACTTGTGGATTTGTGAGATCTTTGTGCTAAGCTTCCAACCCACCTTCCCTCTAAATATGAAATCTTTTGGGTTTTGTTGGAAAAGTCATATCAAGGAGTCTAAGATGAGTCTCATGCAAAGCATATCTCATAAGTTTCTATGTTGAACTCATTCAGATATCGATCAAACAAATATGTTGGCAAAAAAATTGTTTTAGGCTTTTATGAGATATAAAATCAATCTTAATGCACTTCATTATTAATTTTGAGTGTTTGTTACTATGAAAATAATCTAAATTGGGATCTTGAGTCCAGTTTTCTATTATGAACAATACAAGGGCTAGTCCAGTTTTATGCTGAACATGGAACTTTCAGGCCAAAAGATAATTGTCGATGGCTTAGCCTAACAGGAATTTTTACTGGTAGGAGTTTATCAGACACCACCATCTGCGTCCCGTTTAAGCTACTTAGTCGACCAGTAGCTCACCATTAAGATCGCTTCAGGGAAGGAGTTCTATAACGATAATAATAACTAAAGAAAAAAACAATTTGGCTGAGGGGATGTTCGGAAAATTTGCCAATCACACAGAATCTTATGATTGAAAAGTTTTTTTTGTTGATCTCGCCTTGGCAACAGAAAAATACATAGCAAGAACTTCATTTGGTAAACAGGGACGATGAGTACGAGTGTAAAGCTCTCAACCAACTCCCCTTTGATTCATATTTATCTGTCAATGAATACATGAAATACAGTACAGTTCATAGTTCATAGAGCAAAGAGAGAAATGAGAACATGATTTGGTAAGTAAAAAGGAGTATCCATTTCCGAGACGGAAATAGAGATCCAAAGACGATTATAAGAATAAACGATGTATACCAAGATTCAACTGCAAAGGGGACAAAGGACCAAACCATTTTCGTTGCAAACAGAGCACCTCACGACCTTTCTACCCTCCTTTATAACTTTGCAACTCCCATTACATTCAAAACAGGGAAGAAACCTCACGCCTCCACACCCTTCACAGACCCCCCCAATCTTCCCTTTTGGTAATCCTTCAACAAGTTTCCCCAATTCCCCTTCTTCAAATATCTGCATAACCTCCTCGACTCCCCCAATATACATCCCCTTCACATAAACCCTCGGGACTCTGGTGTCTCCCTTCCCACTCATCAATTCTTTCAGTTCCTCCCTGAATCCTGAATGCATGGAAATGTCCCTCTCTAGGAATTTAACACCTAACCCCTCCAACACCGATCGCACCGAATTACAATCCTCGAACGTCTTCCGGATCCCCCGGAGGGAAGTGGTGTAAATGACGATGGCCTTCTCGCCACCCGGCGGGCATCTCATATCGTACCCATCAAGTGAAAGCTGGGTCTGCAAAGGAATATTGGGATTCAGAGGTCGTAGGACGTTGTTTCGGTTGATGGACTTGAGGGGTTTGGCGATCCTGGCGTCGAGATCGGCGACGGTATGGAGGAGGGACGATTTCGTGGCAGGGGAGAAGCGGAAACTATTATCATTGGTATCGAGTCCGGCCATTAGTTCCCACGAGTTGATGACCTCAGGCGTCTCGCGGGGGCGTGGCTCTTGAAGGGGACTGGGGAGGAGAGAGATCGTCTGCGGGCGAGGGTAGTCAAGAGTGGTGAGAATGCCATAAGTTGTGGAGGTCAGGGAGACGATGTGGTGACTGAATCCACCAGGCCCCATTATCTGTCCGTACTCATCTTCGTCTTCCAGAAGATTCGAGGACGCGCAGCCCATTTCCTTTGCAATCAGAAGTCAATCTCCGGTTTGTCGCAAGGAGGAAGAAGACGGAAGTAGCGGGGGAGAGGAAGGGAAGCGGCAAGTGCAATATTCAAATTCGAATAAATCGAACGTCGTGCTCGCTAACAAATCATAGTTGTGGTCTGACAGAATTAGTAATTCATGTGGTCCTTTCTCTCCCTGGGACCTGCACTTACGCCTTACAGGCGACTTGATTTCAAATTTGAACGAATGTGGGACCCTCTTCATTAGTTTGACGGGTAGGATTACACGATTTGGTCAAAGTGACCATCGGATGACGAATCGCCGCACCATTTAAGGTGGTACTTACTAACCACCATGACACCACTATAAAGGTGCATAGAATAGATTAAATAACTGACTAGAAATAATAGGATGCGTACTACTTTAACGGCCTTCGAGTTTTTACTCGTTAAAGTTAATGCAAAGCTAGTTAAGGCACGATCTACTCAAGTATATTAAATCATACTATCAACTAGAAAAAAACGAGTAACAAGTAGCTTTCCAAATTGAAGTCTTAAGCCTATAAATACCTTTGTTTTCTAGCTTGGACAACAACTCAACCATGAAATTTGAAACACTTCTTGTCATACTTAGGGAGGGTTAGTCCACAAAGAACTTGAATTGAAGTGAAGAATTGAGTTGAACTTAAATAAATTGATTCGACTTTAACTCATCTTTGGGTGTTAGTGTAGACGAGTTCAAGTGTACCGGAAAATAGATTCTAGTGTTATTGCCCCCGAATGAAAAGTATGATATAAACAAGAGAATGAGTAACTTTTTATAATATATTTAAATAGAACATATACCTAAACAGATAATTAAAAATTGATAATCAATAAATAGTAAACCTATTCATCCCCTCAAGGTTTACTTGAACTAAATTGTTTCATTGTTATCCATAAAACTCATAAATTACATCATAATGTTTTGAGGATGACTATCCTCAAGGTCCATTAGTTAGCTCTCCTTTACATAGAGTCTCAGACTGTGGGCATGTGTCTATAGCTTAAGAGGGAGGGTTTAGACAAAGTTCATAATCCTATTCTTCCTCCTTTTTTTCTCTCCAATGCGTGTTCTCTTCTGTCTCCAAGATGTAATCTATGGAGGTATGAAAATCAACATGGTATCAGAGCATTGATTTTCAGGAGACTTAGATATATTTTTTTAGAATTTTATGACTCCTTTCTCTCAGGCAACTGTTGGCGTTGCACACGACCGGTTTAACCCATACCCACATTGTAACACCTCCATTGGGATTCTTACCATAAGTTCGCTTTTGCAGATAATCTTCAGCCATTGAGAAGAATATTATTTTTCTAGGAACCAACACTGCTGGGGGCCGCCTCCAGTGCCAATATTGATCTAGTGATTTTTTTTGGGTTACACCGAACACCATGTAAGTATCTGAGAGCTTTTGGAGGTCGTCGATGGAGACGAACCTACCCGCGATTTATAACTCCAAAACTTGCCATGTGGTTTTTCTTGCGGTTATCTTATAATTATTCTGGCTAACGATGCTTCTGTGGCGAGTGTAGATGGTATACATATCAACTCCCTATTTGATATTTCCTGTGTTTTGACCTGAATTTCTCTACTGGCGTTTTCGACTGCCTCTTTGTATTGAGATTAGGAATTTGACCTCATTTTTTAAAGTGAAGTGGATCACTGGGAAGGATTGTGATTGATATTTGTAGTTCTACAGTCTCCTTTCGCTGTGTCTCGGTTGGTGATATGCATTAGGAGGCGGAATGGCTCGAAATTGCTCCATACAAATAACACATCAAATTAAACCTATCGATACAAATAACCATGATGTAAACTCAAATATGTCCATACAAACCCTTAACATCAAATTAAACTTGTCCATTCAAATTGACATCAAATTAAACCTATCCACACAAACAACCATGACATTAAATCAAACCTAGATCATACCTGGAGAGATTAATAAATAACCTATTCAAATAAGCTATAAACCAATAAAAATGATAACAATTCTTCCATAATAAAAAATAATAACTACCATGATAAAATAAGAATTAAAATCTCATCAAATTGGCATTTTACCTGGATTGGAATATCAAGCACATAAATATCTTATAACATCAAATTGAAGTCATAAAAATCCACAACATCAAGAAGTTTACAAGTTACAAACTACATATTTCAAGTCTCAAGATTCTCAACAGTCATAAAAATAAGTTCTTTCAACAGAATAGTCACAAACTAACACTCATAAGTTATAAACAACTGAAATATCATGAATCATGATAAATCTCCATAAGTTATAAACAACTAAAAGATCATGAATCATGTTGAATCTCCAAATGCCTCTTGCTTTACAGAAAAAAGAAAAAAATAATCAACATTTAAAAAACAAATAATTATAATTGAAAATATAAACATATAAATAAAAATAAGTTTACCATAAAATCAAATCAATCTTTATCACCATCACTAAGTAACTCAACTAAGAACCTAAAACAAATGTAGGAAGACAAGTTTCTAAAAAAGAGAAAAAAATGACAAACTTAATTAATATTTTAAAATAAATATAAAACTATTAGGTAAAACTATAAGTACATGATTAAAATTACCATTGAATTCAGCTCCAACCCAATCTTGCACACATATTAAGGCCTCTGAAGTAACTAGATGTAAAGTACTATGATAACCACTAATCACTCTATCGCATGTGCTAAAAGCTGACTCAAATGAAACTATAGAAATAGGGGTGACCAATATATCTCTTGCAATTAGCGACGAAGTTGGATATTGCCAACCATCAGTCTTCTACCATGCCAAAATATCAAAATCTGAATTTCTAGGATTTAACATCTCATCCAAGTAGAAATCTAATTCAGATTTTGATATTTTTTCACTCCTACTCTGCTTAATATATGATTCAAATTCTGATAAGTTATTCTCTTTAACAGGATTTGTGTTAATGGAAGATACATTCATCTCTACATTGGACATTCCCTTTTTCTTATGATATTCCCTAAAAAACAAATAAAATAATCATGAACTTTGTGAACTTCTTCCATTTCATCTATGTGTAACTTGAAATAGTAAAACCCAATTATGTCCATCTTATACTTCGGATCTAACACAACTCCAATGACCAAAACTAAAGAATAATTCTTCCAATACTTGTCAAACTTGCTACGAATTGGTTGTGCCATCGAGAAAATAACATAATTCATAGACTCACTCCACTTATTCAATGCCAACTTAATGTCACACAGCTTTAAAAATAAATTTTTTATTGTGGGATATTTAGTAATTGAGATTAACTCATTGACTTTACTAAACACATCCAATTTTGAACATATTTCATCTGTCATTCTCCATTCCTCTTCAGTTGGCAATTCTATGTTCAAATTTTCATGTTGTTTCAAACGTGAAAATATATCTTTATATTCTAAAACCACTTGTAACATCTTATGGGTGGAGTTCCAATGGGTTTTACAATCCAAAATCAACTTCTTTTTAGATGAAATTCTTAATTGACGAACCATTTCTTCAAAACTTTCAATTCTTTGTGGGCTTGCAGTCCACTACAGAACCCAAGCTCTGAAAATCGCTATCACTTTTTTTATCAATCCAAGTCCTTCTTGAACAACTATATTAAAAATATGGGTAGCACATTATACATGTAAAAACTCTCCATCAAGCAAAAGAAGGTGAGACAGTTGTTCCCTACGAAATGCTATGCAAGCATCATTAGCTGAACAATTGTCTATAGTAATGCAAGAAATTTTTCTTTTTATATTCCAATACAAAACAAATCCAAAAAAATTCCACCCAACACATATTTTTTGCAAACCTAATACAAAAGTATAAATTTTTTTATCAAGACTAGTGAAAACATACTATAAGATGTGGAAAATAACATAAATAAGACATATTGATATAAGTTTAAGACATTCCTCAAAATAAGTTTCTATAACTTCCAAGTGTCATCAATATAATGAGATGTAATGGCCCTGTACCCTTTCTTTTGCATTGAAGTCCACATGTCGGTTGTGATGGTCACTCTACTAGAAAGCTTTTCCAAGTCATTCAAAAACTTTATTTTTTCACTATTATACATCTTCAAAAGGTTCCCTTTCAAAGTCGTACGAGAAATAGGTTGATACAAAGAATTTGTCTCATTTATCATATTCCTAAAGTGTGGACTTTCAATTGTAGACAATGGTTATTCCTCTAGTACAACCCACTTAGTGATACTAGCTCTAAGACTCTCTTGATTAAACATATGACTTGTGAGACTTGTAGTTTTACTATTTTGTTGTGTAGAGGATAATAATTGTTGCCTAATTTCAAGATTTTTCTTTTTTGGGCACCCTTTCAAATGCCGAAAGCAAGTAGATGTTTCATTTTTGCTAGGTGCTTTCTGCTTTGCTTTGCAATGATTGCATCTAGCTTTTCTATCCCATATTTCATAAATTTCTAAAACGCATTCCAAACTACTTAAACTGAACCCCTTTTTATCCATGTCCCTTATGTTTCTGAACGTTTTGAAGTCTGACTAGGAGTATTAGTAGCTGGATTAGAATTAATAGTCTTCAATAACATTACCAATGGCCGAATTTCCTTCTCTCTATATTAGCATTTCCTTTACTTATAATTAGTTGATTTTCAGTAGTACCATGGTTCATCTTAGCCATAGAACTATAATCGACAACACAATGACCTTAAGAATAAGAAACAAATAATGCAAACAAGTTCTTAACTTAAAAAAGCATACATGCCCAATTTAACTTAATACTAAGCAACACAAAAATAAAACATAATTACACAAGTCATAAAACAACAACATGGAAGCAACATACATGGTTTATGGTTTTAGGGTTTAGGGCTTAGGGCATAAGGTTTAGGGGTTAGGGCTTAGGGCTTAGGGCTTAGGACTTAGAGTATAGGGATTAAGGGTTAGGATTCAAGGGTTAAGGGTTATAGCTTAAGGTTTAGGGTTAGGGGTTAGGGTTCAAGGGTTAAGGGTTACAGCTTAAGGTTTAGGGTTAGGGCTTAGGGCTTTAGGGTTTAGGGTTAAAATTGATGAAACTAAAAAAAATCTCAAAATAACATCAACATGAATACATAAAATAGTAAATAAATATAAAATAAAAATAAATCAATTCTTAAGTCATTAAATTCAACGATGATTCTATGTAAATTAGGTTTACCTAAATTTATATGGAATGTGAAAAGATAACCCAAGTAATAACTAAGAAAAAAATCAACCTACATTACTGTAATAATGCAATTGCTTACTATAATACATGACTATAAGTCACATACATATTCTTAGTTAATACTGAAAGTAGCTTAACTAAAAATTGGGTAACGCCGAATAATGTCACATATACATAGTCATGTAACATACATATTGAATTTATAAAAAATCAAGCTTATCTAAAAAATAAGCTACATTACTATTTAATACTATAATACATACATATTAAACCCAATTACATAAAACGATAAACCAACTAAGAAAAAAACACATTAAAAAGAATGGACATATCACTAACAAAAAAAATTTATTAGGCAAACAATTACAAATCAATGACGGTACCAACAGAAGCCATTTACAAATAAAAACAAAGATAAAAAAAAAAGATAAAAATTGAAAAATAAAAAGATAGAATACTAACCTTTCGATCGATTGATTCATCGGTGATGGATGAAGAATCTGAAGATCAAATAAATGGCGGCAATAGGAGAACATGAATGATGTAAAACATATTTTAATGTTGCATAATCGGGATCATACATCATAGCTTAATAGTTGACCTTTCTCTTTTATAAGTATCTCGATCCAAGGAATAGATGACAAGTAACCCTAGCTAGCCTGAGTGCCCACTGCATACTCCACTATAAGGTGCATGAATGGCTTTGTCCTAAAGCTACAGACATACTGGCACGGCGAATTCATCTGTATTCTGATTTTTCTTCTATGTTACGAGTTGCTTTAGTCCCTGAGTCTTAAAGCCACAGCTCTGCCCACCACCCAAAGTCAGAGAAACAAGGAAAATTCAGCAGGAGAGAGCTGACAATGACTCTCGAATGCACTAGCGCGCGTGGAACAGCCACCAACCCACACACGCACAATCCCTCTCCCCTCTTGAACCGCCTTGAAGTGGGGCAGTCGGCTGCCTCTTGGGGACTTAACGAGATTTGGCAAGAGGAGATAGAGGACAAAGCTGGACTGCTTTTCGGTGAAGCTAATCACTTGAAGGAAACAGGAGACGAACTTCATCAGCCGTTGCCTCAGCCTCACGTCTCGCCCTGGTCGCCTCCGGTCAGTCGTCTCTTCCCCACTTCTTTCTGCTGTTCATTGAATCGGACTTCGAATATTAACAATAGTTTACACGATGCAAATGGAATGTGGATACTGGATATGTATTTTCTTACTCCGGCTATTGACCTAGATTTCTGTGGGAAGCTACTTCCCATTCTGGTTTTACCAAATTAACATTAACTGTAAGGGTTAGTCCCATCAAGGGGTGCTCCACCATGCCTTCATGAAGCTGGTGCACTGTAGGTGTTTGTTTTTATGCCTCTGGGCACCACACTTGCAAAACTGGCAAACAGCAGTTGCTTACCTTTACATTATTCAGCTTGAAGAAGCTTAAGGACATACTAACCGTTACACTAATGGGTGGGTAGGCCATTGCTTTCGTTCAAAAGACCAACAGATCACGAGTCAAGCTCCAAAACTTAAATAAATTAAGCTCCAAATCCTTTCTCTAAATGCTTTAATGACACTCTTATAGTGGAAGCTCCAATATTGTTCCTAGTACCTAAAAGCATAATTGATTAAAGACAATAAGTCGAGGTCGTGAAGATTAAAGAAATGTTACTTAAACTGCTCACCTAGATTCCTTGAGTCTTTATTCATTCGCATCTACATTACTGTAAAAAACACTTGATGTCTATCTTCTTTATTAACATTCTCCACCATCTCAATTCTATCTATTCAAGAACAGGAACATAAAACAACCCAAAAACCTATAGCATCTAAAACGAGAATCCCGAATAAAGTGCAGACTTTTACCATAACAGTAACTCCAAACCTAAACTCCACTATGTTAATCATAATAATAAAAAAAAGTTGGAGCAATCAAACTGGTTTTGTCTTTCAAGTTTCAAATTATAGTTTACATATAACAAAGCCAGCAACTGAGAGAGCTTGCTGACGTTCAATGACATGCCCTTGACATCAGAATGGGAAGATACAGGGAGGGAGGCTAACGCTGTGCGCTTCACTAGCCGACCTCCGGCCTTTTGCTCACCCTATAAGCACGCGTGTTGACGACAACACTTTCACATTTTTTGAATCTCCTATCTTCATGACTTTTGCAATAGAAAGATTGCTTTCCGCACCCTTCAAACGACAGCCCATTTGCTTAATGCTACTTAAATATTACCTGTGATTCCCCGAACGCCTCACATCCTCGGCGATGCTAAACGCCTGTTCTTCCCTCCGCCTCATCTATTAAAGTGCTTTTCTTCTCTCTTCGTTTCCTCCCACATCGACATCTTCTCTTCTTTCTCCTGCTCTCTCCCTTCAACAATTATGGGCAATTGTCTCTACCTAGGGGCTTTGAAACCCAACAGAGACAATTCAGTGGATGAAAGGATACTGAGAGTAGTTAAGAAGGATGGGAAGATCCTTGAATACTCAAAATCTATCCTAGTCAAGGATGTTCTTCTGAATTTTGATTATTGTGGAATCGGGGTGACTCAGAATGCTTCGCAACTTCTTCCCCTGAGCTACGAGCTTAAAGTAGGTCACTTGTATTATCTTCTTCCTTCCGTTTGTGACAAGGATACGGAGGAAGAATCTCCTGTCGACGGCTCAGTTGTAGCGCACGGTATTAAAAGGATTAAGGTGATTATAACAAAGCAACAGCTTCAGCAGTTGATGTCGAGGAAGATGTCTGTGGAGGAAGTACTTACCGGTCTGCAGGGATGTTTATGGAATGACGTTGATTCTGAGACGAGTTGGAAGCCGAAGCTAGAGACCATTTCTGAAGGAAGTGAGTTGTGTGTAAGGTAGAAAAGCGTCATCTGTTTCTCAACTAACTACGAACTTGTGGCCCTATCTACTGGCTATACGCTTGGGTATACAAAACACAGGAGCTTTTCTTCTTTTTCAGAAAACAAACAGTAATTGTAGTAAATAATAAATGTAACAGGAAGTTCCTCATAAAGAGCTACTTTTGCTTGTCAGACATCAAAAAGTCTTTTGAATAAATTTTGTTAGATTATAGGGTTTAAGTCGTTATAGAAGAAGAAGACAAGGTGCAACTGGTTGAAAGAGAGAGTGGAGACGTTTGATGAGAAAGAAAGAGTTTGAGTGATGAGGAAGAACTTCCCCTTATATGATAGGGTTAGCTCATGTCACCTTAATTTGGATTAATGTGTCTTGATAAAATTGCAAGAATTCCCCTTGAACATTTAAAAAGAAAAAATAAACAAGCCTGAACTTAATATTAAATTACATCATACTCTCTTATCTCTCTCTCCTTCAACCTGATAGTGCAAAGACATAAACCCTAAGCTTGAAATGTGAATGTCGAAGTGTACCTACTGCAATTGCTTTGGTGAAGATGTCAGCAAGCTTTTCTTCGAAGGAATATAGTGTATACTAATAATTTTATTCTTATATTTTCCACGAATAAAATGACAATCAATCTCAATATGTTTTATTCTTTCATGAAACACCGAATTTGTGGCAATATGAATGACCACTTGATTGTCATAATGAAGTTGTATGTGAATCTCTATTGGAAAACCAAACTTTGTAAGGACTACAACCTTGTATTCGGCCTCAACACTAAATAGAGCTACAACACCTTGTTTCTTACTATGCCAAATCACAAGGTTACCACCAACCATTGTACATAACCCCAAGGTAGATTTCTTATCATCCAAAAGTATGCCCAGTCTGCATCTATAAATTCTTCAATTTTAAAATGCCCATGGTTCTTATACAATAATCCTTGCCTGGATTCTTTTGCAAATACCTCATTATCCTTTTAAGAGTTTACCAATGAGAGAGTTGAGGTTTATGCATGAACTAACAAATAATACTTGCAACAGAAAAAAAAAATGGTATAGTAAAAGTTAAATAAATTAATTTATCAACCAGCCTTTAAAATTTGCCTACGTCAACCTCATTTCTGGATTTTGCACACAATTTGATATTTGGGTCCATAAGAATATCATATGGCCTATAACTAAGCAATTCTTGTTTGTTCAAGTAAGTCTAACGCAAAATTCCTTTAAGATAAAACAATTCCATGTTGAGATTGTAACACTTCAATTCCAAGAAAATATTTCAAGAATCTAAGATCTTTAGTTTTAAAACCTTGGACAAACTTCCCTTTACTTGGTTAATACCCTTGATCACTCCCAGTGAGAATGTATCATCCACATAAATAACCAAGCGAATAATAACATTGTTAGTATGTCTAATAAATACAAATTGATCTATTTTATAGCTCTTAAAGCTAAACCCCTAAACCATGCTCGAGGAGATTGCTTGAGATCAAAAAGTGATTTGTTAAATCTACACACCTTTTTTCTACTCAAACCACAAAACTTGGTGGTTGAAGCATGTAGACTTCCTTATTGAGATCACCATTAAAGAAGACATTCTTGATATCTAGTTGATGAAGTGACCAATTAGAATTTGCAACAAAAGAAATATTCTTTTAAGTTAAGGATACCAAATCAAATTCTTTGCAATATTTCAAAATACCAACAAAAGCTCACAAAATTCGTGGTTGGAAAAATATTCTAAATAAGGTAGTTTCATCTTTCAATTGGTGCCAAATTAGCAATCAAAGAAGACACTTTTCTTTGCCTTTTTTTTCTTGAAATCTTTAGGGAAGGCAATCTTTGACAAATAAATTATGGAAATTTTATGAAAATAAGATGATTTTCTAAAGATTCTTTCCATATATTGTTAGTTAACAAAAAGAGACTTTCCAAAGGTAGATCATGAGATACTTTCCTGATATTGTTGATCAATAATAACAAGTCAAAAAGTTAAGTAAAAAAATTAGCTTAAATCCAGATCTTCACATGTAACAGTATACCAGCATGACCCTTAATTCTACCAATACGAATATCTCTTTAAATATATATATATCAGATTGACATAAAATTTTATCCTTCTGATGGTAGGAATTAGACACCCTAATTCCAAACTAATGAGAGAAATAATAATAATCACAGAAGAAGGAAAAAACAACAAGAAGATTTATATAGGTTCGCCTTAAGGTGAGACGATGTCCCGTCTTCTGCCGCTATGAAGAAAAAACAATTTACAAGAGAAATCACACACATTTACAAGTGGTTCTTCTCTAACCTCTCTCGGCCGCAACTGATGATCTTACTCCGGGTGATAAACCCCCCTCCCTGGGCAACTGGATTATTAAGTATGAAATTTCCAAACTACTTTTAATGAAACAACAGTCAATATATTTCAACTAAGGCGTTGATTAAGCTCCACAACTTAACATCTGAAACAAGACTTAAATATTTTTCAACCAAGTATAACTTCTATTCATAAAATATATTTCTTTTGAGAAAAATAATCTGATCGATTTCAGACTCTATAATTTGGCCGAACTAAATACTCTTTCTACTTAGGCCAACATGATCATTGACTCTTCCGAGATTGATATATCTATCTAAAAAAACTCAGAATGAGAATTGGTTGAATAAGTAAGAAAATAAACTTACAAATATTTATTTTGATATATAATTCTCCATATAAAGTTTCGTTCTTGATGGCATAAAACGGTTCAAAAGTTGAAGTTTTTTGTTGCAACACAAAACTTTTCTTCTGCTTTATCTTTGTTGTTTCATATGTCAATTTCTCTTTCTTGAAAAATATTTCAGCGATTCTTTTTGAGTTGAAAACTAGAATCAAATATCTTTCGAATGGTATATAATTTTCTATATGAAAAATACGACAAGAGAATGAAACATCAAATGAAATATAAAAAATTTAGAAAGAAGACTTAAGGAAAAACGAAAAACTCCTCTTTCTTCTTGTTCTTATTCTTCCTTTTACAATTCATATCATTGCCTGCTCTGATACAATGTTGAAACTGAGGATTCCATGATGTATAATCGCAGTAGAAGAGGATTAAGTGGTGAGATGAAGAAGAAGAGTTTTAGAAAAAAAAAGTTTTAGGAGGAGAAAGGGAAGAGTGGCGAATTTGGAGAAAAAAGGAGGAAGATTAGGGTAATGGACTTGCCCAAACCCTCCCCTTTAAGTTTTATTTATAAATATCAAAAATACTAATATTACAAGAATACCCTTCACCCTAGTAAGAGTGAATAAGAAACATAAATCTTAAACTAATTACATTAGTATCATATTTATGAGATGACTATTTATTTACCATCACGTCACTATGTGGGCATGTGAGTTTGAGCCCATATTCCACACACTTGGATGTGTGGGCCTTCCTTGGATCCATCTTCCAACACTATATAAGCTCAAATCTTTATCCTCTACTAGTTTGGGGGTTTATAAATAGGTTTTCAATCCAAACTAGTTAGTTTTTCTTTGTTAGTAAAAAAAAAGTACAAAAAGTATTGATTGATCACTGAAAATATATGATTGAACAACCATGTATTACAACTATATTTTGAGGTTCCCTTAGCTTATTGATGATCTATGTATCAATCCACAAGTTTTCAACATCTATGAAAACTCATCGACCTATCAACCCAATTCGATTGATCGATTATGCTTTATAGAATTATCTATACAGATTTTTGTATGATCGATCATATAGCAAGGGATGGTCGATCATGCTTTATAGCATACACATTTTGTATAATCGATTTGTAGTAACAATAAAAGGCTAATACATTTAAATCATATGAAGCATATGAAAGGAATTCATTTTTTATTTAAATAAGTTTTATCAACCTTTTATTAGATCGCAATAGGAAGTGCCATCATGCCTTGGGGTCAGACAGTCCTTATTAGATAGATGGCAATAATGCTCCCTCGTGGCCAAATACAAAAGACCAACGACCCACAGACTCACACAGAAGAAGTCAGACCACCGGTGCGTCTCATTCTTTATGCTTACAACAATTTTATTACTGAATGAAATCTAACTTTGGAAATTGGGAGAAGGGTGGTGGCCTTTATAATAGCTTTGGCAAGTCAGGCAGAGCATTCGAGATACTTTTCATCAATTTGAGTGGCAGCAGTGGTGAAGCCCCAAGGGAAAACCAGAGTAATAAGGACAAATGTCAGGGAGACGGGACAGGGTAAAAGAAACTCAGTTTGGGGCCGTAAACTTCCTGCGTTGCGCCTCCTCCCCCCTTACGTTTGTATTTTCCTGCTTTCTTCCTCACTGGGCTCTGCTGCCTGGGATCAACATTTACTGTTTGCATCAGAGCTTCGTTGTAGAATGACTTCACAGGCTCCATATCTGCAAAAGAGAACCAACATTCTCTCCTACTTCACGGAGGCATTGCTCAGATTCTACTTGCTAAAACAGTAAAATTGGCTTTCTGTGTTACGAATTATGATAGCATTATCTGATAATCGTTAAGATCAGTGATATTGTTTCTGGAACTCTTTCTGGTTTGACAAGTACGAAACTCTTATTAGATTCTCGGCGTAGACAGGTGATATGACATGAAAAACTCTTTCCCTTGAAGCCAAAATGCGAACAACTTTGAGACCTTGCTCTGCCTGAGTGCCTGCAAAGAAACGAAAAAACAAAAAAAAAAAGTTTCAGAGAAGATGCTGCTGCACGGAAATACCTTTGGATGACTTATTAATTTTATATATAATCAAGACTTCTGAAAAGTGAACTCAAACCTACCCGAATAGGCAATAGCCGTTGCCGAATTGAGAATCAGTAGAGAGCTTCGGGAAGGACACTTTCAGTTTTAGCAGTCTCCATTTTCCAAGCCATTTTGAATTGACTCGCCAAGAGGAATCCGAGTCGACTCGGTTGGCTTGTAGCAACCTCTGAGTTCTGCGATTCTGTCAGCGTTGTTTTCTTGTCGGCGAGTGGGACAATTGGTTTGACCGGTCTTCTCCCGGAGACTGAGCCACGTCACCTCTCCCGAAACGAAACCGATTATACCCAAAACTCCGACTTCCGCAGACGACACACATTACAGAACAGCGAGAGGAAACAGTAAAGACCGGTCTCTGAACTCTTCCTCTCATCTCTTTCTCTCAAGCTCCTGAATCACATGACTCTTAACGGTTGTTTTAAGGCGGACAGCTTCTCAAAAAGCGAACAATTAATAAAAGCACCAGCGAGCAAGGGTCTCTGCTACGCCAACGTGCGCCCAACTCGATTCTTCTGCTTTCGACGTTCTCGAGATGCTTTTCTAATTTTCTTTTCTCTGTACATTGCATTCTCTCTCTCTCTCTCTCTTCGAATTTATTTTCTCCTCGTCTCTGACAGCAAAAGAACACTTCCTCTCTCTTTGAAATCCATATTTGCTTTCCTTATCTTTGTCCCTCACCTTGTTAGGCGCCAAGTCTCTTTTCTTTTCATTGCTCTTCTTCTGCTTCTTCTTCTTTTCGTTTGTCAGCTGGTTTAACTGTAAATGCAGCACCTTGTTGATGGGGAAGAAGGGTGGAAGCTCGTGGTTCACTGCGGTAAAGAGGGCTTTCAGATCTCCCACTAAAGAAAGCGAGAACAAGTGCAGCAAGAGGAGGGAAGATCAGGAGGTAGAAGAGGAAGAGAAGGTTAGTTGTTGAAATTTGTGTTTAGTACTGGAGTGATCATAAATCACAATACGATTGTTTATAACCTGAACTATTTTTTTTCCCCTTACAAAGTGATTATTTAGTTTTTGCGCTTGCAGAAAAGGGAGAAGAGAAGATGGATTTTTCGTAAATCTTCTCATCATGACGAAGCCTCGCAAAACGGTGATCAGAAGACTCTGAAGGTTTCAGCAGCTGCGAACTCTGATCAAAGGCATGCAATTGCTGTGGCAGTGGCGACGGCGGCGGCTGCAGAGGCGGCCGTGGCGACTGCACAAGCTGCGGTGGAGGTTGTTAGACTCACCCAGCCTAGGAATTTTGGTAGAGAACAGTATGCTGCTGTGGTTATTCAGACAGCTTTCAGAGGATATCTGGTATGTATGTTTCCAAGCTCCAAAACTTTTTCAGTATGAGACGGCATTTGTACTGATATTTGCTAGTATGAAAGGCGAAAAGAGCTCTCCGTGCGCTTAAGGGGCTTGTAAAACTTCAAGCTTTAGTCAGAGGTCACAACGTTCGAAAGCAGGCGAAGATGACTCTGAGGTGCATGCAAGCTCTGGTTCGAGTACAAGCGCGGGTGCGAGACCAAAGGTTGAGGCTCTCACAGGAAGGAAGCACGAAGTCTTCATTAAGCGATACAAACAGCTTATGGCAGTCGCGTTATCTTCAGGAAATGGCCGAAAGAAAGTCCCTTGTAAGTTGTCCCCTGTTTCCTTGCAGTTGGATCAATCTTCTCTGTTACCCTCTCAGGGCTAATCGTTTATTAATTCCACTTGCAGTCGAGAGAGGGAAGTAGCATCGCGGATGACTGGGATGACCGCCCTCACACCCTGGACGAAATCCAAGCAATGATACAGACGAGAAAGGAAGCTGCCCTGAAACGTGAGAAGGCCCTTGCCTACGCATTTTCGCATCAGGTAATCACAAGCAGAAGCTGTCAGCTTGCAGAGACCAGAGTTCACTTCTCCCGTTCTCTTTCAAGTTAGAGTAATTTATTTTGTCTATTTTGTACTTCCGTATCAAAGATATGGCGCTCCGGAAGAAACCCATCAAGTGTGGAAGAGGAAGAGATGGAAGAGAAACCGAAATGGCTCGATCGATGGATGGCGACGAGGCCGTACGAATTCAGAGGAAGAGCTTCGACGGATCAAAGGGACCACATAAAGACCGTCGAAGTAGACACAGCGCATCCCTTCTCATACTCGAGAAGAAGCACTCACCACTATCCAAACTCCTATGGAGCCTCCTCTCCCCTCCACCGAATCCACCAGAGCGCCTCCTTCCACCAGTCACCGGTCACACCCTCTCCGGCCAAAACTCGCCCAATACAAGTCCGCTCTGCCAGCCCGCGTTACGTCAGAGAAGAAAGAATTTCCACGCCGGCAGTCCATACCCCAAGCGGCTCCGTGTACTATTACGGAGGCCCCGGCAACACGAGGAACTACGGAACGGGTGGAGCGGGCGGCGGCTGTGCTGCATTGCCCAACTATATGGCGGCGACAGAGTCCGCCAAAGCTCGGATACGGTCACAGAGCGCACCTAAGCAGAGGCCGGCGACCCCGGAGAGGGAACGAGGGAGTTCAGCACGGAAGCGTTTGTCGTTTCCGGCACCGGAAACGAGCCAAAGCGGTTACTCGCAGAGCCTGAGGAGCCCGAGTTTTAAGAGCGCTCATGCGGGGCTGTACGGCGGCGAGCAGCTGTCTTGCTGCACGGAGAGCTTCATCGGAGGAGAGGTTTCCCCATCTTCAACCAGCGACCTGCGGCGGTGGTTGCGGTGATAGTTAAGTGGCTGTGGCTTTGGGGAAATAAATCATTTAAAGACTCTCACAGTCGCCTAATTTTAGTGATGGAATTTAGGACTCACCCTTTGACTGTTTAATTAAATTAGAAGAGTTGTTCGATCGAGGATTGAAGTTCAGAAACAGAAGCGTTGTCACCGGGCCAAACCCCCAACTGAAACTCACTCACTCGTTCCTCCTATGATTATAAAGAAAGTAATAGGGCCTACTAATAAATCATTTTTCTCATCAATTAATTTATCTAACTTAATGTAGTAAAATCTTGTGTACGTGTAATTGATAAATAATTAAGTACACTCCATTCTATGATTAGGTTAATAATATAAGTCAATAAATAAAATTTATTAATTAAATAGTTTTACTCAATTAATTTACAATTACATAAGTATACTTAAATGTAAATATACAGATAAATAAATCAATTTATATCTAAGTTTTATTTTTATTTTAAAATTTATATAAATAAGTATTTTTTATTTATTTTTATTATTTCACATACTTTAAAATGATCAATAAATTAGAGAATAACTTAACTCTTTCTTATTATATTCAAACACAATTTTAAGAACAATTTAAATTAATTTAATAAAAAATAAATTCAATAAATTTATTTTATTAATTTAAGACGAAAATTTCATTAGTTGATAAATTTTAAATATATTTAAAATATATTTATTTACAAATTACAAAGCTCAGTAAATTTAATTAATTATTTATTTATAAAATAAAAATAAACAAAATAAATCATTAGTCACGTTGTAGTCATTTATGCTTGTATTTGATGTAATTTAAAATTTTAAAATTTGGCCACATTTTTAAATCAATTTGCACTCTCTACCTTAACATAACTTCTATATTTATATTTATTTTCATTTAAAATTTTAATATTTTAAAATGGTAAATAATTTTTATTTTTAAAACTAAATAATTTAATTTTTTTAATTACAGAATTAAATAAGTGTAGTCAATTAATTTAAAATTAAATAAACATATTTAAATATAAATCAATAAATAAATATATTTTAAGTAAATTGTATAATTGAATAAATTAATTAATAGGCTCAATTTGTTTACTTATAATTGAAGTGCTATTCAATGGTGAGTGGGGAGAGGAGAGAGGATTTTAGAGTGTAATTTTAATAGGCTTTGTATGTTTGATGGAATTTTTTTATTTACTTATAATTGAAGTGCTATGCAGTGGTGTCCAAGCACCAAGGAGTTTTCTCCATCGAGCCAAGGGTAGTACGATAATTAAGAGGACAAAAAACACAAGAATGCTAGCATAACATGAGCATAACAAACACACTAATTGATATAATAATAATAATTGGCCGAGCTCCTGATAATAAGGTATATGTTCAAAACCTTGTCTAACTAAATCGAGATTGGCAAGGTTCATAATAATGCATTAGTGATAAAATTGTTATGTCATGTGATCATTAATTTTTTTTTGTATTATATTATTTTGATGGATTGTGGCTACCATCCAAGAGTTTGCAAAGTATGTTCCAATGTTGTATAATGTTTGAAATTTTTTCTCCAACACATACCATGGGAGAACGAATGTCAGAATGTAATGATACATACTCTTTGATTATCTTGTAGGACAATTTAGGACTCAAAAATGTTATTTAGCAATGTATGATGTTACGATATAAGATCGTTGTTACCTATTTTTCGATGATATATCTATAAAAGTCCTCTCTCTGTTATGTTGTATTGTTTATTGACCGGTTGTGCACCATGCTTTGGCAAGAAAATTTGGTGCGCTACAAAAAATTTAGTAATTGTCTTATATTTTAACCATACAATGGTAAACAATGTTAATCTCTAATAGGTATGGTAGAGCCTCAAATTCAAGTGAATAAGAAGTGTGATTTAGATGTGTTGGTTGAATTTGCAATTCATTAATATAATTATAGGATTGTTGTTGGTGATATTGGTGTGTGGGTTGTAGAATTTATAAGTGTCAAACAATCATAAATAAGTTGGATGAAGAAAAATGTATTTAGATTTGGTGAATAGTTTAGGAAAGGAGTAGACTTCCCGATTCAGATGGCTCAATTTGTGCCCAATAGCAGGGAGTAGATACTATGCCCATGTTAGAAGTGTGTTGTTGGCTCAGGTGGCTTCTCAAGAAGGGGTGAATTGAAATTCTAATTTAAAATTCAACTCCTAAATAAAAAAATTAATCAAAGAAAATAATAAACGCACATAGCATAAAAGAGAAAGATTTTTCTTTTCGATGTTCCCATATAGATAGTCACCACCCAAAAATCCTTGTTTGAGAAAATTTCACTAATAAGCTTTATTAGCGGAAATTTTACACTTAAAAGAAATTTTGGGTGCCTTTAAGCCCAATGTAATGCCCAGTTACACAAGATAAATCTTTCCCAGAGATTATACAACTAGAATATAACTCTAGTAACCTTTTTTTCATTCTAGGTTCCAGGTTCTCTAAACCTTTCATAGAATAATTCAAAAATATACAAAGAAAGAAAAACTTACACCTTTTTGAATGGAAACACAACCTTCTCCAGAGGAAAACCAAGTCTCCAATCCTTTTGAGAATAAGAGTTGAATGAGAGGACTTGGAATGCTAGGAATGTTGACTGATTTAAGAGAGGAATGTAATTTTTTTCCAAGTATATAACTATTTTTTCTCTCAAAAAGGGTTTGTTAAAAAATTTCAAGGAATATGCTTTTTCAGTCCTTTGAATTGCCAACAAATGCTCACTTGATTCTTCCCCACTAGTTTGGGGGCCTATTTATAAGTTTAGCCAAACTACCTTTTTTTTTGTGCATGTTTACAAAAAGCTGCAAAAAGTGTTGATCTATCATTTGAAAGGTATGGTCAATCATATATAACGATAATATTTTTTGAAACAATCCAAACTTATTGATCGATTAGGGTATCAATCAACGAGAACTCACTCTTTTAGAAAACTCATTGATCAATCAAATCATTTGATTGATCAATCATGGAAAGGAGTATGATGGATCATGATTTATAAATTTACCTGACAATATTATGGATTATCAATTATGATGGACTGGATGATTGATCATTCTTGATATGCTCTTATATACTACATTGGGGATGATTGATCATGCTTTATACTAGAGTGTAAAATTTGTTGGCCCAGGTGGCTTCTCAAGAGGGGGGTGAATTGAGAATTTCAAATAAAAAACATAACTTAGGCATATCATATATATGCAATATAATGAGTTCATTGTAAAATAAATATTCACACACCATAGGAGATAAAAGAATTTTTGTTATCGATGTTTCGTTTTTGGTATTCACCACCCAAGAACCCTTATTTGGGAAATTCTATTATTCAAAACCTCTAATACCTGGAATTTACACAAAGAGATTCTAGCTCTTTTTAAGCCACATGTAGCTCAATACACATTTTTTACAATTACAATCTCCCCAAGAGATTGGCTAGATTCTAGCGCTAGCTGACCCTTTTTTATCTAGATTAGATAGGTTCTAGATGAACCTTTCACAAAATAAAATCAAAGAGAGGAAAAATAAACTTACACCCAATACTTGGAGAGTAGCTTCTCCTTGAGAGATCCAAACATCCACTTCTTTGCAGCACAATGAGAATGTATACGAGCTTGTCTGATATGAAATGCAAGGAAAGGAAAAGGAAAGAGTAGGAGGATTTTCAAAAGCATAAATCTCTTTCACTCAAAAGCTATTTAGAGAAGATTTGCACGATTTTGATAATAAAGGCTTGTGTGCTCATTAACTTCTCTATAAGTGGTTTGCTAGGGTATTTATAATTTTCCCAATCCAAACTTGTCATTATTTGCATGATTGCAAAATCAATACGGTGATTGATCGATCAATTATTCATAACGACTCTTTTTCTGTCAGGATGTGCCTTATTGATTAATAGGTTGATCGATCAATAAGTTATCATTGGTTTTGAAAAGTTAAGTTGATCGATCATAATCAGGGGATGATTGATCATTCAGAGTTCCCTCTAGTAGTGCTATGCAAGTATGATCGATTAGTGAACTTCCTATGATCAATCATTCTTTATGTCCCTAAATGGCAAGATTCTATCAGATCGATCTATAATGTGGGATGATCAATCAATCCATTTAATTTTTACTTGTCGGGACAATATTGATCAATCAATCCATTTAATTTTTACTTGTCGGGACAGTATTGATCAATCAATCCAAATGGGATGATCGATCATGCTTTATAGCATGAAATGACCATGTTCTGGATGATCAATCAATCGACTATGGTTGATCAATCATGCTTTATAAGGATGGCATGTGCATTTCAAGATGATCGATCATTGGCAAAGGTTGATCGATCATTCCATAACTAGTTCAACTAAGTTGACTTTTAAAGCATGAGAATGATTGAACCTAAGTTCCCTAACATGTTTGAAAAGATGTTTATGATGTTTCAAAACATGTGTACATGCAATGTATGACTAAACCTCCATGTTTAGCATTGCACCTTAAGAGAACGAGTTTTGAATGGTCTCTTACATAGTGACTGATTTTTTATATATACTAATGACTCCTTAACTATAGTGTTCATATTGTCTTATTCTTCAAGGATACTTCTTCAAGAGTTGTCTTTCAATGATGTATGAAGTCTTGTGTGGGCTTGATCATTTGAAGCTTTAGACTTGGAAATGCATCTCTTGAAGGTAAAGTATCTGAAATACTTAGTTTGCAAATTTGTCAGCTCTATTCAATTTTGTTATCATCAAACGCAATAACGGAGTCAACCTATGGTAAAAAAAAATAAGTTTTAAGTATGAAGTAAACAAGATTAAGGTTTTTTGCAAGTTTACATAGGTTTTATGCATCGTTTAAACATGGTTTTAAAAAAAATTATGCCTTAAAGTTGTAATTCTCTTGTGCACCTTAGAATTGAAGTTTGGCGACTATCCTCATATATGGCTAGATTTCTTGAGATATTTCTAATAGGCTTTGTCTCATGTCTTCTAGTATTCAAGCTTTTACACATTAGCGGTTCTTCAAAATGACTTGACATATTGTAACACTTGAGGTCTGGTATTAAGTTGTCGATCCTTATGTACATACCTTGATTTTGTGTCTCTTGAAGGAATTACATTTCAAATGCTAGAGTTATAAAAATTATCACAAAGTAGTTAAGTTTCGTTATCATAAAAATAAGGATGAAGGTCAACTTAGGTTAACCATCTCATCCTTCTTGATAAAGACAAAACCTATCTCATAGAAATTAAAAAAACATAATCCCATATGCATATAAAGTTCACAAATTATGTAGTTCCTCCCCCTGAGTTTGTGCATATATGTTTTAATTTGGATTTTAAGTTAAGTTCTCTCCCCCTCTTTGTCATAGATAAAAAGGATATCATATAAGGAAGAAAGAGAGATATAGACCAATGTTGGCTCAAGGTCTTTCATTTCAGATATGTCAAAATGTGTACAAATAAGATTGACAAAATTGAGTACAAAATTGACCTAAAGCTAGCATATAGAAATTACGTACAAAATTAAGGTCAATCCAAGGTCACTAGGCTGGCGGTGGCTGACTTGAGGATAGATAGTCAACCATGGAGTGTAGGAGTACTTTCATTTCTATCAAATCCTCCTTCATTTCGACTTGAGGTGTTTTGATGTGAATGAAAATCCCTTTTCCATCTGTCATATCATCCTCAAGTTGAATGAGGTGGTGGAAGCTAGATGAAGCTCTACTGTTCTTTCTCTTGACAAATTGGTATTGCTCCTCTTGGTTCCTAGTAGGATTGGGCTCATCAACCAAGAAATCCTCTTCGTTGGTGTCCTTCCCCTTAGAATGCTTCAACACCCAACGACCATGCACTTTCTCTAAGCCAAATTTACTAACCTTCAGCTCACCGATGGACATCTTCTTGTTGAGGATATAGATTTCTTCCTACTCAAGAACTATGTCATGGCTCTCTAAGATTAGAGTGATGATACATCTGATGGAGAGACCATCAACTCTGAAATTGTTCGCCACGTCTACTATCTATAGGAACATGAAGTGGGCAAAGTATACTGGAACATTTCGAGTTAGTACCCAAAGCTAAAATAAGTCACAAGTTGTCAATCAGGAGAATGTACATTTCTTCCGATTAAGGGTGTGAATCACAATATCCATGAAGAGGCGTAGCTCCATGCTTAGATATTTGACTTTTGTTTTTTTAGAACTTCTTATGGTCTGCCCAAATACCAAGTTGATAGCATTGGTGAACGACTGAGGGTGCTCCTCTCTGAGATGATTCGGCCAGCTCTCATTGATATACCTTGTCCGACCATCCGTTAGTGTCCCAAAGAGCTCGGTTCACTTGTGGTAAGGGAGATGGAAACCTTTTGCATGTAGGAATTGAGTTTCAAGTCTCCATTCTCTAAATCTTCCACTTCTAGGTTACAAAAGACTTTTACTAAGTTTGGTTATATGCCCTGATTCCCTTCAAGAAAGGTGACATAAGTCCAAGGTCTAATCTTGTGGGTTCAACCATCCTCCTATCTAAGAATGACTTAATGTACCGATTGCTATGAGATTAGGTGTGGAAGTGACAGCAACAATCTGACATTTTGGTGCATCCCTCATACGGTTTTTGAGTTGTTTCTTTCCGACATTATCATAGTGTGAACCATGGTTGGGGATGCCAAAAATATGGTAAAAGAGATGAAAATTTTATTGATTGAGGTAGATGCGGAGATGGAGAAGTGTGGGTTGCACAATGTTGAAGAGGTCCATTTTCGGTAGATGGGATCTCTAATCCACTAAAAATCATGCTCAATATGCCTTGAAATTGAGAGAGGAAGGTTTTGAAAAGTGTTTTAGAGTTTCAAAAGGTGTTAGGAGGAAGAAGAGTGTTTAGAATGAAGCCTGAACCTATTTTTAATAGGGTTTCGTCACATATGATCGATAATTAAGGGTACAGTGATGGATCTATTGATTAAGTTGATCAATCATGCACTTAAGCATTGTTGGATCGTGCCATATAAAACATGTCTGAATTGATCTTTTCCTTCTCATTTCTTATTTCTTATATGATGTGAGTCGGGTATGTTTCTAGATCTATGAATATTTAGCTATTTTAACAAAGGTGGGTTGCTTAGGCCAATTTTGTCTTTTAGCTTAGAGAATCGGTTGAATTCTAGTGGCTTTGTAAAATTATCTGCTAATTTATTCTTAATAGGAAAAAAAATTATGTTTGATTACCTTGGTTTGAACCAGCTCTTGATTTCAATGTGTCTTGACTGGGAGTAGTGAACTGGATTCTTACTTAGGCTTAGTGCACTCATGTTATAAAAAAAGATAGGCATTTCACTTTTCTATAAACCATAGTCCTCTAACTGCCATTTCATCCATAGAAGTTGTGCACAAAAACTTGCAACTGTTATATTCTCAACTTCAGAGGTAGATAAAGCAATATATTGTTTCTTAAAAAATTAAGAGACAAGCATGCTTCCAACTAATTGGTAGCTACCACTAGTACTCTTTTGATCAATGATATGTCTAGCAAAATCAGCATTGGAGTACCTTATAAAGTCTACAGTAGAGGCGTTTGCGTACCAAAGTCCTAAGTTTGGTATTCCAAGTAGCTATCAGAATTTTTCTTTCACAACTACTACGTGAGATTCTCTAGGGTCGGATTTAAGAGATGGAGCCAAGTTACTCTAGATGGAGATTGGATGAAGAAGAAATAGTATATGATGGATCAAGGCATGGAGGGTAAGTTGCTAGGACATACTAAACTCTCCTTCATGACCTAGGGTTTCATAATATCACACTAGTGGCGAGATCCCCCCCCCCCAAAAAAACAGCTTTTCTCAACGGAAAAATCCACCGACACGTTTTTATGTGACAATGATTGATTTTTATTTTGTACCGTTTCAGCAAATTTTAGACGTAACTTTGCGCCTCACAGACGGAGCCAGAAGAACGGACGGTACATGTGAATAGGGGCCACAAACAAAAGAGAGAGGACACAATAAAGATCAAAAAGATGTTAGGGTACCCTACCCTGACGTAAAAGACACATCAAAGCCAACTTTTATAGTCTTGCAGTCTGTACCAAAGGGAGGGGGAGGGGGTCACTAACCACCTCCCACCGAAAATCTCCCTCCCGGAGGCGAGGGGGGTCCAGGCGAAATGACTACCCTTGCGACGGCAGCGAGAAAGAAAGGATGGTTTTTAATGAATCCAACTCGAATGACAAGATGGAAAATCCGTGAGAGTCCTCCCACCCAAAACCAGATAAATATGCCTGTCTGGTAGGAGACAGGTTCGCGATCCCATTAACGCTATCTCGTACGTCGCCCACCGCTCTTCTCATTTCGATTTTCAAACTTAATTTCGACCCTTGTCGTCTTTCTGACGCCGTTGGCACTGATAACGCGTCAGTTCGGTGCCGCACAGAAGAATCAAAGAAGCTTTTATTGTCCTCTTCATCTCCGACACTGAACAGTATGCCGCTATTCCCCTTGGCCTTTTCTTCTGACCCTCTCTCTCTCCCTCTCCTTCTTTCTGGTTCCATTAACGGCACCAAATTTTGCAACATTCAAGAGCTTCATTTGTTGTTGCGAGGGTCGCGGATCAAATTATTTCTCATCACCTGACTTAAAATCCTATTCTGCACTTTAAGATTACTGTTCTCCTGTAACTTAAGGCCTTTCTCATCATTAACGCCGTACATGTATTATCATCAAGGAAGCACATATTGTCATTAGGGATGGCAAAATTATGATCCAAGCCAAACTTTACCCGAGTTAGAAGTGGCGAACGTTAGGCCTGAGAAAGGACTGACTTTAGGACCTACACAAAAAGGGAACAAACAACTTACGCCAGAAAACACACCATGCAAATTACCATCTTTTGACCAGACGAAACTATCTGACCATAGAAGCAAAACCATTTCTCCTACCGACTTGACTAATGAAGACTAGAAAAGAAGAAATTACTGAAGATCGCCTGCAACTAGTCGAGAAATTCTCTGTTGATATAATTCAACTTGTCGATCGAATGACCAACTAAATGAAGGCAAAAAAGGAGTTAAGCACAGTATTAGATCCTAAGCTCTCATGATAGAGTGGTTTAAGGGTATGTCTTTGAGTGTGAAGTTAAAATCAAGGTCAAAGTGAGAAGGGAGGAAGAACAAAGAGGAGAAGACAAAGAGGATGCAAGAAGAAGATGGAGAACATGTCAGAAGAGAGAACTAGAGAACTAGACCTTTTATAAAGGAAATTACATAACCAGGACCCTAAAACTCAACCTTTTAACACATAGTGAAGACGATTATGCAATAGGAGAGAGAAAATATACTGCAACTACTCGCTTAACCACCCGACCAACTACATTGATGAACAAAGAAAAATAAGTGATTTATGAAAGCTAACCGATTGGATTGAGATTGTCTGAATGAGTAGGAGAGAGAAAAACCATTGGAAAGAGGTGGACCGGTGACTCGAGCAAATCAACTAGCATTTTGAAAGAGTCGGGTCAGCTAAGCGGGGCAGAACTGCCCCATATACTTGACACACTGGATTATGAGAATTGAAAGGCTCAATTATGAAGTTGGGGTTTATTTACATGATTTATCATATTGACTTTTGTATTACCAAGGCTATAAAGCATGATCGATCAATTGGGTAGGATTGATCAATCAATCGTGATTTTCTAAAAGACATGAGAACCTGTTGATCGATGAATCTTATAAATAGCCCACCAATTACAACATTGATTGAACTTTAACTTGTAAACCAAAAGCATTCAATAGCCATTTACTTGAAATTCTTTTTCAAACTTACATTTGAGAGAAAAGTGCTTAGTTTTTCATTTCCTTTCAAATATCTCAAAATTTCTTTGTATTCTAGTATTCTCAAGCTCCATGAAACTTTGTTTATGCTCAAAAGGACCGGAGGCTTGGATCTCAATAGGAGAAGGCTGCTTCTCCCACTTAAAGGTGTAAGGTTTTTTTTCTTTTGTATTTCACATTGAAATTTTGTAGAACCTCAAATCTAGAAAGGGAATTCCCACTAGAACCAAAATCTAGTTGTTTAACTCTTTGGACAGTTTGTAATAATGTAATAGAGTATTACACTTGGCTTAAAGAGGGTCTAAATCTCTTTGAGGTCGTAATTTCTATCTAATAGAGTAATTAGCGGAATTTTTCTGAGTAAGGGTTCTTGGGTAGTGATTACCAATAGGGAATATCAAGCACAAAAATTATTTGTGTTCTTTTATGGCGTCTGCTTGCACGCTTTATTATTTTTATTATTATTTTATTAAGCACCAAAATTTTATTTTACATATCTCAATTTACCCCCCTCCTCCTGGGCCAACAAAAAACTCTCATTCTACTATATTCGAGGTTTTAGTCTATCTTGTCCATCTTTGGTCAATTCAATTCACGCGACATGGCCAAAAGTGTGGGCAAGTCATTGAGTTCCCTTAGGCCACTAGGGAAACATGAGTTGTTGAGGATTACAATAATTCCTCTCAAAGGTATTTCCAATAATGCTACATGGGCCAAATCTATTAAAATATTGTTTATTACTTGAGATCTTGCTAGTTGCCTTTTCTAGCCACCCCCTCTTATAGATGAAGATGATACTTCCCATCAAAGATTGTTGAAGCAAAAGACACTACTTATTAAGTTACTCAAACATCATGGAAGAGTTCATTGCAAACAACCTAATTCATTCAAGCATAACAAAAAAAAATTGGGGCACTTGATCTAAAATATATTATGCCCCTAATAGTCTCCAAAATATTTATGATGTCTTCCAAAAAAAAAAAGGGATAGTTTATATGATTTTTGGGTCAATTTAGAGGATTATTTCAAGAATGGAAGTTTGCTCAACCTTGTTCCATCGATCTTGGTTTTCAAGAAAAATAAAAAAAATTCCATCATATTAGCTATCTATGTAGTCAATCTCAGGCCATGTCTTAATGTGGCTAAATCTCAAAGTTGAGATCCATTGTTAATACATCCTTTGACGACATATGTGCTATTATGCAATGAATTCCAAGCAAGGCAGAAAATCCTAATGCAGCACACACAAACACTTCTATTGGCACGAAAATTCTGATGGGTGGTGAAAACAGTGGAAGAGGTCAAGGAAGAGGAGAAAGTGGTTATGGCCTTGGTAAAGGCTACAACATCAATGATTCAACATATTTCAAAGGCAACAACAATAGTAGAAATTTCACAAGTTCTAAAATTATACTTAATGCGAGTTGAATAATCATGTGGTTGAAAAATATTGGAAACTTCATGGTAAACCAGATTTCTTCTAGATTAATAGAACTAATATTAGCAATGAGTACAAGGCTAAAGAATTCTCTGACTTCTCTCTAGGTAAGATTGTTTTTACAAGTGAAGATAATGAAGGATTCATAAATTAAAAAATATGTTGTCTACATCTTCCACTCCTACTACTACTGTTATCACTACCCATATGAATTCCCTTATCTCATGTTCCAGTTATTCATCATGGATCATTGACTCAAGAGTTTTTGAATATCTCACTAGTAAGGTTTGCGATTTGTCTTTATCTCCTTGTACTATAGGTTTGTTGTTGACCGAGTGTTGATTCCCATCTTGATTTTGATGATAACAAACTTAATTAATCTAATGTTGGCAAATCTAACATTTCATATACCACTCCTTCAAGACACAAACAAATCAAGGTCTACACAAAAAATTAACAAAATCTTCTCAAAGACCTCAAGCTTCACTACCGTGTCAAAGTCATCTTAAACAAGCACCCTTAGAAGGAAGAAGCATAAATTGAAGACTAGAGTTTAGGTAGTCCAGAAAAATCACAAAACTCAGTATATGTAAGAGACCAACCCCAAATATTCAAACTTGAGGTAAAATGGAAGTCTTTGGAAATTTTAGGTCAAAATTGCATTATATACATGTTTTATCGATGCATACATATGTTTTAAACATGTTAGAATCACCTAGGATCAATTTTAATCTTGATTTAAAAACACATAGAGATCTGGCACTCGATTGCCAGATCAACATTTGCCAGTGTCTGCCAGTGATCGATTAACCACAAGTGTGTAGGACAAAAATATAAAGCATGATCGATCAATCATGGATGATTGATCGGACAATCAGAACTTGGCCAAGTAGTGCTATAAAAAATTATCGATCATCACCAGTGGACTCATCGATCAATTTTGAAGTTTCTTAACTAGGGACATAAAACATGATCTATTAGTGACAAGTCATTGATTGATCATACATGTAATGCTCTTCTAGTAGAAAAATTGATTGATAGATCAGCCCATCGACATTAATCGTTTAACTTAGCTAATCAGGCCCAATAATAGGATATTGAATGATCATACGATCTATGAATAGGCCATTTTTAAAAAAAATATAGTCATTACACTCGATTGATCAATCAATACTTTACACTGATTGATCAATGTCATGTCAACCTTTTACAAACAGGCAAATAATGGCTAGTTTGCCTTAAGGAAAATTGAATTTAGGATCTCATGACGAGGTCCTCGACCAAGGTAGTGAAAGAAGAGTGGAAAAAAAGGAGGAGAAGAAAGGCGGAGAGAAAGAAGAGAGATCTTGACTAGAGAGAAGGAGAGAGAGAGAGCTTAGGAGGGGAAAAAAATTTAGGGACTAATTTGAGAGAGAAGAGGGGAGATTTAATGATTTACCCCATGTCTTAAACCTCTATTTATAATTGTGGAAGGAGGTTTACAATGACTACAATGCCCTTAAAATTAAAAGCTTTGTAAAATAAAAGACATAAGTAGACATACATTTGTCTTCTTTAATTACACCCTTGTGCCATGCTAACGAGAAGATACCTCCTTTGCCACCTCCTTGACGTGGGGAAGGTGTTTACTTTGATGCTACTATTAGATGTCTTCCAACAAGGAACTTATACATACCCCATCAAACATGATTTTGAGAATTTAATGACCATTTATTGGCATAACTACAACATTCAAAGATTTTTTTTCTGAAAATCCTTCCAAAGCCTTTTTTTGAGAGAAAATGACCCTCTCAATCTTTTCATGTGGATACAATTAGTCAAGTTCCAAATCATCTTCATTGTGGATCAAAGCTAGAGGTTTGGACAAATCAATGGAGAAGGTTGTCTCTCCAAGTTTATAAAGGGTTTAAGCTTTTTGTTCATTTATATTTTAATTCTTTTCTTGATAGGTTCATTTGTAACATTTTGAATATTGATAGAAATGTTGCTAGAGCTAGAATTTAGCCAATCTCAGGAGAGATTAATTTTAAAATTTTAATTTAAGCATACATGTAGCTTAAAAGAGAGTCATAATCTCTTTTATGTAAAATTCTAGCAAATAGATCAAAGATTAGTGGTATTTTCCAAACACATATGCTTGGATATGAATATAGATAGGGGAAAAATGATAATAAAATATTTGGTGTGTACTTATTTTTAATTACTTGTATTATCTTTAATTTTTGCACACTTAAAATTTTAATTGTAAAAATTCAATTCACCTCCTCTTGAGAAGCCACTTGGGTTAACAATTGGCATCAATGCAGGCATAAGTACATTTGGAATCAAAATCACCTTGATTGTGAATATCGGTTCAAATGACATCTCAAGATAAATTACTTCTTCCAAAAAGGAAATTTGTCAACTGTCCCCCTCTTTTTAATTGTGTAAATAATGGATATTTGAAGGTAAAAATAAAATTCTTCCTCTAATCCATGGATTGGGATATTTGGCATGTGACAAAGAATGACCCATTTGATCCACAAAAATTAGAGAATGACCACCTTAGCAAAAAAGAATTCAATGAGTTTACGAGGAAAAATAAGGAGAGACTCTAAAAAAACTCTAATGCCATTAACTTGTTATTGTGTGCTTAGGTCCAAATGAGCTCAACCGAGTTTCCACATGTAAGATAGCTAAAGAAATTTGGGATAAACTTGAGGTATGAGGGAACCACTAAAGTCAAGGACTCTAGAATTAACTCGTTGGTAGCCCAATACAAGGAATTTTAAAAAGTAAAATGGACAAATCAATAGCTGAGATGAACTCTAGGTTCACTCACATAATCAATGAACGAAACGTTCTAGGAGAAGAGATCTCTTTATATAGGCAAAATGATAAACTTCTCAAGGCAATTCAAAAGTCATGGGATACTAGGAAGATAGTCATATGTAGAACTGTGAGCTCGAAAGAACTTCTAGGGATTCTCCTAGCCTATGAAAAGAATTTTTCGATATCTACTTTCTAACACCAAACTTAAGACTTTGGTACCCAAATTCCTTTGCCATAGATCAAGTAGGTTACTTCAATGCGGATTTTGTTAGATGCAAAATTAATAGAAAAAGTACGAGTGGTACCTGTTAATTACTAGGGAATATACTTGCCTCTTGGTTTTCCTAGAAACAATAGTCAATTGCTCTATCTACCACGGAGGCCAAGTATACAGCTTGTGGAAGTTGTTGTGTACAACCCCTATGGAGGAAACAACAACTAGAGGAGTAGAATAAAATTCTAGTCCATCGTGACAACATGAGTGCCATAAGTCTAAGTAAGAATTCGGTTTACCACTCTCAATCCAAACACATTGAGATTAGACATCACTTCATCCAAGAGTTGGTTGAAACCAAAGTGATTAAATTGAAATTGTTCTCATTAAAGATCACTTAGATGATATTTTCACAAAGCCATTAGGATTTTATTAGTTCTAAAAACTTAAAGGAGAAATAGCATGGGCAATCCACCTTCATCCACTTAGGCTGGTAAATTTGAGCTTAAAGACAACCTCACATAGAATACATGCCATTAGAGTGACTTGAAATTCAAAGGATCACTTTTGAATCACCAATCAATGAAATAGATTGATTGATCAACTTAAGCAATCGATCAATCAATTGAAGCACATTGATTGATCAATCATGGTGTTAAATGAGAATGTGAAGATTTTTAATATTACATTTCTTCATTTCAAACTCTTCTCTCCCATCTTTGCCCTAGTTGTCTCTGCCCCCAAAAATGTTTCCCCTTTCAGATTACATCAATTTTCTTGCTTTGTAACCCTCATATCCAAAAAAGACCTAGTCTTTCACCTCCTAAAGGCACTCCCACTTCACCCTTGAGCCAAAAATCCGATTTTTCACCATGCTAAGGACAAAGTTCATGGCAAAGAAGTCTACTCCCTCCAAAGAATCAGATGTATGCAAGGAAATGAAAAATTGGAGAAAGCATTTCCTGACTAGTGTACAAAGGAGTAAGTATTTTAAGAATTTAGTGGCTAAAAGCATTGTAGACCCTAGTAAGGTTGATTTAGGCTTCTGCAAGAGGGAAATAAGTGGATCTGAGAACACCTTTTGGACCAACATGGGCCTGTTGGAAAGTGAAGAAGAAGTTTTCCCTCTACTTGTTCCGATCTTTTACACAAATCTAGAGGTAGAAGAAGATCACTGGGAAATTTGAAGATAAACTCATATGTAAAGAAGAGCCCACTCAATGAGATTTTAGGCACCACCTTCATGGGCCTAAAATGATATATTAAACAGAGTTGGCCACAAAACTTCCTAGTGGATTGGCTACAAAACATTCAAGATGCCACCCTCCATGTGTTTGGATAGATGGTGGGAAGCTCCTATTAAATTAAGATCAAGGATTTTAAGTATTGAGCTTTGAATGTATAGGAAGATTGTTACCCATATCCTCAACCTAAGGAAGGTACGTTCACAACATTGACTATGCCGATATCTTTTGTGTTGAAAAGCAAATATGGAAGAGTCATACATAACTCTCACAGTAAAAAATCTCATAGAGTTAGAATTAATATGGTGGAGTCCTAAAGGAGCCTCACAAGAAGAGTTCTCACAGAAGAGTCACAGTTAAAGGTGTTTTAATTATTTTATTCTTCTTTTTATGTTTAGTTGTTCAATTATTCTAGGACATACCTTTTAGTATTTAACTTTGGTTGTAGTTGGGATAAGGATAGTTTAATTGTAATAAGATTCTCCTTGTTTCCTCTATTATAAAAAAAGGTTCATTGAACTCAAATTACATCAAATCATTGAAGTTTTTCACTTTTCATGAAATTCAACATGGAATCAAAATGGGTTCCGTGAGTTGACTCGGTCAACCCACAAAGATAATATTATCCTTTTCTGATCTACTATCTCTAGTAGTTTAGGTTTATATTCTATTTTTTTTTCTTTCATATCACAATACCCATTGTTTTCTTGGTGTTCACACCTCCATATTGAACTTTTCATATTTAAAATTATATATTGACGAAAATATCTTCAAGTTTAATTTCTAATATAAAGAAGAAGATTGGCAATTAGAATTTTTTACAAAGAGAAATTGATATTTGAAGCAGCAAAGCTGAGCCTACAAGAGAGGTTTGAGATATACCAGAAAGATTCAAATTTTGAGGTGCTTCTATGCCATTAAAATGAGATAAGTCTATTTCTTACCTATCAAACCAGTTCCCAATATGAGTTTTCTAGAGGGAGATATCAAGATCGAAAGAGTCAATGGTCATCCTACCCAAAGAAGAAAGAGTTCTCCATTCAGCTCGATTACAGAGTCCTAAATCTATCAGATTATTTCTATTGAAATAAGTATATTTTATGAATAAATATTATACTTGAATGAAAGGTATCAAAGTCTTATTTCAGGAGGAGAAAATTCCATGTAAATTTGATCTATATGTAAGGACATATTCACATTGGAGTTGGAAAATGTTAGGCCATAGTGTGATGAAAATAAAGAGATCATAAAAGCTTCGCGAACAAAGGTTTTTATTTCAAAATAGATATAAAATTAAAGCTCTTTGAGTCTAGTTTCTAAAGCAATAAATATTTCTTAATTTTGATCTATATTGTGGGAGATATTGATATAAAAAAATGTTAGTTTTATCAAAAATATCTCACTTTTCATATTTTCTCTCCTATTATCTCTCCATGAATTGGCATGAATTGAACTTCCTTTTCTCTAGGAATCCTAGTTTTTTAGCCAAATTGTTTCTTCTAGCCAAAGAGTTTTAGTAAGAATTAATCACTCCATGATGTGCTCGTTCAAGGCATGCCAAAATTTCCTACTTCTATGTTATTTTCAAATTTTTTTATTTTTGTTACTTGGTTGTATATCTTACTCATTGTCAACTCTGAAAATTGTGGTCACCCCAAAAAAAATATACTTGGTCAAATTTATTAAATTTTACGATTATAGTCTTGCCTAGTTTTTTTTTTAAAAAGGGTCATATTCTAGATTCGTTTGGAAGGCTGAGTGTTGCATAATTATCTCATTTTGGTTGAAGTTATTTTCCACTAGTAATTTTTTCAATTTATCTTCTTATATTTTCATCACTACCTAAAAAGCATAGGAGTGAGCCCAATATTCAGGTTGAGCCAAGTTTTTTATTCTTCATCCAAGAAGTGATATGTGTTTGAGTTACCCTTAAAAAATGAGTAGTTTCTTTGTTAAGCCCAAAAGTTAGGTTATTTTTCTACCTTAAAAATTGAGCGGAGTGTGTTCAAACTATTATCATTTTGATTGGTGTATAGATTTTTGTCGATAGTTAGGAGTGATTTTATTCTTTCTTATTGTTATTTGTCCAATATGGGTCTCTATGTCCTTTTTTCCCCAGTTTGAGGGGGAGAAAAAGAAGAAAAGTATGAGAAAAAAATATTGTCTTCCACATGTTGTGGTAATTTTTATGTGACAAAAATATTCAAGAAAGAGGGAGAATAAAAGATGAAGATTTTACATCTATGGAAAGATTTTTTAGCCAATGAAGATTGAAGACCAATAATCTTTTTCATTGCACGCTAAAGTTACAAACTCTAGCATGAGGGGGAGTGTTGAAGAGAAGATATAGAAGTGTCATATATGAATCTCATAGTAAGAAGTCTCATAGAGCGAGAATTAATATGGTAGAGTCTTACAAGAGTCTCACATGAGGAGGTCCCACAAAAGAGTCTCAGTTAAAAGTGTTTTAGTTAAGTTAGTATTTTATTTATATTTAGTCGTTCATTTCTTATAAGACTTATCTTTTAGTGTTTAACTTTGGGTGTAACTGGGATAAGGGTAGTTCAAATGTAATTGGATTCTACTTGTTTCCTCTATTATAAATAGAAGCTCATTGTACTCAAATTACATAAAGTCAATTAAGTTCTTCACTTTTCCAAAAATTAAAGAGTTGGGAAACAAACAATTTCTTCACAATATATTGTGTACATTCAAAAATCTGACATGGACATTGGAGTTGAAGATTATCATATTACGTTTTCACCGACTGTGAGTGAAAATAAATCCACATTATTGAATGATGTCATGAAGGTAGAGTTGGATTCAATGGAAAAAAACCAAGTCTGGGATCTTGTTGAATTGCCCAAGGTGGGGGAAGCCATTGGTTGTAAGTGGATTTTTAAAACCAAAAGATACCCTTTAGGAAATATTGAAAGATATAAGGAAAAACTTGTAGCCAAAGGATTCACTCAACAAGAAGGAATTGATTGCCATGACACCTTCTCTCCTGTTTGAAAGAAGGATTCGTTTCGGATAACCAAGGCATTGGTAGCTCATTTTGATATGGAGTTACATCAAGTGGATGTGAAAATAGTTTTCCTCAATCGAAACCTAGAGGAAGAGGTTTACATGAAACTACCTGAAGGTTTTATTTCAGAGGGAAATGATCACTTGGTTTGTAGGATTAAAAAATCTATATCTGGGCTAAAACAAGCCTCCCGTAAATGGTATTTAAATTTCCATGATGTTATTTTTTCATTGGGTTTTACTGAGAATACCATGAATCAATGTATATATCATAAGATCAGTGGGAGCAAAATAATTTTTTTAGTCCCATACGTAGATGATATTCTACTTGCTTCAAGTGATTTCTCTAGAATCAATTTGATAAGAAAGATGTGGGTAAAACTTCTTATGTCATAGGCATAAAGATTGAGAGAGACAGATCCCGAGGGACATTAGGATTGTCACAAAAAGCCTACATCAATAAAGTGCTACAGAGATTTCATATGAAGAATTGTTCATCTAGTGTTGCACTTATTATGAAAAGGTGACAAATTAAATTTGGAACAAGGTCTTAGAAATGATTTGGAGAGGGAACAAATGAAAAAGATTCCATATGCTTCCATAGTTAGGAGTTTAATGTATGCCCAAGTTTGCACAAGACCTGACATTACATATGCAATTGGAATGTTGGGCAAATATCAAAGTAACTCAAGTTTGGACCGAGAGCTTCAAAGAAAGTAACGTGATATCTTCAAAAAACTAAAGACTATAAGCTTACATATAGGCGATCTGATCATCTGAAGGTGATTAATTCATACTCTGATTTTGCTGGTTACCTTGAGTCGAGAAAGTTTCAGGATATGTTTTCTTATTAGTTGGAGGAGATATTTCTTGAAGAAGTGCAAAACAATCTTTGATTGCGACTTCTACCTCATAAGCAGAGTTTGTAACATGTTTTGAAGCGACATCATAGGGTATATGGTTGAGGAGTGTTACTTCTGAACTTGAAATTGTTGACACAATTTCTAAACTATTGAGGATTTATTATGATAATTTTGTTGCATTGTTTTTGTCCAAGAACAATAAGAGTGTAAGTCGTAGTAACACATTAAATTTAAATATTTAGCTATTTGAGAACACGTCAAAGCAAACAAGTGGTTGTAGAGCACATCAATACTAGATTAATGATTGTTGGTCTGTTGACAAAAGGTTCACTATCCAAAGGACATGTTGAACATATGGAACTCAATTCTACTATGTATTTTTTATGTGTTTGAGATACCCTTTATGTTTGTATCGTATTTTGTCAATTGGAAAACTCCATTAATTTTATATTTGTCTTCTCTTATTTAGTTATATACATAAAGTTTAGAGAATAACAATGTTTCCTCAATATTTTATGATCTGAGTAAGCATTTGGAAGTTATTCCATAAAGATATGTGCCACATATGGTTCTCATTCAAAGGGAGAAATTTGCATTGTGATTTGTCGAAGGTAATACTTGCTCTACAATTCATGCAATTTAAATTTTTTTGTTTGGGTATATGGATGTTTTGTCAATGGGAAAGAGTTTTGAAATAGTATCAATATTAAGTGGTACATGTTAGCAGTTTACTGCCTTGTAGGATTGACCCATTATTCTCTTAGATGTAGGAAAGGTGGTTAGTTGTAACCATTCCCTCTTTTGAAGGCAAAAGATGGGTTTAAGGAATTCGGATCTGGTCTAGCAGAGGTGATCTGTGTCTTCTCTATCGTAGAGCTTCTGAATAGACGTGACACACTTTTGGAAGTTCTAGAATTTGATCATCATAACTAGAGCACCCTTGTTTCCGTTTAAATTCTATTTATGAATTTCATGATGGATGGTAGAAATTCGGTATTACATTGATGTCACACCCAATTGGCCTAACCCTCCCCACCAACGACGATGCTATGGAGATTCTGTTTACTTGCAAGTGTGACACCTATGATGGCAATGTTAAGTGTGAGTTTTTCTCCAATGAGTTCACTCTTGGCATCCGTTGCAAGCTTAGATTTCAGATAATCACCGCCGACATCAATGCTCCAAATCAATTTGACTAGACCTTACAGTATCGACCACAAACAAAGTTGAGATCTGAAAACCTGTGCTTCGATGGAAAATCAAGAGTGGAAGAGAGAGATAAAGAAGAGAAGAGAAGGAAATGGGACAAAATGGATACTACCAATTTACTCTTTGGAGCTTGATCACCAACAATTGTGCGAAATTCTTTTTTATGTGGGGTCCATTGCCAATGAAGTTTACTCTCACCAGTCAATTGAGAAAGGGTAACCCACATCTTAATAAAAAAATGTTCTTGGTCGATTAACTGCACTAGCATTCTGAATATTTTAGTGAACGATAAAGTTTTGGTTAGTTTGGTGGTCAAATGGTTCCTTTTTAGTAGTTGATGTTAAGGCCAATTTAGTCATATTTATCATTACAATCTTTTCTTGACATGGTACTTGATCGTGTTTTTTACACATATTTCCCCACTTTGGGTCAATTTTCTGTTAAGTCCAGTTTTGTTTTATCACTTTGAAGCAATACTTATAGATTATACTACCTGTAAAGAAGAGTGCCCCTAACATCCAATTTCAGTCAAGTCTTTTGTTTTTCACCCTTGTCGTGATTGTTTTTAGCTATGCATACAATAGTGAGTAGACTCTTTTCCAATGCCCTAAAAATTACAGTTATCCATCTTTGAAATTGAGCAAAAAAAATTTCAAACATAAACCATTTTGACTAATGTTTGAAGTTTTGTTATTTGGCTAGGAGCAATATTTTCTTCCCTCATGTTTGTATTGTCATAGTTAGATATTTGTGGAGTTTTGGTCCCCCGCTAGTGGGGAGAAATATAAGTACTATGAATGAGGCATTGAAGAGCATATAATAAAGAATTTCAAATGTTGTGGTAATTGTTTTTATGTGAGCGACAATAAAGAACATCCAAGTAAGGGAGCAAATAGAAAAGGAATTTTACAGCTAAAAGTTGTTGAAGGTAATTGAAAATTGAATATTGAAGACCAAAACATTTTCTTTGAAAGATGAAGTTAGTAACTCCAACTTGAAGGGGAATGTTGAAGAGGCAAACATTGATAAGTCTTACATGACTCTTAAGATCGCTAGTCTCACAGTGGGAGAAATAATATGGAGGTGTTTTAGTTCAACTTTTTTTTTATTGTTTTAGTTGTTATATTGTTTTAGAACTTCTGTTTAGGTGTTATACTTTGGGTATAACTAGAACATGAGTAGTTTAAGTTTAACTCGGATTCTCTTTGTTTTCTTTATATAAATAGAGTACCAATCCACTGAGATTATAATATATATATCGCAGCTCTCCTAAAATTTCAACACCTACCTAGACCCACATAGGAATTTGCAATAGTACCTCACATGAGAGGTGAGGCCTAGACCCATGAATGAGATTTTGACACAGTTTGCATACACAAGGATTTATGGCCATAGCAACAATGGCAAGGCCTCACAGTCTTAATTTCTCCCTCAGGAATACAATAACTAACTAAGTAGCAACTTAGATCCACAAAGGATTTTCAATAGCTAATCCATGCTATAGAGGCTTGTCTCAGTTTAATTGAGATGTGGCAATCTTGTCTTGCTTAGGTTTTACCTAGATTGCAAGGATTACTTGCTTACACATCAAACCAATATATAAAAGCCTCTCATGTTTGCAGGATGGAGCAATTTGGTTAAACGACTTACTTATACATGGTCTTATTTTCTTCTTTTCTTTTTCTGTTCTTCTTGCCTTCATTGGGTTGGTTGTTTAGACGTTTGAGCAAATAAAATCTAACATACCCTTTTCTTTTGTTTGATAAGTAGGGTAACCTGATTGAATAACTCTATTTTTCTTGGTCAACACTCTTTCTAGCTTCATCTTTGGAGAATTTGGTTGTAGATCTAAGAGGAGTTGACACTTATTTTGTCATCTATATTGTATTTCTTTAAGATATCTTTTATATATTTGGGTTATAAAATATCAAGTTTTTCATCAACTTGTTGTATTTGGAGTTCTAAGAAGAAATTTAATTCTCCATCATGCTCATTTCAAATTCACTTTGTATTTGTAGACCTAAATACAGTATCATCAACGTAGATTTGAACAACCAAAATTTGTGATGCCCTATTCTTGATATGTAATTTGTTGTCTACCTTCCCTCTAATGAAATCATTTTCATTCAAGAATAGACTTATCTTATCATACCACGCATTAGGTGCTTGTTTCAATCTATATAAAGCCTTTATGAGCTTCAATACGTGATTTGGTTTTGTGTGATCTTCAAAATTATTGGTCTCAAGATTCCCCTTGAGACAATTTTGATGATAAAAATACTTAAGTTACTAATAATGTGTATTAAGTATGTCTCTTAAGTAAAAAAAACTCATACAAAAGGGACAAGAAGATAATGCTAGAAAGCACATCTACAAAGAGGTCTAGTAGCACCATCTAACTGAGCAAGAGAACTCAGCACAACAAGGCAAAGCCATCCAATTGGACATCCCTCATCTTTTTAGACAATAGAGAAGAAAAGGCTTTTAGAAGTACGTTAACCCAAACATCTGAACAACAAACCAAGCAAATGTAGAAAAAGAAAGCAGAAAACTAGGTCATCTAAAGAAAATCATATGACTGAACCATCCCTATCTGAATGATTTGAGAGAGAAAGGGTACTATAAGTGCTTGTTTGGTCATTTGACTAACTGCACTAAAGAAGTGGGAGGAAGTAGTTTTATGAAGGTTGACTAACTAGACTGTCCCCATTTGATTGATAAGAGAGAAAACATATTATATTTGGAATCCTCTGCCCAAACGATGAAATGTCCAAGAAAGAAGCCAATTACATTCTAGGTTTTCATGCTTGAAAGAGCTAAAGTTGAGGTGAAGAAGAGTTAAGAAGAAGGAGAAAGAAAAAAAAGAGAGAGAAAGAAGAGCTTAGAAGGAGAGGAAGGAGAGAACTGAGGCTAGGATTGTGAACCTCAAAAGGAGAGCTTGAGTAAGAGCCTCTCCTCTCAATGATGTCTTATTTGTAATCAATGGTAGAAACCCTTATACATGATAAACATGAAAAAAAACTTAAAATACTTAGCAAATACAAGGTATGTCACTCAATCCCTTAATGACAAGATGTGTCATTTAGTGTTTTTTCAATACTCCCCCTCAAGTTGGTGCAAAAACATCAAACATACCAAGCTTTGTGCAAGTAGAACCAAGGGGTCTTTTGCGAAAATGTCTGTTTAGTTTTTGGAGGGAATATTTTGCACAGATATGACACCTACTTATAGCTTCTCTTGAACAAAATAGTAATAATTTGTGATGTACTTTATTCTTTCATAAAGAGTTGATTTGCCGCAATATGAATAACCGCTTGGTCATTGGAAGACCCAGTTCTATCATAAAAGACCTAAATAACAACAATTCACTTATCACATATCCTATTACCCTATATTCCACATTAGTATTGGATCAAGCCATTACACTCTGTTTTTTCCTTCTCCAAGTGACCATGTTATCTTCAATAGTGGTGCAATAAATTGAAGTAAATTTTCTATTATCAAGAGAACTAACCCAATCTGCATCTACAAAATCTTTCAATATTTTGGTGTACTCATGACATTTATATAATAAACTTTTATCTAGATTGTTCGCTTTGATTTGTGCTGCTGCTAGAGGACTTGATAGTTTGCTTTTGGCATAAACAGTTTTCTTCCCTCTTTGTGTCTAGTCAAATGTATAAAAAAAAAATTCTTATAGGGGCTTTATGAGTTACCAATCAACCTTAGTGTTTGTTATTATCAAAATTATCTTGATGGGATGTTGACCCCAACATTTCGATGACAAACACTCACAAGCATATAAAAATATAAGCTCACGTGAGCGTATATTCATAAACAAACATTTCTATTCGAAGTCCCCCTAAGTTTACTGTCATATGTGTTTGTATTTTCTATTCCACTCTAATTTGTTCAATCTAAGAATTCCATTGAGATTCCATAAAACAAAGGATGAGTCACTTTCGGCCTTTAGCATGCACCTTTGCTGCCAATAGGTAAGATGGACCAATGATGTGGGACCACTTAAGAAAAGATTACATATTAGATGCTTTGAATTCTAAACATGAATGACTTAGAACCAGCTTCAAAAGAGAATTAAACAAAGATTCCTTAGACTTCACCATGTCGTTTCTCAAACAACTCAATTAGGTAGCTTTTGTATATTAAATTTGCAAATCTAATCAAACCCTTTTGTGTCACTAAAGTGTCACAGTTGGAGAAGAGGAAAAAAGGGGGTCCCGTGGGACATGACTCGTTAAACGTGACAACGAACGTGGTCGCAATAATTGGACAGGAAATGATTTAGTAACATGTTTCTCGCAAGCAATTGGCATATATGTACACACTAACTTGAGGAGGGTTAAGAAAAGACGGGGTTTCCTTTTCTGGTTGCGAAATTGGTGAAATAGTGAGGAAAGCAAATGAGAATGGCGTCCATGTCAGTGACGACTCCAAAACGATGAAGCAAAAGAAGGATTAGAGGTCACATGCTAGGTGGTCCGGAAGACCCATATAGGAAATGAATAAAAGCCAAGCGCCCGATGTGACGCGCGACCTTAAAAGATAGCCTTCCATGGCGTCCCTCATGTGGTCCTGATCAGAATCACTTCCGGTCTCCGCCCGAGCAAAGATAAAGAGAACCGTCTTTGCAGATATATTACGATGCTGATGAGAATTTAAAAAAAAAAAACACGAAGAGAAATAAGAGAGAGAATCATTGAAAGGGAGATGGGATGACGGGATGGGCGATAAGAAGACGATGAAATAATGAAATAATTTTTATGGGAAGGTGTTTCCCAGACGGTGGTAGCTTTGACCCGCTGAGTGCTTTGTTGCTTAAGGGGAGACACCCGGAGCAACCCAACCGCCTCCCTGATAAATAAATCAAAACTACAAAGCGGCGTCGTTTCGTTCCCCGAAAAGAATCAAAAGATTACCAGAGTCGGTAGTGGCTTAGACAGGTAGTGGGAAAGCTAAGGAGTTGGGTTTTTCTGGAGAGAGCGACGGCGAGGACTGGCCACGGCCACAGTCACCGCTCTAATGCCGTTTGATTAACCCACCGGATGATGGAGATTTTTCGACAAGTGGCAAGAGTGGGAGGGAGGGAGCCAGCAAGTAGTGGGAGTGGGCCAGTGTTTTTACGTCGCGGAGTTCGATGCAAAAATGGGATATTGGGCAAAGTGCATGAATAGGAGAGAGAGAGAGAGAGAGAGAGAGAGAGAGAGAGAGAGAGTTAGAAGAGAGAGAGTGGAGTACAAGTCACGGTTCCATGAAGAAGCGGCAGCAGGTTTGGAGGTGATCGCGACTGCCCCCTTCTCGACAGCTGTCTTTAATAAATGCGCCACCTACTGCCCATACGTCGTCCGCCTTGGGAACTGCTTTTCCCATTTTACCCACCGCTTCTCCCCTCTCCCTCTAACTACTCTTTGTAAATGGGAATTGACGGCCCAAACGGAAAGCGACGGAGGCGTGGGTGCAAACGAGACAGGAGATAATAAGGGTTGGGTTGGGTTAGAGGTGATATAGGGTCTCTTTTAGTACGGCTTAGGTGTGGTTGCAGAGAAAACGATAGATGCTGCAATAATGACGGGTGTGGTAGCTTTACTAATTTGTCCGCAATGGTGCGAATGTTGGAGGCACGGGAAGCAGCAACAGCACTGCCTGCGCTAGCTGCAGCAGCGCTACCACCCATATCTTGATTATTTCATTACCTCACCTTCGAGGACGACCCACAGGTTTTGCAGATTTCAGATTTCACTTCTTCTGCTTCTCCTCACTCTCTGCCCTCGGCTTTCCTTTTCTTTGCATGACGTGAAACCTTGTTTCCTCGTTCAGAAAGTTAGCACACGACAAAAGCGAAACGAATTATTAAACAAGCCTGAGCAGAAGATTGCAGCAGTCGCGGGTGGTGATGACGACGGATAAGGGCGGAGGAGGAGGGGGAGAGCGCGATGTCACGGTTGTTCCGCCGAAGCTTGCGCGGACTGAAGCGTTTCCGTTTCGGATGCTATCGCATCCGTTTTGTACAGACAACGGGTTGGGACCCACGTATTGTAACGGCAGTTCGGGCTGTAAGCTCGGGGGAAGCGATTTACACTCTTACGATGGTGCTGCTGCTGCAACAGCAGCGGCTGTGACGAGGTCTTTGCAGCCTTTTCCGACTACCACTGCCGTCAGATCCCCAGGTGAGAAGTCTTATACTCTTTTATTTTCTCTGTGTCTTTCATTTAAAGCGTTTATATCGTTTGTCGGAGCGTTTGTCATTGGAAGGCGCCTGATTTCTGAAGGTTGAACTGCTCACCCACAAAGCGAGCAAGCAAGCCAGAAGGGATTTTTGTTTCCTTTAACAGCTGTTATTTATTTGCAGGGATGGCGGCATCTTTCCGGTTTCCCTTTACGTCGGCTCAGTGGCAGGAGCTGGAGCGCCAGGCTTTGATCTACAAGTGTATGATAGCTTCCGTGCCGATTCCTCCTCAACTTCTCATACCCAAAAACGTGCCTGACGCCTTTTCCTCTCAATCTCATCGTAATTTCCAAACAGTGATCATTTTTTTTCTGTCAAATTTGTTAAAAGGAGCCAGCGAACGATTTGACGAGCATTTTGGCCTTTTTCTCCTCCATCAACAGTTCCCCGGGCTTCCTGCTTCAATCTTCGCTCCTCCATCAATGCAGACCCAGAGCCTGGCCGTTGCCGGAGGACGGACGGCAAGAAATGGCGATGCTCGAGAGACGTGGCGCCCGAACAGAAGTACTGCGAACGCCATATGCACAGGGGTCGCCCCCGTTCAAGAAAGCCTGTGGAAGTACAGTCGCAAAGCAGCAACGCACGCTCGACCCCTTCTACCAACGCTTCTCTGACCTCTGTCTCTGCGAATTCTACTTTTCCCCACCTTCCCACTAGAACTGCAGCAGCTACTCCTCAACTTCCGAGTGGGCTTTTTGCAAGCAAGCTACCTTACCAAAATGCTGTTCCGACTGCCGCTTCTGACAGGGAACCCAGGCAAGTCGAGATTTTTTTTTTTGTTTTCCTCATAATTTTCCCAGGTTCGTTATATAGGTGAGGCCTTCACTTTCCTTGACCCTTTTTTTTTTTTTTTTATGTTTTCTAATTCGTTTCTTGTTTTGATCCCTCTTCAGGTACTTGGACTGGATGAGGGGAGGCGGAGATCACATGTCCGCCGACCAGCCATGGCAGCTTATGGAAGCGAAAGTGGGTCTTCGGAGTAGTAACAATGATGGCGGTGATAACCCAGTTCTGCAACCGGAGTACGAAGACAACCTGAATTTGAATTTCTCCGATTTTGGTAGTGCAGCTTCGGAGTCTCGGCAAAACGATCAGTGTTGCCTCTACCTCAACTCGGACCTCTCATCCTTAGAAGATCCTAATCGAAGAGATCCTCCCCGTCGATTCATCGATGCATGGTCGATTTCAGCAAGAGATGCAGCAACCACAGCAGCGGCCACTAATAATAGCAAGATTTGCATCTCTCCTGGTGGCAAACTTCCAATCTCCTCGCTTACGTTGTCAATGCCGAGCGGCAACGAGGAAGACTTTGATCATATCCAAATGAGTCTGAGCGTTACTGATTCGGAGGATCGCGAGAGTGTTGCAAGGCCGAACTGGAGTAACTCGGTTCCTTGGCTGGCCTCTCCGCTGGGGGGACCCCTGGGAGAGGTGCTACAGTCGAGCACCACGGCAGGATCCAACTCTGCTTCTCCACACGGAGGCTGCAGCAGCAGCGGCAAAAGCTCTTGCGGGGGGCTGAATCTCATGATCGAGGGATGGGCGGAGGGTTCGAGCCCCAGGGAGAGCCCGCCAAGAGTGGTGTCTTCTCCGACGGGCGTCTTACAGAAGACGTTGGCTTCACTTTCTGATAGCAGTGGCTGTAGCAGTCCGACGTTTGGCGCTGCTACCAAACCGGAAATTGCTCTTCAGTGGCTCAACAACCAGAGTTGAGGGGGGAAAAAAACGAAAAAATAACTTGTCCACCTTAAGAACAACCGAATTTTTTTTTCGAACTGTACCTTTTTTTCGTTTTGGGTGTGTATTTTCCCTTCTTCTGCTGTCCTTGTTCTTGCAAGTTTGTATTAGGAGTAAGGTTCTGAATCTAGGTAAAGGCAAAAAACAGCCAAACAGTTGTAACTGGAGGTCTGGTCTCCCATGAAGAATGAATATCTGACTTCTGGACACTACAATACGGACTTCTTCATGAAATTTCTAGTGTTGGTTCCATTTTTTAGGGAACCGGAGCCTGTTGTGGCGCTCTCTGACCCCTGATTTTGCTCGATGGGTAGAACTGATAAGCCTCCTTTATTGATCTGGTTTTTTTTGGTTTTTGAAGGAAGACGATGTGAAAAAACCATGAAACTCAGGTGATGCATGTAGTCGGATCTGATTACCTCACTGGATCGGAGATTAAATTGAAAGCCACTCGGAAGATTGCACAAGGGAGCCATTGAATTTCCCTTCCTGATGCTGAGAATATTTGTTAAAGTTGAATGCTAATCAATCCAAAGAGTTCTGTAAACACCCACCGAATCAATATTCACCTTGGGATAATTATTTGCCTAATTATATTTTTGTTAATATAATATTTGAAGAAATACAAGGGTATAGCCAAAATTGGTAATGACGATGATCTCAACTGTAATAATTATCTCATCACCCTCGAGTTCCTATAGAGCTTCAATGCCTGCCAATGCTCTAACGTATAGCGGCTTCCATGCTAGGGCTATTTGCAACAGAGGATGAAAGCTCGCTGACGGAGACTCGATCGATCTCATCAGTAGACCAGATAGCACCTTCAACCGGCACTTGCAAAAATTTATAGACGGAAAGTCCTGGGTAATGCCATTGATAGACGGAAAGTCCTGTATCAACCGCCGCAGTAACATCAGGTAAAACAATAGTTATCGTCCAGGATTTATTGTGGGATCGTGATTTGGGTTGCCTGACCAGAATTTTGATTGGAGATGCTGCTCGGGATCGAAAAGTTAGCTCAGTTTTTATATCGGTGGCTGCTACTCATCAGAGTCGTATTCAAGTGAATGTGGACAGCTCCTGCTTCTATTATTGCTTCACTCGCAGACATATCGTCGACCTTCCGAGGATTTGAGATGAAGCAAATCATAGCGAGCTTGACCAGTCAAATTTTGAGGTATTTGCAGGAGCATGAGTCATATTTAGAGTTGGATTGTGGTTGGATTTAAAGTTAGAACTAGAGGCAGATTCCATTGCTTACCACCCATGCCAACAAAAAAAAAAAAAAAAAACTCTCTGGTCTTTCAGGGAAGAACTTTCTTCTTGGCAGCCTTGGCATCATTGGCTAGATGGTTCAAGCATAATCAAGTGAATATACAAAACGGATGGAAGAAGCGCAAGCCATGTTCATCATGTGACCTGGCGCCTCTACACCCGTACTTCTTACCCAAGATGATCTAACCTATCATAATAGCGAATTATTAAAAATAATATAATAAACGCACAAACCTTTAATAAATACTTTAATAATCCAAATTAAATCTAGTACCAATATGTAAACATTTGTCGATCTATTTTACCAATCAGATAAAAAATAATAAAATCATTAAATAATACCTCCGAGATAAAATGTTTCTCGGAGCTTAGAAATTTTTCTTTGCTTCTCTCTTACTGCTCTATTTTAACAACACCTTGTAACCATTTAATATAACGGTTAATCGTTTCCATCCAACTCTTTGATCTTGATTCATCCCAAATCTGATAAAAAAACTCATTCAACTTTGGCCCCATATATCACACATGTGACATGGAGGCTCACACAAACATATGTGCAAACATGTGTGACAGACCACACCTCGCATGTGTGTGTGTCTCACACGAAGTCAAGGAGGATATAAAGGTTTTTGTATTTAATCTAAGAAGTCCCATTATTTTTAGCAATGTGGGGCTAAAGAAAATGTGACTAATGGAAAATAAACACCTTTGGTCCATTCAAGTCTCAAATCAATGACCTCTGCATTATTAGTATAACGCTTTGATCAACCAAGCTATATGCATGCACACGTTCCACTTGTGCACATGTGCACCTTTTATTGTCTAAAAGCTTTGACTTTGCCCACCATTTTTAAAAATTGAAAATCGAGAGATGATTAGATTGGATAGGGTTTGAGCAATTAGTACACTATAGCTTTTGATGTGAGGTGTCTTCCGAACTTGAACATGCATCTAATTTGAATTTTGAAACCCATATTGGTCCTAAGTAAACGAATCTTGAATTTGGACTTTATGTGTATATTTTGAGAATATTGAACAAAAAAGTGTTAATCTTGCATGTGAACTCCATCGACGTAGCGCGTTACGGCCATATGCATGTATCTTGAATTGCAACTGCCTCTTACAGAACAAAACTTAATTCTCTGTTAGACTATGGCCCCACAATCACACTCACAGTGGCAATATCTCCAAGGGTATACTACATCTCTATACCCTGATATAATAGCCTAGATATCATTAAGGTAATACAACAACCTCATATCGAATGTTGTTGAAAACATGTTTAATTTAGATGGAACGAGAATAAAATTCACTTTAATTTGGTGCTCCTACCAATCACTCATTTGGTTTGTTTTTTCCAATTGAACTTGGTCTTGGGATTTCCAATCAGATAGGTTGGGTTGTCACTGACGTTGACTCAAGTAATATGTTTTAATCTCATCCCCCTCAAAGCATACTTTACGTGTCCTCTCGACAAGGCCTTGGTCGGATGATCTGCAAAGTTTTCCATTGGTTTAATATAACTCAAGGTTAAAATTTTAGTGGATGTGAGTTTCCTCAAGATTTTATATCGAAGCTCAATATGCTAAGACAACTTTGAATTATGATTTTTAATTTTAGTTTTCATAATTATCGCTTGATTATCACAATTAGTTAAGATAGCTGGAATTGGCTTATCCATCATCAGAATGTTTGATAATAAACCCCCAAGTCATTCAACTTCTCCTCCATTTAACTCTTAAGGCTACCATTTCAGCTTCCATAATAGATCTAGTTGTCAAGGTCTGCTTGGCTAGAAATCCAATTAGCATCATTGTACCATTTGTTGAATTAAGAATCCCATGACAAAGTCCTCCAGCAAGGTAGTGAAAGAGGAGAAGAAGAAAGGAGGAGAAGGACAAGAGAGAAAAAAGAGAACTTGGCTAGAGAGATGTCGAGAAAGAGCTTGGGAGAGGAGAAAATTCTAGAGACGAATTTGAGAGAGAAGAGGGCGAGATTTAATGATCTACCCCATACCTTAAGCCTCTATTTGTAGTTGTGGGAGGAGGTTAACAATGGCTACAATACCCTTAGAGCTACAAGCTTTGTAAAATAAATAACACAAATAGACATACATCATCTTCTTTAATTACACCCTTGTGACGTCCTTATGAGAAGACCTTTTAATTACCTTCTTTGCCACTTTCTTGACATGGAGGAGGTAGCTACTTTGATGCTACTTCAAGATGTGTTCCAACACCTGTCTAGAACAATAGGAAATCCAAAAAAGTAGGTTTTTTAATTAACAATATATTAAGTCTTTCAATAGCGTCCCAATGGGTTTTACTTAGGTTACTTAAAATCCTACTCAATCTTCCAATTGTGCTGAAAATACCTAATTTGTACAGTTTGATAAATACATTAAACTTCCAATAATTTGAGAGTAGCTCAACTATGAAACACTATCCCTACCATTCTTCTTTAATTTTATCCTAGAATCATAAGGTGTGCTAACTTCATATTCAAACTGTTACATAAGTTTTTCCACATAATGAGATTAATTCATACCAATCTCATTTTTATTTTTAATTATTCTGATTTTATTATTACATTCACTAACCCTAGGTTTTTCATATCAAAATTATGATTAAGGTATTTCTTTACCTCTTATATTTTGATTTTTTTATTTGCAAATATCAAGATGTCGTCTACATAAAGACATAAGATAATAAAAAATCTATGGTATATTTTCAAATATATATATTTATCAATATCACATATTTTGAAACCATATGATTGGATTACCCTATCAATTTTTTCATGCCACTAGTGAATAAGTGTCAAAAAAATCAATCCCTTCTCTCTAACTAAAACCTTTTGCAGCTAATCTAGTTTTATATTTTTCTATGGAACCATGAGGATTACATTTCCTTCTGAAGATCAATTTGCACCCAATTGGTCTAGACCCTAGAGGTAAGTATGTCAATTCCAATGAATGGTATGAAAGAATTGAATCTATTTCACTTTTAACTGCTTCCTCCCACATGGATGCTTCATTAGATTCAATAGCTTCAATAAAAGTCATTGAATCATTTCTCTATGAGGAAAGAGTAAAAACCTTTTTAGGTTTTTTTCTATCCTAGGTCTCTTACTTCGAGTAAAAACCTTTTTAGGTTTTTTTCTATCCTAGGTCTCTTACTCCGCCTAAGTTCAATTTGGGGCACTGTTTCAATGTCCTCATCGCGGTATCTAGAAGTTTCTCCTAAATCGAATTGTTTACCTATCTCTTCATTTCAAATCATTCCAAAAACCTTTCCAACTATTTTTCAGAGCTCAATTGACCTTAAACCCTCTTTACCTTTTGGTTTTTGAGAAATTTCTCACCAAATCTGAGGTAAAACCTCATTTTCACACATTTTTCTCTAACAACCGAATCGAGCAATAATTGTTATGACCAACGTCATCGCCAAGAAGAAGATTCCAAGGAAGGGGAGAGACACTTGGGATGAAATACAAAATTGGAGGGAATACTTTCACACGAGACATCAACGAGAAAGGTATTTCTCCACTTTTGTTCTCAATAGTGTCTTTGAGCCAACAAAGGTCTATATTTCCTTTTGTGAGAGGGAAATTGATAGTTTTGAAGAAATATTTCAGCCTATAAATGCTTATTGGAAAGAGAGGAGCTTGTGTATCCCCTTCTTGTGAAGGTATTTTACATAAATCATGAAATTGATGAGTTTGGGCCACATAGCCTTAGGATTTCTTCCTATGTGAAGAAAACACCTATCTCTCTCTTGACTATAGCTCTGAATGACCTCCTCAATTCTACCGTCATGGGTATGACGGAATATATTAAAGAGAATTGGTCGACGGATCTCCACGAGGACCTTCCCCAAAATATCCAAGATGATATCCTCTCAGTCATTCGTCAGACTGTTAGGTGTTCCTATGAGGCAAAGATACGGGACCTCACTAAGCCTCAAAGAGTTGTCTTGGAAATTGTGACTCATGTGCAATATCAAAGAAAGGGCACCTTCTCCAGGCTCACAACAAACGACATTTTTTGGATAATGGCAATCTTTCATAAAGTTTCACTCCACTTTGGATACTTCATGGCTAGACGGATGGCCGACATTGCAATAAGATGAGGTGTCGATGGACATGACAAAGAACAGGTTCATCAACGAAATAAAGGTTAGAAAGTTTGGCTTCACCAAGTTGCTTAGTCAATGGATTCAGAAGGACAAGATAACCAAAGAATCAGCCCCTCCACCTGCAGCTTACGGATATGAGCTTAATCCGCAGCCTCCCGCCAGTCACATTGAATTCGCGAAGAGGAGAAGAATGGAAGATGGTGTCTCGTCATCCACTGATTGGCTATCAACACTAGAGGATGTCGTGGATGATGTCAGGGCTACCCAAATAGCAATCCTATCCTCTTAGGAAGATTGAAGGTTGAACTGCAGAGGATCAACCACCTCCTCAAGACCATCCTCAACCGACTCCCTCCTCTAGCTCAATTGTTCTAGGATCCACCCATCTTTTTTACTCCCAGTATACATTTTTTTCATGCTATACTTGTATGTACTTCTTTTCTAGTATTGTACACACTTTTGGTAAGGCATTGAAAATTTTATTGTATGGCCTTTGAGCCACTTTTTGTAATATCCTAGTTTTTCATGACTATCTTTTAGAGTATGACAAAAATGGGGAGAAAATTTGTGAACTTGGATCAAAAGACCTTGGCACTCATAATTTTACAAATCTTATGTTTAAAAGGATCAAAACACACTATGCAAAGATTTAGGGGGAGCTTATGTTAAAATTACATCATTTACTTCACTCCAACCCTTAAGGATGTGTAATTTTTATTTTTCAAAGTAAGGTTTTGTCTTCATCAAAAAGGGTAAAATTGTTGACTGTAGGTTGACTCTCGTGTTGACTTTGATGGAAACAAAACTTAACTGTCAGAACCTTTCCAATAAGGGACATAGAGCATTATAGATCACAGGAAACTATATTGATCAAATGCACAGATAGAGGAAATCTTGATTGATCAATCATCCACTGGTAATGATCGAACAACTTATCTTTTTTGGACCAACAATAACATATTGAAAAATCAGTCCATCAATCAATAAGTCATTGTCTGACAAAAAATTAATTGTTATGATCAATTGATCGATCCGTCAAATTATTGATTTTTGCAAATGGCTAAATAATGGCAAGTTTGAGTTGGGAATGTTATAAATACCCCACCAAACAGTGTGTAGAGAATTAAATGAACATTAATTGGAAAATACTCAAGCCATTATTTTGTCTTAAATATTTCATTTGAAAGTGCTTTAGAGTGACAAAGAGAATCTCTCTCATTGAAAAATCTCTTCTCTTTCTTCCATCCTTGCAATCATATAGTCCAAAGTTCTTGATCATTTCACATCGTATTAAAAAAGAGGAGGAAGGGTGTAATTTTTACCTTTCTTTTACTTGTATTTGTGACAGGAAAATCTATAACCTATATAAATTTAGATTGAAAGGTCTAACTAGAGTTAGAATCTAGCAAAAATCTATTGGGGTGATTGCCTTTGTACAAATTGTGTATTGAGCTACACGTGGACAAAGAAGCCAAAATCTCTTTTCCCAAGGGTTATTGGGTGGTGACTACACAGGGGGAGTATCAATAACAAAAAATCTATTTGTCCCTATGGTGTGTGCATGTTATATTTGATCTTGAATTGCTTTTATGTATGAATTTTTAGTTACGCGCACAACTTTATTTTAACTAGATAATTTCAATTCTGCCCCCTCCCTCCTCTTGAGAAGCCACCTGGGCCAACATATTTCAGGAAAGAAGGGGAAGAATTAGCATGTGAAAGGAATGAGCGGGTCTCTAATTAAGGTAAGTGGCAGTTAAGGGGCTCCTTGAGGAGCAAGAGGGAGGAGTGTTTAAGTAGAAGAATGATTCTAGTAGTAAAGGGATTTAATCTTCTAACTAAACATGGTATTACAACTCAAAATTGGGACCCAACTCGAGTCCCTAAAAAGCGAAGTTAGACCACCCAAATTGACCCTACTACTCAGGCAGACTCGTCTTGACTCAGGATAGATTTGGCCATTTTGATCCTACTTCACTTGCCCAAACTCGTATCCAAGTCACAAGTCATAACACCATGAACTAAACTAGATTACTTGGAGGGGGAAGAGCGTTCCAGTGGTGACCCTCCATGAGGCAAGGTGAGACGGAGGATGAAGCCATGGTGTGGTCAGACACCAAGGAGGAAGACTATGCGAGTCCAAAGCACAACAACAACAGCGACGACCAAGGCCAAGTGTAAAGGCACGGCCCAGAGGGACGCACGCATATGGCCAGCCCGGCCGCAGCTACAGAGGATGAAGACGCACTTGAGTTGGCTAGACAGAAGGCCAATCACCAAGACGTGCAATGGCCCCAGTAGTCGGCCAAGATCGAAACCATATTCGCAACGGATGCCCACACGGCCCAAGCACAAGGCGGATGAAACACACATGGGGTTGCCGAAGGTAAGATGCACACGTGCGCTTGCTGCTTCTGCATTGCGCGCACACGTCCAGGTTGCAATGCGGCCATCCAAGTTATGCAGAACTATGATTATGGTTTCATGGAAAAATCTGAGAACTTACCTTTTTGAGTGGGACCCTTCGTGGGCCACTCAGGTCCGACCCCTAAGGCATCTAGGACTCTTTTATGGCATGGCCTAAGGGCTGAGTTGGCGTGGCCTAAAGGCTGAGTTGGCATGGCCTAAGGGCTGAGTTGGCGGCCAAGTGTATGAAGACATATAAAGGTCCAAAAACGTAATTGAGGCAAAGAAGGAGATTTCATAAGGGAGGATATTGCTCTCATTGGACGGAAGCATGAGAGAAGGATCAAATAGGAGATTTGATAAGAGAGGATCTTTGCTCTTATTGGACGGAAGTGTGGAATTTAGGATCTCATGAAATGAGCTTTAGATCCACAAGGAAGAAGAAGAAGAAGGACGTGGAAGGAGAGAGTTTGGATTAAGGGAAAAGAGGTTTGCGTCAAAGTGAAAGTAAGGGTTGGACAAATTTGTGGAAAGAGAGGAGAGTGCTTCAATGCTCTACCTCTTAGCCAATGTCTTTATTTATAGTCTTTACAATGCCCTTAGGGCTACAACTTGATGAAATAATAGACATAAAAAGAACACATATTTATACCTCTATCCCATCTTTAAGTGAAGTATCATAGTTCACACATGTGCAACTCCTTTGACATGTGAGTTTTTTGCCTTGAGCTTGTGTACTTGAGCCCATCTTCCAACACTCCCCCTCAAGCTAGAGGAGAAAAGACATAAAAAATACCCAGCTTGCCACATATAAACAATAGGATTTTAGATGTAACGGGTTTAGTGAGATTATCAGCTACTTGCTCTTGAGATAATACATGTTTGAGAGAGATTATTCCTACTTGAAACTTCTCACGTATAATGACAATCCACCTCAATATGTTTAGTTCTTTCATGAAAAACTGGATTTGAAGTAATAAGAATGGCTGCTTGATTATCACAATGCAGACCCATGGACCCTTTTTTATAAAAACCTAGTTCGGTGAGAAGGATCCTAACTCATAAAAGTTCACTAACAGTATGGGCCATAGCAGTGTATTCTACTTCGGCCCTAGATCTTGCAAACACATTTTGCTTCTTACTTTTCCATGTAACCAAGTTTTCTCCAACCAGAGTACAATATCCTGATGTAGATTTTCTATCATCAGGTGATCCAGCCCAATCTGCATTTGAGAAGCCTTCTATGTTGAAGTGCCCATGTTTTCTATACATCAATCCTCTTCCTGGAGCTCCTTTTAGGTAACGTAATATTCTATCTAAAGCCTGCCAGTGGGTAATTTGATGTTTGTGCATGAAGTGACTCACCACACTTATAGCATATGATATGTCTGGCCTAGTTACCGTGAGATAAATCAGTTTTCCCACTAGTCTTTGATATTTTCCAATACAAATATCTTCTTCATTTGTGCACATAATTTTACATTTGTATCCATAGGTGTGGCAACTGATCTACAACACTGCATTCGTGTTTCTTCAAGGAGATCCAAGACATATTTCCTTTGAGATAATATTATCCCATGTTTGGATTGAAGAACTTCTTTACCCAAAAAATATTTAAGTATACCAAGGTCTTTAGTCTTGAATTCCTGACATATCATCTTCTTCACCTCTTGTATGCTCAAAGCATCATCACCGGTTAAGATAATATCATCCACATATACGGCCAATAATATTTTCCCTTTGATCGTATCTTTATAATATACGAAATGATCAATAGAGCACCGATGAAAACCAAACCGTAGAAGTGTTTGACTAAATTTATCAAACCACGTCCGAGGGGACTGCTTAAGCCCATATAAAGATTTTTTTAACCGGTATACTGACTCCCCCTCAACCACGTAACCGGGCGGTTGGACCATATAAATTTTCTCACTTATATCACCATTTAAAAAAGCATTTTTAACATCCAATTGATAGACGGGCCATGATGAGTTAGCAGCAATAGACAAGATGATGCGTACCAAATTCAATTTTGCAGCACGAGAGAAAGTCTCCTCATAATCTATCCCATAGCACTGCGTATAGCCCTTAGCAACGAGACGAGCTTTAAGACGAGCAATTGATCCATCCGAATTATGTTTTACCGAAAAAATCCATCTACAACCAACCGGTCTTTTACCTTTCGGGAGTGAGGTTAAGGACCAGGTTTGATTTTCGTATAAGGAGTGCATTTATTCATCCATAGCCACCTTCCATCCTGGATGCCTCAGAGCCTCCTGATACGACTGTAGAATTGAAGTAAAAGAAAGAGACGCAAGGAATTAAAAACACTCGGAAGACAAGCGATGGTGAGACATAAAATTTGAGATAGGATCCGAAGTAGTACAAGAACGGTGTTCCTTTCTTAAAGTAATAGGCCGAGTATCAAATTCAGGCCCATACATAGGAGAAGGACTTACCTTTGGTGGATCCGACAACTCCACAGGTGAAGGTACGGTCGGTGCATCAGGAGATGGGTTAACTTCAAGATTAAAAGGCACAAGTGGACGAGTAGTAGAAGGACAAGTCCATCCTGGAGGAGCATCATGGGAGGAGAAGGAGGTGTCCTCAAAGAAAGTCACATCCCTAGAGATAAGCATCCTCCAAAGGGTAGGATTGTAACAAACATAACCTTTTTGGGTGCGAGAGTACCCCAGAAAAATGCACCTCATAGACCGAGGATCAAGTTTATTTTTATGTGGGGATGTAATATGAACAAAACACGTACATCCAAACACTTTCAAAAGAAGAGAAAAAGGATTTTCACCATTAAATAACATAGAGTAAGGAGTTTTATGATGAAGGACTGATGAAGGGAGCCTATTAATAAGAAAGTATTTTGTAAGTATAGCATGAGGCCAATAGAAATAGGGTACCTTCATGGAGTAGAGGAGGCCCCGAGCAACTTCAAGAAGATGACGATTCTTCCTTTCAGCAACACCATTTTGTTGAGGAGTATAGGCACATGATGTTTGATGAATAAGCCTATTACTCTCACAAAATTATTTAAATTCATGAGACATGTATTCCTTGGCATTATCAGATCTAAGGATTTGAATTTTCTTCCCAAATTATGTCAAGACCATAACATGAAAATTTTTAAACAAAGGAAGAATTTAACCAAGTCACTAGAGTAAAATCATCAACAAAAATGATAAAATATTTAACTTGAGAAATATTTGAGATACATAACGGTCCCCATACATCAAAATGTATTAGCTCAAAAGGAGCAGTACTTGTAGTTGTCAAACGAGGAGAATAAGTACTCCTAATATGTTTACTTAATTGACAAACCTCATAACTGAAATTAGAAAGTTCTTTTAAGGATGGAAGCAAAGAACGAAGTGAAGGGGTAGACGGATGACCAAGTCGGTTGTGCCAAAGTTGGGCCTCAGATGTAGTGGATGATAATGCAACTAATGTTGGAAGAATGAAGTAGTACAAACCCCCCTTTTCATGGCCGCCACCAATCACCTGCTTCGTAGTGAGATCCTGAAATATACAACAAGACAGTGAGAAGGTGATAGAGCAATTTAATTGCTTGGTTAATTGACTAACCGAGAGCAAATTTTAAGGAAATTGAGGGACAAACAAAACATCTTGAAGGGGAATAGACGAGGTAAGAGAGGAGGAACCTTTGCTAAGCACCTTGGTTTGGGTACCATTAACAATAGTAACGAATTTCTGAGGATAACAAGGAGACAAGGACTACAACTAGTGTTTGTTACCTGATAGATGTTCGGAGGCCCCGGAGTCGATGATCCAAGAGGAAGAGGAAGAAGAGGAAGAAAGCATACCTGATGCAAGAGTAGTAGCAGCAGTAGATGATGAGGGAATAGAGGATTCCATGAAGGACTTCATTTTCTGAAATGCAACATAGTCTTCAGCAGTAAGAGTAACATTTCCGGAGGATGATTCAGCCTTATCTTCTTGTTTCTCAACGCTAACAGAGATTGGGTTAGTCGTGGCCTAATCAAGCTTGCCATGAAGTTTCCAGCATGTCGCCACAAGGTGGTTCTGACCACCATAATAAGTGCAAATTCGAAGCTCAGTACGGGAAGAATTCGGACACGTTCTACCACCTCTATTTTCAGCCCCTCTCATATTTCTGCCCTGTCCTCGGTATGAAGAAGAGGTACCCCGATTGCCCGAGAACATCGCCGATGGGGCATCAATAGGAAAAGGACGGATGGATCCGGTATCTGAAGTAATGTAGCACTAATGTCATCGAAGGATGGAAGAGCAGAAGAACTCAGAAGCTGAGTTTTGGCAACCTCAAGGTAAGGTTTAATATTCAATAAGCAAATGGTTGCTGCCAAAGCTTCTCGTTGTCGTTCTTGAACGGAAATATCAGTGGAGTATGGCTGAGCTAGTTTCCATTCCTGGAGAAAGCCTCGAAACCAAGCTAAAAATTAGTCAATATTATCTCCATGTCTCGTATGCAGTATATTTTGTAAGACATTATATATTTTTTGTAATGACGTAGTACTTGAGTAAAGCTTAGCACAAGTGTCTCGTTTGTCCTTGGCGGTTTTCAAGTGGACCTCATTGTTAGCCACATGCTCTTCCATGCTATTGATGAGCCAACTTATCACCATGTTATCATGCTTAACCCACTTGTGGTAGGTCTCATCTTCTTCATCAATCGGAGGAGGAAATTTAATAACGTGGCTTAAGAGGTCACGAGTAATAAGAACCCTCCGAACTGATTGTGACCAGCTCATGTAATTGGAGAGACCTCTTAAGTGAAATTGTAGTAATATGGAGTATATCACTCTTATTACTGTTGTGTCCACCCTTTACGCTTAACCCACTTGTGGTAGGTCTCATCTTCTTCATCAATCGGAGGAGGAAATTTATAACGTGGCTTAAGAGGTCACGAGTAATAAGAACCCTCCGAACTGATTGTGACCAGCTCATGTAATTGGTGAGACCTCTTAAGTGAAATTGTAGTAATATGGAGTATATCACTCTTATTACTGTTGTGTCCACCCTTTACGCTTAACCCACTTGTGGTAGGTCTCATCTTCTTCATCAATCGGAGGAGGAAATTTATAACGTGGCTTAAGAGGTCACGAGTAATAAGAACCCTCCGAACCGATTGTGACCAGCTCATGTAATTGGAGAGACCTCTAAGTGGAATTGTAGTAATACGGAGTATATCACTCTTATTACTGTTGTGTCCACTCTCCATGATGAGGCAAGTCAAATATGGAGGTCAAGGGAAGGGGCCTTCTTCAAAGAACAATTACTCAATGTAATTTGAAGAACCCGTAGACCAAATCAGTCACCAAAAAAGAGAACAAGAACTAATTTCTTTTACTAGAGCAAGCATCAAATTATCGAAAAAAGTGTGCCTTGAGCAAGTGAGAATAACATCCAGCCATCACTCAACTCCTCTTGTATTCTTAAAAACAAAGAGAAGAAGGTAGATGCAACCGATTAGGCCTTAATCGAAACTCCAACACAAGCCGAGAGATAGAGAAAATATTTGGAGAAGATTTAAAGGCATATCAAGATACTGGGAAGAAATTTATCTTCAGCTCATGGGATACTTCAACGTAAAATAAAAAAATCAATTGTTGAAGTTCAAAAGGAACTACAAAGGGTAAATGGCTACTAGAATTTCACCAAACATATAGTGGGCATCCAACAACATAACACAAACCTATGAGCAACATTAAGTAGGAGAAGTTACAGCAACATGTGCTGGAATTCTACCTCAAATGAGATTGATCTAAGTTACATAAAGGTAATTGAATCTCACCCATCAATCTTTATAAGATGCAAACACCAAATGATATTGATCACCCTTGTAATTAATTTACAAGAAGATCAAGATTATAACATCAATTTAGTCATAAAAATAAAACTTCACAACATATAAAGATTTATCTTGACTTAATGTGATTCAAATTTTAAGAAGTAGAAAAAATAGTAAAGAGGATTATGTAAATAAGGAAAGGAAATAAAATGTAAATAAGAAGAGGATGAACTTATCTTCATGACTGAACTCCTTCTTTTACAATTTCTTGAACAAATTCCATAATAACTTCATCAAGAGGGATCCTAAACTCCTTGCTCTGATACCATGTGGAATTTAGGATCTCATGAAAGGAGCTTTAGATCAACGAGGAAGAAGAAGAAGAAGAGAGAAGGCGAGGAGAAGAAGAAAGACGTGGAAGGAGAGAGTTTGGATTAAGGGAAAAGAGGTTTGCGTCAAAGTGAAAGTGAGGGCCGGACGAATTTGTGGAAAGAGAGGAGAGTGCTTCAATGCTCTATCTCTTAGCCAATGCCTTTATTTATAGTCTTTACAATACCCTTAGGGCTACAACTTGATGAAATAAAAGACATAAAAAAAACACATATTTATGCCTTATGCCATCTTTAAGTGAAGTATCATATTTCACACATGTGCAACTCCTTTGACGTGTGAATTTTTTTTCTTGAGCCCATCTTCCAACAGGAAGCATGAGAGAAAGGAGGAGGTCGAAGCCTATAAATACCAAGGCATTCGACCCTTGTATATTCATTTAGCATCTCGGATAGCCTGTAAAGCATAGACGTGAGGGAGAGTTTTTGTATAGTGTTGACCTTCCACCTTGGAAGGTCACTCCTTGTAGTCTTTTCTAGTATTAATACAAGATTACTTTCTCTCCCTATTCCATTGTCTTTCTACCTTTTCATTGCTCGTGCTTCACTTGAGAGGAAGGAGTTTGCATCGTTGATCTAAGGGGCGAGAGGTTGTACTACCTTTGACGGATTGAAGATAGGCCTTCACGGGAGTTGGAGTTCCGCTAGCCTAAGTGAGTTTAGGCTCATCTGACCTCGTGACACAAGGGCTCAAGTAGGAAGGATGTGGTACACATGTTGGGTCTGGCTTTATTGGGTGTGATTCTTCATATAGAAAGCACACTTATTGTCCCATCATTCTAAAACAAAGTTGAGGGAGTGTTGTCTATCATACTTTATTTTTCTTTTGGCTGAAATTATGAAAGCTTTGTGCCTAATTATTGCTTGCATTGGGGCCTTCGAGAGCATCAATATTAATGGTTTTTCTTCATGGCTCAACATTCTCTAGCAAGATGTTGGCTTCTCATTGCCAAGATACAACCATCTTTGTTATGGATGGGAGTTTGATTTTTTGAGATATCCCATCTTGCTCGATGTTGGTGTTAATTAATACTTGATAGTTGTCTTAGTAAGTTTACGCTAAACCCTAAACATGAAGTTATCAATAATTTTTTACATTAAAATTTTTTTTAAATATAAAGGTTTTAATTAAATAAAAAAAACTATAAAAACTAAGTGTCTCAATTTCTAAATATAAAAAATGAAGAATTAGAATATTTCATTTTTTATTTATCTTTTCTATGTGCTTTTGATTCGTACCTTTGAAGTTCAAAAAATTTGCATATTAATGGATTGGGAAGTAGTTAGAGTAAGCATGTTTCCTAGTTGGAATATTGTAGAGGTGACAAAAGATTTAGAAATTTTCAGTAGGGATATGTTTTAGGAGAGTTGTAGTTTCTATAGAATTAGGAGTTAGTTACTTCCCAGGATTTCAAAGTTTGAAACCCATGTAGCTCGATCAACTTGCCACATATGGAACACAAAATGAGGTATAATCACTGTTCATCTATTCATTTGAATCTTATATGAATAAATAACCCTAATTTAAGGTAACCCAATTAAGGTTAATCACAAAGTGGCAACTTAATAGAGAGATGCACTGATAATTTTGTTAATTGTTTACAAGTACTTTGTAAAGACACTCTGTTTCCGGAATTTGATCGTCATGGCCGGAAGAAACATCCTTCATCTTTCACTTCCGTCTACATTCAGAATTTCATAATAATGGTAGAAATTTGTATGCTACATTTGGTAAGTGGCTCGTGGTATTTCTGGGCACTGCGTAAGGGTGGGTAGCACCCTCAACAGTGAGAGGCCGGGAGGCGCCGAGTGCGCCAGCTCTGGTTGCGCACCAGACGCAAGCTCGCATATCTCCTGGTTTCCCGGAGATAAAGATGTCAGCGGCGTTGAGTGCGTTTTCATCGATGTAAACGACGAGCGGCATTGAGTGCGTCGTCGTCGAACGCACGATGGGTGCGAGGTGGACTCTGTTCGTCAAACGCTAACGATGCGTGCGTCGGAATACCCTTAAAGGCCGCCGGTGCGTGTATTGGCATCGTGTGTCGGAGGAAGTCATCGTGCCGGCGTCGAGGACGTGACGGAGGACTGCGCATGGGTGCAGCTGCGGTATAATTGAGACCGGCACTCGGCTGAGGGCTGCCTAGGCCGGGAATGCCGGTTTTCGTACTCTCCGCCTATCCCGCAGAACTGTACGCCAGAGCATCGACCGTGCTCTCTGCGCGTGCTAGAGGTTGAAGACGACCTCCAGCACGCGCGCAGAAACAAACAAAAAAAAATTAACTGAAATCATACGAATGAAAGGATAGCTGTGGCGAGTTGGTTCGGATTGAGTTGATTGCGACTCGCCCTGTCCAAACTGGATAACCGAGTCGTCTGAGCGAAGGTTGGGCCAACTCGGTTATCCTAAAAAAAAAAAATTAACTACTACTGTCTCTTACCCGTTCTTTCTTATCGTGTATGCTGCTAATTAATCCTCATTTTTGTGTTCCATTTCGGCGATAACGGCACTGGGCAACAATTACGGCAGTTTTTTTAGACGAAAAAACCAAAAATTAGTTTACAAAAACACTCGATCTTCAATAATACACGTCTCATTAATGTTTAGAGTGTAGAGATGGAAGGATCGGAAGTTTTTCACAGGCGATGGAAGGTTCAAGACCGTAGTCTCGTCGAGTGGAGTCAACCAATCTAAGCAGCAGCAGGGTAGAAAGGCCATGATATGGCGAATCGCCTTGACCCAGGTCGAGTGACTCGACGACTGCAAGAAAAGAAAAAAAAAAGTGCATAGGAAGTGCAATTTTACCGGCGAAGGGATTGCTCTTTCTTCCGATCCAGAGACAGAACCAGAGGAAGAAGCCTCCGATCGGGTGAAGCAAGTCTCTGATCAACGCTTATAGGTCCGAATCAAAGCTCAAGAAAATAGGATTAAATACACCTATTTTCTAACAATTCTTCCTAAACTTACGACCACAAATAACGTGCATAAATACAAACAAAATATAGAAACAGAAATAACAATGACTGGATTAGGGGTGGCATGGAGCCAAACCCGAACTTTCTATGTTCAAGCCGAGCGTGATTTAAATATTTTAAACTCGAGCTCGAACCGAGCCAAGCCTCGAACCTAAAATTGTTATCGAGCTCGAGCCCAATAATTTGAACGGAGTTTGAGCCAAGCTTGAACTTCAACATTCATTTAAAACTTTTCAAAAATTACATGTCTCGAGTTCGAGCTCCAACTTACATTTAAAACTTTTCAAAAAATACAAGTCAAATAAATTGTATATAAAATTATATATACATTTTACATAAAATTAGGCATGACCTCTACATAAAATTGGACATGACCTTTACTTAAAATTGGGCATAAGGGTGGCATCGAATCTAGCTGAGTTTGAACCTTCCTATGTTCGAGCCGAACTTGATTTAAAGATTTCGATCTCTAGCTAAAGCCGACCTAGCCTCGAGCCTAAAATTGTAATTGAGCACGAGCCTAATAATTTTAACCGAGTTCGAGGTTAACCTACATTTAATAATCTACATAAAATATATGTCAAATAAATTATCTATAAAATTATGCATACATTTAAAAAAAAAAATGATAGCGGAGGTTCGGGATTGAATCTCGATAATGGATTAAAACCCACCAATATTAATCTTTCTTACCCCAAATGTTGTCTAGATTATTTTATAATTTTTTAATCTGGCCATAAATTTATTAGGGCCTCCTTAGTGCCCCTGATTGAAATTTTTTATTCTAGGAAAAACTAGAAATAATTTTCCTATGATACATATTTCCAAAAAAAAACTTTAAATAAAATCCTATTACTATTAGAGACTTACTAGAAAATTACAAGAAATATTTTAAAATTTTCTTAGGAAAGTTAAATGGACCTCTTATAGGGAAATAAATAAAAATTAATAATCAATCTAATATATTACTATACTTATCGATAATTTTTAATCAAATAAAATGTCAAACATAAAATTGCTATGAAAATTGCCTCATGCTCAAAGTATTATAGTTTCAACTGTCAAATACTTATTCAAAAATTTTCTATACGGTTTTTTAGCCCATCTTGGCTTACTTAGAAAATTATATGATTTTTTAATAAGAATTTCTAATAAGAAAAATATTTCCAAAAAACTTGAGGCACTAATAGTCCCTATTTTTCTACTAAAAATATTTTTTCAACATTTATTGAAAAACCGCTAATATTCTCTAGAAATGTATTTCTACAAATATATCAATTCAATTTCTTCAAGAGCCATGAGGAAGGAACAAAGAGTTTTTTTTTTTTTTTACTTGTTTATGATCTCGCACGTGTGACTTTCACTTGGTGTCCCCCCTCCCCCGCTCTCACTCCCGATCTCGCGACTCACGAGCCCGTTAACGAGCCAACTCGCGAGCTTTCGAGCCGAACTTGGTTCGAGATCCAGGTAGATCGAATCGAACTGAGCCGAGCTCGGTTCGAAGCCACACCTAATGACGACAACCAACATGCATAAATAGAAATTAAATATAGAAGTAGAAATAACAACTTCCTAAATAATAGGAGTCCAACTCTCTCTAAATGTTACAACCCAGGACTCACTCCAAAAACTTTTGATCAGGACGCACAAAATATCCGATGAAGAGCAGAATAGGTGGCTTAGGCAGTGAGAAAGTTGTCCAAAGAAGAAGCAACAAACAGACCAAAAATTTGTTGCATAGCAATTGGCTCGTGTGGAAAAATTAGAAGTCGAACATTCGTTGGATGATTTGCTACAGAATGAGTAGTGTGGTGGGTTGAGGACAAGTTCTTCACCCAAGTCAATTATTCATGGCTCATGGAGGCCATGACACGGGGATGCACTAAATCAAACCAGCTTGCAAACCTTTTGAGATCTGCTCTAAAAATACTTAGCTCGGTTCAGTTTTTACTTAAACTCAGCTCGAGCTCAAACTAGAAATAAGACTTGTTAAGTGTAACAAGCCAAACTCGAGATTTTTCAAGTTCTCCTTGTTAGCTTGTGAGCCGACTTGTTAACATAGATTTCTTTTTTACAAAAATGCCTTTTACTCTATTTGTTCTCTGTCTATTCCCTCTTTAGTTGGTTGATAGCTGCCTTTATTTACCTCAAAACTCAAACACGATTGATCCTTCTGCCCTTTTGGGTCCATCAACATCTAATGTTATTGTTTGCCAATAGAACAAACACTATTGATGGAGGTGTTTGCTCTTTGTTTAGTTATTTTAAGTTGGTTATTATACATTAGTATACTCTATTACAAAGTCTTGGAATCCTTTATGATAACATGAAGTTCAATAGTACAAAGTTCATCACAATACTCTCTTTATTTATTTTTATTTTTTTTTTTTTTTGTAGTTTTAAATGTAGGTTGGGCTCAAACTTGATTCCAATTTTAGGCTCGAGGTTGAGCTCGAGTTCGAAGTATTCAGATCAAGCTAAACTCAAACATATGCAAGTTCAACCTTGGCTCAATTCGATGCATCCTCTACGGCCATGACGGTGAATGAGGGAGGCTCGCAAAGGAGACCGTCAAGGAGGAGAAGTGTCCAATGGAGACATGCAATTAGTCAGCCAAAACCCTATCAGACTCAAAGAATGTGATTCAGATCATAGCAAAAGATTGTGTTGGCTTATGTTTTTTGTGCATTTTCTTTGTTCAATTTTCCACCGAGTTGACGAGGGATCCTATTATTGTGGCCACTAACCAAGAAGACTCAAAGTGGTTTGAGAAGCAAGGTGTTGAAGCATCAAAGTCAAGCCCAGGCAGCTATGTGAAAGCAACAATAGTTGAAAGTAATTCTCTAGTAGCAAAATTAACAGTGGCCCAGGATGGCCTGTAAACCCCTAGTGGAATGAGAGTGACGATAAATTTCCGGGGGCAACATATCAAGGAGGTGTGGATACTCAAGAAGTAGGCAGCCTGCATCATGTACTTCCTAATTGTTGTGGTAGAAAGAAGGGTGTTGTGAGGATTTCACAAAACTAAGGGTCTATTTGGAACCCCATTGAAAAGAAAAGAAAAGAAATTGAAATTTTGACCATTATTCTCTTTTTCATTAACTATATTTTAGAATAATAATGGTCAAATTCTCATTTTCTTTTCTAGGGGTTCCAAACATACCCTAAGCATCCCATAGTTCTATGGTGATGAAAAGATCCTTAGGTGTAGTGTCGAGGCGACAAGAGAGCCAACAAAGTCTTATTGTAAAGTCGGCTGATGTAGTGGCTCGACAAGAACAAGCTTGCAAGCTACAAAAGTCCACATATTTAGTTTTAAGAGAGGCTAGTAGAGTCATAAGCTAAGCAAAATTGTCATAACTATGTATTAGCATAATTAGAAGAATTAGATATCAATCTAATTAAGAGACCTAATTGAGTCTCATCTAATTATAACTAAATTAGAAACATGAAAAAGCACCAAGTTAGAAGAAAGAGGGGACAAAGGGGCAAAAATGAACTTTTTACCAAATTTGCATGGGGGTACCAAATCAAGGACAAAGATAGAAATTCTATAGTTGGTCAAAGTAAGTCAAAAATAGTCTTGGGTTTCTATTTCTTGTATTATTCTCTGGATATAACAATTTTATTAATTTAGCCAAGTCCAACCAGTATAATTTTCGTATGGAAAACTATCCTTGTGAAAACATGAAACCAACCATTCCTGTCGTTGAGAAAAGTCGCGACCAACTTTGTGTCAAATCTTCTTGAATTCTTCTCATCTAATTGATTCTTGTCGCTGTTTTCATCCCCCTGTTGGCTTCTACGGCCGCTCCGCGGGCATCATTCCAAATTCACAGCTCAAAAGTTAATGGATATTTCAAAAGATTTGGTGGAGCATCCTCGTAATTACCTCCCTCCTATCTTGTTCCGGCCCCCTGCCTCTCGCGGCAGTGAATATTGCTTATACGGCCATTGCAGCAGGGGAACATTCATGGCCGGAGAAGGAAGTAGTTCCACCGACCACAAACTGCAATTAATGAAACGTAGACGTCTGGTAATTCGAAACCTAAACTCTATCAGTGCAAACGGGAAACGAACCCTTACTGCAGCTAGCAAGGTAACAGCAACCGTGACGAAGAAAATGTGAGGCGACGACATTAAAGTAACTGAATAAAAAACTCCGACCGGTCGCCCCACCAAGTAGCAATTGCTGGCTTCTTTTTTGTTACTAATGGCAATCATAGTTCGCGTGCCAAACAGTTTCTATTAGTTGCCTGCTAAAGAACAGCTCTGCGCCTCCATCTCTATGCCTTCTGGCTGATACTCACCTGTCCTACTTCACTGCTGTGATCATTCCGAAAATGAAACAAGAAATAAGCTTACTGACTACTGTACTGACAACTGGAGAAAAACTGAGCTTGAAAAAAAAAAAAAAAAAAAAAAACCTGTCCGTAAGAAAAAAGTTCACAGGGCGCATCTTCGTGCTTACAGTCTCCCACGCAGTCGGGGTAGATAAAAGGAGTAATTGCCCGTGACTACCGATTGGGCAAATCCACATGAATTTGTTGCAGCTGTCTAGGGGAAGAAAGCAAGGGCGCTTTAAGGGTCTCCTTCTCACCTAATGACTGGCAGCCTTCCCTTCCAATCTCTTTGTTATTACTTCCACTCCGTAATAAGCTGCATTGTACCATTTTAATCCCATACTGTTGCTAAGCAATTTTCCGGTTACGGAACCATTCTGATCCCCCGTTGCAGCCTTGACAACGAAGGATATGACACGATGGGAGCTTTCTTGGTTCTCTTGCTTGTACCCACATCTACGTTATACGAGGGGTTTAAGAAAAGAAAGCAAGCAGCTCATTAGGACCTGCGCATCTGGTAATGCTGGGATCAAGGTCGATGGCAAAGGGTCTTGCCTGGTGGCAGTTTTTGTACTTACTGCTCCGCCTAGCGGCATCTAGCCCCCCGGAAGATCCCATCAAATGTGAGTCGCAGATGAAGAATTGCACAATAACGAACTCCTACGGAACATTCCCTGACCGGAGCACATGTCGCGCAGGGGAAGTGGTGTACCCCTCCTCCGAGGAGGAGATTGTGGCTGCGGTGGCGAAGGCTACCATGAACAAAAGGAAGATGAAGGTAGCAACTCGGTATTCTCACTCCATTCCTAAACTCGTCTGCCCTCAAGGCGACGATGGGCTTCTCATCAGTACACGCAATCTCGACCGCAAGGTGGATGTAGACAAGGCGGCGATGACGATGACAGTGGAGAGCGGCGTGACTCTTCGGGTGCTCATCGCCGAGGCGGCGAAGTCGGGGCTGGCGTTGCCTTACTCGCCGTATTGGTGGGGACTCACAATCGGTGGTCTGATTGGCACGGGGGCACACGGCAGCTCCGTTTGGAACAAGGGCAGCTCTGTACATGAGTACGTTGTGGGAATCAGGATTGTGACTCCCGCCTCCCCCAGCGACGGCTACGCCAAGGTCCGATCCTTAACTGCTAACGACCCAGACATCAATGCAGCCAAAGTATCACTTGGTGTTATCGGAGTTATTTCGCAGGTAAGACGCGTACATTCTTGATTCTTATTTATGGTTCTTTTTAAAACCACACCTGTTCAAGTCGATCGTCACATCATCTGCATCATTTGCCGTTTGTTGAACGAATCGGAGTCAGATTGAACTCGTTCGAGTCCGATCGATTTTTTAAATCCGGCGGCGGCCGGCATCGACATGAACAGGTGTGGTTCGGATTCTCACTTTAGACCTTTTTGTCAGGTTACTTTAAAATTAGAACCACTTTTCAAGCGCTCCATCACTCTGGCGACAAGTAATGACTCGGATTTGAGCGAGAAAGCTCTGACCTTTGGGCACCAACACGAGTTTGCAGACCTGATCTGGTACCCAAGCCAACGGATGGTCCTTTACCGGATCGATGATCGAGTCTCTTCCAATGCATCAGGAAATGGCAAGAGTGATTTCGTGGGTTTCCGTTCTACCACCGCCTTGACGTTGGCATTAGTAAGATCAACCGGTAAGTCGTTCCCACGAGTTCTTCTTTGCTAAGATGTGGTCGTCTACTGACAATTCCGATGCTGTTTGTGTTTACAGAGGAGACACAGGAAGCGACTCGTGATGCAAATGGGAAGTGTCGCGACGGAAAGATAACCATCTCTATGCTCATGGCCAGCGCCTTCGGTTTAACCAACAATGGCGTCATCTTCACGGGTTACCCCGTGGTGGGGTCTCAGCACCGTCTGCAAGCCTCCGGGAGTTGTCTGGACAGCATACAGGACGCCCGTCTCACCGCTTGTCCATGGGATCACAGAGTGAAGGGATCGTTCTTTCATCAAACCACTTTCACGATTGGATTGTCCAACGTCAAGAATTTCATTCAGGACGTGCAGAAGCTAAGGGACTTGGCCCCCAAGGCCTTCTGCGGTGTGGATCTTTACGATGGTATCCTCATGCGATATGTTAAATCTTCACCTGCCTACTTGGGCAAAGAAGAAGACGGCCTGGACATCGATATCACTTACTACAGAAGTAACGACCCGATGACACCTAGGCTCTTCGAAGACATACTCGAAGAGGTGGAGCAGATGGCACTGTTCAAGTATGGAGGGCTTCCTCACTGGGGAAAGAATCGGAATCTGGCATTCGACGGGGCGATCAAAAAGTACCCCAAAGCCAGAGCATTCCTGAAGGTAAAACAGAGATACGATCCCATGGCACTGTTTTCCAGCGATTGGACAGATCAAGTCCTTGGAATTAACGGCAGGCCCATTATAGTAAAAGAGGGCTGCGCGCTGGAAGGGCTCTGTATCTGCTCGGAAGACCTGCACTGCGCCCCGAAGAAGGGCTACTACTGTCGCCAGGGTAAGGTTTACAAAGACGCCCGTGTCTGTACGCGTCTGGAGCTGCCGCCTGACGGACGTGTTGTGCAAGCACGTTAATCCTATCATCTGGATGAAGCTTAATGGATGCTAAAAAGTCGGTAATGACGTTCAGTCATACTAGGTTGTGTAGTGATTTCTAGAAATGGCGATATTATCCGCCATGGGGAATGATCTTGGCTTTCTGTGGATTGGGAAAAACGAAGTCAAACTCGTTTCTGAACAGATCCTTAATATTACAGCCAACGGCAGCCTAGCCGTTGTTCAGATGTATGAAGAAATTTACCAGAGAAGGAAAAATAGATAGTTCCTGTGCAATTACTCATCTGTCAACTTTACATCTGAGACACCGACACATCAAGATGGGTTTTTCACATTTTCATACACAGGATGACTTTGTTCAAGAAGGGAAAAACGAATCTGGGGACTGGAAATAACCCCGCCGAGGATAATGAGAAAAAGAAGGGGAGCAGATATTCATATAATAGTCAATTAAAGAGATAAATGCGACAGAATAATACATATTTACCCAAAACGAACGAATTAATCATCACCCCACGAGGACACCGCCGGAACTGGTAACGTTGAGGCCACCGGCCGAGCTCTTGTGTCTGAGAAGGAGTCGCAGCTGCGCTTTCTGGCACTCCACCTTTGAGCCCGACTGCCGCCCTCTCGAACCCACCGCCCGCACTACACGAGGAAACTCCACGAACCCTTTTATTCCTCTCATTATGTGAGGATTCTCCGCCTCCGGTGACGTGCGTCGTTGATTGATTGTTCGAAGGTTGTTGTTACTAGGATTGTCGCAGGTTACCAATGTCAAATCCGGCATTCTCAGTATGTCGTTCCCTCCTTTTTCTTGAATCTCTTCTTCCTCGGATGCATTACGCTGTTGAAATTGAATTTTTTTGTTCGAATTCTGCGTCTGTTCGAGATCGATATCTTTATCCTTTGACGTTTCGGCAAGTTTCTCCTCCATGAGAAGTTTTGCTTCAGTGAGCTTCATCTGAACTCTCTCCTCTCTCCAGACCTCTGCTAGACGCAGCATTTTCCTCTCCTCCTCCATCTCCTTTTTCATCCGCTCGATCTCCGTTTTATCGGCTGCAATCTCGCTCGCCAGCTCCTGGCAAACGCACTTCATGGCCTCCCGCCCCTTCCTCTCCTCGCCGAGTTCCTTGGCCAGCCTTTTGTTCAAGCACTCGGCCTTCTTCCGCAGTCTCCTCTCAAATTCAACCTCGGCCTTGAGGTCCTGAATCCGGGCACGCGCCAGATCGAGATCAGACTGCACAACGGAGACACGCCTGTGTGATACGCAAAAGGACGACGCTTCGTCGAGGGAGTCCATGGAGCTGTTCAAATGAAAGAAAGTGAGATCCCAAAGAGAGGCAGCAAGTTTGCGAGCAGAGAGTGGAAGATGGTGGCTGCTATGTTGTCGTCGCTGGCAATGGCGATTGGAATAAAAAGGGTTTTCGTAAAGCTTCCAGCTCGGTAAAGGGGTGGTGGGGTTTCTGAAAGTATCGGGGGTTCCGAACCGGACCTTGGTCATCATCATCTCCTCCATTACTCTGAGCTGTTTTCCCCCTTTTTTTCGCATTTCATCCTCAGGAAAGCAACCGGAAGTGGACCCCGTTTCCCTCACCATTAATAAGCCCAGAGTCTGCTTTGTAAAAGAGAACGGGTGGGCAATGGATTGGATTCACATGCGCGTCCCTCCTCTCATCGTCATCATCATTAAACTTACCTTCTTTCCTGCCCCCAGTCTGCATCAATCCCTCCGCTACTGCCGCTGCTGCCTTATATGGGCCAAACCACTCCACCAGTGCAGGCAGAAGCAGAAAACTCGAAGCCGAGGCCAAGCAAGAGTATTCAGACGAGGCCAGATAACCTATCTTTCCTGAGCTACGGCAGTACGCTCCCTCTTGATCTGGATTCAGACCTGTCCTATCAAGAACTTGTGAGTCACACAGTTCTGTTACCAATTGACGAACAGAACTTTGGAGGAGAACTTGTGACCAGCTCATAATGATCTCTTCAGTGGACAATAATGCGGAGGAAAGCGATCCCGCAATAAACCTCTCAATAATCATTCCCTCACCCTTAATTCAATTGATATTTCATAGAAAAGATTGCAATATGTAGAAAAAATGGGGAACTCACCTGATTCTTTTGCTCAAAACTGACCGGAAACCAACGAATGAAATTTCTTAAGTGAATTTCAATTTTCAAGAGGTACAAATTGCACTAGAATGAGTATGGGTGATGAAATTATAAGAGTGACTACTTGCCCTGAATTTGAAGTCTAGAAATTGTGGAAAAGATAAAACTACTAAAAAAATTTAAATTAATCATGGTTCACAAATGTAGGCATAAAAATTTAATCATCAAATTAGAATTCAATCAACAATTCAGATCATCAACATTGATCAATGACCAAGATTGAAGGCACTTGATTACCAGTTGATCGATGGACAATGTCAAAGCTTTCGACAATCAAGGCATGGAGGTTTTGTCAAATAGCTAGTCATTTGTTAAAATCAAAGCTTAGGTCAAAATTTGGATTAATTATTAAGACCATAACTCAATCGATGGTCAAGATGAAGTGAATTATAACTGGACCACCATCCAACATGTGAACCTATTCAAGGGGAGAGTGATCAGTCAAGAAAAAGAAAAAGATGGGGTGATTGAACCATCTTCATTATACTATAAAGATGGACTCTATGGGTTAAGGGGAAACTTTTTGGAGAAATTGGAGGTGTGGAGAAAGCACCTAAGGAATACACTAGAGCTTTAGATCCCAACAAATACTAAAAATTTTATCAAAATCATAATGGACCTTGCAAACACCAGACACTCTACCACAACTTTGCCACCCCTCCTGATGTCTCAAAATTTATTTAGCCTAAATCTATGTCGGATTTCTGTAGTAAAAGCATCAATAATAAATTATTTTTACCTCTATCTTGTCACCATCTTTGGAGCTGCTACCACAATATGAGTCCAAATTTCCTCATCAAACACTAAGTAGAGCAAACTATAAAATAAAAGCATGTCAACCAAGGGAGGTTATAGTTCACATTTAAAGTCATTCAAGGCTCCAATCAAGATCATGCATGGAGCTCGAATAAAAAAGAGTAAATCGGGATAGAACCCTATATCACTTGAAATCTTATAATTTTGTTTAATAGTTGTACCTATGGTTGCACTGCTTCGTATATCTGATCCTTTTTTATGTTGGCATTTTTGTAATCTAGTGAGACATCACTACCTTTTATCACTTTCTCGACAAGCTTAAAAAAATCAATCCAACATCATAGCTTCACAAGGCACAAGGCATTGATCTCAAAGCCACAAATTCAAATCTCAACCAATCAAGTCCAAAGAAGGTATATCTAGTTGTCATCCATCTGAACCCGAGGAGGCAGCCATAAACAAAACCTACCATGGAGTCATCAAAGTGAAAGAGGGTTATTTCAAGCATCACATTAACAACTCATTTGGGTCCAACCACTAAACTAATGAAAAATAATTCAAAATGGCAAAAATTGTGCCTTGAAATGGAAGAAAGGTGTTGAAGAGCATATATAAAAGTCTCCTAGAGCCAAAATTATTATGATGGAGTCTTATAGGAGTATCACAAGAGGACTTATAGAAGTGTCTCAATTCAAGGTGTTTTAGTTATGTTAGTCTTTTGTATATGCTCAATCGTTTAATTATGCTAGGACTTATCTTTAAATGTTAAACTTTGAGCGTAATTGGGACAAGGATAGTTTAATTTTAATTAGTTTCAACTTGTTTTCTCTATTAAAAATAGAGATTTATTGTATTCAAATTAAATCAACTTAGAGAAATATTTCTTTTTTCTAGAAATTCAGCAAGGTACCAAAGTATGTCCTATGAGTTAACTCAGTCAAACCACAAAGATAATGTGATCCTTTTCTGATCTATTATCTCTAGAAGTTTAGGTTCATGTTTTATCTTTTTCTTTCTTTCTTGTTCCAATACCCGTTGATTTTGTTGGCGTTTTCACCTCCACACTAAATTTTTAATATTTAAATTAAATTTTGATGGAAAGATTTTCGAGTCTAATTTCCAACACAAAAAAAAAATATGGCAAATGGATTTTTCTACAAAGATCAATATTTGAAGCAACAAAAGTCAGACTGCAAGAAAGATTCCAGCAATAGCAGAAAACTTAAACTTTCAAGGAATTTTATACCATCACTAATGAGACTTTGTAGAGTACACAAAAATAAATATATGTAACTCTATTTTCTTACTTATCCAATCAATTCTCAATCTGAGCTTTCTAGAGGGAGATATCGATCTCAGAAGAGTCAATGGTTATGCTATCCAAAGAAGAAAGAGTACTCAATTCGACCAGATTAAAGAGTCCGAAATATATCAAATTATTTCTCTCAAAATAATTATATTTTATGAAGAAAAATATACTTGTATGAAATTTACATAAGTCTAGTTTCATAAGGAGATAATTTCATGTCAATCTGATATATATATATATGTAAGTAGATATTCGCATTGGAGTTGGCAAGGGTCAAGTAATAGGACAAAGACAATAAATAGTTCATAAAAGATTCAAGAATGAAGATTTTTATGTCAAATTAGGTATCAATTTAAATCTCTTTGAGTCTAGCTTCTTAAGAAAATAATATTTTTGTGATTATGAGCTATATTTTTGGAGATATAAATATCAAAAGTACCATATGTCAGTTCTACTGAAAATCTCTCTTTTTCCCTATTATCTCTCCTATTATCTCTCCATACATTGGCGTGAATTGAGCTTTATTTTCCCCTAGAATCCTAATTTTTTATCCAAATTTCTCTTCTAATAAGAGAGTTTTGGTCAGACTTAATCACTCCACAATGTGGTCATTCAAGCTATGCAAGAATTTCCTACTTCGATGTTGTTTTCATGTTTTATATTTTTTTTTACTTGGTTGTGTATCTTATGGATCGTTAACTCCAAAAACTGTGGTTACCCCCCAAAAAAAGTTATACTTGGTTAAATTTATTAAGTTCTACCATTATAGTCTCCCCAAGAAGAAAAAAAAGGTCATATTCTGGATACGTTTGGAAGTATGAGTGATGCATAGTCGCTTCCTTCCTGTTGAAGGTGTTTTCCTCTAGTATTTCTTTAGTTTATTTTTTTGTATTTTCATGACTTCAGAGCAATGCTAATACCCACTACCTAAAAATTATAAAAGTATACCCAACATCCAGCTTGAGTCAAGTTTTTTATTCTTCACCTAAGAGGTGATTTGTGTTTGCGCTACCCTTAAAAAGTGAGTAGTCTCTTTGTTAAGCCCTAAATTATTCTGTCTTTGAAATTGAGCAAAGTGTGTTTTAGACTTTCGATTTTGACTGGTATATGGAGCTTTGTCATATAGGTAGGAGTGATTTTCTTTTCACACATTGTGTTTTGTCCAAGTTGGGTCTCTATGTCCTTTTTATCCCCTACTTGAGGGATAGAAGTAAAAGAAGAAGTACAAGAAAGAAGTATTTTTTTCTACATATTGTGGTAATTTTTATGTAACCAAAATATTCAAGAAAATTGGAGAACAAATTATGAAAATTTAACATCTATGAAAAATTTTGAAGATTGAAGACCAAGAATCTTTTTCATTGCAACTTGAAGTTATAAACTCTAGCTTTAGGGGGAGTGTTGAAGAGCATATATGGAAAAGTCTTACATGACTCTCATAGTAAAAAATTTCACATAGCCAAAATTGTTATGGTGGAGTCTTACAAGAGTCTCGCAAGAGGAGGTCTCACAAAAGAGTCTCAATTAAAGGTGAGTCTTCTATTTATGTTCAATTATTTAATTATGCTAGGACTTATCTTTAAGTATTAAACTTTGGGTATAATTAAGACAAGGGTAGTTTAATTGTAATTGGTTTCTATTTGTTTCTTCTATTATAAATAGAGACTCATTGTATTCAAATTATAACTAGTGTAGTATTTATCTTTTTCATAAATTCAATAAAAAGAAAGTACATAAGGCTTCGGAATTTGCAAAGAAGATTGTATGTCATGTTGATCCTTGGGTAGCCACATCTATAACAACTGTAAACAAAGAAATTCACCATGACACTCCATCATAAAGTATTCCTCATCCTTCAAGCTCCACAAAATTGGTGATGGTAAAACAATAGGGGAAGCTTGCAATAGTTCTTTTAAAAATTTGAGGAATCTCTGGTCATCATGAAAAGAAAGCTCATTACATCTTCCCCAAGTGTTAGTGTATTTGTTATGATAACCAAAGCTTTAGAGGAAAAAAAGACTGAAGACTTTAGGGGATGAAGTGGTAAAGCTACAACAAATGCTGAAGGAAAAAAGATGAGCAAACTAGGACAAAAAAATGCTCAAATTGTACAAGTCATGTCCAAAATTGAATCATTATGACAAGCTTGAAGAATATTATACCCAAAAGTATTTTTTAACTTTGATCAACTTCAAAGAGTACATTTTTTGCTCCAATAACATATCAACAAATTATTCAACATGTAAAAAGAGGAAACTTATCAATCGATTCTCTCAAGTCGATCATAAAAAATGTTGTTTGAGACCATCAACTAACAGATGAAGCATAAACAACGTCTCATGCTTATGTATAGCCTTAAACTAGGAGAATCCAAGTTATAAAAATGTCATTCAGATACAAACCCTCCAAGTTTCATAAGTTTGATGGAAATGACAACCCAAAACAACAAGTTAGTCACTTTGTCAAAATTTGCAACAACATTGAAATGAATATGACTTGGCGGTGAAACAATCCAACTGTTTGTTGAAAGAAATGTGTTTGATTGGTTTGTTTAACTAGCTCTAGAGTCCAGTGGCAGTTGAGAGCAACTTGGAAATGAATTTCTAAGGCAATTCCACAATGTTCTTCATAATGTCACATTGATGGAGTTCATCGATGCCAAACAATGGAGGGACAAAAAAGTAATCAACTACATCAACCATTGGTAGATCATGATCTAGACCTATAAATATAGCACAAACCTCTCACAGAGATAGAAACCCAAATGTGCATGCAAGGAATGAAGTGGTGCTTTTTCTATTTTTTTAAAATTAAAAAGTCAAACAACCTCTTAGAGTTAGCTACATAAACCCAGAATATGGAGATATTGATCACTTCGAAAGGAAACAACAACTCACCAAACTCTAAGCATCAAAATATAGAGAAAGAATCACACTTTAATCCTGAGACTTCGATCTTTGAATCGCATGCAACAAGCATCACCACTAAGAGGCATACTCTTTTGCAACAAAGCAAGTTGATGGCAAACTCAATATATCTTTAAAGGAAAGATGAGAAAAGAATTATATGTTTCTAAATAAGGATGTTCTAAAAAGGCTTAAATAACTTCTTGAACAAAAACATAAATTGTGACAGCTAGTTGTCCAAAATTCCATAAGTATGGCAGGATCATAGCCTAACAACCCTATGTCTTGCACAATAACATTAGGTGGCAGTTCTAACCTACATTTTTTTTCCCTAGTTCTCCTTCATGTCATCTTCATACAACAAGGTTATGGCTTTCAGACCACAACAACTAGCTCTAGTTCCACATGAACTCTTGAATTATGCATATGTTTCTATCTATGCAAAAAAATTTATAGTAGCAAGCTCAACACTTGGAAAAAATCCAACTGAAGGCTTTGTTTTGCTACCACTACAGAGTCAACCATGTCGAATGCACCCTTTTTCTTTTCATCATGTATTATTTGCATTTGCTTTGTTTGATGTTCCTACCATGCCAGTTTGGGGAAATAGTTCAGTAGCATTGTCAAATTGATGAAAGATGAATGATCACACTGTTATAGAAGTTAGGAAGTTGCCCACCTCAAAAACTTTGTTTGCCCAAATCAAGGTAACAAAAGGTCGGCTTATGATTGAACCTGCACCATTTGTGATTGTTTTGGATAAATAGACAATTCAATGGCACAAGACTATGAGGCTGCCTACCTCATAAGCTACAAGACAGGGTACAAAAAGTCGACTGAGGACTCAAGGAATGACACTTTTTGTACGGTTACTAGTCATGCAACCAATAATTTGAGACTCAAAATAGCCTAACAACCTCCAACACGAAAAAGTAGCTATGTCCTCCAAAGCACACCTACAGAACAAAAATATATAAGTTCAAGTATTGCGAGCAAGTTGAGAAAAGAAAAAAACAAAAAAAAGGACCAAAATACTATAAAGAGCAAAAAAAGCAAACAATATGACAAGAGTTGCTCTTCAAAAAACCTACTTTTTTTTCCAAAAGCCCTTAGGAAGCAGCTTTTCAAAGAGTTTGGACTCGGATTGGATTTGGGCTGCTTAGCGAGTCGGATATAGTGTTGAAAACCAGGTTCCACATCCATGCTAGCACTCACATGCACCAAGAGTTGGCACAAAACTGAAAACTGAACTAAATGCTAGAAATTAAGTTTTGCACATAGGTGAAACTGAAAATCAGATCCAATGCTGGAAATTAGACCCAATCACCCCCCACCCATAGCCTTTGTGGCGTGTTTTCCACCTTTTCCCTCTTTTTGACTTTAAATTTCTATCAAGAATTATAATATTTTTTCAGTTAAGGGAGTCCTCCAACCACGGGAATTTATTGGCTATTGGTTTTCACCACCTTGTCTATGTGGAAATTGCAAACACACAAAAATTTGGGCATATACAAAGAGAAAACAAACAACAAATGTGGGATCTCTATCATCAAATGGACTCTTTATCAAAGATTTATTGAAGTTATCAATGGTAGGAAGGGCATTGCAATAAATGATAATCGTCGGAATGTGGTTCAAAAAAGTAGTCATGGATGTTTCAAGCCTTACTAATCTACTCGAAGAGCAAAGTCTTGAAGGGGTGATAGCTAACATTGATCAATGATCAAGATTGGAAGAACCTCACAACTAGTTGACTAATGGTCAAAGTCATAACTCTTAACGGTCAATGCATGGAGGTTTTGCTAAACAATTAATCATTTATCAAAGTTAGAGTTTTGGTCAAAATTTGGTTCAATTATTAAGATTATAAGTTAATCAACAGTTAAGATGAAGTGAAATATAATGGAACCAGCACAATTAAATTAAAAAAGAAAGTCACCTAAGCGTTACATAAGCAAAGAAGTGTCACATTGGTGACACATGGCATCATAGGAAAACTTCACCTAAAGGAAAAATGTGGTATTATTTCAAACGGATAAAATAACGTGTCATGCTTTCATTGGAAGACGTACCTATAATGCTTTCATTGTTGTTGTACATAGATCGTCACATTTTTATTAGAACAAATCGTTTTGTACATTAACAACAAACGACGTACACATTTGGGGTAATATACAATGTAGCCGTATTGTACTAGAAGACGTTTCCCTGATTCCATTATTTTGGTATTCGCTGGCTTTAAATTTCAGTTATGAGAAGTGTCCTTGCTGTCTCGAGGACGGAAGGGGAAACGACAGTAACCTCAGGCCCCATCTGGTGTTACTTTAGTAAACAGCTTCAGATCGAGTGGGTGGAAGGATTGAATGAAAACAAAATGGAGCGTCCAATAATTTCCCGTCCGGTTGCGAATCAGGCTCTGCACAGGATCGGTCGGAATCCAATCTTTTTCCGAGGCCGATTTTCATCATACGTTAGTTATTTTGAATGGTTAATTGGCTCTCAACTCAGATCCAGCCATGCTGAATTCTGCGACTGAGGAATTCGTCGTCACTCTCATATTTTAGATTATCGTTTTGAAGACGGCATTGACAGGCTGAAGGGAAACATCGGTGGTTGCATGAACATTATATACTGTTCTTCGTTAAAATAAACCAGAGCTAACTCTTGGCGTTTACAATATTTCTATATCTCGTCCCAGAGAAAGAGTGTTGATAAAGCACGCCTACGAAACAAGTTCAATCGATGAAGAGCATTTTAAGGCAAGGCAACGAGAATCTTTCCAACCAGTTGCTTGATATTGTCTTCCTCTCCTCCTCTTTTAGAATTTTTTCTTTTCCAAAACCCAGAAGCTCATCTTCTACTGAAAGAAAGTAAACCTTGTCTAAGAGGTAATGCCACTTTTGGATTAATCTAGGTTTTAAGATTAAGAGTGGTGTGGCTTTCTTTTACACAAAGTTCCCAAATTGATAGGTCACCTCCTTTATATCTTGCAATCTCTTCCTACTATGCTTGATGTACAAGTCCTCCATGACCACCAATGTGAAGGACATCAAACTTACCCAATGCCACTATACCTCCTATTGTGGGGAACGATTTTGTAAGATTGAAACAATTGGTAAGCAAAGCTATCTTTTAGACTATCTTTTAGAGAGATCTAGGAGCGAGAAACAACTTAGAACTTGAAGTATTGGATATACTATTTTTATATGAAATGGAGAATCTCTCTTTGGAGTTGCTTTATGGATGATAAGGATATTTGGGCAAATAAGATATAAATATTATCTTTTTTCTATTTTTTGCTAGTGATTCGATATGTTTACAATTTGTTAAGCTAATGTTAAAGTTAATATATTTAATATTTTTGCTTACCAAGTTATTATAAATTCGTAGTTGAGTGGACTAGAGTAGCCATTCCCCTGAAACCAATATTGTTATTTATTCTATTTTTAAATCATTTATGCAAATAATTTTTAAAATTTTACTCATTTTTTTATATTTTATTTTGATTGTTGGTCCATTTGATGGGCATATTTTACGGGTTAATTGGAGTAGATGTAACCACTACAACTTGTTTCTTATGCTTTAAACTCACAAAGTTACCTCCAACAAAGTTAACTTCAACCCAATATAATCTGCATCAAAATATCCCAATACATCAATCTTCTCAATCCGAATGTATATAGTAAACCTTTTCTAGGAGCATTTTTCAAAAAAAATTAAAAATTCTTTGTATTGCTTCTAATATATGTCTTGGGTTTTCCATAAAACAACAGTTTTGTTAGAGAACTTGGTGAGTTGGAAGAATAAGAAACAAGCTATAGTGACAGGACCTAACTAGTGGTAGATCTCCTATCTTCTCATTCCAAGTATACAGTAAGCGTTAAAGTTCTTTGTCACCAATGGAATCTCTACTATTACAAATGATATATCAAGCCTAATAACTAAAGCATAAATCAATTTTCCGACTATACACTTGAGTATATGACTATAAAAGTCGTGAAGATTAGTTTTTATTTCCATAGGAATATCCACTGGCTTAGTACCCAAAATACCTTATTCCTGCAACATATCCAAAATATACTTCCTCTGAAAAAAAACAATATCCTAATGTACTTTCCTTAATGTTTGGTAGGCTCCACTAATAATGAAAGTTAAAATTTTGATATCAAAACATAATCTGGCAGTCATGCTTACAAAATGTCAAAATCGGAAAACATGGACACAAAACATTTGAAGATGTGATACATTTTTAAGAGGGCAGAATTATTTTATTTGATGTATGTTATCAAACAAACCATGTAAGTAAACTTACAGAATCTTACAATTAAATACCATAAAACATAAGCATATATAAATAGTCAGATTCTCAAACTTTGGAGGATCAAAGATTATTTCTGACTTGAACCAGTAGGTCTAATAACTGCATAGCTGAACAATGCCGAAACTTAAAAGAGATATAGTACTATCCGCATTACCATTACTTGTAACCAAGACACAAGGCTCATTTAGATAGGTAAAAATCTAAAGAATCAATAACATAGGCATGCATTGCGCTCTAAATAGTTTGCATCCAAATTTTCTCTAAGAGTAAATGGTACAGTTCAAAAAGTGGGTCAGCCAGGAAGGATGGTGGATACACCATTGGCACCTGCACACTTGGGCAATTTCAAAAGATCTGTTTATCCCCTTGAATGTCCATTTGTGTTACAAATCTCAAGTGTATAATCATGGGTTAGGCCATGTTGGCCACAAGGGGTAGAGAATGGAATTATGAAACTATGCTCCTACAAGAGCCTTGTAAGATCAAGTCATTAGTTACAAGTCTTTAGGGTGCTAATTATATCCAATAAAAGAGTCAGTCGTGGAAAGGCTAGTAAGGAGGCGCCAAAGAAGAAAAGGAAAAGTGTAAAAAGAGGGTGAAGAAAGGTGGCACCAGCAATTGAGGGGCAAACGAGTTAAGGAAGATTATAGAAGAGAAGGAACCAGTTCATCCAAGGGCAGAACTGTCCAAGGGAAAAATCTAGAAGGTGGCACCCACTGTCAGATTGTTCAAAGAAAGCCCTAAAAGAGGGCACCAACTCATCCGGGGGCAAAATTGTCCAATGAAATCTCCAGAAAGGACGCCATCCCAACAGAGAATCTAAAAATATCCAGAGTTTGTGTGGCACCTAAGAGGCATCTTAACCCGACGATATAGAAGTACCTAAGTAGGATTAATAGGATGTCTATCAGGGTACTATTTTCCCCTTCATTATTATCATTAGACTAGTGTCCCCTTAGTAGCCTAACCACCAATCTCCAATACTATAATGGGATGTCTAGTATGACTATAGCCGTAAGATAGTGCCATGAGTCATTATGTCAAGTTTGAGTTCTTTAGTTCAAGTGTCCTGGTGTTCGTAGAATTAAGTATACAATTACTAAGCTTCACTGTAGTACTCAAATGTAAGAGTCCAATTGATCCCTAATGAGTCTACCCTAGTCTAGTCCAGTCCTAGTTCTAGAGTTCTAGTCCCTCTACAACATTACTCTCGAGTTTGACATAGTTCAGGCAGGTTAGCTTTGAGGAGGAGATTGGCAGACTTTTTATCAAACCCGAACTCAAAGTACACCCTCCCCCCCCCCCCCCCCAATCTCACCACCTCCGAAATCTCATAAACCCAACCTTAATTGTTTCCCGAACAGATCCCTTACCCAAGTCTCGATCCCAAAACACTCAAGTTTCCTACATCTACCTCTCAAACCTTCAAACCACCTATACCACTATCTTTCCAACTCCTTAAATTTCCAAACTACAGTCTCACTTGGCCTTACCAACCACCCTAACCCGTCCTGTAGCCCTAAACATTCCAAACAATCCCAAAACACTTAATTTTCCTACTCCTACCTCTCAGACCCTCAAACCACCTATACCACTATCTTTCCGCTACTTAAAATTACCAAACTACAGTCCCACTTGGCCTTACCAACCTAACCCGTCCTGTAGCCCTAAACATTCCGAAACCCTATTTCAAGTCTATGGCAGACTACCCGTCTCTTCCACATATCCATGTACCATCCATTAGGCCATCTAGGTTCCAAAATAAGCCCTCACATCTTAGCCTATAATCGGGATCATAACAATTTGATACCATGGTGACATATGCCAATCTTTGGGTGCACAAAATCTGATAACATGCAGCCAATGCAGCACTTAAAACCACCCTGTACCAATAACCTCAAAATCAGGTACCTATCACACATGCGGTCCCTTCCATGTAACAGATATCTTCCTTGGATGCAGAAATGTAACAAACTTCAGAGACTACAGCAAATTACAACCCAATAGCAATGTCACCAGTATTTTGTTCTGTTCACTGATTCTTCTGTTGTTCCTCCTTTTACCAATTATTAATCTTGTATGTAAATAATAGTTCTCACTTACCACACACCACATGGCTTGTGCATAGAAACCACTGAGTTTTCATCAACAGGCAACCCAAACGCTATCTAAATACAAGAAAAGGACAGCCTCGGACCCTCTGGAACGAAAATGGGCAACAAACAATGAAATCAAAAAGAAAAGAAACTTTCACACTTACTTAGATTCACGAGATTTCATTTTTCTCACCACAAATATAAACACATCAAGAATTTATGGATCAGTAAATCAACAAAGAAATTTAGTTATTAACTGGTTAACTCAATGAAATTGTTCATGCCAGAAGTAACTCTAGTGGAAAAAAAAAGAAAATGTCACCCAGAAGCTAGCAAATCCAATAATAAAGCATGTGAATTTTTCCTTCTATAGCAGGTCCTATCACAGGCTAATCACAGTTTTATGCTAGAACACACAGGTTTACATGCTTGAGCAAGTTAATAGTTTGATGCAAAGAGTATAAGTATCCACAAACTATAAATTTATGAGATCAGTGAAGTTGAAAAAAACTATCTAAATGAAACAGTATTGCATGCTTCCCGGAATTTAACAAACCTGAACCATTAGCTTCAGAAAAAATGTTTTACAAACCAAACAGACCTATGATATTGGATATATAGATGTATTGGGTTATCTTTTCGTCAACAGGTTTGAACACATCTTGACTTACCAGGACATTATAAATCAGAATCTCATCAAATTTGAAACTATCTAACACGCAACACATGAAAGAAAATGGTTCAGATTAATCCTGGTCCAGATCAAAACTAGCAAATACCCTGAGCATTTCAGTATTCAGAATCCAACTCTGACTCATAGACTATCAGATCAGAAAGTAGAAACAGAAGACCACTTCAGTCTTGCATTCTTTAGGATAAGAATTATGAATATTAGCAATATCAAATAAAAGCTGCAACATTTAAAATATATAAATAGAAATTTTTAAATCTTTTTCATTGAGAAAAGAATTTGGATAACTTGTAAAACTATAGTGTTTTACAAGAAAATACTACGATAACTATACTTACAAAATATAAATTCAACCTTTTGCATGCAAACAAAAATAGTCCATAATGGCATTTTTAAAAGCAGACAAATTACAAGCTGAATTCAAGAATTGTTCTAAAAACCAAATTTGATTAAAATTCACATGGTATGGATGAAAGTTTGAGCTTTTAGGTCACATCCTACTGTCCATTCCCATAACCAGTAATTATAGACAACCCCCTAAAATTGTTCAGTAAAACTCACATTCGCAGCTAGTTGAACTTCGACGAATGATAGAAATGTTTATGGCATTACAGCTGTTCATATATCTCATGCAAAATGTGCATATCTTCTCACCAATGAATGCAGAGTCCAAATCCAATAAGAGGGAGCTCCAAGAAACCCTGTTCATTGAGTTTATATTCCAGGCTGAATATGTAGTAGTATCTTGGTCATACAACCTGGACCAACTAGAGATTCCTAACTTCTATTACAGCAAAAGCACATTGTAGGTTTGGCATAGTTTAAAAGGTTGAGTTCCATATACCTCCGCCATTTCCTTCCAAAAGACCTTACACTAGTCTAAGTGCCAAGACTTGTTTCTCTTCTTGATTAGCAGAAAGGGATACAATAAAAAAATTGAATTCAGTAGCAAGAGCTGCAGGTAGGTGTACTTTTGGAACCATGACAGGTAAATAAAAAGTGGACGTGTTATAAATAATAATAATAATAATAATAATAATAATAATAATAATAATAAAGGTGGACTCCCTCTATCAACTACAAGAATTAGCCAGGTGTTAGCATCAGATAAAGCATGGAGTTAAAAGTTCAAGGCACAAATATTCATATGATTCTCAAAACAACTATATCCAGTTCATCTCATGGAAGGAGCATATACAACAGAAAGCCTTTGTAGGATGGAGATTGAGAAGCTGTCTGTTCAGATTACCAGGCGCAACTGACCAAGGATACCCAAAAGCAAGTAGAAACTGCAAATTAAGGTCCACTAAACATTTCAGAAATGCACGAGAAGTGCCTACATTGGCATCACCTCTCTACTCAACATCTATTATCTACACACTAGTATACTGATATATTGGTTCAACTATAAAGCTTTGTGATAGAATTTATAATGAACACCAAAAGATCCAAATATCACCAAATTGACGGCTCACAGACAGAACTTCAAGTTCTATACGATGGACTAAATCCAACATAGAGCTACCAATAACTATCTGTATTCCAAAATCATGAGGAATTAAGAAACTATTTTTTTTTCTTTTTAACTGAATACTTCCATCAACCTCGTTGAATAGCTGCAATGATAAGCACGGATGCATGTGAGTGAACCAGGATCTCTCTTCCAACATTATCCACAACAAGTACACATCCCAAAACAAATAAAAAGATAATTCAATTTACAAATATAGTGGAAAGGATCGAACACATTCCACCCACAAAGTATCAAAACCAATGAGTATCCCAATCTACAAAGCTAACTTTTGAGCACACACAAAGCCAAAAAGAAAATTGACAAAAGACATGAAGTGTATAGGATGAACAAGTGTTGGATATAGTCTATACGATAAACAAGGCTGTTGAAAGTTTTTAAACTATATTGGATTAAAAATGACCTATTTCATGTGGGGAATCCTACCTGAACCTTCCCAAGGTCCTTGCTCCTCAAGTCTTCCTCTTCCTCAGAATCCCAGCAGTTCCAGAATCTCCGTTCAGTTACTATTCCAAGGAATTTCGACCTTTCAACTCAAGCCACAGATTTATCACAGTTCAAAATCATCATCAAGCTTCAAAGCTTCGGCAGCAGCTTCTTCTTCCTCATCATCAATCACAAAATAAGGATTGTGGACCTCCGGCCTGAACTTATAACCCGTGAACACATAGAAAGCAAGTGTAGCTAACTCCCCTGCCATGACACTTGTCCAAAGATACCTATATGAAGTAATAGTGACCAACGCATATACAACAACTCTCGTGAAGTAAATGTAGCAAATGACTACTATATAGTATTGGCGGAAGAGCGTGAGCTTCATCAAATTAACAGCAGCTTTCCCGTCTGTCCTGGCTGCCTCTCGGAGGTTCTTGATGGACCATACGATTGGGAAGAGTACCGCACAGCAGCAGATTACATCAACGAGCAGGAACACCTGCTTCCACGTGATCCAGGCCTGCGCGTAGGGCCCGTTCTCGTCAATTACAACCTGAGCGATATTCGCCACAACCTGAAGAGGAATTACAATCATCAAAACCTTCTTCTCCTTATCTTGTAGGTAGGGTTTGATGAAGGACCAGCCGGTTCCGATGAGAACGATAAGAGTGAAGAGACTGATCCCCTTCAAGAAGCTGAAAATGTAGAAGAGCACATCCCATCCATGCGCAGACCCAGTGCGCTTGATGTAGGATTTATCCTCCGCCTCGCAAAGGAGATTAAGCGCTTTAAGGATGACAACGGCAAACATAAAGAAATGGATCCTGTAGACAGTAAGGCGTTTCATGTAGAGAACGTAGATCCAGAGACCGGCAAGCGCGGAGTAGACCAGAAAGAAGAAGAAGTAAACCCTAGGAAGCACAGTTTTTCCAGCGGAAAGGTAGTCCGGACGGCCGTTCTTTCCCTCCAGGTTGTACATAGCAGAGCGAACGTCCATGGAGACCTGTACCTGAGGAAGACAATTCGCGAAGACAAGAGTGAATTGATTGGCCTCCGACTCCTGCAAGAGCGTATCAAAGGCGGAATTGCCCCGGAGGCGATCAAAAGTGTACACAAGCTTGATCAGGTCAGACTGAAGAGCGCAGGTAATATCCAGATCCTGGATCTGCTGCAAAACGTGGAGCCATGAATCCCGCGTGCAGAGGAAGAAGCCGATCTGAGAGAGATCATACTCCGGGCTAGAGTTTGAGAGGGAGATGCGGGAAACATTGAGTTCAAGACGGCCGGAATGCGTGAAGCCAAACTCGTCGAAGGGAATGATCGAGCGACCGTCGGACCGGATCTCAGAGAACCGGATCTCAGCAAAGGAAAGCGGGAAAGAGAGGAGCAGGAAAACAAGCGCGGAGAAGATGAGATCGGAGGGTTGAGAAGAGATCGCCATGGCCGCCAGATCGGATCCCCTCTCCCTCCCGACTTCCCACACTGGAAATGGACCAAATGCCAGAAGCCGCAAAAGCAAGAGTATTATCGGGAAATGCAGCCGCGCCGCCACACCCCCCGACGTTACGCTAGGATTTCGCCGCTGGAGCTTGGAAACGAGAGGGTTGAATATCAAATATCAATTTGCGAGGCCGTGAGCTCAAATGAGATGCGACTTCTGTTCTTATTCAAAGTTCAAAGTTGTTCACCCCAGAGAAGAAATGGTCTTTCTTCACCTTCTGTGTGTTTTCTGGGTGACAATTCCCTGTTATTGTTTAGTTTGTTACATAATTACCACTGGAATCCAAAATAGTTGGTGGCGTTTTCGTAGTTTCTGGGTAAGGTGGCGTTATTGTTTTGTCCAGGCAAGATGTGGATGATGACAGCATGAGGCATCAACCATTTCACTTGACGCTTAAGGCTTCCCCTCGTGTTTTTATATCTGTCGGTGGGATTATTTGTACGAGTGTCCAAGCCTGTAGGATCCATTCGTTGCTTCTATAGAAAAGCCGTTTCTGCGCTTTTATGTAGGATGATTAATCGATGATTAATTGAGTTTCCAATGGGCACTTCTTAGTGCACTTGGAAAGCAAATCACCCCGAAAGTAAATTCTAGGGTGACCAACTTTTCCTAGAGAATGTACTTTCTTTGTATTAGATAATGCAATGGAAATTATAGTGGAAAATATTTTTTTTTGTCAGTGTAATCATAAAAAGTATAGAAGGAATTTATTAATAAAATATTTAAACTAAAGTTTTATATTTAATTAAATATATAAAATAAATTTATATATTAAAATACCAAAATGCCCCTATAATCAAATATTTACTTTTATAATATCTAAATTCACTATCGTAAATTATTAATTAAATATAATATTATAAATCATGAAATCATATATATACAAATATAAATCATATTCTAATTTATCAAACTACCTTTACTAAAAATAACCATGTGTTAAAATTTTAATTTATTTATTCTATTTTACCAAAATACCCTTCATACAAATAATGTTGTGTTAAAAATCTAAATTCATTACTCTCTCTCATAATTTTTTTATTCATTAATTTTTAAAATTTTATTACTCTAATTTAAATGTTCAATTTTCCCACAAGTCACAAGTCTCATAACAACCTAAATGTTCAATTTCTTAAAATACAAGAATCAATAATTTTACCACATTTGAACTGCTAACAAATCTCCAAAGTAAGATGTTCTTGCAGATTGTGTTACATGCTCCCTTTGAGTATTTCTTAATTGATCTTCTTCGTCGACAAAATCATCATTTTCATTTCATCTCCACTTGCATCATTATCCTGATTACCCTTCTCACTTAACTAGTCACTTGAATTATCATCGTTATCAAATATATCCTAATCATCCTCCTTGTGTATGTACTTATGTAAGACACAACAAATAATCATAATTTTTGCCTGAAAGCCAAAAGCAAAAAGAGGGGCATCTTTTAATATTTTAAAGTGAACTATTAAAGCTCCAAAAGTACCCTCAAATGTTGTCCTCAACAATGAGTGCCTTGGGTTGAACAGGTCTCTTGAATTTGTGGGAGAATTATCTCCAAATTCTTGCAAATGGTAACTAGTCTCGTAATATAGAGCCAAAAACCATAGAAGATTTACATGCCTAGCACTGACTAAATAATATTTACCTACAATAAAAAAAATTAATGCATGATTTAATTGGAAATAATAAATAAATAAAATAAACTAAATAATTTTGTAATGAAACGTCATTTACCTTCAGGAACCCAGAGTTTATGTTATCTCGTTAATGTTGACTTTAGTACATGCGAAGCAACTGTTTATCCTTCCCAACTAACACGTACAGATCACATTTTTTGAGAGAAAACCTTTCCTGTTCCAGAATCTCGTTTGTTGACCAAACAAAATATTTGCCTTAATATGGGTACCATCAATAACACCTATACAATCCTTAAAGTAAAGATAATACATATCACTATTCAAAATCTTTGAATTGGTATGCCTTGAAGGCCGTTTAATGTAATCAAACTACAATCTGACAATAGCATCTAACACCCTATTAAAATACTTATTGATGATCCAATTTGATTTATCAAACATCTCTAAGGTAACACTGTGTATTTGTTGTTAACTAATAATAAAGCAAAAATATGCAAGTTATCTCCCACCAAGATAGTCCTTGTATCAAATCAAAATCCTCTACTTCTCAAAATCCCAACCAACTTGACAAAAAATATCTCGATTCATTCTGTAAACTCTTCAAAATTTATCAGGTGATCTTTTTAGAGATTTTTACAAATATGTAAGACCACCCATACCATAAGAGCATTGTATGTGCTCTCTATGATGTTGTAAATATTATTTCGTAAGAACAACTACAACTATGTAAAACACAATCACAATGGTAATCTTTTCTTTGATTTAAATATTATTCATTAGTACATACAATTTTGCACTTTCAATAATTAAATAAATTTTAAAATCCAAATTAATATCTGACATAAGTTAAGTCATCATAGGTATAAAAGACATAGGTATAAAAAAATAACTTATGTCAATATATAAGTTTCATGATACAATAAAGACTTATAGAAAGAGGTGAAATTACATTGAATGGCCTTTCTATAAAAGACGGTTTTACAATAAAAACTAGAAATCTCATCATATGACAACCTAATGCAATGCATGTAAATTAAATATGAGTCATTCACATTTGTCTTTTGGGGTCATCTGAATGAACATTTCTTTTTTTCTCTAAGGTGTCCAACAGATGAGGGGCATGAAATTTTACTTCTTTAGGCAAGTTTGAAATCTCTAGAAAAGCCTCATACCAAATAAGTTTTGTATTGACTTCTTTTGGTTTAAAAATCTCCACAAGTGTGGTTGTCATATTATTAATTACTTCGATAAACCTCTCAAAATTGTCAGGAGATTGTTAAAATCTCTTCCCGCAACGAAATGAACTTCCTCCAAACTTGGTATCTTTTTTGTGATCTTCAACTTTGGACTCCTTACCACTACATGGTGGCTTTAAAACCTCCCTAATGGCATCAATTTTATCTATCTTTTCAATTAGTAAACCTTCCACTATAGGAGGGAGGTCTTTGTCGATTTCAAGATTCATCTTACTAGCTACTCCTATGGCTATGGAATTTTCCACAACTAAGGCTAGCCTATCGTATAGTGGACATCCTTCACGCCTATATTTGTCAACTCCTTAATGTCCCTACAAGAAAAAATAAATGTTTGAGAAAACATGTTATCCTAGTTGGTTCAGTTGAATAGGTACACTTTTCATATATTATAATACTAACCTTTCTATACTTTTGCCACACTATATTACTTGCTATGACCCTTTGTGTGGATGGATTTCATCCAAAGCCACTAGTATTAAGATAAGCTGGTTCAACTTGATTTCTTCCATGTTTTGGTTCAGTTTTTAAGTTGATCGTAGGTTTTTTTATGGCATCTTTATTAAACTTACTCACGCAAACAACAAAAACATTGTGTTTCCTAACTCCATTTGGTAACTTGTTGCCCAAATTTATTTGCTCGATGAGTAAGTCAAGCATTTTATTTTCGTTGTCAATCGTCCATGGATCATAGTTTCTTCTAGTTCCTTCCTCCAAGATACCCTTCATTTTTCTTCTTCCAACCATCTAAACATAATAGTGGGTTATTCTACATACATGGCAATAGAAAATCCAAGATATAATCAATTATTGTCTCATTAGCATCAGTATATTAGACTCAAGCTTACCCATCCCACTTTCGGGTATGCAAGCTTTATTTCTTATCTAACTCTAGTTATCTTATAAGGCATCTGTCTTTGCTAACAAGACAATAGCATAAAAAAGGATGCCACTTCGGGATGTCTTCCAACACAATTAAGTGTTTGGCTTACTCTGATATCAATTGTTGGCTCAAGTCGCTTCTCAAGAGGGGGTGAATTGAGAATTTTAAATTTAAACTAAGTAGTGTGTGTAATAAAAACTTATGCATCAAAGCAATTTCAATGTAAAGCAAACATGCACACACCATAGGAGACAAAAGAATTTTTGTTATTAATGTTCTCCTATTGGTATTCACTGCTCAAGAACCCTTGTTTGGGAAATTCCACTATTCAAAGTTCTAATAGTTGAAATTACATAAAGAGTTCCAGCTCTCTATAAGTCATGTGTAACTCAACACATGTTTTTTTGCAATACCAATCTCTCCAAGAGATTGCTACAAGATTCTAGCTCAAACCAGTACTTTCTATCTAGATTCTACAGGTTCTAAATGAACTTCTTACAAATTATAAACAAAAAGAAATGAAAATTTACACCCTTACTTGGAGAGATCCTTCTCCTCAAGAGATCCAAGCTCCCACTTCTTTAGCAGCACAATGTAGAGTGATTATAAGACCTTGACTAAGATGAAAGCAAGGAAAAGAAGGAAAGTGTAGTGAAATTTTCAAAGGTAAACCTTTCACTCTAAAATACTTTTTTAGAGATTTTTAATATTGAGAGTAAAGGCCCTAAATAATTGCAAATAAATGCTCAGTAATTTCTCAATACATGGTTTGGTGGGGTATTTATAACTTTTCCAAGTCAAGCTAATCATTTTTTGTCCATTTGCAAAAGTCAATACTTCGATTGATCAATCACTGTGATCAATTGATCATAACAACTCTTTTTTTCTGTTAGACAGTGGTTTATTAATCGATGGATTGATCAATCAATATATTACCATTGGTCCTCAAAAGTTAAGTTGATCGATCATTGCCAGGGGATAATCGATTTGTCAGAAATCTCGTCTGGCGGTGCAGTACAAGTTAGATTGATCAGTGCAAATCCTATGATAGATCATGTTTTATGTCCCAGACTGGCAAGATTCTATTTGATCGATCAATCAAGTGGGATGATTAATCGTTTCATGTACAATTTGTTTGCCTGGACAAAATTAATCGATCATCCCATTATTGATCTCCAAATGGGATGATCGATCATGCTTTATAACATAAAATGGCCATGTCCAAGATGATTGATCAATTGACTATGGTTGATTGATCATGCTTTATAATCTTAGCATGCACACTTCTGGATGATCGATCATTGGCAGAGGCTAATCGATGATTCTAGTACCAATTCAACTAAGTTGACTTTCAAAGCATGGCATGATTTTATCTAAGTGCTCTAACTTGTTTTAAAGGGTGTTTATGATGCTTCTAAACTTGTTTACATACAATTTATGACCTAAAGCTCCATATTCACAATTGTACTCAAAAAAGGGAGTTTAGGAATACTCTCTTACATTTGTGATTAAGTTTAGACATATGACTTATGCATTTGAACTCTAGTCTTCTTGTTGTCTTCTTCTTTGTAGGTGTTTCTTCAAGAGACGTCCTTCAATGATGCTTGAGGTCTTCAGTAAGCTTGATCGCTTTAAAGCTTTAGACCTTAAGATGCATTGACTCTTGAATGTGAAGTAACTGAAATACTTGTCAGATCAATTAAGTTTTGTTATCATCAAAAGTAATATGGGAATCAACCTATGGTCAACAAAAATTGTCTCTCCAGTATATCAAGGGGTATAAGTTTTCCTTTCTTTTGTATTTTCATTATTTATTCTATTGGTTAATCTAGAACATGAAATCTAGATAGGAGAGTTGCTAGAGCTACAATCTAGTATTAAATCTCTGGGGACATTTGTAAAATATGTGTATTTGACATGCGTGGCTTAAAAGAGAGATGAAACCTCTTTTGTGCATTTTCCACCTAATAAAACTTATTAGTAGAATTTCTTGAGCAAGGGTTCTTGGGCAGTGAATACCAATAGGGCAACATCATTAACAAAACTTCTTTGTGTTCAAACCTTGCGGTGTGTGTATGCTTATTACATTCTTGCTTTAATTTTTTCTTTTGAGCACTAAACAATATCTTAGTTCACCCCTCTCTTATAAAGCCACTAGGCGAACATGATCATGCGACACTTGATGATCGATCATGCTTTATAAGTTCTACCATACTGCATTCTATATGACCGATCGTGCCCACGTAGCGTGATCAATCATGCCTTCTGCCAAGAATGTAATTTTAAGTTTGAAGCATGATGAAAACAAGACTAAGGGTTTAGCAAGTTTAAATCAGTTATATGCATCGTTTACACATGGTTTTGGAAAATGTTTATGCCCTAAAGCTCCAATGCTCATGTACCTTAGAATCAAAGTTTGATGATTATCCTTTTACATGTTCTTGAAATATTTCTATACAAGTTTGACTTTAGTCTTTAAGTCTTCAACTTTTACATACTAGTGCTTCTTCAAGATGACTTAACACGTTGCATAGTTTGAGGTTTTGTATTGAATTTGTCGATTCTTTGCTATAGACCTTGATATTGTGTTCATTGAAGGTAATGCATCTGAATGTTTGAGTTTTAAATATTGACACAATTACAGATAAGTTTTATTATCATCAAAATATGAATTAGGGTCAACCTAGGTCAGCACATCATAGAGGAAGAGGTCATGGTGTGATGAATAGGTTGGCATAGTTGCTTTCACGATGGAGAGGGTGAAGTTGATCTGTGTGAAAATGATTAATGATTTATATGAGTTTTAAAGAGTTTTATATTATGATGAGATTATCTGTTCCCTTAATCTTATTAACGGATCTAAAGTGGATCGAGTAAACAGTTGATGATAAAATTTGGATTAATGTTCAAGTCAATCTTAATTCTTCTTCAGATTTCCCCTTATTGACTTTCCTCTTTATGTTGGAGGGGGTATGGATGAAGGAGAGGTTAATTTGCAGCAAGTATTGAAGATTGTGGATGATTAACAAGGGAGGATGACTTGGAGGAGAAATTATTTTGTTCCCAACTCGGGACGGGGCCCACAAGTTAGAAGGTGTTTTCTTTTATTTTCTTTTTTACCCCTTTTCTACACAATTGCTTTTGGGGTTTGGATATAATAAAATGACATAATGTGCAACATTGCAAATAGTTAATAAAAAGATATGTCAAAAAATAATGTAAATTATCGGGTGCAAAAATATAGAAAGTTTTTAGCACTGCTAAAATGAATTTGGGAAAGAAAAAATTTAGCTTGTACTTCGGTTTCAAAACTAATAATATATTCAAACCCGATGTTTTTTTATTGAAATAGAGGCATATTTAAAAAATAAGTTATATATTAAAAAATAAAGTATATATTTAAAATTGAGATATTCAAAATTAAAACTCGAAATATTTAAATCAAGCTCGGCTCGAACTAGGCAGGTTCGGGCTCGGCTTGGCTCAATGCCACACCTAGCTAGATTCCCCTCATAGATTTTTTCTTACGTGACAATCCTTCATGTGAGCTGAAGAATGGAAAATCAGATATTATCGGATATTATCAGTTTATCCGGATCGGATCCGCTTACAGCCCTAAAGCTTCTCTGGTGTTTGTACTCCCGTTTTTGCCCTTCCTTGGGACAAAGTCTCTCGACTTCGCACAGTTTGCTGAATGGATAAACTCTGCCTCAAATATGCAACTTTCTGCCCGTCTCATCAAATCCCCCTCTCCATTCTCTCACTGTTACGCTTCGTTGCACGAAGTTACAAGCAATCGCAAAGGTTCTCTCTTAAATTTCCTTGTAATCTTCATTCCAATTTTAACTCTTGGACCTCTTCGGTTCCGTATACTCAAATTATCTTCTTTTGAGACAACAAAGCACATTCTTTTTTGGAAATGCCGGTCTGCTACAAAATCTCAGTATCATTTTTTTGCAGTATAATGTATGCAAGTTCTATTGTTTTGGTGAAACAAATGACGAGATACATTTCCAGAAAACTCAGTCTATCAGTTGCAATTCAGTCACTACGTTTTCTGCTTGCAATAATGCACAGAATTGTATGGTTCTATGTTCATTGTGCTTGATGTTATCCACTAGTTCTTCGAAGTGGTAATGTCCTTCACGCTCGAGAACTCGGAAAACATATTGTTCATACTGGATTGTTGTGGCACGTTGTAGTTCCATTTCTTATCATGTAAGAAGGATAAAAAACTAGCATATGGACTGGGATGATAAGACCTTACTATAAAATGAAAGCTCCGGTGCCTTAGACTTATGTTCTGTATTTGAGGCCTTCAAAAACTATTTTGAACCGATTTATGGAAGTGATATTGCCAGAGAAGAAATAGAGCAATTGTGTGACCTGAGATTATCTAAGAAGAAATAATCATCCATTATCTTATGTGACTTGACTACTCAAACGATTTTCTATGCATGCTGCAAAAAAAAGTTCTTATGTTCACTTGTTACTTGGCCTTTCAGGGGTTGCGAAGGTTGTCCTTAAGAAGGGGAAAACACAACTCTTTCGAGATGGGAGTCCAATGGTCTACAGTGGTGCAGTTGATAGAATAATTGGTAGACCTCCACCTAAAACTGGAGATGTAGTTCTAGTTGCAGATGGTACGGAAAAGCCAATTGGGTGGGGCTTGTACAACTCTGTCTCTATGTTCTGTGTGAGACTCATGCAAATGGAAGATGAAGCAGCAAGGTTAGTATTATTATTTACAGCGGTTTTCCTGGTATTTTTTTTCTCATTATTTTAATATTTTTAACTTTTTTCTTTATCTGGTACTTGGTTTCAGTGATCCATCTTGTGCCCTTAACATGGAGAAACTGCTGGAGAAAAGAATAACAGCAGCCATTGAATTAAGGAGGCGACTGGATCTCCCTTCTGTCTGTACAAATGCATATCGACTTGTTAACAGTGAAGGAGACAGGCATGCCCCCTAAGCAGAGAATTAGAGAAATTACAGTAGTAAAGCATGTCATAAAGTTTTCCGGTTCACATGCTAATGTTAGGGAGTAGATGGATGCAGAGTAGTTGGTTGGAGTGTGTAAATTACTTTAAGTCATTGGATTGCGTGATAAGGCAACTTATATGTGGTTTACAAGTGTGTTGGTAAAGGGAACCTATTTAATTTTTCTTCGGTTCAAGTCAAAGATTTCTTTTTTCTCCAACTTCTGTTACAACAATTCTGTATACATTTTAACCTTCTCTTCACCTTCCCATGGCAGGCTGTCTGGCCTAATTATTGATATTTTTGGTAACACAGCGGTAATAGCATCTTCTGCTGCTTGGGTTGAGAAGTACAAATCAGAAGTAGAATTTAATGTCAGTATACATAAGGCAATAACTCAAATAAAATGGAGGCCATCTATTGATATATTGAAGGAAGAAGGACTGGATGTGGCAGATGCAAGAGAGTCAAATTCATCTCCATATTCTGAGAGTGTAAAGGTAGAAAAATCTTGACTGACTTATCAGTTTATTACTCAAAGAACTCAGCCGTTATGGAAGTATACAGCCCTTCAAAATTTCCTACTTGGGAGAGTTCTTATGTTATGTAGTTTCTATGTTTTACATGTGATCTTTCTCAAGACTTGCTGATCCACCATCACCATGTCTTTAGTAGAAAAAATGGTGTGGTTTGAATACAGAAAGCCGTGCATGTCAGTGATATATGAATTTTATTGGTTGTGCCACCAATTTATCTTTTTGGTAAGGATTCAGAAGGCAATGCAAACCATAGCTGTATGAATTTTATTGGCAGTGCCACCAATTTATCTATTTTCCAGAAAGCCTACAGATAATGATGACCTTGTTGAAATTAGAATTTTTTTGTAGCTTTTACCAAAATCTTGTCCTATAGCATGTGTTTAAAAGTATATATTCATAGTTGCCATCTCAGGATCTGTTTTTAAATTTATGGATTCCTGGATCTAAGGCAATATTTAGATTATAGAATGTACATATTTGGTTTCCTGCTTCCTGCCTGTTGAAGCTTATAAGAATCCAATGTTCATTAATACTCTGGTAAAAAATGATAAGGAGAAAAGAGTTACTGTTCTAGAGGTTAGAGAAGAGATAGAAGAGAAATATGGAAGAAATAAAAAAGAGAGAAGTCGTGAGAGCGAACAGATCACGAGAGAGAAAAAATAATGGTTTACGAACTTAAAATCAAATTGCTCGATCCCTAATCGTTTTAAAGTTCCAATGACAGTTTTACCCTTCACTTAACAGCTTAAAGTGAGGGCACTATAGTACTTTAACAAAAGTTATAAAAAATAATAAACAGTGACTTAAAATACAGATACTCCTGATTCTCTAACTTGATCCTATCTCTCAAGCCTTTTGAATTCCTTTTCTAGACTCATCCTGTTATTCATTAATTCTAGACCCACATTTACTGTGGATTTGTAGCAAGCTTTTGCTGGATGTGCTTTGGTTTAAGCTTTCTATAATTTTCAGAGGCCCTTGAACTTTGGTCCAAAGTCTATCCTGCATAATGGAAATCATTGGTCTTGGGACTTTAATTTGGGACATGGTGCTTGATAACAAGGTCTCTGAGGCAAGTAGTTTCCATTCCCTTTTTGAAAGTGCTTTTGTTAGAGGAGCTGGCACCATCTCATGCTCTTGAAATGTTCTTATGAGTCATATACTAATAATACCTACCAGTGCACCTACTTGATTGCCTAGGACCCAAGCATATTCGTACAGTACTCCAGTGCCTCCACAGATCATTGATTCCTTTTCTACTGCAAAAGGTAAGACTCCGGCTTTGGATCAGTTTAATCTACAAGGTAGAAATACTGAAAATTTGCAAGCTTATCAATGTAGAGGATGAGATCATCTATCATCCTTACTCCGTTGCCCCTACAGATTCAAGTTTGCCTCTTTTTGGAGGTTGGAATTTGATTTGAGTCCCCGCATGCACCAACATCCCCGAGTTGTTGGAGGCTTTTCTAGTTGGTAAGTTGGCCAAAAACCTTAGGATGCTTATTGTTGCCAGAGTCTCTGATGCACATGAAAGAAAGAAAATGTGAGGAACTTCAACGAGTCCAACATGGGCTGATGCTTTGTGGAAAGAGACATAGCTAACGTCATTTGTTGGCTTTTGGGAAAGATATCTTCCCATGGTGCTTCAGGCAAATCCTTCACAAGATAGAAGACATACCCCCTGATTGTCAACTGGACTCACACACCTGGAAACATAAATTGGATTGTCGATTCCTTCCCATGAATATACTGTTGTTGGTATCACATTTTCAATTGTTTAGCCTCCATCTCTGTATATTGTATTCTACTATTTGATCCTTTTGCATGTATTTTAGCGATATTTTTTGTATGTCTTGCTCCCCAAGGGAGTTTTGTGTATCGTTTTCATTTTATTGATTTCTTTCTCATTGTTTTAAAAAAATAATGATACAATATGGATTATTGAAAGCTAGAGAAGTTTAATCTGCATTTTACTACCCCAAACACCTGAAGATGAGCAATATTGGGTATTATGTTTGAATTTGTGTTTACAAGTCTTAGAGCATGTATTTGCTAAATCTTGGAGAAGTTTCATCAGCATCTTTATGCTAAAAAAATATCTAGCCTACAACCCACTCAGTCCATTTCATCATTATGTAAAACATTTGAATTATCTATGTTTGGTGTACACACTCCTTGATTTGTTGACAAAAATTCTTGTCTTTCTATTTATCTCTGTGCTAGGTTATGGAAAATGGGATCTATTACAAAGTATTGTTAGATGGTCAGAAGACAGGATTTTATGCGGACCAACGAGAAAACAGGCAATTTCTATCTACACTCTCAAAGGGTCAAAGAGTTCTTGACATTTGTTGTTATAGTGGTGGGTTTGCTCTAAATGCTGCTCGAGGTGGTGCTACAAATGTCATAGGTAAACAAATGGACATGGAAAAGAAATAACATAAAAAATCATTCTGAATTGTTCCAAACTCCTAGTTGTTCTCATTCAATTTTTGGATAAGCTTACATATCTATATCAATTATCATTTAGTTGACTTCACTGATTGTCTCATAGGTATTGATTCCTCATTGTCAGCCATAGAGCTTGCAAGAGAAAATGTATTACTTAACAATTTGGATCCAGAAAAGGTTTCTTTTTTAAGAGACGATGCAACTGAGTTCATGAAGGGTGCTGCATCCAAGCAGGAGACCTGGGATTTGGTTATCTTAGATCCACCAAAACTAGCTCCTCGGAAAAAGGTATAGTATTTCTTTCTTAGGTGATAATTTTATTAACTCCGGTGAGGAACAAATCTAGAAGGGGTATGTATAGGTTTGTTTACTTTTTTTGATAAATTTGGCCTCTTTTTAATTATTATCTTTTTCTCATGTGTGTTCACAATCTTGATTCTTATTTAATGTGCATACAAAACATTCAAATCCACGAAGAACACAAAACTTTTAGTGTTTTGGATTGTTAATTCACTCCCATGGTGTTGTGCACCTATAGCAGATTGAATCTAAGGCCAATTACAATGTTGCCACATAGGGACTTATGCTACTCTACTAACCACAACAAATAACTTACATAAGCTCACCCTAACACAAGTTCATAACAACTAACTAGGCACGAAACCTAGATCCACAAAGAATTTTTTGTGGCTTACTAGGAGGCTACACGAGTTGAAGTAGCAAAGGTCAGTTTTGTCAAAAATCTCTCATTTTTCCTATTTTTTCTCCTATTACTTCCCCATGCATTGACGTTAATTGAGTTTCTTTTTCTCATAGAGTCCTACTTATTTAGATATATTTTCCGTTTAATCAGAGAGTTTTATGTTAGACTTAAGCAGTCCATGTTGACATTTATTAATTTGGTTTTGAAGGAACATCGCATGAGGCAATTTGGCCTGGGGTCTCCTCTCTAATGTTGGCTTACTTGTCTGCATCTATTGCATATCTTCCGCATCGTTATCTCCAAAAATTATGCTCACCCCTAGAATTCTTTCACTTCATACTTAGTCCATCTTGTTTGTTATTTTTCCAATTCTACCGTTACAGTATCCCTTAGTTTTTCGAAAAAAAGGTTAACCTCATTATTGATTTAATAAGAAAAGTCCTTATTAATCTCTTTAGAAACTCGGTTAAAAATAGTTTTGCATTGGTGCCTTCTTCTATCCAAAGCTTCTATAGTGAAGTAGAGTGTTGCACTATCACTTCCTCTAGTATTTCTTCAATTTATTGTTTTTTCATTATGCCAGAGTAATGCCTAGACCCACCACCTACAAAGTATAAGAGTGCGCCCAACATTCAGCGTGAGTCTAAGTCTTTTATTCTTCATCCAAAAGGTGATTTTCGTTTGAGCTACCCTTAAATTATGTCAAAATTCAAGGGTGAGTATTAGAATTTAGGAATCATAGATAAAGTTAGATCATGGATTTCACAATATGGGCACAATTGATTGGTTCTGCCATGAGATCAGATACTCAAGACCTTGCCTATGAGTCATACTATAAGTACAGTTGGTTTCAAAGCATGACTATCAAAGATATGTATGCTTATCATGTATATGAGCATCTTTTTGGCTCATTGATCCACTTGGAGTATTTAGCTTTTATCAACAAGGTGAAGCTAAGGGACATGCTAGTGCACTTTGCCTATTCCAGACATTTCTAAGAATCCTTTTCTTATACTAAGCTTGATCTTGGTGTATGCATGAGCATTTTTCACTCATAAAAAAATGTTATCTTAAGAGGCTTAATTATCTTTTCATTACCCTACTTAGGTGTGAATAGTTAATGAACCTATGACTTTTAAGGTCTCAAGTCCTAACTTGGGTTCTAAATTATTTTCTTATCATTAGGCATCCTGATTTCAAGCCCTTTTAATGTCCAGCCATGGGAGAATAACTATTGCTCTTTTTAGGTTTTGAAATAGAAGATCATATTGAATGCATGCACCAAAATTATCATACCTTGTGTCATATTTTTAAAATGAACCATTTTGAGCCCTAATATAGATTTACATATCTTAAAAGGCTTGGATACTTTGGACAATTAGTTTTGGCTGATTCTTATCTCAAACTTTATATTCTTTTAGTCATACCAAACGGTTTTCCCCAAATGATTTTTACCCATGTGTTAATTATCAAACTTATGTGGTTTTTACACAACAAATTACCAAGACTTGGACAGGTGGAAATTTTCTACTCATGTTTGCCTACCTCAAAATTTTACATATGCCATGTACATAGGCAAACTAATTGAGTGACTTAGCCTAGTTAAGTTAGGTTTACTTTGTTGAGGAAAGGACTATTCGTATGATTTCAACTTTTGACAAAGGATATGAAAATTAAAGTACAATGTCAATAAGCACACAAACAAATTTAACTAATCAAGCATATGGTTTCATTCCATTTCACAATTTTTTCAAAATTATGCACAATTGAAACCTAGTGCTATATACACAACTATTTACGTGGAATATGATAATTTCAAAATAAGCACAATTCCACTCAAATAACTATCAAGCTAGTGTTTAGTTGATTTTAAAATTTGAGTGTTTATGTCAAACTTGTGATAGTTGTCTCTAAGATGACCATCATCCCATTAGTCGAAATTTTCAAGCTTAAAGAGTTTCAAATTAAGAGTGCTAAGCTTTGAGCTCAGAGATGCTATTCATTATGGAGTAGATGAGTCCTTCAAGGATCTCTATTGTGATTTTCCATTTTCAATTTCTTATAAATTTGGTTGTGCAAATCAGAGTAAAGGAGAAATCATATACATTATTGGGGGAAGATTAACTAATTCCAAAGTCTACATGGTCTAAGGCATATAGGGCTAGTAAATGTCTCTTAAATTGACTTGTTTGTCCCTTCAGATTTTTCACAAGTCAAACACCTCAAGCTAGTAAAAGATTTCAAAATTATTTCTTTTACCTTAAGTTTGAGACACATTTTCCATTCAATGTAGTCAAGTGATCTTGGGTGCCCAATTTGGTTTGGATCCAACAGTTCTTAATATTTAATGCAAGTTTGGCTACTCTTGGGTCTTCAAACTTCCTTCATCCTCTTAAGCTATGAGTTTCTAGCTAAGCATTCAAATGCATAGAGTTCATTGCATCCATAATAGTGGCATGAATCATTATGAGAGGAATTACTCGTGGTCCTTGCCATGTTTGTTTCAACACTTTGTTTCATTTCCAAGAGAACACCTGTTAGAAAAGTCTTGGAGAAAGATAAAAAAAAGCCCAAGAGCATAAACATGGGCTTTTCTCCTAAACGTGGTTTGGAAACCCACGTTTATGTTCTCTTGGGCTTTCCTCCTAAATGCAATTCTTGACTTATCTGTCAAGGATAATAGTTCTCTCAAGTCAAGTCATATCATTCTCACTCGTCATCATCGTCATATGAGATGATGTCCCTGATCATGCGCATGTGGTCAAATGAACACTTTGTATAAGATGAACTACCCATGCACTCTTCCTAGAGTTACACTCTAGTTTGTCCCAGATTTTTTTTGTTGATTTGTAGGATGGAACTTGATCGACTACTTCATTGGTTACCATTCATTTTTTGGGATGGGAGATGAGGTCTATGGCATAAGAATTTCCATATATCTATGCTCTCAAATTGAAGGAATACTTTCATTGTATATGTCAATATTGATGTTGAGTCTCACCAAACATTGGAAAGTAAAGGCACCATGGTCCTCCAAGAATATAATACTTTCACATGTTGATGTTGCCATATCTATGTTCTCCTAAGGCAATCAAGGTTAAGGTGCGAGTAACCTAATTCTCCATTAGAATCTATGATTCTCAACCTGAAACCATGTTTCCAGAATACACTAGCTCCAATATTACTTGTCAGGTTCGGTGATGAGCAAACCTAGAGGAGGGTAAATAGGTTTTTATTTTTTTATTGATAAATTTGACTTCTTTTAAATTATCATCTTAATTTTATGTGTTCACAAACTTAATAGCTATTTAATGTGCTAAATCAATTTCGCAATTAAAGGTGCATAATCAAACATTCAAATCCACAATGAACATAGAATTTTTATAGTAGTTTATGATCCTATCTTAGATTGTTAATCCACTCCCAAGGTATTTTGTACCTCAGGGTTCTAGTACTATGTTTAGGTTGTCAAATAACACTTTTAGAAAATTGCATCTAATGCCAATTATAATATCACTCAAATAGAGACTTATGCTACTCAATTGACCACTACAACCAACACGCTTGGATTTATAGCAGCAATCTAGACGCACAACCGAGACACAAAAAGGGATTTTTTTGCTGCTAATTAGGTACAAAAGTCTAGACTGACACAAGGTTTTGCAGAAGCAACTCACTGGGCACATCACTCATAAAAAGATTTTTAGCACCGGTTGCTAACACAAGGACTTAGGGCTCACAGTAGAAGCAGCAAGGCTTACTAGTCTTTTACCTTAGAAATGTTGTTGCCAACTAAGCAACTCAGTTTAGACCCACAAAAGGTTTTCACAATAGCTAATTCACAACCACATATGCTACTCTCAATTAAATTCTGATAAAGGATGGTTTTGCCTACACAAGGCTTAACCAGCTTTGCAAAGGTTACTTGTTTATGCTTTAGCACAATATAAAAGCCTCTCAATATTTAGGTTTCGTAATTCAATTACAAACAGATAGGTACGCCAATCCTATATACCTTATCAATTATAGCAACTCAGTAGGTCCTAGATTAAACAAATTTTATAATCAAACTCAAGATAAAAATTGTATTAGTTTTGAAATGTGGGGAAAACACTTAATACAACTTAATTTAAAGCTGATTTTACTATAGGATCATTAGCAGTGATCTTAATAGACTATCTTTGATTTCAAAATAGAGAAGCTTAAGTTCAGTTTTGCTCAACCAAGCTCAATAAATTATTTTCAAAGTATAAGCTTGAAGATGCTTGAATTTTGAAAAAAACATCCCCAAATAATGAAAGCCTTTGTAAAAGCCCCTTTAAATGTAAATGCTAAAATGAATATTATGATGTCAAAGTATGAGTGCAACGATTTTAGCATAAGAGATGCTAAGTGAAGATTTCAAAGTAGAAGATAAAAAATACTTAGCTCTTAGGCAGTTGGCTTTTCAAAAATTCAAATTCAACCTCCAAATTCGATCTCAAAGAATGAGTGTTTTATGGAGTGATCATGGAAGCCTTAGGAGTCGAGAGAGAAATTTTGGGGCAAAAACGATTTAAATAAAATAGTTCTCAATGTTCAAAATCGAACTATTGAACTGGGAAATGGACGTTTTGTCCTTTGCAAATCTCATTTTAGATAGGTCACTTACGGATTTCGTATACTTATTTTGGCCAAATTGAAGCCTTCAACCTCGTTCTACACTTTCTTGGAACATGTCGTTAGGATGATTGTGGCCGATCAAATGGACTCAATTGGATGTCCCTTTTCTTCTAGTCTGATTGTTCGGTTTTTTTTACTTGGTCACCCTATTGCCTGGGCAAACAATTCCAAGTAGAACCTTTTATCTCTCCTATCAGTTGGACAGAGTTAAACTATTTCTTTCTTCTTCAATGTTGTTGGTCGAATGACCAAACAGATACTTATAACACATTTTCTCTTTCATGTCATTTGGAAGGGGATAGGTGGGTCAGAAGACCTTCACATGGCTTTTTTTTCTTCATTTCTTTTATCACCTTCGTTGGGTTCACCATTTGGGCGTATGGGCAAACAAACTTTAACCAAGTTTTTCTTCTTTGTCCAATCGGATGGCTCTACCTTGTTCGCAAAGCTGAGTTTTCTTGATTATTCAAACGATATTGCTCGACCATTCAGGCAGTGTGATTTTTACATGAGTTGTTTGCATTGCTTTTGTATTAGTCATTCGGTTGATCCTCTACTAGTAGAATAGATAGACTATCAAAAATTTCCCTTGGGGCTTTTTGAGAAGTAAGCTATATTTATTTCACATTAATAATAACTAAGTGTTTGTTATCATCAAAATTATCTCAATAGTCATGTTGAAACCAACATAGTCATTTTAAATCCTTTTAGCCAATAAAATTTCTTAGTGGGCAATCCAAGGACTCCCTACTCAAAATATTGCTTTAAGCACTGACCTATTTTGGCAAAGACCTAATTAGCTATTTTTTTTTTATAAAGATGTATTTATATTAACAAGAGATAAATTACAAGGGAAAATGGAGCAAATCCCTAACAAGAAGAGATTGCAGGGTCGCTCCCTACTTGGCTAGCACATCTGCTGCCGAATTTGCAGATCTCAGAATGTGAGACCAAATACAAGAGAATAGTGAGGTAAGTTTTAAAATCTTTAAAATCTCTCGAAAGATTTTAGTGAGACCTAATTCGCTATTTGATCCATAGATTTCTGTCAGTTAACATCTGATTATTTCAATTCAGTTTCATGTCCGGGTATGCTGTCTGGAAGAGTTTCTGACTCGAGCTATGTGTAATCTAAGCCCTTCAAATGGTGCAGTCTAGGTTGTTAATGATACATGCTGCATTTGTGAGAAGAACTGCTTATATCAGAGAGTCTGCTTCCTTTTCTTTTATACATTTATATTCCCATTGACACCCCCAGTGGATATTTGTGATAGCTGCTTCTTATTTTCTCAAATGGTTTTTCTAGGTTTTACAAAATGCAAGTGGTATGTATCGAAATTTAAATTCTTTAGCAATGCAAATTACAAAGCCTGGCGGACTTCTTATGACTTGTTCATGTTCGGGAGCCATGACACAGAGTGGAATGTTCCTTCGTATTCTTCAGGTATGTCAATGATACCCACTTCTTACTTTGTTTTTCTACCAGCCATTTACTGTCATTTTGCTTAATATCCAAGTTCTAACCCGTGCTGGATGGTGCCGACCATCCTATCAATTGGTAGCATACACTCGCAAATTGCCAAACCTCTGATTCACTTCTGATTCTTTAGGTATTTCTTATGCACAATTTCTGAAACATAAACGAGAAAGTTTCTTGAAGTCTGAATTAAATTTATTTCTTTGTTCCAAGTCTTGGACCAATTTTTTTAGGGTAAGTTTTAAATGCAGCCCCATGTATGCTATATAGTTCCAAGTAGTAGCCCTCTAGAAGTGGTGTTTTAAAATATGACCTACATTTAGTGGACCAAATACGTAATCCCATTAGTGAAAGGTAACCGAACCATTAGAGTCACATGAAATAACAATAATTTTTTAATGGTACATGACGATAGCAATATTACCCTTCCAGTAATTTTAAATTTTAAATTAGAATAAGGGGAAGGGGAGAAAGAAGAGCCTGATGGCTTGCCTCATCTACCTCAACTTCACATTTTTTTAAAAAAATTATCCAACTATTTAAAGAATTCACCTAAAGTGTGGTTTGGTTCAAACCAACCACCCAAATAACATCTTATTATCAACTAGAGCTGTGAATAGATCCCAATCTGATTTGAAGTCGTTGGATTCAGTTAGTATTTGGATGTAAACTAATAGTCTGATCTGAACATTTTATTTTTGGATTCGAATACTGGTAAATGATCAGATCCTGATCTTGTTATATCCAATCTAAATCATATCTGTTTACGGCCCTAATTCCAGCTACACTAATATGTTTTAATATGAGGTTTCAAGTTCTAGTCTCATTGAGAATTGTGCTGTGTAACTAACATTTTGAAAAAAACAAGTAAACAAGCTGCACTCTTGTATCCCAAGAATCCTATTCAAGTAATAAATTTCCATCTTCAATACAGTGAATGTGTAGGCTATTCAAATAGTCAAGTACTAAGTCAGATCCATCATGTAGGGTGCTGCGGCCAAGGCAAGGAAGAGAATTACAGTGCTACGCCATTCAGGAGCTGCCTGTGATCATCCCATAGACCCATCATATCCTGAAGGCACGTATCTTACCAACATTTTGTTAAGGGTACTCTGAACATCAGAAAAGATGCAAAGATTGGCAATGCAATTGAAAGAATGGAGAAGTTTGCAATTTCTCACTCTTTTATAATTACAAATGCATGACTCTAGCAGAAAGATATTCCCCAAGCGGGGCAATTTCTAACACCTATAAAATACAATAACATGGTGGCTGAGGGGGTCTGAGTATTATGCAAATACGTGTAGTAGTTTGCTTAGAATCATACTATTTAAAAAACATTCAGCGGCCTCCAGGAGCTCTGTTCCATGACAAGTATGTTGGATCCCCAAGGCGCCTGCATGTTAGAAAGTAAATTATCAAAGACATAATTTAATGAACGGAAGACACCTTTCTATATAAGGTATGAATAGTATTGAACAATCGTATAGATGTAAGAAAGTCCGTCTTTATGCAACTAACCTTGGCTTAACCAGATATATAACAGTGAAGGCCATTGCTAGAAGGAAGCACAATCCCCCCACGGTAAGATAAGCAATGCCAAGGAAATCATTCTTCCCTCCCAACCAGCTTGTGTTTGAAAGCACAAGCTTCTTCTTTCCGCCAAAACTGTAAGTGTTGTAGTTGTTCTCCAATACAACTGTCAAGACATCATTTGCTTCAAGGTCAACCTCTATCTTCCCATAAAGCTTTCTGAAAGTGGGGAGAGCTGCAGTTCTCATCCAAACAATAAGGTCCTCTTGCTCACTCAGCTGCCACACAAAAATTCCAAGTCAGATCTCATATATTTTTGAAACTTAGACGAAAACAAGACTGTTGAGTTTGCATTAAGGATGGAAAAAACTTTACCAAAAAAATTGAAACTTTCAGGGTCCTCATACTTTTAGAGGCATGTAAATAAGTTGCAAACTGAATCACCTATTATCTAACATGATTTTTTTTATTCTTATACTAAACAAACATTATATGTAGAAGGCAGAAAATTAACTATTTTTTAATGGAAATTATCAGTGCAGAACCCTCTCCAAAAAAATGCCTAACCCCAACTCCACTAGTTGCTGTCTTGCTGGACCTGCTAGAAAAGTAAGGCTAACAATCTTGAAAAACAGAAGCCCTTTCTGGTTTATCAACATACTTGATAAGAATCGGACCAAGCCAAACAAAAGGTTGATTTCCCCTGATTGATATAGTGGGAGTGGGTGGGGTCAGGACTAATAAACAACATTATTATAAAATTATAAATGATAATTTATAATTTCAATTGAGCTTTCAAAAAGCTATGCCCAACATATTAGCCCCTTCCTGACACTGCTTTATATCATCCGCTTAATGAAATTTTCAAAAACATTTTTATTTACTAAAAACAATGAAAGAAAATTATTTCTAAGAATTAGTACCACATGTTTTTTCCTTCAAGTTTCTTTCTTTTCTTTTCTTTTCTTTTCTTTTAATTGGCATTATGCATTTTAGAAGTTGGGATATAGGAGAATCAAACTCACTGTCCTCATGACAACTTAAGTACCACTAGACCAAACACCTGACATGTAAATTGACTCAGAATAAGTTTAGGCATTATAGAGAAATAGACGAGTATATGTATGATTTAAAGAAGCATTTTAGCATTTGAAGTCAAACTTATAAGCCCTTTTCTATTCGATATACTACCAAAACCTAATAACATTTAATATATGAGGCGATTAGTGTGTTTTAAATTCTTCAGCTTGAATAAATTTCCAGATTTTTCCCATACTCAGAACTTTGGAGTTAGTACTATCTCAGGCTTTATAGTCCATATGAGAGAGAGAGAGAGAGAGAGAGAGAGAGAGAGTAATTTAAGATTGTTCAAAGTGTGTTTAGTGGAAATCAAGTACTGGAGCGGATGATTGCAGTTGATGGACCTGAGATGATAGAGAAAAAAAAAACACAGATGGAAGTGATGAGGAATGGCTTGAAGAAGGATGACCTAATGGTGGAACTAGCAAATGATGAAAAAAATTGATGATCTATGTAACCGACATAGCATAACAATTGATAATTTAAGCCACAGCTGGATGGTCAGAGGTAAATCTTTTTTATTTATTTTTTTATTTTTTATTTTTTTACGAAGGTCAGAGGTAAATCTTAAGCATATTAATTCGGACGAGGACAGGAACACTGTTTTTAAATTGCACTTTCTATCATGTAGACTACCTTTCTTTTGTTTCTATCTATTACTTAAACTGCACAAATTTGCCAGTTCTCTTTCTTCTATATTTCTCAGTTGGCATCCAATGGAATCCAAAGATTTAAAATTAGAATGAGGATAAAACACAACAATTATTGCATCACTGCATGAAAAAATCTCAACTAAATGTGAAGAGGAAAGACTTACCGATTTGTTTGGATCTAGTGATTTACCACCTATCAGAGTTCCATTTTGGAAGTTCTTTGGAAAGACATCAGACCCAAACTTTTTCTCCCTGTCACTTTTCCATGAGATATCCTTTTTGTTCACCGCTAGTTTCTCATTATTGCGGGAGAAACTGTAAGTGTCATTGAATAAACTCCAGGCAATTAGACCACAAGGAACAATTGGGGATCCATTTCCAGTAGTATCCTCAGGATCACAACCACTTGTGGTATTTGCTTTACTGTCATCCTGCAGCTGCTCATCATTACGACTCTTGACATACCTGGATCAGTTTAGAGGTAGATGATTTAGGCTCTTGAGAAACACGAATAGCAATCTGCATACATTTCATATTCTCAAGAAACAAATAGGTGAAGGGAACTTCGATGGGGGTTGGTTAACTATTAAACAAGTTGATATATATTGACAAGGATTGAAATTTTCCTGTTGTGGAGCTAAGAAATCAGCAGCAAGGTGGTGAGAAAATTCATTGCAATACTAAACTCATTCACCTAGCAGAATTGTGGATGTTCTATAATTCAAGAAATAAATCTTTAGCTTTAGTTTTTCTTGATAACAATATTAAATGGGTCATAATAAGCATGAATGAAAATAAGTTCTCTTATGAAACAAAAAGATATATATACCTGCGGTGGTTCTGGTAGAAGTTATCAAGTTGGTAATACACATATATTGGCTTCTCCATACGCTTTGGTACCTGTAAGGTTGGCTCATCAGATGGTTTATTTACAAAATACCTAAAAAATCTGAGTTCATGTGGACACTGTGGACTTATATAGTTTAATAGGAGAGAGACCCACTTAAAATTCTAGCTAACAATTAGCTCTGTAGCCTGCATCTATATTGTTCAGTGGAAGCTGTGAGGCCAACATGAGTTTTATCTGAAGAGAGATGGTTCTGGTTTACATACTAATTTTTGAAGTTCCATTTTTCCAAACACTTTTACTACTTCAGTCCCAATATTTTAACAACTAGTGGTCCAAATAACCCTAGAGCTACAAAACAGTGACACATCATTCAAATTCATTGCAAACCACTTTGCTAGAGCCATTCAAATTCTTTCTTTTAACTTAAAAAGGAAAGAACAAAACCCATAAACCTGAGCAAGAGAAGCTTACTGTTATGTTTCTTGTGCATTTTTTGTTTGTTGATGGATTTTGAATATATGCAAGCTTATCATTCCTGGCATTCAGTGGTATGCAATGTGTCTCATAGCGATCAACAATTTCCACAACCTACAAATGTAATAACATGTAAGCCAGCCAAACAAAACAAGTAAGCAAGTAAGAGACCTTGAGACAATCAAAGAATATGACTCGTGAACATACATCTCTAGATGCCAGCAGGGAAGTAACTCCAATGGGGATGAAGATTATGCTAATGAGAATAAAGGTGGAGATCACCTGCAAAAAAACAAAGCGTCTGTGTAATCAACAGTCTTCTCACCAAATTGGTTCCAATTTAATACTCAGTATCCATTCAAGCTTACCCACTGTGGTGTAAGAATCGGCTTGCAAGCCGGGAGTTCCTGTTGGGTGAATCTCGAATCTGAAAGAGAATGAAAAACGAAAACAAAATAAAATAAAGATAACAGTTTTGATAATCCATTCGGCAGGGCCGAGTGGCGATTACAGTAAACAAGTAATCCAGATGTGAACACTTAATCCAATTAAAAGAAGCTAGCACAAACAAGAGCGGGGGAAAAGAAAAAATTGAGACCACTGGAGCATATTTTTTTGTAATATTAAGACAACACAATCGAAATCCACAAAACGATATCTACAGACAAGATCTAGAAACTTTATAACTACTGAAAGAAAACAATAGAGCCAGTACAAAAACATGCTGAACGCCCAGAAAACAAAAACACAGTAACTTGCAGCAATATAAGGTGATAATTACACTTGGGCCTCTTAGAATTCCTTCTGGGTGCCGATGTCTCGACGGATCCGTTGCTGCCGGACGTCGACGCCGCCGTCGGATTCATCTAAGAGAGGAAGCAGACAGCCTCAAGCTCGAGCAGTCAGACGGGAGCGATCGATTGTTTCAGTGAGCAAAAGCGGTGCTGGGTTTTGGAGATTCTGAAGAGACGGCTTTGGTGGTGGGCTCTTCCAATTATTCTTCCTCCTGTGGTCTCTTTTCTCTTGGCTTGGCTAGCGAAACCAAAGAGAAGAGGGAAGAGGAAATATGAAGGAAGGTGGTCCCTCAGGCCGGCTGCCCGCCTCGAGAAAGCCATGACCGACGAAGGGTCAAACAAAGCACTCACGCGGTTGGTTGATTTGTTTATAATTAATTATTTTTCACTCCATGCTTCTTGAGTGGCCCGCGGACTACGAAAACTTCCTCGCGAAACAAAAACGTGTAAAATTATACCGTCTGACCCGCGGAGAAGACCTCAACTCTAACGAGTCAACTCAGATTTGGGAGGGGAGGGGTTGGATTAGGGATCAGATTTTCCCACTTAAACGAGTCCTAACTTAGGTTTTATTTATTTATTTTGTGTCCAATTCTATGTCCGGGTTGGAGAACTTTTACTTGAGTCGATTAGTAGCTCGGCTAAATCAATTCAAATTCGACTCATGAGTCATGAGTCATGAGTCTTGTTACTGGAACCTAGGCCCGGGTTCTCGGGTACCGAGTGGATTCCCGAGTCACTTGCTTGCAACATTGGCGTTGCCGGCAGCTGGTAACAATTAAAACAGCATTAGATTTCGTCTAGATTGTGAGCCCACCTGAAATGATAGCTCTCCGGGCCATCGTATGATTTCAGCGACTTTTCCATTGGTTGACTGCGTCCGTCCATCCGGCTGGTCACTATGTCTTCGATGCCAACTAAAAAAAAATAAAAAAAATTGTGTGTTTTGACGGTGACTCGTCCGAGTCAAGTAAAAGTTTGACTTAGATAAGGTGAAGGTGACTCATCCAAGGCTTGTATGGAATTCATGAGCCAGGTAAAGGCTTAATCGAGAGCTTTTGATTTGTATTGAATGTAAAAGAAATGTATAAAATTGAGACCAATTTGAATTAGAAACTCAAATAAAAGGGAAAAAGACGTGCCCTCTTAACAATATTAGCCCATTTTAATGCCTCTTGAATAGACAAATAGAACATTGAAGCTCAATAGTTCCTCTTCTCTCTCCTTCACCTCACCTTGTGCTGATTATTTACGGTATTATCATGGGATCCTAAATCTAACATGGTATCAAAGCATTGGATTTAAGATCCCAATGTTCAGATGGCGATTAAGCAGTGGATTTATATGATAATTATGAATTATTACAGAGAATGAAGACTTTAGTGAGTTATTGGGTGTTGATTAGTAATAGGGGAACATCGAGAATACAAAAAATATTTTATCTTTTATTGTGGTGTGAGCTTAATTAATTGTTTTACTTTTACATTTTATAAAATCATAAAAACTTTAATTTAAATCTCAATTCACCCTCATATTATAAAGCCACCTAGGTATAATCATATATATATATATTGATCCTATGTGCCTAATACAACTCCTATTAGCCATAAAATCTTACATATATCAATTAATAAGTGATAAAGATGGTTTACACATCTTGTTATTTAATAACAATGGATGGAATATTACAATAGTTGCCAAGAGAGAGAAAAAATTAATTTTTTAATAAATTTACCTTTTAATTTATACTAATACAATACAAGCTTAGTTGCTAAAATAATTATCACATACAAGATATTATAACTAAACAATATATATTCTATGCTACCTAACAACAAAAAAGACATTTCTCTCCCTTTTTTTCTTTTATTTTTCTTTTCTTTTATGTGGGGTTCTAAACAAGCCTTTACGGTTTGGGAAGGTTGCATTGAATGGTGCTAAAAGTTCAAGGGCTTTCAAACCTGTTTTTTTATTTTCACATTAAAATTGTTCGAGAGGGTCATAGTGAATGAGTTTAATAGGTTGCATTGTATGAGGTTACTGACTACTATTTTCAACAACATATATGTCTTTAATTTTATTGTTAAAAGCTTCAATCGTTATTTGTGATATTTTATTAATTAAATTTACTTTTCCACCCTAAAACTGTGTTTGGAACACAAAAAGTGGAGAGAAAATAAAAGAAAATAAAAGATGCAACTTTTCTCTTTTTTAGACACCCATGGAAAATGAGAGAGAAAATTGAAGAAAAATATAGTTTCTTATATTTGGATACATACGAAAAGTGGAAAAGATAAGAAAATTAATAATATTTAAAAAGATTTATGATTAAAATTTTCTGGCAAATTTATATTTCTTTTATTTTCTCTCCAAATTTCATATTTTTATGATTTTTTATCTATGTTGTCTCTTATTTTATTTCCTTTCAATGATTCTCTACTACCAAAAAAAAAAAAAAACTTGCTCCTCCATTTTATTTTATTTATGTGAGAGTGGTTTCGTCCACTTTTGTAAGCGGTAGTTTTACGCACCTAACAGATCGGTTTTTTGGGTGTATTGGCTAGCCGCTGTCATGGTATTAAAGTTGGGCACGCTGCGTCCTGCATTTGAATCCCGTAAGAGGCGGTCAAGAATGGGTAGAGTGAGTGTCAGAGTAGTTTCTTCTACTCTTGTAGGCGGTAGTTTTTCGCACCTAACAGATCGGTTTTTTGGGTGTATTAACTAGCCGTTGTCACCAAATAGGTTAAAAGAGAAGATGGACATATTTCATAATTTGAACAAGATAAATTTTTCTAATGTACTTACAAGCAGATTTGCTCGATATATATGTAACTACCTTTAAATTTATCAAAATCCACTAATAATGCATGACATTACCATTAAGGGTGGTTAAGTTGAAATTGAATTTTTTAAAATCCAAATTTAACATCAAATTCGAATTCAAATTCTAGAACCTGATCCCAAAAATATCTTGTAAGAAAACTGTATGCTTGAGCCATATTCGCTGCAAGGTATAGTTCAATCTATCGTTCATTTAATATTAAAAATTATAAAAAATATAAATATATTATTTTTATTTTTAAAATAATACAAAATTTTAAATTTATTTATTTTAAATATATATATTTTTTGTTTAAAAATATAAATTAATGAAGTTGGATTAAAATCGGATTGGGTTATATTTGAGTTAAATTTAATAAAAAAATTCTTGAATCTCTATCACTGCCTCTCCCAGATGTTTTCAGTTCAAGTCCCTTCTGGTTACCGAACGAAACCGGACTCTCACGAGTGCACCACGATCACCGTAATCGAACCCGCGCGAAGAGCCCACGTGTGTTTCCTTCACTGACTGCCACTGCGTCCTCCTCGCCTACGTGCGTGCGGCGACAAGCATCCTAGATTCCTGATTCAAGAGTCTTTCTTTACTCGTTGCTTTCTCCTCTGGAACAAAATCTAGAACGGAAAAGCTTTCCAAAATAAAAAAGGACCAGATGTAAAAAGGGCTACGCCCACAGTTCGATCGAAAGCTCGTCGCTTGCTGTGCAATTGGCTGCCACTCCGATACTGCGTGTAGCCTCTGGTGTTTCGATCTGAAGTCCTCTTCATGGCGATGTCTCGATTTGCTTTCGGTGCCTCTAAGCTTCTTTCTCCTCTTTCTGCTCTGCAACTCCGCCAAGTTAGTTCTTTTTCTTTCTAAATGACCTCCGTCTTATTTTTGTTGTTAGTGTTATTTAATATTGCAGTATTTAGATTATGGCTTTTTTACGTTTTAAAATAATGACGGAGTTCCTCCCCTCTCTGTGTGGCCAGATGAGCATGGATACCCAAAGTGCTGCTGTTCGCTTGAGGGAATCTGGGCTTCTACGAACTCAGGGACTTATCGGCTCAAAATGGGCCGAGTCTTACGATGGGAAGTCTATAAAGGTTCCAACATACAGGATTATGTTCTCTGTTGTGTCTTTCATTGATTTTTGCCTTCTCTTTTGATAATCTGGTTTGTGAGTGGCTGTAATTCTTGTGATGATAGGTGCATAACCCTGCAACTGGTGATGTAGTCGCTAGCGTCCCGTGCATGGGTGCTAAAGAGACGAGTGATGCCATTTCTTCAGCTTATGATGCTTTCCAAAGTACGAAACAGTCCTTACTAATGAATGTTTATTGCTTTTAAGTAAACAATTATTATGTTTATTCAAATATTATTGAGTTACTTGTTGGAGGCAACTCTTACGAAGTCAGATTCTACATTCTTGAGTACTTGTATGAAGACATAAACTTCTTTTTCTCTGCTACACTATCAGTTAAGTTTTGGGCAAAATAAAATAACTAAGTGAAATATAAAAACACAAATCTTCCTTTTAACTATATACATAAAGTAAACAAAGTTTTTATAGTCATAGTGAATATGGTGGTCGTTGGTACTTTGGATTCAGATGTGCTAAATAATAGCCCGTTGTTGGTATTTTGGTTTTTTGGATATTTAAATAGTGAGAAACATGATAATCGCTGGCTGAGTGAAATACATTTTGAAAGGAGATGGTGCACTAAGTTATTTCATCTTTGTCTTTTTTGTGCAGCTTGGAGCAAACTCACTGCATCTGAGAGAAGCAAGTGTTTAAGGAAATGGTTAGTGAAATTTTAACCATGTCAATAATAATCGTTATTATTAGGTATCATCTTGGAGAGAAATTTGTACGTTTAAACCTTTTCTTTTGTTATCTTACTGTTTCAAGTCAATTAGGATAACTTGTTTTGCAACAAGGTAGTTCTATTGTGGAGGAAAACCTTCGACCTAGGTTTGTTTGTACTTAATCTTCCCTTTTAATCTATTTACACACTTCTTCTTCTTAAAAAAAAAGGTAGTTCTATTGACTTGGAACTTCGAGTGACAGTTTTCTCTTTGTGAGATCTAATATATTTAATTATATACTTTAATCCATCTAATATTCTAATGATGATTTTTTAGAATAGTCTATCTAAAGTAAACAAAGTTTTTTTTTATTTCAATCCATTTTATTCAGTTTGTCTTTAATGAAAAATGGATCTAGGGTGCCTTTACATAATTTTCTACTTGGCTTTGATTTTCCTTATTCTTATTCTCACCCAGTAGTAGTTTGTTCATTTGTTTTAAGATAAATAATTTTTTTTTCTGCCTTTCAGTTGTCATGTGTATAGAAGACAAGTACAAATAAAATGCCGTGGAAGCATGTATGATGGCCATGCTTGTGGTCATCCTTTTCTGTCTGTAGCTAAATGACTCAATACAACTAGAGCTAGGATCATTGGTGGAGGTGCAGCTACTATGATGTTTCTACTGATCCCAGCTAGATCTTCATAAAAATTAGATGCCTTTGCTTGTAAAATGCTATTAGTCTGTGTGATGGTTACAATTTTGGCAATGCACCCCACCTGTTTTTTCTGCCACTAACACATAATTCATAAGTCTAGACATATAGGATCGGCACTAACAATGGGGAAACAATTAAGGCATTATTTTGATTAATTGTTTATTTATTTTGGGTGAGTGATTAGTAGCTTGAAAATGCAGTGAAGCTCACATATTTCTTTTAAGTATTGGTTACCTAAAATTTATAGTTGTGAGTCCCTTCCATGTTATGTAGCACTCTTTACCTTTGTGTTGTCTTTAGAGGACTTAAGTTTCTTTCATATCCGAAATTCGTGAGAGAAGACAAAAGCATTTTAATCTGAGAATCTAGGACAGCTGTAGATATAGCTGTTCAGATTTCATGATTCAATGTACTAAGGTTTGCTTTTGGCATGACCAACAAACTTGCTAAATAGGGATCCTCCCTCCGACACCTTGTTGTGAATCTAGTTTCTCCCTCTTGGCCTTGTAATCCTTTGCTTGTTTTTAAAGTTTTACACCATTTCCTAAAAAGAAATAAGATATAACTGGTTTTTTTGAGCTATCTGAGGGTAGAATAAGTGGTGGAGCCAGAAAATTTTGATAGAGGAGCGCAAATCATACTAAGGAGAAAGAGAGAGTAGGGACCGAAAGATGCCCGAGGTTGAGAGATAGGGTGTGAGGTCCCGGTAGACTGGGGACAAGAAGTCATTCCTTCGAAATTTGGGGGACACTTTGTCTATCAGTTGAGATCGCTCTGCTTGGAATAGAAGGAGATGACTCAAAGCAAGGAGTTAGGGATGGAACCTTTCATCATCTCTACCTTTTGATATGGGTGATGGGAGTGTAATATTGTCCATATGAGGTAGAAAATGGTTCTATCAAGGATATACATTCCAAAAACTACTGATTATGGTTTTAGGTGGTAGAAATTTTTAGATGCCCTAGCCAGTTTTTTCCAAGGGAGGAGCAATCCTCTTGTAATGCTATGTTGGAGAGACCTGCTTCCAAATCCCAAAAATTGAGCCAACACTTCCACTATGGCCGATTGTGGGTGTGTGGTGCAAGAAGTCACTATTACAGTAATAAGAGAACTTCAGTGACTCAACCCACCATTTATCTTCTCAGATTTTGGACAAGGGGTGTGCTAAATATATCAACAATGTGGTTGTTGAGCTCAATTGGAGTTCTCGCAGACTACATGATCTAGCATCCTTGATCGCATATTGTTGAATTTCTGGAAAGAGAAAAATATCACTGACTTCATATAATTTGAGTACAATAAACCTCTATTTATAATAGAGGAAATTAGTAAAATCCAATTATACTTAAACTACCTTTGTCCCAATTACACCCAAAGTCTAACACTTAAAGATAAGTCCTAGTTTAATTAAACAACTGAACATAAATAGAAGATTAAAATAACTAAAACACCTTTTAACTGAAACTCTTCTGTGTGACCTCTTCCTGTGAGAACTGTAAGACCACCATATTAATTTTGGCTCTGTGAGACTTCCTGCTGTGAGAGTCATGAAAAACTTTTCCATATCTGCTTTTCAACATGTTAAGAAATAGTCCCATATGGATTAGTGAGTACAAAGATCTTGAGTTTATTAGTTGGGAAAGAGGTTTCCTACGTTGGCTAGTTATTTTGGGATGGGCCTTGGACCCAACTTCACATGGTATCAGAGCAGGTACTCATATGTGGGCCTACACCTAAACTATCCACTTGTAGAGCCACAAAAAGAGGGCCTACACCTAAACTATTCACTGTTAGAGCCACAAAAGAGGGCCTACACCTAAACTATCAACTTGCATAGCCACAAAAGAGGACCTACACCGAAACTATCAACTTGTAGAGCCACAAAAGAGGGCCTACACCTAAACTATCAACTTATAGAGCCACAAAACAGGGCCTACACTTAAACTATCAACTTGCATAGTCACAAAAGAGGGCCTACACCTAAACTATCCACTTGTAGAGCCACAAAAGAGGGCCTACATGTGAGGGGGAGTGTTAAGGAATAGTCCCACATGGATTAGTGAGTATAAAGATCTTGAGCTTATTAGTTGGGAAAGAGGTTTCCTAAGTTGGCTAGTCATTTTGGGATGGGCTTTGGACCCAACTTCACACAACACATACAATTGGAAGTTTTTGTATATTTGACATGTATTACTCCTAGGGCATAAATGATTTGTTTTCTTAACCATGAATGATGATTGCCTGCAATTTCTCTCCTCGTAGTCTGATTTTTTAGATACTGTAAAAATTTAAGATTGTGGAGTCGAAGAGAGGAGAGAAGGAAGGGAGAAAGCAGAGAAAGGAGAAAAGCTTGAGTCTTTGTAAATTAAAAAAATGCCCTTAAACTATCAAACCTTATCTCCTTATATCTCCCATTCTATGTCCTATGTTCATGGAACTTGAACCATAGATACAATTTAACATGTGGAACAAGATTACATAGAAGAATAAATACATTGATGTGATGAAATGACCAAAATACCCAGACTTGTTTTCTAACACTTTCCCTCAAGCTGGAGCGTATATCTCTAAGAGGCCCAACTTGTTACAGATAACCAAAAATTCAGTCTTTCCCAGCATCTTAGTAAACACATCTCCAAGTTGATTTCCAGATCGAACAAATGCGGTGATTGACTCCTTCTTCATCATGTCATCCCAAATAAAGTGATAGTCTACCTCTATGTGTTTTATCCTCTCATAGAAGACTAGATTACTAGCAATAAAGATAGCTGCTTGATTGTCATAGACCATGGTCATAAGTTCATTTTGGTAGAAGCCTAATCCTTGTGAGACAGATCTCACCCACATTAACTCAATGACAGTGTGAGCTATTGCCCTATACTCACTTGGTGCATTGACTCTCTTCTCTAGGCCATTTCACCAACATTAGTGAGGATCAGATGCGTTCAAATTAGTTACATGTTGTTAATGTATCTCAAGGAACAGCGCCATTAATCATGGAATGGTCTTGCCCAACTCCTGAAGTGTTGAAGTTAAACATTGATAGCTCATCCATTTCACCAACATTAGTGAGGATCAGATGCGTTCAAATTAGTTACATGTTGTTAATGTATCTCAAGGAAGAGCGCCATTAATCATGGAATGGTCTTGCCCAACTCCTGAAGTGTTGAAGTTAAACATTGATAGCTCATCTTTGGGTGACTCAGAGTATGTCAGGTTTGGTGGCGTATTCAGAAATGCAATGGTGAAATCTTTCTACCTTTGGGGGTCTTGGCTGGCATGCTGATTCCATCACTGCAGAGCTCCTTGCTGTTCACAAGGGCCTTTCATATTTTTCACAGCAGTTATCGGGGTTTTCTTCATGTAGAAAGGGATTCTAAAAGTGTCATTAGTTGGTGCTTTAGGAAAAAAACCCCTTGATGGCGTTATTCGTAGACAATTTATGAAATCCAAGATGTTAGTCCTAACTATGTTTGTAATTGGGCTCACATTTTGAGATCTGCTAATGGTGTACCTGATGAGTTAACTAAAGAAGGGGTTTCTCTCCAATCCTTTGTTGTATGAGGGTTCCTCTCTTAATTGTTTTCTTTTGCGCTTGGGAATATACAACACCTTTTCTCAAAATTTTTTTGGAGCTCTGAGTGGAGATAGTCAAGTTTCAAATGGGACGGTTTTTAATAGATTCTGTTTTATTATGTTACTTAATGTCCTCTGTGGAAGGCTTCTTATAAAAAGATGATCCTTGGTCCTCAAAAATAATTTGGATGAAGGATTAAACAACAAAGGTGCATTTTTTTTCGTTATAGAGCTTGTAAACCTGTTTTCTGAAGCAAATGTGCCTCAATGGTCTATTCTTCACATGCTTCTTGAAGGTATGATTTATTGATTTCACACAAGGAGGATCTTGGACTTCTTATAACAATGGAGCAAGGGAAACCTTTAAAGGAGGCCTTGGGTGAGGTATTTTTATATGATCCTTTCCTATGCATATTTTGTCATTTCAACTTCAAGTCATTTCAATCCAGGTATATTGTGAGATTTAAATCTACAGGTTGCTTACGGCGCTGGTTTTATCGAGTTTTATTCAGAGGAGGCAAAGCGTGTTTATGGTGATATAGTTCCCCCTACATTAGGGGATCGTCGGCTACTTGTTTTGAAACAGGCAAGCAATAACATGCATACTTCTCATTAACTAATTTAATCTTGTTGTGCACTTTTTTCTTGTTGTTTTTTTTTTTCTTTCAAATTTCTTAGTGTATTGAAGAGTTATGGGTGAATACCCATATTAACTTGGTCTTGTGAATGTTGATAATCTTGTTTTAGCTCCTACGGGCAGTTTAGATTTGGCAAAAATATTGGACCTCCGCCATGACCTCTGACATTGAGATTAAAACTGGTAATTAGGTCAGAAGAATTATCTCCCTTTGGTGGCTCTTTAACAGCAGAACAAAGTGCAGGCTCTGCCCTCAACAAACCAGGACATGTCTATTCGTAAGATTGTGATGTAGAACTGGCCAAAATTTGAGATTTAACTGAATCATGTTTGGTTAATGGCTCTATACAAACTAACAACCTGAAGTGCTTCTCTTTGCTTCTCCAAGGTCTTCTCATCTGCCACCAGCAGGTGACAATAAGAGTTCCTGCCACATGCTGACTAATCACCCTGCTGCATCATAAAAGCCTTCATGTACAATCATAAATCCTCAACATATTATCATCTTATGAGAACCACTTTTGCAAAGTAGTCCATATCCCCCAAGTAGTCTTGTTAAAGCCCACTTGGTTAAGAATTTTGTGCTTTCATACTGTTCAATAGCACTGCCATAACAGTGTTATTGTCTCTCCAATTCTTCTGCATGAGTTGTAGGAGGCTCATCATCTACAAATTTCAACTTCTTCTTCGAACTAAGAAAAAATTGAACAGCTTATGCCCAAACTACATAATTCATATTATTCAACTAAACCGTGGTAATTTGAGAAATACGACTGTCCCTTTCATCAACTTTTGCAGGCTTCACACCACTTGATTCAGCCATAATTCAAGTTGCTACATGTGAGAAATATACTATGCCACTTAAGAAGCCACAAATGAGAAATAACTAGACACCAGTAGACAAAACAGTATCAAACTTGGTGTATGAATCGAACTTTAACTTATCAGCTGCTAGTAGGGCTGATGCACACAGTCACATATTAATAAAGAGACAATTTTTAGTCTGAAAATCACTCTCACTGATGCTTATTTATCAGTGAGAGGGTAGGTAGGCACTGAATTATATCATAAGATCATAGCCAGGCACTAGTCATTACTCGTAAGAAAAACAGAACCCGGAGAGTTGCAGCTATCAAAGCAACAACCTGGATAGGCTGTAGGAATAAGAAAGAAGAATAGGGAAAGGAAAATTTTGAGTTTTTTGGGTTGAGCTCGGTTCCATCCCAAAATGACTAGCCACTTTGGAGGCCTGTTGCTCAACTATATAACCTATTAACTTTTTTTCATTTTCCAATGTGGGATTTTTTTCTATTCAATAGAAAAGAAGGGGAAATATTGAAGAAGATCATACTTGATGTAGTTGTTTACTGCTCTGATACTGTGTTGAGAGAGAATACACCAGGTTGAAGAAGATCGAAGAAGAGAAAGAGGGAAGAGATGCTGCAGCAGTCACAGACGGCCATAATTCTCCATAATCTATAGTTAGGTCATTATCTGACCTTAAAACAATATATGAGGGCTATGATTGTTGTGCCCTTAATGACTTAGCTCTCCAAAAAAGAAAAACAATTAAAAGACATGTATACCCTTGGCAAAATTATAAACATAAAAATGGTATTAATCACAGAGATACTCCAAACTCTACTACCTCTCATCAAGTATAAAGGTTGGATTTTCACAAGCTTCTGGGACCCACTCAAGCTGTAGTAATTCATGGGTATAAAAATAAGAACACCTTCAAGAGAGTGGACCAATGTTGAAATCCATTAAAAAATTTCTTTTGTTTCTCCTTTTTTATTTATGTTTGATGCCAAAACTCTAGCCTCAGTCAAGGACATGGTTACAAGTTTAAGCTTGGATAATTGCTACCGAGCCTAGGTTTGTAACCAATTGCTATCAGGGAATTGATGGTCCAAGTGTTTTTGCTGTTGGATTGAGTTGCTGTTTGGCAAAGTAAAAGTTTGACGTCCTTTCTGTTTATGTTTGGAAACATTTGCTTAGGGGGCCATAGCCTTGCCAATCTTCTCAGTTTTCTCTAAGTTTGATTGAAGACAACAATTTTTCTGCATTTGTGCCACTACTGGTTCAATGTTGGGGGTGACAAGTACCTTCTTCAAGGTGACTTCAAGTCTTCTCAAGAAACATTGCAGAAACTGTTTGACGCAGCTCAACCCCACTCCAAGGCCATTCCAAGTCTTCCTGAAAGCATTGTTGCTCTTAGGCACCCTCAAGGCAACCCCATCCTTGAGGCGACTCAACAAATACTGGATCATTCTTTGGTGCTCACAACCTAGACCCAGATGGAGAGGAAAAGAGCCAATTGAGCCATTACATCCTTGATGGATGGGATGATCATGTCTATGGATGGGCGTATGGCCAGAGTCAACCAATTTGAGGCCAATTTGATGGAACTTCAGGTGCCTCAACAAACTCTTTCAAAATGAGTGAGAAAGCTGGTGGTCAGCCAAAGAGAGATGAAAGTGAGACTGAATCGGAAGTTTAACCTGATTTTGGCATGCTTGGGATTGATACCTCAGGTTGAGGTAGAAGATGTCAAACTCAAAGATACTTAGTTTGGGGAAGTTCTGGCTTATAGAGCTTGAAACATGAAGCTTCAGTTGGGGGAGTGTGCAGCCAAGGTTGGCAATGCTTGACTTTTGGAAATCCCAAAATCCTTGAAAAGTTTCTATAATTTCTCAAAATTCCAAAATTTTGAGAAGCGTTTCCATAAATTCTCTGGAATGAAATCAGAGATAGTGATGGAATCATTTTTTCTGCTCGATATGGTGAAACCGTTCATTTCTGTGAGAAAAGTGAGAAAACCTGATCAAACAATCACGTAGGGTCATGTAATTTGTATAGGCACTAAAGAGAGATTGCAGAAATTACTTATTGCTTATCTTGATCTCTCGGTAACAGTCAACAGAGATACATGATGGGATAAATAGGCGCTTTACAAAGCAGGGAACAATAAAAAAATATAAATGAGAATGTTATTGTTGAGTCCCTTTTGTACAAAAAAAAAATTCTGAAGAGGAAATTGAAGCTTGAACAATGAAGACAGTTTCTTGCTGTGTTTCCAACTATAATAAACTTAATATGGCCTCCTCTTTTTGCTGTCAGATCGGTTAATTTCTGCTGTTCTTGTTTTCCTTTACAATAGTTGATTGAAGGAAGGTAGGTCTTCTATTTTTCATTTCTTTTTCCAGATTGAAGATATTATTTTTTTCCAATTTGATCATCAATATGAGTAGCAATAAATTCTTCATTGGTTTAGTTCCTTATGAATATGCATTATTATTGTGTAGTTGAGGCTGCTAAAATTTTAAAGATAAAGTTGAGTTTCGACTGAAATGTGGGTTATCCAACTTGACTTTGAGATTTTTGGATTTGAAGTTCAAGGAGTTGAGCTGAAATTGCAAGTGTTGTTTTGTAGCTAGAAGCTAACATGCGAAAAAATCACTAATATACTATTCTTAACAATGAGATAGAGAAATGAAGCTGCTTCACAACTAAAAGCAAAATTGTATTTTTCTTCTAATCTAGATCCAAGGTTACATAAAAAAAGAGCTTTTTTAGGACTAATTTTTCTATGTACAGTTGTACTACTTGCCGAACAAAGAATTTCAGCAGCTAATAAGTCAAAATAGCCAACGATAGATTTACTATCTTTAAGATTTTCTTAAAGTGATTATTATTATTAACTTTCTAAGAAAAGACACGTTTCATTAAAAGCCTGTTAAAAGGTACCCATGCGTGTAGGGGTGTCATGATTGGTAAATAAGGAGAACTTTTATAAAGATGGCATAGAATTGTAATTATGCAAAATGGTGTATGTCCTCTTATGTCTTTTTCCTTTTTAAGCATGTAGCCCTAAGGGCATTGTAGTCATTGTAAACACCTTCACACAATTACAACCTCAAGGCTTTGGGTAGAGCATTCAAGCCTCTTTTCTTGGCTCAAATATGTTCTTACACCTCTTTCTTTTCCTTTTTTTCTCCTTTGGTTTTTTCTCTCTTCTCTCCCTAAAGCTAAAGTTCCTCTCTTCTCTCCTTCCTTTCAAATTTTTTGTGTTTATGTGTTGGCCCTAAAAATCAGCATGGTATCAGAGCGGGCAAATATCTGACATGCAAAAGGAGAAGATGGAGATGAAAGGGGGGAAGAAGAAGAAGAATAAAAAGCAAAAGAAAAAGAAAAAAGAGGAGTTTCTCGTTTTTCCTTTAGTCTTCTTTCTAAATTACTGTTTTTCATTGATGCTTCACTCTCCTACTGTATGTTTCATATAGCAAATTATACACCGTTGGAAAGATCGTTGAGTCTAGTTTCCAACTCAAAAAGAATCATTGAAATCAAATTTTTCTAGAAAGAGAAATCGACATTTGAAGCAACAAAGGTTAAGCAACACAAAATTTTCGTGTAGCAGCAGAAATACCAACATGATAGAGAATTTATTTTGAGAATTATATCTCAAAAAAAGTTATGTGAGTCTACTTTCTATCCTAATAAACCGTTTCTCAATCTGATCTTTCTAGAGAGAGATATCCACATTGAAAGAATCAGAGGTCATGCTGGTATCCTGTTGGATGCGAAAACCCAAATTTAAGCCAAATTTTTTATTTCACTTTTGAGTTGCTAATGTTGGCTAAGTTTCCTATTTGTTTTCAAACTCTAGTCAAGATTTTACCAACTTGAGCATCTTTCCTTCATTAAAACATTTCTTTCTTTGATCTCACATCACATTAATTTTTGTAAGAGAAGTCTTTCCCCGTATGAGTTTGGTTTCCTTTTTGACAAAGTATGAAAATTTTGAAATAGAAAGTCTTGTTTTCTCATTCGAAATTCCAAATATTAGTGTCATAAAACATCCCTTATTCCAAAATTTATCTCTTGAATATTTCTTTCCAAATTGGTCAAGTTGTGTTAAAAAGTATTTGCCTTATATGAGAAGTTTATGTTTAAAAAGTTTTTATTATTATGTTTAATCTCAAAACTTTTTTATTAAATATATTTTTTAAAGTTTTCTCAATCATCATGTTTTTTTTTTGAAATGATGCTGCTTTTTATTAAGACAAAAGATCAAGAGAGCATATTACAAAGGAGGGAAGCCTTCCCAAACAATGAGAGATTGCTAGGAAGTTCCGAATTTTGCCAATTTATCAGCCAAAGAGTTGGTTGATCTAGGAATGAGATTCCAATTATAATGTGTAGAAGATACAATGTCAGCAATACTATCAGTGATGGGCCAGTGGCGCCAAGGGGGGAAGCTGTCTTTGGAACACCAACTAATAACCGTCTTCGAGTCTCCTTCAATGATTAACTTGCCATGGAGATGATCCCTAAAGATTTGGAGGCCGAACAACAGAGCACTAACTTCAGCAGTATTAGAATCAGCAATGCCCATCGGACCAGCATAAGAAAGATAGGGTTTCCATTGTGACCTCTGAACACACTACCTGCTTTAGCTGGCCCAGGACACTCAATCATCACGTTGATAGAGGTATTTTTTTAATCTGCCTCTTGAGTCAAACTTGGTCTCCCCCCAAAAGTCATACTTGGTCTAATTTGTTAAATTAATTTAATTCTACCATTATAGTCTCTCCTAGTTTTTCAAAAAAGAAAAAGAAAGTTCACATTCTAGATTTGTTTGGAAGTATGTGTGTTGCATAGTCACCTTCTTCTAATTGAAGTTATTTCCCTCTTGTATTTCTTTAGTTTACCATCTTGTGTTTTTACCCACTACCTAAAAAGTATAAAAGTATGCCCAACATCCAGCATGAGTTGAGTCTTTTATTCATCACTCAAGGGATGATTTGTGTTTAAGCTACTCTTAAAAAGTGAGTAGTTTCTTTGTTGTGGTCTAATGTTGGGCTGTTTTTTCGCCATTGAAATTTAGTGGAGTATGTTTTAGATTATGATCGTTTTGACTGGTGTATGAAGTTTTTTTTTTTTTTTTTTTTGAAAAAGATGTATTAATAAAACGAGAGAAAATTACAAACATTGGGGGAGCAAGTCCCTTACAACCAGTGATTGTAGGTTAGCTCCCTGCTTGGCAAGCACATCTGTTGCCGAATTAGCGGATCTTGGAATGCGAGTCCAAATACAAGAAACAATTGAGGTAATTTCTAAATTTTTTCGAAAGGTATCCCAATGCCGCCACGGGGGAGGGGAAGCACTCTTACGCCATCCGATAACCACTTTTGAGTCTCCTTCGATATGAAGAGGACCGCTGCAATTGTCTTTGAAGATGCGGAGACCGGAGAGGAGGCCATGTAGCTCTGCAGATGTAGAGTCGGATATGCCTAGAGGGCCGACATAAGAGAAAAGCTGATTGTCGGAATGGTTTGAAATAACTCCTCTGAATCCCGAAATCCATGGATTACCAAGAGACGAGCCGTCAAAGTTTTGGTGTATGAAGCTTTGTCGTACAACTAGGAGTGATTTTTCTTCTCTGACCATTATGTTGTGCAAGCTGGGTTTCTTGGTAAAGAACAGAGAGATCCCGAGCTTGAGGTAACCAATAATGAAGAATTCCATGTGTTGCAATAATAAAATTTTATGTGGCTAGAATATCCGAGTAAGGGGAGAACAAAATGAAAGCAAAATGTAAACTAGAGCATAATAAATCTAAGCAAGGCAATTATTTTTTTTTTTTTAAGCACACAAGTTGCTTGACCAAGATTATTTGCAAGTGAAGTTACAAACACCTGTTTGAGATGGAGTGTTAAAAGGTACCCACGTGTGTAAGGTGATATGACTAGTAAATAAGGAGAACTTTCATAGAGATGACATATAATTGTAATTATGATCGTATCCTCGCGGGCGCAAAAAGTCGATTTTTCAAAATTTTATGTGGCTAGAATATCCGAGTAAGGGGAGAACAAAATGAAAGCAAAATGTAAACTAGAGCATAATAAATCTAAGCAAGGCAATTATTTTTTTTTTAAGCACACAAGTTGCTTGACCAAGATTATTTGCAAGTGAAGTTACAAACACCTGTTTGAGATGGAGTGTTAAAAGGTACCCACGTGTGTAGGGTGATATGACTAGTAAATAAGGAGAACTTTCATAGAGACGACATATAATTGTAATTATGATCGTATCCTCGCGAGCGCAAAAAGTCGATTTTTCAAAATTTTCGGTACTTTTTCAAAAAAATTGTAATTATGCAAGCTGGTGTATGTCTTCTTATGTCTTTTTTCTTTTGAAGCATGTAGCCTTATGGGCATTGCAGTTATTGTAAACACCTTCACACAATTATAAATACAACCTCAAGGAATGGGTAGAGCATTCAAACCTCTACCTCTTGGCTCAAATTTGTCCTTGCTCCTCTCTTCTTTCTCTCCCTTGGTTTCTTCTCTCCCCTCTCTTTAGAGCTAAAGTTCCTCTCTTCTCTCCTTCCCTTTAGATCTCTTGTGTTTATCTAAATGCTTTCGAAAAAAAAAAAACTCTCCTAATAGGGATTGTTAAAAATACTTTAAAAGAATCATGTAGATTTTTCTTTGGGAAGGGACTGTTGTAGGGTTCAAGCATCATCTGGTAAATTGGGCCGAGGTTTGCTAGCTTGAAAATAATGGTGGTCTGGACATAAGGACCATTCGTCATATAAACCGGGCTCTCCTGTCTAAGTGGTGTTGGAGATTGAACACTTGTCAGAATCTTCCTTGGGTCAATCTGGTGGCTAAAAGAATGGGGTATATGGATGGCTTTTGGTTCTTTGGGGCAGGATCTCCTAATCGCATTTCTACTGTTTGGAGATTATATTTTAGAATTTTGTTCACTTTGCTCAAAATGTTCGTCTTTACACTGGTGATAGTATTATCTTCCGATTTTGTCTTGACAAATGGCTGCTTAGTGAGCCTCTGAAGACCTCCTCCCCTCAGCTCTAATATGTGGCCAGAACTTAGAATGCTGCTGGCTAACTTCATCACCAACAACAATCTGCAGAATACAAATTGGAGTTCCTACTTCCACAGAGACTAAATGATGTCAAAGCTGTTGATTTTAGTAACCTTACCCTCCTCATTAATCAGTATTACATCAAGCAGTCCAGTGCTGATAGGATGATCTAGTGCCCCAGTCCAGATGGGAAATTCTCTTTTGGCTTCTTGCTATAGCCTGTTATCATTGCTTGGCAACATGACTCATTTTGCAGCTACTGCTTAGACCCTTTCTACCCCTCCAAAAGTCCAATTCTGCATTTGAAGTGCGTTACATGACGAGATTATTGTGAAGTTGGGTCCAAGGCCTATCCCAAAATGACTAGCCAATTTAGGAAGCCTCTTTTCCAACTAATAAACTCAAGACCTTTATACTCACTAATCCATATGAGACTATTCCTTAACACTCCCCCTCACGTGTAGGCTCTCTTTTGTGGCTCTACAAGTGGATAATTTGGGTTGAGGCCCACATATGAGTACCTGCTTTGATACCATGTGAAGTTGGGGGTCCTAGGCTCATCCCAAAATAACTAGCCAACTTATGAAGCCTCTTTCCCAACTAATAAACTCAAGATCTTTGTACTCACTAATCCATGTGGGACTATTCCTTAACATGACTAAAGCCAACCTTATTTGTAGGAGACCCTCATTCCTTGCCTGATTTGCCTTTTCTGTGCCCATACGGAGGAGATGACTGATCACTTATCCAATGCAAATTTTCTTGGCGAATTTGGAGTTTCTTCTTCAAGTTCTTTGATATCTTGCTTTACATCCCAACTCACTTGGTGGCCTAATCAGCATGGATCTTCCTTATTCCCTTCTTTGGAAAAACAATGCTCAAGGCTTGCCTTGCTTTCATCCCCTAGGGAGGAACCAACAGCAATTTCAGCAAGTTTCTCTCTGGAAGGGTGTTGATTAACCGGCTTCTTAACCCTATTGGCCTTTTTTTTTAATTGATGCTGTTTTTTTATTAAGACAAAAGCTCAAAAGAGCAAATTACAAAGGAGGAAAGCCTTTCCAAACAATGAGAGATTGCTGGGAAGTTCCGAATTTAGCCAATTTATTAGCCAAAGAGTTGGCTGATCTAGGAATGAGATTCCAATTACAATGGATAGAAGATACAATGTCAACAATACGATCTGTGGTAGGCCAGTGGCACCTAGGGGGGGAGCTGTGTCAACAATCTCTTGGCTAGCCTTGCTAGAGTTTTTTGAAGATACTTGTTGCAATTACCTCAAAAGGAACTAGGTGTAGGTTGCTACCGTCCCTTGGCATTTGAAATCCCTCCCTTGGTGGTCTAGGCTCCTGTATTGAGCTGCATCAAGCTCAACTTTGATGACTCCTCGCTTGGTAATCTCTATTGGCACCAGGTGGCTTTTCTAGAGGGGAGGAGTGAATTTGAAATTAAAGCAATTGTAATATAAAATATGCACGCACCACAATGAATACAAAGATGTTTTATTCGGAATGTTCCCATAGTGGCATTCATTGCCCAAGAACCCTTAATTGGGAAATTTCACTAATTAACTCTATTAGCTAAAATTTACATAAAAGATATTCCAACTCTCTTTTAAGCCACGTGTATGCTGATTACAATAATCTTTCCTAAGATTTAGCTTGATTCTATCTCTAGCAAACTCGTCTATCTAGAATTAAAGGTCTTAGATCAACCTATGAATTAGAAATATAAAAATACAAAAGAAAAAAAACTTACACTCTTTGTATTCGGTGGAGAGAACCTTCTCCTTTGGAATCTCCAAATCTCCAACTTTGAAGCACGAGTAGAAATGAATTTGGAGCTTGATTTAATGAAGTGCAAGGAGAAATTTAAGAGAGATGAGAATTTTGCAAAGTAATTGGCTCTTTTTGTCGCAAAAATGGACTTTGAAATGAAATTTAAGTGTTGAATGCTTTGAATAAGGTAGGTTTGACAATAAATGCTCAATAACATCTCTAAGGCATGTTTGGTGGGGTATTTATAGCTTCACTAAGCCAAATTAGCCGTTTACAAAAAACTGACAACTCAATGATCGATCAATGTAAAGTAATGACCGATCAATCGTGTGTTATGGTTATATTTTTGTCAGACCATAAGCTGATTTAATCGATCAATGCTTGTTTGGTAGATTAGACATTTTAAGTTGATTGATCAGTCCACCTAGATTGATCGGTCTGTCTACCTAGATAGATCGAGCAATCTACCTAGATTGATTGATAATCCATTAATCCTATTGGCTATGCAAAACCATGTATGATTGATCAATGACTTATGTTTTATCGATCATGCATTGTGTCCCTCATAGGCATGCTTTTGTGTGATCGATCATGCATTGTGGCCCTCATAGGCATGCTTTTGTGTGATCGATCAATACAATTGGTATGGTCGATCATTTTTATAATTTTTCAATGCTCCGATAAGATTGATCGATTAGTCCAAGGGGATCGATTGATCAGTCCAAGGGGATCAATTGATCATGCTTTATAGCACATTCTAGGCAAGTTATGTCTGATCTATCAATCACACTTATTAATTGATTATGCTTTATATTTACAACCAATGCAGATTTTGGATGATCGATCATTGGCAGACTATGATTGATCTTTGATAGACTATGATCGATCAGGTCAAAGCCAGGTTTCTAATCTAGGCTTCAAAGCATGATAAATGTTTGTCCTAAGTGATTCTTTGAAAGTTGGGCATGCATCGGTAAAACATGTTATGAATGCAAAATATCCTATAGCTCCAAATATTCATTTGTACCTCAATTTTGAAGATTTGGGACTGCTCTCTTATGGATAGAGTTCTTGAGATTTTCTAGAAAAATTGGACTCTAAACTTCCATTCTAAAGTCTAGCAGAAGTCTCAAAGGAGGAGGTCTCACAGAAGAGTCTCAGTTAAAGGTGTTTTACTTATGTTAGTCTTCTATTTTTGTTCAGTTATTCAATTGCTCTAGGATTTATCTTCTCTTGTTTAACTTTGGGTGTAATTGAGACAAGGGTAGTTTAATTGTATTTGGATTCTACTTAGTTTCCTCTATTATAAATAGAGACTCACTGTACTCATATTACAACAAGTTAGCGAAATATTTATCTTTTTTTAGAAATTACTTTGGGTGAATTGAATTTCCTTTTCTCTTGGAGTCCTAGTTTTTTAGGTAAATTTCTCTTCTAATCAAAGATTTTTGGTTAGTTATAATCATTCCATGATGTGTTCATTCAAGGTATGCATATCCTGCTTGGTTGTTGTTTTCAATTTTTAAGTTCTTGTTAGTTGGTTGTGTATCTTCCGCATTGTCATCTCTAATATATTGTGGTCACCCCAAAAAGTTATATTTGGTCAAATTTATTAAGTTCTACCGTTATAGTCTCCCCTAATTTTTTTTAAAGGTTACATTCAAAATTCGTTTGGAAGTATGAGTGTTGCATAGTCGCCTCATTGCGAGTAAAGTTATTGCCCCAAAAAAGTTATATTGGGTCAAATTTATTAAGTTCTACTGTTATAGTCTCCCCTATTTTTTTTTTTTTTAAAGGTTACATTCTGGATGCGTTTGGAAGTATGTGAGTAGCATAGTCGCCTCTTTCCGATTAAAGTTATTTTCCTCTAGTATTTCTTCAGTTTATCATCTTGTGTTTTTATTTTAGAGGAATTCCTAGCCCACTACCCTAATAAGTATAGGAGTTGTGTTTGAGCTACTGCTAAAAAGTCAGTAGTCTCTTTGTTGGTGCTATAAATTGGGGCATTTTTCTGCCTTTGAAATTGAGCAAAGTGTATTTTAGACTATGACCATTTTGATTGGTTTATGGAGCTTTGTCGTGCAACTAAGAGTGATTTTCTTTTCACATATTGTCTTTTGTCCAAATTGGGTTTCTTTGTCTTTTTTATCCCTAGTTTGAGAGGAGGAGGGGGGGGGGGGTAGTTGAAGAAGAAGTACAAGAAATAGATATGTTGTTCCACATATTGTGAATTTTTATGTGAGCAAAATATTTAAGAAAGGGAGAGAAAAAAAGATGAAAATTTTACATCTATGAAAAAATTTTTAACCCATGAAGATTGAAGACCAATAATCATTTACATTTCAAGTTGAAGTTATAAACTTTTAGTTTTAGGGGGAGTGTTGAAGAGCAGTTATGGAAGAGTTTTACATGACTTTCACAACAAGAAGTCTCACAGAGCCAGAATTAACATGGTAGAGTCTTACAAGAGTCTCATAGGGGGAGTTCTCACGAAAGAATCTCAGTTAAAAATGTTTTAGTTATATTAGTCTTTTATTTATGTTCAATTATTCAATTATTCAATTATTTATCTTCTAGTGTTTAACTTTGGTTGTAACTGGGACAAAAATAGTTTAATTGTAATTGGATTCTACTTATTTTCCTTTGTTATAGATAGATGCTCATTGTACTCAAATTCAACAACTTAGTGAAATACTTATCTTTTCCAAAAATTCAATATGCTAAATTTGCAATTGTTTGTTCGATTAAGTTTTATTATCATTAAAATATGGATGAGATTCAACTCTCGGTCAACAATCTCGACATCTTTGGGCGTTGGGGGAGACTCTAACATTTTTGCTTCCCCCTTGGTGCCTTTGATTCGACCTTTGTAGAGCTTTGGCCACTCAGACATGGCTTGCTGGTCTTTTGGAGCAGATTTCAAGGACAACTTACGTTGATAGGGATTATACTAATGTAATCGCTTGGTGCTTTGGTGCCAAAGACCCCCTTGGCAGCTTAGCATTTTTTTTTTTTTTTATGAAGTGTGATTTTATTAAGAGAGCAAAAAAGAGGAGCTAACTCCTAACAACAAGAGATTGCAAGGAGGCTCCTTGCTTGGCTAAAGCATCAACCACAAAATTTACTGATCTCGGAATGAGAGACCAAAAATAGTCAAAAAGATTGACAATATCCAAAATTTTAAAAAAGGCATCCCAATGGCGCCACAGAGACAAACATACATTCTTACACCAGCTGATCACAACTTGGAGTCTCCCTCGATCAGGCTTGGCCCGGAGCAATGATCACGAAAAACACGAAGCCCATTAAGAAGGCTTTGAAGCTCGGCCGTTGTGGAGTTCGCAATATCGAGAGGGCTGAAGAAGAAGACGATCTGGTTCCCAAGAGAATCACGAATCATGCCGCCGAAACCCGATAAGCCAGGGTTACCGAGAAGATCTGTCAAAATTCAACTTAAGGGACACTAGCAGGTGGCGGGGTCCAGTCACAGATAACGGGGGGCTTCGAAGAAGTGTGGAGCTGGGCAATGCACCTCCAATTATTTCTGATGGATGATCCCGAGAAGGGGGAGAAGGCTTGTTGAGAGTGAAGCCAAGTAGCAATATTGCTTGAGATGGTTTCAATGACCCTATCTTGAGTGCTGAATTTGGCATTGAATCTCCTTTGATTGCGTTCTAGCTAAACACTCCAGGGGATGAATGTAGAGAAGGCAGAGATCATCAATTTTCCAAGATCGGGGATTGGAGTCCCTACAAGCATTCGGCAGGTGGCGGCCAAGTCCTTTAGGAAGCAAAGATGGAGCCCAATTTTGCTAAGTATCGACGTCCTAATCCCCCTGGAGAATGTGCACAATAGAAGCAGGTGACTAACATTTTCTTCATTTGCATGGCAGAAAGGGCAGATGGGGTCTACTCCAAGCTGGCCACGAATACATCTTGTTGTTTGTAAATGGGCCATGTCCATAACTCTGCCAATTGTATTGTTGATGCTTTTGATAGGGAGGGGGCCTCTCTTCAATCTCTCATTGTGAGAACCAATCCCACCTTTTGATGTTTCTTGCCTTCACGCTGTTTCAATAAAACTGCGCTTTCCTCAAAATAACAAGGGACTGTTGAACACTCTGCATCTATTCGAGTTTTTTTAGAAAACAACTATTAAAGGTAGATAGTTGCTGACTTTTCATTTAAAGACTACTAAAATTGAGTACTTTCCCAAAACTATAAATTTCCAAAAATAGAAAAACATTAGTCGTGGTCTTTAGGTCACTTTTTATATTTTTTTTTCCGTTACTCTTCCTTTTATGTAGTCGGAATTGTTTAGATGATTTTCTCTATGTATTCCTCAGCTTTTTCTTCCTTATTGATGCATGTACTACATCAGTAGTTTATTATGTATTTTGCTGTTTTTATTCTGCAGCCCGTTGGTGTTGTGGGAGCAATTACTCCCTGGAACTTTCCTTTAGCCATGATCACTAGGAAGGTTTGTCACTTCTTTAATCTGGTTTAGTCTTTGGATTTTCAAGCATATGGAGTAAACTCAAAAATGATGCTCTTCAGGTGGGTCCTGCTTTGGCATGTGGCTGCACAGTTGTTATTAAACCATCTGAGCTTACACCTTTGACAGCATTAGCTGCAGCGGAGCTTGCTCTTCAAGCAGGAATTCCACCAGTAATGGCTCACTTTCTTTTTGTTTCAAGAATTTTTGTAATTGTCATTGATCATCTTTTGCTTTCAATGTAATTTGGTTGTGATATATCTAACTTGCTTTTTCGTTGTGATTGCCTCTTCTCTACTCTAATTTAGAATATCCGTCATGATAATTCTTTCCTTGTTTGTTACTTTCCAGGGTGTGATTAACGTGGTAATGGGTAATGCCTCTGACATTGGAGACACTCTATTAGCAAGTCCACAGGTTTTTCCTTAATTTTTATATATTTCAATATGTCATCTTTGAATAATTCTACTCTGTAGAATATGACTGAGCATATGATGAAGATTTTTTAAATTATTCCATTTTGTATTATTTTTTTGGTAATGTTGCCAAAATTTGTCTCAGGTTAGAAAGATCACCTTCACAGGTTCAACAGCTGTTGGAAAGAAGTTGATGGCCGGTGCTTCAGGAACTGTTAAGAAGGCAAAGCACATTAACTCTTAACAAAACCTTGAAAAGCGATCTTTTGTTACTATTCTGATTTTTTATTTTAAGTGAATGTTATTTTATTTAAGAAACATTCCTGATACGCAAATGTCTAATGATTCACAGTATTTATCTTAAGTACTACTAAAAACTATTGGCTTCAGAAGAAACATCATTTATTTTTAATTCCTTTGAGTTTGTGTTAACCAGGTCTCATTGGAACTTGGTGGAAATGCACCTTGCATTATCTTTGATGATGCAGACTTGGATGTAGCAGTGAAAGGCTGTGTAAGCGATAATTTTCTTCATAAACTTCAATGCTAGATTGAGGATCTAATTCCTGTTTTGCTTGAGTGGGAAATATTAGTATTAAGGATTGTGAATGGAAGTTTGTTTTGTTCACCATCACTTGCAACCGCACTCTTAGATCAGCATAGTATCACAGATTCATTAGCTAGAGCCGGTTTCTCCTGACAATGTTTAATTGTGGGAATATCCTACCTTTGGACTAGTGTTATTCCTTCTGTATCATTTGTTGCTACTTATTGTTTTATGTATTTACTAGAGATGATGCAATTGGCCTCTTTGGCCCCATTGTACCTTCGTTTTCTTTTATAAATCTCTTTCTCATTATTCTCCTGAGATAGAAACGTGATAGTGACATCTTTGGTACTTATCCACATGACTTTTTACTTATATGTTACTTATTTTTTGTTGAATTTCACAACTTTGTAAGTTTTAATTTTCTGAGGTCAATAGATACAAGAGAGACTTTAGCTGCTAGAGGTAAAGAATGGCAATGACGTCAACTTTTATGCTTTCCATTGAACTTTTCACCCTTTTAGTTTTAACTTTATTTCTAAATAAATGCAGCATTACAAGTAATCATTTGAACATCACAGGTTAGTAACGAAAGGACCAGAAGAGTTAAAGATGATGTACCATGTGTTAGTGGGAACAATCCCACATGGGATAATTCAAGAAATGTCTAACTGAGTATAGACCTCCTAATTTCGGCTAGTTATTTTGGATGGACCTAAACCCAATCTTAAACATGGCATTAAAGTAGGACATCTGCCTTATTGGACCCAGTTTGTACCCCATTGAATTTGTACCCTGTTTGTGTTTTTCACATATGAAGCATATTCCTTTTGAGTAGACCTGGATGAGAGGGGGATATTAGTGGGAGTAATCTCAAATGGGTTAATATTATGAAAAAGTCTTATAGTTTTTTTTTGGAAATACATTTCCCAAGTTCGGCTAGTCATTTTGGGATGAACCTGAATCTGAATCCAACTTTCACGGTATGTAATTTTACAAAAAACTCTTTATTCTATATTAACCTTATTTTTGTGTTAGTATGTTATTGCAATTTCTTGAACAATAAGGGTATTAAATATGTCTCTATGCTAAACTTCTTAACTAGACATTTTTGACCTGGCAAGTTTTTTAATTCCTCTTCAACTTTATTTCCAATAAATAAGAATCAAAACAACCAAATGTATTAAGGTAATTAAGTATCATTTAGAGAAACACGTTGGTCTCACCAAAACCTGCCTCCACTGAAAATCTGTGGGGCATTCTATAATGAAATCCGATTCTGCTCTGTAGTTTAGATCTCACAATCCCTGATTCATTGAGGGAAGGTTGGGTCAAGTGTTGTTTTGCCCAAGATGTTGAATCTCTACTCTTGCATTGCATCTGGGGTTTCTGTAGTGGAATTTGTTGGGAATTGCTCTGCAGGTTAGACGCCACCTCTGTCCTTGCTTCATTGTGGGAGGGTTAGGTCATGTTCCCTGTTTAGCCTAAGCTGTTACCATCCCTACTATTAGTGTTGCATCTGGGATTTTCTATGTGGGTTCTGTTTGCTCATTTGAGGTATTCCTTCTTGTTATCTTTAACAAAATCACTATTAAAAAAATCCATTTAAAAAAAAAAACAACGTTATCCTAACCTAGTATGATGACAGCCACAACTATTATAGACTTGTCTACTATGCTCCCATGGCTCTTCTTCTTTATATTGAAACAGCTTTTGATGGTACAAATCTAGTTTTTAGTTTATGGTTGATGCACTTTGGAGATATGAGACCAATGACGCCATGGAGGGCTCAAGAGAGAAGAGCCACCCCCTTACAGATTTGGTTATATTACCATCACATGATTGATTGTAAACCTTGTTTGGTTAGTTACTATCATATGACAGATTATAAACCATGTTTGGTTGATTACCATTGTATGATGGATTATAAACCATGTTTGGTTAATTACTATTATTGATTATAAACCATGTTTATACATGACGTACAAAGCTATGCTTATTTCATGAACTTGGGGTTGGGGGCATAAGTATTGGCTTCTCAAATGAGTGAAATTGATATATTTGTACGGTACAAATTAGCTGATTGTCCTTTTCTTTTTTCGCTACAGCTTGCAGCAAAGTTTCGGAATAGTGGACAAACATGTGTCTGTGCAAACAGAATTTTGGTGCAAGAAGGTTTAATATTTTTTTTTTTTTTTTTGCTTTAACAAAAAGGTCTGGATGGTACAGAATGTTCATTGTTTCTATCCTTTTTCATTTATAGGATTTAGATGAGTCTGTTTCTGTCATATTCTTAAGATCAAGCGGAGCTCTTCAACAACAATTATTCTCATTTTAAATCCCTCCATCCTGATAAAGTTTAATTCTGTTCACTTAGGTGTAATTGTTTGTTGGAGATTAGGTATAGTTGTCAATGTTCTGAAAGATTTTATATTTATCCATTCTTATAGTTCATTTTCATGGTTTGTCTGTCACCTTTTTTGCACTGCTTAAGACTTTGAGAGCCCTTTCAGGTATTTATGAGAAGTTTGCACATGCATTTGTGAATGCCGTTGAACAGCTACAAGTGGGAAATGGCTTATTGGATGGGGTGGTTCAGGTATGCCTCTTTCTGAGATACATGTTTGTAGGACTTTGCGGGGGAAAAAATGTGGGAGAGATTAGGGTTTACACTCTACTCTCTTATTTATTATGAAAACAATAATCAAAACTACATCCATGTTCTTATAATCTATAAACCCCAAGAATCTACTTTCTACTGCAAAGACTTTCCTAGAGCAAAACTACATGAACCCTTTTTTTTGAAGTGGTGATGATTTTATTTCAAGAAAGAAAAAGAAACATTAAGGGAGGCCTTCTCTTACAACGAGGTATTGAAGGGAGGGACCCAACTTAGCACAAGAATCTGCAACCGAATTGGCTGATCTGAAAACATGGGACAAGGTTCAAGGAATAGAGTGTACAAAATCCATAATGTCAAGATAAATCTACCAATGACGCCAGGGTGAGAAGGTGGAGGAGGAACACCAACTAATGACAACCCGAGAACCTCCTTCCAGACTGCTGAAATGATCATGGAATATATGGAGTCCGTGACGAAGCCCGGATAGCTTTGCCGTAGTCGAATCAGCAATGCCAAGAGGGCTTGAGTAGGAAATAATAGCGGTACCACTAGCGTCGAAAATCACCCCGCCAAAGCCCTCCAAACCCTTCCAAACTAGAACATCCAAGAGCGCACTGATCAAAGTTGAGCTTGAAGTGGCCAGCTGGGGGGAGGGAACCCCGAGCAACCATCTAAGGGGATGGGGTGGAAGTAGACATATGAGCAATCACCTTCTAGTTGGTGCAGAGGGGGACACTGAAGAGGTGTTGAAATCCCTTCCAGGAGTGCATCCATGCAGAAATGAGACCTGTGGCAGTACAAGAGACCTCCATTGCCATCTGATAGGTGTGTTCAAATCTCCTAGCATTCCTCTCCTTCTAGAGGCACCAAGGGATGTGGGGCACACAGGTAGATAATAGGAGCTTGCCTAATCTGGGTAGGCGCTTCCCAGAGGGGAAGAGACACAGAGTACTTAGGTCCTAAGGTATACAAAACTGGAGGCCCAAGCTGTTGAGAAGCAATGACCAAACTTGCCAGGTGAAGGAGCATTGCATGAGCAAGTGACAGATAAATTCCTCTTCAATCCTGCAAAAGGGGCAGAGAGGATCTGGCGATGAGTCGCCGTATCAAAGTATGTCAGCAGTAGTAGCTGAATGAGTAGTAGGGGTTCTTGTCCAACCCATGAGGTGCCGGTAGGCCGAGGAGACTGAAAAACTGCCACTGTCATCGGGGAGCCAAATTATCCAGTTAGTCACATGAGTCTGGATGGTGATAGCACCAAGATCATCGATCAAGCTGTAGATGGCAATGGTCTCCTCATTAGAGAGATCATGTCTTAGGTGGAAATCACAAGAGCTATTAACCCAAGCATTAGCAACAGAAAAGGTTGAGACATGTAGTAAGTTGAAGAAGTGGGGGGAAGGCAGAGGCAAGAGGCCTAACTCCTGCCCACCAATCAGTCCAAAAATTGAAACTTGATCCGTTTCCAACAAAAAACCTGTCAGCTGACAGGAGGACCCGGAATAGACGATGAAGTGCTTTCTAGAGGGAGAGAGGTTATGCTTGCTGCTATCAAGAATCCACTTTGCCTCAGTTTGAGGCCACCATCGGTTTCCAGAAAGCCACAAAGTTGGAATTGAGCTTCCAAAACCACTTAAGGAAGAGAGTAGCTCCAATATCCTTAGTGCGTCTAATTCCCAAATTACCCATAGACTTCAGCATACAAACGTCATCCCAGCTTACTAGATGATAATGAAAATCATTGCTAGTTATGCGCCATAAGAATCGCCTTTTGATCATGTCAATGCACCGTCAAATAGAGGCGGGGCAAAGAGCAAAGGAAAGGAAGTAATTGGGTATACCCGCCAAACAAGAGTTAAGAAACATCAACCTGCCAGCTTTAGAGAGGAATCTCCCTTTCGAAGTAGATAAGTGACACTCGAGTCTTTCAATTACCGGGGCCCATAGCCTTTTCTGTGGCCTGTAGTTGATGAGGGGGAGTTCAAGATAAGTAGAAGGGAGAGTCATAATCAAGCAACCCAAAGTGTCAACTATAATCTATAATAAAGGGGGGGGGGGGGGTCAATATGAATTCCTATAATTGTTGTCTTACTATTAATCTTTTGCCCGGTGGCGATCTCAAAAAGGCCATATAGAGCCTTGATATTTTGGATTTGGTCGAGAGTGCCAGTGCCAAAGTAAATAGTATCATCTACAAACTAGAGAATCGGGATGTCAAAGGTACTCTGATTTGAAATGACATCAAGTCATTCAAAGTTGCGGGCTGAGTAGAACATAGAGGACAAATACTTGACAATAATATTGAAGAGTAGTGGGGAGAGGGGATCTCCCTATCGAATGCCACGGGAGCCATGGAAGTAGCCGCAAACAGTGCCATTGAGTAGTAAAGAGTAAGAGGCCTATGAAATGCAACTTCGGATTCAAAATCTCCACTTGTCCCCAAAACCCACTTCGTTGAGGAGAGTCCAATTCACACGGTCAAAAGCTTTGTCTAGGTCAAGCTTGATGATGAAGCGTGGGAGGCCCTATTTGGAGAGGTGGTCTATAATCTCATGAGCAGCCGTGGATGATAGTGGGGAGGATAACCTTGAGGAGTCGGGCCAGGACACGAGCACCAGCAAGGAGCCAAGGGTTAGGCCATTGAGGAAGAAGGTCAGAGAGCTTTTCTCAAAGAAAGCAATGTTCCCGGTAACGGGTGGGCCCATAAATTTGAGTAAGGCTGGTACATCTATCCCATAATTTAATGCCGATAGAAAAAGTGCCAATGATAGGATCGGGAGGGTAGGCGGGGCAGTTGAGAGGGGTAATGAGGGGGGTGAATTGGAAGTGAGCTGGCGGGGGCTCCTGGTGGGGGCCTCCAAGTGGGAGAAAAGTAAGCCAAGTGGCGGGAGTGGAGGGAGGGCCTTGTTCTGAAAAAAAGTGGGGTGACAAGGGCCTATGGGTGTGTCAGGATGGGAGGATGGTCGGGAGTACCACCAGCACTCCTACCTCGACCTTGGCTACTTCAGCCTTGTCCTCGGGTACCACCACCATTACCTATGCTTTGAAAGTACATGGCAGAAGTCTCTGTGTATGATTGGTCACTCTGGATTTGTGATTGGAATACGAAGCATTGTTGCACAAATTCATCAAATGTGGGCTCGGTTGTTGAGTTAAGAATTTGCAACTTAGCAAATTCACAATATGGCTTCAGATTTGCAAAGCAAATTGCAGCTGCTAAGCTCTCTCTTTGCTGTTCTTGAACAACAAGGTCTGTGGAGTAAGGTTGAATGAGTTTGCATTCCTGTCGCAGCCCTCTGAAATGAATATTATTCATGTAGATTGTCTTCTTGTTAAGTATCAAAGATCAAGTAAAAGATATCATACAACTTCTGTAGGCTATCAGAACTAAGGTATAGCTTGGCACATATATCCCAAATAAGTTTTTCAGTCTCTAGGTGAACAACATTATTAGCAACATGTTCTTCCATACTATTAATCAACCAAGTGATGACCAAAGTATCTTCCTTGAGCTGTTTTTTGTAAGTAGCATATTTAATATTCACAGTAGGTGCAGGTTGAGTTTGTTTCTTAGCAAGGTCCTTAGTAATCGGGAACCTTTTTATAGACTGTGAGAAGGCCAAATAAATGGACAGACTTTTGATTGTGATAGTAGTAATTTTCAAAAAATCGTTTTTTCGAACATATTGGCTGTAATTTCTTCAGCCATAACTCAAATAAATAGTAGGAGTGATCAGGATAGCTGCTAAGAAAAAAGAACTCCAATTAGCAAGGATAATCCATCAATGTGAACAATGTATTATTGATTAGACAAAGGGCAGTAGAGATGTTTTAAAACCTATGATCGATCAATGATATGGAGGATGATCATCTCACTGAGCGTAGCTGAGGGGGCTTATGATTGATCATACAAAGTACAGTTAATTGGATTTAAAAATTATGTTCGATGAATTTGACAATGATTGATCAATCATACATAGAATGCGGCAAAAATAGCACTATTGATTTTCAGACTCCAAGAACTAAGATGATTAAGGATAGACTAGGAGGTGGGTTTCGATACTCATTAGGGAGTAGAAAAAACATATTTTTGCATATATAAGCAGCAACAATAGGTGGAATAGCTGAAAGTGTATGATCCCAACAAATCGATAAAATTCACACTTTTCAGTTTAGAGGTAGAACACGATTTGGGAGACAAGATGTAGGCTCGATTATGATAAAAAAGACTTCAATTTAGAAGAAGAGTACCGCAACAAAACAAACAACTTAGTTGGGATTGCATAGTAGACAAAAAAGAACCAGTTTATAGCTTCTTCAGTAATAGCAGGTTACAGTATTGAGTAGTAACAAAAAAATCCTAGAATCCTTGGTCTGATACCATGTACAATACTAGGATCTCTTGGCTATTTGGTTTAAGAGTATGTGTTTATGTAGTGAGAGGAGAGGAGAAGATGAGAAGGAGAGAAGAGAAGATGAAGAAGATGCAAGTAGATGGAGAACATGTGAAGGAGGAATTAGGGTAGGGTCTGCAGAAATCTACTCCTTGACCCCTCTCCTTATCTATTTATTATTCCTTTGATCCTTTCATAATTACAAGTGTGCCCCTCAATGAGGGCTGGAATGAAAAAAGGGAATACGACTTGAAATAAATTACATCTGTGCTCCTATTTATTTTCCAACAAAATTCATAGTTGATGACCTTATGTTTTTAAATAGGTAGAAGTGAATATGAAAATATTAGGCTTGAGTAAATGACTGTCTGATGTCTGGTTTTCTATTTGCTTGGTTTACTAATACCCTGATTTTGTATATTTATTTTCCTTGTATATTGGTTTTCCCTTGAGCTTGATAATTTTTTTGTTTCACTTCTAACAGGGTCCACTTATCAATCAAGCAGCAGTCGAAAAGGTCATAAAAACGGTTTACTTTTAAGAACTCATCCAATATTGGTCAAGACACGCTTGGTTGCTAAACAAAAAAAGCACTTTAAAATTTTAGTTGGGCTACCATCAGATCTTTCTAAGTGTTTTCCACGTCCACTACTGTGGATTTCCTGACATCTTTTGATCTCCCAAGTCAAGTTCAATAGATTGATATATCATCACTGTCTAACTAATCCAAGTAAAAATGTGCATTTTTCTAATGATTTACTTCTTATATTAACATTTTGCTAGTTTCTTGAACAGGTAGAGTCTTTAATCCAAGACGCAATTTCTAAGGTATGTTTTTTACTAGAAACTATAACACACTTCTATCTAGGAGCCAAATGTCTTTTTTTTTGTTGTGTTTTTTATGCTTTGTAATGAGATAGAATATCATTAAGAGGAGAAGATACAAACAACATAAAGGGGCTTAACTAAGTAATGCCCCCACCAACACAATCATCCTACATCAATGGGGTATGTATTATTCTCAGCAAGGTGATGAAGAGTAACTCCTTTCCTAGCCAAAGAATTAGCTATACAATTAGCACTATGCACAACATGCAATTACACTGTTGAAAAAATAGCATGGGTTTCTTGACTCTACTTTAAGGTTTGTTAATCTAGAATAAAATGCATTTATGTGCAGTCCGTGTTTGATTTATTGACTATATTAAACTGTGTTTGAAACATAATTGATTATGAGAGTTGAAGTTTTTGCTTTCTAAATAGTCCAGTAAAGTTGATGTAATTCTCTCTTATCTTGAAAAACTGTTCTTTTTGTCCTAGAAAATAACCACTACAAATTGGCTCTTTTCTGAGATGACATGTTGTTAAAAAATGGTGTTATAAAACTAGGCTCAGATTGGCTGGGGTTGACCTGGTCCCTTGTCCATGTCAGAAATACGTAGGACTTGGGATAAGGTCAAATACTGTCTGACCAACGAGGTTCATCAGTTCAACAGTGAGCCGCTGATACAGCCAGGTCAGCTAGGCATTGACTCATGCAGTGAAACTTCTTTTGCAGGGAATTTCAGGAGTGCCTTCTATACATTCCTCCTCTTTCATTTTTTATTTATTTTAAATTTACCACTTGATCTGGGTTCAATCTGACCTGGCCACCTTTTCTGATCAGTGAGAGGTCTGTTTTAATACCATTGGTTGGAAATATTGAAGCTTCAGAGTCCCGTGCTCTATAATTTTCTGGTACAAAACAAAAAGAGGAAGAGAAGAGTTTCTGCTTTAGAAGTTAAGAGAACAGGGAGAAGAGAGAATATGGAAGATGAGAGTCAGCCTTTTTGAACTGCTGTTTGATGGTGTTAGCCCCTGTACTGTCTGTCTGAATGTGCTGGATGGCTATGTTGCTTGGTAGTGGGGCAAAAAGATCTGCTAAAAGCTCTGAATTTTTTCTTCTTCATACCCACAATACTTGTTGGTGCTGCTCATACATTCTTGCTGACTGGTTTGCTCCCAATAGCATCATAGAGTGGAAGTTCTGCATGTCCACAGTAAATACTGCCTCAACCTGTTCATGAAACTGCCTAGTTATGCCTTTTCTAACTGGATACATGATTGAACAATCTCTCAAATTTGGCCTGGTATGGCTTCACCGTACTTGTTTAATAGCTTGAACTATGCAACATCAAAGTCTTTGTATTTGGTTAGGCTGAAGCAGACTCAGTGCAAGCACAAAGGTAAGCACAAAGGTCTCCTGGTCAAGACCTGTTCTCAAATGCAAATACCACTTGAACCATGGTATTGCCTCCATTTCAAGATGCCAACATTTTATAGTCATTCTCGGTCTGGAATCTGAAAAACTACTCCATTTTGTATGTGCAATTCATGAAATCTTTGTCTGTCATGAATTTTGGAAAGTCGAGCTAAATTCAGCCTAGGGAGCCTAGGTTGCACACTGCTCCCTGGTGCTGGTTTGGTTTCATGGTCTCTATGAGTTGTGTTTGGTGCAGGCCCTCTCTAGCTTTGCAGACTTTAGGCTGGCTTGTGGTGAGCCTCTTGGTGTCCTCATACTGGCTCATATCTCTTTTGTCTCGACTTGTCATCTTTTGATCTAACTTGGCACAACGGGTCCATGTTGGCCACATCATGTTCAACTTTCTAGCAATGTCAGCTTTAAACTTCTTTTCGCCAAGAGAGCTTGATTTGTTACTCTGATCTTTGCCAGTGTTGCTACAATCTTGTTACCTCTTTTGGTGAAGCCATTCATGCACGAAGTGAGGCCTTTCGTCTTTGAAATGACGACTTGAATGTCTTTGTCTTACTCCATCTGGTTGTGTCTAGTAGGCACCAAAGTAAGGTTCTGGTGGGTGCCTGATGTAGTCTTCTGCTAACTCATTGATCAGAAAGAAAGAGAGAGAAACAGGGTATAGAAAATCTTAGGTAGGTCTCTCCTAACCAGCGTTCTTCAAGAAACACAAAGAAACATCACCTTGCACTGATCTTCTTCTTGTGTCCTCTTCCGTAGCTTTGGACTGGCAGAGACATCCCTCAAATCGACCTACTTTAATACTAATTTGTTATCGATGTGGCTTTGGAAACAAATTTCCAGATTCAGGGTTAAGTAAGTTGGCATCAAAGAGGAAGATAGGAAGAGAAAAAGAGAGAATAAGAGAAAGAGTTGGATGAGAGAGAAAGGTAGTTCTTGGAACAAAAACGTAGGAAACAGAATGAGACTAATTTTTGGGTCTCAGAGTCTTAGTTTCCCTTTAGACATGTGCTTATTTTATAGTTTTAGAGGAGTTTTATAGCCTGGTGCATTCCACATGTTTTGGACACGGCTTCCCCAAGATATTCCCAAAATATTCGGAAACCTTCTTATCTTCCTGAACTACCCCTGTCAACCTTAATTATCCAAAATACTCTAGGAAAATATAGCTATCACATGAAAATGCTATCAGTTTCACTCTAGCAAGACTGTTCAAAGTAACACCCATTCAAGCCATTGAATTAACCATTCCACTCGCACTTCTAACAGCATGAGATCACTCCAGCTTCATTTAGAATGTGCAACGGAATCTACATTTTATTATGTTTTTGTCCTCTTTTGTGAATAGGTCATGCTTATGTCTCTTTTGGAGTTCAACGAAATTTGAAGCCCTTGTTTGAAAAAAAATCATATTATGTTACTGTCTTTAGTTTTTGCTCAGTTTTTATAATAATATTCACTGTCTATATGAAGGGAGCAAAAGTCACACTTGGAGGTAAGAAGCACAATCTTGGAATGTCATTTTTTGAGCCAACAGTACTTACTGATGTTGACAATGAGATGCGAATATCGAGGTAATGTAGTTATCTTATTTACATGGTGTCAAATACTTGTGCGATTAACCATGCTAAAGTTATCCACTTTCTTGTCATTCTTGTGAGTAAAAACCAATGATATTGTTTCAACTGTCACTGAAATTTTCAGCTGGGGGAACCCGATTGAAATGGAATACCTTTCTGGCTTATCTGTTAGCTGCTAAAAATATCCACTTTCTGTAGCTGAAATTTTCACGTGTGGAAACCTGATTGAAATGAAATACCCTTCTGGCTTATCTGTTAGCTACTAAAATTATCCACGTTTTTGTCATTCTTTAAGAGTAAAAACCATATTGTTTCAACTGTCACTGAAAATATTCAGCTGTGGAAACTGCTGGTAATTTCCCTGATTGAAACGGACTACCTTCTGGCTTATCTTTTAGCTCTCACAGTTAATAATTATTGGCCAACTAACAGTTGATCTTACTGAATTTTAATTGGTAAAAAAATGCGAAAATATTGTTAATGTGATAACTGATATATTTTAAAAGTCTTGAGTGAATAATGCTCTTGGGCTGCTCAAGTATCACAGAGATTTCAGACATGCATGTTGGCCATACTCCAACATAATAAGAGGTATTTCAGATGAATTTTTCAATGGCCAAGGAATAAAAAAAGGAAGAAATGAGGGATATACAGCCATAGGAAATGATCAATATATCCTTTACATGTATTTCAATTGTTAGTGTGAAGAAATAAGGAATAGAGGATTAAGAGAAGAGAGAGAGAAGAAAAAAGGAAGAAGAAGGTGCTGGAAGAGAGCCAGTGAGAAGCTCTCGTTGTGGTTCTGAAATTGACCCCTAATGCTTCTTATTAACTTAACTGAGTTTGAGGTACAATGACACAATTACCCCTCTTACACTTAACTACTTATAACTACCTATCTATACCTCTAAACAACATAAAAATTGGACCATAGAGACATCTTATCCTGCTGAACAAGTTAGTACTCTCACTGAGATATATAGACTATGCAAAAAGACCAAACTGCCCCTTATACTACTTTCTAACAGTTAGGTTAAGATGTGCTTTAGCACTAGATCGGACCACAACATTTTGGTTTTTTACTATTCCAACTGACCAAGTTATCTCCTAAGAAAACACAATACCCAAAGGTTACTTCTTGTCCAGTTTGGACCCAGCATAATTAGCATCAGAGAAAGCTTCTATCATCATTTGGTTATTAGGTCTAAATAAAAGATCCTTTCCTGGTGCTTCTCTGCCACTTCCGATAAGTCCTTGCTCCAAAGTCAGATTGCTGGCCTTGATTTGATTGAGGAGCAAAGGTGCCTTTCTTACTCGAATTCTCTCATCGTGCTGACCTTCAGAATAAATTTCAGTCTATTATTCACACCAAGTGGCTGCAATGGAAGCAATGAGCCCGATTTAAGTAGCTAGCCAAGGGTAATGCCAACATGAAGTTCTTTCATGCCATTGCCTCGGCTCGTTGGAGGACTAACCGAGTTACTTCTATGTCTATTGACAGCGAGGTTACCTTGGATAGGGCCTCCATTACTGATTCTTTCCTTAAAATTTTAAACAAATTTGTACATGGAAGAATGTAGTCACTGCTCTCAACTCTCACATCTCCAGTTCTCCTCGATCTCCCTCGTGTTGGCTGCCTTCCTTGAGCTTCCCTTAGATCTTGAAATTGAGGAAGCCGCTATGGGTCTCCCCCATGATAGGGCTCGGGGCCCTAGGCCTCGATGGTTTCTATGGTGAGTTCGATGGATCATGTTGGCCTACTTTGAAGTTGGATATCCTCTCCATGCTCCGCAACTTCTATGACCGGGGCATCACCTTCAAGAGCATTGGTGCCTCTCTCATTGCTCTAATACTGAAGAAAGTTGAGCATCCGCGTGACTTCAGACCAATTAGTCTTGTTTCTAGCCCTTACAAAATAATTGCTCGCGTCCTGGCAGCTCAAGGTTATTCTACCCACTATTATCCATAGAGGTCAGAGTGCTTTCTCAACAGTAAAGATATTCTAGACTCTGCCATGGCGGCTCATGAGATTATTGATCACCTCTCCAAACTGGGTCTCCCCTGCTTCGTCCTCAAGTTGATCTTGAAAAAGCTTTCGACTGTGTAAATTGGACTCTTCTTGACAATGTCATGCGGCGTATGGGCTTTGGGGACAGGTGGAGATTTTGGATTCGAAGTTGCATTTCGCCGGCCTCTTACTCCTTGGTCCTCAACGACACAGTCTGTGGCTACTTCCAAGGCTCCTGTGGCATTCGGCAAGGAGATCCCTTCTCCCCGCTACTCTTCAATATTATTGCCGAGTATCTGTCCTCCATTTTCTTCTAAGCCCATAGCCTTGGTTGGCTTGATGCCATATTGGATCAGGTGCTCCTTGTCCACCTTCCTGCCTTGGCGCCATTGACAAATTTATCTTGATATTATGGATCTTGTACCCAATCCCTTGTACCTGGTCCCATGTTTTCAGATCAGCCAATTCGGCTACAAATTCTTGTGCAAAATTGGGTCCCTCCCTTCAATCCCTTGTTGTAAGGGGATTCCTCCCTCTTATGTATTTTCATCTTTCTTGAAATAAAATCATCACTATTTCAAAAAAAGGTTAAGATGTGCTTTTGTGTCCCGTCTATAGTTTAAGACATCCTTTGTTATTAGACTTTTATCCCTAGTGGGAAAACTATTTGAATCTCTAGAAATTATTGTTAATTGCAATTTTTGTGGGCACTTGGAAGGAATGCAATACAAGACCGTTTGAGGGGAAATTTAGTCGAATAGAGATAATTATGAAAAGATCTTGTGTCAAATTTTGCAAAGCAAGGAGCCTTCCTCCAATCCCTTGTTGTAAAGGGTGCCTCCCTAGTTTGTTTGTTTGTTCTCTTTGCTTAATAAAATTATCATTTCTTCAAAAAAAATAAAATGATTTGGCTTAGGGAACTATAGAGTCAAGTCATTAATTGGATGTCTAAAAATATATTACCTCCTTCGCGTTCTTGGTGTTCTTACCAATATAGGGGGAGATTGTGGATATTTTGTTGATCTTGACCATCTCAAGGCTCATGTTCTGCATTGCACTATTGATCTTGCTGATTCCTTGGCTAGGTGGGGAGTTTTTGTACAACATCTTTTTATGGGGGTTTCTTCTCCATTGGATTAATTATCATGGTTTTCTTGTTGTTTTCCATTAAGAAGTAGGTAGCATACACAGAGGTAGGCTGAAGAAAGAACCAATCTTTTACAGAATTACAAGAAACTAGAACTGGAAAAGCTAACAAACTAAACATACATCAAGCTGGATTGATATCCCACAACAAGACAGTAAGAAAATGCTTTGATGAGCCAAACAAATCATCTATGCTATTTGTGCTGCGCAATGTGTGAGTCCACTCAACCTGAATATTTCAAATGAAGAAACCGCCAAGGAGGAACTATGCTAGAGAAGAAAGTCACCATGGAGTCCCCCTTGACCACAAGGGGATGAAAATTGATGTAGTACATGGCTTAGTTGTGGAAGAAGAATGTCATCCAGCACTTGAAGCTATACAAATGAAGGACGAAGAATAGGAAAGAAGAATACTCAAATACAGCTATTTCTATTTTTGGAAATTGCTGTTTTAGGAAAGTACTCTTATCTCGCTAATTTCTATAAAGGGAAAGTCAACATGTTTCCACTTTAAATAGGTTCCTAGTTTGCCTACACTCCTAATTAAGTAGTTCTTTGGAAAAGTGTTTTGTTAGTAATTTCCTTTATAGTCAATTGAGGAAAGTCATAAAGTTAGTAAGTCCATTATTAGTAGTTTCGATCTCAGTGAGTTGCTGGAATTCTTTCCCAGCAACTAATTTCAACATAGAAAGTCATTATTCCTATTGTAATTAGGATATCTACCCTTTGGCAAGTCTTTAGATCTTTTAGAGTTTATAAATTGGTGATCTGCTGTCACTTTGAACGAGTTTTGAAGATTAAAATAAGGGTTTTTTTCTTTTCTTTTGGGGTTGCTGGAGAACCGTTACTTCTCTTTCTTTTTGTTAAGATTAGTTTCTTAGTATATTTTTTCTTGTGCTAACTACTGCTAGTTACAAAACAACACCTGAAAATTCAAGTTCTTTTCATGGAACTTGAAAACTAGTAATTTGCTAGAGTTAAGAAGATATAGGTTGGGTTGCCCATATTCCAGCCTTTTATATCAACTTTATTTCTGTAATTTGGTTGCATTAGAAATACTGGCACAAGAGTTGCAAACCATGTAGTGGGGCATAAATTTTTGCATAAGATGAATCACACTAATGATACGGTGTGGAGTTACACTTGAATTATTTAGTCATGAATGGTTCCAGATGACTCCTCACCAAGAATTCTAGAATCAGAAGATGCAGCTATATCCTTCGAGTGCATTCTCATGACTGAGCTAGGTAAATGTTCTAGAGAGGAATATTTGCAGATTCAAGAATGAGTGTCTGAGATATACCTCTCAAAGTTGTTTTATTCTTTTCTATTCAATGAACCCAAATGATAGCATCAAAGGACGCTGTCCCCGGGACTTTAAGATCTGACAACGACCTTTTCAAAAACTGAACCATTAAGTTTGGCAAAAGCAGTGGAAAAAAAACCTAAAAATATGGTCGTTTGATCTGCAACATCAAGCCAACGGTGCCTAGCAAGTTGATCTGTTGTAAGAAGTTAGTGGCACACCAGAAATGCTTAACCTGAGGAATGACTTTTGTACTCCATACTAAAATTGAAGCAATATGATACTGAATATTGTTGAATAAAAGAATGGCATAGAAAGATTAAACTATAAAAGTCCCTGAGGGACTAAATTTGACATCAATTCATCACTGCCACTACACCATACGAAGTTACTGTAAAAGAGAAATTAAGTTCCCCTTTCACTTCACGGGCTTTGTCATTGTGATGTCTTCTTCTAAAATTAATATTTGGAGCACCCATCAAATGATTGGGAAATGATCCTGGGCCACAATAAAAAGTAGATACAAACAATGGATAAAGAAGAATCTTTTGTTCACTGTTCAAGCCAAAATTGAACACTGTCTCCACCTTGTAATCTAAAACACTGAGTTCTTTAGCTGGATTATGGATTTCCAAAGACTAGAGGCATATGGAAGAACAACATCCTGGGGCAACCAAGAGTCAAGAAGGTAGTTATACTTAAATTCAAATAAGTTGCTTTCATGAAACATTACTCTCAGTTCCAGACCGTCACAACTATTTGGCCATGAGACCTTTATTCATTAGAGTAACTGGTTGGATACCTGATTTAGCTTGATGCCGAGGCACGTGAACTTCATCCCACCTAATCAAGTAATATCTAAAGTGCTCTTACGACCCTCTTCATAACATTGACGTATTATGAGTTCAATCCTAGATGAAATAGAAAATGGACATTGAACAATGAACATGAAATATCATTCCTCACTTTTCTTAAAGAAAGATCTTATAGGTTGTGGAATTTGTGCCATAAAAAAACTAGCAATTGCTCTTGCTTGGTTTCAGATATTTATGCATCTTTATGTCTTGATTCTATTTATATCTGCAGGGAAGAGGCATTTGGACCTGTTGCTCCATTGCTGCGTTTTAAGACCGAGGAAGACGCTATATGCATTGCTAATGACACCAATGCAGGTTCTGTTTACAGACTCATGCCAAAATATTGTATAATTTGATGTAATAAACTATATCTTAATCCATTTGTATTTATGCATATTTTAAAAAAAACAGAAGCATATCTAAATCCTTCTCTTTGTTAACTTAATTTTTGTATACTTCAGTCTATTTAATTTGATAAAAGGCAGTTATATTCTTCTTTCTCACAAGGATTAGAGGTTCTCTTTGATAATTTTTACACTGCTGCTATGATAAGGATCATCATGAAGATTATCATAGCTTTATTCTAACTAGGTTGTCCCATTTCATGCTTTATGTCAAATATTAATCGCTAACTATTATCTTGTTTGTGTGGACAAAGCAGTATAACTATTGTGGAATGATCATTTTTATTTCATATACAGGTCTAGCTGCTTATATATTCACAACAAATATCGGACGCTCTTGGCGTGTGATGGAAGCACTTGAGTATGGTCTAGTGGGTGTTAATGAAGGACTAATCTCTTCAGAGGTGACTAGATTCCAGAACATATATTTGACATTGATAATAGTCAAGAAAGAAGGGTTCCAAATGATTTGTGATGTTTTCTTCTTGTTGTAGGTTGCTCCATTTGGAGGGGTGAAACAATCTGGTCTTGGTCGAGAAGGTTCTAAATATGGAATGGATGAGTATTTGGAAGTAAGTCGTGTGAATCTTTTTTTTTTATTGAACAAAATGAAAAAAATATTATACCATGGAGCCAAAAGAACAAAAGATTCTATGGAATGGGGAATCAAATGTGACTTTCCATGTTCTGTACTTAATATGCATGCAGACGATTTCTTTAGAAAGCTCCACATCAGGATTTACTGTGGCCTGTAGAGTTTGAAAAACCAGAATTGGAAGCTAGCGTCAAAATAGAGGAGCATCATGAGCTCTCATCAATTCATTAAGTTTTTGAGATTAGGGCAGAAAATGACCCTTCTTAACTTAATACATATTTACCTTATGTAGTACTAAAATACCCTGTTTTTGAGAAAGGAGAAATTTTAAAACAGAACCACAATCACATTAACGACATAAATTTCCCTATTTGAGGAAGACATAATAAAATAATTTAATTCCAAAATTACCCCTGATCTTGTGCCTCTTGATGCTCCCCTTTAAGCTGATGCATATATATCAAATAGATCCAGTTTGTGACATAAAAAAACACTTTCTTTGGAAGAGTTTTAGTAAACAAATCACTAAGTTGATCAAAAGATTGCACACAAGGTTTAGCAGTGTTTATAGAGATGGTAGCGGGGTCGGGGGGGGGGGGGGTGGTTTATGGGGAACCCACTCTACCTCGCCCCACCCCGCTGAATGAGGGGACAAGGTGAAAGCCATATCTTCGTGAGAGTTCCCATTCCTCGCTCTTTGAAAACCCCTGTGTAAATATTTACCTTTTAAATCTTTTTGAAAACTCAAAACGGTAACGGATTAAAGAATTAGACACCATTTTTTTAGTGAAGATGGTTTTTTTTTTCTTTTTTTGTAATATGCATGGAATGGACCATGGAGATGAGGTTAAAAAATCAATCCCATCTTGAGGATGGGGCAAGGCCCACGGCTAAGTGACTGTGAGGTGGGGGGGATGGGGTTGATTCCCCATGGGGTGCGCTGTGTCATTTTGAGGTGAGCTTGGGTTTTCTAAAACCTGCCTTGTTGTCATCCCTATTTTCCTCCTCATAACTGATCAATCATGTGAGAATCCACTTTTATGTGATTTGTTTGTTCATGAGAAACTAGATTACCAGCTATAAAATATAGATTGATTATTATAAAACATCTTTATAGGCTTATGAATTCACAAACCATAGTTTGATAACTATATCCAATTGTTGACGTGGCTTATAATTCAGTCCTCTTCTTGGTGCATCTTTAAGATCAAAATTCTCAGTATTGCCTCATAATGGACACGTCTAGGGTCCTCTTCCCTCCCTCCCTTGTTAGGTGTTGTGAAACTTAATTTTGATGGTTGTGCCTTCGGAAATCCCAGCCTTGCGGGCATAGGGGGTGTGCTTCATACTTTGGCCTTATTGGTTATGCTGACTTTACTTCTATTGAACTTCTGACTAAGTGTTAGGGGTTATCATTTTTTCAGTCTACCTTGTGGGCCAGTTTTGAGTTGAAGGTTGAAAAAAAAATGAAAAATTGAAGAAGAAAGAAGATAGAAGACGGAAGAAGAGATAGAGGAGGGGAGAGTATGTTTTGAGAAAGCATGAGAGTTGGAGAAAAGTCGGCCCTCCTCTTTCTTTTATTCATTGCTTTAAGTCATTTGTAATCAGATTACCCCCCTCATTACTTAAAATGACATAACTATATAACTAGACATTAGAATGACGTGTAATTTGAATCACAGACTCCGAAAAAATTTCTAATCTCATTAACCAGATTAATACAGACGTGTAAAATAACAAAAATGCTCTTACTTTGTTGAATTAGGATCCTATGATTAGAACCTCGAGTAAAGTAAGAGAAGGTGTGGAAAAGAAAAGAAGAAGAGGAGAGAAGAGAGAAAGGGAGAGAGAGAGAGCCTTTAGGCTAAGCGAGAGCTTGGACGAATTAAGAGAAGGGGAGAGAGCTTGAATCTCTACCCCAAACCAAGGGCCTCTATTTATAGTTTTTGAGAGGATGTTACGATGTCCATAATGTCCTTAGGGCTACAAGTTTTACATAAGAAAAGACATAAGTAGACATGTTCCTCCTTGACTAATTACATCCTTGTGCCATCTTTATGAGAAGTCTTCTTATTTACCATGATGCCACCTCTCTTGGATGTGTGGGCCTTCTCCTTGGATGTGTGGGCCTTCCTTGGTTGTGTGGGCTTCAACCCATCTTCCAACATACTTGATATTTAAAACTCCCCCTCAAGTTGGAGCAATTATGTCTAGAAGCCCTAGCTTTTTGCAAAAAATATTGAACTCAAGCTTACCCAAAGATATCACCAAGTTGGTTCCCTGATCGAACATATGGAGTAACAACTTCTTTCTTCATCATTGCATCTCGAACGAAGTGGCGGTCAATTGGTGTATGTTTAGTTTGTTCATGAAATACTGGATTGTTTGTAATGAAAATAGTTGCCTGATTATCATAGTCCATAGTCATGGGTCTTGTGACGTGTAGGTTCAACTCTTGGAGAACAGATTTGATCGACATCAATTCACTTATTGTGTAGGCCATTGCTCCGTATCTGGCTTTCACACTTGAGTGAACTTTTACATTTTTCTTCGTACTCTTATAACTAAATTTTCGCTTACAAACACACAATACACAATGGTAGACGTTCTATCACGTTCGAACCCTGCATAATAATGACGATGGGGTTCAAAGAGTAACCCTTTTAAATATTTCAAAATCCTTTTGAGCTACTTCCATACGTACTTTACTGGACAATCCTTGAACTAACTCACCACACTCATAGCAACTAGTATATCAGTATGTATGATAGTAGCATAAATCAACTTACCAACAAATCTCCTATTCATTGTTTTATCTTTAAGTTCCACTTCCCTCATTGTGAAGATCATTATCAACTCCCATTGGTGTCTCAAAAGGTTTAGTCATAGTAATCCATACTCCTGTAGCATATTACTAATATGTTTCTTTTGGGTAAAACAACTTCAGCCTTACTCCGAGCAACTTCTATCCCAAGGAAAATCTAAGAGAATCAAGTTTCTTGAAAGCATATTTTGAGATCAGCTAATCATTTTGCAGATGGATAAAGCTAATGAGCCCCAATCTTATTTCTCTCGCCAAGGCCATACTCTCTAAGTCTTTTACTAAAATGATGTCTGCTTTTAGGGTTATATGCCTTTTTATCAAGGCTTAGGATGTGTTTGGATCATTTGTCGGCTATTTTCTATTTTCAATTGAACAGTTTTCCTTGTTTTGAAAGTAGGAGTTTTTTGCTTTTCTAATTTCTATAGTATTTGCCAAAGAGTAAAAAAGAAAGAAAAAAAAATATGGAATATATTTTAACATTGACACAGGATCCTTTTTAAAATAATTACCAACTGATAATGAACATCAGGAAAGTTTTTTGCAGAACCATGAAGTTTTTCCACCCTTATCTTGTCTAGTATATCGTTTTATGAGTTGTATATTAATTTGCCTTCTCACTGCTGCAGCTAAAGTATGTGTGCTTGGGAAACATGAAAGGTGAATAAGATGATGAATGCTAAATGTTTATAGAATGTGTCTTCATGGGTGACTAGAACCTTGGTTTCATGCAAGGACACAGGTGAGAATCCACATGCCAGTTTTAAATTTTTTTATATTGTATATATAATTTTGATTAGTTTGCTATATGATAAGGGAAGATTCTATTAGATTATATAGGTGGTCATTGCATAGGATTGTTGTGTAAAAGAGGAATCAAGAGAGAAAAGAATAATAAAGAGGAAAAGAGAAGATTAGCTTTGCTCAAACTTAGGTTAGGGTATAATTTGCCCCCTTTCTCTATTTTATTAAGTTACCTAAGTAATACCATTGATGTGACCAAAATATGTTTCATTTGGACGTCAGTTAAGATACATGTAAGCGATTTGATAATTTTACTCAATCAAAAAAAAAAAAAAAAAAAGGCTAGTGCTCGACCTCCCTTTCAAGCTTGAAAATATAACTCAAACAATGCTTTCTTTTTATATTAAAAATATTTTTTTTCCTAGCAAGAGCCATAGTAAAAATTTCACCTAGCTGATATTTGAACTTCACATGGGAAGTGGATATTTTTCCTAGTAATTGGAAATTTTTGGGGCATCTGGAAGGAAAGTTGTGTTTAGAACGATCTTGCATCATATTCTTGGTTTTTTTTTAGTAAAATTTTAGAGTTGATCAGGTAAAAAATAAATTAAAATTCATCGTTTGGTCATCATCAGCTCCACTATCATCAATTGGGGTGTAAACGATATACGGATGAAACAGACTAAGGTTATTCCTCATACCATTTGATTATCATTCTAGTATCATATCTGTTCCATTTGATTATTTTTTAAGGTATTTCTATTCTGTATATTGACCCGGTTATTGGCTGGATAGATAAAATTCTTTATAATTAAAAAACATTTAAAAAATGTCTAAATACAATGAATGTCAGGATTACGCAGTTATCTTCTGAAAATTTATTGGAGGTGTGGTTTCTGTTCTGGGAATGGCTAGCTCAGAACAAAGCTGGAGAACAGAGATTAATGACCAAAAGAAAAGAGATGACCCAAAGTCCAAAGGCCTAAAAACATTGTAGAACATAGACTCTGTACTTCTTGTAACTTCATCTGTTTGTGTAGCTATCAAGTGATACTTTTTAGGTGAATGGCTGTCAAGCTTTTTTTTTTTTTTTTTTTTTTTTTTTTTTTTTTGAGAAAAACTGTTAAGCTTGTTCTAATTGCATGTTAGATAGGATCAGGGTTTATTCTAAAATGACTAACCACTTGCACCTTTTACCATAATTTCTTAACTTAACAAGATCACAATCTATTGCCCTAACTTAACAGGATCACAATCTATTCAGATGTGGGACTGTTCTTAACAAGGAGAATGGCTTTGCATAAACCAAGTTTGTGTATAATTCATTCCCTTCCTCTCTTTTATGAAGTCACTAAAATTACAGTGATCAAAATACCGCTGAAGCCATTACTTTGGTTATGTGAATTGACACTTTTTCCTATTAAAACACCATAATGTTCGACATTTTGGCATACATGTGTTTCAGACAGAAGAAGGCAAATATGTATGTGCTAGAGAAGTGATCTGCTTGACTGGATTAGACATTAGTTTTCGCTTTGTATTACTTAATCTACGGCTGGCAGTTTGATCCAATAACCTGTTTTATATTTTACCATGGTTTGTCATCCGTTGTGGAAAAACTTTTATGTGCATAAATACCTGGTAATTTTATTTGTTAATCAAATTGTCTATTATTTCTGGAAAAGATATCCCACACCCAAATACCTGTTTGCTTAAGTGAAGTTTTATGATTTAATTTAGTCTTTGGATCAAGTTATCTAAGACATAAACTTTTTACATTGTTTTTCTATTTGTTTTATAGTAACTGAACATGTTAAAGTTCTTGTTTAGAAGCTTTTGTGCTCTCTATAGATAGTAACTTTTTTTTTTAAATATGAGATATTTAGATTTGTATGGATAGATGACTTAAAATCCTTTTACTGAAATATAATTCCCAATTTGGGTTTACATCTTTCATGTATCATAAGAGCTTACTCTTGATTATTTGACGTGTTCAGATTATTAGTCCATGCTCTAAACTGCTACCAGCTGAAGTGTTCTGCAACAGCTGCAAAGGTTTTCTCCAGTGCTCTCAGTTAGTGAAGCATATCTTTTGTTTTTTTTTTCCTGAATAAAATGATAATTGGGATATAAATCACATTCCTAGAGGGTAAGAATAAATGAGGCTAAAACTTTGGGGGTGCTTATAGCGATTGTTGTTATGAAGCAGCAATCGACCTCACTAGTATTGTATTTTGGGGTGCTTTTATAGTATTGTCTTTCACCAAATGACCAGATTTGCATCAGGAAAATCTACTTTCTGACCTCCCGAAGATGATGCAAGTGTTTCTTGAGCAGGTTTAATCAGAGGGAAATCATTATACAAGAACATAATAACATACGACAGAAATCATTACGAAAACAGCGAAGCCCCTCATGCCTCAATTGTTGGACTAATGTATTCCACCTATGAGTGAGCTTTTGACGACTGACGATGAGTCTTTCTTAACCTTCATTTTGTATAAAACATAGAAGGGGGTTATTAGTTTTGTTAATTTTTGTTACTATTTGAGTCTTTCTTAACTTAATTCTATATGTATTTGTTTATTCAATTTAAAAAATATACACAAGTAACTTTATAATCGATGTATAAGCACATATAATTAAAGTAAACATGGAAGCAATAATGATAAAGTACATATAGGATTTTTATGTGGTTAGCAATTCTTCTATGGATTGCTAGTCTTACCCCTTGACATGTTTGCCCACTTCGAGGTTTCACTAAGTTTGGATTGCCGTATGGTATTTACAACAAATCGCCTCTAACACCAATTACAATGTTGCCTATACTTGAACTTTTGCCAATCAATCAAGTACAACATCCAATTTACAATGGTATATTCTCACTTTGTTTTACAGTACCCGATTAGGCTCTCAACTTAGATTTATAAAGAGATTTTCAACAACTAACCAGGCAATCATACCTAAATCCACACTTGGGATTTGTAGTAGTAGCTCACTATGAACACAAGATAGACCCACAATGGGTTCTCAACACCGGCTGCCTATAATGTGAAACACTAAGCAAGAAAAATTATAGCGAAAAATTATAGACTCATGTGAAAAATTATATTCAAGTTTTGATAGCCTCTAAAGACTCTATAACGTTTTCTAGACTTTGTATAACACTAAGCAAGAAGACAATCTTAATAAACATTTTGCCAAATTCAGAGGTTTCTATAGGACTGGAAGCTTGCAAAAACATATTCTACGAATATTGTAATTCAGGGAAATCAATGGGAGGAGTTAGTAGGAGCTATTTGTCTGGAAAATATGAAACCCTATCTCGATATGGCAAAGTCTCAAATTTTAAGCACCTCTACCAAGCCATCACTTGATGATATAAGTGCAGCCATGTATCGATTCTAGCCAGACAAATATGAAAGACAATAGATTTCTCCCATAGAGACTTCTGCCATGGTCCCTCGAGGGAGAGGCAATTACTATACTTCAAGAGGCCGAGGAAGGGGTGGACGAGGTCGTGGCAACAACAACGGTAGAGGATGAGCTATGTTTGACCAATTTAATTCCCGTTCATGTTCTTATTGTGGTCAGTTCAATCATGAAAGAGTGAAGTGTTGGAAACTTCATGGATGACCAACCAATGTGAACCAAGTCACCTCCACTACCACAAAAAAAAGAGACTAAATCAATCAGTTCTCATAATACAAAGGTCCTTAGTAAGGAATTAATGACTTAAAACTATGTTCATCACACCTACAAGCACCTCTACAACAATCATTGCCACTATAAGTTTGTCTTCTGCTCTTTTTTGTGATAATAACTCATAGATTATTGATTTTGGCACCTCTAAGCATGTTACTAGGAGAATGGGCAATCTATTTACAGTATCACCTCGTCCAACTAAAATGTTTATTTCTATGGTTGATGGCTCCCAAACACAAGCCCAATGGTAGGTTGTTCGACACCTTCATCCTTACCTCAAACTAATGTATTATTTGTTCCTCAATTCTCTTTAAGCCTCATGTCAGTTAGTCAAACTACAAAAAATTTCAGTTGTTCAATATACTTTTACTCTACTCATGTGTTTTTCATGATAGTTGGACCAAACAGGTGATTGGTGGAGGCCATGATCAAGAAAACTTTATATTATCTGGATAATGCAGTTATTGTAGTGTTGACCTCATCCAAACAACAATTAATTTAATATTAGAACTGGTTGGTCATCCTTCTTTGTTTGTTGTGTAGTCTCTTGTCTCAGCCTTACATTCTATTAATTTTTTGTCCTATGAGGTTGATCATTCTGTCTTTGTGAAACATACAAGTGGAATATGGTTCTTATGACTGTATATGTGGATGATATTATACTCACTAGTAGTGACAAAGTTGAAATTCAAAAGACAAAGGAGGGAGTTAGTAAAGTTTTTCGAACTAAATATTTGGGGTTCCTGAAAAACTTCCTTGGCATTGAAGTGTTACAATCAAGACATGGTGTTGTTCTATCCCATTCATAAATAATTTAAAATAATATTACAATCAAAGCATAACCCTCATTTGAGAGATGTTGAGATCACAAATTGTCTCAATTTTCCGTCATTCAAATATCACATAATAATCAAAGCAATTAGTTAAAGATGGGGATTTAACTCATTTTGTGAAGTTGAGCTAGCAACAACCCTCCCTCATCGAGGTCTACTAAGTAACTTCCTTGAGGCTAATTTTTAATCTTATAATACTTCATTCATCATTCCTTGTCTAGGGTCATGTGCCCTTTCTTCAATTTATGAGCTTCTTCCTCCCCCTTTTTCTGAGCTTCTATGCACTATTTTTTTTTGTTATTGCCAATTTTATGTATCTTTCAATCTCCTCTTCTCTTCACCTTTCATCTTTTGCTCTTTGGGAACTCTTGGCTTCATTTTTAGCTCTCTTAACTTTAGGTCATTTCTCCATCTGCCCTAGACCCCACTAGTACATTGTCATTTTCCCCAATCTCTTTCTTCTTTTACCTATTTTCTTAAATTTTTTGGAGGTTTTGTTACATCCTCTTTTTTAGAGAGCATCAATTTCCCTTTAGGTTGCCTCCTCATATCTTTCTCATCTCTTCGCAATTCAAATGAGATGTCATGATTTCAAAGTTTGATTTTTATCTCATTTCTCTTTTCATTCTTCTTCATGTCCATTTTTTGCATTAATGGGCATTCCCTTAAATTTGAGATATACAAAAGACAATATTAAAAATTCAAATCATAAAGGCATACAACTATATAGATGTACTAACCTATTTCCAAATAAATTGAAGCAAAACATTCATTCTACTCAAAATAAGTCTCATTAGAGATTGAAAGATGCCTACAACACTACATATACTGATAATTACTAAGAACCAGCTCATAGTTGCCTTTCTACCAGGTTCTTCCTATGTTGGCATCCTCCGAGTTAGAATTCTGACATCAGTTCATTTTTCAACCATCTTTTCGTCCACTATTTTTCTGTGGAAGGAATTGCTTCATGACTATCCATCTTTAGGATTCATACATCAATTTCATCATATTTGTCATATTTATTGTCTAAGTTTCTTTCTCTTTATATAACTTCCTCATTTCTTACAGTGAAGTGGTCCAACTTCATTCCCCATCTCCTCTAATGACTTTTTTTTTAATTTTTATTAAATCCTAATTTTTTTTATCTTCAATGATCATGTCTTTGGGGCCTCAACATTTCTTCTTGAGATCTATTAAGTTCCTAAGGCAAGATTTCTTCTACAAATCTGTTCTAGTCTCTAAGTCTCATAGTCATGATCAAGATGGTAAATTTTCTAGATTTACCGTGGGGATTTGATTCTAATTTCTAGGAGAGATTTTTTTCCAACATCTAACCTTTGAGAAATATGCTCAAATACTCAAGGATGAAGCTTTGAGATGCACCAATGGTCTCACTCAAGTTGACACTCAAACAACTTTTATTCATTCATTCAAATAGATAGAGGTAAACACAATTTAAGGGAGAATTTTTAAATCCTATAGTTCAATTCTTGAAGAAATTCAGGAATGGCTTTAATGTTAATGAGACTTTTAATTTCTTTTGCCTATTTTTCTCATTGGGTGAGGATTTTGACCCTATATTATATTGTATGCCAAAATCTATTGCTCATGATGATTTCATATGATGGTCAAGAGCATTTCATTTAGTCATTCTAGCTTATTTTGATTTTTGAGTTTTATGTGAATATGCTATATGCTCCAAAAATCAAAGAATAAGGCTGAGTAGAATATACAACTAGTCATATCCAATCAAGCATAGTTTGATTTTACAATTAAGCTCAACTCTAGGTTCTCATTTCAAGATTATCAAAATACTTTTGTGAAGGTCTCCATAGAATTAACTATGTTGGACTCAAGATCTTCCCTAACTTAATGGACGAGTTAATCCGTAATTGTCATTTAGATTTTAGGTCAGTTTCAATTGCATTAAGCATATTCAAATACCTCTCTCTAGCACAACAGTGAGCAAGACATGAATGTTTATGCATATAACCCAATTCAAGAGTGATAGCCTAAATTATGAATATCACAATATGAGCATAATTGATTAGTTTTTTTTTGTGGGATGAGATTCCCAATATCTTGAGTACAAGCCAAATCACTAGTGCATTAGTTCCAAGTCTAGCTCTTAACAATACTCATGTCTATGATGCTCATTGAACCACTTGAGTTTGTTGTTGTTGTACATATGAAGCTTAGGGAAGTTTCTAGACACATGACGAATAGTATTTCTTGAATCATTGATGTCCTTAATTTCAAATTTTGGCTCATGTGCTCTGCATATAATACAATTTTAGTCCAAGACTAGATCAATTTTATAAATTTATCTTTATGTTTGCAACTATAGAGTTCAAAATGTGTTATCTTTTTGGGCAAACCAACAAGGTGATTGAGTTAGCCAAGCTATGTCAAGTCCTCTTTGTTAAGAGGATGGCTATTTGTTTTTCTTCTATTTTTGACAAAAAGGAGTTGGAATTTTTGAGTTCAAAGTCAAATTTCCATAATATGGTAGTTTAACCTTTACAATCATGCAACTTCAATTCATTTTAGAATGTTTCAATCAAGTACAATTGAAACCTAGTGTTACACACAAATAAAAAATGTGAAATACATCAATTTCAAAATAAGCACGCCTCCACACAAATAAGTCTTCAAGCTTGAATCAAGTTGATTTTAATATTTTTAGTTCTTTTATCAAGCTTGTGGGAATTTTCTCCAATCTGACCATCATCACATTGGTCAAATTTTTCCATCTCAATTATGATTCCCTATTATCAAAATCACATGGCTCATTAAATTGTACATGCAAATCATCTAAAGTAGTGGAAGAATCATATACTTTGATCGAGGGTTTGTGGATTTCAAAGTCTAAGTTCCTACTCCTCTTATGATCACTTTAGTCTATGTGGGAATGATTTAAGCCACATAAATGAGCCACAAATTTGGGAATAATCTGGGAATGAATTAAGCCATCATAATTGAAGCCAATTTTTGTTTCTCGTCTCCAAATTTCCTTCATTCCCTTAAGTTCAGATTTTTCTTACTAACAGTTTTTGGGACTTTAAGAGCGCAATTTTTTTCTTGGAGCTCTAATGTCTTTTTAAACACATTTTTCATATTAATTACTCAAGTCTCCTTAGACCTATAGCTATGCATATTTGGCACTAAGCATATACAAGCATGGGGATATAGAAAAATTATGAACACATATTGGGGATATAGAATGAAAATAAATTTCCAAATAGAATGAATTGTGCAATTGAGCTCATTGGTCCAAGGTCAATCCGTATTAGCAATTGACTATGGACCAATGAAAACATTGTGTACTCATTGTTCAATTGTGAACACACATTGGGGATACAAAATGAGCACACAATTGACCATATACAATGTTATTTTCATTCTATATCTCAAATGTCTAAGCTCGCAATTGACCAATTACAATATTGTCCACACAAGGATTTACACCAATTGACCATAACAAGCAACTTATATAAGTTCACATTGACCCAGAGACTTACAATAATAAACTAGGCATCTAACTTGTACTCACAAAAGGTTTTTTTTATAGATAATTAGGTAATCCTATATAGGGATTTACAATAGTAGCTCCTATATTAAGGGATTTTTTTAGCCCTTAGTTTTAATCAATTTCCAACTTTCAAGCCTTTTAATTTATTAGGAAGTATTTTAATCAATTAAAGGAACTAATATGTAATAGTTTAGAAACAAATTGAAGGAAGGCTTCAATCGATTGAAGGGTTTTTTTTCAGTGGATTGAAGCACTACATATTTAAAAATGTGAATGTTGAAAATGATTGAATCGATTGAAGCACTAAATCAATCAATTGGAGGCACAAACGGATTTTGTTTTGCTCAAATTTTTTATTTCAAGAGAGCTGCAATCTAGAATGTTTTATCTTGATTTTTTAAATAGGATTAGATTTTTTTTTTTTTTGCAACTCATCATTGACGCTCTACTCAGTTCATCTCCTGACGTCATTACTCATTCTATCTTGAATCAGAAGATGAACTTCAACCGTATTATTTAGTTCATCTCCTGATGTCGTTAGTGGAGCACCAATGCCCGATTCATATTGATGAATTAGATGAATCCAAAGATAACATCCACGGTTTAATTTTGGGATTTCGGATTCCGCAGTATATTGCGAATCGACCAGATGAATTGAGTGGGACATGTCAATTTTTTTTTCTCTCTCTCCCATACTCTTCCCTCTTTTGGTCTCCTTCTCCCGCACTCTTCTCCCTTTTGGCCTCCCCTTCTTCTTCCTCTCTTCTTCCTCTCGGCTTGCGATGAGCGACAAGAGACGGAGGCTGACGATGAGAGACACGTCTCAGAGCATTCAGTCGGAGCATCTCTATTGCAGCGTTTTCGGCATATCGTCGGAGCGCTGCCTTCGTCGCCGTTGCTTATTGGTCCGCCGTTGTCTCCCTACACTTATCGGTGTCGTGAGGAAGACAACATTGTTGATTTAATTTTTCCTATGATAGGAAAAATTAAACTAGCGTTATTTATTCCTTATATTTATTTTTAATTATTGTATTATATTAGTGATTTAAGAGTGGTAATTAAAATATTATTAAATCAATCATTTGATCAATTATTTTGGTTTAATTAACCTATTTTTATAATTAATAAAACCAAATTTTTTAAATTTAATAGAAAATATTATTATTTAATAATACATAAAAATATTAGCATTTGATCAATTCTTTTTGTTTAATCATTCATTTTTATGTTAAAGTATATCTTATGTTATTAATAAATTAATAACTTAATTTATTATATTCAGTTATGTTATTTTTAACTTTATTTTTTGTATAATTAATCACGTGCAATCATTAAATAATATAATATTTAATTTAATTAATTAGTATATTAATATATTTTAATTATATATTAAATTACTTATTCGTATATTAATCATGTTTATTTCACCTAATTTGGGGTTTAGGTATTATGTTTTAATTAAGTATACTATTATTACAAGTTACTTATTATTTTATTTTTTATATTTTTCATATTTGGGAGCACTCACTGGAAACTGTTTTGCAATGCGCATGAACTTGTCCACACTAACACCAAATTTGAAGTTGAAGTTCATGTAAATGATTGAAATGAATTTAAAGTTAAAGTTCAAAATTTAATTTCATTGACTAACTTTTAACTTATAAGCGTCAAATTCGTCAATTGCTTGGTATTTCTAATTGATATGGGATCCAAGTTTATAGCACTAAATACACTATACACCTGCGACAAAATTCCAATAAAAAATTATACGGAAACTTATACGTAGACGGGTCCGAGTCCCGACTCTCCGTTAATACCGACGAAGGGGGTGCCGAAGAGGCTTTTTCTTAGGGCGTGGAAGCCGAAAGGGTACTTGATTCGAACTGGTTAGAGAGGAGAAAGGGAAGGCCGCAGCCGCCAGCCGAAGATTGAACCAAATCATTGGTAAGTTGCAATTTTTTTTGGATATCTGCTCGTTAATTGCCTATGCCTTAGCGATTTCTATTCAAATAGCTGCCTGACTGATACAATCTTCTCAACATACAAGCCTCTATCTGGTCAAACTTTAAATTAGTTTCAGGGTGTTCGTCAAGTTCCAGCGTCATATTGTCGAGGTCGTGGGATGTTCAATATTCTCCTTTTGTTTCTTGGTTTTGTTATTATTTTTGTTTGTTCTGTTATCTGAAAGTATTTTTGAAGATCCTTTCTCTCCATCCTACCTCCTTTGTCGGTGGAGTACCTTTTTTTCCCGAAAAATCTAAAATGTTCTTCTCATCTTCTATTCTATGATACCATTTGGAACTTTTTATTTCTAAACCTTCTTTTGATGTGCTCTGATCCTTTGTTGTCGTTAGCCTTGTAAAGCTTGTCCATTATGAATCTTTTTTTCTTTGATTTTATTTCTTTTGTACTAAAATCTGCTAGTTATTTTGAATGCAATAATGTCTAAACTGTGAGAAATTTTCTTCTTGTTCTTGCACCTGTGGGGATTCCTCTTGCATCTTGATGAATCAGAATACTTCTCTTAAAAATTGCCTGTTCAGCTCATGCCTATTTGTCTCTATTTACACCATAAAATTATTACCCTTTAGTGAAAATCTATCAGTTGTCACTCTGAAAAAGAAGCATATCATGGCCCAAAATCCATCAAGATTTTCACTCTGCGAATCCTGTTGGCCTCTGATTTATCTCCCCCAACCCACATTTCTCCTCCATTTTCTGCAAATGCTCCCGGCTTCTGTGTTTCCTCCATAGTTGCTGTGCAAGCTTGCAGGTACCTAGGACAAGGACAAATCAGGACAGATGACAAGCCCAGGAAATGATAATATGGAGGAGACTGCACCAGTGGGACCGGAAGAACAGGTTGATCTTGACGAGGACAATGACTCGGAAGAGATGTTGGATGAAGACATTGATGAACCAGCGGAGGAAGAGCCTCCAGAAGGGATAGAGAGTTCTGTAAGAGATGGCTATGCAGAAGAACAGGACTCTGAAGTAGAAGGCCAGGGAAAAGTCACTACTACTTGTGCTTCTGATGCTGATGTTTCCGTGAACAATGATGAGATTGTCAATTCCTCTAAGGCTGAAGTTGACATTGAGAAGCATGCAGAATTGCTTGCTCTCCCTCCCCATGGGTCTGAAATTTTCATTGGTGGTCTGCCTCGAGAGGCAACTGAAGAAGACTTGAGGGGACTATGTGAACCAATTGGTGATATATTCGAGGTGAAAATTCTACTAATTAAGTGAAATAATTTTATCACCTTTCAACAATGACTGTTTATTCTTTACTTTCTTTGCTATAATTTGTTTTCATAGTTTTATTTTTAAATATTTTTTCCTATTTTCTGTTATATTCTTGTTGCAGGTAAGGTTGATGAAGGATAAAGATCGCAATGAGAACAAGGGTTTTGCTTTCATATCATTCAAAACAAAGGAGGTTGCACAGAAAGCAATTGACGGCATCAACAGTAAAGAATTCAAGGTAAATTCTAAAAGCTGAATTTCATACTCACTTAACTAGTTTCAATTTCATTGACGTGGTTCTTTGTGTTATTGATCTCATGCTTGCAGGGGAAAGTGTTGAGGTGTTCCTTGTCTCAAGTGAAGCACAGGTTATTTATGGGAAATATTCCAAAGAGCTGGACAGAGGAAGAGTTGAGGAAAGTCATTGAGGAGAATGGTCCTGGAATTGAAAACTTAGAACTATTGAAGGTGTTATCTGCTGATGAACTGGGATGGTACCTTTTTTATGAAAATAGTCTCCTCAGTTAGTTTATCTGTTATTGTTTGTTTGTATTTGTAGGACCCACAAAGTCCAAGCAGAAATCGTGGTTTTGCTTTCATTGAGTACTACAACCATGCATGTGCTGAGTATGCTAGACAGAAAATGACAAGCCCAAAATTTAAGCTGGATGGAAACACCCCTACTGTAACATGGGCTGATCCCAAGAGTGTGCCTGATCCTTCAGCTGCTGCCCAGGTAAATAAATTTTATTTCAATATTAGAGCATAAATATTTCTGACATGGGCCGACCCCTATTGTGGCTTGTGTTTTTGGCTCAATAGTTACATTGGGAGAGGGGGTTTTTAATTGAGTTCCTGATTTCAAAGTCTCACTATGGAATAATTAGGGTGTGTGGGCATGTGTAATCAACATGCAAAAGAAAATGCCAGAGCATAAACATTATCCATGTCTTTATTATTATCTTTTTAATGCATGAAGCTGCAGCGAGTAGAGATTGCTTCTGAACTGCATAGACATGGGAGAACTATCTGCATCAGTTAAGCATTGTGTCATTTTCCTTACCTGCTGCAGATATATAACTTTTTTTTTTTTTCAAAAAACTCACAGTATATTTGATAAAATAATTTGGCATTACTCCTATATTTTCTAAAAAATGGTTTTTAGAGAAAATTACATCAAGTAGTACCAGGAATGTTTTTTGCTTTTTACTTTTTTTTCCTTTAATGCATGTGTTAATGCTGGTTCCCGTAATTGTCTGAGAAACTAGTTGAAAGAATAACAAGTTTCCATAATAGCATTCCAGAAATTACTGTTCTTGCTTCTAATTATACGGAAGAATTGATGAAAAAGAAAAAGACCATAATAGAAGTAGATTACTTCTTCTGGCAGAGTTTTGGCAAAATGCTTAGAGTTGTATATAGGTTGCGGTTAGTTGGTTTCTATGATCAATTGTAAAGTATCGAGCCTGTTTATGACTAACTGTAAAGTATCGAGCCTGTTTATGACTAACTGTAAAGTATTGAGCTTGTTTTATGACTAACTGTAAAGTATTGAGCTTGTTTTATGACTAACTGTAAAGTATTGAGCTTGTTTTATGACTAACTGTAAAGTATTGAGCTTGTTTTATGACTAACTGTAAAGTATTGAGCTTGTTTCTATGATACCTGTAAAGTATTGAACTTGTTTCTATGATACCTGTAAAATTATTGAGCTTGTTTCTACGATACCTGTAAAGTATTGAGATGATACCTGTAAAGTATTGAGATGCATCTTTTAGGTGTCTGATGTGGCGTGTTCTCTAATAAAAATTCTCCTGCCATCCTGAAAAGAAAGAAAAAAAAACTTAAAAAAACTGTTTAGTGTGGAGATACTACTGAAAATTTGGCTTGTAATTAGGGTGAAACTAAAATGATTATCATTTAATTGATGGAAGTTGATGGGCATATAGCAAGTACTGTACTGAAGATGTTGTCGAGAAGGTTCATGTATATGACAAATGGTTTCATAATGCTTTCTTAAAAAATGGTTGTTTCATTTAAAAATAAATACAAAAAGGTTGCATAATGCTTTCTTTAGAAAACGGTTGCATAATGTTTCTTAGAAAAACAAATGGTTGCATTAAGGTGTGAAACTGAATTGTGGATTTCTCAGGTGAAGGCTCTTTATGTGAAAAATATTCCTGATAACACCACACCCGATCAATTGAAGGAAATTTTCCAGGTTCATGGGGAAGTCACAAAAGTTGTTCTACCTCCTGGCAAAGCTGGGAATAACAAAGGGGGTTTTGGTTTCATCCATTATGCGGAGAGATCTAATGCATTGAAGGCAGTAAAAGAAGCTGAAAAATATGACATTAATGGTAATTTATTTTCAATGTTTCTAGAAAATAATTTTGGAGGGATCATTTATATTATTTATATTTTTCATCTTGTTGGAATATAGGCCAGGTCTTGGATGTCTCTCTTGCAAAGCCTCAATCTGAGAAAAAGTTTGATTCTTCTTCGAATTCTTATAAAGGCGGGCTCCTTCCAAGTTACATGCCCTATTCTGGTTATGGCTTCCTCGGAGATTCCTATGGTGGTGCTCTTGGTGCTGGGTATGGAGGAGGAGTTGGACAGGTTTGTATACCTCTTGTTTTTGTTGCGATCTCTACATATCAGTAGATAATTTTTCGTGTAGCCTCACTTTAGCTTAACTCAGAAGTCTGCTATTCTCTTTCAGCCTATGATATATGGTAGAGGACCGATGCCCCCGGGGATGCAAATGGTACCAATGGTCTTACCAGATGGTCGCCTAGGTTATGTCTTGTAAGTGGTACTCTTGATTTTTCCTTTTTTGGATAACAATGAGAAATAGAAATCCATTATGAAAGCTCACATAGGAAAGTATAAAGAAGAATATGGTAAAATATGATAAACAAACTCAGCAAAAAAGACAACAAATGAAAACTCAAAGAGGGAGATCGGTGCCAATAGCAAGGTATGTGTCAGCAATGTAACTTGCATTCCTAAGAGCGTCTGACCAAGTCACATTTAAAGTTTTACAAATGCCTTCAATCTCATCAAAATATGTTGAGAGAGAGAGAGAGAGAGAAAACCTAAAGGTTCAAGTACACAGAATTTTTAATTGAGATTGGACATTAAGAGAATTTGGAGGACTAGTATCTGAGTCCCATTAGAAAACCTGATTATAGATGGGATCCTCTATTGGACCTATTGTTTGGTTTTCAAGCCTGGGAGTCCTAGAGCTACTTGTTATGTCAACAACCGCCTTTTTTACTTCTGGCTTTGTGGAAGACTAGCTAGGGTTTTTCTCTACTCTTAGTTTTGTCGTCTAATCAAGGTGACAAATCCATGTTGCTTGTTTAGTTGTTTGTCTAGTCTTTTGTTTTGACAGATCTGGCCTGCTGTTTAATTTGTTCTCTGCAGTGGTCAAAATTGCTTTCTTTGTTCATTGACCTCCATATTCATTTGATTTTGCTTTCTTTCCCCGTACATGTGCAACTCTTCTGCAGACAGCAACCTGGTGCACAGGCTCCACCTTTTAGGAAGGGAGAACGAGGTGAAAGGAGTGACAGGACAGGAAGTGGAGGTGGATCTCACGGTCGAAGTGCAGGAAATGCAGGAAGTGAAGGCAATCGTGGGCGACGGTTCCGCCCTTACTAGCTTATAGAGAGGTTGTTACTGTTAAGACTGATGGATTTTTGTTCAATGAGTAAGGTGTCCTTTAACATGTAATCCTCACAGCTGGGCATCAAGAAATTGAACTTTTATGGTGCCTACAATCATTGATGGTTGCTGTTTGTAACTTTGGCCTTTGAGTTACAGAAAACGGACCAGGCAAAAAGTTTTTCTAATGTTGATTACACCATGTGGCCATTGACCATGGAAAAATAATTGCTGCCTCCAATACTAATTATTGGATGTATAAGTGCCATAAGTGATTTTCATATGTTATAACCATGGAAAAACTTTCATTGTAGAAGGGTTGAGTCTGACATTCAACCTGATAATGTGCTTGTCTGACATCAATGGTTTGGGGTGAGACATTTATCTGATTATGTTACATGTTAAATTTTTCATGGTTTTACAATCTGAATTTATCCTGGACAACTCATTTGTGAAAAGTTTTTTTTACCTCAAATTTGGTATATACTTGGGTGATCTATTTGGAGTTTTCAACCCTAAACATCAAGAGTGGTTATAGTCTGAGAGTCTATTTGGAAACAACATATTTGTTTGTGTAGTAATTTGTTCTTACAAAGGAACGCATGTTAACACTTTATATTGGGATTTTTAGATGATACCACTCCACACTCCTTCCCCCTCAAATGGTTACTCTCTTGTTTATTTCGAATCAAAGCATTTAGGCTAATTAATGCCCCTCTCTCTCTCTCTCTCTCTCTCACACACACACACACACACACACACACACACACACACACACACACACACTCACTCCATCAACCTTTTCAGATTACAAATTTGCATCAATTAGGATATATATAGGCTCAAATCTTACATCAACACGTCAATGCTCATAAAATATTTCCAAAGTCCAAATCTTTCATCTAAAAATTTACACAACCAAGCTAGTGTCATCTACAAATACATAACCTTTTTAACCAATACAAATTTGTCTTCAACACATATTTTGAACTTAGAATTATATCACCACTAAACACTGATCAAAACTAAGCATGAAGGGGATTGTTTCAACCTATATATAGATTTCCTTAACTTACATTATTTCTCCTATTCAACCACAAAATCAAGTAGTTAACACATATAAACTTCATCATACAAATCACCATTCAAAAAAATATTCTTTATGTAGAGTTGATGAAGATCCCAATGAAAATTAGAAGCAAGAGAAATAAGAATTTGTACACTTAATCACCAACTAGAATATCTCATCATAGTCAATATTATGATAGAGTTGGTAAGAGATTGTGGGTATGTGCATGCTTGGCTTGGTGTCTCATGCACATGTCCTTGGTAAGAGGTGGCTAGACTAATGTATTGATGAGAGGTTGATGGAGTATATCTTACACTTATTAGTTGGGAAATAACTTCTTAACTTGGTTAGTAATTTTGGGATGGCATCAAACCTAAATTTTCACATAGTATTAGATCATGTGCTCATAAATAGGCTTCCACTTAATTTGTTCACATATAGAAGTCATTAAGAGAGCCCACACATGAGCGGAGTGATAAAAAAAAGTCTCACATGGATCACTGTTAAAAGATCTTGGTTAACATAGTTAGTTATTATGGGTGAAATTAAAACCAAACTCTAATATCATATCAGAACGGGTAAGTTTATGTGGGTTTCATTCCAAAATCTTCCACATGTAGGAGTCACAAAAGGGTCTACACATGAAAAAAAGTGCTTAAAAATAGCTCTATATGGAGCAAATATGAAAAGATCCTAGACTTACTAATCAAGAAACAACATCAAGTTATTTTCCAATGGTCCTTGACCCTCAAATTTCACACTAGGAAGATGATACTCTACAATCGGCTACGCTCCGAGGTAGAAAACGAAATGGAGTTATGCTCTATCCTATTGAAGCAGCCATATAGTCGCATCGGTTAACGTATACAACTTGGAGACCTCTAAAAACCACAATGTCGCATGATGATTTAGCCCACGTGGTGGTAATCCGACAAGAATAGGGTCAAACCTCGGATAATACTTAGTAGCTGCAGAAGTCATATTGGGCCTATAGAAACTATTAAGTCTCTATTGTATGAAATCTACTGTAATAGATTACATTTTGCCTGGATATTACATAATATGAGAGTTCCGCCAAAAGTGGTTTATTCTCTTCCAAGATTTCTAATTATCACTCGTTCAACACATGTTTCCTTTACTTATTTTATTTGGAACTTGTAAGGATAAAACTGCCTTTCCTTTTAAGTTCTATTTTCTACGTAGTCTGACTGGTGTGTCTCTTTCTTATGGACGGTGGCCGACTTTTGGGTCTCTCCTATAAATTGACCACGATACACGCTCCGCAAATCAGGCGAGAAAAGAAAATTTGCTCCGGAACGAAGGATTAATGTGCTTTACCAGAGATTCTCGGAGCTCTTCTCGGTCATTCAGGAAATAATCCAAATCCAAATGAAAGTAGTGGTGGCAGTCGTCGAGTAACTACATATCTCTTTATCAAGGAATCACCTAACTGAAAATGATCCTTCATCAACAGGGAACCCTATAGGATTTAACAGCTTAGCACACCTGAAAAATCTTTCAGGAACATTGCCACCACAACTAGGCAAAATTGTTGTTTGATTCTGAAACCAAGGCTTCAGAATAATTTTCTTGAAGGATCGATTTCCGTTGAGATTTTCAATCCTGAGAATTTCCTGGTGCTCTCCTGTTAATAATCAACTTGGTAAGACTCCACTGGTGAGTGGGATGTGAGTAATCCAGTAAAGTTAGCTCTGTAAAATAGCAATGTCGATCTGATTCTGAGACATCACCAAGCAGAGCTGTGTGCAGCACTCTGGGAGGGAACAGTAATAAGCTCAATGATTTTATGGATGTGACAGAGATAAGCTCCATGATTTCTCCAGTTGCTGGAATTGTTGGTTGCATTGGTCCACTTTACCTTTATAACTCCTTAAATTCATTGTTATCTGTGTTCTTGTTTTCCAGTTTTATCATATTTGCAGAAAAAGCTTTACATTTCTGGTTTCTGATTGATTGTCCATGTGTATCTTTTAAATTCTGGAGTATGGATATTTTAACAAATATAGTGACAAAATGTGATATCTACACCCATGGAGTTATTTTTCTGGAGCTTCTTTGAACAAAAGTACCAAGTGACCCATGCTTTGACAGTGTTTAGATATTGATGCCTGGACAAACAAAAACTTGTCATTTGTGATGGGATGCTGCTTACTCTTTCTTGCTGAGTTTATTTGTTTGTGGACAGAAAGTGAGAAATCTAAAAGCAGTGAACTACTCAGGTTGGCTTTCTTGCACTTAATTGTTATTTGATGCAAGAATGCTATGGGAGCTAACCAGATTGGTAATAAAGTTAAGAACTTGAACACAGGAGCAGTGGGGAGAACCCACATTTACTAGTAAAAAAAAAACTCATAACCTGGGAGAGACCTTCAGGTCTTTCACACTCTCTTTGTCTAATTCTATAGAGCTTGGATGGGATGAAGTGATTGGTTTGTCATGGGTTTGCTGCAAAGAATGCTAAAGCACCTACAAATGGTGCATTAATGTAAGTGGCTGGTTCTGACTGCTGATAGTTGTTCCTATCATCAGCAAAATTGTCTCTGTTATCTGGCCCACCCAAAACTGCTCCAACTAGGATGTTTGGGTTCGGAGAACCTGAATAGAGGTACTGAAATCCAGAATTGCAGGGGATAGAACCAGGATGAACATGTACAGATGGAACAGAAGAGCCTCTGTGATGGACATGCTGCGGATATCTCTCTCCAAATCCCACCATATATGACATCTTTGCTGGGTTTTGTCCTAGAATATAATCAACCTGATATGGAGGCCCTTGCATCAGTGTATTCTAAGCCAATAAAAAAAAAGGAAAGGAAGAGAAATTTCATAATAAATACGATTGAATACCTGCTTTTTTGCTAGTGAAATGAGAATATTGGGTGTGACAACTTTAGTGCCACATGATGCTTGCCCTTCATTGGAGCTCAGATACTTGGCATAAGTTAGCAGTAGGAAAGCTGTGGATGTTACATATTGCAAATTGCTCGCACTTCCTTTATAAAGTAGACCTCCTGCATGAATGAGATCTGATTGGCTGAATGTTCTGATTAAATATTACAGGAATGTGAAAAAGGATTGATTGAAATTGAAATGGTGACTGACCTGGAGTATATTGTGCCTGGAAACTAGAAGTCCCAGGAATTAGAGAGCACATATAGTTGTCTGAGTGTGCCTTATATAACTGAAACTCTTCAACTCTATTTTGTAAGAAGCCCTACAGGAATAATTTGAAAATCTCAGGCATTAGCTACTGTCACTTACATAGAAAGATCAACAGTAGATGGTAACAAGAACCTTGGAAAGGAGAATCTTGGTTCCAACTTTCTTATCATCCCAACTGAATGAAAAATCATCATCATCTGCCCCCATGGTTTGGCCATTGGTTTGAATATAATCCAGATATGAACTGTCTCCTGAAGCTGCATGTAGCCATGATGCACCCCACAGAAGCTCGTCCTAAGATGTCAGAAGCCATATGGTTTCAGTGTCTTGTTTACGAAAATGAGCTTCAGATTAACAGGTTGAGAGTTCTCTTACGTGGTATCCAGAATATGAGCAATAAAATGGGCAGACGACAGAACTCAGGGAATCACTGTAAGCTCCTCTGTATCGGTCAGCAAAGTCAAACACCTGCATATTTTTTATTTGTCATTAGCTCGATCATACCATTTCAGGAACTCAGAAGCTGCTGAAAAATGTTGCTGTTTTGATGCAGGTTCTTACTTTCATGGCGGTCTTGAGTAATATAGTGGAATAAGTAGGATCAGATTCTTTAAACACAATAGAAGCAGCAGCCAGTGCTGCTGCTGTCTCCGCTGCTACATCGGAGCCTGGGTTTTGAGCGGAAACTTTGTAAACGTTTCGAGGTGTGTCCATATCTTCAGGCCTCTCCCAGCACTTGTGATCCTGGTTAGGATCTCCTACCTGCATGACTCGACCAAAATCAAAACCTGAAAAAAGAAAAAAAAATTTAAGAATATTTTCAAAAGAAATCTTCCTCTATCTCACTCACTTGCACATATAAGGTGTTTGGGGTGGCCGTAGCTGCCTTCAGCAAATAATCTGTTCCCCAGCGTATCGCAGCTCTTGCATTATCTATTTGCTTGGGCATTAAGCTACCAAACTCGATCACACTCCAGGACAGTAGCGTGGTGGTAAAAGCCATTGGCAGTCCGAACTTTACGTTGTCTCCGGCATCGTAATATCCGCCTGTAAGATCGACCTGAAAGAGACGACAGAAGCAGTTATTCCACAACGAATCAAAGCACTAGAAGACTATGAAGTAGATAAAATATAACAGCCGTCATACATGGTAAGAGGAGCCGTCGGATAAGCCAGAGTTACTTCGCCAAGTAAGACGCTGGTTAGCAGGTAGTTTTCCTGATCTCTGCCCCTCGAAGAAGAGGATCGACTTCTGGAGTGCATCCGAGTATGGGAAACTAGGAGTACTACAAGAGATGAAGGACAAGTATGAAAGCAGAAACAATGTCACATATACCGGCTTACTGCCCATTTCGATACAGGCAAAGAACAGGAAGTACCCTCGTATTCGATGAGCGTGGAGAATGTTTGGAAGGGATTGGTGCATTTATAGAGGAAAAAGAATTAGGCAAGGATTTTGTAAGCGGCAGTTAGTCGTTAGCCGCAGCAGAAAAAGAGGAAGTGTCACGAGATCAACTGCGAGAGATATGGGTCGTTTGGGGAAGAAGACAAAATTGAGAATTTGGACTGAGAAGACCCGACACCCGTTTCGTTGCCGCGACGTCACGTGTCTGCTCTCCATAGGAGAAATCTCTTCCAGACGTCGCGAAGGTGAAACAACAGATACGATAATATGGTTACCTCCCTGTTTTCTGTTTGTGATCGGATTGCAATTTGCAGCGTGAATTAAGGGTAGCTTTTGGCGGTTTCTCGAATCTCTTCAACGGCATGGTGCCGTGACGACCTGCACTGGTTTTTCGGCGGCAACAAGTCACGGATTGGTTTCTGCCTGAATCACGTGAATACGGGAGAGATAATTGTGGCGGAAAGGAGGAAGACATGGAAGAAGAAAAAGGAAAAGAAGCAAGGATTTCCATGCACTTTGAAAGATGATGTTTTTCGGTAAAAAAGTAGTGGAGAAGTGGCAAGGAGAGGTGGTCCAGACTACAGAGTGAGCAGAAGAAGCAGGAGGAAGGGGATCAGTTGAAGACCTGGAGATTCACATGGACGCAGTTATTGCTTGCTTTCAGGAGGATGGTGGAAGAAACATAGCCTGTATCTTTGGTAGCTATTGAATAGTTTTTGTCTAGGAAGAGTTTGTTTCTGGTTACGGAAATTTTTGCTGGCCGCCCGTGATGCGTAGCTCGTAAAATTAGATTCTGGTTTCATGGATTAAGGGAACGCCATTACAGTCCTTGTCTACCTCTGGTGATTCACATTCAGGAGCAGGGAAACTAAGTCAAAATCTGTGGGGATAAGGAAACTGCGACTGTCACTCTGTTTCATTCTTAAAGAATTCTCCACTTTGCTGGAAAACGTTTTAAATAATATCAGAGACATTTGGGTTCATTGCAGAGCTCAGACGAAGAAATCCATACGATATTTAAATTTCAACTTTTTGTCTCAGAAATTTCATACTTGCTTAGAATAAATCGCCTCGTTTCTTCATTATTTGAAGGAATGAGGAATTCCATTAGAAGAGATACCCATCATTTACAAAGTCAACTTTTAAAAAGCACGATATTTACCAACAAATGCTTTGCTTATTTTATTATTTATTTATTTTAAATACAAATTTTTCCTTTATTACTTCTATCAAAATATGATTTTTCTTATGAAAAAGAATTTTTATCCAATATATGTTACTTTTTATCTTTAAAAATTATTTTTAACTATTCATAGTTAAAATAGTTATTTTATTTAAATCATTGATTTTTTATTAATTTAAATAATATAAATATTATATAAATATATTCAATTAATTATTTTGATAAAGTATTTTAAAATTTTAACTTATTAAAATATAAATATTTATTTATTATTTTAAATATATTTGATCTTAGTACAAAAATATTTTTATCATATAAAATAGAATTTTTTCTACTTCTTTATTTTAAAAACAAATTGTTATTTAAATCATATAATTTAGTTATTTATTAATCATATATGAAGTATTTTAATAACTTATTTTATTTTAAAATTATTTGTCATTCATTTTTAGAAATATTAGATGGGATCTATTGCATGTGAATTTTCACATATCCTAGATATTTTTATTATATATTTTCAATATTGATATTGGGTCCCATCAAACTTTGAAGGGTCCGAGGGATTAAGGACCTAAAAAAGTGAATGCTCTCGTATGCTAATCGTATGCTAAGGTAATGAGGTTTAGGTTTGTTGAGTTTTGCTACTAATTTTTGACTCATTTTTTTAGTTTAGCTTGTATATATTCCACTTTTAATGTAATTCAATGTAACGTATTAATTTCATAATCAAGTCCAAACAAAAGCAACCAATCCCACAAAGAACACACCATAATTTTATAATGGTTCGCAATCCTATCTTGGATTATTAATCCACTCCTACGGTGTTTGCATTTCTGATCTAATTATATGATGTTTGGGTTACCCAATGATACTTGTAGTATATTGTCTCCAAGGTCAATTATAATATTATCTTTACAGGCCATATGCCATAACTTTTTGGGTACGAGAGTAACCCAAGAAAATACACTTAAGAGACTTAGGGTCAAACTTTTTCTTTGCGGGAATGTGATATGAACAAAACATGTACAACGAAAGACCTTCAAGGGAAAGGAGAAGGGGTCTTCATTTGGAAATAACAATGAATATGGAGATTTATGATTAAGCACTGAAGAGGGTAACCGATTAATAAGCAAGCAAGAAAGCGGTAAGAATGGTGTGGGGCCAATAAAAATATTGCATATGTATAGAATAGAGTAGACCATGAGCTACCTCTAGGAGATGTTTGTTTTTTCTTTCGGCTACACCATTTTTTTGAGGGGAGTAGGCACATGATGTCTGATGGATAATGTTATGATCTTGACAAGATGATTGAAATTCACTGGAGAGTTACTCTTGCCTTTATCGGGATGAAAACTTGTACTTTTTTTTACCAAATTGTGTGTACACCATGGCATGAAAGGACTTAAATACGGAAAATATTTTAGACGTATCTTTGAATAAAAACAAACATGTGACTCGAGTGAAGTCATCAACAAAAGTAATGAAATACTTAACTTGTGAAATGTTTAAGACACTCAATGGTCCCCATATATCCGAGTGAATTAATGAAGAGGGAGCAACACCTTTAAGTTCAGCTCGAGGAGAATATGTTGTCCTTTGGTGTTTTCGCAACTGACAGACGTCACAGTTTAAACCAGACAAGGTTTTCAAAAAAAGAAATAATTCCTAAAGTGATGTTGCTGATGGATTTCCAAACCGGCTGTGCCATAATCTTGCATCTGTCTAAGAATTGGAAATTGCAGCCACTGGAGACAAGTCCAAGTAATAAATGCTCCCCTGTTCATGACCTCCACCAATCACCTCCTTCGTTATTATATCCTGGAAAACACAAGAAGAAGGTGAGAAAGTGATGGAGCAATTAAAATGTTTTGTTAACTAGCTAACAAACAACAAATTTAAGGGAAACTGAGGGACAAATAAGACATTAGTAAGCGGAAGGAGGGTATAAGAGAGGAGGATCACTTCCCAAGAACTCTTATTTGGGATCCATCGGTTATGGTAACAAATTTGTCTGGTAAACATGGAGATATGGAATATAACAAACTCTTACTACCAGTGAGATGCTCGGAGGCCCCTTAGTTAATGATCCAAGATGAAGAGGAGGAAGTGGTAGGGATCAAACATGAAGCAGTGGTAGGAGCAACAGTAGTAGAAGATGCAAGAGAAGATACCATCAAAGTCTTCATTCTTTGAAATAATTCATAATCATCATTGGTTATAGTCTTCTTCCATTTTGTAACTCAGATTTGTCTTCATTTTTCTCATTGTGAACTGAGGCTTGGTTGACAGTGACCTAGTCTAGTTTGCCATGAAGCTTCCAACAGGTGTCCACTAATTCGTTCTGTCCACCACAATGAGTGTAGGCCCATTTATCAGACCTCGACGGACCAGAGCCAATTCTACCACTTCTTGTTCGGCCTCCTCTATAATTTCTATCGCGCCCTCAGGTGGTAGAAGGTGTACCCCTATTACTTGAGTACATAGTAGATGATACCTCAATGTGAGAGGTGGAAGAAGGGGCTGATAGCTAAAGTTATGTGGCACTTATGTCATCGAATGATGGAAGTGTCGAGGAGCTGACAAATTGAGTTTTGGCCACCTCAAGGTATGACTTGATATTTTCTAAAAAAAATAGTAGTTACTAAGGCTACCCTCTGCTTTTCTTGAATTGATATATCAATGGATTAGGGCTGAGCAATTTTCCACTCCTGAATTAGCCCCCGAAAACGTGCCAAGAACTCATGTAGACTTTCTCATTGCTTCATATTAAACATGTTGTGAACAACATCATATAATTTATGTAGGTTCTTCGTACTTAAGTACAATTTGACACAGGTGTCCCATATCTGTTTGGTCGTCTCCAGGTGAACCACATTGTTGGCCACATGCTCCTCCATGCTATTTAGGAGCCAACTAATCACCAATTTATCATTCTTCAACCACTTAATATCGGAGTTGTCCTCCTCATCAATAGGTGGAGTTGGATTGGTTACATCATTTAATTAACCATAGTAGTCACCTTAATTACAATGCACGCTCTCACATAGATTTACAACAACAAACTAGACACAACTATTGATTTCTAGGGTCAACACATAAACACAAGATCTCACAGGAAGGAGAAAACTAAGGAACTCTAGCTCTAGGAAGAGAGGAGAGAAAAACTAAGGGAGAAAAAGAAGAGGAAAAAAGAGAGGTGTAAGGACAAATTTGATCCAAGAGGAAGAGGCTTGATTTGAGTGCTCTACCCCATGCCTTGAGGCTATATTTATAGTTGTGAGAAGGTGTTTACAATGACTACAATGTTCTTAGGGCTAATTCTTCAAAAGAAAAAAAACATAAGAGGACATACACCATCTTGGACAATTACAATTATATATCATCTTTATGAAAAATCTCCTTATTTACTAATCATACCAACCCTACACATGCGAGTGTCTTTTAATAATTGCCTAGACCTACGAAGGGAATTTGCATCATCTAACTTGGCTACACCATCCTAGACTTACATAGGCATTTGCAGCAGTTCACTAGCCACAATAGCTAAGACCCACACAAGGATTTTCATCACCGCCTACCTATACAAGGACTTATGGCACATACAATAGTAAAAAAAAACTTATCAGTCTTTGCTCCTCAACTACACATGATTTTCTCAAACCAATTGAGATAATGATGGTCTTGCCTACACAAGGGTTATTTGGTTGATTGTTCAACCCTTTTTCAAATGTCTCTAGAATTGGCGGATTTCATAATTCAAGTGTTAGATTCTAGGGTTACATGCTTGAGAGGCTTAAGAAAGAGGAGAATAAGAAGAGGGGAGAAGTAGAAGCAGAAAAGAGGAGAAGAGAGTTTAAGGAAAGGAGCTCGAGTCTGAGAGAGGAGACACTTTAGGCAAGGAAAAAGAGGAGCTTGAGTTATGCCTTCCCTCTAATTAACATCTTATTTATAATGAAGGGAGGAAACCCTAATACATGATAAAAAAAAAAGTACTTGTAATAATTAGTCATTACAAATATGCCACTCACCCCCTTAATTACAACGTATGCCATTAGTGGTTCTTCAACATCAAGCAAAATCATATAGGTACACAAATCCTAATTGCTTATTTTATGTAATAGCAACTCTATAGGTTCGTCAATGACAAAAATTTAAAAGCAAAGCTCAAAATAAATCAATTTTTTAATCTAATCACGGAAAATCACTTAAAGCAGCTTAGTATAAATTATGATTTAAAAAATATAAGCCCACGAGTAGTAATTTGAACCTAATTGACTATTTCAAGGTACAAAAGCACAAGTTCAGTATACTCAACCAAGTTCGAACATAATATTTCAGAGTAAAAACACGTTGAGAATTGGATTTTTTAATACAACTTCAAAATCCAGTTCGCTAGAATGTGTAATATATTTCAAAATATGATAGCACAGGTTCTAACATGAAAGATGCTAAAGAAAACAGATTTTTTTTTTTTAAAAGTTTGGAAATACATTTGGAAAAAAATAAAAAATTAAGTTGTTGAGATTGGAAAATGATATTTTGTCCTTTTTTGAAGTTGAAGAAATATAAACAAAAATTCAAGAGAAAATACTTAAAAATTTCATTGCGAGTTGCTTATCAAAAAGATTGATTACTAGCAGATTTTGGAGTCCTATCTTGGCAAGATTGAAACCTTTGTTTGCACGGTTGTTTTGCTAATCAACAGTGTTCATTTTGTTGTTTTATGGAAGATTATTGAATCAAAATGCACGCAGGCCGCCACTGTCGCTTGATCTTCCCATAATACAGCGCAATTTCTGGATTTTTATCATTTATAATTTAGTCCTCCGCAGGTTGCAACTTAGAAGGAGAGATTAGATTAGTGGGGTCCTGTAACTCATGCTGTTGCTGACACAAATCTCGAATTCTCTTCATTGAATGGGATATTATGGTAGGATTGTTAGGGAGAGAATCCAGGTTGTCTCTGGAAGAATATGACCCTCTCTTTGTCAGGTCTGTGGAGGGAACTTACAGGGAAAGAAAAACAGGAAAAAGACGTAGCTGGAGGTGGAGTGAAAGAGTGAAGGGAGAAGAATGAAGAGAACAAGGGAAGCTTTGAACAAGGTAATGAAATGCTCCACCAACGCGGCAACAATTACTGTTCAGTGAATGAGTGATTGAAGGCTGAGGCCTTTATTTTGGATCAATGAAGGCCTCATACTTCGTATGGTTTAAAAGGATAGAGCGTGGCAAAGTGGGAAATCAATTGAATTGCTGCGTTCAATTGGTGTGAAAGAGTGAGTGAATCATATCCCCAGTGAATGAATGACATAGTAGTAGCTTTTGGCAAAAAGGGTGTTGTTAGTCTGTTCAATTGCTGTGCTTTTTAGCATAAGCTGCAAGTTTCCCTTTTGAATTTATGGTCGGACCAGACCAACTGGCCAGATCATTCAATTTTAAGCTATATCTGGATTTTGCTTAAATAAGAACCGGAAAAGGGTCTGGTTCCGATTGAACCGACCGGTTCGGTCCAATTTTGATAACATTGAAAGGGTCTCAAATTCGTGCCTAGTACAATATTCAATTTGGTCTTCTTGGACAATTTTGTAGCATTTAGCCGTCTAATTCCTCATTCACTCTGATGACTTTATTTTGTTTAGCAAATTACTTCAATTAATGGGACGCCAAGATCAAACTAACCAGTTCTCTTCAATTTATGGGAAGCCAAGCTCAAACAAACCAGATGTCATTTTTTTTATTTTTCAGAGAGAAAAGCTTCACAAATGGTGAAAGTAAAGCCTACTTTTTTTGTACTTTTACAGAATATTAAACCTTATTGGGCGTTTATTCCTTCAGATGAAGCCATCCAACCTACCTAGCTCTACTGGCCTGCCGCAAAGAATGCAAGAGCACCCACAAATGGAGCATTGATGTAAGTGGCCGGCTCCGCCTGCTCATACCTGTTTCTTTCGTCAGAGAAGTTATCGCTGTTATCAGGGCCTCCAACTACAGCCCCAGTGAGGATGTTTGGATTGGGAGAGCTTGAGGAAAAGTACTGAAATCCGGAGTTGCAGGAGATTTGAGCTGGGTGAGAAAGCACTGACGGAACCGAGGAACCTCTGTGATGGACATGTTGCGGGTACCTACTTCCGAAACCCACCATGTAGGACATTTTTGCCGGATTCTGCCCTAACATGTAGTCAACCTGAAAGTATCTCAATCGGTCAGACGAGCGAACTGAACTGGCTCAAGCTGATTCAAATCCTTATTAGTATCTTTCTGTCTATATACCTGTGTCTTAGCCAATGAGACGATGTCAGCTGTAGTCACAGTTTTGCTCCCACAGGAGATTTTACCTCCAATAGAGTTGAGATACTTGGTATACGAAAGGAGAAGAAACGCTGTGGTCGTCACGTACTGCAGATTGCTCGAACTTCGTTTGAATAGAAGGCCGCCTGCGAGTTGAGATTGCCTGTCCGTCAAGTTTCCAACTGAGAAAAAATGAGGCAGCGAAGATGGGGATGAGCCTCTTTACCTGGGGTGTATTGAGCCTGGTAATTGGGAGTCCCCGGAATGAGATAACAGATGTAGTAGTCGGAGTACTCCTTATACGGTTTCAGTTCTTGGATTTTGTCACCCAAGAAGCCCTGCATGTAATTAGAAGCGTCAACTCAGATTTTCTTACGTCTTTTTGAAATTCTTTAGATCCTCTTGAAAATTATCACATGTGAATTAATTACTTAGATTCATTTTCTCTTCTACTGGTTTCAATACAAGATTAATACTCATCCGCAGAAACAGAACCTGGGCTAGCAAAATTTTTGTGCCGATTTTCTTATCGTCCCAGCTCAAAACTCCATCACCCACTTCTGGTACCAGGGAATTTCCGTTAGAGTTGATGTAAGCCAAATACGAGGCGTTACGTGAGGCTGCATGAAGCCATGATGCACCCCAAAGAAGCTCATCCTGCCCAGAATCCAACCAGATGAGGTTATCAAGTTACCTAGCTAATTCCAGCTGATCAGCAAAGTCGTTAAAGTAAATCAACGATATTAGCTCATACTTGGTATCCAGAATAGGAGCAGTAAAATGGGCAGACCACCGAACTAAGAGAATCGCTATAAGCTCCTCGGTATCGATCAGCAAAGTCGAATACCTGCAAATTGCTTTCAATCAACAGTTTGCCGGCCTTTTAATAAACACAACCACCTATAATAGTAAAAATGTAGTTACTTTTATTGCGATTTGTAGCAACTTTGCCGAGTAAGAAGGATCGCACTCTTTAAAGACAATGGAAGCCGCGGCCAATGCTGCTGCAGTCTCAGCAGCTACATCAGATCCTGGATTTTCTTTAGAAACTTTGAAAATAGTGCGAGGTGTGTCCATATCTTCAGGCCTCTCCCAGCATCTGTGATCCTCATTGGGTTCTCCCACCTGCAAAATTTATGTACCAAAAACTAAGTTTTAATTCAACAAAAAAAATCAGATGAAGCAGAGCTCGTTTACTTACTTGGACGTATAGGGTGTCCGGAGTGGCCGTTGCTGCCTTGAGTAGGTAATCAGTGCCCCAGCGAATGGCAGTTTTGGCGTTGTCAAGCTCTTTGGGCATCAAAGAGCCGAACTCGATGACACTCCAAGAGAGCATGGTGATCGTGAAGGCCATCGGGAATCCGAACTTGACGTTGTCTCCCGCATCGTAATATCCACCTACAAGGTTCACCTGAAAATGAAGAAATTAAGCAGACTGTTAATCTTTGGCGACATCTCATTCCACAAATAAATTAAACTTCGCTCTATCATTTCGAATTCGAAGGGATTTAGCACAAGAGAACAACTCGAGTTTATGATTACATTGGAAGAAGATCCATCTAAGAGAGCAGAATCACCCCTCCATTTGAGTCTCTGGTTAGACGGTAACTTTCCCGACCTTTGCCCTTCGTAGAACAAGATGGACTTCTCCAGAGCTTCCGCATACTCCAAAACAGAGACCGATTCGGCCCGCAGTGTAGAAGCTGAGCTGAGGTCGAAAGCCATACAAAAGCTTACGGCAAGAAGCAGCGTCAACAGAAGTAATTTACTACCCATGATTTCTAAACTGAAGTTCTTCTCACGAGAGAGAGAAAAAATGCAAGCAGCGACAATACCATGTACGAGTGTGAAAATTGATGAAGCAGAGAGTGCAATTTATAGAGGACAAGGACAGAGAGAGAGGAGGAATCACTGTGTGAGATTGGACGGATACAGAAGAAGAAAAACATGAGATTAAAGCAACGGTTTTACCTTATCATCTGGGTTACCTATAGAAACGGTTGCGGATACGACTCTATATTTTCGTCACTCGATCACGCAATTTAGTGTGTTCGGCCGGATAACCAAATGGAGGTCAGCTTCCGATTGTTTTACGTGTTCGAGAGAAACAACTTGAACGTAGGGAAAAAGTGAAAGATTTTGTTAGAGGCAAAGCTCCTGCTGGGATTGGGTGAGAGGACACTCTAATCCTTACCGGCGGTTGAGCAAATGACAAACCGCATCTGCGCTTCGGCGAGCATTTTGTTGGTTTCCATCGTCACACCGGGCAAAAGTGAGTCGTCTTTTCACGGCTCCGGTTTACCATCTACGAAACTAAATTAAAAAACAGGGGAGTGATTTTTTGCACTACTCTCTTATGTTCTTAGGTACCGGATCACATTTACCCTTATGATAAATAAAAATGTCACAAGTAGTTACGCTTTTATGTGGGAGACGGAAAGTCTCCATGCGTGGCATTACAAGTATTAAACCCCATGCGTGGCATGGAAACCCATCTCTCACCCAAAATCTGTTGCAGTCTTTTTTTTTTCCCACCCCATCCCTAGGTTTTCTGGTCGGGTCAGGTCAAGTCCCCTAATAAACTTGACCCAATGCCCACCCCTAGGGGTGCCTTCGAACCGAGCCGACTCGCTAGCCGCTCGAGTTCGGTTCGATTCGATTCGTTATCAACCGAGCTCGAGCCGAGTTCGAGCTCTGAAATCGGCTCGTTTACCTTAATGAGCCGAGCTCGATCGAAACTAGGTTCAGTTCGTTGGCTCGCGAGCCGGCTCGAAGTGAGTCGAGAGCGGGGGGAGCGGGATCGGGATCGGGAGCGTGAGCGAGAGTGAGGGGAAATTTTTTTCCTCCCCTCGTCACCGCCGAGCCCATCCCGTCAACTGTTGTCGCCGCCTCTACCACCGTCGACAACTACTCGTCGGCCGCCTCTATGGCCGTCCATTCGATTTCTTCCTCTCCTCGCCATCGCCTCTGTTTCCGTTATCACCGCCGCTTCTGTCGCAGCCGTCATCTCCGACGACAAGTCCTCCCCGACGTCGTAACCCCCTTCCCTCCGCGTCGTCTCAACTCTCAGCGGAAAACCTGAACCAGTAAGTTCATGGGAGAAATAATCTCCCCCCTCCCTCGCATGAAGATGATCTCGCACGTGCGAGATGGTAAAGTAAAAAAAAAAAAAAATCCTTAAACTCTCTTTCCTCATAGCTCTTAAAAAAAATTAAAAATACATTTTATAGAAATAAGTTTCTATGAACTATTAGTGTCTCATGTTTTTTTTTTAATATTTTTCTTATTAAAAATCATATAATTTTCTAAGTAAGATTTTCCTACAAAGATGGGGTAGAAAACTGTATAGAAAATTTATAAAAAAGTATTTAACAGTTGATGCTATAATACTTTTAGCATGAAGCAATTTTCATTGCAATTTTGTGTTTGACATTTTATTTAATTAAAAATTTATCGATAAGTATAATAATATATTAGATTGATTATTAATTTTTATTTATTTCCCTAGAAGAGGCAATAAAAGGTCCATTTAACTTTCCTAAGAAAAATTTAAAATATTTCTTGTAATTTTCCAATAAGTCACTAATAGTAATAAGATTTTATTTAAATATTTTTTTGGGAATATGTATCATAGGAAAAATATTTCTAGTTTTTCCTAGAATATAAATTTTCATCTAGGGGCACTAAGGAGGTCATAGTAAAATTATGGCCAGATTACAAGCTAGACAACAATTGGAGTAAAAAAGATTAATATTGGTGCATTTTAATCCATTATTGAAATTCAATCCTAAACCTCCCTATCATTATTTTTTTTAAATATAAGTATAATTTTATAAATAGTTTATTCGAAGCCACCCCTATGTGCGAGATCATAAACACGGAAAAAAAAAACTCTTTGTCCCTTCCTCATGGCTCTTGAAAAAAATGAAAAAATATTTTAGTAGAAATACGTTCTAGAGACTATTAGTGGTTTTTTTTCAATAAATGTTGAAAAGACATTTTTAGTAGAAATATAGGGAAAATTAGTGCCTCATGTTTTATGAAAATATTTTTCTAATTATAAATTTTTTTTAAAAAATCATATAATTTTCTAAGTAAGATTTTCTTGCCAAGATGGGCTAGAAAACCGTATAGAAAATTTTTGAATAAGTATTTGACGGTTGATAATATAATCCTTTTAGCATGAGACAATTTTCATAGCAATTTTGTATTTGACATTTTATTTGATTAAAATTTTATTGATAAGTATAATAATATATTAGATTAATTATTAATTTTTATTTATTTCCTTAGAAAAGGTAATAAGAGGTCCATTTAACTTTCCTAAGAAAAATTTAAAATATTTCTTTTAATTTTCTAGTAAGTCTCTAATAGTAATAGGATTTTATTTAAAGGATTTATGGTTTTTATTTGGGTGATTGTAAATTGATAGTGATATTTCATTTAATTTTTTTGTGTTTGATTATTGTATGCAGTTTATTCATAATGTTATGTGGTTTATGGAGTGTTTAGACTATTTTATGGAGTGTATGGAGTGTATAAACAATTTCATGGAGTGTTTATAGAATGTATAGACAGTTTTATGGAGTGTTTATGCAGGTATTATGTAATAGATTATGCCCAATTTTAAGTAGAGAACATGCCAAATTTTATATAAGTATTATATACATAGATTATGCTTAATTTTAAGTAGAGGTCATGCCCAATCTTATACATGTATTATATATATAGGTTATGCCCAATTTAATGTAGAGGTCATACCCAATTTTATGTAAAATATATGCATAATTTTATATATAATTTATTATATACATATTTTTTTGAAAGGTTTTAAATATATGTAGAAGCTCGGCTGGAATTCGGTTAAAATTTTTGGGCTCGAGCTTGATAATAATTTTAGGCTCGAAACGAGGTTCGGCTTGAAGCTTGGCTCGAACATAGGCAAGTTCGGGCTAGGCTCGGCTCGATGCCACCCCTACCCACCCCTAATGTTATAAGTTTTCACCCTGTTCCCATCTCCTCTCAAATGACAATTTGATTATTTCTTGCGTGACTTTCATCTTGTCAATAACATTCATTCAAATGTGAAGAAGCATGAGAAGGAGAGTGGAGAAAAAAATCAAGTTTCTCTCATGTGCTCTAGATTTCTTTTCCCTTATTCTTTTCTCAAGCACATTGTCATTGATAGAAAAAGAACGAAAGGAAAAACAAGAATGATAAGGAGAGAAGAAGAGAAAAAAAAAACTTTTCTTTGCAAAATCTAGAAAGAGAACAACCACAAAAATGTTCGACTTTTCCAAATTTAGTAGGTTTGAATTCTATTTCTTCCTGTTTTTCTACTCTTTCGAAGTGGAAAACCTATGCAATTTTCTCTGTTGATGTGTTACTATGTTTTGCATAAGCTTCCTCGGTTTTTATGCTAGCTCTTCAAATCTTTATTTGGGTCCCACAATTTGCTTTCATTGGATGGTTTGGTGTTCGATACTTTCTTTGTTGTGTTCATCTTAACAAGCGCGATACATGCAATGGAGAGATGTAGAGCAGAGATGACCCCGATTTATTTCCTTGGACCCTATCAGATATCAAGGTATCTTCCAATCGAGATTCTCTGTCCTCCAAAATAATAAAATGTTGCCCCATGTGGCTTCTCAAGAGGGGGTTGAATTGAAAATTATAACTTAAAATCTTAGCTTAAGTGTGGAAATTAAATCATGCAATAAAGAAATTTCAAAGTAAAATTCCGACATCCAACATAGGAGACAAATGATTTTTGTTATCAATGTTTCCCTATTGGTATTCACCGCCCAAGAACTCTTGTTTCGGAAATTTCACTATTTAAAAGATCTTATAGTTGGAATTACATCGAAGAAATTATGACTCTCTTTAAGCCACGTATAGCTCAGATACACACTTTTACAAATATAATCTACCCAAAAGATTGGCTAGATTCTAACTCTAGTTGACTCTTTCTATCTAGATCGAAAAAGGTTATAAATGAACTTTTCACAAAAGATAATTAAAACGAAAGTTAAAATAACTTACACCCTTTTTCTTGGAGAGTACCTCTGTTATGGGCGTCACACCCAACCCAGGGTGTCCCATAACACCCTGGGGCCCTAGTGGTCCTGGGCTAAGGGTCGAGTACTTATGTCTTCCGCTCCTAATAGGTCGGTCTTTTGGGTAGTATTGGCTAGGGGCTTAACATTTGGTATCAGAGCCAACCCTCAGTCGGGGGTTCGATTCCCCATGGAGGCATGCTAGCGGAAAGGAGTGACCACACCAAAAGGTGCGACCACACGGAAGGGGCGACAGGTATTAAGTCCTAGTGGGCTGCCGTGGATGAGTGGGCTGTCATGGGTGTCGGCCCGCGAAGGGGGGGGGGGGGGGTGTAATGTTATGGGCGTTACACCCAACCCAGGGTGTTATAGGACACCCTGGGGCCTTGGTGGTCCTGGGCTAAGGGTTGAGTACCTATGTCTTCCGCACCTAACAGGCTGATCTTTTGGGTAGTATTAGCTAGGTGCTTAACACATTCTCCTTGAGAGATCCAAGCATCCACTTTTTACAACACAATGTGAATACGAGAGTTTGTCTAATATGAAATACAAAGAAAGGTTGAGGAAGGAGTAGAAGGTTTTTAAAGGGAATGACTCTCTTTCACTCAAAGCACTATATAGGAGAATTTTCAAAAGTTGATAATAGAGTGTTAAGCTCCTAGCCACTACTACCTAAAAGACCGGCCTGGTTGGTAGCGGAAAGCCAAACACTTAACCCCAAGATCATAACAATACTCCAACCGTTATGAGCCGACGTCCACGACGGCCCACTTTAGCGGCCTAGTCTAGCGACCCAGACCGCCTTTTTGCGCTACATAAGTCTCTAGGTCGCCCCCTCTGGGATTCAAACTCGCAACGGCGGTATAGGTTTGATACCAATTATAAATCACCTAGCCGATACTACCCAAAAGACTGACCTTTTTGGTGGTGAAAAGCCAAGTACTTAACTCCAACATCATAACAATACTCCCACCGTTATGAGCCGACGTCCATGGTAGCCCACTCTAGTGACCCATACCTCCTTTTTGCGCTACACAGGCCTTAAGGTTGCCCCCTGTGGGATTCGAACTCGCAACAACGGTATAACTCTGATGCTAGTAGTTACGGTCTTAGATCTAACCCAACGATTCATAGGGAGGAAGAGAGAAGAGAAGAAAATCAAGCCAAAGGGAAGCTTGAAAACCCTAGGAGCTTGTTGAGGAGAACTCAAAACCCTTGTTTACGCTAAATCAATACTTGTTTTTTCTCATTACTCTTACCCCCTTAAATAGGGTTCACCCCTACAAGGTTCAAGATAAAATATTACAAAAATACCCCTATGGCCTATTAATTCTTTAACTAAAATAAAATAAAGTAAATTAAAGAAAAAAATTAATTAGACTCTAAATAACTTTATAATGTTATTGCTTCCATAACATAGAGGCTTGAAGATTTGCCAATAAATGTTTATTAACTTCTCTAGGTGAGGTTTGGTGGGATATTTATAACTACCCTAAGCCCAACTATCCATTTTTTGTCCGTTTGCAAAAGTAAGTGTTTTGATTGATTGATCGATCAATTACATTTAATGATTTTGTTTTTCTCAAGATATGACTTACAAATCGATGGTATGATCCATCAACATATTACCATTGGGCTTGACATGTTAAGCTGATTGATCATTGCCAAGGTATGATTGATCAACCATAGTGCAATACAAGTATGGTCGACCAGTGCTCTTCCTATGATTGATCATATTTTATGTCCCTAACTAGTAAGATTTTGTCTGATTGATCAGCCGTGTGGGTTGAATGATCACTCAATGTAAACTTTGCTTGCTTGGACAATATTGATCGGTTAGTCCAAGTAGGATGATCAATCGTGTTTTATAGCATGATATGGCCATACTCTAGATGAATGATCAATCGGTTTAGAATGATCGATCATGCTTTATAAACTATGCATGTGCACTTCTAGATGATCAATCATTGGCAGAGGTTGATCGGTCATTCTAGTGTCAGTTCAATTAAATTAACTTTGAAAGTATTGCAATGAATGCCCTAAAGCTCCATGTTTGACATTGTACCCCAAATTGAAGGAATTTGGACAACTCTCTTACATATGGACTAAGTTTTTATATACATCAATCAATCCTAAACTCTAGACTTCATTTTGTCTTCTTCTTAGAGGGTGCTTCTTCAAGAGTAAGTTTTCCATGATACTTGAGGTCTTGAAGGTAAGGTATCTGATATCATAAAAAACAAGAAGGGAGTCAACCTATGGTAAACAATCTCCCCCATTTTTATGATGACAAAACCTTACTTAAAAAATTAAAATACACACAATCCCGAAGGTTGGAGCTAAGTCAATTATACAATTTTGAAATAGGCTCCCCCTTAATCTTTGCATAGTTCTGTTAGTCTTTTAATTTTTAAAATTTTAATTCCTAGAGTTCCTAATGAGTCCAGGTCTAGTTTTCCATCTTATCCTCCCCCTTTTTTTCATAGTAAAAAATATTATAAATACATAGTAGTAAACAAAAATTATTGGCTCAAGGCAATTTCATATATATGTTGCAAGGCTTTACAAAATTTGTACTAATTACATATGCTTCAAATAAATACAAGTATAGAAATGAGCAAATGTAAGTACAAGGGAGTCAAAATGGTCCTAAGGACTACATATAGCTAGGCAGGTGGCGGTAGACCTCTGAGGAGAGCCTCAAGCATGTTGTCAATCCTCTATTGACCAACTTTGAGCTATTTTTGCGTGGTAAGAATCACAACCTGAGTGGCCCTAACATCATTCATTGCATCCTCAAGTGCGATGAGTCGATTGGAAGATGATGAGGTGCCTTCTTAATGTGTTCTCTTCCTCTTTGCGAACTCGAATTATTCGGCTTGAGGTTTCAGACTCATCTCGTCACCAGAACCAACATCTTGAGGTGCCTTTATCTGAATACTATCCTTTTGAACCCATTGACCTCGCCATTTGGCCAAGCCGTGTTTCCCAATCTTTCTTTCACCGACGGACATTTTCTTTGTGAAATCCACGAATTCCTCATTGGCTAAGTCAACTCCACAACGTCAGAGGATAGCCGTAATCTCTTGAGAAAATGGACGACACTTTTCTCTAGAGCTAGAATCTATGTTTGTCATCGACATGCCCTAAAATACCCAAAATTCAATTGCACTTTTTGAGGGATTGCCCACATCCAGAAAATGTCAACGGTGTTGAGGCATGAGTACATCCCTTTCCTTGGATTCAGGACGAGAGTCACGATCTCCATGAAAACTCTCTAAGCCATAGTGATATCTTTGATCTTGACCTCATATGCACTTCTTGCCTAGTGCTTGAATAAGAGTAGGATGGCATTCTGGATGTTTTGAGGGTAGTAGGGGTGAAAATCAATTAGCCAATTCTCCTTGACATAACAAGTCATACCCATGAAAGTGGTGCCTAGGAGATCATTCGGTTCCATGGACCGAATGGAAATGGAAGTCTTCTTCATGGAAGAAATTATCCTCAAGTTATGAGGCCCAAGTTCTTCAACTTTAAAATTGGAGTAGAAGACTTTAACAAGGAGCGGGTCAACGGGCTCTTCTCTTCCAAGTAATCCCTCATAGGATGAGAACATGGTCTCGAATCCTTTAATTTCTCTTTTGCAAAAGACCATGTCGACCTTGCTAGGTTTCACTATGCTCTTTGAGACAAAGCTAATGAATACTCTTTTTTTGCCTATTGTTGAAGTGCACTCACTAATTAGGCATTTCTTCACAAACATTGCTCTCTTTCATCGGGGTTTACTCCTTAGCCTTGACTTTAGTATGCACCATGGTAGAAGGGTACGGTTTTTGAGAGAAAAGATGTGAAATAGAAGTGTTAAGTCATCTTGAAGAAGTACCTTCAAAAAGTTTGAAGACTTGTAGACTAAAGGCAAATTAAGTAGAAACATCTCAAGAACTCTAGCCATTGTATGAGAATAGTCAACCAACTTTCAATCCAAAGGTACACAAGAGTTTTTGGAGCATTATGATAAATTAGTTTCAAAATCGTGTTTAGCCAATGCATATTAATGGTTAAAACCTGCTAGAATATCTTAGGGACAATTATTTATCGTTCTTAGAAGCTATTTCAGAATATTGGCAATTGGCATGATCAATCATGCTACTGATCATGATCAATCATCCAAAGTAGTAGTGTGGCAAGCAATTTAAAGCATGACCGATCAAACTGACTGGCTTGATCGATGATACATTATCTTGAAAGAATGAGTTATAAAGCATGTTCAATCTTTTGGACCGGATTAATCAATCGTACCAAGTTCAAACATAAAGAATTATAAAGCATGATCGATCATACCAATTGACTTGATCATTTGAACAGAAGTATACCATAAAGGGATATAAAGTATGATCAATCATACCTCTTTATATCATCAATCAATTGACTTATGCATTGTCAAGGCTACAAAGTATGTTTAATCAATCAGGTAGGATTGAACGATTAATCGTGTTTTTTTGAAAGGCGTGAAAACATGTTGATTAATGCTATGACCGATCAACAAGCCTATGGAATAAAAAAATATAATAATTACACATGATTGATCAATCAGACCTTGCCAGTAATCGATCCATGTGTCTATCAGCTCTTTGAAAATGGTTAAATAATAGCTAGGTTGAGAATCTTCTAAATAGTGTGACAAACGTTCCTTACACAAGTGATTGAATATTTACTTGCTAACCAAAAGCACTCAAATATGCATTGACTTAAAATTCCTACTCAAAACCACTTTTGAGATAAAAGAGCCTAATTTTGCATTTCCTTTCACTCTCAAAGTTTCTCAACATCCTAGTATTCTCAAGTTCCATTAAATTCTCTCTTGGATTTGAGACTTTGATCTCACTAAGCGAATACCGATTCTCCGACTAAAGAGTGCAATTTTTTTTTCTTTTATATTTTACTTTTAAATTCTATAGAGGTAGAATCTAATTGTTTATCTTTTGAAAGAGTTTATAATAATGTCAAAATCTCTTTGAGATTGTAATTTTAAGTTAATAGAGCCATTGTTTAATTTTTACTTGCATTAATTTTTTATTATACACTAAAATTTAATTTTATATATCTCAATTCACCCCCATTTGATAAACCACATGGGCAACACCTCCCCCATGCGCCAAGCGGAACCAAAAGCAAGAGTCTTGAACATATAAATCAACCGCTGGTGTAGCCGGGGCTCGCAGATAGAATTATTTCCGACTGATTTACGAGACGCGATGCTCGTATCAACGGCTCGAACGTTCACCTCGCCATCGCACCTTTTACTAGGCCTTTCACGCCGTCCCGGAATTGTCTCTGCCAAGTTTCACAGGCGACTGAAACAACCTTCGGTGAAAGAAGATACCGGCGGCGTCGGTTTCGCCATCCTTACCGCTGTCAAATCCGACTCATCAAAGAACTCGGAGCCGCCAAGACGTCTCAATGATTCCAATGCCGTTGCTAATAACTCCACAGGAGACGAAAGGTCTCTCAGTGGATCGGATATCCTTTTAGCTCTACAGAAGGCGGCCGTCCAGAAGAGCAGAAAAAGAAGCAGAGGAAAACCCAGGGGCATGGCAGGAGTGACCGATGAAGGAGAGGATGTCTCCGATTATAGCAATGTTAGGCAGCTAAACATAAGGAACGATTGGGCGGCTCGGTTGGACGAGCTGGAGAGGGATCTTGAGGAATTACAGAAGCTGGAGGCTTAAAAGGGGCGAATTTGCATCGGCGGAGAAGACCTAACATGGTTGAAATATTGGGAAATCATTTGATAGATATACTGTAAATTGTCAGAACTTACATCGATTTCTCTCGTCTTGGTAAAAGCACTTGAATAATAGAGCTCATCCAATTGCTCATGCTGTAACTAAAATTTCTCTCATCAATTCCTAGCCAAAATGAACTGTCTATCTCATCACATTTGTCTATTTTACGGAGGACAGAGATCAAAATCACCATTTGCAGAGATTCAGGTCGCAGAACGATCACTTTCAAGGGGTAAATTTTCAGCACCAGAATTACAATAAACACTGGAACACGTTACAAAACATCGTTCAGTGAAGCTCTGCTAGCCACTACTCCCTCGTGTTGTTTCGTGGGAGAAACAGGAGCGTGTCTAGGCCACGCGCTTGTCGTCGCATTTTAGCCTCATAATCTGTTCGAAAGAATGTCTAACAGGCAAGAGGATAACTGGTACTCAGAGCCACTTGAAAATGATCTCTAATAATTTCACGCAGCAGAACCCGAACAACCATAAAGCTACGGTTGGAATTTCGCCAGGACGAATTTGAATTCAGCAGCTTCAGTTCTGGAGTAATCCAAAATTACACAATATCGTAGAAATTCATTCTTGGGCACCAAAGAAAAGGCCGAATTCTGATTCGTTTTGTTAATAATGAGAGGATAATTTTTGTGTGTCCAGAACTACCTCCTTACCAAGACAGCAGTAAAATCAAACAGAAATGGAGCTCTGCTTCCCGGCTGCTCGATGTCTACCCGCGAACCAGTCCCGGCGACGCAAGGTGCGTGACGGTTTCATCCGTTGCGGGATAGCGGAACCCTCCGGAATGCCAGCTCCGATGGGGCAGAAAACCAAGTACAATGATGGATTCTTCGAGAGAGCTTTCATGTCTCTCTTCGCGAGAAAGATGGACAAATTCGGTTCTGGTACAAGTTTCGTTTTCGTTTTATTCTTCCTTGTAGCATGGCTTCTTCACCAGTTGGAATTTGTGGTCATGATAGGCAAAGGGGGAGATGGGGATTTGAAATGGTACGACTATGGGGGCTTCGTAGAGGTATCAAAAAAGGTGATGCAGGGTAGAAATCGGAAGCAACAGCAGGAAGTGGTGAGGGAGGTTCTGCTCTCTATGCTGCCGCCCGGCGCCCCTGCTCAGGTTCTTCATCCTCTTAAAATAATGAATGCTTAAAACTCGCGTGTTTGAAGAAGAAAACGGAAACTCAGCTTGAATAAACTTGAAGTCTGACCCATTCTTGATCTGAATCCTGTCTCTGTGACATCCATGGCGTCGATTTATTGAATCGATTATCGAATAAGAGATAGTAATCAGAAAATCTAATACCCGAGTGCCCTCTTCATCTGAAACATGGATTGTTCTTCGCAATTGCAGTTCAGGAAACTGTTTCCTCCAACCAAATGGGCAGCCGAGTTTAATGCTGCATTGACTGTACCCTTCTTCCATTGGTTAGTTGGCCCCTCTGAGGTACTTCCCCTTTCTTCCTCCATGAACTTTCTTGTCATTTCGAACCAGTGACTGAATTTGTAGCCTATTTCACAATCCTAAAGGTCATAGAAGTGGAGGTAAATGGAGTGAAACAGAGAAGCGGGGTTCTCATTAAGAAGTGCAGGTAATTCTGAAGCTATTAGAGGTCTGGCCTCTGGCCTTGCTGATCATATCCTCAACTGATTGCCTTCCTCATCCATTAAAAAGGTATCTGGAGAATAGTGGATGTGTGGGTATGTGTGTGAATATGTGCAAACTGCCCACCCAAGATTTCTTCACAAATGAGTTTGGACTTCCCTTGACAATGAACCCCAGTAAGCGGCCTTCACAAAAAAAAACTTTGCCACATTAGTTTAAAACAGTAACTGTGGAGTGGGCACTGATCTATCATTCCAATATTGCTAATTGCAGATTTCGAAGATATGAGCTGTGAAATGGTTTATGGACAAGTGCCTCCTCCTATTGAAGAGGATCCAGTCTCTAAACAACCTTGTTTAGCTGATTTATGTAAGTTAACATGAAGCCATAATTGATTTACATTTGAGAAAGTTTGCGTTTTCAGCTGTTTTAACATACCCTTGTATCTACAGGCTCAATTTCAAATCCCAGCTCCACTGTCTGCCCCAAACTACAGGGATGAGTTCATTGCCTTGGTTAATTTCTTCAACAAACTGATCATTAAATTATTAATGGAATCATGGAAATATACATTTACATTTGAGATTTTTGTGAACGTAAATCTGCTGCATGTATAGTATAGTATAGTATGTTTTGCTCAGGTTTTATCATGATGAAATTGGTAAAGCCTCGAGCAAACTTCTTTTTTGGTGGAAAGTACTTCTATGATCAAATCTTTATTTTGTTTTTATTTTTCTTAAAGTCTCTACAAAAGACAACTAGATAGGTTAATCACTTAGTATAGGCAAGCTTACACGGCAAAAAGAGCAATTGTGGTAGTGCAAGTCCTTGACAATTATTAGTTATGAATTCATAGATCAAGTGAGTTTGTCGAAAGTGAAAAAATGCAACAAATTTTTTTACCTTTGTCGAAAATGAATCTAGCATAGCCAAAGTTCAAATCTAGTAGAGCTAAATTGAACCTTATAGAGCTACACTCAAATACAACAATTTTGAATATAAATACTACAGTTCAAAAAATATTTGGATATAATGAAAGATATTGGAGTTGGCAGTAGACACCATGGTTCTAAAATGTACCTCAATTTTGAAAGATACTAGAATCTAGTTGTATTGGATCTTTTTGAGGAGAGATTGAGATAGTGTAATTGGGTATTACACTTGATGTAAAGTGTTGACCTATGTTGGCTCCCATTCTCGATTTTGATGATAATAAAACTTAATTAATCTAATAATTGCAATTCTAGTATTTTAGATGCAATTCCTTCTAAAGACTCAAAATTCTAGTATATACAAAGAACCGACAAAAGCTTCTCAAAGACCTCGAGTTACACAACCATGTCAAAGTCATCTTGAAGAAGCACCCTCAGAAAAAAAGAAGCAAAAAAATTGAGTACTAGATTTTATGAAGTCTTGGAAAATCACAAAAACCTATTCTTCGTAAGAGAGCAACCTCAAATCTTCATATTTGAGGTATAATAGAAGTTTTCAAAGCTTTAGGATAAAATTGTATTTTAAACATGTTAGAATCACTTAGGATCAATTTTTTTCATGCTTTGAAAAGACAATTAGAGATTTAACACTAGATTGATCAATGCATCTGCAAATGATCGATCAACCAAATTATGCATGGGCCAAAATCATAAAGCATGATCGATCAAACAAGGGTGATTAATTGATCAACTAGAACATGACCAAATTGAGTTATAAAACATGATCAATCTTTCCTTGTGGAGTGTTCGATCAATGGTGTCTAGGCAATGTAAAATTATGAAGATTGATCGATCAACCACTGGACATTGATCGATCGTTCATAAGTTTGTCAACCACAGTTAAAAAGCATGACCGATCATAGGAACTCCATTGATATCATACTTGCAATACACTACCAGTAAGAATTCTGATTGATCAATCAATTAAACTTGTTAGAGCCAATAGGAGGATATTGATTGATCATACCATTGATCAATAAGTCATTTTCTAAAAAAAATATTGTCATTGCACACGATTGATCGATCAATACCTCGTACTGATAGATCAATGTAACATCATATTTTTGCAAATAGGCAAAAATATTTAGTTTGGCTTGGGGAACTTATAAATACCCTACCAAATGTTCTTTTGATAAGTTAATGATTATTTATTGGCATACCCACTGTATTCAAAATTCTCAACCTTGCAATTCCTTTCCTAACTTGAGTTTTTGAGAAAGAAAAAACTTTCCATATAAATTCATTCGTCCTTTCTCAAAACCTACTCCTAATATTCATTTAGACAAGCCCCAAACTCATCTACATTGTGCATCGAAGTTGGAGTCTTGGACAATTTAAGGGACAAGGTTGTCTCTCCAAAGTTCAAAGGTTGTAAATTATTGATTTTATCTTAAAGGTTCATCTAGATCCTTCAATCTAGATTGAATATCTTGCTAGAGCTAAATTCTAGTACAATCTAAAGGGAGATTACTTGTAATCATGTATTTGAGCATACACGTGGCTTAAAAGAGAGTTGAATCTCTTTTGTGTAAATTCAAGCTAATAGAGTTTATAGTAGTGGAATTTCCCAAGCAGGGTTCTTGGGCAGTGAATACCAATAGATGAACATTAATAAAAAAAAATATGGTGTTATTGTGTTGTGTGCATTTGTTTTACTTTTACTTGTATTTATATTTATTTTAATTTGTGCGCACTTATTTTTATTTTTAAAAACTCATTCCCCCGTCCTCTTTGAGAAGCCACCTAGGCTAACATAAAGAGTACCAAATTTCTTTTGTAATTTCAGTTAATAGAACTTATTAGTGAAATTTTCTCAAACAAAGGTTCTTGGGTGGTGATTACCACTAAGAGTATAGCAAGAACAAAATCTTTTCAGCCTCTTTGTAGTGTGTGCATTTTAGATACATTTCTCAATTTTATTTGCACAATTAGCACTTCAAATTTAATTATTATTCCCAATTAACCTCCCCCCACCCCGACATTTGTGACGAACAATGTGTACGGATTAGTTCATTGTCGTAAAGCTGACCAGTTGGAGCCTTCAATCCAAACTGAGGATGGGGTTTTTGGAAACTTTCCCAACAAAATGATAACTTCACTAGAAAGATTATTTTATATATAATAGTATGTAAATATTAGATGTTAAATAAAAAGAAATAGGATACGAAGTTAAGTAAAACAAATTTCCCAACGAATTTGGGAAATTCGTTTTTCCTCTTTTCCTTTTTTTTCTTTTTTTATTTATTTCTTTCTTTTCCCCCTTCTCATTTTTTTCATTTTCCTTCTTCTCCCTTTTCCACGTAGAGGAGCGGAGTAAAATGACGGAATTCCTCCCAACAATTGGGAAATTCATTGGGAGAAGGTGCCCTTCTCCTAGCGAGTTTTCCATTTTCGTTTGGAGAAAGTCTTCCTTTTTATTTTTATTTTCCTTCATCTCCTTTTTTTCCCCTTCTTCTCCTTCTTTCTTTTTTCTTCTTTTCCTTTTTTTTATTCCTTTCTTTCCTCTTTTCTTCCCTCCTAGTTTTCTTTTTTTTTTCCTTCTTTCCTCCTCTTTTTATTTTTTCTTCCTTCTCCATTTTTATATTTTTTATAATTTCATTCTCTTCTTCCACAAGTAAAAGGAAGAGAAGGAAAAAAGGAGGAGGAAGAAAAGGAAAAAAATAGGAGAATAAGCAAAATAGGAGAAGGACAAAAATAAAAGGGAAAAAAAGAAAGAAACACTTTCCTAGCAAATTCTAAAAAATCGCTAGCAGAAACTTTTCCTAGGAATTGAAAAAAATTTCGGCCTAAACCTGACCTGAGAAGCTCTCTCATAACGAATTTATATAATTTGATGGCAGAAGGTGATTTTTACAAGCAAATTAAAATTTTATTGGGGGAAAGCTGACTTCTCCCTATGAATTTTGAATTTTACTATAGAAAAAATAAATTTATTGGTGGGTTTTTTGTTGTCAAAACCTGTTTTTCTTGTAGTACAGATTACATTATGGATAATCGACAACAACCAGATGTTACCCACTAGTATTTTGAAATGGTTTTAAGCATGATAAAAATTATCCTAAGGAGTTCTAGCAAGTTCTTACCCATTAGTATGCATCGACTGAATACAATTTTGAAAACATTTATGCCCTAAAGCTCCATAACACAAATGTGCTTTAAAATTGAAATTTGGTTAGCTACCTGCTTACATGGTAGAGTTCTTGAAATGTTCTATTTGACTTTGACTCTGTCTTAAAATCATTGTTCTTCTTCTTTTTGTAAGTTTTTATTTTTAGCCATAATTTTCAATATTTTTTTGCTTCAGGTCTTGAATTGGCAACTTGATTGGTGATTCTTTTGTCGTAAACTTTTGCCTTAAACCTTGTAATATATATATATATATATATATATATATATATATATATAGAGAGAGAGAGAGAGAGAGAGAGAGAGAGAGAGAGAGAGAGAGAGAGAGAGAGAGATATCGGAAGGTTATGTCTACAATATTGATAACACTATTAGTACCACACTTTCAAGCTACCCATTTTGTTATCATCAAAATAATGAAGGTCAACATGATTGTACAATTTGGTCTAACAAGAAGAAGCGCAAGCGGTTTGGGGGGGGGGGATGTGCTTAAGCTGCAGCACTGTCCACACTTTATAGAGGGGTTTTCCTCGAGGACTGGAAGTAGTTGTGCGAGAATATTTTAGGGAGAGAAGTTTCCAGTGATTAGATTTCTAATGATTGTTTTAAAATCTCAATTATTTTTATTTTAATCATATTTAATTTCTATTTTCAAAAACATTCCCAAGTAATGTCGAAAACATTAGCAAACAAAATGTTTGACATACTACAAGGTCTAAGTCTTTTATGTGTATCAGAGAAGAGATGGTATGTATTTAACTCAGAGTTTATTTTCTTTTAAATATACTACTAATGTAATATATTTATATGCACATGTACTTCTAAATCTCTAGGGTAAAAATTGCTCTGATATTAAGCAATTTCAGATTACCCATTAGTCCAAGTATATGTGGACTGATATATTTGAAGAAATACTATGTAAGTATAATTTTATTATAAATAATATTTTTATTTTAAGTAAAAATAATTATAACTTGACTTATGTTATTTTTCACAGGAGGAGATACAACGGTTGGTACAAGAGATATAGGAGGTTTATGAGTTGGTTGATGAGCATGCGATTGTGCATAAGGTTCGTAGAGCTAGGTTTGGGTGTTTTCTCAACTGCCTCTACTCAGGATGGTATACGTATAGAAAAGGATTTGCAGGAAACTAAAGAGGCATTATCCCAAACTCAGGACTAGCTGAGAAATGTACAACATTGTGCAGAGGAGTTTGAAGGTTGCGTTAAGGAGCAAGATCATAAGATGAAGAACTTAGAGATGAAAATGTAATGGTTCTTTACAAAAATGCAAAAAGAGCCGACCACCTTTGGATCCTCTCATTGAAGGTGTATATATATTTTATAATTTGTAAATTTTTTTTATATTTTAAACCTATTTTTATAATTTATAAAATATTTTAGGATTTTATTATACATATTTTTCATTCAGTTAAATTTTTTAATTAAAACATTTATTAAAAATGAAATAATTTGTTAAAAATAATTTAAAATTTTAAAATAAAATATATTAAATTTGATCTACCCCCTACCAGCAAAATTGCGAATTTACTAGTGGAGGTTGCATCTGTTCTAGCAAATTTAAGAAAATCGCTAGTAGGGGATGCACATCAAAAGGGCCCCTAATTTATTGGCAGAGGGTGGACACTTTACCAACAAATTTGATAAATTCGTTGGACAAATTTTTTTAATTTCATTGGTTGGAAGTTTGACTTTTGCTAGCAAATTTTGAAATTCACTAGCAAAATCCTCTCTCAGATGAAAGTTGCCAACAAATTTTTTGCTTAAAGAAGGTTTTGCTAGTGAAATTTTAACTTTTGCAAGCAAAATCAATCACTAGCAAAAGTCTAATGTCTTGTAGTAAAGATAGGATTATTAAACACTATTCATTGTTTTGTGTTTTGTGTGTTTCATTGATTGTACTTGAATGTTGACTATTAAATCAATTTTGCATGTTGAATTGTAGAAGAGTGTGGGCACACATTAATAATGAAAAAGGAATCAAAACTTAAAAGTAAAAGTTTAACAAACCTATTCAAACACCACCACCACCACCACCAAAGTTGTTCCTCACTAGACCTAACATTAGCATATTACTAAATCAAGGTGTTGTAGGGGAGGAGATCGGAAGAAAAATTTGATGCCATTGAGGATCACGGGATGTTAATCCAGGTAAAGCTCTGATCCCATTAAAACAATTTCAAAATTCACCACGCTGATCGGGGTGCTTTGCTTTCATTAATTTATAACTGTGATATCCCAATTACAGGGATTTACAATTGATTACAATGGATTTGATTTGTACAGAAAATGAAGGATTGAGCTTCATTAGCTCCTGTAATGGAGGATCAATTTCTTTGCAAGGAATGCCCTATACAGGGCAATGATTCTCAATTGATTTTCAAATAGTGTCTCTTAAGGCAGTATCTTCAGCACTTAGAAACCTATCTACGAAGAGAACTCAGTCAACCTAACATGCTGAAAATCTTCTCAACGAAAAGTAACGCTGGAGATGGATTGTACAGTGAACTTTGCAACAATTTCGGTGTTTCTGTGTGAAGTACAGCCACCTTACTGTTTCATCCAAGTGGAATAATTTCCCTAATGCGATGAATCTTTCTCCTTCTTTGCACATGAACATAAATTGTGAATCACCAACCTCTTTGACCTACAGGAGAGAGAAGCGTAACAAAATAAGCAGAGAAATGGCAACCTGGTCAAGCTGTTTCTATCAGAAATCCCAGCAGGGAACAGGAGGGATTAGCTGGAAGAAGCTATTATGAGCAACTGTCGTGCTCTTGTGGCAATCGAACAGGCGAGCAGAGACATGGGCCATGTAATGTTGATATCCCAATTACATCACCAGCTAAGTGATCGAAGCCCGCACATGATAGCCTCCTTCATTTCATTCCCGAAAGGTTATCAACCTCGCCTCGAAAATGGATCAACTTGGGAATTTCTTCATAAATGTAGGAGGGCAGAGAGTTAATACGACGCGTCGCACTGTTTATACTCATATCTGGAAGAATGCTTTGATAGTAAACTTAAATCACTCTGTTCTCGTTCAATGAGAGATAACTATCGCCACCTTAGTTTAGTTTCAATTAACCACTCCACTTTTGAAAGCCTAAACCGTCTGAATGGAGATTTCTCATTTAAAAGGCAAAAAACCCTTTTAGCAGATTCAGCGCACGACCTGACAGTCGACACCAACCAGACGAGTTAATTGGCCCCAACTAGGTTTATAAATGCCCTTTAGTGGTTTTGGAGTGTCGTACAGATGAGAAAAATATCTCAATGAATGAATGAATCAGTTCGTTCCCGATTCAAGAAAGGGAACATGGACGTCTGCCCGATATAAGCCATTTCTCTTACCTCTTTTACTTCAGATCATCAGATGCTCAGTCTGAAGATGAACTTTTCATGCTTTCAGTCTGTTACGGATCGCATTCATCTTCATCGACATCGAATTGAGACTGACCAGTTCAAGAGGAGTGCAAGTTGATGCTCTCTGATATCAGTAAAGTGGACAAGGACAATCAATTACAATGTGTAAGCGCAACAAAGAATCTCCAACCACCCACATGTCATTCTTCAATCCACCAAATACGACGTAATAAATACGAACCCAGAATTGTCATTCATCCTAAAGAACAGCTCGAAGTAACAAATCAAAACTCTTTCCACAGTACGAAGAATCTAATTCGCATTTCACACTCAAAGGGTTCTTACCAACTGAGGATAATTTTTTAAGTTTTGAAAGGGAAGGGAAGGTGATCACTGAAGACGTTTTCTCAGCCGATGTATGGAAAGAGCAATACTTGTCCGTCTGGTTTTAAGAAAAAGGAGGAGGTGACGATTCATGTGTAAATAAAAATAGGATGGTGAGAGAGAGGCGATAAGGTTGGAAGAGTAGAGTGGAACTGTGTGACAAACAAGGCAAGGCAAGGCAGTAGTGGTTGATCTGACTAGCTTCTATTCCTACTTGCTAACCTCACTTAGTGCCTCAATTCTTTGATCTCTTCTTCTCCCTGTTTTGGGTTAAGAATCTTTACTTCCTTCACGCCTAACTCTCCAACTATCTACGCCACGCCATCTGCTCGCCCTTTACTTTTATACTTTCTACTGTCAAGTCAATCTACGTGCGCGTTTTAATACATATTTATGGCTGGGTTATTGTCTCGTAAAATTTGTCTGAGCTCCGACGTTAAGCACCGATGGGATAGAAATCCGCCATTAGCATGAACTAGCAGATTGCTATTCCCCTCACATAGCAGAGACTCCCCCCGTCTTGACCTATTCTTTACAAGAAGAGGCACCCCCTCCCCTCATTCCTCCTTCTGTGGGTGACAAAAGCTCCCATTCAGGACAGAAATGGAGTAAGCGCCTCCCTCCCACACTGGAGAGTGAGACGAAGACCTGTTTCCATCTCTGCCTGTATCTCCTCACATATCAGAGAGCCCCCCCGTCTTGACCTATTCTTTTCAAGAAGAGACACCCCCTCCCCCTCTTTCCTTCTTCCGTGGGTGACACAAGCTCCCATTCAGGACAGAAACGGAGTAAGCGCCTCTATCACCGGAGAGTGAGACGAAGACCTGTTTCCTTCTCTGCCTGTATTTCAAGCCAAGGGCCTCAATCAATTAGAGGGAAGGAAGTGCAGTAGCAAATCTAAACCCACCAAGGATTGCTCCAAATTCAGACTTAGATGCAAGAGTATGATTTTAATGTCTGCATGTTAGAATTATTAGCAGGCAATAATTATCCGATGCTCTTAATTGTCGAGTTTAATATCGGGTTACGAAATCAATTAGTACAATACCGTAAAGGCCCGGCCTTTTGACTTGGAATTGGAATGATTGTTCAGTTACGATAGTTAGTCCAATCCAATCATTTGGGCTAGTGGATTATATACACTTTAAATTCTAATTCAATTGATTGCTTGAGATAGTTACTTTCGTAAAACAAATTCAAACACAGGAACAATAGCAATTTGACAGTTGATAATGGGGGAAGGAAAAAAAAAAAAACAAAGAAGAAGAAAAGGCCATTTCATGTGTTCTTTGCGGGTGGCTAGCTGCGCTTGATTGTGTACATTTAAGATCTGCAAATAATCACAGGCTGAGAGATGAGAAGAATTGCCGAAAGAAACGTATGACCTCAAGCATTGGTCAGAATCTTGACGGGGTACTTGTCAATGGAGTCGATCCAAGGGTTGCCAAGCCACTGATCAGAGGTGGGCTGTTCGCCGCTGCCGAAGGTGGGGGCCGGTGGAATCTGCCGGAGTGCTCTCCAGACGGCGCTGTTGCACTTGAACCCTGACCCGAAGGCGATCTGCCAAATCCTATCTCCACGGGAGACTCGGCCTTTGGCTTCGGTGTACGCGAGCTCGTACCAAAGGGAACTGCTGGAGGTGTTGCCGAAGCGATGCAGCGTCATCCGCGACGACTCCATGTGACATTCCGTCAGCTGCAGGTTCTTCTGCAGCGCGTCCAGCACTGCCCGCCCGCCCGCATGGATGCAGAAATGTTCGAACGCCAGCTTGAAGTCAGGGATGTAAGGCTTAACTCTGGAGTCCAAGAGCTTCCGCCGAAACAGCGTCAGCAGAAACTTGAACTGCTCCGTTAGGGGTAGTACAAGTGGCCCCATCGTCGTGATGTTGGTCTTAAGGGCGTCGCCGGCCACCTCCATCAGTTCCCTCGCCAGTGACACTCCCACTTTCCCCTCTTCGTCCTCTCTCTGATACACGCACTGGTAACTATTATCGTCTGCGCCCTTATGCGTCCTCACTGTGTGGACAAGCTGGTACTTGGACCTTCTCCGGTCCCGCGGCCTGTTCGATAGAAGCACTGCCGCACCGCCCATGCGGAAGATGCAGTTGCATAGCAGCATCGACCGGTCGTTTCCGAAGTACCAGTTCAGGGTGATGTTTTCCGTGGAGACCACCACAGCGTAGCTGTTGCGATTCGCCTGGAGAAGATCCTTAGCGAGGTCGACGGAGATCAAGCCAGCGCTGCAGCCCATCCCGCCAAGGTTGAAGCTCTTGATATCTGTCCTCATCTTATAGTGGTTGATGATCATGGACGACAGGGAAGGCGTGGGGTTGAACAAGCTGCAGTTGACGACTAGAATCCCCACGTCTCGTGGCCGCACGCCCGTCTTCTTGAAAAGAGCATCGAGAACGCCGAACATGACTGCTTCCGCCTCTCGCCTCGCCTCCTTCATGCAGAGGTTAGGCGGCCGAGACGTAATTCCCCAAGGCAGGTACGTTTCTTCCCCTAATCCAGAGCGCTTAGCTATCCGTTTCTGGAACTCCACCGTCTCCTCCTCAAAGCTCCCATTGCTCTCCGTCATGTCCAGGAACTCGTGGTTGCTAATCTTCCGCTCATTCTCAGGCTTGTAGCAAGCAAAATCGACAAGGTACACTGCTCCTGGCCGCTTCAACCAGTAGACAGTGAGCAGCATGATCCCTACAACCGCAAATATCAACCCGGTGGCAAAGTCGAGATTGAGCTGGCTCCAGACAGCTGAAAACCTCTGGAACCGGAGCCGGATCATGGGAACCGCCAGCGCGATCAACAGAAGCAGCCCTGCCAGCGCCACGTACGCTGCACGGCTGCTAATGTACCAAAGCCCAAGCCTAACGTACTTGAGCTTCACCGACTGTAAGAAATCCGGCAACTTTCGCCGGATTTTTATTACCACGGAGGACGAATCCCTGAACGCCATCTCCGCCGTGAGCCTTTCCTTATCCATATTAATATTCTCCATCTCTTCCTCCTCTCACTCAGAAAGTATACAACAAAGCGGATCAACTGCAAATAGAGATTCAGAGTTTCAAACAAAACCCAATATCGCTCTATCGATCAATCTCTGAGAGACAGAACTCAGGCTTGACCCTTTCGTACGTAGACCATTTAAGCAGATCAAAGGACACCGTTTCTGCTCTTTCCATCCTCCTCTATATAAAGAAATGTTAAAGAATGGAAGGGGTGAATCTTAGCTACAAGAAAGCTGGATAAATGGGCGCCATTTAATGGGAGTAGTTCAGAAAAGGGCAGATCGTTCAACTACCAAAGAGAAAATGAGAAATTGCGTTTTAAAGCCTTTTGTTCCTGCGCCCGTGTTTAGGTACGCGTTGGTGCTCGTAGCCTGTAGTAGTTCGCTTGTCTTTCAGATATTTGCCGGTTCTTGTTATTTGACTAAGGAAGAAAGAACGGCTGCCGTCGACATCATCTACACCTGGGCCACCACGACTGCCGACTTCCGACTACCGATTTCCGACCTAGATGCGCGGCCTGCTGATAAATGGGCGGCTCTTAAAGCACCTTAATTAACGGATTTATAAAAATTAAAAACTTTCATCAAGGCCATGGAAATGGAACGGAATGAATGCTGGTCAACGCGGTGCATTACATCTTCCCTTGATGTTTGCGTGGTACCACGGATTTTGCCTACCTGGATGACTTGTAAAAAGCAAATGTGACATTTACACGGCAAAAATAAGGTTCAGAATCTGTAAGGGGTTTGTCCTTCATATTACACGAGAAATATGAATGCGATTCATTCAGTTGTCCGTATGATTTCAAAAGGAACAATCCCTATGGTAAGTAGACTTTGAACCCCCACGAAAAGAGGTTATGATCCCCTTTCCCAAGTGATAGGAGAAGAGTAGAACTATAAATTAGCTCAAGGCTAGTCAAATCCCATCACTAAGAGAAAGGGAATGGAGCCTATATCTTCCATGTGAGTACATTCCACTTACCCTCAAGGACTCCATGGATTAGCTCACAGAGAAAAGGGGATAAGTCATGTTATAGACTTGTGTCCAAATCCTTTCCCTGAAGTTTAATTTGCAAATAAATAAAATAATAATATTATATTTATATCCTTCACCCATAGATTAGTGAAAAAGAGATAACAAACTCAAACTAACTACATTAGGGTTATCTTTATGAGATGATATCTTATTTATCATCATGTCACCTCTCTTGGATGTGTGGATCTTCCTTGGTCGTGTGGACTTGAACCCATCTTCTAACACACCTCTCTTGGATGGTTTATGTTTGTTAACTAATAATATCTGGAAAGAATCTTTAAAATATCATATTTTTTTTTAATAAATTTTCCTTTATTTATTTGTTAAAGAGAAGAAGTGTTCCTATTTTGAATTACGGCAACTTCCCAAAAAAATAGTTTCTTGATTTAATGTTGAAAATTACAGAATTATCTATGTAAGGAGATTCTGATCTGGGATCAGATTCAAAACGTGTTTCTTCTTTGGTTATGAGAAATCTTGCAACATATTAATCGCATGTTGGAGTAGCACCCCCTTATGAAGAGAGCAACCTCGCTCAGCTTGTCATTCGGTGCAATCCTTTCAAGTTATAACTAGTCTAGCCTCAAGTTTTGCTTTCCAATCTTTGAGCACTTGGTTGTGAAGAACATCAAGCTCGAAAAGGGCACGTTGGAATGTGACATGTGCTTGAGCGAATTTAACCATGAAGAGTTTGATGAAGGTTGTATACTGACTTGGAGGACTAACAAATTTGCTTATGTCTCATCCATTGGTATGGGTCTGAGGCCAAAAATTCAAATCTGGAAATAAAACCTCTGGTATTGCATTACAGTTGCAGGCCAACCAAGTTGTCAACAATTTTGTTGGTGATGATGAGGGTGAAGAGGGTGAATGCAATGAGCCCTAGAATGGAATCAAATAATATGAGCAGGTAGATAAATGAGAGCAAGGTCACTCAACAAAGTGTTATAGTCTTGGGGTTAACTACATATGCCTTTTGCTCCTAACAGGCCGGTCTTTTGGGTAGTATTGGCTAGGTGCTTAACATTTGGTATCAGAACAGGCGCTACATCGCGAGTTTGAATCCCCGAGGGGAGTCCCGATGTGAGCGATCGTGAATCCCAGACGCGAACTCCGTAAGGGAGTATGGGCTCCTGACCCGGACCCCATTGCTAAGTGTTAAGCCATCGTGGACGTCGGCTCACGAAGGTGAGGTGTACTGTTATGGTCTTGGAGTTAAGTACCTAGGTCTTCCGCTCATAACATGTCGGTCTTTTGGATAGTATTGGCTAGGTGCTAAACACAAAGTGATCCAAAAAAAAGAACTAGTAAGGAGATGACGCAGAAGCACGCGCCCAATATCAATACTAGGAATTGGATGAAGTTAAAAAAATCCACAATATGGGTAGGCCAACTCGGAATGAGCAGCAGAGACAACAACAGAGGAGTTCTAAAACACTATAGCTACAAGTCTTGAAAATCAATATTTTGATACCATGTTTATTTTCAAGACTCCATGGATTAGCTCAAGGAGAAAATGAGAGAAGACGTGTTGGGGAGAAAACATGAGGAAGAATGAGGTTATGGACTTGTGTCCAAAACCTCCCCTTGAAGCTCAATTTATAGATGAATAAAAGTACAAGATTACAATCATGCCCTTCACCCTAGAAAATTGAAGAAGAAACAAGAAACATAAACTAATCACATTGGTGCATCTTTATAAGATGACATCTTATTTACTATCATGCCACTTTTCTTGGACGTGTGAACCTTCCTTGGTTGTGTCGGCTTGAGTCCATCTTCTAACACACCTCTCTTGGACGTGTGGGCTTGAGCCCATCTTCCAACAGATTGCATGGAATTAACCATATATTGCTCCACATGATTATCTATAACAAATTTGATGTAAAACCCAAACTAACTCATCTTGGCTAACAATGAAAAAGATTGATTTGATGTTACAAAAATGCTTTAATAAATCTCAATAGTGAAAGAATCAAATGATTTACTCAATATATATCTAGTTATCTATCATTTAGCTTTAATGCAAAAAATATAAATAGAGTAAATCTATCTTTCATTTAGCTTTAATACAAACAATATAAATAGAGTTAACCTCACACCCAAAATGTGCAAGCTAGCCTTATCTCTTGGCAAAGTCAAAATTACTCTCATCCCCTTACATATTTAATGATAGTTATTGTCATCCCTTCCATTTGAATTTTGTGACAAAGAATAATTATACCATTATTTTGGTTTTAACTAATATTTTTACTTAAAAAGTTTCTACCATTAGTTGTTCTCTTCCTTTTAAAATAAAAAATTAAAAAGAAGAAAAAAAGAACATCTAACCATGATCAAGTGGATGTCGCAAGCAAAAATGTTGAGTTATCAGTTAAGAAGTTAATGGAGACTGATTATTTGATTTTTCCCAATCGAATGACAGTAGATAGAAAAAGCTCAAGTTGATATTGTCTACCTAGACGATTGGATTGAGCAAGGTGAATTTGAGGCATGAACAAAATGAGGCAATTCAAAAAGATAACTGATTGAAGTACCTCTGATTGATCAACCTATGCAAACATTGCCAGAAAAGAATAAAAGAAATGTGAAAGAAGCCTGACCATTCGAACAAGCCTGCTTTGATACCAATTGTTGGTCCAAGTGGTTTCTCAAGAGGAAGGGAGAATTGAGTTATTCAAATTAAAACTGATTTATTCATGTAATCAAAATATCATGCATAAAAGCAATTCAATACAACTAGAGACATGCATACACCACAGGGACAAAAAGATTTTTTCTTGATGTTAAACCCTAGTGGTGGTCACTGCCAAAGAATCTTTGCTTGGAAAAAATTCCAATACTATGCTCTAAGAGATTCTGGCTCTCTTTGACCACGTGTTGCTCGATACACGCTTTTTACACAAGCCAATCTCTCCAAGAGATTATTGCTAGATTCTAGCTCTAGCTAGGCCTTTGTATTTAGATTATCAGGTTCTAGATGAACCTTTCACAAATACAAAAAATAAAGAGAAAACTTACACCCTTACATATAGAGATGCTTCTCCTCGTGAGATTTAAGTTGCCACCTCCTTTGTAGCACGTTGTGGAATGATCAAGGAACTTGTACTATGATGCATGCAAGGATGATTGGAAGAGATAGAAGGTTTTTCAAAGATAAGACTCTTTCTCTTTCTCTCTAAAACACTTTTGAAAGGAATTTGCAAGATAAAGATTTATGACTTGAAGATATACCAATAAATGATCAGCCTCTTCTGAACTCATAGTTTTGGTGGGGTATTTATAGCTTCCCAAACTCAAACTAGTTGTTATTTGCCCATTGGTAAAAATCAGGTCGTTAATTGATCGATCACTGGTAAGTGATTGATTGATCAATCGATCATAACGGTTACTTTTTTTTTCAAACAATGACTTATTGATCGATTAACTGGTCGATCAATATCTTAGTATTGGTACAAAAAAGTTAAGTTGATCAATCATTAGTAGTGGTTGATTGATATCTCGAGATTCCCTTTGGTTGTGCAATATAACTATGATTGATCAATGTATTTTTCATTTGATGGATCATGCTTGGAGTCCCTTACTTGCAAGGTTATGATTGATCGATTAATATGAAGGGATTCATCGATCATTCCATGTGAATTTTGCTTGCCTTTATAGCTATAGTTGATCAATCATGCTTTATATTTCTGGCCTACCGTTTTTTATGATCAATCACAGTCAATGATTGATCAATCATCCAATGCTAGTTAAAAGATGTATATATTTATAAAGTATGGGAAGTTCTCTCTAAGTGTTTTAACATGTTTTTAAGTGTGATGTATGTTGGAAGATGGGCCCAAGCCCACACGACCAAGGAAGGCCCACATATTCAAGAGTGTTGGAAGATGGGCCCAAACCCATAAGATATGGAGCCACCATGATCACATGAGCTGGTGGGATCCATCATGATCACGTGAGGTAGCATGATGAGTCTTACACAATAAGAAGTCTTACATAGCCGAAATTATTATAGAAGCAGGTCTCATTGAAGAGTTTCAGATTAAAGGTGTTTTAGTCATGTTAGTCTTCTATTTATATTGGGTTATTTAACTATACTAAGACTTATCTTTAAGTGTTAGAGTTTGGGTATAATTGGGACAAAGGTAGTTTAATTGTAATTGAACTCTACAACCTTCCTTTATTATATATAGAGGTTTATGTACTCTGATTACAAAAAAGTCAATGAAGTATTTCTCTTTTTTATAAATTCCACATGGAATCAGAAGCAGGTTCTGTGATTTGACTCGGTCAACCCACAGAGGTAATGTGATCTTTATTTATTTATTATTTCTAGTAGTTTAAAATCATATTTTTCTTTTTTCAGTCTTTATACCCGTTATTAGATTTACGTTTTCACCTCTATACTGAGTTTATCATATTGCATATTATATACTGATGGAAAGATATTTAGGTCTAATTTCCAAGAAAAAACGATTTTTTTTTTATAGTCGGAGTTATCTACAAAGAGAAACCGATATTTGAAGCAACAAAGGTCAGATTGCAAAAGAGGTTCGTACAGATGTAGAAAGCTTTAAATTTTGAGCTATTTTATGCTATCAAGAATGAGACTTTATATGGAGAATTATATATCAAAAGAAATATCTGGAAGTCTATTTTTTTACCTATTCAACCAATTCTAGATCTGAGTTTTTATATGGAGATATTGATCTTGGAAAAGTCAATGGTCATGCTGGAAAAGGGGAAATAGTACTTAGTTCGGTAGAGACCAAAATCTATTAGATTATATATCTCAATAGAAGTATATTTCATGAAGAAAAATTATTCTTGGATGAAATTTATTTAAGTCTAGTTTCAGAAGGAGAAAATTTCATGTCAATCTGACCTATATTTAAGGATATATTCTAATTGGAAGAATCAAAGCTCGTACTAGTATCCTGCTGCATCAAAAAATCCGAATTTAAGCCGATTGTTTTGCGCCACTTTTTGAGTTGCTGTTAATGGTCAACTATATCAGGAAAATATCTCACTTACCCTTTTTTCATTTATTACATCTATGTTATTTGGTTCAAGCTAGGAACACTGCCATTACCTCCCAGCTTGAGGGGGAGAAGTACAAGAAATATGTATTTTATTCAATATGTTGTGGTAAGTTTTATGCGACCAAAATATTCAAGAAATACGGAGCACAATAGATGAAGCTTTTGCATCTAAGAAGAATTTTTTTTCAGCAAAGAAAATTGAAGATCAAGAATCCAGTCTCGTAGTAATAATTTTGGTAATTATCGGTGATACCTGACTCATCTCAACTCGATTCTATTTCTCCGGTAGGATTATTATTTAGAGGTATTCGCAACATACTCTTTGGTCAATATATTATTTGGTACAGATACTCGCATTAGATTATTTCATGGGACCTTTTACAAGGATTTTAATATTTTGGTTTGTGTTATATGGGCACATGCCCATTTCAACTGCAGTTATTGTGTCTCTTTGGATGAGACATTATTAGTGAAGACGTGGCGGCCTCAGCATCCTCTCTTCCTCTTTACCCATTACCTATTGGTTATTTGACAACCTTACTCCTACCATCCTTTATTTGACTCTGACATACTTCTTTGGGTCAACCTCTTGCGTGTTGCTTCGGTTGGAAGTTTAAGTCCAACATGGTTGGGTGTTTTAAGTCCATTGAGACTTTATATATATACCCGTGGGTCTTTTATCATCGTCTTGTGAATGATAGGCATTATCCACTTATCATATTTTTTATCGCCGTCTTGTGAATGACAAGTATTCATCACTCATTTCTACCTGTGAGAGTCGGTGCCCGAGTTGGAAAACCATGAGGGAGGAGTTTATTACTACATATATGTTACCCCCCTTAATTGGCATTTATTACTCCTACAATTTGAGAGTCATTGTCATGTGGAGGGACACCGTGATGGAGGAGTTTTTACTACACTTCTGAGCACTACGTATAGACCCACTACCTACGAAAGATAGGAGTGCCACTACCTGAGAATGATAGGAGTGTGCCCTACATCCAGCATGGGTTATGACTGGAGTATGGAGCGATGTCATACGGCTTGGAGTGATTTTACTCTCACTTATCTTATGCCAATTAGGCCTCATGGAAGAGAGCACCAGCGTGAGGGGGAGGGTTAGAAGATATGGAGGACACCCATTTTATATGCCATTTTATATGAGAAGATCTTATACATCATTTGCAGCAAGCTGGGAGTTCATGATGTTCTCTCACACCCAGTTTGAGGGAGAGTGTTGGAAGATGGGCCCAAGCCCACACGACCAAGGAAAGCCCACATATTCAAGAGTGTTGGAATATGGGCTCAAACCTATAAGATATGGACCCACCATGATCACACGAGTTGGTGGGACCTACCATGATCACGTGAGGTGGCATGAAGAGTCTTACACAATAAGAAGTCTTACAGAGCCAGAATTATTATGGAAGCAGGTCTCATAGAAGAGTTTCAGTTTAAAGGTGTTTTAGTCATGTTAGTCTTCTATTTATATTGGGTTATTTAATTATGTTAGGACTTTTCTTTAAGTGTTAGAGTTTGGGTGTAATTGGAACAAAGGTAGTTTAATTGTAATTAGACTCTACTACCTTCCTCTATTATAAATAGAAACTCATGTACTCTGATTACAAAAAAAATTAATGAAGTATTTTTCTTTTTCATAAATTCAACAATGTATATGATGATTCTAAACATGTCTATATGTAATTTATATCTTAAAGCTCTGATCTCTCAAGTACTTAAGAAATAGGAGTTAGAATGCTTTCTTACAAATATTAACAAAGTTTAAACTTGTGTCTTTGATGCTTGAACTCAAATCTTCTCGTTGTCTTCTTCCTTGTAGGCGCTTCTTCAAGAGATGTTCTTCAATTGTGTTTGAGATCTTCATTTTGGCTTTGAAGCTTTAGACCTTGAGATGCTTTTGAAAGTTAAGTATCTGAAATACTAGATTTGTAAGTTATTAACCCAATTAAGTTTTGTTATCATCAAAAGCAATATGGGATTCAACCTATAGTCAACAACACCCACATTTGTAGGGGTGGCATGACTAGTAATTCATGGGAACTTGCATAGATATCGCATAGAATTGTAAATATGGAAGTTGGTGTATGTCCACTTTTGACTTTTTCCTTTTGAAGCATGTAGCCCTAAGGGACTTGTAGTCATAGTAAACACTTTCCTAAAACTATAAATATAACCTCAAGGCATGGGTTAGAGCATTCAAGCCTCTTCCTTTTGGCTCAAATTCATCCATACACCTCTCTCTCTTTTCTTGTTCCTTCTCTTCCTCTGTTTCTTCTCTCCTCTCTACCAAGAGCTAGAGTTCTTCTCTTCTCTCCTTTGCTTGAGACCTTTTAAGTTTATGTGTTGGCCCTAGAAATCAACATGGTACCAGAGCATGCAAATATCTGACATGGAAAACGAGAAGAAGATGGAGAAGAAAGGGAGGAAGAAGAAAAAAAAAGAAAAAAAAGGAGTTTCTCATTTTTCATATAGTTTCTTTCCCAATTCCTATTTTTCATTGGATGTTTCACTCTCATACCTTATGTTTCATATAGAAATTACATATTTTTGGAAATATATTTGAGTCTAGTTTCAAACTCAAAAAGAAACGTTGAAATCAGATTTTTCTAGAAAGAGAAATCAACATCTGAAGCAACTGAGGTTAACATTGACTCTGTGGACTCCAAGTATTATCAAAATAAAATTTCAAGCCAGCCATACACATAATGCTAAGGGGCAGGCTTGGACATTCTAATGGTCCTCACCGAGGTAGGAATGGCTAGCAAAAACCTTATACCATGAGACATGAAATTCCTCCCCCCCCCCCCCCCCCCCCCCCCCCCCACCTTAAACATGGTAGGCCGAACATAGGGTGTATCTCCTCTGAGAAAAGCTTCTCTTCTAGATGTAGTTGCAGTCAACGAAGGGTTTCACTTTTAAAACTGGACCCAACGAGCCCAGGGTCAATTACGTCTATGGCAATTCTGAAATTATGGTTTAGGCAGAAGAAAAAGGACACCCAATAACTTTCAGTCACAATTTAAGATGATCCATTAAAGTCCCGATTGTCATTTAGAATTAAATAATAGGCATAAAATAGGTAATTAAAATTATAGGAAGTAAAGGTTCAATTTTCTTTACGCAAGTAAATTTGGGTAGAGATGGAGCAACTTTATCATAAAAAAAACCCCAAAACACGAGACTTACTCATTTGTGTGTGGAAGAAAGCGGAACTAGGAATCGGGCTTGGATACAGTATGTGGATTATGCATGGCCGACAACTTAAATTGAACCAATTAAAGAAAGTATATGTTTTTTTCTTGATCTAGACTGTCAGGCCCACAAAATCTATTTAAGACACTAAACCGATAAGCTGAGGGAGTGAAATTTCTATCCGTTGAGTGTCAAGTCATTTAGCCTAAATCACAACGTAAGTTGGACCATGGTAAGAGAGAGAGAAAGAGAGAGAAGACTAATTCAAAGCTTTGTCCATCTACCTGAAGAACAAAGGCTCCAAGGAGAGCATCTATAGACATAAGAATTTGAACACTAAAGTTAGAACCATGGTGGATGGTCAAAATCATCGACATTGATTAATGACCAAGAGAGAACACCTGATCATTAGTTCACATAGGGTCAAAGTCAACTCTTGATGGTCACAGCAAAGATATTTAGTTACACAAGTCAATAATTGTAGAGCTAGAGTTTTTATCAAAATATAGATCAATTATTAAAATCATGTGTCAATCAATGGTTAAGTTGATGGTGCCACTACCAAAATCAAACTAGAAGAGAATGACACTTAAGCACCACCTAAGAAAAAATGTGGCACATGGTTACATCTGGTGTCGCAAGGGAGTGCCTCCAAGCAAAATAAATGGTACATCGATGACATGTGGCATTGTATTAAAGCTCCTCTTAAAGCAAAGAAGTGATACTACTTCAAAATAGATGAGGTGAAGTGTCATGTATCACAGGAAGAAGAAAAATCCTTGCTAAGTGTTCTTCTCTTTGCCTGTATTGTTAGTCAAGGGGACAGGGAGTACTAGGGGATAGAAAATTTTAGGGTGGTTGAACCATCTCCACCACATTATAATGGAGACTTCCTATAGTCTTGAAGGACACATTTTGGGGAGGAAGACTATCGGGGAGAGAAAAATTTTTGGGGGGTTCTTAAGTTTAGTGCGACAAAACTATACCATTTATAGAGTAACTCTATTGCCCTCGCAACTCTTCAAGTTTCAGGTAAGCCTGAAGCTCGTCGGAATTCTGTAGTAAGATAATAATAAGAAATCATCTTTGTCACTACTTTACCACTATCCTTGTCACATGTAATACAAGATCAAATCATCTTATTGGGCACCAAATGGAGGTTACCTGTAAAATTGAAGCTAGTCAACCAAGGGATTTTAATCCGTCCATCTGATTAAGCAAGGCTCAAATCAAGGTCATACAAAAAGATCAAGTTAAAGGAGTCTTTAGAGACTAAATCGCACATCACCTGAAATATTGTAACTATCTTTTGTTGTTGTACTTATCGTCATGTTGCATTACAGACTTGATCCATTGTATTATTGACAGTGTATGTGCATATGCATTTTTACACCATAAGCAAATAACATCCTGAGTAGTCTTAGTATTCTCATCCACTTTCTAATTAGGCACTAGTGATTATTGGAAGACCTATATGTTTAAAACTTTTGGAATCTTTTTGGGGTTCAAAACCTTCCGTTTAGTATTAGAGATATTTGCATTTTTATGGAGGGATGTAATGGAGTTTCTTCCCCTAATATATCAATTATTCCCTTCAATGCTTAGCCATAGGCAAACAACTATTTTCTCCAATTCAGAGAATCAATTTTAGTTCATACATCGAAATGATCAAACATCATTTCACAATTATGGAGAATGTTATTTTGAGCCATAAATTCACATGACTTGAAAGACAAAAGTATTAAATATTCGACTTAGCTTTGGCTCCTTCACATTTTAAGCTTAGGAGGATGCCTAACATGCATTCAATCATATCAAATAGTTTCCCAATTTAGTTCTGCCCAAATATCAAGAATACAACTTATGTAATTCGCTATCATAACAAATTTCCAAAAAAATGGGCAATTTGTAATTTCTGTTCATGTTTCCAAACTTCGGATTTGAATTATTACATGGATATAGACAAACCAACAAGAAGATTAACTAACACAAATGCAGTCACATTCACCTTATTGAGGAAATGATTATTTGTTTGACATTGCCTTTTGACTAAAGATGAGAGAGTTTGAGTTTATTATCAAAATAGCACAGTTGGTAGCATACACCAAATTAAGCATTACAAGCATACAACAAGTTATTGAATTTTAAATTTTCAAAATCAGGCAAAGAACTCTAGTATGTCACTCAAATTAGTCAATGTGGAATGCAACAATTTTTAAAATGAACACCATCCCACAAAAAAAGTCATCAAGCATGAATTAAGGTATTTTAAAATCTAAGTTCATATGCCAAGCTTGTCATCACTTTTTTTCCAAGATGACCATGAACTGATTGCTCAAATTTCTTAGGCTACATATGTTTCAAATTCTCAAGTATAAATCTTTGAGCTTGGATACACTTCTCATCTTAGAGTATTAACGATGCCTATGATTCTTCATTATCAAAATCACGAGGTCCACTATTTTTTCTATACAGATATGCTAGATGAAGATTCTTGAATGAGGAGGTTTTCATATTTGAAAATCTAAATGCTCATTCCTCCTTTAATAACTTTAGTCTATGTGGGGATAGCCTAACACATGCAATTCATTGTGTCCAAGGTTGACTTGTTGATCTTACAAATCAAAGACCTCTTGCTACTAAAGGATTGTTAAATACTTCCCAAATCTTGAGTTGATCTTGGTCACCCACCCCAACTATACTTCCCAACTTATGGAGATTAAGTGATCTTGGTCCCCCACCCCTTTTAACTTAGTTTGTCTAACTCAGCATTCAAATACATGTTTCCAATGCATCCAGAATAGTGGCAAGCATTCCTATTCAGGGCATTCCTAGCTCTATAGGCTCTTATTATTTAATTTGAAATTTTCACTCTATTTCTCTCAAAATTAGATTCTTCACAAAGAGTGAAATTTATTTAGTCATATAACCTAAGGCATGGGAGATCTCTATAGCTTTTCTTCCACCCAACAGATTTTAACATTTTGAGAGCTCATTTTTTTCTTGGAGTTTCAATGTTTTCTACTCACTACATAATTCGATGAGCACATATAGGTTGAGGAAGTTGAGGTTTAAGATTCCTTGATATACTCAGATTTTTATGATGAAAAAAATAAGAATTTGGTCATTTGATTTTATGTGATTTTTGTGCAATAGAAGGCTTCTGTCAAACAATTTGAAAAAAAAGGAGTCAACTCCATACCATAGGATTCAAACTCATATGCAACGGGCACAAAAAGAATTCAAAAAATCATTGAAGACAAATACTACAATAAAAAATGAGTCATGTACATGCACATGGAGTCAAGTATAAAAGCAAAGAGTTGAGCCCATAAGTAATGAGTCAACCCCATAGATGAACAAGAATGAATCAAGGAATGGAACCCTACTTACATTAAGTTTTCGAATTAAAAAAGATTTGCCCCCTATAGGAAAGACCATTGTATAGTTGTAGACCACATAAGATGGACTCGATCCCAGTTGAAGAAAAGGAATACAAAGCATTTGACCATAGAATGGTAGAGTTACCCCTGGGTAGGGGAGGTGGGGGTGTGTGGAGCATAAGACAATCGATTCGAGTCAAGAAAGAAGGGTTCAACTGGAGGAGCTGTTAGATGCAAAAAAGGATTCGACCATAGGCAAAAGACTTGATCCCATTCTATACATATGGAAAGTTATCACTTTCTAGATGCCATAATAGGAGTTTTAGATGTTCAAAAATTTTAAATTACATACCACAATATTTAGACGCACAAGTAGAATTTAATAATTACTTTCATAATTTGTGGAAGATTTTTTAAATGTGTTTTGACTAAGGCTAGATACATGGCTAACGTATGCAACGACTAATTTTTTGAACTAGGATTTTGTGCTATAAATACCCAAGCATTTTCTAGCTTAAACCAGCAATTGTCTACACGAATTTTCAAACTTCTCTAGTCATTCTCAGTGCCCTCTAAACTTTATGATTTTCAAATTCCAAGGATGTATCTTTCCATGATTTTTCTTCAAAGAGGTAAGTATTGCAACTTCAAATTTTCATATACTTAGATTATTTTCCATTTGAAAGAAGTTTGGGTGCATTTTGTCTTCAAGCTCTTATTGTGAATTTCAATAATTCTATTCAGCTAACCATTTTAATTAAATTTTACAATCAATAATAACTACTGCTTATATCTTGGTAGTTTCACCTAGGATTAAGATGTACCTGAATTGCTTTATATATTTTCCTTTCAAGAGGCTTCTTTTGTGCTTAGAATTTTAAATCAAGTATCCCATGTAGAAGTTGTAGAATTCTCTATTAAGTTTAGATATTTTTGTCGAGAGTTGTTGACCATAAATTTTAAGATGTTCGTGCAGGTGTTGTAGATGTTATGGTTCTATTTTATAGATGTTGTTTGGCAAACCATAGTGGTTATTTTAACCCTCGTGCAAGGTCTCCCTGGGAGTTGATTAGCAATCTACAATAGAGAGTTTTAGTACACCACAAAGTAAAAAAAAAAAAACAATTCACCATCCTCCTCTAGGTTTATTGTCACAAAAACTTTTCAACTGGTATCATAGAAAGAGTGTTCCAAAATCTCAGTTTTGAGTAAAAAAGATACATATATGGCTACTAGTAACACTTCTCAAACTTTTGACATGGGATTTTCTGCCACAAAACCACGTCTAATTGATGGTATAAACTACTCGCATTAGAAGTACAAAATGACTTATGGGAAATTAAAACCCAAGGTCGATGTTCACTAAGTGTCATTGAACTCTCTAGATTAATAGGTGAAATTAGTGCAAAAGAAATAAGGGATAAGCTTGAAGTAACCCAATGAAGGGACTGCTCAAGCAAAAAAAAGGAAAAAAAATAAACATACTCACAAATAAGTATGAGAATTTTGAGATGAAGCTAGGAGAGACCATAGAGAATATGAGTGAGAGGTTTGACATCTTGAGTAAAATAGATTTGCTAGACACCCCCTTTCTCAAATAAACAAAAGGTGGACAAAATCCTTAGGAGACTTCTTAAGGGATGGATTTCAAAGGTTACAACCATCAATGAAACGAAAGCAATAAAGCCAATTACAATTGATGAGCTAATGAGTAATCTCTTCCCTTATGAAATTTGCCTCAAAGAGTTTGAAAAAGAAAATGCAAAACGAAATAGGATTTCCAATGCTCTCATAATTGAAGAATCTGATGACTCTAAACATGAAATGACCTAGATGATGATATAGATTTATTTGTTAATAAATTTAAGAGATTTTACAAGTTTATGACCAACATAGAACAAGTAAAATAGACAACAACAAATGTTTCAAATATGGAAGAAAGAACCATTTTATTGTTGATTTTTTGGTTAAGAAGGAATAAAGTCATCTAAGAAAATCTCATTGAGAGCTGAAACATGGGATGGAGTACTCTCTGGTTCAGATAATGAGGCTCAAGAAGAAGAAGATGTTGCAAACTTTTCTCCATGGCCTTAGAAGAAAAGGTATGTTGTGAACTAGATGATATTGAATGTCATGTAGATGAGTTAATTGAAAAAATGTGAACATCTACTAGTCAAAAACATAAAATTGCCTAAACACAATAATGTTGAGAAAATTGGGAAAGACGATGTCGATGCTAAATTAGACACATGAAGTAGTGAGTATGAGAAGTTAGTCAAACAACATAATGAGTGTAGAGGTGGGCATCAAACTGTAGAATCACATAATGTTTGTGTAAGCATCGAAGAGCGTGAGGCTTTAAAAGCCAAATATTCATATCTAGAAAAAAGAAAATGAGTGTCTATAGAAAGACTTAGAAAAAATTTCCTTGAGTCATAATAGGCTGGATACTTTGATCCAATCCCAAAAGGTGGCTCAAGGATGAAGAGATCTGGGACATGATAATAATTCTAGTCTTGATAATTTAAAAGATTACTTTGTGAGACCTAAAGAAATCTTTGATATTTGTAGTGAAGAGCCTATTATCTCAATGGGTCAAAACAAATAAAAAGAATTATCTAGAAAAAATAAAAAAGGAAAAATTTGAAGGTAGATAAAAATACATTTACATTCATTCTCTTTAAATCATCCTTGCATTAATCGTAGTACAAGCTCTTTGATCATTTCACAATGTGCTACAAAGGAGGAGGTAGCTTGAATCTCTCAAGGAGCAACTAAGGGTGTAATTTTTCACTTTCTTTTTTGTGAAATTGTGAAAGGTTCATTTAGAACCTATTAATCTAGATATGCCTAGTTAGAGCTAGATTCTAGCAACAATCTCTTGGGAAAATTGTCTTGTGTAAAACTTGTGTAAAGAGCTACACATGGCCAAAAAAGAGTCAAAATCTCTTTTGTAATTTTCCATCTATGAGAGCTTAATAGTGGAATTTTCCCAAACATGGGTTCTTAGGTGGTAACTACCATTAGGGGAATATCGATAACAAAAAATTTATTTGTCCTTGTGGTGTGTGCATATTGTTATTTAAGTTGAATTGCTTTCATGCATGATATTTTAATTACATGCTCAAGTTATTTTAAATTTGAAAATCTCACTTTAGCAACCTGGGCCAACAAGGTTATCTTCAAGTTGTGTGTTTTTTTGGGTAGCCTTAACATCCTCTTCTATTCCTAATACCTATCAAGAAGCCCTCAACGATCCAAGGTGGATAGCTGCCATGGATGAAGAGATGTCAGCCATATACAATACTCATACATGGGACTTATCATCTCTATAACCAACAAAAAAGTCAGTGGGTTGTAAATGAGTTTTTACAATCAATTATAATCTAAATGGCACAATGGCTTTGTACAATACAAGTTTAGTGGCCAAAGGATATACCCAATCTTATGGCATTGACTACGATGAGACGTTTTCTCCTGTGGCTAAACTTAATTCAGTACAAGTACTTATCTCTTTGGCTACAAGTTTTCTGTAGTTGATTTATCAATTAGATGTAAAAAATGTCTTTCTTGATGATGACTTATCTGAAGAAGTTTACATGATTCAAGCACCTGGCTATGTGGTTGAGGGGGAGAAGGTATACTAGTAAAAAAAGACTTTGGACTATTAAATACTAAATATTACTGGTAGTGACACTACAAGAATCCAACAAGTCAAGAAAGACTTCAATAGTAAGTTTTAGACGAAAGACCTTGGACTATTAAATACTAAATATTAATGGTAGTGACACTATGAGAATCCAACAAGTCAAGAAAGACTTGAATAGTAAGTTTTAGATGAAAGACCTTGAACTTCTAAATATTTTTTGTGTACAGAAGTCCTTCAGTCTCACTATGGCATAATTTTATCCCATAGGAAGTAAGTATTTGATCTTCTACAAGAAACAAGAATACTTGGGTGTAAGCTCGTGGATATGCATATGGAGCCAAACGTAAAATTATGTGTTGAATCTAGGGACAATATTGATGTTTGCTGGTTCTGAAGATTAGTTTGAAGACATATATATATATATTATAATCACTAGACCAAACCTATTTTATGTTATTAGTCTTATCAGGTAGTTTATGCATCAACCTTCATCGGCTCATTGGTTGGCATTAGAAATAATTCTTCAATACTTTAAAAAAAATCGGATCAAGGCCTAATATATAAGTGTCCTGGGAATACTAATATTGAAGATTTTGTAGATGCAGATTGGGTTGGGTCACCGGGAGTAAAGTCTACTTCAAGATTTTTTAGATGACCAAAAATCCACTTCAGGTTATGGCAGTACAATAGGATGAAACTTGGTCACCTAGAGGAATAAAAAACAAAATATAGTGGCTAAGTCTAGTGCTGAAGTAGAATACAAGGCCATAACACATGTTGTAAGTAAGCTATTATGGCTTAAATCTCTAATAAATGGACTTGGTTTTACAGTAACCAAGCCCATACAACTACATTGTGATAATCAGGTGATTATTCATATTGCAACCAATCCAATCTTCTAAGAAAAGAGAAAACATATCGGAATTGATTGCCATTTTGTTTGAGAAAAGTTACAAGTTGGTGTTATCTCTATGTAGTTTATTCCCTCCCAAAATCAACTAGATGATATCTTCACAAGGCCATAACAACTACTATCTTCCACTTGCTCACAACTTTGAATATTTGATATTTTTGCACCAGCTTGAGGGAGAGTGTTAAAAAGAATGGCATATCTTCTTATTAAGGGTTGAGTGGCACATCTTGTAATCAAGGGGTTGAGTAGCACACCTTATAATTACTAAAATTTTCTTATTCTTTTTATCTTTATCATGTACTAGGGTTTTTCACTCAAGTCTATAAATAAAGACTTACAGGGGACGATCTCATCACTTGAGCCATTCTCATTCTCCTAAACTCTTCTTTCTTATCCCACTCTGTTAAGAAATAGTCTCACATGGATTAGTGAATACAAAGATCTTGAGATTATTAGTTGGGAAAGAGACTTCCTAAGTTGGCTAGTCATTTTGGAATGGGGTATCAGAGCAGGTACTAATCTGTGGGCCTCCACCCAAATTATCCACTAGTAGAGCCACAAAAGAGGTCATACAAGTGAGAGAAAGTGTTAAGGAATAGTCCCACACGGATTAGAAAATACAAAGATCTTGAGCTTATTAGTTAGGAAAAAAACTTCTTAAGTTGGCTAGTCATTTTGGGACAGGCCTTAGACCCAACATCACACACTCATGTTCCTCTCCTTTTACCTCCTGATACTATTTTTCTCTCATTTTCTTCCTCCTAACTCCAAACTTTTCAAGTATGAATCTTTAGAATCTAACAAGTAACACATCTAAAAATAATAATAGTTACTTGCTTGCTAAATGGTTTCATATAGTACATTTCTTAGGATGAGTTCAATGAGTAGATGATCTATTTATCTTTTAATGATATTTTATTGGCTTCTTATTTTTAGAATATCTACTGGTTTTACATTTGTTTAGGTGATTTTTTAATATCATATTGTCTTTTTTTACTATCTTAGTTTATTTGCACACTGAGCCACATGTAAATAGACAAATAAATCAATAAAAGAATGCTGACCTAACATGGAAATCTTTAAACATCTCCGAACTGTGATATTTAATTGGACACCATGTTTGTTAAAATATATGATAGCAGGCACACATGCCTTCCTTAGTATCTGCTATTAAGATCAAATTAATCACAAGAGAATGACCCACGTCAATCCAAACTCATTTATGTGGTCAAATTATCCGTTTTTACTCATGGGTTTGTCATTAAAGATATTAATGAGTTCGTTCTCCCATCCACTATCTGGAACAGATATCTCACTTCTGCTACTGTACAAACAGATCGGTTTTTCTGCTTTCTTTGGACGCAGCTTCATGAACTAGATAATAGAACATGGACGGACCCATGTTGGTTTGGTTGATTTCTCTTCAACAATAATTCAAGAAAAAGAAAGATGGAAAAGACTGATTGGAATATCTATCTGTTTATTAATTACCAACTGTCCCATAGTTCTCCATTATCTTGCAAGAAATCTATACAGAAGACCCACCCAGTAACTCACCATCTTTCCTCGAAATATCTGGAGTGCCTTCTTTAAATTTAACTTTTTAAGTTTTAATGTCAATTGAAGAGCCTTGAACAGGCTTCTTGCACGTCGTCGCGGTTCACCGGTTGCTTCTGAAGCCCCACTCCCACCTGCAAATAATCAGCAGTAATTGAACCAGAGCTCCCCCCGGAATGGATTACGATTCCTTGACAACTTAACGAGCTTTAAAGGAGGAACTCACCTAAAAGTTTTGCAGTTTCGTGTCATAATCTTACTTTACAAGTGCAAAATAATCTTCTACGACCACAGGTTTAGCAAGAGAAATCTGGAACCACTCCTTCCTGGTTTATAAATTCGGGGACGACGACGTGTGCCGTTTATCACACTGATGTACAGGAAATGTCGTCTCACATCAATGCCTGATGTATAAAGAAGCTTTTTGAAGTAGGTATTGCCACTGTTTGTCATGAACTGATGGCCATTCTCCTTCGACGTGTGGCCGACGAAGGATACGCAACCATTAGGATTCATTTTCATGACAATAGGATTGCAGAGAAAAGGATAGAGTTGGGCTTGAAAATAAAATTAGATTACGACACTGCCGTTTATGTCGGTGAGTAAACCAAATTGAAGAGAACTCCAGAGGATAAGATTTAAGGCATTCGCTTGGAACAAGATTTCCGGTCTCCACGCCAACCATGTGCTCCATTCCCAATTGTGTTTCGTAATAACGTAAACGAAGGTGAGAATTGAAGAAGAAAAAATTAAATATTCTCATGAAACATAGCAACACGCAACAATCTGAAAGCAAGGTTGTAAAATTCACAGGTGAAGTGAATTTTAGCTGGCTATATCATACGAAAGAGGGACCTGGTCACTTGGTTCCAAAGACTGGTTCGGAGGAGGTTAACTGGTTCCCCCAGAAACTGTTACCTCTCTCCTCCCCCATGGGGAAGGAGCTCTTACCTTCTATACCGTTATTGATAGTGGAGAGAGAAGGGTTCCTTGCCTTCTGAAGCTGAAATAGAGGAGATCTTATGCAGCCCCCACCTTTGTTTCCCTCTTTCAGTACAACTATGACCCAATTGATATTTATTTAGGTCAACTCAAGTTACCCCCACATTTGTTTCCCTTTTTGAGTACAACTATTGACCCAATTGATATTGATTTAGGTTGGCTCAAGTTCCTAATTTTAATGGTAATCTTCAACTGGTGAATTAATGTTGTAAATCAAGCATTTAGGAAAAAAAAATCCAAATTATTTTCAAAATACGCTCACACGAGGCCTATGAGAAAGAACCGATTAATCAACACAAGATACATTAAGTAAAGGAAAAAAGTGTCATCTTAAATAAACACCTACAAAGAATGGAGCATGAAGGAGATTCAGTGTCTAAATATCTTAGATGTTATCAAGATTGCCATATAAGAGGATAGTCTGCCAATTTCCAAATCTTGGGTAAAAGTGTAATTGGAGCATTCGGGCATCAAAGTTTTTCTAAACTATATTTAAAAATATCATACAATAGTTTTAGAAATAATTAATCCCTAGAACTTTGGCATCCCATGATTAAAACATTTGAAAATTCTATAAAAAGTATAACTGATCATTGTTTTAAACGCGTGATTAATCATAGAGAAAGCATCAAACCTTCTATCACAATCAATAAAAGAAAATAGACTTCCCCTAATAAAATTTTTGTTGGCGGAACCTCTTCTAGCGAAAAAATCATGCTAAGATATGAAATATGGGTGCTATATATGTCAATGAAACTTAGAATTTGTTGAAACCAACTATAGAGAAAAAAAAATTAAAACATTGTACCAATGAATTTTAATAATCATAATTTGAAATAATGATATGTTAAAAAAGTTAAAATAAATGGTAAAATTATTGTTGAAGAGCATATATTGAAGAGTCTTACATGACTCTCATAGTAAGAAGTCTCATAGAGCCAAAATTAATATGGTAGAGTCTTAGAAGAGTCTCATAGAAGGAGGTCTCACAAAAGAGTCTCAGATTAAATATGTCTTAGTTATATTAGTCTTCTATTTATGTTTAATTGTACAATTGTTCTATGACTTATCTTATGGTGTTTAACTTTTGGATGTAATTGGGACAAGGGTAATTTAATTATATTTGGATTCTACTTGTTTCCTCTATTATAAATAGACACTCATTGTACTCAAATTACAACAAATTAGTGAAGTATTTCTCTTTTTTAGAAATTCAACAATGTATCGGAGTGGATTCTGTAAGTTGACTCGGTCAACCAATAGAGATAATGTGATCCTTCTCTGATCTATCATCTCAAGTAGTTTAGGTTCATATTATCTTTTTTCTTTCTTTTTTGTTGTAGTATTGGTTATTTTCTTCACATTTTCACCTCCATACTAAAAATTTTGTTGGAAGGTGGGCCCAACCCCACAAGACCAAGGAAGGCTCACACATCCAAGTGTGTAGAACATGGGCTTAAACCCATAGACCAAGGAGAAAGCCCACAAACACACATAGAGGTGGCATGATGGTAAATAAAAAGTTATCTCATAAAGATGGTACTGATGTAATTAGTTTATGATTTATATCCTGTATTCATTCTTACTAGGGTGAAGGGTATTATTATAATATTAGTATTTTTGATATCTATAAATACGGGGGAGGGTTTGGATAAGTCCATTACCCTAATCTTCCTCCTCTTTTCTCCAAATTCGTTACTCTTCCTCTTCTCCTTCTAAAACCTTCTCTCCACAACTCTTCTTCTTTTTCTCACCCCTTAATCATCTTCTATTGTGATTATACATCATGGAATCCAAAGTTTCAACATGGTATCAGAGCAAACAATGGTCTGTGATGTAAGAGGAGAAGAAGATGGAGAAGAAAGGGAGGAAGTAGCAGAAGAAGAAAAAAAAGGAGTTTCTCATTTCTCTTAAGTCTTATTTCTCAATTTCTATATTTTATTTACTGTTTCACTCTCTTGCCATATTTTTCATATAGAAAATTATATACCATTGGAAATATATTTGAGTTTAGTTTCCAACAAAATAAGAATCGTTGAAATCATATTTTTTTATTAATAGAAATCGACATCTGAATTAGCAAAGGTAAAGTAGCAGAAAAGTTTCATGCAATAGCAGAAAGCTTCAAATTTTGAGTTGTTTTATGCAATCAAGACCGAGACTTTATATGGATATTTATATATCAAAAGAAATATTTGTAAGTCTATTTTCTTATCTATTCAACCAATTCTCATTCTGATTTTTTATAAGGAAATATCAATCTTATAAGAGTCAATGGTCATGTTGGCCAAAGAAAAAAGAGTACTCAGTTCGGCCAGATTACTAAGTCTGAAATCTAATCAGATTATTTATCTCAAAAGAAGTATATTTTATGAAGAAAATTTATACTTGGTTGAAAGGTATTTTAGTCTAGTTTCATAAAGAGAAAATTTCATGTCAATCTTATCTATATTTGCAAAGATATTCGTATTGAAAGAATCAAATGTCATGATGATATACTGTTGCATGCGAAGATTCGGATTTAAGCTGATTTTTTTACTTAAATTTTTTATTTATTGTTATTGATAAACAATATCATGAAAGTATCTCATGATCTACCTGAGGAAAGTTTATGTTTGTTAACCAACAATATTTGAAAATAATCTTTAGAAGATCATCTTATTTTCAGAAACTTTCCTTGATTTATTTGTCAAAGATTGTCTTGCCTAAAGATTTCAAGAAAAACAAAGGCAAGAAAATGTGTCTTCTTTGATTGCTAAGTTGGCACTAATTGAAGGAGGAAATTACCTTATTTAGTATATTTTTCCAACAACAAATTTTGTGATATTTTGTTGGTATTTTGAAAGAATACAAAGAATTTGATTTGGTATCCTTACCTAAAAATTAAGGCAAGAAAAGATTGAAATATTTGGCTTGGCTTTAGTTAATTTGTTTGCAATATTTGAGCTAGTGAAGTTGTTGATACTAGCCTTCTTTTACTTGATCATACAAGAGGTGGATTAGCACATAAGCTTGCAAAATATTTGTTGACTTTAAGCTGGGATCATTGACATTATCTTCCAATTTGAGGGGGAAAATAGAAGGAGAAGTGTGAAGGATGAGCACATTGGAGATTGTTTGATTTATTGATTATCAAACAACACTTGGTTTAACTTATTATGGGAAGTCTATTACTCAGCTTGACTCACTCACTCACTATCAAAGCGCTTGATTATTACCCTGGATTATTACCTTCGATTATCCTCAACTTATTTCTTGGTGTATACCTTCCTTATTCAAGGATGGGCTTGCTGCAGATTATTTTATGTCTTTATTGATTTTTAATGACTTTTACTACTTACTAGTTATCCGCTGCTATATAACTGCCTATTTGGTCAGTGTTATTAAGTCATTGCCTCATTACTACTACTGTTATTATGTCTCTTTAACTGAGACATTATTATTGAAGGACTCATTGGTTGTTGACTGTTGTCAGCATTGGCTATTCTAATGAAGAAGGAAGCATATGATGGCCTCAGAATATTATCTTTTGGTGACTACTCTTTACCCCCTCCCCCATCTTAGTTGGCATTTTTACTCCTTCCATTTAAGAGTTGGTGTCCTGTGTTGGGACACCGTGATGGAGAAGTTTATTACTACACTTCTAAGCAATGCCTATAGACCCACTACCTACAAAGGATAGGAGTGTGTCCAACATCCAGCTTGAGTCAAGTCTATTATTCACCCAAGAGGTGTTTTTTCTTAGCTACCCTAAAAAAGTGGGTAGACTTAGTGCCCCATAGTAGGGCTACTTTTTTGCCTGTGAATTTGAACGAAAAGTATTTTTTACTATGACCATTTGACTGGAGTGTAGAGCCATGTCTTACGGCTAGGAGTGATTTTACTCTCTTTTATATTATGCCAGTTGGGTCTCTTGGAAAAGAACAAAGAGACCATCAGCTTGAGGGGAGTGTTGGAAGATATGGTGGACTGCCATTTTATACGAAAAGATCATATACATCATTTGCAGCAAGTTGGACGTTTATGATGTTCTCTCACCCCCAATTTGAGGGGAAGTGTTGGAAGATGGGCCCAAGCCCACACGACCAAGGAAGGCCTACACATCCAAGTGTGTGAAAGATGGGCTCAAGCCCACAAACCAAAGAGAAGGCCCACAGGCCCACATAATGGTGGAATGATGGTAAATAAAGAGTCATCTCATAAAGATAGCACTAATGTAATTAGTTTATGATTTATGTCTCTTATTCACTCTTACTAGGCTGAAAGGTATTCTTGTAATATTAGTACTTTTGAATTATATAAATACAACTTAAGGGGAAAGGTTTGGACAACTTCATTACCCTAATTTTCATCCTCTTTTTAGTAAATAGTGATTGCTAGGACAAGTGCTTAAGGTGGATATCAAATCATGTCTCACATTATTTGTAAGACGATGTGGATAAGATCTATCCTTATGGAGTTCGTTTTTCCAATGTCCCAAGTTATGTTTATTGCATGTGATAAGCAAGCGGCAATTTACATAGCAAGCAATCAAGTCTACCACGAAGAGCCAAACATATGGAAGTGGAATGCCACTTTATTTAAGATGCACACTTCCTAAACATCAGTTTAACATCTATGCTCCAACTTGAGAAAGAGTGCAAGAAGAATTAGAATTTAGCTTTGTAGTTAGACTTGACTTGGCTTGGCTTAGCTTGGTTTGGATGTGCTTGCCTCTTAGGTTAATTTTTATTTTATTTTCTTTGGTGTTTCCTCCTTAAGGGAGTGCTGTAGAGACTTTTGACATAGAATTTTCTGTCCACAATATCTTTCTTAAAAATGTTAGCTTTCTATGATTGAAACATGCTGGCCGAAGTGAGAAGAAGTGAGAAATACAATCATCCATGATTCAATCTGGCATCGATAGGTCTCAAAATATTGTAAGTCGCCTACTTTTGTACTCTGACAACTCAAAATGAAGATTTTAAGTTATTTTTCATTCTTTGATGTATGTTTTGATCAATTTTCACTAGAGGATAAAAGGTTTTTTGGAGGTTAAAAAATGAATTTTTTGAAGTTGGATCCTCTTCTATTTAAGCTATTTCTTGACTCAAATAAATAATCAAGTATTGCTAGGATATATTTGAGTTCACTTTTACTTTCAAATGGATTTGTGCCTTTGATCTCAACAAAAAGAAGTTGCTCTCCAATTTCTCAAGGAAGCTTAGTACCTTTTCATTCTTGTTCTGAAAACCTTGAGTTTGTACTTGGATCTTCTATGCTGAACTTGTGATTGTATATTTTCAAATCAATTGTCCAACTTCAGCATTTGCGTTTGGGGCACTAGGTTGTCATACTTGACTCTCATTTGATGTTTCCACAAAGTAGGCTAATCTCTTTGGACCTTTTACTTAAAACCATACATTTGAGATTAAATTTGAGCTGTTATTTCATTGATAGGATTATCTAGGCTGAGTATATTCATTTTGTTTCATATTATTATAATATCAGCCTATTAAAAAGGTAATATTGTGCTTCCCTTGTAAAGCAAGCATGCATTGAATTCAATAGAGAGAGACAGAGAGGGTGTGTTGTAAATCCCGTTGTGGGTGGCTAGAGTACCTAGTTGGGAGTAAACATAAAAACATGAGGTTGGGTAATAAACCACTATAAAGCCTTTGTGTGATTATGGTGTGTTGCTTTGTATCTTAGCTTGAATTCAGTGATTGCATATTTGCTCAATTGTTGCACTCGAGTGCCTTCTATAGAGAATTGAATTTAGGCATGTAGGTGGTAAGGTGAAGACTAGTTAAACTGGAAGAACCTTATAAAAAATTCTTATATACTTGTGTGAATTTTTATTCTATATACATGTATAAGTTTATGCCTTGAGAAAAAGACATTTATGCTCATCTCACTAGAAATATTCAGTGGTGCCTTATGTTATATGTGAAATTATTGCATGTCCCTTCTCCACTGAACCTAAACACTGCCACCACAAATATCCCATACTAGTCTAGCAATCTTCCATAATCTTTCATGTCTATCTTTTACTCTTACAAGTTCAACTTTTAAATGATTAAAAGAATTGCTTACTTCTCAAGGACTTAACCATTTACTTACATCACCTGGAACACATATGGATAAATGTTATTTCCTATCCAGTTGCCAAATTATCCAAATAAAGATTTTTTTAATTTCATTTTTTTTTCTATGCAAGTATAAGAAAGAACTTCTTATGTAGTGGATGGCTAAATTATCAATTATGTTTAGTTAAAAATGAAAGAAATTCCTAAATTAAATTAATAGATTTATGAGTGGCAGTGTTTTATATATTTATAGCTTTTTAAGCATTTAGTTACCCATTTATGCAACAACCTAGAAACAATCAAGTAAATAAACAATAAATAGATACAGAGAGAGAGAGAGACAGAGAGAGAGAGAGAGAAGCAAAGGTTTACATGAATTCATTGCAAAGGTTCTTAATAACAATGCATTATGTTACATTTCAGAAATGAACTTTCCAGGTGAGCAGAGGGCTTTCTCCTAAATGATGGTCATCATCTACTAACTAAATCATGGCTTTCTTAAAATGGATTTTACCTTTCTAAACTAAAAATATTTAACCACAAGAGAAATCACCATGATTTGCAGACTTGATAATTCAACAACTTTGGACTCTCAGACTAGGGAGAATCTATGACATCATGAGAGACCTAGCACACCATAACCTGAAAAAATTGGTAAAAGGGCCAGGCAATAATAAACAACAAATATATTCTTCCAAAACCTGCAGAATAAAATGAAGTCAGAATGCAAGAATGTTTGTTAACCAATTTCATTTCCACTACAAATGCTTCTTTATAGTCACCTCTTCTGCTACAAACTTGTTTCAGACGTCCAGACAATGTCCTTTAACCCTGACGCAAAGCTTTTGTAGAACTGGAATTTGTTAAATAAAACAAAAATTATATCAGCTACATTATTACTTGGATATGCTGCAGTTTCATTAAAATATACATGGAAAATGACAGATAAAATTACTTGCCTTGTGAAATTCTAATGTATCACCTCCTGTTTTACGAAGTTCAACCAAATGAAGTGTCGGGGCTACCTCAAATACCTGAATAGGGGAAAAATTTCATTCTACAAATCAAATCCACATATTATAAGAAAAGAACAGAGATAATGATCTCAACCTGCTGAGACTTATTACCTCTGTAGCTACAGACAGCTGGCCCCTTTTTCCACTCTTGTCACCTTGCAGTCTCATCTGTAAATTGAGTGAAAGCGATTATCTATAATAATCCAAAAAAGCTCAGCAGATAGTACCAAAATCTGGCTATTGAAAAAATAAAATCATCACAAAGGCAATCCAAACAACAGGTAAATATAGATCCTAGACCTTGTAGTTTTGCTTGCGCACATTGAAACCAAGAGGCTTAGCGGCTGCCTCAATTTTAGAAAGAATTTCATTTGGAGGATGTTGAGAGGTAAACTGTGTTTCCCGCTTCACAAAACCCTGCAAAACAGATCAGCAGAAGACCAAACAAAAGAAGCATTTAAGTCAACAATTTTAAGGGTCTCATGAATGATGGAGAACACATCAACACGTATCTAGTGTTACTTAGTTTATAGATACTCGATAAAGAGCACCATTAGTTGCAGTAACATACCTCCTGCTTTTCAAACAAATTTCCAAGATTGAAACCCTGTGACCTGGCAATGAGCTCAAATGCATTCATAGATTCTGGTCTCTCTTTCTTTTCTGTCACAAGATGTTCCTACAGATAATGTTAATGAAATTAAGTAGAAATTCAGAAAAGTAATGGCTCTGATCATTACAACAATCCTTGCTTAGTGAACATTGAATACAGGAAACCAAACTCAGATACATAATACCTCCAAGTCATTGAACACTGCATCAACATCATCGAGATTCACTTCTGCTCCATTCTCAAAATTTGGTGGTTTAAACCCTTTCCGAAACCACTCATTTTCCAAAATGTCAGGAACTGTTATTCTCTGAACACAAGCAGAAAGTTTACACCAGATAATCAGTATAGCATTTGAACATTCGTAATTAAAATAGACCACGGGCCAAAATCTCAATGATCAGATAAACCTGGTTAAGCCATTAATGAGATTTTAGAAGTGATGTCTGGAGTCTAGGTCATCTGTTCACACTTCCACTTGCAAATCATTACCCAGACAGCCAGAAATCATCTTACTCCAAGATTTATTAAGAAAAACCACTAAGATTGACAACTTCAAGACTATATGCCTCAGGATATTGTGCACTTACAGTAAGAGGGTTAGGATCAAGAATACGTTTGATCAGTTTTTTTGAACCAGATGAAAACCATGAAGGGCAGGTGAAATCTGCCTTCAGAATCTGCAATAAGACCAGGTAGATCAGCATAAGAATTATGGAGCAGATATTTAGCTTCTTTTTACCTGTAGCTTTGGTAACTTACTTTTTTATACAAGGCCATGATGTTAGACTCATCAAATGGCAAGTAGCCAGCCATAAGAACAAAAAGAATGACGCCACAGGACCATATATCAGCAGCCGTACCATCATAACCCTTATCATTGAGGACCTGATAGAAGTTTCTAACATAAGGAACTGACACTTGTAGGCATAAAAATTAACAAGGAGTTGCAATATGTTACTGTTCCAGCAAGTTGGATGCATTAAGAAAAATAATATACCTCAGGAGCAACATAATTTGGTGTTCCACAAGCAGTGTGAAGTAGACCATCTTCCTACAATATGAAAACCATCTGGGATGATAACCTTTCAAAAAAAAAGTAAAACAGTAGATAGAAAAAGGTTTGAAGTTGCAAGTCACATATTATAATTGGTAACAAGGTGTCTGGTTACAAATGATGAGATCAAAGAAATTCTAAAAGACCACTGCTTCAGAAATGTCAATTACGCATTCCCTGTTAAAAAAAATTAAAGAAAGTACATGTTTTTTTATTTACTTTGGGGTTATAGAGTAAGATTTTTCCCAGTACTGCAGAAACTGGAGCTGAAATAGTACTCCTGTAATGATCCTAGAATAATCATATTATATTGAAACTTTTCTATCAATCATGGTAAATAGCACAAAGTAACAGAGGATATACACAAACTAAAATTTCTTCCCAAGGAGAAACAAAAGGACAAACACTACAAGGGGTTCAACATAGAACACGCATCATATCTGTTAGAAGAGATGCACATGAAAAATACTTTTATGCTTGTACTGATTTTTTATATCAACAGAACGATCAAAATGTTTTTTTTTTTTCTGTATTACTGTGGCATCATAAGGAATTTACCCGTTTTTGTTGTGAGAATGCACTCAATCCAAAATCTGAAACTTTAAGAAATCCAAATGAATCCAACAGCAAATTTTCAGGCTGCAAAAGAAACACTTTGTGGGTGAGCAGATATTCTCAGATGTTCAATAGAACCTCTTGAACCATCAAAAAGAACAAATAAATCTCAATATTTTTATTAACCTTCAAATCTCTGTGATAAACTCCTCTGTGGTGACAGTAATCAACTGCATTGATAAGCTGTTGGAAATATCTCCGTGCTTCATCCTCTTTAAGTCTTCCATGGTTGGCCTAAATAAAACAAGCTAGTTAGATGACACGTTCTTGCAGTTTGTTAGATACTATGATGATGCACGGACCAATACAATAACTAGACCATTTAAATCCCATGACTAGGTATTGGCACACATACATTATTCACTTTATATTATCAAAACATAATATTCTTCAGCCTGCTGCTTTGACATATGATTCAACAATGACAAATTAAAGATACATAACAAACCAACAAAATCTTACTATCATGTCAAAGAGCTCTCCTCCATTGACAAATTCAAGCACGATATAAATCTTGGTCTTGCTTGCCATAACCTACAAACAGAGGGAAAATCTTAAGGCTCGGAAAGAGATGCGCTCTGAGATAAAAGAAAAGAAAAAGAAAAAAACTATATGATTAATTGAAGACACGATGGATGCTCATGGCTATATACGGGTAGAAGACACGGAAGAAGCAGAGTTGTTTCTTTAGGAAATACGCTAAAATATTAAAAATAAAATTAGCAGATTCGTATACCATACCTCATAGAGCTTGACAACGTTAGGATGTTTGATCATCTTCATTGTAGAGATTTCGTTTTTAATCTGGTAGTCAGAAGAAATAGAAACTAAACTTAAAATGCTGACAAAGTCATACATATTCCGTAAAAGGCATGACGTAACATCAATTTAGGGTGAAGAATGAAAGGATCTTATTTTTTAATAACAATGAGAGTGGGAAAGGTAAGAAGAAAAAACAGGAGCGCACGCACCTGTTCGACCATCTTGTGCCTGAGGACCTTATCTTTGTCCAAGACTTTGATGGCAACGGTCTCGTCCGTTTCAACATTCCGAGCGAACTTGACCTTCGCAAAGGTACCTTCTCCGAGCGTTTTCCCAAGCTCATACTTTCCTACGCGCGTGCACATTCTAATCCCGCTCATCTTCTTCAGCGCCTCTGACCTGCGTCGTTCCGCCGGCGGTCGCCCCAGTAAAACTCCTTTCCTCCTGTTTTCCGTTTTAGTACGGTGAAGGAGAGGAATGATAGCTGGATATAGTTAAGCTGTTTCTCCAATCAGTGGCGACACGACGATGATAACGACGACGTCATCACGATCGGATAGGTAAGGAGGGGACTCACCGTGTCCGCGCAAACTACGCGGAATTAGTTTTATATTCCACTTTTACCCTTCTTCTCTACGTATATTTTCAATTTACGCTCGGACCATGAACTGTGCACCTCTAATCATATTATTCACTCCATCATGGGTACCCTTTGACGTGCCGTAGACCTTCTTCCCGCCGCCGCCGCCGCCGCCGCCGAAGTCCTACTCGCGGTAAAATTACAAAAACGTGTCCAATAGTTTGCAGGAGCCTCCGATTGCTTGCATTATTGTGGGCCTAGAGTGGACGTACGGCTTCCTTATTGGTATGAGTGGCAGGAAAGAAAAGTCGGGTAAAGGGTGAGTACAGAGTGGAGACCACTCAAATAATTGAGGGACGGTGTCTGACCGCCTTTGAGTGCTGCGCACCATCAAACGTGGCAGACACGTAATTGTCCTTTGACTTAAATGATTCCTAATGTCGGGTTTACTTTTTTTATTATTTTTAAATAAAAAATTAGATTTTATTGAATAATATGATTTTTTAATAAAAAAACTTTTATAATATAAAATCAAGATTTTGTGTAATCAATATGGAAAGATATGGACCTATTAAATCAAGTTCAATTGGACCAAGCCTGAGTTTATGTGTAAAAAACATTGGTTGGCTCGAATTTTAGGTCCCATAGAATATATTAATAGGTTTTTTTAAGTATTAATGATATTTTAAAAAATATCTTATAACATAACTCAAAACCTTGTCGAGTGAAATATATAATATTTATACTAAAAGTCGAGTTGTTGATCCACTTCAAAAGTGACTCCACTTACACGAGCATATCCACAACAACTCGACCCTTTGACTACACAGACAAAAATAAAATTACTTAAGAAAGAAAATTCTTACTCCAAGTGAGTATAAAACTAACCTCAATCTAACTTACACTACACTAATGTTCAATACAAGCTTACAATAATTCTGAGATGTGATTTCGACTTGCTTAAACAAAGTTCGTCTAAGATACAATACAAAATTTATTGGTGAATAGTAGAGATCCTTTTCTGCAACGTTGACCAGCAGAGCCCGTCGGAACTGTCGACTAGCAGAGACCCTTCTCTGTAGCGTTGACCTGTAAAAACCCTTCTCTACAGTGTCGACCAGCAAAGCCCGTCAGAACCGTCGACCAACAGAGACCGTCGACCAGCAGAGATCCTTCTCTGCAGCATCGACCAACAAAACCGGTCGGAACTGTCGACCAGCAGAGACCCTTCTCTGCAGCGTCGACCAGCAAAGACCCTTCTCTATAGCGTTGACCAGCAGAGACCCTTCTCTGCAGCATCGACCAGCAGAGACCCTTCTCTACAGCGTCGACCAGAAACACCGGCAACGGTGTCATCCAGCAGTACTGGCAACGGTGTCATTCTTCTCGAGCCTCGCTCTCTCTGTCGAGAGCTTCTCTCTTCCGGTAAAACCCTTATCTGCTCTATCACGCACTCTTTGTTTTTTCGTTGTAGCTCACTGTTGGTCCCGATGATGAAATAAAAACAGCATAGAGGGAAAATTCATGTTTCCCTTGTGTGCAGTACATGCTATTGAATATGCCCCCCCGGACCAGACTCCACATTACTCAACAATTCTCCCACTTGGAGACTGGTAGATCCACTGCATCGCCTTCTTCCTCAAACATGATATCCTCCACCTCTGCAACTCACTGCCCCTGTCTTTATGCTAGAAGACCAACTCAAGTTACACACAACTTCAGTTTCTCAAGTGTAACACCCTTTGTCAACATATCAGCAGAGTTCTTACTTCCACAAATTTTCTCAAGTCCCAACTATCCATCATCTAACAATGATCATATAAAATGATACCTGATCTGAATGTCCTGGAATGAAGTGTTGGGTTCTTGGCAAGGAATATGGCACTCTGACTATCGCTGTAGAGAGTGCCCTTCTGATTTTTCTTGCCCAATTCCTCCAAGAAGCCCTGTAGCCAGATCATCTCCTTTGCAGCTTCTGATACTGCAATGTACTCAACTTCTGTGGTAGATAAAGAAACTGTTTTCTGTAGATTTGAACCCCATGAAACTACAGTACCACACAGAGTGTAAACAAACCCTGTTGTATGTTTTTGCTATCAATATCTCCAGTTAGATCAACATCAACATAGCCCCTCACCTCTAAGCTTTTTCCTGAGAAACACAAGCACGTATCTGAAGAGCCTTTTAAGTACCTCAGAATTCACTTCACAGCTTCCCAATGTTGTTTTCCTGGGTTACTCATGTATCTACTTACAACTCCCACTGCATAGGCAATATCCGGTCTAGTGCAAACCATAGCATACATAAGTGAACTAATAGTTGAGGCATAAGGAACCTTATTCATGTAATCTAGTTCCTCCTCTAACTTAGGTAACGGATCCTTGCTGAGTCTGAAGTGACTGCCCAAGGGTGTGCCAACTGGTTTGGCCTTATCCATATTGAACCTGTTGGGTACCTTTTTCACATACTCAGCCTGCGAGAGTCTCAACATGCCTTGACTCTGTCTCTGGCAATTCTCATACCAAGGATTTGCTTCGCAACTCTCAAATCCTTCATTGCAAAGTACTTTGACATCTGCTTCTTCAGATTATTGATCTCATCAATACTAGCCCCTGCAATAAGCATGTCATCCACATACAGCAACAAAATGATGTAAGAATTGTCAAAATACCTGACATAGCAACAGTGATCTGCCTGACATCTGATGTAACCTGCACTAGACATAAAGCTGTCAAATTTCTTGTACCACTGTCTAGGAGCTTGCTTCAGGCCATACAAACTCTTCTTCAGTCTGCAAACTGAACCTTCCTTTTCACGTACTGAAAACCCCTCAGGTTGGTGCATGTAGATTTTTTCTTCAAGGTCTCCATGAAGAAAAGTTGTTTTCACATCTAACTGCTCAAGAAATAAATCTTCAGTAGCAACCATGGACAGTACTAACCTGATGGTTGTGATCTTCACCATAGGTACCATATAAAATGATACCTGATCTGAATGTCCTGGAATGAAGTGTTGGGTTCTTGGCAAGGAATATGGCACTCTGACTATCGCTGTAGAGAGTGCCCTTCTGATTTTTCTTGCCCAATTCCTCCAAGAAGCCCTGTAGCCAGATCATCTCCTTTGCAGCTTCTGATACTGCAATGTACTCAACTTCTGTGGTAGATAAAGAAACTGTTTTCTGTAGATTTGAACCCCATGAAACTATAGTACCACGCAGAGTGTAAACAAACCCTGTTGTATGTTTTTGCTATCAATATCTCCAGTTAGATCAACATCAACATAGCCCCTCACCTCTAAGCTTTTTCCTGAGAAACACAAGCACGTATCTGAAGAGCCTTTTAAGTACCTCAGAATTCACTTCACAGCTTCCCAATGTTGTTTTCCTGGGTTACTCATGTATCTACTTACAACTCCCACTGCATAGGCAATATCCGGTCTAGTGCAAACCATAGCATACATAAGTGAACTAATAGTTGAGGCATAAGGAACCTTACTCATGTAATCTAGTTCCTCCTCTAACTTAGGTAACGGATCCTTGCTGAGTCTGAAGTGACTGCCCAAGGGTGTGCCAACTGGTTTGGCCTTATCCATATTGAACCTGTTGAGTACCTTTTTCACATACTCAGCCTGCGAGAGTCTCAACATGCCTTGACTCTGTCTCTGGCAATTCTCATACCAAGGATTTGCTTCGCAACTCTAAAATCCTTCATTGCAAAGTACTTTGACATCTGCTTCTTCAGATTATTGATCTCATCAATACTAGCCCCTGCAATAAGCATGTCATCCACATACAGCAACAAAATGATGTAAGAATTGTCAAAATACCTGACATAGCAACAGTGATCTGCCTGACATCTGATGTAACCTGCACTAGACATAAAGCTGTCAAATTTCTTGTACCACTGTCTAGGAGCTTGCTTCAGGCCATACAAACTCTTCTTCAGTCTGCAAACTGAACCTTCCTTTTCACGTACTGAAAACCCCTCAGGTTGGTGCATGTAGATTTTTTCTTCAAGGTCTCCATGAAGAAAAGTTGTTTTCACATCTAACTGCTCAAGAAATAAATCTTCAGTAGCAACCATGGACAGTACTAACCTGATGGTTGTGATCTTCACCATAGGAGAGAAAATCTCAGAGTAATCAATACTCTGCTTCTGCTGAAAGCCCTTTACAACAAGTCTAGCCTTGTACCTCTTACTGCCATCATGCTTAGTTTTCACCGGGTATACCCACTTGTTGTGCAATGCCTTCTTTCCTGGTGGAAGTTCAGTCAACTCCCATGTCTAATTTTCTAACAAGGAATCCATCTCTTCCTTCATTGCAACCTCCTACTTGCTAGAATTTTCATCTTGTAAGGTTTCTTCATAACTCTGCAGTTCTCCACCATCTGTCAGCAGAATATAATTCAAAATAGGTGAGAAACGTTATGGAGGCCGAATAGTCCTGACTGACCTGCAAAATGCAACTACAGGAGTGGACGGCTCTAGATCTGACTGAGGAATAATAGAAGTGGGCGCACTGGACCCACTCTCCTCATCACTCGTATCTTTGCACTGCATTGTGGCCTTTGGTAAGTCATCCAATCTTGCGAACTCGGACTCCTGAAGAGCTACTTTAGCAACTGTACTGGACTTGTCCTTGTATACAATCTTCTCATTGAAAATCACATTCCTGCTTCTTATAATCTTTCGACCCTGATCATCCCAGAAATGATAGCCAAATGCCTCGTTTCTATAGCCAATAAAATAACATTTCTTTGACTTGGCCTCAAGTTTACTACGAGCATCAGAATCAACAAGAATATAAGAAAGATAACCAAAAAGTTTAAGATGAGAAAATTTTACCTCTTTCCCGCTCCAGGCCTCCTTTGGCAATCCACAATCCAACGGAACTGATGGTCCTCTGTTGATCAAGTAAATTGCAGTACTGACTGCATCTGCCCAGAAAGTAGGTGGTAATCCAGCGTGCAACCTCATGCTTCTAGCACACTCATTGATGGTTTTGTTCATACGTTCAGCAACTCCATTTTGTTGTGGTGTCCCAGGAATAGTCTTCTCCAGTCTGATAGTTGAGTTGCACAATATTCTTTGAACCCGCCATCAATATACTCACCGCCATTATCATACCTCAAACATTTCAGTTTCAAACTTGTCTCAGTTTCAACCATGGCCTTCCAAATTTTGAACACATTGAATACCTAAGATTTATGCTTCAAAAAATAAACCCATACCTTCCTACTATGATCATCAATGAACGTGACATAGTAAGGAGAACCTTCAAGGGATGCCACTGGGGAAGGTCCCCACACATCTGTGTGTACAAGGTCTAGTTTTTCTTTCTTCAGTGTTCTGCCACCCTTCAAAAAACTGACCTTCTTCTATTTCCCCATAATGCAACTTTCACACATATTGATATCAAATGATTTCAGTTTTGGTAGCTTGCCTCTGGACAGGAGTTCTATCATGCCCCTCTGACTCATATGGCCAAGCCTGCAATGCCATAAATATATTGTGCTTTCTGCAACGGTAGTAGCAATAATATTAATCAAACCAATAGTCGAATAGTGTATGTGTTTTCTTACCGCGAGCCAGTACCAATGCTTGGTGACCTTCCAGGTGTTATCTGAGAACACCACTGAATGGCCACAGTCATCAAGCTGCCCAATAGAAATGAGGTTTTTCTTCAATTCAGGAATGTGCCTGACCTTTTGCTAGGTCCATTTGTTCTTGTTAGGGAGTGCAATGTCAATGTCTCCCATCCCCACCACATTCAAGGCTTCTTCATCAACCAGATATACCTTCCCAAAGTCACCTGCAATATAGTTTTGCATTATCTCCTGATGGTAGGATGTATGGAATGAAGCCCCTGAATCCAGTATCCAGTCATCAACTGGACTATGAACTGTAAGCAATAGTGCATCTTGTACTTCTTCAATTACTGCATTTGCACTATCATTCTCGATTTTCTTAGGGCTTTTACAATTTCTCTTTAAGTGGCCAGCTTTGCCACAGTTCCAGCAAGTTGCTTACCTGACCAGGCCTTGACTTACTCTTGCCCCTGTATTTTGACTTTGATCTGTTTCTGTTTGAGTTCCTGTCATGTGATCTCCCTCGAGAATCAACATTCAATGTGGAACTCAAACCCGAAGTCTGGCTTGAATCCCTCTTGCGTACCTCCTCAGCCAAAATCAAATCATGAATATCATCATATTTCAACTTTGATTTACCGGCAGAATTACTCACAGCCATTCTCATGGCTTCCCAACTATTTGGAAATGAAGCCAATAGTATCAGTGCACGTATCTCATCATCAAATTCAATTTCAACATATGACAATTGATTTGTGACAGTATTAAAAGCATTCAGATGTTGTGCAACAGATGTACCTTCTACCATCTTCAAATTTAATAACTTTTTCATCAAATAAACTTTGTTATTCGCTGAAGGCTTTTCATACATACCTGATAAGGACCTCTAAGAGACCCATAGTCGTCTTCACCTTGTTGACGTTGTGTGCAACGGATCTCAACAGGGTTAGCCGAATAATCCCCAGAACTTGCCGATCCAACTGATTCCAATCGTCTTCCTCTATTTTTTCCAGTTTCTTCCCCAATAGTGGAAGATGGAGTTTTCTCCTATGGAGGTAGTCCTCTATCTGCATCCTCCAAAATCCATAGTCTTTGCCATCAAACTTCTCAATCCCCAATACCTTCACTTCGTGTCCAGCCATCATTTTCCCTCAGTGTAATCTCTGCTTTGATACCAGTTGTTATGAAGAATGACAATAAAGAGACAGGTAATCACACGGCACAAAATTTTATGTGGTTCGACAAATTGCCTACGTCCACGGGAGTTACAGAGGATTTTTATTTCTCCAATCATAGGAATCACAATACAAATGGGACCAGTATCTTTCTTTGCACCTCTTACACAGCGTTGACCAGTAGAGACCCTTCTCTGTAGCGTCGACCAACAGAGCCCGTCGGAACCGTCGACCAGCAAAGACCCTTCTCTGCAGCGTCGACCAGCAAAGCCTGTCAAAACCGTCGACCAGTAGAGACCCTTCTCTGCAGCGTTGACCAGCAAAGCTCGTCGGAACCGTCAACCAACAGAGACCCTTCTCTGCAGCATTGACCAGAAACACCGGCAACGGTGTTGTCCAGCAGTACCGACAACGGCGTCGTTCTTCTTGAGCCTCGCTCTCTTTGCCGAGAGCTTCTCTCTTCTGGAAAAACCCTTCTCTGCTCTATCACGCACTCTCTGTTTTTCATTTTTTCCTTGTAGCTCACTGTTGGTCCCGATGATGAAATAAAAATAGCATAGAGGGAAAATTCATGTTTCCCCTGTGTGCAGTACACGCTATTAAATATGGGAATGGGAAATGTCCTCCATGCCCCCCAGTGGACCAGACTCCACATTACTCAACATACAACTCACCTCAATCTAACTTACACTACACTAATGTTCAATACAAGCTTACAATAATTATGAGATGTGATTTCAACTTGCTTAAAAAAAAGTTCGTCTAAGATATAATACAAGATTTATTGGTGAATAGTAGAGATCCTTCTCATCGATTTATTCTTATAGTGGGTTGAACAATCATGTGTTGGTGGTTGAAAGATTATGGAGTCCTTCAAAAAGTGAAGAGTATATTGGCTTCTTCTTTTGGTATCCCTCCATCCACTATTGCCACTACTAGTACAAGTATGTCTTTTTCTTTTTTATGCTCCAACTCTTGTTCTTGGATTATTGACTCGGGTAACTCAAAACATCTTAGTGGGAAGTTAGGTATTTTTATTTCCCTGTCCATATGTCCTATTGATTGATTTGTGTTTATTGTGGACGGCTCATAGACCAAAGTTCTAGGTATTGGTTCTTCTTCTCCTTCACCAAATTTGCCTTTGTCAAATATCTTATTTGTGCTTCCATTTCCATTGAGTTTCATGTCTTTGAGCCAAATTGCTAATAAATTTGTAAAATTCTAGGGTTTCATTATTAGAAGGCATAGGGTTTAGAAGAAGAATAGAAGAGAAGAAGTAAAAGAAAGAAAAAAAAAAAGAGCAAAGAAGGCAAGAAAGAGTGAGGAAGAGCTTGATAGAAGACTAGGGTTTTAGGGGGGAAAGAGAGCATGTTATGAGTTCTCCCCCTCGCTTCATTATTTACAGATGAGAGGGCTGGAAACCCTAATACATGAAGGAAAAAAAGGATTTACATAATTACACCATGTGCCACTTCTTCACTTAGTTACATAATTACACCATGGAGAACATTGGAGAGCATGTGGGTAGTTGAAAAACAAGCGATAAGAACAGGATATGGCTAATAAAACTGAGGGACATTCATGGAAAGCATGATTGTCCAACCATCATCATAGGGTTTGAAAATGAGAGGAGAAATACTCCTTTGCATATGTCCTAACCTTTGCATGAAATTGAGTTTCCACCATAGTACAAAAGGCACTAAAGATAGAAAAATATTTCAAACCCATCTTTCATCAAGTATAACCATGTGACCATGGTATGGTCATCCACAAAAATCACAAAGTACTTAGTTTGAGAAATATTTGAGACATTAACTAGTCATCACACCTCTAAATGAATTAAAGCAATATTGTTTTCCTAGATTGAAATGTAGATCTATGATGTTTTCCAAGCTCACAAAATTCACATGAAGATTTTAGAAAGAGAACTAAGAGATGAAACTAATGACTTCAAATTTGACAAAGAAGGATAGTCCAACTGGTTGTGCCAATGTGTTGCCTCTCTATTTGTAGCTACTACAATGATCAAAATGGTGGGATCCATAAAGTAAAGACCCCCTATCTCACATGCTCCACCAATCACCTGCTTCGTTTGGATATCCTAAAAACTCAATGAGATGGAAAAAAGGTAACAAAGCAATTAAGTCATTTAGTTAACTGACTGACAGAATAAGACTAAATGAAAATTGTAGCACAAATAAAACATTGTTGAGTGAGAAAAAGAGATAAATTGGATGTACCAGTGCCCTGAATTTTTGTTTGAGATCCATCGGCAATGGATACATACTAGTTTGTAGTACATGGTGACAAGTTTGACAAATTATTTATATGACCAGTAAAATGTTCAAAGGCACTTGAATTAATAATCCTCAATAAAGAGCTAGAATGTGAAGCCAAGGAAAACACATATGTAGTAGCAATGGTAGTTGTGATATAATCCTTAGGGGCTATCATCAGATTTTTAAATTTCTGAAATAAAGTATAATTTTCTTCTGATAGTGTCATGCCTTTTGATGATCCACTAGGCACTTCATTGTTTATTAGGAGTGGTAGAGGTGGAGGCTTGATGAGCTTTGAAGTATTCTGGTTTTCCTTGTTGATTCCAGTATTTATCATGCAAATGATTATTCAAGGCTTAGAAAATACACTTCTTGTTTTGAACAGAATTGGAGGGATTAGAGTTTGAATCACTACCACTCATTTCTCTATCTCTACCATAGGATTTACCACCTCTACTGTGTCCTCTTCCTTGGTTGTTACTCCCCCTTCCTTTTGAGTACATGGCAGAATTTTCTAATTGACTTGGCTGATAGGAGGATACCTTAACTGGTACCCTAAGCATAGTTGTACAGACATCATTTAAGGAAGTTCTGGCAGATGAGCTTAATACCTGAGTTTTTGGAACACTCAAATAGGATTGTAGATTGACAATGTATAAAGTTGACACAAAGTCTTCTCTTTGTTTTTCTTGAGTGGCATTATTTGTTAAGTTTGGTTGGGTTACTATCCATTGATGAAGCAGACCTTGGAATCTACCAAAGTATTTTAGAGATTGCCCTCACGCTTTGTTTTGCACATCTACTGAAATATATCATAAACCTTTTGAAGGAAATAAGGAATCGAATATAGTTGAGAGCAAGTATCCCAATTATCCTTGGTTGTGTTTAGATGAATAAAGTTGTTTGCAACAACTTCTTCCATATTGTTGATCAACCAACAAATTATTAAGGAATCTTCTTTTAGCCACTTGTGACAAGAGGCTTCATCTTCATACATAGGTGGCTGATTTAAATGTCCAACAAGGTCCCTAGTGATTAAGAATTGTTTAACCAATTGTGACCAAAATGTGTAGTTGCTTAACCCCTTGAAGGTAAAAAACAACAACAACACACTACTTAAATCAAAAATTAGATTTCAAGCATGTTTTGGACTATGAAGAGCTTGATTTTGCAAGAGGAGACAATATGGATTCAAAACGAATTTTTGGATGATCTAAACAAGATTTTGGATGATCTCAGACATGAATTTTGAATGATATATCACACTTATCTGAAATTTTACATTGCTGGAATTTAAAAAATAGCACATTTCCTTCTTCAAAAGCTGAACTTTTCTTCCTTCACTCGTTGACAAATCTGCCTCCTTTGTACACTTTAATCACTTTGAACAGATTTGATTCAAACCCCTAGAATCCCTACTCTAATACAAAGTTAGATTCCATAGTTGCAAGCTTAGAAGGTTTATGATTTTAGAGAAGAGAGTGAAAGAAGAATAAGAGAAGAGAGCAAGAGAGAGGAAGCAACTCATGTGAAGCAAAGACACATGAAAAAATAGAGAATTAGGGCACATCCGTTATGCCCTCCCCCTTCTTATTTATAGATGTAAGGGTTTGTAACCCTAATACATGACAAAACGAAAGTACATCAACTTGTACATAATTATGTCCCATACCATTTACTCATTTAATTACATGTAATGCCACCACTATTTCCTTTGACAATGCACAACTCTTGTGGATGAAACAATAGTTGGAAGACAATGACTTGAGATAAGTTGAAATGGCTATCTACAGTAACATCATGAATGCTATTGGCCTAAGAAGGAACCTAGTTCACCACCTTGGATCAAAACACATTGAAATCAAACATTATTTCATTCAAGAGTTAGTTCAAACCAAAGCGATTAGAATTGAATTTGTTTAAATTGAAAATCAATTAGTGGATATTTTTACTAAGCTTTTAGGATTTCATCGATTCTCTAAGCTTAGAGGAGAATTAGGCATGAGCAACCCTCCAACATCTGGCTAGGTCAAGAATAGTGGAAATGAAGGATGTCCCCACTCAGAATCAATTTAAAAATTGAAACTTCAAAAGAAATTCAACTTGAAAATTCTAGAAAGCCTTGATTGATCCATGTTTATAGAGCATGATTGATCCTCGCCAGATTGATTGATCAATCTTTATACCTATTGATCATACAAGGTATGATCGATTAATCGACCGACATCACAAAAAAAGTGGTTTTAAACAAAATTCAAGATTCATTTTAATCATTTCACATCATTGAAATTGTTTGCCCTAAAACCCAAAAATTCTCCTTGGGCCTTTTGGAGCATAAATAGAGTAATTTTGGTGGATTCAATCCTCCCTAACCCTAAACCAACTTTAAAACACCTAGTTTTTTTCATTTCCTCCAAGTGTAAACTTATTTCTTTGATTTATTTTCCTTTTTTTGTGTTTTTCTCTCCTTTTCCTACTCAATCCTTGAAAATGGTAAGAATGAAGAGAACCACATGAGAGATCCAAAGTGACCCACTCAAAACTCTGGATTGGAAGGGAACCGAAGTCACTACATGGAGCTTTTCTCATAAAGAAGTATAATGGAGCAATCCCAACTTGACATTGGATTTTGCAAAAGGGTGTTCTCTAAAGTTGTAGATGTGTTTGGTTCATATGAGAAAATGCTCAAAATTGAAGAGGAAATCTTTCCCAATTTGGTAAAGTTATTCTACTCTAATCTCAACATAATAGAAGAAGATGGTCAGGAGTTGAATTAACCTCCTATGTGAAGAGAGTGGGATTACCATGAGTGTTACTGAACTCAAGACATTCCTCAATACATCGACAAACACACTTAGCTGATACGTCAATGAAAGGGACCTAAGGATGCCTTTCATATTGTGTATAAAGATTGTCACACACTTCCTCAACCCCCACAAGGGCACATTCTTGTGACTTACAACAACAGATATGTTATAGATGTGGGTATTATCATCAAGTGTCACCTTGGGCAATGCCTACTTCTCTTCACATCGAATGATGGATGTGGCTAGCAACATTGGAATGAATGCTTTGTCATTGAAGAAAATTATCACATTTCTCTAATTGCACAAGGGTTTGGACGTCAATCTTGAGCACACTCTTATTGTTCAAAAGAAAATGGTTATCGGTGAGGTAAAGATGAGACATTTTGGATTTGAGGAAGTCCAACGAGAGTAGATTCCCAAGCAAAGTTGGGGTATGGAGCCCTAAGTTGTGGAGTATACAGTTGATGAGGTGAGCCCTAAGCGAAAGCAGACTGATCAGTTTACCTTCATCCTGAGGAAGAGAGAAAAAGGCTCTTATAGGTTGGATCGATTGACTCAACTAGAAGAAGATAACTTAAACAAGGGCAGAAACTGATATAGGTAGCTCAAGCACGAATGGAAGATATTCTATATGCTATCCTTGGTTGCATGTCACCTATGCCACCGCCACCACCTCCACCTGGGGAGTAGACTATTAGGTTGCTTAGTTATTTTTTACCTAAGGCTAACATCATGTATTTTTTTTTTTTTTTTTTTTTTTGCACATTTTGTGTACTTGATGTCCATTTTGCTATCTATGTATCATTTTTGCAATTTAATGAAAACTTCCTTTTGCTTATCTCTTTGTGTATCTTTTTGCATACCTTTCTGAATTATGGAAAGAGGGGGAAATAAACGTATCTAAAGGGGGGAACCCAAAATTGAAAATTTCTTAAACAAATTTCTCATGTATGCGTAAATTAACAGGGAGACTTCATAAACCCATGAATGTTTCACAACAGAGGGAAAAAACTTCACATTCCACAAACTTCATTTTGTCATCATAAAAAAAGGGATATTGTTGATCTAGTTGGACTTATTCCAAATTTTGATGATAACAAAACTCAAGCTAAGCTAATAAATTTATAATTCATAGAATTTCACATGTATTTTCTTCATGTGACTTAATTATAAGGTCTATGAGGATGAACCAATAAATCCAACACAAAAATTGATCTAAAATGAAGACTTAAGTCACATTAAAAAAGCACCTCGAAGAAGACTGAAGAATTGAAGACCTAGAGTCTAGGCAAAATTAGAAAAAATCAAGAACTCTAGCTTTGTGAAGAGGATATCTATCAAGTTTCCAAACCTTGGGTATGAATTTTTTGGGGGGCATTGGATATGCATACTCTTTCCAAAATAATATTTTTGAAGCTCATTCTAATTTCTTGGAACCTATAAATCAACAATATTTGGGCTTTATTCATGCTTTGCACTTAATTGTATATATTAAAAAATAGTGTGATTGATCAAACTTTATAAGGCGTGATAAATAATATTGATGGTTGACAAGTAGGTTTACAAAGCATGATCGTTCTACCTCTATACACATGATCCATCATATAGAATGTTGTAGGTAGAAGTTATAAAGTATGATCAGTAAAAATAATACTTCAATTACAATCTTAATTTTTCATTCACATCATCGGCTTAAATAGCCGTTTTACAAAATATACATGGAAGAATTTGAGTGATTAACGGGATTACCCCAATCACCGGATTTACAGAATATTTACATGATTTCTCCTTAAGGGAAGAAATCTCAGAGTGAATCTTAACACTCCCCCTCAAGTTGGTGATATTACTCATGCCCAACTTGTCAAGACATTTGTGAAAAGCTCGGTAAGACACTGCTTTGGTTAGCACATCGGCAAGCTGATCCTCAGATCGAACATGAGGGACTTCAATGATTCTTGCTTCTAACTTTTCTTTAATAAAGTGTCTATCAACTTCAACATGTTTAGTTCTATCATGTTGGACTGGGTTGTGAGCAATATCGCATGCTGCCTTATTGTCACAATATAATTTCATAGGACTTGTCTGCTCAATATGTAGTTCTTGTATCAGATTTTTGATCCATAATAATTCACATATTGCCTTGGCCATTCCCCTGTATTCGGCTTCAGCTGACGATCTAGCCACCACCTCTTGTTTCTTACTTCTCCAAGTGACCAAATTTCCACCTACAAATGTAAAGTATCCAGATGTAGACCGTTGATCTTCTATTGACCCAACCCAATCGGCATCGGTATAACCTTCAATTTTCAAGTCACCTCCCTTTTTAAATAAAATTCCTTTCCCTGGAGATGATTTCAAGTAGCGCAGGATACGATTGATGGCATTCATATGTTCTTCACTTGGAGAGTGCATAAATTGACTAACCACACTTAGTACATAAGCTAAGTCTGGTCTGGTATGTGCAAGATACATTAACCTCCCAACTAGTCTCTGATAACGCTCCTTGTTAGCAGGGACTTGATCAGAATGTGTTCCCAGTTTCAGATTTTCTTCCATAGGAGTACTGACTGGACTACATGTTGTCATACCAGTTTCCTTTAATAAATCCAAAGCATATTTTCGATGAGATAGAAAAATTCCTTCCTTGGATCTGGATACTTCAATATCAAGAAAATATTTTAAGTAGCCAAGATCTTTCATTTCAAATTCTCTAGCAAGACGACTTTGTAATGATTTCTTTTCTTCTGGATCATTCCCAGTTACTATCATATCATCAACATATACAATAAGAGTTGTGATGGCCTCCTTGTTATATTTCAGGAAGAGAGTATGATCTGAGTTGCTTTGCTTGTATCCGATAGATTTCATAAAATTTGTAAACCTTCCAAACCACACCCTCGGGGATGCTTCAAACCATATAGGGATTTCCTCAGTTTACATACTTGTTTGCATCTTTTGTTTTGCATAATACATCCAGGAGGTAATTCCATATATACTTCTTCTTGGAGATCTCCGTGCAAAAATGCATTTTTTACATCAAACTGATATAAGGGTCAGTCAAGATTCGTAGCCAAAGATAGTAGAATCCGAACAGTGTTGATTTTGGCCACTGATGCGAATGTCTCCATATAATCGATCCCGTAGGTTTGAGTATATCCTTTGGCAACAAGTCTTGCTTTGAACCTTTCAATGGTGTCATCGGCGTTATATTTAATGGTAAATACCCACCTACATCCAACTAGTGTCTTTCCTACAGGTAGGTCAACCACTTCCCATGTTGAAATCTTTTGGAGGGACCTCATTTCTTCATTCATGGCTTCTTTCCATTTAGGATCTTTCAAGGCTTCCTGCACACTATTAGGAACAGATATAGCAGATAATTGATTCACAAATACTTCATTTGCCTTTGACAATCTATGATAAGACACAAAATTATGCATGGGATACTGAGATTTAGAGGTGAGAAGAGGTTCATAATTGACTCTAGGTTTTCCTCTTGTGGTTCGATGAGGTAGCACTCTTAGTTGAGTTTCGAAAATTACCTGAGGCTCAGACATGGACTCAGACTCAGAAGGCAATTGATCCATTGGTACATTATGAAGGGGGGAAGATGGCGGCTGAGACTCTGGTTGCATTACTTCCATCTGGTCTTGTCTTTCTCCATCCTGTGAATCATGTTCATTTGTATCATTTTGATGTCCACAGTTGTAATCTGAATATTGACCACTTGTAGTATCCAAGATATCCAAATGATGATTAAGGGTCTTCAATTCAATCATTTTCTCCCCCTGTATTGAAGACTCGGGAGTAGAATAATACATGTTTTCTTCGTGAAATACCACATCAAGAGTGACATACAATTTGCGAGAGGGAGGATGATAACAACGATAACTTTTCTGATGTTGAGCATAACCAACAAAAACACACTTGAGAGCTCGGGGTTCCAATTTATGTCTCAATGACTTGTGGAGGTGAACAAAGGCTACACACCCAAAAACTTTAGGTGGTAGATTCGGCACAGCAGGTGAACTTATGGTTTTATGAAGAACACTCAAGGGAGTCTGAAATTGTAACACACTTGAGGGTATTCGATTGATAAGGTAAGTTGCAGTTGTGATGGCTTCACCCCAGTAACTAGCCGACATATGAGCCTCAAACAAGGAAGCATGAACAACCTCAAGAAGGTGGCGGTTCTTTCGCTCTGCAACCCCATTTTGCTGAGGTGTGTACGGACAAGTAGTTTGATGAATAATACCATAATCATCTAGATATTCTTTGAAACTTTGATTCACAAATTCTCCACCATTGTCACTTTGAAGAGTTTATATTGTAGAATGATACTGAGTGGCTATCATTCTGTAAAATTGTTTGAACAATGAACTAACTTCACTTTTTGACTTCATTAAACAAATCCAAGTCATACGGGTGTGATCATCAATAAAAGAAACAAACCACCGTTTCTCACTAAGAGATGCTATATTTGCTGGATCCCACACATCAGAGTGAATAATCATAAAAGGTGCTGGACTCCTATTCATGCTTATTGGGAATGGAACACGATGGCTTTTCGCCAATTCACATACATCACACTTAAAATCTGAAATAGATAACTTTCCAAAAAGTGTAGGAAACAATTTCTTTAAATAACCAAAGGATGAATGACCCAACCGTTTATGCCATAACCAAACGTCAGAATCTGCAAATTTATTCTTCGTTGAGAACGCTTGGGCTAACTGATGAAAACTCTCTGGCTGCAGATCAAGGTAATAGAGCTTCCCCCTTCTAGTACCATACCCAATTGTCTTCTGAGTTCGAATGTCCTTAAAAACACAAAGGTTAGGCCAAAAAACCACAATACAATGCAGAGTACGAGTTATTTGAGTAACGGATAATAGATTATGATTGAGGGTTGGAACAACTAATACAGAATCAAGACGCAGATTTTCAATGAGAGTGATAGAACCTTCTCCAATAACGTGAGAGGGAGTGCCATTTGTTGTAGATACGATATGTTGTGCTGATGGTTTCATACTTTTAACATGATGATTGTCAAAGGTCATATGATCAGTAGCACCATAATCAATTATCCATTCACTATTTCTAGTGGAAGTATTAAGAACCTTACCAGATGTAGCGATTAAGACTGATGCATCCTCAGTTGTGTGAGAGGTGGAAGGTTCTGCTACTACAACGGAAGCATGATTATTTGATTTGGAGTTCCGTTTGCGAGGCGCTTTGGTAGGATCCCACCATTCTGGATACCCGATAAGTTCATAACATCGTGACTTTATATGCCCAGTCTCACCACAGTAAGTACAAATGCGCTCTGATTTGGTTGTTCCAACCTCATAGCTACGATTCTGAAATCCTGATGTTCGATTTTTATCACTGTTAGGACCAGTTGGTCGAGCTGTTTTAAGCTTAGCTCGACGTGCTACCATTGCAGATGTCTCAACGCGATCAACTTCATTATGTCAAGTGGTTCTACGAACAGAGTCACGACGTACATAAGCATAGGCTTCTTCAAGATCCAATATCGGGTCTTTCCTAAGAATTTCGCCACGGACTTGTTCGAATTCTGCATCCAATCCGTTTAAGAAAATATGAACACGCAATATTTCAACGGATTTTTTATACGCAATAACATCATCAGGATCTTTCATTATAATCCTGTCACGATGATCAAGTTCTTGAAAATTTTCCACAAGATCACCATAATACGTTGATAAAGGGCGACCAGTCTATTTGGTAGAGAAAGCTCTTTGGTTCAATGAAAATAATTGGGATTCATCTAACCCATCATAGAAAGCTTTTGCCAGAGCATTCCATATTTCGCATGAGGTACGCAGCCGAATATAGCGCTTCATAATATCTGGTGACATAGAGGTTAACAACCACCCCTTGACTTTTTGATTTTCAGCATACCATTTCGCATAGGAGGCATCTGTTTCTTGTGGAAATGGTGTTTTTCCCATAATATATTCGAGCTTTTCTCGTCCCATAATTTGCATCTCCATGATCTGGGACCATACATCATAGTTGACTTCGGTAAGAGTGACGCTGGTTGTAAAACCAGAATTTTTGGATTGCACATGAATAATCGGTGTTGATTCCTTCGACATGATGAAATAGAAGATCGGTAGATTTGTGATCACCCAAAAAAACTGGTTCGGTCCGTTTTCTGTTCGCTGGGTTGACCCAGTTTGGGTCTCCGATTGTGGTCCGGTCCTCTTTCTGAATAATATTTTTTTCGGTCCGGTCCGATAAGTGGTCCGGGTCTCTGTTTTCGGTCCGATTCAAGAATATCTCGCGACCCGCCAGAAAAAATTAAAAAAAAATTCGGACCTAAGTTAACGGAAGCAAATTTTTTTTTCTGTACCTGTCTTCTTCGTCGACGGTGCGGCTTCTTCGTTGCCGGCGACGTTCGGGCTGGTGGTATGCTGGAAGTGAGGGCGACGATATTCAGTCTTCGGCGTCGTCGACGGTCCACCGGAGTGAGGGCGACGACGGAGATAATGCGTCTCTTTGTTTTCTGCGTCGGTGACGCTAGTGCCGATCGCTGGAATGTGGTTCGTTGCCGGCGACACGGATTTCGGGAGTTTAGGTGATGGCGCCAGTGGTGGCGGTTTTGTTGTAGAGCGACGGCTGAAGAGAACTTCAACAGAGTTGCAGACCTGCTCTGTTTTTTCGGCGACAGAGTTGCAACTCTGTTTCGGCTACGGGAGAGACAACGGGACAAAGCTTTTTTTGCTCTGTTCTTCGGCGACGAGAAGGAGAAGGATTCTCCCACTCTGATACCAAGTAAAAATAATACTTCAATTACAATCTTAATTTCTCATTCACATCATCGACTTAAATAGCCGTTTTACAAAATATACATGGAAGAATTTGAGTGATTAACGTGATTACCCCAATCACCGGATTTACAGAATATTTACATGATTTCTCCTTAAGGGAAGAAATCTCAGAGTGAATCTTAACATGATCAATCAACTATGAGTGGATGATCGGTGAACCAAAATCTTGCCACTCCAGTGTAGATCGCTTGATCGTTTAACATACTATAGAAGCATAAAAAATAACCTTAATCGATGGCATGAGAAATCATAAGGCTAAAAAGATAGTTGTTAAGGGTCTATTGATCAAGTAATGAAAATGGTTGATCGACCAAACCTTCGAAGCAGTTTTTTGCACAACCTACTAAAATGGCTAGTTTCTCTAGGAAACTTATAAATAAGAAATCAAACTTCTACCTTATCAATTATTGAGTATTTATTAGTAAACCTACTCACTCAAGAAATATTTCTAAGTCCACATTTTCAAAATCTTCCTTTTGCAAGAGGCCACTATTTTTTTAGCAAAATCATTCAAACTCTTGTTTTTCTTGGCATCCTTAATTCCTCTAAGGCTCCAAAATCATTTTCATTTTGACCTAAAATGTTGAAAGTTTGTAGACAGTCAGGGAGTGGCTATCTCTTAAAAGAAAGTTTATGTTTTCCATTTTATTTTTGTATTTTTTTGAAAGAGATTTTCTAGATACTTGAATTCTAGAGGTTAATTAATTACCCACAAGAGCTAGAACCTAGTTGTACCGGATCTTTTTGGGTTGGATTTGGATAATGTAATTGGGTATTAAACTTGGCTTACAGAGAGTTAAAATCTCTTTTGTAATTTTTTTATAATAGAGTTTATTAGTAAAATTTTCCCGAAGCAAGGGTACACATACATCATGATTATGACTCTTTTATGTGTATGTACATAGTTTTTTCATTGAAGCAACTATTAGTAATTTAGGACTCACCTAATTATAATGGAGGTCTCTCCCAAGTAGAATTATAGGATCCCATGTTATGTTATGCCAAGGCATAGTTTAGGGGCATGAATATAATTATCAATGAAAGACAATACTTATTAGTTAATTTTTTTATTGTTCTTAGCTGAACCGGATATCATATATTGTAAAAACCCCGGTTCAATCCAGATTTGATGAGGTCCAATATCGCGGCAGAGTCCGACCCGGTTGTGGCCAAGACCAACAATGTCTTTTATCAGGTTACCGGAAACACATTGTTATCTGGATCGTTGTCTCTAACGAAGATGGCCTTCTCCTCGCCCTTATCTTCTTCTCTACTCTGCTTCCACTCCAGCCCATGCCCGAAATCCAGGCCCCGGACAAAGACCCTCGCCCTCCCTTCTCTCTTGGCCGCTGCCGATGTTACCGCTGGCACCTCCATCGACAGCACTACGCTCGCTGTCCTCGGCGGCGGTTCTGTGGCGGCCCTTGCCGCCGTCCTGTCTCTTGCTGACCCCGAGAAGCGCCGCCAACTCCAGGCGGAGGAGGTTGGCGGCGGGGACAAGGAAGTTGTCCGGGAATACTTCAATAACTCCGGGTTCCAGCGGTGGAAGAAGATCTACGGTGAAACCGACGACGTCAACAGGGTTCAGCTGGATATCCGTCTCGGCCACTCGAAGACCGTCGAGAACGTATTGAAGATGCTCAAAGACGAGGGTCCGCTCCAGGGCATCACCGTCTGCGACGCCGGCTGCGGCATTGGCTCCCTCTCAATTCCCCTTGCCAAGGAGGGCGCCATCGTCTATGCCAGTGACATTTCTGCTACAATGGTAGCAGAGGCCGAGGAGCAGGCCAAATCCGAAGACCTGCCCACTGTGCCCAAGTTTGAGGTTAGGGATTTGGAGAGCCTAGACGGCAAATACGACACCGTGGTCTGTTTGGATGTCTTGATACATTATCCGCAGAGTAAGGCTGACGAGATGATCGCCCATTTGGCATCTCTGGCCAAAACTCGTCTGATTCTCAGTTTTGCACCCAAAACATTTTACTACGATTGGTTGAAGAGGGTCGGTGAGCTCTTTCCAGGACCCTCGAAGGCAACGAGGGCTTATCTACACGCAGAGAGAGATGTGGAGAGGGCGTTGCAGAAAGCCGGGTGGAAAATTCGGAACAGAGGACTCATTACCACCCAGTTTTACTTTGCCAGATTGGTGGAGGCCATACCTGCGTAAACGGAAATTGACAAGCTCCTACTCCTACTATGTCCCTGTTTTGATTCCTATCTTTGTTCAATCCTCTTGTTGGAATCGTGGTTCTATCTTTTGTGCATAATCAATCGGAATCCCATCTTATGTTGTAAGAAATGTAGCAAAAACATGATTGAGAGGACAAGAAACAATCCAATTCGTTGTTTACATGTACATTGCCAAGCATTCTTCTGGCTCGACAATGGCGTCGGTGAAGTCATTTTCTGGAAAGGCAATCGCAAAGATTTTCTCTGTGACAATTTCCCGACTCGTTAACATATATATTATTACCAAAATAACATTGTACTCTAGTTACTCTCGTTCAATTCTCTCTTTAGTTGATTGATGACCGCTCTTAATTACCTCAAAGATTGTTGATCGTTCAAACTTTTGGCTCTCTCAACATCCTGTATTATTGCTATATTATTGCTTACTAATGGGGAAGTTTGCTCTTTCAATTAGATTTATTAAGTTTGCTATTTTATATTTGTATACTCTATTGCAAAGTCTGGAATTCCTATACAAAGCATACAATTCAATGGTACTAAACTTAACATCAAATTCTTTCTATTCATTTTTGTAATTTTAAATGCATGTAGAACTAAAACCCGACTCGAGTTTGAGCTTTAAGTTCAAACCAAGCTCAAACATGCACCTGTTCAAGCTTGACTCAAGGGGATCCACCCCTAACATTTACCTATGTCTAAATCAAGTCCACTTGCTAAAATTTAAAATAGGACTTTTTTGTAACTTCTTTAAAACTGTACTAACAACTATTCAAAAAAAAAAAAAAAAAATTGAAGTTTCCAAAGATTTTCCTATCAGGATACTACTAAAATTCAACTGAGCAATTTCTTTAAAAAATATAATCAGAACAAAAAAATGTCACTAATTTTTCTTGGATAGGCGCTTTCAAGGCACAAAAACATGGCCCTAATGCCGATAAATATTTTTCAAGGTGACAAAATGTGTAACCGTCTGATTTCAAATTAAAAGACCAGAAATATAAAAATTAATGGGCATATTGAACTATCTGAAACTTAAGGAGTACCTTCATCCAAAGTCGAATCTTTCACAGAGGCGGATCTACATTCCAACTTTTTATCCAAGTTCTCTACTGCGAGATATAATTCAGTCCTACTTTACAGGATAAACAGTGAGAAGCTTTTTCATTTCCTAGTCGGTAAGTAAATTATAAATTTGAAACTGCATGATTTACATTTCACCTTTTTTTTTTCCGGTAAGCTGTAGAGCTTGCCAGTTAAACAGACATCTGTGCTTGGAAGTTACCAATTCGGGCAGGTGATCTATTGCCTCCCCCATTCTCAAGCTTCCACATCTGATCTTACTGGAAAATCTAACCCTTGAAGAGCCGATATATTTTCCTTGTCTTCTGTAGCATACAATGGGAAGAACCAATACAGCTTTTTCGTGCCAAAGACCTTCAGTTATAACAACTAAATGAGATTACCATGTTGAAACACACATAAAGAAAAATGATAGAATTATGTGACAGTACCTGTTCAAAGTTTTTTCTCCTTCCCAAGTCATACTTCCACCTGACTGAACCCCGCCTCTTCTCATAAACCTGAAACAACTCTCATGAAATAAGGCTTTTTATAAGAACACCCAGAACCATGATGGCAAACAGAACGCAAAGATCCAACATTTCTTGCAATTCAAATAATTAATCCGGCTACTGTTCAAAAAATAATATGGACAAACTTGTCTGCATCTAATGCTTTAAGCATCCATTGGAAGTTAGAACCTTTATTCAAGCAAGGATCATTTATTTATTTATTTTCTGATGAACTTCATAGAATCAAATGATATCTTCTATAGAAACTTCAAATTTCATTACATTCGTTACCTCTATTGTTGTGGTGTTGCTTGAAAGAAGTGAAGCATGCATAACCAAGAAGCAGATTAGACTCAATGCAAAAGCTAAATTAAGAACTGCAAAAAGAGACAGATATTGGTAAGAAAAGAAAACAGATCATGGAATTCATTAAATGGCTAATTTTATTGACTACAATTACCAAAGGCAAGAAAGGTGATGGCTAGATTGCCAGGTGAGGCAGAGTGATTCTTGGCTTCTCCAAAAAATTTTACAAAACGTGGCACCAATGAGAGAGTATCCAATGTCGTCTCTAGAAATGTATAGAGCTAGGCAACAGATAGAAAAAGACACCAAATCATAAGGACAACATGATCCATCCAACTGTATGAAATGCCTTAATTTGAATCAAGAATTCTGAAGAGGAGCTTCAGGACCTAAAGGAAAAACAAAATCTTTGCTGAAAAGGAAGAAATTTAAAATGTTGAGATAGAGGATTAATAAGTAATTTTGCAGCTGTCATCATTTTCAGATACAAAATACAATGTTGAGAATTAAGATAATTCAGGTTTATGCTCAAATAAATCCGAGAAATTAATGGAAGTCAGAACTGTCACTTTTCCAACTTGTTATACCATGGCACCTTTTCTTTGAGAGAGAAAAGACCGGGTTTCTTGTGAAGATTGAAGCTCACCCCTTTTTAGCTAAAGGACAGCAATACAAATCATAAAAATTCATATCATTTTGTAGAATTAAAAGGTTAATTGCATTTGCTTGCTGCCGCTAACATGTTTTATCATGTCATCTTTCCAACTGTCACTTTTCCAATTATATTAGACTCGAATGCACAGTTAACAGAATAAGACAGGGGGTTTCTTATGAAGATTAAGCTCACCCCTGTTTAGCTAAAGAACAGAAATACATTCATAAAAATTCATATCACTTTTAGAATTAAAAGGTTAATTGCATTTGCTTGCTGCTGCTAAACATGTTCTCTCTTTTGTTTTCTTCATCTCAAAAAAATAGATATCACATTGGCCAAAATGAAGAAGCATTGTAAGAGCACTAAAAAGAGATAAATCTGATTACACTCCGAATGTAAGAATAAACCAGAATGGAAGGATTTGCAATGAACGTAAACAGAGAACATTAACTAAAAGTGAAACCAGAATGAAAACAAGGTGCTGCGATTAATCCTATTCTCTGTCTAGTACCTAAAAAGGAACATATCAAGATAATGCTTAAACAGAAAAGCAAAACAGTGGGTCCTATTTAGAATTTCCACATTGACTTCAGTCACTCCATTGGATAAAAAACTACAATGATATGACACTTGCACCATTTCAAGGAATGTGCTGTCACTATAGAGCCAAACCAAATTAAGACAGATAGGATCAAGTCACGCTCTTATCAATATGCATGTTCTTCAATTTTATAGTAATAACATGTTTTATGTCACATGTAGTCGAAGAACAAGTAACCAGCAGATTGCTACATCCATCGGAACTTCACATGCCACACAAAAAAACAAAAAACAAAAATTCAAAGTTACCAGGAAAAGAAGAAAGAATTTGTAGTTGCGGGCACCAACGCAATTGACTACCCATACACAATGATGATCCATCTTGAGTACGCATCTTTGACCTACAAGAAATCAAATCAAACACACACATACATATAGAAAGAGACAGAGAGAGAAAGAGAGAGAGGGGCATTGTGCTGATATAACTGAAGCAGATATTTATCTCCTTGGATTAGTCTCCCTTCCCCAGTTCCACCCTCCATTTCCTCTCTACCAACCGAAATTCACAAAGATCCTATCATAAAATACTTCACTCCTGGTGTAACCTTAAGACCTTCATGATGAGAATGCGGTTCTCAGAGAAAATAGATAGTGTAGATTCCCTCAGGTCTTGTATGTTGCCCCCCTCCTGTCTCCATCTCATCCGGCCTATGACCCTTGTTCCCCACATTTTGAACTAACCAACCCCTCAAGTCCAACCATTCAAAATCATTACTATCACAAGTAAGAGAATCGAGGGGATAATAGACCAAGAGGAGAAGTGAGGTGGTGAATTACCATGGAATTTTCATTCAAAATTTTATACTTTATGCAATGAACGTCTATCTAGTTGTACTTCTACTACTCATCAATACTTCTCTTCATTTGCATGGAGGCTGCATACAGTCAATTGAATTTTAAATTTTTTTATTGAGGAAACATCATGATGAAATGGACAACAAGCAGGTGTTTTTATAGTTTTATTTAAATTTATTATTTTTTTAGATCATTTTATGTTTATTTTTTATGTTCTTATTTTCATCTAATTTTTATTTTTGAGATAACAGGAGGTTAAGCAGGTGGGTTTTTTCAAGTAGAACCTTGAAAAGAGAAAGTTACTCAAGCTTATTTTATGCCAGCAGAAATGATTTGAAAAATAATATGTAAATTAACCAGAAATAAACGTGCCTCGCAAAATTGTTTTCTCTGATGATTCATTCTCCATCACTTCAAACAGAAGTTCCATAAACAAAATTATCTTCAGAAATTACGTTGTTAATTATTCTGCTTAATCATCAAAAAAACAATATGGCAGCTCTTACATTAGCCTACATGCCAATGGACAATGTAATAGCAATCTACTCTTTCCCTTATTATATAAAAAGTGCACGTTCCAGAATCAATTTTGCTAAAAAAAGACTGTTTCTTCTTTTTTTCCCAGTTCCACAAGTACAGAATGATGAAAGTTTAGAATCTTAGCAAGATGCTCAGCATTTTTTTTCTTACCATTATCAACAGAAATATATGGAAATCAAAACAGATGAACATGGGAAAAGCCTGGGCAAGTCGAGCAATATAATATTTTGCTCTTAGAAACAGTATTTGGAATTTGCCTGTCATCAAAACTATCTCTGATGTAACTCATAACCTCTGGAGCAGGTTCAAATATTTAAAGTGCAAAACATATTCATAGTGTGAAAGTTATGGAATATGAGGATTGAGAGAGAGGGCGAAGGAGAGAAAAGGAAAGAGGGCTGCAGGAGAGAAAGATCTCTTATGTACGAGAACAATAACGTCCCTACTCACTTAAACTCACTCAAACCCTTAATACATACACCTCCTAATTACATGAAATTTGAACTACATAAGCTATCAAACATACTAAATAAGATAAGACAATTCCTAGGAGGTGCAGAAAGGGAAAACTTACCAAACTACCCTTCTACAGTATTTTCCAACACTCATAATATCCATGAGCTCCAGGTTATTACAAAAGTCCCTAATTCCCTTTTTCCTAGTGCCTTAGTGAACATATCAACAATCTAATCACTGGACCGAGAGTGGCCACTTCCTTTTTCATAACTGCATCTCAGACAAAGTAACGTTCCACTTCTATGTGTTTGGTGCTTTCGTGAAAAACTGAGTTTCCAGCAATGAAAATTGTTGTTTGATTGTCACAATACATAGTCATATGCCCATTGTTTTGTGGAGACAATTCTCGTACAACTGATCTCACCCACATCAATTCATAGGCTTTATGAGCCATAACTCTATACTCAGCTTCGGCACTGGAGCAGGCCACCAGATTTTTTTTTTAACTTCTCCAACTTATTAGGTTTCCACCTAAGAACACACAATAGTCAATAGTTGATTTTTTCCAGTTTAGACCCAGCATAGTCAGCATTTGAGTACGCCTCTATCTTAAGATGATCATAGGGCTTAAAGAACAGCCCTTTTCCAAGAGAACTCTTAGAATTCTCTAAGCAACTTTAAGATGCATCTTCCATGACTGGTCTATGAATTGGCTAACCAAAATAACTAAGAATGACATGTCAGGACGGGTAATTGTAGCATAGATTAGTTTTCCAAGTAACCGGCGATACATAGTCTTGTCACAATGAATATCATGACCACTTTCACAAGAGTCTCTACTAGTTTAGCTCCTAATAGACCATACTATTGTAACATATAAGTAACATATTTTCTTTGAGTAAGTACAAGTCTTGCCTAGCTTTGGGCTACTTCTATGCCAAATAAGTACTTCACGGGATGCAAGTCTTTCGTTTGAAAATGTTGTAATAGATATGATTTTACTTCTTCAATCCCTTTTTTATCACTTCCAAACAAAATAATATCATTCACATACACTAATAGGACAACAACAACAGATGATCTTTTCATTATAAACAAAGAATGGTCACAATGACTTTGAGAGAATCCATAGGACATAACCACCTGACTGGATTTTTCAAACCACGCCCTCAGACTCTGTTTAAATCCATAAATTGCCTTTTTGAGTTTGCGCATTTTTTGAATCTCTCTTTGAGCAACATATCTAGGAAGTTGCTTCATATACACTTCTTCATCGTCGCCATACAAAAAGACATTCTTGATATCAAGCTGAAGTCATAGTCAATCTTAATTAACTACAATAAATGCAAGAATGCGTACAGAAGACAGACGAGCCATAGTTGAGAAGGTTTAAAAAACATCCACTCCATATGTCTACATAAAGCCTTTAACTGTCAGTCGTGCCTTTTATCGTTCAATAGAACCACTGGCCCTGTATTTGACAATGTACATCCAGTAACACCCAACAACAGTAGCTCTAGAAGGCAAGACACATAACACACATGTGCCTTTATCACATGACGCCTCCATTTTAGCATCCATAGTTGCTTTCCACTGAGGTGATAATAGAACCTCTTGTACAGAAGAAGGAATAGTACATGAGGACAAAGATAGGGCAAACCTTTTGTACTGATGAGATAATAAATCAAATGAGACAAAATTGGACAATGGGTGCCTATTGGACTTACGAACACCTTTTCTGGACAACAATAGGAAGGTCCAAGTCACTTACCTCAAGATTAGTAGTAGAAGAGGATTTTGGGTCTGGAGAGAGAGAGAGCATGTGTTGAGCGCTCGAAAGTATATCTTTTGTGGTACACTTGAAATGGTTTCTCTACAAAAATTGCTAGTGAGTGTATAGGACTTCTTCTAGAGGTATTGGAGCAACAACTTCCAGATTTGGAGTGAGAGGAGAGGTATCTCTAACATCAGTAGAGAAGAAGGGAACATTTTCAAAACATATCACATGAGTGAATACAAAGGTTTTTCACATGGAAGGACAAAAACACTTGTATCCTTTTTGTGTACGAGAGTATCCCAAGAAGACACATTTCACGGCACGAGGAGATAATTTATCTGAGGCGGAACCAAAAACATGTGCAAAACATACACACCAAAACACTCGTGGGGTCAAAGTATGTATGAAAACTGATGGCGTAAGTAATTAGATGGGAATTTTCCCCCCAAGAAAAGAAGAAGACATTCTATCAATAAGGTTGTTGTAGTCAAACTTGCATTACCCCAACAATTGTTTTAGGAACGTTCATATGAAGGAGCATAGCACAAGTAACTTCTAACAAATGGCGGTTTTTACGTTCAGCCACCCCATTCTGTTGAGGAATGAACATAAGACGATTGGTGAATAATTCCATGAGCTTGGCAAAACGTATCAAACTTGTGATTCATGTACTCTAAACCATTTTCAGTGCGAAGGACACAAAAAGATGCATTAAATTAGATCTTTATTTCATTGTAAAAGTTTTGGAATACAGTGAATACTTTAGATTTGTCCAGTAGCAGATACATCTAGGGACATCTACTAAATTCATCAATAAAGGAAAGAAAGTAATTATCACCAAAGACATTGGACACAGGACACGGTCCTCATACATCTGAGTGAACAATTTCAAATAGACTTGTGCTTTTTGTTTGGCTCAAGGGGAACGTGTCTGGTGATGCATATCCAGCTAACACGAATCACACTAAAACGATAAACCAGAAGGAAAATCTAAAAATAGTTGAATCAGATGTCTTAACCATATGTGTCACTTTAGTAATGATATTGCAGTATGTAAAATATGTAAAGGAGGTTGTGAGTGTCCCTCCAGATGATAAAGTCTACCCCTTTCACGCCTAGAACCAATGACCCTCTTGATCATGAGATCTTGAAATACACAATAAGATAGATAAAAGGTTACTAAACAGTTCATGGACTTGATAAGCTGACTTAATGACCAGGAGTTAAGAGGGAATTTAGGAACCAAGTAACACTGATTGCGGTGACATAAAAGGGGCAGGAACTACTGTACCCCTTTCCTAAAAGGATGACACTGATCCATCAACTAGGGTAACTAAACTTTACATCAGGAGCATTTTAAAGTAGAAAACATGGAAGACATATCTGACATATGAGTTGTGGCTCCTGAGTCTAGAACCTAGGTAAAAGTAGGGCACAAGTGTCGAGTAGACGTATCTGAATTAGCGTCTGGTTGTAGGAGTGGAAGATTGAGCGACAAAGACTAAATAGGAGGTAGCAATCAATTGGGTTATGCACTTAAGCAACTGGTGTATTTCATCATGTGCTCCAAGTACAATATTCACTATAGGTTCAGGAGGCACATCAATACTCTCACAAACAAGAGAGTTGGCCCACGTGGGTTTACAAATTTAGCCCAACACTTGTCAGAAAAATTATTTGTCCAGCCTTAGTGAGCACATTTCCTGTTCGGCCTAGCATCACTCCTTCCTCTACCTCTGCCTTGACTATCTCTTCCTTTGCCTCTAGTACTTCCACCTCTGCCCCTGAACGACTCTGATGAACCCAAAGTAGTTAGTGTTGTTACAGAAATACTAGTCACATCTTTACTTTCCTAGGCTACAATAGCATGTTCTACACAATATTTTACTGTAAGTTGTGGATAAGGACTGAACATCATCTGAGGCCAATACTTATGCCGTAATAGTGTCAAATTCTAGCCCTAACCATCCCAAAAATTTGCAATGTACACTTGTCAATGTTATTTTCTTGTTTCCCTTTCATCAATAGTAAAGGGATGGAAAACACCCATCTCCTGGAATACATCAATCAACTCATTGTAGTATTCTTTGATAGACCTCTGACCTCTCTTGAGGCTAAACATCTTGGCATACAGTTCATAAACACGCAACAAATTGTTCTCCTGAGCATAAATAGACTCTAAGAATATCCAAATGTCCTTAACAATGTCAAATTCAAAACCTGATTTCTTAACTTGGAATCCATGGTGCTAATCAGCCAAGTAATAACCTGATTATCCTCGCTTCTCAGTCGTCATTCAAAGTAACATGAGGCTCATCCCTAATGAATTTAGACTTCTTCTTAGCCTTCAAGTATAATCTAACTGATCTTGACCAACTCAGATAATTTTGACCATTCAGTCTCTCAGAAGTGATCATAATTGTATTTCTCCCTCAAAGTTCCTAGAGTCCCTCAAAGCGGTAATAACCTGACTGGAATCAGCCATCAAATTAAGATACAATCCAATTCAACCCTAATTTCACTTCCCACACTTCAACACAATCACAATTATGCGGGCCACACTTCGCAAATTAGGGTTGATTGCAATGTACACCAACCACAAAAGTGCACTAATCAAGTTCTATGCAATTAAAATTGCATAAGCCACGAAAAAAACCCAAAAGACTTGAACTAACATTAGCAAGGTCCAAGATGACGGAGGCAGAAGACCTAGTATGGGGTGTGCACAATGCAAAAAAGAGTGATTTTTCACTCAATAAAACACTCATGGAGCGATAGATAGTCCCAAAACTGCTCAAACAGCAATAGAAACCATCAACCCTAGGGTTAATGCAGATTTCAAAAAAATCCCCTTTCTAGGAAGTCGTAGGCTTCAATGGAGAGAATTGGAGAAGAATAAAGGCTTCAAACCAAGATTTACTGCTCTAGTACCATGTGAACGTTATGGAATAAGAGGCTGGAGAGAGAGGGAGAAGGAGAGAAGAGAAAAAAGGAAAGAAGGCAGCAAAAGAGAAAGATCTCTCATGATTAGGGTTCTGGTCGACCCCTAATCTCTTTTAAGCTTAAAACATGTAAAAGGACAATAATGCCCCTACTCACTTAAAATCACTTAAAACATGAGACTTGAACTACATAAATTATCAAACATACTGAATAAGATAAGACTATTGCTATGAGGTGAAAACAATGAAAATTTACTAACCTACCCTTCTACAGTATTTTCCAACACAAATTTTCCTTTTTGATTTATTCTTTCTCTTTAATTGTCATCGTAAGCAATATCTTTTCTCATTTCAGTCTGAAACAAGATTTTAAACTTTTAAGGGCACATTTGACAAATAATTGTGTGCAATTAAAGACAATCTTTTTCAAATCAAATAAGGATGCACTTTTTAAAAATAATGATGATGACTAAAACACTGCAATGTGTATAAGATAATATCAGAATACAGCCAAGACAAAGAAAAATGATCTTACAAACAGAACAATGGTGACAGCGTGGCGGCTTGCTATTTTGGCATCGACTACAATAACCTACAACTGGTCTTCGTTCTATCCCTTCAGAAGATGACCATATTGTGGCCCCCGTCTCAGGGGCACAGTCTGATGATGCTGTGGAACTAGCAACATCTAAACTCTCCTCATCAAAATTAGGTCTCCAATTTTCAGGAACATATCCTGGCTCATGGTAAACTACCATAAAGTAGCTCCAGATCAGTAATACAAGCTGCAAGATATAAGTTGCAAGTGATGAATCAGCAAAATCAACAATTTTTGAGTATTTACGTCTGAGCATGCCTTACAAGTCTCAAGAGAGTTAATATTAATTCAGTTGTTGTTTATGAAACCAAAAGAGAAACACAAAGTAAATGAAATCTTTCATAAACATATTTTAAAATCTCAAATCTGAGCATGCCTTACAAGTCTCAAGAGAGTTAATATTAATTCAGTTGTTGTTTATGAAACCAAAAGAGAAACACAAAGTAAATGAAATCTTTCATAAACATATTTTAAAATCTCAAATCTGATTAATATAGTAGATAAAGTAAGTAACTCACCAATATTTGTTAGAGTCAAAAAAGTGCATTGAACAATGAAGCACCAAATATAATACAACAACTAAGCACCCTCTTCCATATGGTAGATAGCTCGAGTCTAGAAATGTGTTTCATGAGTTGCCAAACTATTGAATCCACTTTCCTATGGTAGATAGCTTGAGTCTAGTAATGTGTTTCATGGTAGCCAAACAATTGAATCCATGTTGGAATATCAGACTAAAACTTTTCAGTTTGTACGTTTTTGAAAACATTTTTGCATACAACATTGCAATTGATTTCCATGGTAAACACCATGATGCAAACCGAGCAGAAAAGTATGAGCACACTCAGGGAAAGAAGTGAACTTCCATCATTAGGAATAGTTTGCACTTTCCCAGCACCACTTTACACACTCAGAAAGTGAGCCCTCCCTTGCCACGCCAAAATCATCTATAGCATAATAAATTAATATCCATAGAGAGGTTAAAAAACGTAGGCAATAGGATGCCACCAGCCAAATTTCAAGATTTCAGGATTCGTCAACAACAGATAACAACTTAGACTAAGACGTTCCTCGATTAAATTAACAATCAATTAGAACAAAATCTTTGTGTTTCCATACTGAGAGAACTCTCTAACTTCATCAAATCAAACGCAAGGAAAAGAATAGAAGAAAGCAATAACTCTAGCATTGATGCATTTGCGCAAAATGAAAAAAGGGTTAGGAAATAATTACTAGCAAATGAAAAACGATGATTATGAGGAAAGCTAGCGCCGATTCCAGGCCTCCAAGAAACAGACGAGGACCCCACGTTATGACAATGACAGCACAGTAAGATAAGGCAATAATTGCTGCGACCAGAAGGATCATGAGATAGCCAAGGAAGCGAAGGCAGGAGCAAAACTTGAACAAATTCAGAGGCATTGCACGATCCCTCCCCCTTTCAAACCTAAAGTACCAGGGGAAGACCCCGTTAAGCCTTCTGCCTCGGGCCGAGAATAGGCGTTTCCAGATATCCGAAGCCAGGTTTGAAAACGGGGTAGATCGCTTTTTAACTACTTGGCAGGATTTCCCGATCCATGGACGAAGACACGAAGGTGGAGAGATTCGAGAACGTGCCCGTTACTGGGCAATTAAACAGGTTAGGGAGGACGAAGTGCCAGCCAAGGGAGGAATATGTGGGTCACCGGAGTGGCGGGCGGGAGACGAGAAGGCACCTCCACAAATTCCACTAAACTGCCCCAGCTTTGGACCGATCGCTGCCCAAGCTCGCGCGTTACGGGAAGTTTCCGAGCATCCGCTTCGCTCGTGCCACACGTGGACGAGAATATATTGTAGTAAAGCGGCTATGGAGTACCTCTTGCGAGTCTCCGCTTAGTTTTCTGGCCTTTTCGTTTTGCGTGTTTTTCCTCTCCCCTCCAGCATCTGCAGACAGTAATTCAGGTAGCAGACATGGCAGCACGGATTTGGGTACTTAGTAAGTACGGATTTGAGTGCTTCGATACTACTAAACAACCAAGATTACCTTAAAATTCTCAGCTTTTCCACTCATTATCATCCGCTAATAGGAAAATCACGTGGGTGATGATGAGTTCAAAGTGCATTCCAAAACATATTCCGGTGCCCAAAATGAAAAATAAGATATAAACAATTGAGTAACTTTTTATTAATATATTAATATATTAAATAATAAAATAGTATATTATATTAATTAATATTTACAGTTTATAATAAATTAATATAATAATTACATGTGATTAAAATAAATTATAAAAAATAAATAAATAAAAATAAAAAATAATATAAGTTAATATAATAAATAAATAAATAAATTTATTTTAATAACATAAGATATATTTTAACATTAAAAAGCACTAATTTAATTATAGTAATAAATAAATATATATCTTATTTTGTCAATAACATAATATATTTTTTACGTATTATTAATTAATAATATATTACCCCAAATTTTAAAACCATTGGTTTAATTAATTATAGCAATGGGATAATTAAACCAAAATAATTTATCAAATGTTTACTTTAACAACATTTTAATTATTAAATTACTAATTTAATACGGTAATTACAAAATGAATATACTGAGTAAATAATAACATTTATTTTATTAATAACAAAAGATGAATTATTTTACAAAATAAATATAGTGAAGTTATAACGCTAGTTTAATTTCTCTTAACTTAGGAAAAATTAAATCACAGTGTCGATAATGGCGGGAGACAACAGCGGGCCAGTAGGTAACGGGGACGGAGGCGGTGCTCTGACGGTATGCTGAGAGGGAGAACAGAGGGAGGTCGAGAGGGAGGCCGAGAGGCTTTGTGATGGAGTGGCGGCACAACTCTGCAACGGAGGCTCGTCGATGGCGGCTTTGTGAAGGAGGCCGAGAGGGAGAAGATAGAGGGAAAAAAATCGGGGGAGGAAGGCCAAGAAGGGAAAAGAAGCCGAGAGGGAGAAGAGAGCTGGAGAGGGAGACGAGAGAGGGAGAAGGGAGACGAAACCGAGAGGGAGAAGAGAGCGGGAAAAAAAAATTCAGGGTACGCAAAGACGTGTCCCACACGAGGCTTCAAGAGAGATTTGGAAAATCGGGTCGAAACCCAATTCCACCGTTTTAGCCTGAGTAGATGACCTGTTTTTTTCAAATGAGAGCCAACATCATTCACCACTAACGGCCTAATCAAATGAACTATGTAATGTGTGTGAACTTCATTTCAAGTTCATTGTTTCCAGTAGGCAAAGACAACCTAGCTCTTGCTTACTAGAGTTGCAATATTATCTTCTTCATCTATCGTTCTTCTTCTTCCACCAATAACAATTTTAAGTTTGATTCAAAAAACCTAATTTGAGGTCGACCTTTAAGTTACATGCTTTGGTCCAATAATACTCCAATTGATTATAAGTAACTTATCAAAGCTAAAGAAGAATTAATAAGGCCCGGATTGGGAAAAGAGAAAACAAGCCAGAAATCTCCCTAATTCTAAGGGTCACTTTTTCTTGGTAAAATTTAAAATCACAAAAAAGCTCCCCAGTTCTTAAAAACATTAGAGTTTTTCTCAGCTAAATTTAAAATCACCAAGAAAGGCTTCTCAATATTCAAGCAATCAAGAAGGAGTTGTCTAAAGAATTCCAGACTAAATACCTTGGGTTGTTGAAATACTTCATTGGGATTGAGGTCGTACAACCTAGACATAGTATAGTTTGTAACAAAGAAAATATGTACTAAATTTGTTTGAAGAGACAAGTATGCTTGGGTGCCAACCATGATAGCCTATGTGGATGATATTCTTTTGATAGAAAGTGACTTAAATGACATTCGAGCAATCAAGAAGGACATGTCCAAAGAATTTCAAACTAAATACCTTGGGTTGTTGAAATACTTCATTGGGACTGAGGTCCTACAATCTCAACATAGTATAGTTTGTAACAAAGAAAATATGTACTAAATGTGTTGGAAGAGACAAGAATACTTGGGTGCAACCAATGGACATACCTATGAATTTGAATGTAAAATTATGTACTAGCTTAGATTATGATATTATTATATTGATGCAAGTTGGTTGTAAGTTGATCTACTTCAATGTGACCAGACCAGACTTTTTTTTTTATGTTTTATTAATCAATTCATGCACAAGCCAAAGACTACCTATTGATAACCATTGGAGAAAATCCTTTGGCGTATAAGAAATCTCCTAGACAAGGGTTGTTCAACAAGTTTCATGATCATGTGAATGTAGACAGTTATACCGATGCAAATTAGGTAGGCTTCCTAGATGATAAGAAATCTAGTTCAAGCTACAACTATGTGGTTGGAGGAAACCTTGCTACATAGTGAAGTAAAAAGTAAAATGTAGTTGCAAGGTCAAGTGTTGAAGTTGAATGTCGAGCTATGACACATGCTATAAATGTATGGATAAGATCTCTGTTGGGTGAACAAAAAGTTCTTAGGATTAGTTCTATGCAACTCCATTGTAATAATCAAACTACTATTCATAATGTTTTAATATAGTTTTTCATGAAAGAATAAAGCGCATTGAGATAAATTATCATTTTGTCAAGAAAAAACTACAAGTTAGAATTATCGGTGTGGACTATGTTCCTTCAAATAATCAAATTGCTCATATATTTACAAAGGCAATGACAACTGGTCATTTTAATGATACATGTTCAAAGTTGTATGTTTATGACGTTTATACACCACTTAGAGAGTGATGGAAATAAACTGGAGTAAAAGTTTGTATGTAATAATATTTTACTACAAGTACTTTATTTTAGCTTTTGTTTTAACCCTTCTTTACTATAGCTATTTTTGTTAATATAATTTTTTGGAACAATCATAAAAGAATGGGGGGGGGGGGTTATTTGGTGGGGCATACACTGTAGTGTGCCCTAGATCTATTTTCTCTCTTGTTCTTCATCTCTTCTTATCTCCTCGTCTCACCATGTTCATCTCCCTTTCAATCTAAGTTCTCTTCTCTTTTCTCTTCTTCTACTCCATACATAAAGAAAAGTTATATTAAGGTTGTCACGACATGAATCTTAGAATTTTACAAGGGGTAACATAAACAATGCCTAGGTGTTAAATTGGGTTGAAGGCCCTATCCCAAAATGACTAGCTACTCAGGAAACATTTTTCCCAGCTAATAAACTCAAAAATTTTGTATCCACTAATCCATGTAAGACTATTTCTTAACACTCTCCCTCATGTGTAGGCCCACTCTCTTTTGTAGCACTACAAGTGGATAATTTAGGTGGAGGCCCACATACTGAGTGGTTTGCTTTGATACCATGTGAATTTCTTTATTTTCGATACATAAATACATTTACTTATAAGGGAACAATTTCCGTTTGAAATTAAAATTACAGATCCATTATTGTCGGATCATATGACCAGTTTTTCTTGGATCGTAAGACCCATTATGTTCGGATCTTCAACTCTCCCCCTCAAGTTGGAATATATGTTAATGATACCCAACTTGCCGAGTAATGCCTCAAATTGAGACGAATTCAATGCCTTAGTAAATAAGTCTGTCGTTTGGTCTTTGGTTCATATGTGGGTTATCTTAATCATCTCTGCTTGAATTTTTTCACGAACGAAGTGACAATCAATTTCGATGTGTTTGGTTCGCTCATGGAAGACTGGATTTGAAGTGATGAATAGAACAGCTTGGTTATCACAATACAACATGGCTGGCTAAGTATGTTCGATTTTCAAGTCTTTCAAAACGTTCATCAACCAGGTAATTTCGCAACATGTAGTAGTCATGGAACGATACTCTGCCTACCTCGACAATTCATGAAGCCACCAATGTTTGCTTCTTTGTTTTCCATGAAATGGGTGATTGTCCAAGAAATATACAATACCCTGTTATTGACCTTCTTATGTCCCAACAACGAGCCCAATCTGTATTGCAAAATGCATTTAATTGGAGTGTACTTGTAGAGGATAAGAGAATACCCTATCCTGGAGTTTGTTTCAGGTATCAAATAACTCTATGTGCTACCTCAAGGTGTGGTGTACGTGATTTTTCCATAAATTGGCTTAGAACATGGATGGCATAGACCATATTTGGTCTAGTGATGGTCAAGTAGATAAATCTTTCAACAAGACACCTGTATAATGAATGATCATTTAGGAGTTCACCATCAGATTGTGTAAGAACCAAGTTTTGCTCCATTGGGAACCTCGTAGGTTTTTCTCCTAGAAATCTAGCGTCTTCTAATATTTCCAAGGCATATTTCCTTTGGGAGAGGGAAATCCCCTTGGAAGACCTTGTTACTTTTATGCCCAAGAAGTATTTGAGTTGACCAAGATCCTTAAGTTTGAACTGATTGGATAATAACTATTTCACATCTTCAATATGTTGCAGATTTTTACCTGCCAAAATCATGTCATCAATGTACACAAATATTGCTGTAAAACTGCCTTTGTGGGATTGGACGAATAAAGAATAATCTGCCTTTGACTGATGAAACCCAACAATCTTGAGGCATGTGGAAAACTTAAAAAACCATTGTCTAGAAGCTTTTTTTAAGTCGTATAGGGACTTGTTTAGTTTGCACACTTGAGTCTCTCTCTTTCGTCCAAAACCAGGGGGTAGTGACATGTATCTTCATCAAGATCATCATGTAAGAACGCATTGTTGACATCGAGTTGGTGAAGATATCATCCTTGAATAGCAGAAACATTGAGTAGGACACGTATAATAACCAGTTTGGAAACTGGAGCAAACGTCTCTTGATAGTCAAGTCCTTCAATCTGGTTGTATCCTTTGGCGATTAGGCGAGCTTTGTAACACTCAACAGTGCCATCAGATTTGAGCTTGACTTTGTATACCCATTTACATCAAATGGGTTTCTTACCAGGTAGAAGAGAAATGAGCATCCATGTGTGGTTAGCCTGGAGGGATTGAATTTCATCATACATTGTTTGACACCATGTAGGATCCTTCATGCCCTATAAGAAACTAGTGGGTTCTTTTATAATGGTTAATGAAGTGGTAAAAACTTTATGAGATGGGCATAAACGGGTATAAGAAAGAATGTGAGAGAGGTCATAAGGTGTACCTGATGTGGTGACCACGTTGGAGGTAGAAGATTGTTCAGGTCGTGACGGTAGGGTTCTTTCACTTGAAAATTTTGAAGGAAACTGGGTCGCTTAATGGGTGTTAAGAAATAGTCCCACGTAGATTAGTGGATACAAAGATCTTGAGTTTATTAGTTGGGAAAAAGGTTTCCTAAGTGGCTAGTCATTTTGGGATAGGGCCTTCGACCTAATTTGACATAGTATCAAAGCAAGGTTCTCATATGTGGACATCCACCCAAATTATCCACGTGCCATCACGTGAGGGCCTCCACCCAAATTATCCACATGCCTACACGAGAGGGGGAGTGTTAAGGATTTGTCTTACATATATTAATGAGTACAAAGATCTTACGTTTATTAGTTGGTAAAAGAAGTTTCCTAAGTGGCTAGTCATCAAAGTTGAATGTTTATGACATTTATACACCACTTAGAGATTGTTGGAAAAAAATTGGAGTAAAAGTCTGTATGTAATATTTTACTACAAGTACTTTATTTCAGCTTTTGTTTTAACCCTTTTTTACTATAGCTATTTTTGTTAATATAATTTTTTGGAACAATCATAAAAGAATGGAGGGGGCGTGCACTATAGTGTGCTCTAGCTCTATTTTCTCTCTTGTTCTTCATCTCTTCTTATCTCCTCGTCTCGCCATGTTCATCTCCCTTTCAATCTAAATTCTCTTCTCTTCTCTCTTCTTCTACTCCATACATAAAGAAAAGTTATATTAAGGTTGTCACGACATGAATCTTAGAATTTTACAAGGGGTAACATAAACAACACCTAGGTTTGCTAAGAAACTCTTCTATTTTTTTATCTCTATATAGGCAAGCCAGATTTGGTATAAAAAAATGATTTTTTTTCTTCTTTTGCGTTACTTCCATTCCTACATATTTTCTATGCTAGGTTATTGGAGTTGGAAACTATATTCCTTTTTCATATCTCTTTCATGAGCCAAAAATATTTTTTTATGAAAACAGATAAATTGGTTTGTGTTGAACCTAGATGCCAAGTAGGACTACGAGTGTACAAATTAGAGGCACAATCACAAGGTATTGTTAAGAAGACGGTGAGAGAGGAGAAAACGGATCGGTGGGAGTGGCAATACCTAGGGGTGGCACCAAGCCAAATCGGTTCGCAAACAATCAAACTCAGCTAAAAAAAAGCTCAGCTCAATTCAATGTTTACTTGAGATCAACTCGAACTCAAATTTGAAATAAGGTTCGTTAAGTATAATATGCCAAACTCGAGATTTTCCAAACTTGACTTGTTAACTCATGAGTCGACTCGTTAACATATATTTTTTTTATGAAAATACCTTTTACTCTAATTGCTCTCATCAATCCCCTCTTTAATTGGTTGATAGTTGTTCTTATTTACCTCAAACTTAAAAAAATGATCGATCATTCAACCCTTTTGGGTCCCTCAACATCTAATGTTGTTGTTTGTCAATGAAATAAATACTATTGATGGTGGTATTTGTTATTTCTTTTAGGTCTATTAAGTTGTTTATTATATATTAGTATACTCCATTGCAAAGTCTTAGACTACCCTTGTGATACCTTGCAATTTAATGATACCAAGGTCATTATAATATTTTTTTATTTTTTTATATAATTTTTTTATTTTTGAAGTTTAAAATATAGGTTAGACTTCGAACGAGGCTCGAACTTGGGGTTCAAACTTGGTTATTTTTGGACTCTAGGTTCAATTTAAATTTTAGGTTTAACTTTAAACTCAAGTTCAAAGTATTCGGATTAAGCTAAACTCCGATATGGAGCTTCGCTCGGCTTGATGCCACCCCCCCACAGCCACGCTTAAATTTTAGGTTCAAGTTTAAACACAAGTTCTAAGTATTGGGATCAAGCTAAAGCCCGGTATAGAGCGAAGAGCTTCGCTCGGCTTGATGCCACCCCCAGTAGCCGCGCTCATCATCGTTTGTATTCACTCCACGCATACAGTTACGGTACGAGGAGAATCTCTAAATACTGGTTTGGTTCGTGAAAATTGTCCAATCGTAGTGAAAGAGACCCAAATCCCCTTGGTAAAGGGCCTCGCTCTTTCCATTATCGGGTCTCGCGGCGTTTTTGTTCCATTTGCTTTGTTTTTAGAATTTGGTGATTTCTTCCGAGTAGAGTCGTCGAGGAAGACAGCGGATACAAGAATGCAGCGACCGCGGCCGATGGTCTCTCAGACGCCCCCTTTATTTCCTGCCAGCAATATCACAAATGAGCAGATACAAAGTGTACGTCTTGCGGCTTTTTCAGTAAAAAAATAATTTCCTTTGGGGTTTTGGTTGATACATCCTTCTGTTGTTAAGTTTTTTTGGTTATTGTTGTTCTCCCTTTTTATCTTGTAAAACTTTGTTATTGGTTTTGACGCTCGTTCCATATCGTTTCTTGAAGGATATCTGCTAATGGACATTTGATTGTTTCCGCTTGCTTAAGAATCTTAATTGTTTGGTGTTGATACAGTTCCTGGATGAGAACAAGAAGCTGCTTCTCGCAATCCTGGATAACCAAAACCTTGGAAAGCTGGCTGAATGCGCTCAGTAAGTAAATTCTCTACGAAGCATTCCTTTTAATGTGTGACTACATTAAGAAATGGCCTATTGATCCATAAAGACGTTATTCGGTGTCAGTTTTCATCTTTATATACATTAAATATTTGACGAATGGAACTGCCAAATATGCCAACCCTTTATTACCTTGTTGATTTTCTCCAGTCTGCATGTCGAGTCATCCTCGAAGACCTTATTCTTCTACCAAGTTTTTGAAATAGTAGTTCCTGTCATGTTGGTTCATGCATGGAAAAAATCTAATGTTCCTTTCACATTATATCATACAGCTTGGTTGGGGATTCTTTTAATATATCAAGTTTTAAAGGCCTTCTTTTTGGCGAAAGGTTTCTTGTCCTGTCCCCCCCCCCCCCCCCCCCCCCCCCCTCTGGCCTCTCTCATGCACACACACATATACATATTTATGCACAGTCACAAAAAAAGAGAGGTGCATGCACATTTCTGCTCTTGGCTGTAGAATAGCAGATTATACCCTGTGACATTCATAACTATATGTCTTTCAGTTCTATCTAGTTGCTCTCATGACATGGTGAAAGGATTTTGTGGAAAAGGTTGACATTCACTTCTTATCATATGGGAATAAGTGACACATTAAGCGCCTCGTTGCGTTTTTCTGAACCACAGAAATACTGCTTTTCGTTCTTTCTTGTATAATATGTGGCTGGCAGCTTATTTAACTAATGAACTTAAATCCACTGTTTTAAAATGCCTGAAACTGTCAGGGTGACTGACCTTCAAGGTGCTTGATGTGAGGTTCACCTATGGTGCCAATACTCACTCACTCACACACACACACACACACATGAGTACACCCCACAACCACACCCGTACCTTCACTTACATGAAAATACACATTCATATGCATACACGTAAACACACACATGACCCACAAAAAACAAGAAAGAAGAAAATTACTGGAAACTTTGCCTCTTCATTTGTTACTAGTCTTAAAATCCTTTTCAATTATTAAAGATCCCCTGAATAAGACATACGTTTAGTTGAAGTGTAATAGATAGCAAATAACTTTCCTTTCCTTTCTTTTCTTCTTTCTTTTTGTTTTTGTAGTCTTTTACACATTGAGATATATGCAGGATACATGTGAGTCCACAATTTACTCATACTCACGGATTTTCTGTAGTACCTTGGATAGTCTCTCACTGCTTTATGTGGGGTTGCCTCAGCTATAGGATCTTGTTAATGTAATTAAATAATTTTTGCTTTACGTTTTACTCATGGTGTGGCATCAGCAATGGTCTTTAACTCCACAATGAAACTATTTTTTTTTAGTTACATATTCTCATGTGGAGTTGCCTCATCAGCAATGTGCTTTAGTTTCACCAATGAAATGTATCTTGTTTGCTTACATCTCCTCACGTGGAGTTGTCTCAACCATGAGCTTTGATTATTCTAATTAGATCAGTTTTTCTTGTTGATATTGAAATGAAAATTCAATTTTTTAATGCAACGTTGTTTAGAAATTGACTAATTCATTAGTCCTTTTTAACTTATTCAGTTCTTCCTAATGCAAATTGAGATATGTGCCTTCAGAGTGTCTGGGCCAATTTCCATGTCCCCACCTGCCGTTTTTTCTTGATCATCTTGAAGTTGAGGGTGATCATGAGGTTGCTGTTGGCTGGTTTAAAATTAAATTTGACCCCTCTTTTTGGCTACTGTTCATCTTTGAGGAGTCAAGATCTGACCATAGAACTTTCCCTTCAATGGAACTTCGGCCCTACCAATTATCTTGGTGCTAACTAAGCTAAAGAAGAGGCTGACCACCAACTTCTAGTTGTGATTGAGTTTCCTGCTTTTTTATCTCCAGTTGTAACTAGCTGGCTTGGGCTGCTGGTCGTGCCAGGCTGTTGTTTTCTTTCTCTGTTTCTAATCTTCATTCAAAAACAACAATATGTATGAATCAATAATCTTCTTACTGCTGCGTTATTTCTATATGACAGATGATCTTTACGTATTAATGAATGAGAGGAAGTGCTGCAGCTGTCCCATTGTGAAGCTGCTGGTGATCTGTGAGAGAGAAAAATGTTGAGTATAGTCTCTGTCAGGCTAAAGGAATACTATTGAAAGAACATTTGTCTGATTACATAAAGATTGCAACAATGTTTCCTGTTCCTTTAGAAGCAAACTCTCATCTCAAAAACCAAAATAGACCAGTTGTTTCAGTTTTAAATGGATAAAGGGCGAAGGGGATTGTGCTAAGGGTGCTGCATACATTTGGATCCACCTTGATGGCTTCATATGTAAAATATTGTGTCAAGTATCTATATAGGGTTAACAATGGAAGCAGGTCTCTTAGGATACTTATTACAGCTGTATTAGCTGCCAATTTGGATGAGAAAGGTCCAGTTCGATATTTTGGCCTGATATATCAATAACCATGGACCGCCCAAGTCAAATGCATTCTTAAAAAATGCTCATGTTATGTTGGTGCTGATAGTGGCCAAGATTGGGTATTGTGCCATCTGGGCCTGCCCCACCATATCAAATGCTTGGATACATATGGTTGGTATGGCAAACATGCAATATTTGGATAATTTTGTTAATCATCTTATTAGGACATAATCCAAATAATTCAGATGGACATGTTGCATATCTTTTATCTATTCTGTTCTGTTATTTGCTACTATTGTTAGCTTGCTCTTCTTCAAGTCTTTCCACACTCCTGCTGCTCATGTCAGTTTTGTTATATGCATTTTCACACTAGGCCTATTTGACTGATTGACATATTGCATTTTCACACTAGGCCTATCTCTATGAACATATTTTTGACAACTGACTGAGGTAATTGATTGCAATTTTAGTAAGTTTTTTCAGTCATTATGCTTCTTCATCATATGACTTTGGTCTTCTAATGGATAGAAATGTCAATATATATATGTGCTTTGTTCATTTGATTTTGTCTATAGTATCTCTAAATAAGATAATAAAACTGTAGGTTTGAAATTTCATGTCGTTAGGGAATGGGTTCTAGTGTCCACTTCTATTCAAGTTTTTGCATTTGTGTATTTGCTTGTGTCAGATACTGCTCAAGTTTATGCAATTTTGCTTTGTTTAAAAATAATTTAAATTTATGGTTGACTCTGATGTATGAAGAAGAGAGGTGACATATTTTGGTGAGAAAATAAATAAAAGATGTAATGGATGTGGATATTAATCATTGGTTGTGTCCTTTTGTTAGGAATTAGACGCCCTAATTCTAAACTAACGAGAACAATAATAATAATCGCAGAAGAAAGGAAAAACAAGCACGAAAAAGACAAGATTTATACAGGTTCGCCTCAAGGTGAGATTACGTCCTGTCTTTTGCCATTGTAGTAATTCACTATGAAAATAAAATAGTTTATAAGAGAAATCACACACACTTACAGGTGGTTTTTCTCTAACCTCTCTCGGCCGCAACTGGTGATGCTCCAATGATAATACTTCGGCTGATAAAACCCTAACAATGGTGCTCCCAAATATAAAGAGAATATTAGGGCAACCGGATTATAAGTGTGAAATCTCCAAACTACCCTTAATGAAACAATAGTCAATATATAGTGGATCTGGCGGGAACTCTCCGCCCCTCTTCCAACCCCCACGACGACCTTACCGCAAAGGTCGACCTGCATAGGGTGTTGATTAGGCTCTACAACTTAACACGTTTCTCATAACTGAATAAATGATCACATTTTATCTATGCTCTGTTTATTTTTCTCGTTTGTATGCTAAGGTTCTCTTTAGATTTCTTATTTATGTTTTCCCTCTTTCTTCAATCGAATTCTTGTCATTCTTAAAAAAAAAAAAACAAAAAAAAAGAAGATCTAGGTTTTTTTGTCATAGTATATTAGGTCCACTGTGACCATTCTGTAGTCTCCCTCTCCATCTCTCTTTTGCAAAACATACATAGTCAAAGAGGCACAGTCACTCATACTATGTTAACAACTAAATGAGATTATTCTGATTTTTTGCATGCATCTCCTTATCTTTTGAAGGCCTAGTAATTCCATTACCTTTTTTTATAGATTTGGATTGTTGGATATCTTTGAGATGATTCCATTTCTTTGCTTTCTGAAAAATGAACCATGAAAATTTAGTAGATATTAATGGGAGAACACAATGATGCACTATGTTCAACTTCCTAATGTCAGCATTCATGTGGCGGTTGGGGTGATGATTCTTCAGGTACCAAGCAAAGCTGCAACATAATTTAATGTATCTCGCTGCCATTGCTGATGCTCAACCACAGGCTCCTCCTGTTCATTCTCAGGTTGGTCAGAAAAATTTTGATGGATTTATAAGGCTTGTCATCCATGTGAATATTGCCATAGGTGTTTATATGGTATGCTTGTACATTTGCAGATGCCTTCACCTGTTGCCTTGCAGCAGGGAGGACACTTCATGCAGCATCCACAGGTTGGGCCAGCTCAGCAATCAGTTTTTGCATCAAAAGTACCTGTGCAGTTTAATCCACAACAAATGCAAGAACAACAACAGCTGCATCATCAACATCCTTCAGTCATACAAGCTCACATAGGCATGTGGCCAGGACCCAGCAATGGTGTGCGCGCAATGCACACGGAGGCTACTCTAGGTGGCAGCAGTGCAGGGTTGTCATCAGCGACTGGTTTAGCAGAGTTCACACATGGAGGTGTGACCACTAATTTGTTAGTTGGCAGAGTAAACAAGCATGAAAGTGAGGCAGTTCCAGAGGGTGGTTCTGGCGATGGTGGTCATGGTGGTTCTACTACACCTGGAGGTGTTGATGGAGAACCATCTTACATGAAAGGCTCTGATGAAGGTACTAATTGAGGTGACCATGGTCAGGTGGTTAAAGCGACTGCTGATAGGGTTGTGATGGCACCGACTGATTTGTGTTGGTGAACGAGTCTGTGGTCCCTGTACTGTGAGAGACCTTTAGATATGATGATTGTGCTCTGTTTCATTCTCGTGCGTCACACAAAATGGATTAGAGAAAAGGATGCTTTCTTGCTTCATAATGTTTACTATCCAACTCTTGTATATTTCACTCTCAGAGATAGAAGAACCCGTGTGTGGCGTGTGTGGTATATTTTGTCCTCACAGATGGTTCCTGCACTGAAGGTATCTGATGCATTGCCAAAAGGAAAACACTTAAAAAAGTAGGAGGGGAACCAACCTCCCTCGCCATACTCAGTCTTAACTGAATGACAGGGAAGAGGGTGCTTCTTAATCGAGTTGAATGCCACAGTTTGCCCATTTGAGTACTTGGCTTGAGCTACTGGTTTACTGAAAGAAAAAGAGAAGCATGAAATTGGTTATAAGGAATTATTTCTATTACTTCACTAGTAAAATGATATGTTTAAATATCCCTTATGATCTCCCGAAACTACAGGAATGTTTTTTTTTTTTTTTCAAAAGGCACCTTTTTTGTAAATGTCCCTCATACCTGTCTTCCAATAACTACCTACCTCAGCTCTAGGGGCCTCGTGTGCCAAGGTGTTTCTCCTCCTCAACATGACCTCTTCTTGCAGGAAAGTCGTTGTTGTGTTGCCCATGTTCTATTTGTCCAATTTTGTTGCCTTGAAATACTGCTCAAACTGTCAAAAAGAGTTTTTTTTTCTCCTTTACTTCTTGGGTCCTTCCATAAGACTTTGGCCAGCATTTCTTTCTGTTTGTTTATATAAAGGCGCGTTTATGACTAGCTAGTTTATGTAAAAGTTGTTAGAAATTAGACTCTTTAATGTCAAACTAATGAGAGTAATAATAATAATTGTAAAAGAAAAAAAAACAAATTCGAAAATATAACAATATTTATATAAGTTCGTTTCAAGGTGTGACTATATCTTGTTTTTTGCCACTGTAGTAATCCACTACTACGTCTTGTTTTCTGTCACTGCAATAATCCACTATAAAGAGTGACTATGTCTTGTTTTTGGCCACTGCAGTAATCCATTATAAAGATGAAATAGTTTATAAAAGAAATTGCACATACTTACAGGTGGTTTTTTCTAACATCTCTTGGGGCTACAACTGCTCCTTCTCCAATGATGAAGCTTCGGGTGATTAAACCCTAATAACGGTACCTCTCAAATAGAAAGAAATAATTAGGGTAATTTGATTACAAGTGTAAAATCCTTAAATTATCCTTAATGAAATTGTAACCACTCAGTGTAATGCATTGATTAGGTTCTACAACTTAAAAAATACAAGTTGCAAATTCTACCCTTTTTATGTAAAAATATCTCATTGTTTTGTTGGCAAGAATATAACTGTAACAATGAGTTGATTTGAGAGGTAGAAGCAACAAGAGGAGGCAAAAAGAGAGAGAAATGAGTTGATTTGAGAGGTAGAAGCAATAAGATAAGAGGGCAACAAGAGGAGGCAAAAAGAGAGAGAAGGGAAGATTAATTTAAACCAATGATGTTAGAAGCGCATCTAAGCTAGGAAAAACTATTGGAGAATGGAAACAGAGATGCAGGCTTGAGTGTTGGCAATAGGATATGAAGTGGATATTCACAAGACGGAGCCAATTTTTCTATGCTAGGTTTTTGGAGTTGGAAAATATATTCTTTTTTCATAACTCTCTCATGTTTCTTTCACGAGCCAAAAATATTTTTTTATGAAAACAGATAAATTGGTTTGTGTCGAACCTAGATGCCAAGTAGGATTACGAGTGTACAAGTTGGAGGTACGATCACAAGGTACTATTAAGAAGGTGAGAGAGGAGAAAACAGATCGGTGGGAGTGGCCGCTACTAGGGGTGGCACCAAGCCAAACCGACTCGCAAACTGTCGAGATGGGCTAGAAAAAAGCTCTACTCAGTTTAGTTTTTACTTGAGCTCGACTCGAACTCAAACTTGAAATAAAGTTCATTAAGTATAACAAGCAAAACTCGAGATTTTCCAAGCTTGACTTATTAACTCGTGAGTCGTTAACATAAATTTTTTAATGAAACACTCTTTACTCTAATTGCTCTTATCAATCCCCTCTTTAGTTGGTTGATAGTTGTTATTTATTTACCTTAAACTTAAAAAAATTATTGATCATTCAATCCTTTTGGGTCCCTCAACATCTAATGTTGTTGTTTGTCAATAAAATAAATACTATTGATGGAAGTATTTGCTATTTCTTTTAGGTTTATTAAGTTATTTATTATATATTAGTATGCTCCATTGCAAAGTCTTAGACTCTTCTTGTGATACTTTGCAATTCAATGGTACCAAGGTCATCACAATATTTATTTATATTATTTATTTATTTTTTAAGTTTAAAATATAGGTTAGAGTTCGAATGGGACTCGAGCTCGGGGCTCAAAGTTGGTTTTTTTTGGCTCGAGTTCAATTTAAATTTTAGGTTCAAGTTTAAACTCAAGTTCAAAGTATTCGGATCAAGTTAAACCCCGATATGGAGCTTCACTCAGCTTGATGCCACCCCGAATGGAGCTTAGCTCGGCTTGATGCCACCCTGAGCAACTGCGCTTAAATTTTAGGTTAAGTTTAAACTCAAGTTCAAAGTATTTGGATCAAGCTAAACCCTGATATGGAGTTTGGCTCGGCTTGATGCCACCCCGATACGAGCTTCGCTCGGCTTGATACCACCCCAAGTAGCCGCGCTTAAATTTTAGGTTAAGTTTAAACTCAAGTTTAAAGTATTCGGATCAAGGTAAACCCAGATCATGCCACCCCAAGCAGCCGCGCTCATCATCGTTTGTATTCACGCCACGCTCATAAAGTTACGGTACGAGGAGAATCTCTAAATACAGGTTTGGTTCGTGAAAATTGTCCAATCGTAGCGAAAGAAATCAAAATCCCCTTGGTAAAGGGCCTCGCCCTTCCCTCCCACCCAAAACGCCGCCTCCGCTTCGGTATTCTTTCCATTATCGGGTCTCGCGGCGTTTTTGTTCCATTTGCTTTGTTTTTTGAATTTGGTGATTTCTTCTGAGTAGAGTCGTCAAGGAAGACAGCGGATACAAGAATGCAGCAACCGCGGCCGATGGTCTCTCAGATGCCCTCTTTATTTCCTGCCAGCAATATCACAACTGAGCAGATACAAAGTGTATGTCTTGCGGCCTTTTCAGTAAAAAATAATTTCCTTTAGGGTTTTGGCGGAACTCTAGTACATCCTTTTGTTGTTAAGTTATTGTGGTTATTGTTGTTCTCCCTTTTTATCTTGTAAAACTTTGTTATTGGTTTTGACGCTCGTTCCATATAGTTCCTTGAAGGATATCTGCTAATGGACATTTGGTTGTTTTCGCTTGCTTAAGAATCTTAATTGTTTGGTGTTGATACAGTTCCTGGATGAGAATAAGAAGCTGATTCTCGCAATCCTGGATAATCAAAACCTTGGGAAGCTGACTGAATGCGCTCAGTAAGTAAATTCTCTACGAAGCATTCCTTTTAATGTGTGACTACATTAGGAAATAGGCTATTGATCCATAAAGACGTTATTCGGCATCAGTTTTCATCCTTAGATACATTAAATATTTGACGAATGGAACTGCCAAATATGCCAACCCTTTATTACCTTGTTGATTTTCTCCAGTCTGCATGTCGAGTCATCCTCGAAGTCCTTATTCTTCTACCAAGTCTTTGAAATAGCAGTTCCTGTCATGTTGGCTCATGCATGGAAAAAATCTAATGTTCCTTTCACATTATATCATACAGTTTGGTTGGGGATTCTTTTTATATATCAAGTCTTAAAGGCCTTCTTTTTGGTGAAAGGTTTCTTGTCCTGTCCACCCTCCCTCTGTCTCTGTCTCTGTCTCTGTCTCTCTCTCTCATGCGCACACACATATACATATTTATGCACACTCACAAAAAAAGACAGGTGCATGCATATTTCTGCTCTTGGCTGTAGAATAGCAGATTATATCCTGTGATTTTCGTAACTATATGTCTTTTAGTTGTATCTAGTTACTATCATGACATGGTGAAATGATTTTATGGACAAGGTTGACATTCACTTCGTATTTTATGGGAAATTAAGCACCTCATTGCTTTTTCTGAACCACAGAAATACTTTTTTTCGTTCTTTCTCGTATAATATGTGGCTGACAGCTTATTTAACTAATGAACTTAAATCCACTGTTTCAAAATGCCCGAAACTGTCAGGGTGACTGACCTTCAAGGTGCTTGATATGAGGTTCACCTATTGTGCCAATACTCACTCACTTACACACACATGCATACACCCCACAACCACACTTGTACCTTCATTTACATGAAAATACACATGAACACACACATGAACCACAAAAAACAAGAGAGAAAAAAATTACTGGAAACTGTGCCTCTTCATTTGTTACTAGTCTTAAAATCCTTTTTAATTATTAAAGATCACCTGAACAAGACATTCATTTAGTTGAAGTGTAATAGATAGCAAATAACTTTTCTTTCCTTTTTTTTTTTGTTCTTTCTTTTTGTTTTTGTAGTCTTTTACACATTGAGATATATGCAGGATACATGTGAGTCTACAATTTACTCACACTCACGGACTTTCCCTAGTACCTTGGATAGTCTCTCACTGCTTTATGTGGGGTTGCCTCAGCTATTGGATCTTGTTAACGTTAAATAATTTTTGCATTACGTTTTACTCATGTGGTGTGGCATCAGCAATGGGCTATAATTCTACAATGAAACTATTTTGTTTAGTTACATATTCTCATGTGGAGTTGACTCATCAGCAATGTGCTTTAGTTTCACTAATGAAATGTATTTTGTTTGCTTACATCTCCTCACGTGGAGTTGTCTCAACCGTGAGCTTTGATTATCCTAATTAGATCAGTTTTTCTTGTTGATATTGAAATGAAAATTCAAAATTTTAACGCAATGTTGTTTAGAAATTGAGTAATTCATTAGTCCTTTTTAACTCATTCAGTTCTTCCTAATGCAAATTGAGATATGTGCCTTCTGAGTGTCTGGGCCAATTTTCATGTCCCCACCTGCTGTTGTTTCTTGGTCATCTTGAAGTTGAGGGTGATCATGAGGTTGCTGTTGGCTGGTTTAAAATTAAATTTGACCCCTCTTTTTGGCTACTGTTCATCTTTAAGGAGTCAAGATCTGACTACAGAACTTTCCCTTCAATGGAACTTCGGCCCCACCAATTATGTTGGTGCTAACTAAGCTAAGAAGAGGCTGACCACCAACTTCTAGTTGTGATTGAGTTTCCTGCTTTTTATCTCAAGTTGTAACTAGCTGGCTTGGGCTGCTGGTTGTGCCAGGCTGTTGTGTTCTTTCTCTGTTTTCTAATCTTCATTCAAAAACAACAATATGTATGAATCAATAATCTTCTTACTGCTGCGTTATTTCTATATGACAGATGATCTTTACGTATTAATGAATGAGAGGAAGTGCTGCAGCTGTCCCATTGTGAAGCTGCTGGTGATCTGTGAGAGAGAAAAATGTTGAGTATAGTCTCTGTCAGGCTAAAGGAATACTATTGAAAGAACAATTGTCTGATTACATAAAGATTGCAACAATGTTTCCTGTTCCTTTAGAAGCAACCTCTCATCTCATAAACCAAGATAGACCAGTTGTTTCAGTTTCAAATGGATAAAGGGCAAAGGGAATTGTGCTAAGGGTGCTGCATACATTTGAATCCACCTTGATGGCTTCATATGTAAAATATTGTGTCAAGTATCTATATAGGGTTAACAATGGAAGCAGGTTTCTTAGGATACTTATTACAGCTGTATTAGCTGCCAATTTGGATGAGAAAGGTCCAGTTCGATATTTTTGGCCTGATATATAAATAACCATGGCCCGCCCAAGTCAAACACATTCTTGAAAATTGTTCATGTCATGTCGGTGCTGATAATGGCCAAGATTGGGTATTGTGCCATCTGGGCTAGCCCCATCATATCAAATTCTTGGATACATATGGTTGGTATGGCAAACATGCAATATTTGGATAATTTTGTTAATCATCTTATTAGGACATAATCCAAATAATTCAGATGGACATGTTGCATATCTTGTATCCTTTCTGTTCTGTTATTTGCTACTATTGTTAGCTTGCTCTTCTTCAAGTCTTTCCACACTCCTTCCGCTCATGTCAGTTTTGTTACATGCATTTTCACACTAGGCCTATTTGACTGATTGACATCCAAAATGTCCTTATGATTGTTGTGCTATTTGGCCTCTACTGAACATGCTAATATTAAATTAAGTACTCCTCTATTACTATTTAAAAATTTCTATTTCTTCCTATTTATGTCGATTTTACCAAAAAATTAGATCCCAACTTCTACTATTGGCATTTTCTGCTGGACCCTTTTATGACCGGACTTGGATGAGAACCTTGATATGTGGATGGCCAGCCTGGTTAGTAGCTCAAGTGATTGGTCATTCATTTTACAACATCGTTGGGATGCGTTTGGTTCAATGGTAGGATTAGTTGGTCAGTAAAAATTTAGATGACTTTTTCAGTTGATCATGGTGATTATAAAATGGAATGTTGCATAAATCAGGATTTGTAAATCTCCAATATATTGGAGCTCCCAAATAAAAAAAAGGTGCATGATGGAGAGTATAGTTATTTTTTCACTGTTTCTATGCAGTAAATATTTATTTTTAAAGGAAAGAATTTGTTTATGATGGCAAAGGGGGCATCTATATTTTATGTTCATCGAACAAAGATAACTTGTAATCATGAAATCACAATGGAAAAAGAACTTCATTGATAGTTTATCCTTTGAGTGATGCTTTGTCATTATGTGCCTAAGAAACTGCTTTTGAAGAGATTGAATTGATGTTACCTAAAACCTGTAACCGAGGTGTTCTCTGCGATGCATTAATTGAAATGATGTAACCTAAAACTGTTACTGAGGTCTTTTCTTGCAGGAATTGAAATGATGTTACCTAAAACCTGCAACTGAGGTTTCTTTCAAAATTTAAACTTTTTTTGGATGTGGCAATCTTCTTAGCATGTTTTTATGTAGTTCAAATCAAATTAAGTGGAGAGAATTAGTTGCTACGTAAGAGAACTTATTAAGTTTCAGCTTTTTAGATAATATTTATCTTTTCTGTGATTGGTTCTTGGAGTTGGTGTAAATGCATTTCTCTTATTATCTCATCTTGCTATAAGGGTTTCATGTTGGTTTAGTAATTTTGCCTGAATGCACCATTCTACCATTTTACTATTCAATTATTAACAGATCGGAACAAAAATTCTTGCATATGTAAGGATTTTGCCAATTTATCTTGTTACCTGTTTTCAATTCATTTAAACAGAATGGAAGTGGGTAAGAGTTGTATCTACCCATTGACCTAAATAATGCATTGGAGAGGAGTTGGATATTGTGTTTTCATCCTGTCCTACATAAACAGCCAAATGATGAGAGCTAAACTGATCACCGTGTAGTCTGGGTGATGGTCCAAAACTGGAATGCGGAACAAAAATTCTTGCATATGTAAGGATTTTGCCAATTTATCTTGTTACCTGTTTTCAATTCATTTAAACAGAATGGAAGTGGGTAAGAGTTGTATCTCTACCCATTTACCCAAATAATGCATAGGAGAGGGGTTGGATATTTCGATTTCATCCTGTCCTACATAAACAGCCAAATGATGAAAGCTAAACTGGTCACCGTTTTGTGTGGGTGATGGTCCAAACTGGAATGCATTGGAAGCCCAACTGGAAGCTATGATGGATGCAAGGCAAGTCAAATGAACACATAATCTGAAGCAAGATACTTGGATGGGTAGGCTTGGTAAGCAGAATAACTGGAAAACGAGTTTAACATCAACAGATAGATTGGTTGAAGAACCAATACATGCAGCAACACTGTGGGATCCATTAAAGGCTTCTTCTGGAGAAGTTTGTCTTGCTTTACTCTTGGCTTAAGTGTTTATTGCTTTTGCATATGCGTATTGGGTGGGGGTTGGAACTGTTTCCGTATGAGGAGGATTATTATGCAAGAGAAAATGAGATCTTTGGTTTCTATTTATCATGATGGAGGCTGACAAAAAAGAGATTTTCGTTGTTTGTGGATCACTTAGATAAATGCAGTAACTTGCAATGGTAGGGTATCCTATAGTTATAGTCGATTACTACAGGGTCTGCACACATTAGCCAGTTCTTTAAATGGAAATAGATTGCCCCTCACTCAATACAATTAAAGGGCGAAGAAACAGATATGGATGAAAGGATATGGGAAAGGAACAAAACTTACTCTTTCTGTTTACGTCCCTTTTTTAGTTCCCCTCTTTGTATCTTTGAAACTTTTAGTTAATAATGAGGTGCTGGGAAGGAGGCTGACTTTCTCTCTCTCTCTCTCTTTCTCTCTTTTTCACCATCTATTACCTTTTTTATTAAAAAAGAAAAAGTTTATGCTGGATAACTTTTTGGCACTTATTGGTGTAGGTTACTGGAGGTTTAAAGTTTAAAGAAAATAATGTCTACCTGATACCTGCATATTCTCTTATACTATAGGCCAAAAATCCTTGCAGAATCATCTGGGAATCTGTCATCCTCTTGCAAGAATGAAGGACGATTTACTGTTCAGTTAAGGTTTCTAACACAAGTATTGGTCTTATAACATTCTCTTCTCAGGTTGCCTTGTTAGTGACTTAAAGGGCATCATGTGTAGGAGGAACTGGAATTTATGGTATTCATCAAGAAGGTATTGGTGTTGAGAGGAGACATGGAAAACCTACTTGTCACTTAAGTTGGTATCTTTCCTTTTAGGGACCATCTAAATTTTTCCTTGTATCTGCCTTTTTGAGGTCGAAGGTCTAGAATGTAGTCAAAATATCCTTGCAAAAAATATGTGAAGTTGGAGAAAGATAGCATTCATAAGAAATACTCCGAATGATTGAGCTGTCACCTGCTGGTTAATGTGATGCAAAGGGTCGAAACATATTAGAGATTATAGTGAAATGTAGAATAGTTGATTTGTCAAATGCAATTCTCATGAAGCATCCACGAAAATTTATAATTTTTTCATCATTATTTAAAAAATATTGTTTACTTAAGGGTGGTATTTGGGACTTCAGCTTTAAATGGTGGTTATGGAAGTGATTTTCTCTATTTGAACTCTATTGGTATCTGTAAAAATGAAGATTTGGGTAAAGGAAGAGGAGAAAGTTAAGAGAAAAAGAGAAAGAAAAGAGAAACTTTGCTGAATTGCTGTTTTCTCAACTCATTTTCATCCGTAGTAAACGGATGATATACATTAATCTCCTGCCATATGCCAATAAATGTACTGTAGTATTTTGTAACAGTTCTATTTTATCTTTTCTCTTTTTAGTTCGAAAAAGATTCTGTATACAGCTCATAAATCCGAGAGGGATTACTTTCCTGTGCATATAAAGATTCTGAGGACAACCACATAGTCTTCACTGTGTCACAATTCATCACTTGATTTCTTAGTGTAAAGTCAATACTGTTGACAATCTAGGTCATAACCTGATTGTCCTCGGCCTCCCAATTATCATCTGGAGGCACTGGAGGGTCATCTCTAATAAACTTCAACTTCTTTCTACCCTTCAAATACATCTTGATAGACTTAGCCCAATTAAGATAATTAGGCCCTGTCAAATTCTTAGATGTAATCATGATGATATCTTTTCCATCAAATCCAGAATTTTCTCTGGAGGGAGTGTAAGCTTCTCCTATCTCAGCCTTAATAATTGTAATAATCACCAAATTAACCAATCAAAACTTCTAGACAATTTCCAAATTTATCACCAAGGTGGGCCCCACTCACAAAATTAGGGTAAGACACAAAATCAGGATATGCGCACCTCAATAGGTCAATAACCAGCAATTTGAACCAATCTCAACCACATGCAAAATATTTGATAATTAGGATTTAAGCAATTGGATGATGTCATAGGCACCGGTCACTAGGTTGGGTGATGCAGATCCCAAGAAACCCACATAGAGACCCAATTAGGGCATTTAAAAGCATAGAGAATCCTTCAATGATTCATAGAAACTAGTAACCCTAAGGCAGAGAAAAAGGGAAAAAAACCTTAATTTTGATGAACCAATATCAAAAAATTTGTAGAACGCTTCCTTCCAGGAAGTTGCCCTCTTCAAAATTGATGAAATCTGCTGTAGAATGCTCCGCCAGCAATGAGCTAATGCTCTGATACCATGTAAAAATGAAGATCTGGGAGAAGGAAGAGGAAAAAATTGAGAGGAAAGGAGAAAGAACAGAGAAACTTTTCTGAAGAGCCAAGAGAGGCTCACGACCCCCCTCATCTTCTGAAATAACTGTTTTGGGGTAATATTACAGAAATGCCCCTATTCATTTAATAAATCTTATTCTCCGTATATCTCCCTAATTATATACTTTATATACATGAAAATTTAGCCACTGACATAACTTAACATGCAGAATAAGATTACACAAAGAAATTCAACCACAGAGGTGGTGAAATGACCAAAATACCCCTACAGGGTAAAATGACCAAAATACTCCTGGATGTATTTTCTATCCGTATCAAAGACATGGAGACATGTTTTGGGTGTTAGAAAAGAGGCTGGGAGTTTTGAATGATGTAGGAGATGATAAATATGCTCAAAAGAGTAATGCAAGTATAAATTTTGATTTGTACTAGATTCTATTGTGAGTTCCAGAAAACAGTGAAATATGGTCATAGAGCGCATTCTGATGTAAACTGAATGTGTGAAATTTTGCATTCCTCTAGCTGTCTTTGTGAAACTTATGTTGGCTATGCAGTTCATGTAGATGTAAACTTATGAGCCTAAATGAGAGCATATTATTCTTAGATCTGTGTGTGATTGCAAAGTGCATTTAAGATGTTTGTACTGTTCCTCTATCTAGTGGTGTTGTGCTAGCACCAGGATGGTGAGACGTCTGTGTCCGCTGAAGTCATGAAGCAAAGCTAAGATCCCAAGTATTATGTCATTTGCTGCGTTGTCCTGTGTTCAGAATAACCTTGAACGATTCTGTTTGAATTGATTTTGTTGTTATAAATAGGATCCATTGTTTCTGATGTTGTCTTTCAGAATATTTACTACACATCTGCAGCTATCTCTATGAACATATTTTTGACAACTGACTGAGGTAATCGATTGCAATTTTAGTAAATTTTTTCGGTCATGATGCTTCTTCATCATATGAGTTAACCGGTCTTCTAATGGATAGAAATGTCAATTGATATATGTACCTTGTTCATTGGATTTGGTCTATAGTACCTCTAAATAAGATAATAAAACTGTAGGTTTGAAATTTCATGTCATTAGGGAATAGGTTCTAGTGTTCTCTTCTATTCAAGTTTTTGCATTTGTGTATTTGCTTGTGTCAGATACTGCTCAAGTTTTTGCAATTTTGCTTTGTTTAAAAATAATTTAAATTTATGGTTGACTCTGATGTATGAAGAAAAGAGGTGACATATTTTGGTGAGAAAATAAATAAAAGATGTAATGGATGTGGATGTTAATCAATGGCTGCGTCGTTTTGTTAGGTATTAGACGCCCTAATTCCAAACTAACAAGAACAACAATGATAATCACGGAAGAAAGGAAAAACAAGCACGAAAAAAGACAAGATTTATACAGGTTTGCCTCAAGGTGAGACTACATCTTGTCTTCTACCGCTGCAGTAATTTACTATGAAGATGAAATAGTTTATAAGAGAAATCGCATACACTTACATGTGGTTTTTCTCTAACTTCTCTCGGCCGCAATAGGTGATGCTCCGATGATAATTCTTTGGGTGACAAAACCCTAACAACGGTGCCCCCCAAATATAAAGAGTATATTAGGGCAACCGATTACAAGTGTGAAATCCCCAAACTACCCTTCATGAAATAGCAGTCAATATATAGTGAATCTGGCGGGGGCTCCTCTCCCCTCTTCCAACTCCCACAACAACCTTACTGCGAAGGTTGACCCGCGTAGGGTGTTGATTAGGCTTTACAACTTAACACGTTTCTCATAACTGAATAAATGATCACATTTTCTCTATGCTCTTTTTATTTTTCTCGTTTGTATGCTAAGATTTTCTTTAGCTTTCTTGTTTATGTTTTCCCTCTTTCTTCAATCAAATTCTTGTCATTCTTAAAAAAAAAAAAGAAGATCAAGGTTATTTTGTCTTAGTATATTCGGTCCACTGTGACTATTCTGTAGTCTCTCTCTCTCCCTCTTTTTTCAAACATACTCAAAGAGGCACAGTCACTCATACTATGTTAACAACTAAATGAGATTATTCTGATTTTTAGCATGCATCTCCTTATCTTTTGAAGGCCTAGTAATTCCATTACCTTTTTTTATAGATTTGGATTGTTGGATATCTTTAAGATGCTTCCATTTCTTTGCTTTCTGAAAAATGAACCATGAAAATTTGGTAGATATTAATGGGAGAACACAATGATGCACTGTGTTCAACTTCCTAATGTCAGTATTCATGTGGCGGTTGGGTTGATGATTCTTCAGGTACCAAGCAAAGCTGCAACATAATTTAATGTATCTTGCTGCCATTGCTGATGCTCAACCACAGGTTCCTCCTGTTCATTCTCAGGTAGGTCTGACAAATTTTGATGGGTTTATATGGCTTGTCATCCCTGTGAATATTGCCATAGGTGTTTATATGGTATGCTTGTACATTTGCAGATGCCTCCACCTGTTGCCTTGCAGCAGGGAGGACACTTCATGCAGCATCCACAGGTTGGGCCAGCTCAGCAATCAGTTTTTGCATCAAAAATACCAATGCAGTTTAATCCACAACAAATGCAAGAACAACAACAGCTGCATCATCAACATCCTTCAGTCATACAAGCTCACATAGGCATGCGGCCAGGACCCAGCAATGGTGTGCATGCAATGCACACGGAGGCTACTTTAGGTGGCAGCAGTGCAGGGTTGTCATCAGCGACGGGTTTAGCAGAGTTCACACATGGAGGTGTGACCACTAATTCGTTAGATGGCAGAGTAAACAAGCATGAAAGTGGGGCAGTTCCAGAGGGTGGTTCTGGTGATGGTGGTCATGGTGGTTCTGCTACACCTGGAGGTGTTGATGGAGAACCATCTTACATGAAAGGCTCTGATGAAGGTACTAATTGAGGTGACCATGGTCAGGTGGTTAAAGCGACTGCTGATAGGGTTGTGATGGTACTGACTGATTTGTGTTGGTGAACGAGTCTGTGGTCCCTGTACTGTGAGAGACCTTTAGATATGATGATTGTGCTCTGTTTCATTCTCGTGCGTCACACAAAATGGATTAGAGAAAAGGATGCTTTCTTGCTTCATAATGTTTACTATCCTACTCTTGTATATTTCACTCTCAGAGATAGGAGAACCCGTGGGTGACCTGTGGCTTGTGTGGTATATTTTGTCCTCACAGATGGTTCCTGCACTGAAGGCATCTGATGCATTGCCAAAAGGAAAACACTTAAAAAAGTAGGAGGGGAACCAACCTCCCTCGCCATACTCAGTCTTAACTGAATAACAGGGAAGAGGGTGCTTCTTAATCGAGTTGAATGCCACAGTTTGCCCATTTGAGTACTTGGCTTGAGCTACTGGTTTACTGAAGGAAAAAGAGAAGCATGAAATTGGTTATAAGGAATTATTTCTATTACTTCACTAGTAAAATGATATGTTTAAATATCCCTTATGATCTCCCGAAACTACAGGAATTTTTTTTTTTTCAAAAGACACCTATTCTGAAAATGTCCCTCATACCTGTCTTCCAATCGTTTGCCAAGGTGTTCCTCCTCCTCAACATGATATTGTTGCCTTGAAATGCTGCTCAAACTGTCAAAAAGAGTGTTGTATTTTTCTCTCCTTCCATCCATAAGACTTTGGTAGGATATGCTCATTCATCATTGAAGATCTCATGCTTTTCTTTTGTTCATACAAAGGCACGTTTATGACTAGCTAATTTATGTAAAAGTTGTTAAGAATTAGATTCTTTAATTTTAAATTAACGAGAGTAATAATAATAATCGTAAAAAAAAAAAAACATGAAAATACAGTAAGATAGGTTCTCCTCAAAGTGAGATTACGTCTTGTTTTTTTGTCATTGGACTAATCTACTATAAAATTGTATAGGTGGTTTTTCTTTAACTTATCTTGGGGCTGCAACTCTTTGAAGCTATGGGGTAATCGGATTACAAATATGAAATCTTTAAATTATCCTTAATGTAATAATAATTACTTAGGGTAAAGTATTGATTAGATATTGATTAAATTGCACAACTTAAAAAACAGTAAACAATTTATATGTAAAAATAACTCACTGTTTTGTTGGCATGAATATAACTGTAGCAATGAGTTGATTTGAGAGGTAGAAGCAGCAAAAGATAAAGAGGGGCAACAAGAGGAGGGAAAAAGAGAGAAGGGAAGATTAATTTAAACCAATGATGTTAGAAGCGCATCGAAGCTAGGAAAAACTATCGGGGAATGGAAACAGAGATGCAGGCTTGAGTGGCGGCAATCACAAGACAGAACCGATTTAACGAGTGACAAGGAGTCTTCAAGAGCTTCATTCATATATGGGTAATTCCATCTCTGTGGTTTGAACCATTGGAGAATCGTCAACGTAATCTTCAGTGCCACTGTCATTCCCGGGGACTTGCAGTCTTCAGTTCGAACGGCCATACTATTTCTCCTTATTAAAGCTTTGGTGATACAACCATTTTTTTATTTTTTTTTGGGATATGTCCGTAAACCTTTCTCTTCCTGCATTGTCTCTAGTTGATGGATGCTCCACGGCAAGCGAAATTCAACAAATCCACGCTCTAACCATCAAAACTGGCGTTTTCCGCAAAGAACCTTTTCGAATATCAGCAAAAATAATCCGAAGTTGCTGCTCATCAACATTTCGCCCTTCTACTGATGACCTAGAATACGCTGTTTCTCTTTTCAATCGCTTCGTCCGGGGCACTGACTACGCTTCCTTCTTCTACAATACTCTTATCAGGACTCACACGCAAAACCACCTCTATGAAGAAGCCTTCTTGTTATTCTATGACATGCTCTGCTGTTCACCCCCCTTTCTTCCCGACAATTTCACATTTCCTTCTGTCCTCAAATCCTGTGCTCACTTATCTGCTATCGAAGAAGGGAAACAGATCCATTGTATGATTCTGAAAACAGCAACTGCGCTAGGAAATCAGTTCGTGCAGAACTCTTTAATTCACATGTATGCGCGATGTGGGGAGATAGACCTTGCTCACAAGGCGTTCGACTCGATGCCCCATAGAAATGTTGTCAGCTGGAATATGATGATTGATGTGTTCGCGAAATGTGGCCACATTGATTCTTCACGTCAATTTTTTGATAATATGCCTGAAAGGAACGTTGTGTCTTGGAATTCAGTCATTGCTGGATACGTCAGGAATTCCCTGCCTGATGAAGCTCTTCGTCTCTTTCTTCAGTTTCTGTTCTTGGGACTGAACCCAGATGAATCCACCTTGGTTAGTGTCGTCTCTGCAATCGCTGATCTGGGACTTCTTGACTTGGGAAAACGTATTCATGGCTATTTAACCCGCCACCAATTTTCGTTGAGTGGTGTTCTTGGTACAGCACTGATAGATATGTATTCGAACTGTGGAAGCATCCAAACTGCCTACAAAATCTTTGAAAGTTTTCCAAACAAGACTGTTGGACATTGGACATCCATGATTGTTGGATTTGCGAATCACGGCATGGCCAGGTCTTCCTTGCAGATATTTTCTCAAATGCAAAGGTCAGGTACTGAACCCAATTACATAACCTTTATAGGTGTTCTCACTGCCTGTAACCATGGCGGACTTGTCGTGGAAGGCCTGAAGCACTTTAACCTCATGAGACGGGTTTACAACATCAATCCGGGAATCGAGCATTACGGATGCTTGATAGACCTTCTTGGCCGCATGGGTCATATTGAAGAAGCAAAGATGATCGTCGAGAGGATGCCGATGGAACCGGGTGTTGTGATCTGGGCTTCAGTACTGGCTGCATGCCGGACACATGGAAATACGAAGACAGCAGAACTTGCAGCTCAAAAACTCATAGAGCTGGAACCTGGCTATGCGGGATGCTATCTTCTAATGTCTGATATTTATGCAAAAATGGGTAGATGGGAGGATTTAGGAAGAATAAGGAAGTTAATGGAGGAGAGAGGTGTTGAAAAGAACCCTGGATTGAGTTGGATTGAGGTGGATGTCGAACTTCATCAGTTTGCTGTGGGAGATAAATTTCATCCTCGTTGTGGGGAGATATATAGGACGTTGAATATGCTGGAGTGTCATTTGAAGGATCACTCAAATAGAGATGCTGCTGAGATGGTCTATTCCTCTTAACCATGGAATACCTTGGTTGGTCATCCAATCAGATCCTCATTTTTCCACTACAGATGGAGTAAAATATATTCAGATTCAACTTAATGACTCCACGTTCATACTACTGGTCAATTTCATATTTATATTACTCAATCGACATTCCGAAATAGGTCCACATATCATAAGCTAAGTCCATATTATCTTTTCAGTGTCTTAACAAGGTCCATATAATCAGTTTTTGGTTACCCAGTTGAGGCATAAACTTCCCACTGCTAATGGGTAGGGGTGGCACGGCTAGTAAACAAGGAGAACTTCCATAGATATGGTATAAAATTATAATTATGCAAGTTAGTGTATGTCCTCTTATGTCTTTTTCTTTTTGAAGCATGTAGCCCTAAGGGTATTGTAGTCATTGTAAATACTTTCCCACAACTATAAATATAGCTTTAAGGCATGGGGTAGAGTATTCAAGCTTTTTACGCTTGGCTCAAATTTGTTCTTGCACCTCTCTCTGTTTTCCTCTTGTTTTTCTCCCTTGGTTTCTTCTCTCCTCTTTTCCAAGAGCTACATTTCATCTCTTCTCTCTTTCCCTTGAACTCTTTTGTGCTCATGTGTTGGCCCTAGAAATCAACATCTTGCAATGGAATGACAACCTGATAGTGATGGTATCACTGGAGTTAGCGTGGGGACTCTGGGAGAAGCTTTGGTGGAAGATGAAAAACAGAATGAAAGAACGAAGAAAAGATCAGAAGGCGCTAGAAATGAGTGGTGAGGAGGAGGAGGAAGATCAGACTGGACGATGGTGAGGCTCGATGGAAGGGGAGACTGGACAACGGTGAGGAGATGTGGAAGGGAATGAGGTGAGGCAAGGCTACGGGGCTTAGGGATAGTGATGGCGACCTTTTGCCTCCACCATTGATGAAGTTCGGACGATCGAGATTAAATTTCGTATCTTGCGTATTATATCCATTCATACTTGATGAAGCCCCTATATATAACTTAAAATAACTAATTTACAAATAATATATATATATATATATTTATAAAAATAACTACATTTATTTTCTCATATATGTATTTTTTTTATTTTTGTTAATATTCAAGTAGGTTAAAATGGGTCTACGTTTTATACACATAAAATGGATGAGATTCATGTGAGCAGGCTGAGGCGTATATGTGCAATTGGTCCAGCTAACAATCAATTCTACCACTTGCCTCTGTAAACAGCCATCAGCCATCAGACATCTAAATCATATTCTAAAGGAAAAGCATTTGGATATGAGTTTGAAGGAAAAGGGCCCTGAATCTTTTCTTTAGCTATTAAAAACCAGAACAAAGTGACAATAATCACATGTCAAAGACTAACAACCGGGCCATTGTGATTTGACGCCAAAACTGACACTCACAGATTTTCTATTATTCAAATCTTTGAAGATTTACTCATTCTTTCTCATAGTAAACATAATTATCCTTAACCCTTAGTTTTCAAAAACTGTCTAATTCACTTCATTGACTTATTTTTGCGTTTAAAATAATTGATTTCATATTTCATACTTGTAATTGAATTGATCAGGCCAGTTGGACTAGATTCGGCCACCTGACCAGGCCAGGAGACAGCTCAGGTTTGGTAAATTGCAAGAAAATCTTAGTTGCTTTTTGTAAAACCAGTTAAAAGAAGAAGATGGAAAAGAATTTGAGTTCTTTAGAGTAGCAGTATTTTATGTATTCCTTGCTTTGCCATCAACTCGGCCAGCACAACAAATACAGATTTCTGGTATGACTTCATTCCTGCCTAGCACTTGCAGGTCAATGATAAGGCTCATGGTCATCTCCTCCTGGTAAGAGCCAGCCCTCGCCGGCGCTCAACGAGATTCAATTACCCAGTGCTGGCCGTCGATCTGAACGCGGAGGCCCTTAACTCGAGCGAACAGATTGACGGCGCGCCGGACGCCTCTGTCGTCTGCTGCTGTGAAGTAGTCATGGCCGAAGATGATCCCTCCGGGCCGAAGTATCGCGTACGCCATATTAATGTCTGACCACGCCGAGTGGAAGTCGTGCCCCGCATCCACCTCGATCAGATCGCCGTAGACGCCCCACTCGCAGAGCTTCCCCAGGGCTGAGCTGCTAGAGAAGGGCACCGGGAGCACCATTTCCGTCACGTTCATATACGCTACGTTCTGGATAAACTGGTAGAGTAAGAGTACATCGCCGTTGACCAATTTGATGTCGCGGAACTTGTCCCTGAATCCCGGCCATCCCCGGAAGTCGTCGACGCAGAGGATCTGGGTTCGGAGGCCGAGTGCCTTGGCGAGCGTGGCCATGTGGATGGCGGAGGCGCCGAGGAAGCTGCCCACCTCGATTATGATCTGCGGCTGGACTCGCCGGATGAGGTTCTCAAAGACAGCGCCGGTGGAGCCCCACCCCTTGATCCTCTTGCGGCGGAGGAGTGGTTGTGCGTGGGCGGGAGGGAAGTCCTCGTAAGGGGAGGTGCCGTTGAAGAGCCGATCGATAATCGTCTGCAACACGAGCTTGGACGGGACCGGGTCCGCGCAGCGAGACCGGAAGCGGATGAGGTCAGAGAACTCCGGAGCGAACTGACTGATGGACGATTTCTGAACCACCGGATGGGCACCGTTTCTGTTAATTGTGGAGGCAGATAAGAAGCCCAAGCCGAAAGAGACGCTGAGGAGGATGACATACACAGACGCTCTGGTGTATTTCTTGCTAGAGAAGGTTGAGACCAGCTGGTACTTTCGCACGGAGTTTTCTTCTTTCATCTTGAACGACAGTGAGATAGAAATCAAGGAGACAGAAGAAGAAGACGAACAAGATAAAAAAAAAAAGGGGGAAGAGAGAGGAAATCTTCTATTGACAGTTTATTCCGTCCTGAAATGAAAACGACCAGCGGACGTTCGATTGGTGAAAGTTGGTTGGACTGATTTTGGGGTTTCCTTTTCTTTCATCGGGTTCGGATTTTTTTCCCAGCGATGACGACGATTGACTGCTCTGCTTAACCAACTCTTTTCTCCAAACACCACCAGAAAAAAAAAAAAAAAAAAAAAAAAAAAACTGATTACATAAAACAAGAAGAAATAAAGTGACGTGAGAAGCTGGGAAGGAGGATCCTGTTGATCTGGAAGTATCTCTTCCCCTAGTAATAAAAAGCATAATAAGGAAAAAACTAAATCACAAAATTCCGTTTCACGGAAATTATTAAGGGTCTTTAGCTGTTAAGAATCAGAAAGCTTCCACTCCAGTGTGATCACAGAAATGAAACAGCGACGTAGTCAGCCAGTTGTGATATCATAAACGACTTCTTTATTTTCTTCAGAATTTCAGACTGGTCAATAAATGGAGAGAGAGAGAGAGAGACGAGTTTATCTTCCGCTGAGCCACCCTTCTAATGATACCATGTGACAGGGGAAGACGACATCCCTGGCTAGAGCAAACCCAGTGACGTAGTTAGCAGAAGCTTCATTATCGGGAACCTTACTGTGATTCAATAAGACAAAAAGCATCCCGATTCTGCCAGTCTGCCTATGTGCTCCATAGTTGTCGCCTTTGACGGGTAAATTAATGGCGACAACGTTTGAATCCAGTACCATATCCAGGGAACTGGGGAAGGGGAAGGGGAAGGGGAAGGGGACGGGGACGGGGACGGGGACGGGGAAGGAGCAATGGGCCTGGGATTTGTTTGGCTATTTTAGTTCTCTCACACACATAATGTGTATATGGCAAACGAAAATGCAGAGCAGGAGGAGTAATATTTCGTAAGAAGCAGCATAATCAAGTAAGATAGGAAGTAAAATATTATAGAGATTAACTTTCGGAACTCCAAGTTAGATTCTAAGATTTCATAATTGAAAGGGTTTATATTTGAAGAGAAGAAGAAGAAAAGAGCTATGTTATCATAATGAAGTTGCATGAGCTTGGTTATTGAGAAATCGAGTTATGACATGAAAGACTTAAGCCACAAAAACTCGCTTATTGCATGTGTTGTAGCCCTATAATTTGCATCAACACAATCTAATCACAACACTTAGTTTTTTGGCTCTCCAAGTCACTAAATTTCCTTTAAGCATCGTGCAACAAGTAAATGTAAACTCCCTATCATAAAAAGACCAATGTAATATGCATCTGCAAATCCTTCAATATTAATATGCCCATGATATTTATACAATAATCCTTCACTTGGATTTCTCTTTCTGTCAAGGCTGATGCATAAATTGACTCTTAATACTAACAAAATAAGATATATTAGGCCTTGTAACTGTAAGATAAATAAGTTCTCTAACTAATCGTTGAAATCTACTAACATCTACATTATCTCCGGATTCAATACATAGTTTAACATTTGGATCCATAAGAGTATCAACTAGCTTATAATCAAACGTACCTCTTTCTTTTAGAAGATCAAGAACATGTTTTACTTGAGATAAGATTACGCTATACTTAGATCAAATAACTTCTATACAGAGAAAATACTTCAGTAAACCAAGATTTTTGGTTTGAAAAAATCATTCAATTTTTTTTCAACTTGTTGAATTCCCGCAATATCACTACCTGTTATGACATTATCATCTACATAAACAAGCATAAGAATTATGCTTTAAGTAGTTTTTTTGGTGAAAATCAAATGATCACGTTTACATCTTGTCAAACCAAGTTTGACAACTACCATAGTAAATTTATCAAACCAAGCACAAGGTGATTGTTTCAGTCCATATATTGCCATATTAAGTCTACATATTTTCTTCCCCTCACCTACATCATAAGGTGGTTGAATCATATAAACCTCCTTAGATAAGTCACCATTCAAAAAAATATTTTTAATATCTAGATGAAACATAAGCCACCTAAAATTTGCAACAACATAGATAATAATTTGTATTGAATTTAGCTTGGCCATTGGAGAATTTTTTTTCATCTTAATCAAAGCCATATGGTTGGGTACAACTTTTTGACACTACTCAAGCTTTGTATCTAGCAATAGTTCCATCAAGATTATATTTTAACGTAAAAATCCATCCATAGGCCACTAGATTTTTATAGGAGGAAGAGATGCTAACTCTCAAGTAAGTTTGTTATACATGGCTTGCATCTCCTCATCCGTGACAACTTTCCACCTTGGATTTTGGAGGCCTCTTCATAAGTGATAGGAATAGATGAGTAGGACAGAGCTGTAAAAAAAGTGACACAGCTCGAGAGCAGTTTGTGAGTGGAAAAATAAGTTGCAAGAGTGAAAAGTAGAGGGCTGTTTAGAAGCACAAGATAGAGGTCCCTTACGAATAGCAATTGGTTTGTTAAATTTCTGAAAAAGAGAAAAACTCCACTAACTTGATGTAATTTGACTACATGAGCCTCTATTTACAATAGAGGAAATAAGTAAAATCTAATTACAATTAAACTACCTTTATCCCAGTTATACCCAAAGTTAAACACTAAAAGAAAAGTTCTAGAACAATTGAACATAAATAGAAGACTAACATAACTAAAACACCTTTAATTGAGACTCTTCTGTGAGATCTCCTCTTGTAAGACTCTTGTAAGACTCCACCATAATAATTTTGGCTTTGTGAGAGTCATGTAAGACTTTGTTGGATTTATGATCTCATGATAAGGTTCTCGTGTAGAGGGTGAAAGAGAGAAGAGGGAGAAGAAAAGGAGAAGAAAGAAAAGGAAGAAAAAAGAAGAGAGAAAGAAAGAGAAGGCTAGAGAGAGATGGAGCTCGAGAGAGGTTGGGAGGAGAAAAGCTAGGGACTAATTTGAGATAAGAAGGGAGACTCGAATGATCTACCCCTTACCTTGAACCTCTATTTATAGTTTATGAAGGAAGTTTACAATGACTACAATGCCTTTAAGGCTACAAGCTTTTAAAAAGAAAAGACATAAGTAGACATACATCATCTTATATAATCACACTCTTGTACCATTCTTATGAGAAGAGCACTTAATTACGCTTTGTGGCACCTCCTTGACGTAGGCTATTACCTTAATGCCACTTGAGGTGTCTTCCAACAATTGGTGGGGAGAAAACATTATTGATACCCAGATTGCCGCATATAGTGGTTAAGATCTAAGATATGACTGGTTTAAGAAAGTGAGTTTACCCATTGAACTCATTTCAAATTCTTTTTTCATTAATTTTAGAGAATTCTTCTCATAGAAAAGAGCCAATAGAGCTAAATATGATACTGCCCACATAGATTTGGACAATGATAAAGTTTTGATCATGAGTCTTGGTGAACAAGGTCTTGTCCACACCACCTTGCCTATAACCATTCTATTCTAAGAATTTACTAAGTCTTTCTTACCAAGTCCTAGGAGCTTGTTTCAAATGGTATAATTCTTTGTGCAACTTATACATGTGGTTCGGCTTGCTCATATCTTCAAATCCTATTGGTTGCTCCATATATAATTCTTTTTGAATAATGGAAGACACCTCAAGTGGTATTAAGGTAAATACCTTACCCACGTCACCGAGGTGGCACAAAGTGTAGTTAAATGGTATTCTCATTAGAATGACACAAGGGTGTAATTAAAGAAGATGATGTATGTCTACTTATGTCTTTTACTTTTGAGAGTTTGTAGCCCTAAGGGCACTATAGTCATTGTAACCTTTCTTCATAAACTATAAATAGATGCTCAAGGCAAGGGGTAGATCATTAATTCCCCCCTCTTCTCTCTCAAATTCGTCCATAGACTTTTCTCGCAAAGTCTCTCCCTTTCTTCTCTCCTTAATCATCCCTCTCTCTCTTCTTCTCTCCTTAATCGCCCCTCTCTCTCTTCCTTCTTCCTCTCCCTTTCTTCTCTTCTTCGAGGACCTTATCATGGGATCCTAAATCCAACACGGCATCAAAGCAATGGGTTTAGGATCCCGACATTAAGGTGGTGATTAAGTAAAAGTTTTTATCATGCTTCATGTGTTGTTGTTGGTGAAGCAAAATCTTTAGGGTGAGAGGCATGAATGCAATTTATTTCTTTTGATTATTATAAACAAGAGTAAGGGGTAGGATTAGGGTGATCATTCAATCACCCTAATCCTCACTCAAATCTTCCTCGTGCGCTCTCTCTTCTCTCATATAGCCAATCTCTCTCTTCTTTCTCTCCTTCTCTTCTTCACTCGTCCTCTCCTTCTCCCCTCCTTCCTTTACCTCAAGATTATCATCATTACAACCATGGAATCTTGAAAATAAATAAAATTCAAAATGTCATAGGCACCAAATGGATATTTAAAAACAAACTTGATGAATCAAGAAAGATAGTGAGGAACAAGGGTATACTAGTAGCTCAAGTATATTCTTAAGAAGATGATATTGACTATGATAAGCCTTTGCCCCAATAGCTAGATTGGAGGCCATTAGGATTGTATTACCCTTTTCTTTTTACAAAAAAAAACTTTAAATTTATCAAATGGGTGTAAAGTCTACTTTTAAATGGTCTCACAAAAGAAGAAGTGTATATAGCCTAACCTCTAGGTTTTGAAGATTCATCAAAGTCAAATCATGTATTCAAACTCAAATAGGCTTCGGCATAGACTAAAACAAGCCCGTAGAGCATGGTATGATAGGTCAAGATTCTTCTTGATTGACCATGACTTCACTAGCAACATCATAGATACCACTTTGTTCATCAAGAACATGGATCCACACATATTAGTAGTTCAAATCTAGGTGGATCATATTGTCTTTGGTTCTATCTATAAAACAATGTGTAAATAATTTTCTAATCTAATGAAAAGTGAATTTTGTTGAATTTAAGGAAAAAAAATACTTCATTGACCTATTATAATCAGAGTACATAAACCTCTATTTATAATAGAGGAAGGTGCTATGCACGCAATAACATTATTATTTTAGTTGTTTTCTTTAATTTATTTTATTTATTTCAGTTTAGGCCGTAGGGGTATTTTTGGAATATTTTATATTAAACCCTAATAGAGTGAACCCTATTTAAGGGGTAAGAGTAATGAGAAAGACAAGCATTGAAGTATTGAGAATTAGGTTAATTCTAGAGTAAACAGGCTTGGAGCTCTCCTCAACGAGCTCTAGGGTTTTCAAGCTTCCCTTGGGCTTGATCTTCGTTTTCATTCTCCATGTCTCCCTACAATTCCTCCATGTTATTCTACAATTCCCTATGGCCAAACCGGAACGTCAACAACAAATCCTTGTGTCAGATTTAGGACCGTAACAATTGGTATCAGAGCAGGAACACACGGGAGTGGTTGGAGAGATTGAATAGAAAGATGAACAGCATGATAACTCGTCTTACGACCGGAAGGAACACAATTCCGGAACAAAGAGGAGATGACCTCGATGCCGCCACAGAAACGAAGGGCCTCCGACCTCAAATCTCTGATTACGGCATATGCGCAGAAGAGGCAACCACTATTTTAGACAAGCAGAACAGCCAATGGCCGAAAAAATCAAAACTTTTGTCTTCGTTACCTGTCGAAGTCCCTGCTGAAGAGGCAGACACTGTTTTAGACGAGCAAAAAGGCCATGCCTAGGAAACTTTCAATATTTCCCCGCAGGGAGATCCAAAGCCGCACAACGGAGACCAAGATATGGGGCATTCGGTAGTTGTTTCTGCCAAGACGTCGTTGGTGGTGGGCGATACTGGTGCGACCCCAAATCCGACTACGGGGGCCTCAAAAATCTCCAAGAAGGACCCTGGAAATTCGAAATCTGAGGGAAATTTTCTGGCACCGGTTTCGACCAGGACGTGTTTCCGAGAGCTCTCTGTCTCAAAAACTATCCAAGCAACGAAGCTCCAACGGGCTGCCCTTCACCACCAGAGAAGCAAGAGACTCCATTGGCTCCATCAACGAAATTTTCGCTCAAACTCCGTCTCAGCAGCACAACGGCAAATGACCTTCCATAAAATTTGGGAGAGGGGTTCTCGGTTCTGGGGGGCTGAGAAACAGAGCTTAACAGGTTTTCGAGAGCCCTACATCGTGGAAACTCTCCAAGTGGCGAAGCCCCAACAGGCTGCGAGTCACCATCGGAGAAGCAGGAGACTTCGTCGATGAAATTTTTGCACTGTTCGGTGCCGTGAGGAAGAAAGACGACCGTTGCTCGCCTTAGTCGGTGTCGTGAGGGAGGGATCTGCTATCGACAACGTTTCTGAAATTATCAACGATCGCTCTATTCGGGATTGGCAAGAGGATGCCGATGGTTTCCGATTTTCGTAGAAGACCCGTCGGCGAAATTTCCGCAAAGGAGGAAGACGGCTTCCGATTCAAATTTTCCTAAGTTATGAAAATTTAATCTACGCAGTAAGCTGAGTAGCGCGCTGGACAGGACTTACCGAACCGAGTCAACCTAGGTCAACTCGAACCGGGCCACTAAAAAAAAAAACCTCTAGTTTTGGACGTCCAAAGGGTGGACATAGCTATCGCGGATGCTACTTGGGCACTGATGGAGACGTCGGCATCCAGACCCTACTTCCAAACTTGAGGACAAGCTCGTTCTTCCCGGAGGGAGGGGGGGGGGGGGGGGGGGGGGGGAGGGTAATGTTATGCACATAATAACATTATTATTTTAGTTTTTTTTTAATTTAATTAATTTAATTTAATTTATTTATTTCAATTTATGCCATAGGGGTATTTTTGGAATATTTTATATTAAACCCTAACAGGGTGAACCCTACTTAAGGGGTAAGAGTAATGAAAAAGACAAACATTGAAGTATTGAGAATTAGGTTAATTCTAGAGTAAACAGGCTGGGAGCTCTCCTCAATGAGCTCTAGGGTTTTCAAGCTGCCCTTTGCTTGATCTTCGTTTTTCATTCTCCATGTCTCCCTAAAATTCCTCCATGTTATACTACAATTCCCCATGGCTGAACCGGAATGTCAACAACGAATCCTTAAGTCAGATCTGGGACCGTAACAGAAGGTAGTATAGTCCAATTACAATAAAACTACCTTTGTCCCAAAACTCTAACACTTATAGATAAGTCCTAGCATAATTAAATAACCGAAAATAAATAGAAGATTAACGCGAGTAAAACATTTTTAAACTCAAACTCTTTTGTGGGTCCATATCTTATGGGCTTGGGCCCATCTTCCAACATTCTTAGGTATGTGGGCCTTCCTTGGTCGTGTAGGCTTGAGTCCACCTTCTGTGGATCCATATCTTATTGACTTAGGCCCATCTTCCAATACTCCCCCTCAAGCTGGGGGTGCGAGAACATCATGAACTCCCAGCTTGTTGCAAATGATGTATAGAATATATTTTTTTTAAAATGGCAATCCTCTATATCTTCTAATACTCTCTCTCATGCTGGTGCTCTCGTTCATGAGGTCCAGCTGGCATAAGATAAGTGAGAGTAACTCATGTTGGATGTTCGACACACTCCTATCTTCTGTAGGTAGTGTCACTCCTATTAATGTAGGTAGAGGGTCTATACGCTGTTTGGAAGTGTAATAAAAAAAACTCCTCCATCACTGTGTCCCTCCATAGGACAACGACTTTCAAATGGTAGGACTAATAAATGCCAATTCATGGGGGGGTATTACATAGAATTAGTAATAAACTCTTCTATCACAGTGAAATAATATAGATGTTCTTACAAGTAGTGGATGTAGTAATAAGTTCCTTTATCATAGTGATGTAACATATACTGAGGTCATCTCTTCTTCAATAATAATGTCGCATCCAAAGAGACATAATAGTTGCAGCTGAATATAACACAAGCATTTTCCAATATATAACACGAACCAAAATAATAAACTTTGTAAAATGACCTGTGAAATAATCCGATATAAAAATTTCTTCTTAGACACACAAGCTTCATTTGTGCTCCCCCTTTCTTGAATATTTTGGTTACATAAAACTTATCCACAACATATGAAATAAAATACTTCTTTCTTCTACTTCTTCTACATCTCCCCCTCAAGTTGGGAAGTAATGGCAGTGATCCCCGCTCGAACCAAATATCATAGATGTAGCAATAAGCCCTCAAACCAGGGAGAAGTGAGATATTTTCCTGATATAGCGACTCAAAAAGTGACACAAAATAATGGGCTTAAATTTGGATTTTCCAATGTAACAAAATACCAGCATGACTTGTGATTCTTCCAATGCGAATATATCTTTAAATATAGATCAAAATAACATGAAAGTTTCTCCTTATGAAACTAGACTTAAATACCTTTCACCCAAGTATGACTTCTCCTCATAAATATAATTATCATAGCATAAATAATCTGATAGATTTCAATCTCTGTCATCTGACCAAACTAAGTACTGCTTCTCCTTTTGCCAACATGACCATTGACTCTTCCAAGATCAATATCTCCTTATAAAAAACTCAGATCAAGAATTGGTTGAATAGGTAAGAAAATAGACTTAAAAATTTTTCTTTTGATATATATTCTCCATATAAAGTTTCGTTATTGATAGCATAAAATACCTCATAATTTGAAGTTTTTTGCTACTGCTCGAACCTCTTTTGCAATCTGACCTTTGCTGCTTCAAATATCGATTTCTCTTTGTAGATAACTCCGATTGGAAAAAAATCATTTTTTCTTAGAAAGTAGACTCGAATATATTTCTGTCAATATATAATTTGTAATACGAAAAGATCAGTATAGAGGTAAAAAGCAAAGAAAATTAATGGGTGTAGGGACTAAAAAGAAAAGTAAAAATACGAACCTAGACTAAGGGTTTAGGGTTTAGGGTTTAGAGAAAATAATCTCATTATCTCTGTGGGTTGATCAAGTCAACTCATAGAACCTGCTCTAATACCATGTTGAATTTAAGGAAAAGAGAAATACTTTATTGACCTATTATAATCAGAATACATGAACCTCTATTTATAATAAAGGATGGTAGTAGAACCCAATTACAATAAAACTACTTTTGTCCCAATTACACCCAAACTCTAACACTTAAAGATATGTTCTAGCATAATTAAATAACCTAAAATAAATAGAAGATTAACATGAGTAAAACACTTTTAAACTAAAACTCTTTTGTGGGTCCATATCTTATGGGCTTGGACCCATCTTCCAATATTTTTAGGTATGTGGGCCTTCCTTGGTCGTGTAGGCTTGAGTCCATCTTTTGTGAATCCATATCTTATAGGCTTGGGCCCATCTTTCAACAAATTTTAAATTATTATGATGGTATAGTTGAATTTCTTCATTTGATTGCAAGTCAAACAAGTTAAAAGAAGGAACTTACATGTCTCAAACTAAACACATTAGGGAGCTTTTAAAGAATTATAATATAGATGACAAAAGGAGTGAGGCAATTCCACTGAGCACGACAACCAAGTTATGTAAAGATGAAGCTAGTAAGAGTATAGATCAAACTAGGTATAGAGGTGTGATCTCGTCCCCATCAATCCCCACCCTGAAAAAAATGCCTTCTTGCGTCGGCGCTGCCTCCTCTCTCTTCTTCATCTCGTTAATTAGGACTGAAGCCTAGCAACAGAACTATCCAAAGACCCATGAGTCTGATAGTGAGCTAAACCTGCCCGGCCAACCAACGTGCCCGTTGCTTGCGCACTACTCGAGCAACATCACAATGAATCAAGTTCATGAAAGGGCGCTTGTCTACAGGTTCTTTGATGTTCTTACCCACCATTCCGAAAAGCCCAAGCTTCTGTGGCTTAATGGAGGTATACGACAGATACTTGCACGATGTGATTCAAGTTCAATTTTGGCTAACTCTTGAAGGATTTGATGCTTTTTAATGTTCATGACATTGATATATGGGAGATCAATAAAACATTCATGTTCTCAGGTTTTCTGCAGGTCCCAGTTGTTCATCCGTTGGGTACGGAGCATCAGTAGAGTTGGGTCCTCTAAGAATTCAAAGAAAAGGACTGGGCCTAGAATACAATAAATATTGCTTCTATGAGGTCACACTTAATTAATCCATAATGCATACATATTTAATAAAAATGTCTAATTATTCGATAGATTATACATAATAATTGACTTTAAAAAATTGCTTCATTAATAACTGGGCTAATTAATTAACTAAGGTCAATTTACATTAATATGACAATAACCATAAAATTATAATAATTTAAAAATAATAAATTAAATAATGGAACCAATTAGTCTATAGTAATATTTTTTATCAAAATAGTTATTTTATAAATAAAAGTGAATTAATTTAATTTCATTGAATTAATTATTTAATTTAATTTCCAATATAAACTTAGTCATAGATAAACATAATTATAAAAGTTTAGATATATGATTAATATAACTAAATTTATATTAAATAAATAAAAAATAAAAAAAACTCATACACAAAATGATTAAAATGACAAGAATTACTTAAGATTATTTATATGATCATTAAGAAATAAAATAAATAACTAAAATTATATATTGGAATGTTTAACTTTACTAAATTACAAATATTTACTCTACATTAATTTCACAATTTATAAATTTTATTTTATTTAATAAATTATAATGATTAAATTGTTTTAACCTGATATTAATTTATTATACATAATGGAACAAATTAATTATGTTTTGTTTAAAACTTAATTTCTCTAATTTTTAAAATAATTCACTCAAATAAAATTACTTAATGTGCATCTTAGTGATTATTTTTTATTTTTAAATTACTAGTTAATATATCGCTATAGTTTTTATCAAAATTACTATTGTTATATACAAGTGAATAATTTTCAAGTAAATAGAATAAATTAATCATTTACGTAATTTAAATAAAATAATTTATTTTTAATTATTTTAAGTTTAATAAAAATTAAATTATTTTAAATATAAATTAAATTATCTGATTTCAATTTAAATAAATGTGTATTTTTTGTTAAGGCTATGATAGTTGCATTTTTTTAACTTAATATTAATTTTTATATTTCTTGGAAACAATTAATTATGTTTAGTTGAGAGATTCATTCACTAATTTTTCAAGTCTTTTGGTTAATTTAAAATGAATTTATGTGGATTTTAGGGGGTATTTTTAATTTTTTTTAATCTTGAGTAATTTTTTAATTAAATGAATTATTACATTAATATAAGTGAATAAATTAATATTTTCAAATAAAAATTTAATTTAAACAATATATATATATAACTTAATTTAAAATTTTGATAATTTTTTAAAAAATTTACTCAATTGATAATTGTGCTAGGACACTTTTTTTTTCTAGATGAAAATAATTTCACTGGGAATAATATATTTTTACAGCGATTGTTGAATTATGCTGAGAATAAGTGAATAATTATCGATGATTTTTTAATTTTTCTTACTTATCTGTTTGAAATTAATTTTTTTGAGATAATATATATACCGATGATTTTAAATTTCGTTGAGAATAAGTGAATAATTATCGATGTTTTTTTCTTAGTTATTCAAGCCGCAATTATTTTCATTAAGAATGGTATATAGTTACAAGAAATTTTCAATTCCACCAACAATAAATGAATAATTACCAGTGATTTTTTTACTTATTTTATTCAGGAAATTAATTTTATCAATGAATTTTGAATTTCAGTGGAAATAATTGAATAGTTACCGATGATTTTTTGGTTTTTTCCTACTTATTCTGGCAAATATTGTAGAAAAGCATACTTGTATCAACGATTTTTATTTTTATTCTAGCATAAGTGAAAAATTATTGGTGATTTTTTTGTTTTTCTACTTATTATCTTTGAAATTAATTTTACTAAGAATAGTATTTATTTACAAATGATTTTAAAATTTTGCCTACAGTAGGTGAATAAATGCCTATGATTTTTTATTTTTTCCAACTCATTATTGGTGAAATTAAATTCATTGAGAATAGTGTATATTTACTGGCGATGTTGAATTTTGTCAAGAATAGTTGGTTCCTACCATCTCTTCCATCTATTGGTTTGAAAGATCAAGAAACCCCATTCTGCAACTTGAAAAATTTAAGGCCATTCGACCTAGGGGTGGCATCGAACTGGTTCTGGCTCAGTTCAGTTCGAGATCCAGATAAGGCTCGTTTGAGTTATCGAGTTGAGCTCGATCGAACCATGGTTTGGTTCGAGCTCATGAGTCGGGACCAGGAGCGGAAGCGAGAGCGAGAACGAGGTGGGAAAAATTCTTCCTCCCCTCGTCACCGCTGAGCCCCTCCTATCCGTAGCTATGGCCGCCTCTGTCGCCGTCAACAGCTGCTCGCCGACCGCCTTCACCGCTGCTCGGTTCAATTTCTTCCTCCCCTCATCTACCTTCACCACTGCTGCCGTCCCAGCAGTCAGCCCCGATGATAGGTCCTCGTCGGTGCCTCTAGACCCCCTTCCCTCTGCATCGTATTGACAGAAAACTAGAGACCTAAGTTAAGGGAGAAATAAATTTCCCCCCTGCACGCGAAGACATCATGCGATTTTGCACGTACGAGTTTTGCTCGTGCGATTTCGAGCATGCGAGATCATAAGCAAGTGAAAAAAAAAACTTGAACTCCGGTTGTTCTTTCCTTATGGCTCTTGAAGAAATTGAAAAAATATTTTTTTAGAAATATGTTTCTAGGGACTATTAGTGGGTTTTTCAAAAAATGTTGAAAAGACATTTTTAGTAAAAATAAGTTTCTAGGGTCCATTAGTGCCTCTTGTGTTTTTGGAAATATTTTTCTAATTGGAAATTCTTATTAAAAATATTTTTTTAAGTCAGAGTTTTCTGCCAAGATGGGCTAGAAAACCGGAGAGAAATTTTTTGAATAAGTATTTGACAATTGATGCTATAATACATTTAGCATGAGACATTTTTCATAGCAGTTTTGTGTTTGACATTTTATTTGATTAAAAAATTATCGATAAGTATAGTAATTTATTGGATTGATTATTAATTTTTATTTATTTCCTTGGAAGAGGCAATAAGAGGTCCATTTAACTTTCCTAAGAAAATTTTAAAATATATCTTGTAATTTTCTATTAAGGATTTTATTTAAAGGTTTTTTTTGGAAATATGTATGCTAGGGAAAAAAATAGTTTTTCCTAGAATATAAATTTTCAACTAGGAGCACTAAGGAGGCCATAGTAAATTTATGACCAAATTCAGGAATTACAAAATAAACTAGACAATATTTGGGGTAAAAAAATATTAATATTGGTGCGTTCTAATCTATTATTGAGATTCAATCCTGAACCTCCCCTATCATTCTTTTTTTTTTTTTAAATGTATGTATAATTTTATATATAATTTATTTGACATATATTTTATACAAAGTATTAAATGTAGGTTGAAGCTCGAATTCAGCTCAAGGCTAGGGTCGCCTCAAACTCGAGTTCGAAATACTTGAACCAAACTCGGCTCGAACATAGGAAAGTTCTGGCTCAACTCAATTCGATGCCACCTTATACCCAATTTTAAGTAAAGGCCATGCCCAAAGAGGTCATGCCCAATTTTATTTTTGTAGAAGGATGAGTGTGTCTACACTATATGCATTAAAAAAATAGACCACAAGGTTGGCACCGACTCAACCACATATGTTTTTTTGAGCAATTAATGGGGAAGCCATGATTGAGACTCTAAATCTGGAAGCATGGGAAAGTTTGATGGTGCCAGTTGAACTTCATTTTTACATCTATTTGTTTCATTGTAGATGTAGTAATTTATAAGAACAAAAGGGATGGGAGTGATTAGGGTTTTGTCACCCCTCTCTCCTATTTATAATTCTAATAATATGAAAACTACATCAATGTTCTTATATCCCATAAAACTACATTCTACCTATAATAACTTTCTTATAAAATAAAGTAACTTAAGCTCTAATGATTCCTTCCAAAACTCCCTTCAACAAGATCATATATTTTTATCTTATAAAAAAACTGGCTCTATATTCCAATTTTAAGTAAAATAAAAAATAAAATACACAAATTGGTCTTGAATTCAAAATTGAACTTCAAACAAAAAATTTGTGGTCTTTGATGCTTCAAAGATCTTCAAATTTTATGGATGTTTGTGGTTGTAGTCTTTTAAGCTTGCACTAAGCACCATGAATTATTTTCTTTCTTCCCCTTATAAGTGGGAATATTCCCAACTTGAACATAAAAAAGTTACAATAGTCATTTTCCTCTATCTTCCTATTAATAATTACAAACCATCTCGAACTGTCCCAAAAATAAATAATACTAAAGGAGACATACTGTCACAACTCTAACTCTAGGGCAAATTTTTTTTTTTAAAAAAAGTAAAAGAGATAAAGGTGACACAAATACAAGACTTTGAAGTCGACATTGACAAAAGATTTTGAATATAAAAGTGTTAATAATAAGTAAGCAAGAAAAGCCAATCACCAAAGGAAGGCGATAGAAAACTCACTAAACCCACTGAAGGGCCACACACACACGCGCGCACACACACACACACATATGTTGAAAGATAGTTTTAATGATGATATGTCGCTTAATTTATCATTAAAATGTCTTAGCAGAAAAGTATTAGCAACAATGCTTTACATTAAATTGTTTCCTTGTTAAAACTGTTAATGACAAATTTTGTATTTTAAGTGATTGTTAGAGGATAAGAGGGGTAGTGGCATACTTGTAATTTTATTTATTTCTTTTGATCTGTTATTTCTACCCCTTAGCTTATAGGATATTTATGTAATATTCATCTTTTAAGTTATTATATAAAGGCTAAGGGGGAGGATTAGGGCTTCACTTTGAAACCCTAATCTCTCCACCCTTCTTTGCAAACTCAAGGTCTCCTTGGTCATACCGCCACATACAATATTATAATTATACTCTTGAAACTTAAACTAATTACATCAATGGTATCTTTATGAGATGACTCTTTATTTACCATCATGTAACCACTCCTGGGTTAGTAGGTTTTCTGTTAGTTTCCGATTTTACATGTTTTCAGGCCCAATAGAAGGATCGGGTTTTGATGAACCGGTTGAACTGACCAGTCCGGTCCAGGTCTGGTAACACTACTTTTGCATGCAATATTTGTGTTAAAAACAGCTATAGAGTGAATTTTGTCACAAAAGATTGGTGATGGAATTTTTTTGGATAAAATCCTATAGAAGAATACATTATCAACACCTATGCCCCCAAGATATTATAATGAGAAAACACCATAACTGAAACCACTGGGCTTCAACTACTTGAATAGATGTTCAATGCACCACCAAGCTAAAAGAAACCCAGTTCCTCTCCTATTATCCACCTTTTGACCTTGCTCTACCATTTACAGGAAAAGATGTGAGTAATCAATTCCTACTATCTTCTTCATCGGCCTCGCCCGTCAACCTCCAAGTCTCAGTATGCTTTTCTTTCGACCTAACTCAGCTAATTTTTAAGCTCAAAAGAGGATATTAGTGAAATCTTTTATGGGCGTCACTCCCAGTTTTTCACTCTGAAACTGCAAGAGATAAAGAGGACCGGAGGCATCCTTCTTATCTAATAGCTCATGTTTTGGAGTTGGTCGGAGAAGATGGGAAATTAGGTTTTTTGTTACTAAAATAGGAAATCTTGTTTGATTTGAACTGGTGGAGTCGAAGCACTTACGAGTAGCAACCAGTCAGGTTTTTCTTTTGCCGAAACCATTTTAATTACAAGGAATCCACTTAGTGGAATGGCCTATCTTTAAGTACTAAATCTACTGCAACGCAATCGCATAAATAGTCGAGTACATGGCTGAGAATGCTTCCCAGCTGAAGGAAGCAGCAAATCAATAATTCTGCAGCGTCTGTGCGTTCTCTCCTCTTCCATTCCTAACAACTTGTAATGAAACTGAGTACAGAATGGTTGAGCGGATTCAATGAGCGCCACCTTCCCCAATGTATATAAGATCACCAAATGCCATGTTTTTACCAGTAACTCATTGCCCCGAACGAGCGAGATGAGGAACCTTAGGAGAATGCCGAAGCTCGGTAAAAAAATTTCATTTATAGCACCGATCTGATAGTCACTGACATGGAATACGGCCATTAACGTGGTCGTAAGTTAATGCGCTGAAAGTCCAGATGGCAACGCGGGTTTCTTCTGGCTAGATACAGGAAAGATAATAAAGAGAGAGGGACATCCACACATTGAACAGGAAGTTTGATGTGCTTCGTTGCTGGTAATTGACTGTCTTTTCTCTTTTCTGAGCGGGAATTGAGAATCATTACAAAACATTTATAATCCTCAATAATAATAATTAATAATGGGTAACAATTAGAAATACAGAAGGGCCCAGCACAATCACAATCTTGAACCTTCACATAAAAGGAAAAAGAAACAGAGAGAGATGGAGATGGAATATATATTTTTTTTTCAACTTCGTCGAGGATTTCAGCCGCTGGATTTCTTCCAAATGTCCTCTAGTTCTCTGGCAAATGCTTTCTGCCTTCCCACGACGATGCTGATATGATCCTTGTTGTTCACCACCTTAACGTCGGCTCTGGGAATCCTCGACCGAACAGCGTAACTGCAGTCGACGGGGAGGAGCTCGTCGTCCCGGCCATGAAAGACCGTCACCTGACACTTGAGCTGGTCTCTCACAGCGTCCAGATACCCGTCCATCTTGTTGGCTGTTCCACATATAATGTTGTGTAGGGTATGCCACGCAGCGTAGTGGGTGTGACAGAAAAACCCTTCGCACAAGAAAGTCCGGATCCTGTTCTTCGAAATCCCGAGTGAGAAAAATAATAATAAACGTGAGGAGAAGTGCATAGCAGGAATCAAAATCAATCGAAATGTCATTTACTGCTCGTACACGAAATTTATTTCTTGTTTGGGAAGAAGCTGGTGGGTAGTGGAAGTTAATGGTTCGGCAAACGAACTCCGCGGTGGACCTTCTTTAGTCTGTCTAAGAAAACCTAAACCGAAGAATTTGTTTTCTCTCTACATGTCGAAATTCTTTGAGCCACATCTCAGTCGGAGAATCAAGATCATTTATTACAACTTAGTGCAGGTTAATCCAATATAAATGAAGATTTATTTTCTCATTGATTTAGTGTAAACTAGACCGATATTTCAGTCTTGAATTTTAAAAAAATGGTCTTTTCAATTCGTTCCCATCAAAATGGGAAAACGGGAAACATAAAAACTTAAAAATGGGTATCAGGCAATTAAGATTTGTGAATCAATAAGAATTGAAGAGTATGTTTTGATAAGTCTACTTCCATATTTAATTGTTTGTAGTTTTAGTTTTGTTTTCATATCGAGCATAATATGCGTCGTTTACCTGTTTCTGGTGATCTGTTTAACGATGGATTCCAACAGCCGGTGGTGTTTGCAGATGACGAGACAAACAAGGCGGCTGATGTGCTCATACCAGCAGGCGATGGATGCCCCGAAGGCAATCAGCGGCCACACACGACGCGGCGCCACCTGCCTGAGCACGAACTGGGTCCCGTTCTCCTCTCCGTTCGCTACTGGAAAATATGGCTGCGCACATTCGGTTTTGCTAGTCAGTCAACAAGTGATCTATCTAGTTTAAGACAAAGAAACAAGGGACGCTGGAAGCTTACAGGAGCGAGCAGGGTGAGAGATTTAACGGCACCGGGGTATTTGACGGCGAGGGCAAGGGCCAAAATGCTGCCGAGAGAGTGGGCGACGATGTGAAATGACTTCAAGTTGTAGGGTTCGAGCACCGAGCGTTCGATCATGTCGATGTGCTCCCGGAGAGTGTAGAGGGAATCCGTGGGCTTTGGACTCCGCCCGAAACCCAACAGATCTATGGCGATCAATCTGTATTGGGATTTTGTTGCTTCTGAGAAGTTGGGGAAAAGCGTTTCCGTCCAGAACGCCGATGACGATATGAAGCCATGGATGAACAAAACGTTCTCCTTCGCATCATCTGCAGGAGTTTTGACAAAAAATCATCAAATGGCTTTAAGGCAATAAAAAAATGGGAAGAAAACGGAAGCATGGTAAATCCGAAAAAAAAAAAAAATTGTATGCAGACCCTTGGCGCCTTCGGCTCGGACGTAGAGCGTCTCCTTGCCGGAGGAGCTCCAAGAAGTGCAGGTTTCGCAATCGCAATCGGACCATCTCGGAATAGGATGCGACTGCTGTCCTCCGATCTTCCCCTGCAGCATCTCTACAATGGTGGAGTTGATGGTCACCGTCGATCTCACGCCACCGTTCTTCACCTTCTCCACTGAATGGATGGCAGCTCCCTCCAGTTTTAGCCGCTTCAGTTCCTTAACCGTCGTCTTGGAGATCTCCGAAACCAAAGAAGGGCGCGTATAAAGGGTGTCGGAGATGTCCTCTAGCTGCAGCTTCCTGGAGCACAAGCAAACAATCTTAGACTCTCCGCGCTCGGACACCAGAATCTTGCCGCTGCTCGTGATCGCCTCCTTGGCCGACGAGCAGTAACACGGCCTCCATTCGGCTTCCACTATGAAATCCACTAACTTGAAGACGACACAGAGAAACACATCCAGGAGGTCAAGAATGCAGAAGACGATGAAGCTCACCACCTCGTTTACAAGCCTGCCCATTAACGTTAAAACTAATCTTCCAGTGCTCACAACTCCCATTTCCCCACTTATCTCGTCACCCTTCTTCTCCAAAACCACAATGCTGCTCCAGAAACCAATTAGAGAAGCCCTCGAAATAAAAATTGAAGAAAAACAACAGAACAAAGAGCTAAAAAACTGAAGAAGAAGCTCTCAGTATTGCGTTACCGAAACTCTCCTCCTAACATCTGGCACTCCATTAATGTTTTAGAGAAGAACGACATGTCCAGGGCTGCCTTTCCTCTCTCCCACCACTGTGAACTTCCCTCATGCTCTTGGGCCAACTTCACCACCCATACAAAGGCCAGAAAAGGAAAACCCAGGAGCAGTCATAAAGAAAACGCGAGTTTTCGTATTTTTTAATCCAGGTGCCAAAGGGTGGGCGTTGAGAAAAAAAAAGGGCATTCTGGTTTAGAGAAAAGCGTGTAAGAGAGACTCCGCTCTTCAAAAGCGAAGGAAGACGAGAGAGAGAGAGAGAATGAGAGAAGAGGTTCGACACGTACCAATACATAGCCGATCAATGAATTCATTGTTTCATTAAAATCGTTTGTTGGCCAAGGGAACGTGGTAGGTGGTGGTTGAACTTCCGTCTAACAATTCCCTTGAGCTACTCTTTTTCCAACTTTACTATTAAAAATCCTTCTTCTTCCTTCTTTCTCCATTTTTTTTCTTCCTTTTTTTTTATCTCCAGTCTTCTCATTCTTACTGTATACAACGCAGTTATTGCCATTACCATTGATTATGCTGCTGCTAGCTGCTCCTTTCTCTTCTCGTTTTTGAACGTTGTAGTAAATAGAAAAATATATGTACATTCGCCTGTGAGTTTTCTTCGTCGTTCCAAAGTCTTTTCATTTATTATATGCTGTCTATGGCACATGATTCCCATCCCTTTCGAACCCTCGTCCCTTTCTCCCGTCTCCACCGCTTTCACTTCCATGAAAACCTAATAAACACAAACAAATAACGTATGATAAAAAGGCACAGGAGGGTTGAGCATTTTCACAGCTTTATAATTTGGGTCTTTTGCCCTGTTTTATTTCCTGGGAGCTGTTATTTGGTTTCGTTTACTGTACAATGTTATTGTCTGATTGAACAAGACAAGCGATGTTCGGTATTGGGAGGAAGATGACGAATAAGGTTTCCTCGTTATGGACTCAACTAATAAACTCACCAGCAGTTTGGTTTTTCTATCCATTCTTCGACAGACATCTACATCGATTCTATTAGACCATAATAAAAACCAAACTTTGGAGAAGAGTGAGAAAAGGAACAATTCACAGCTCCATTACCCTTTCCCTATTTGCATGCTGAAGCTGAACAATTCAGACCAATTCATTGGATTCATCTACATCGTCCTATTTCAGGAGTAGGAAGAATTTGCTTTCGAGAAAAAAAAAAAAAAAAAAAAACTTGTTTTTCATGTATAAATATGAATCCTTGGTATGATATAACATGAAATATCCTATATAACTTTGAAGCACATCATCGTACACTCTTTAATCGAATTTGTTAGTTCTTTTAAAACAAAAGTCAATTAAAAAGTTAATTTATATTTCCTTAATTTTGGAGTTATTAATGCTCACTCACAAGACCTATTCGAAAGGAGCAAAGTTCATTTATTTTTATCAATGTCATGTACTTTCTTGTATTGATAATGAGGTCATTATCTCAAATTTCTAATTAAAAATGATAAAAACAAGAAAACAAAATTGGGTACATCTAAGCTTGCATTGACTTAGGTTCAAATTTATTTTTTACTTTTTAAAATATAAAACGCTGATGGGTGCTCTTCGAAATAGAATGATATGCATGACCCATCAAAAGAGGTCCCATTCACCGAACTCAGGTCGGTTATGGCCGAAAAGACGGTAGAAGGACGACTACTTAAAAGTGGAGCCTTAGATGGGAACCTTAAACAATCAGACCTCATCGATCATGTGTATAGCCTTTACTAGCATGAAAGAATTTGCTTTTAAGCAAGTCCCCACTCTTGTATAACATTTCCTAAATCAGGCATATCTAATGGACGAGCTCATTGGACCTTTTAATGTCTTTACTAGTCTAATTCAATAGAGTATGAAGGGGGACTACTTTTCCCATGAATTGGCATCCTTCCTTGGTGTATATAAGTTCCTAGCCTCTTAGAGCAGCACAAATCTATTGATCTCCACACGTCATGGAGGTCTGGTGTAAGTCTAGCCTCGTGCTACCTCGAAGAGACTAGCAAATTCCAACTCTTCACAGGCGGAGAGAGGTTTCATTACTTCCCCATGGTTGGTTGGTTCTTCTACTGTTCCAGGCTGAATAAAACTTACGGCCCCGGCACATTTAACAAATAATCGTACTTAAAAAGCTTCTATAACAGGCGAAAACACAGAGAATAGCCACTGCAAGATGGCCACTTGGATTTTACGGTCCTTGCAAAGGGCAACGTGCCAAAATCAGGCCCTGGACTCCTAAGTAGCAAATTAATATGGCATGTGATGTTCTTCTCTTCTTCCTTTATAAAGGGTTCAGTATGTATATAGGAATGTCCTTGAGGCTCTTTGATATCCAGTGGCCGTAGACTTTCCAGGTGGCTGAGTAAAAGCTCTTTGATTACTCTTCGTGTTATCTCTTTTTATTTTATGTTTTAGGGCTGGAACTTGTCTACTGGTGGGTGGCTGCTTATGTTCAACAGTGTCCATCACGACATTGCCCTCCTCAAGCTTCACGCAAGCTCACTCTTCGTTCTACCCCGCTTACATTCACTTGATCAAAGATCAGGCAACCTCGAGCGCCGATTTAAAGTCACCTGGTTGGTGAGATTTTTCCAAGGAAATTACCACGGAAACTGATGCTAAATGGCACTACTTCAGTGTTGGAATGGGCCTGTCCACTACTTAATCTGTTCAAATAGATATGAGATTGAGATAGCCACCATAGTTATATACGACCTCTTTGAGAGGGCAAAAAACTCTATTTTCTCTTTAAGATGTTAAAAAGACTCAAGTTTACAGCATCACTCCAGACCTAAGGATTGGTAAGTCCATTCATGTAGGACGCTCCTATCATGGATGCTAATAGGTTGTTTATAAGATTTTTTACACCCACAAAAAAAAAAAAAAAAAGATTAGTGCTGTTGTGATTCAAGATCAGAAAGATATTGTGTTTATTGCTTAAGAAGAGATCTTTTGCTTTAACTTACCATTCTAGGCAATGACTAAGCCAGAAGGTGATGCAGGCGAGAATATCTGATGTGGGTACATGTTCGGATCCTTAGTCGGATCCGGGGTAAGTACTCAAATCTTTAGTCGGAGTCGGATCCATAGTCGGATCCTTAATCAGATCTTTTGTATTGAACCCGGGTTAGGGTTTGCTTTATTTTGAGCTGCAGCCCGGACTTGTCGGGGGCGTTGAGTTTGGTTAAAAGGCTGTTTAGGGTTTAGAGATGGGGATTGTTGAATGATATTGATATTTTGAATCGAATCAGAGAGGTTTCTCTGGAGGCAGATTTCTTGCGTTCCTCCCGTGATTCTCAATTTGATCCGCCTACAGGATAATCGCTATCTTGACCCGCGTCAGAAGGTCTTGAAGAGAAGATCAGACAAGATATGAGAAGAGGGAGTGTTTGTTGCATTGTGAAGTAAGGGAGAAATTCTTGAAGGACGGGAGAGCAAATGTATAAAATGAGAGAGCAATTCATGTAAAAAGGAACTAAACATTAAGTGAAATGACCAACTGTTTTTTGGACAAGGAACACATTCACTTTGATAAGTAAAATAAAATTGCCCATGATACTTCAAGATTGTAATAATTACATCAAACAATAAAAGATTGTCCATAGATCATTTACATTGTTCAGGTAAAACATTCCTTCTGGAGAGCACGAACAACAAGGAAACTACAAAGAGTTCATGGTTTGGGAGAAAGTTCTTTTATATAGACAATGAAAAATTACAATTACACCTTTACCCAAGATGCAATAGCACCATCTAACTAGATTACCTCAAGATTGACTAGGCCATGGGCCGAAAATATATACATGGATGGGACAGATATAGGGTTGAAAGTAGGAGGACAATATGAGCAAGGGTGGGTTGGATTTTCAACTCTGTTATGGTTTTTCACATGGTTAAGCCATGCTACCAACTAGGCCATGAAAGAACCAAAGTCTCCATGCAAGCTAGCCATGCAAGAAACACCAATGCCTCCAAGCTTGCAAACCAAGTCCAACGTGCTCAAGAAGGTTGTAGAACAACTTCCAAAAAGAGGTACACATGGAGATTCAACCAAATGATTTAGATGAAGAGCACCCTCGATCCCTTTCAGATGCCATCAAGTTGGTCCTCGGGCAAACCGTAGGAAGCTCCTACGAGATCAAGATTAAAGATCTCAACATGGAGCTCTTTCTATTTTTGGAGATTGTGACTCACAACCTCAATCTGATAAAAAAGAACATTCTCCAGGTTGACCACATGTGAAGTCTTGGCTTTGGTCATTGATCCAACTTGTCCCTATTGACTTCACCATTTCATATTCCTACAGCTGGTAGATGTAGCAAACAATGTTAAGGTAGATGGATTCCCCTTTCCGATAGATTATCACTAGATCTTGGAGCAGCACAACGTAGCCCTTGAATGGGAAGAGATATACACAATCACCAAGAAGATGCCCATTATTGAATAGAAGGTGACCAAATTTAGTTTGAGAAAGTAAAAGGTCAATGAGTGTCCAAGCACTCCAAGGGGAAAGAGATTGAAGAAGAATTCTTGGCCGATTAGGCTAGCCCAGATCGAGCTCAAGAGGATCAATATTGGTTTGTAAAGAGAAAAAGAAATACCGATTCCTCTAAACGATTGCCTCACCTATCTTGAAGATGACATGACACATGTCAAAGACACATTAGCTCAAATCAAGGAGGATGTGAAGGAAATGAAAAGACTCCTTCCCTTAGTGGTTGACTACCTCTCCTCGCATCAACCAACACAGGCCGAGAGTTAGCATTTCAATATGTCGAGCATCTTTTTGACCTAGATTGACCTCTTCTTGTACTTCATGTATTTATTTTACTTTATGTTCATATTTTGTTTATGCCTCAAATATGCACACTTTTGAACTATGAATGCAAGGCCTGGAGCCAAATCTTTGTGTGAATTTCTCTTCTTCCTTATTAGACAATATTTTTTTATATGACAAAAAAGAAGAGAAAGTAAAAATAAAATTAAAATCCTCAAACCTATATGCACAGATTCATGGGGAGAAATTATGCATATTTCTAAAACTCGTGGAATATGATTTTTAGTTTATATGGAGTTGGTTTTGTCATCATAAAAAAAGGGGAAGATTATTGACCTAAGTTGAACCTCATCCATATTTTGTCGATACATAACTTAACTGCATTTTTTCTAATATTTAAAAATCAAGCATTTCATATGCAACTCCTTCAAAAGAGAAAAGATTAAGGTCTATACAAAAGAATCAATAAATTATAATACAAGACCTCGAGTGATACAGCGTGTCAAGTCATTTTGAAAAAGCATCCATGAGCAAAGATTGAAGACTTGAAGCCAAGAGTCAAAGTTGTTTAGAAATATTGCAAAAACTCTAACAATGTAAGAGGAAAATCGCCAAAATTTGATTCTAAGGTACACAAGAACATTGAAGTTTTAGGACATAAAGGTTTTCCAAAATCATAGTTAAACGATGCATAAAACTGTTTTAAACTTGTTAAAATTCTAAGGAACACGAGCATTAGAGCTTTAGGACATAAAAGCTTTCCAAAATCATAATTAAATGATGAATAAAACTATTTTAAACTTGTTAAACGTTTTCATCATGCTTAAAACTCAAAATACACTCTGGGATAAGGCACAACCAATCACCGTACTTGGGTGATCGATCATACAAAATGCTATGTGGCAACACTTTGAAAGTATGATCAATCATCTTGTTTGTTGTGATCGATCGTACATAATGTTTCTAGTTGAACCTATAAAGCATGATCCGTCATACCTTATGAAATTAGCAATCATACAAAACTTTGCATTTTCAGAATTATAAAGCATGATCAATTAATGAATTTTCTAAAAGGTTGAAAACTCATTGATTGATGCCCTGATCAATCAACAGGTTTGGGAAACCTAAACATATAGCTGTTACACATGGTTGATAGATCATATCTTTCCAATGATCGATCAATACCTTTTCAAAAATTGGCAAACAATAGCTAGTTTACATGAGAAACTTATAAATACCCTTCCAAACTTGTTAGGAACAGTTATGCGAGCATTTAGTAATTGATAGCTTCCAACAACCACTTTCATTTGAAAATCATTCACAAACCTATTTTGAGAGAAATAAAGTTGTACATCTTGCAAAAACTCCTTTCCTCTCTCAAAATCACTTTGCATCCTAGCATTCAAGCTCCATTATTTCACCTCTTGTGCATCAAAGAATTAAGGGCTCGAAAATCTCTAGGACAAGGCTTTTCTCTATTCAAAAAGGGTGTAAGTTTCTTTTTTCTTTGTGTATTTTCCATTTCTTTTCTCCAAGATATTCTACACTTGAAACTTGACTGAAACACTTATTAAAGTTGTAATATAGTGTTAAAATCATAGGGAGAGATTTATTTCGTGTGATTGGGCATGACACCTGGCTTGAAGGAGAGTTAGAATCTCTTTTGTGTAAAATTTCAGCTCATTAAGCTTATTAGTGAAATTTTCCTGAACAAGGGCTCTTGGGCAGTGAATACAGATAGAAGAACTTTGAGAACAAAAAGTATCGTCTTCGTTGTGGTGTAGGTTTTTATTACTTGGTTTATTTTAGTTATTGCATATAAGTATTGACAGTTTAACTTAGAATCTCAATTCATCTTCCTCTAAGAAGCCAAGAGGGGAATGCACTTGCCCCCTCCCAGGACTCATTCCCTTACTTTGGCATTGTAGGCTAGGACACCCCCTCTACTCTCACTATTAATACTCTCATGAAGCATCACTGGCTTCCTAATTTAACTCTTGTTTAGAAACATGTGTTATTTGGAAGATGGCAAAGCAACCTACACTTTCATTTACTTGTACTAATGAGGAGGCTTCTAAGACACTTGAAATAATACATTCCTATTTATGGGGGTTGGCTCCATTACAATCAAAAAATTTGTTTTGGGTTTTACATTATATTTTTGAATAACTTTTCTCAATTTGTTTCATTATACCCCCTTAAATCTGAAAATGAATCTTTTAGCACTTTTTTTAAGTTTAAGAATGTGGTAGAAAATTAATTTTATTGCAAGATTCGTTTTGATAGCATTGGTGAGTGTTCATATTCTGCCCCCAAGCTATCTATAATAAGGAATTCTCCATAAGTTTTATTGTCCAAAAACTCCACAATAAAATGGAATTGCAGAAATAAAACATAGACACATTGTTGAAATAATTTTGCACTCTTATAAGCCATGCACCTACTAGTTTTTGGATCTCTATGCTTTCCTTGTCTACAGTCATACTCCAAAAATAAATTTGCACCAAGATCACTTCCATATGTATTTCTAGTGTTTTTATGAGGCTTATAATAGATATCGATGCTTTTGTCCATCGTTGAACAAACTATATATCACTAGGCATGTGTCTTTTGATAGTCCAGCCTACCATACTCAATGTAAGTGACTCTCTTACCCAAACTTTTGAACCAAAACAAGCCTCACCTTCCATAAATCCTTGTTTTCCTCCTCTTAATGTTTATGTTCCTAACCCTTCTCTGCTCTCACCCATTATGGAAAACCCTACTTTGGAAAACTCTACTCCTCTCTCACCTACTTTGGAAAACCCTACTTCTTCTTCTCCTTCTAAACCATCTTGTCATATTGAAATTTTACTACCTACTATTTATCCTCGTATTTATGCCTCTTTTCTACCAACTTCACTTAATACCTATCCAATGATGATTTAGAGCTAAGAGTAAGGCTTTTACCTCAACTCTGCAAGCTCATTTAGTCACACATATCTAAATGAGAAGAAAAGAAGAAGCAAAAAAGCTCAAGGTAGCAAGGGGAGGAGGCACCAACAAGAATTAACAGGTGAAGGTGGCCCCTAAAGAAAAAAAGCAAGTAGGTGTGACCTTAGGAGTAGAAATAAAGTTTTTACCAAGTTTTCATGTGGAGTCAACTCGATGATACTTCTGGAATTTTAAGAGGTTGGTCAAAGCAAATCAAACAATCTTTAACCTCATAATTCTGTCAAATTCTCTAGGGATAGGATTTTTATTTGATAGAGCAATTTTCTTGAATTATGCAATCTTCTCCTTGATTTATGTAATCCTCTGTGATTTGACATAATTGGAAATCCTAATTGAAATAGGAGTTTCCTAATAAATGTAAAGAAAAAATATTTAAGAGGAATCCTATACTAAAGAATTTTAGTTTAGTTTACTTTTCCTCAATCATCTTCTGACTTTATCTTTCTCTCTCAAATTTGTGCCCTACCACGTCTCATCTCTTTTCTCCTATCTTCTCTTTTTTTTTTTTTTTTTTTGCTAGCTCTCTCTATTTTGCTCTCTTCCCCTACTTTATTTATCTCTTATTTCAACCTTCTTAACCTCTGAGTTCCTCCTTTCAATTTTAAGGAAAATATATGACCTTCCCCAAGGGGATTCTATTAGCCTCACTCTTACAAGATAGCCCTTACCAAACCTCGCTGGCATGAAGCTATGGTTGAAGAATACCATACCATGCTCTTCTTAAAAAATGATATTTCAGAGCTAGTTCCCAAACAATCTCAGATGCACACTGTCGGATCTAAATGGGTCCTTCAGACCAAATATAATATAGATGGCTCTATTACTAAATTCAAAGATCATTAGTAGCTCAAGGCCATTGACAATCACCTATTTTGACTATGATCAACGATCAACTCAGTTGTTAGGTCTCAAACAATTTGAGTGGTGCTCACTCTTTCCTTGTTTTAAAATTGGGCTTTACATCAATTTAATGTTAATAATGATTTTCTACATGGAAATGTTAAAGAAGAAAATTTTATGTGTCAACCTCTAGTAGATCCTCATTTTCCTACCCATGTCTTAAAGAAGAATCCCCCAAACCCCCTCCCCCCAAAGCTTGGTATGCCAGGTTTAACAAATTTTTACTCCAATTTGGTTTTGATTTTCTAATAAGTAAGGTTGATTCATCCTTACTTTGTTATCATAATTCTACTTGTAATATTTACTTACTTCTTCGTGTCGATGATATTATTATTACTTGTAATGAGAAATCTATGTAAAATTCTTTTTCTATAAAAGTTTCACTCCTTTAGACTTATTTTTAAGTATAAATGTCCTTAAAACACCTTCAAGACTCTTCTTACTCAAACTCAATATTTGAAAGATATTCTTTACCAAGTCGGCATGGAATTATGTTGATTGGGCTGGTTGTCCTTTAAGACGGCGTTCCACAAGCCGGTGTGCAATATTCTTAGGCACAAATCTAATCTCTTTTGTCTACAAAAAGCAATCCCCAATTTCAAGACTACCACAACCAAATACAAGGCAATGGCCTCTACTTTTGCTGAAGTTACATGGCTTCAACTTCTTGTCAAAGACTTACATATTCACTCCTCTCGTCCTCTAACTCTTCTCTTTGACAATTTTAGTTCTACATACTTGTCTCACAAGGAATGATTATCACTGTGTACAATAAAAAGTACCAATGGAGTGTCTTCAAGTTTGGCATACTCCACAACTGATCAACTTGATGACATTTTTACTAAATCTTTTAAAACAACAAGCTGAATGTTCGTCCCACCTCCAAGTTCAGCTTGATTGAGGATGTCAAGATATACAAGCCAGTCCTGCAACCAACTTCTGCCAAATAATCTTTCAATCTGAAAGAGGAAATAAACATCCTACAGTTAATGACTCAAGAGAGGAAAGTCAATCACCGTATTATTCAAGGAATAATTGAGATTTTAAGTGATTTTTCTCAATAAGAATGGGTTTTTCAAAGAGCCAACCACCATTGCTCCATTTCTACTATAAGAGGATATTAAAATAGAAATGCCAGTTATACTAGATTGGTGACCACCCCTTCCTTCCCTCTCTATCGAGAGAGGAAATTTTAGTAAAAAAATCTGGCTATACCAGATTCATAGATGGCAGCACAAAAGATATTTCGGTCTGGTGCCCTTCTTTGTGCTATTGTATTACTATTTTTCCAAGACTATCAAGCAAATGATCGAAGAGAAACATTATAAATACTCGTCGCCATTAAAACTTTGTCTTCGCGTACTGAATGCACACATAAAATCAAACAACTGCTAAGATGGATAGAAAAGAACCTTTTCTGCAAGGGAAAGACGAAAGGAGATGCTCACTCACCCAGGTAGCCACTGCAAACAGCAAATGGTCTATGAACCCTAGAAAAGCCGTATGAACAAGGATTCATACGTCGATCTGTTCCATAAGTTAGATAAACCAAAAATGTTTCTAGTTTAAATTTTTTATGTTTGGGCAGAAAACGGGATGAGATTGGTTACAATATATACAACACAGCTGGGGGTAGACTGGCATGTGGTTGGGCAATAAACCCTATCTTCATAAGAAATGAAGATCGAACCAGAAAATTTATATTGCTTAGTGATTTGAAACTCAGGATCTACTGTGCCTTTTAGATAACGAGGAAGTCTTTTTACTAGACAAAAGTGAGACTCGGTGGGTTGATTAATTTTTCAATAAGGTTGGTGATTACCAGTCAACAGACTATACTGGTATAACATGAGGGATGTAAGATTAGTTATGTACTAATGTTAGGGTATAAAAATAAAGAATAGTTTTATAATCGCTCATCTTTATGATCATATTGGTTATCTTCTCTTCCACAAGTCAAGATATTAGAGTACCGAGGTTGTTTTGATAGACACAATGAAATGTATAACCTTATTATCAGCCCCATCAGTCATATTGCTACTCAAGCTACATAATAAATGGTATGTAAATCCATACTGAGCAACTTGAAGCATACCATAGAACCGTGCTCAAGGGGTATTATGAACATAATGATCTCAATTATTTTGGGGTGGTGAACAAATAACGGAAAAGAATTTTATTTATGTACTTAAATGCAGTCGTTTGATGTAAGTATAAAAGGCATGACATCAAGTTGGACGTTTGGTATACAATTATCAACATGTCTTGCTCATGGTGAACCGATGAGTATTTTGTATCGGCATATCAAGAAGAAAAAATTTTCTACATAGATGATCCTAAATATAGTGTTCCATGGTGTGTTTTACAAAAGTTGGTGAAGTAAAATGTGTTTGATGCTTTGGAACAACAGAATAAACCTTTGAAGAAACAAAGCTTAGCAATAGGATTTGTCCTTGAGGATGGCTTCATAGTATGGAACAAGACAAAGGAAAACCTATTGGTTAGGATTGATATTCCACTTGAGCATACATTACATCCAATTCAAGGAGTATCTACTCGGCTGCAATTAGAAGTTGACCATAATTTAATTGACGAGGAAGAAGATGAAAAAAGAAGACAGTGAAGAAGAAGTGGTGGATGAGGAGGAGGAAGATTGAGAAGAGGAGGATAGGGAAGAGGAAGCCAAGGACGAAAACGAAAAATCAGCTAGAAGAGGATTAATCAAAGGATGACCCATATTAGATGTATACTCAATTGACAATAATGTACATAGTATTTTTGTTGATTTATCATTATAAATTTAATACATGTTGGAATATGGGCCCAAGCCCACACGACCAAGGAAGGCATACATATCCAAGTGTGTTAGAAGATGGACCCCAACCCATAAGATGTGGAAGATGGGCTCAAGTCCCATATATCAAGGAGAAGGCCCATAGGCCCATACAATGATGGCAGGATGGTAAACAAAGAGTCATTGATATAATTAAGTTAAAGTTCTAAGGTTAAAACCATAAGTTTAGGGGTATTATTGTAATACAATAGTTTCATTAATCTGTAAATTGAGCTTCAGGGGGAGGGTTAGGACATCAAGTCATAACCTTTTTTTCCTCTGGTTTTCTCCCAATGGGTCTCTCTCACTTTTTCTCCATGAGCTAAATTCATGGAGTCCTAAAAATCAACATGGTATCAAAGCTTTGATTTTCAAGATTTCGACTATGGTTTTTCAAGTTTCATTCTCCTCCGTTTAAAGAGGCAAAACCTATTTTTTTTGCAATTAACCTTGCCATAGATAAAGTTATAGGTGTTACTGCTATCAACAAACCCGCCTAAAGTCATCATCTAGGGTTTTATAATGCTAGATAATGCATGCAAAGATACCTCTGGATTTCTTGTCATCCTTGTGGGGAACCTCCACATCTTCTCCATCCTCTTCATCTACCAAATAAAGATGAAATCGCTTGATACAGTGGCCTGGGGCGAATTTCCCATCGTTATTTTAATAAAGACCTTCACACGTAAGGATTCCACACTTCATCCATGTTTAGGCACTTAAAACTTGGTTTAGGGTTTAGTTGTTCTTCAAAAAATACATCTACAGGGTTGATCTTTTTATAGCAGATGGTAAATAAACATCTAAAGCTTATGTTCAACTTTATTTAATTTTCTAAAATGGCTTTGAAGGGTTATTACTTCATTAGGCGTGATGCATTTACTTCAGCAGTTGAGTCGTCTGATCCCTAGCTTTCATGTGGTTGGGTTTCATACAGTCCCTAGTGATCGAATTCTTGGCATTTAGTTTGACAGGTTGATCAGCCCTCATTTCAGCGGCACGGCCAGGAGATCAGATTCGAGCACTCTTTATCCCTGTCCCGTTCCCTACATCGCCATTGAAAACTTCTATTCACCTTCCCAGGAGATAAGCGATACCTCCACCCTGTCTTTCTTCCACCAATCAGACGCCAAAAACTGCGTCGGGACCATCAGAAATGAAAGGAAATCTGGAGCTGGGAGACTGAAGAAAGCCAGACCTGCACTTGCAGCTGCGTTCCAAAATTTGTGTCGAGCATTGGAAAGATAAAAGCCCACACGATCTTCATAGAAGCAAGAGCAAGGCGACAGAGAACTTCTCTAACGTTAGAATGATAGTTGACTCATCAACCAAGGCGTTGACATTATCTCAACCTACTGTGCAGATCGTCTTCCTCGCCTTGACCTGTGTGTTCGATAGTTCCCAAAAAACGAGGGACCAAAGTCAACTCTTTCATCGGTTCCCACTATCGGAAAAACCGCCTGAACAGATTAAATGCCCACCAGGACGATAAATGAAGACAGAGAACAATGACGCGTTGACTCTTCCTTAAACTAAATTCCGCACCAGGAGAGGAGAGGAGAGGAGGGAGTTCGACGAATTTCTGGAAGTTCCTGACCATTTACAATATTTTCACTTTGACTTGTTTTGACTTGTAACAGCAGCATTTGGAAAAGACAACTAATGAGCAAGTGCGATGATCGAATATATTGGAACTGATGCTCAATCTCGTTGATCTTCCACGTTGCTCCTCATACGAGAAAGTTGCCTACCGTCTGAAACAATATGAATGGCTTCTTCCATGTAAATTTCAGGGAAGATTGGACAGGTTGCAAATCATTTTTATATATCAAAAACCCGAAGTGTTTGAATGGAAAAAGGTATTTGAATTGGGGAAGAAAAATCCCACGAAAGCATCCTATTTTATTTTCATTTCTAGAGTCAATTCTCTTCTAGCGAAATTATTTTGCTCCCATGAAATGATTTTCACAACGATTTTTTTTCTTTGGATCAAACTTTTGTTTGAAATTTCCTGTCATAGTTGTAATAACAAAATTGACGTTTTGGTAGAAAAAAACAATTCTTCCTAGTGAATTTCAAATTTCATTAGAACAGATTTCAAAATCTGTTTCAATGAATTTTGGAATTTACAAGAAGATGTGTTCGATAGTTCAGCCTACACAAGTGATTGAGAAATCTCTTGTAATAATCCTAATTCCAACCTTCATTTGTCTTAATCTATCAAGTTATGTCATGGATTTGAGCAAGGTAGATATTGTATTCTTCTTTCTTGCAAGTGAGGTCTCAATTTACTAAAAAAATTAATTAATTTTCGTTTTTTCTCTAACCCATGCCAAAACCAGCATTGTATGTCTCTTTGGGTAGCCATACCAATTTCAAAAACTCCTATTTGGAGGGTTTTTCAAGTCTCTTTCTAGTTTGTGAAATTTCATAATTTTTCATTGGCTGAAACCCTAATTCCATTGAATTATTTTTCATGTGGGTTTAAACCTCTTAATTACTTGGTCTCTCTCAATCATGTTATAGGCCATTATATTTTTTATATTAAGCTTCTCTTTTAAAAAAAAAAAAGGAATTTTTTTGCTTCTTATGGGGCCTAGGAATTCAACATAGCCATATAATTATTCTCTTCAAATTTCTAAGTTGTTGAAGAAAGAACTTATTCTCCTACTTGCAAGTGTGCCTACATAAACTTATTTCTTTGTTTTCAATTGAGTTCCTTCTCTTTGAATTCTTCAAGTCCAAATTTTTATCAGGGTTGAAAGTTCTCATTATTACCATGATTTTTGGAAACATGATTATTCATAAATTACTACTATTCCTTTAAAGGGTGTCTCTAATAATTTGTCTTGGTCTCCATCCATCAAGAGATTTTTCATCACTCGTGACAGGGGTATTTATTACTTCCCTAAGCCAAACAAATTATTATTTGGTCGTTTGTAAAAATTTGACAACTCGATGATCGATCAATTGTGTGTAACGACTATATTTTTGTTAGTCTTTAGGCTAATTGATCAATCAATGTCTGTCTGGCATATTGGAAAATTTAAGTTGAGCGATCAGTCCTGTTGATCTATCAGTCCATCCTGGCTGATCGACCATGCATTGATCCTCCAACTATGCAAAACTATGTATGATCAATCAATGGCTTGTGTCTGATTGATCATGCACTATGTCCTTTGTTGGCATACTCCTTTATGATCCATCAATATTGTAGGTATGATCAATTAATATTGTAGGTGTGATGCATCATACTTCATAATTTTTCAATGCATGGAAAAGATTGATCAATCAGTCCAATTGGATTGATCGATCATGTTTCATAGTACATTCTAGCCAAGTTCTATCTAATCGATTAATCACCTTGATTGATTAATCAGGTTTTATATTTACAACCAATGTGCATTCTAGATGATTGATCATTGCCAGGTAAGATCTATCATGTCAATGCCAGTTTTCTAATCTAGGCTTCAAAACATGATAAAAAATTATTCTCAGTGATTCTAACATATTTAAAAACTTGGATATACATTTTTTAAAGCAATATGCCATATAGCTCCAAAAAGTTCATTTGTACCTCAATTTGAAAATTTATGGCTACTCTTTTACATGGTTAGAGTTCTTGAGATTTTTTAGACAATTTGGACTCTAAACTCCCATTCTCCAATTCTTCACTTATGGGTACTTCTTCAAGATGACTTACACATCGATGGAGCTTGAGGACTTGAGATGCAAAGGTTGATTGTTTGCAAAGACCTCGATTTTTGTCTCTTGAATGAAAATGCTTTGAAATGCTAAATTTATGATTGTTAGCTCGATTAAGTTTTGTTATCATCAAAATATGGATGAGAGTCAACTTTGGATCAACAATTTTCTATAGGGATTGAATCCTTAATTGATTCAAAAGTTAGTGTAACTTGGGTTCGACGTGTTGTTCCTTTCAATTGATTGTATGAGCTCGAATCCTTCACTATGGGATCGACTCCATATGAGTATGGGTTCGACTCCACTTCTTCCCAACTGATTCTCATAACAACTTTTCAAATTTGCTTTATTGCCTTTTCTGACTATGTTCAATTGCAATGTCATGTGCTCAACCCCATTAAGTTTAAGAAGAGTTAGGTCATGAAATTTTGAATGTTGTGGGCTCCTCTTCTTCATCTCCTTGTGATAAGTTTTCAAATTGAAACTAATTTTTTTACACTTAAGACAAAAAATAATAGATGCATGTTTGTTATTATCAAAATCTGGGTACTTAGAGAGATCTATGAGAATCTTGTTCCTCAAACAAGTACTTGTCACATATAACAATCATACTTGGGAGTTGACATCTCTTCCTCAGAAAAACCTTGTGAGTTGTAGATGGGTTTTTACACCGAAGCACTATCCTGTGGAACAATTGCTAGATACAAATCTCGATTGGTCACTAAGGGCTAAGTCATATGGCATTGATTATAAAGAAACATTTTCCTTGGTGGCCAAATTGAATTTTGTATGAGTTCTTATCTCTCTTGCTGTCAAGTTTAAGTGGTTTATATCTCAATTAGATGTCGAGAAGTATTTCTCAATGGTGACTTGTTTGAGGAAGTTTATATAATCCAACTACCTGATTATGTGATTGAGGGAGAGAAAGTATGCAAATTTAACAAGGCTATTTATGGGCTAAAACAGTCACCACATATTTGTTTTGAGAAATTTAAAGGGTAGTTCTCTAGTTTGGTTTTAAAAGGTGTAAAAGAGATTATTCTATTTTCTCCAAAAATACTAATCAATGCATAATTCAAATGGTTGTTTATGTAGATAACTTCATCATTACAGGCAATGATACTATGGGAACTCAACAAGTTAAAAAAGATTTTGATAGACCCTCCCAAACAAAAGGTCTTGGTTCACTAAAATACTTTCTTGGAATAGAAATTCTTCAATCTCGCCATAGCATAGTTTTATCACAACGAAAGTATATTCTAGGTCTCTTGAAAGAAATATATGCTTGGATGTAAGCCAATAGATGCTCCTATGAATCCAAATGTTAAATTACATATTAAATCTAGAAGTGATGTACATGTAGTTAGATTTCAGCGTTTAGTTGGTAAACTCATTTATCTCATAGTTACAAGACCTGATGTTTCATACTTTGTCAGTGTTACTAACCAATTCATGCATCACCTCCAATAATTTCATTGTTTAACATTGCCAAGAATCCTAGGAATACTTAAAAGAAAAATCCAAGTCAAAGTCCATCATCTAAATGTCATGGGCATACTAATATTGAAGGATTTTCAAATGCATATTGGGCTTGTTCTCCTGATGACAAGAAATCTACCTCTGGTTATTGAACAACAAGAGATGAAAATTTGGTCACTTGGAAAGTAAAAAAAAGAAAGTGTTCTAGCAAGATCCAGTGTTGTGTTATAGCACATGTAGTAAGTGAGTTGATGTCATTCAAATCCTTAATGTTGAAACTTGGTTTTCCTACAAAAAGGCCTATGCAGTTTGACAACCAACCAGTTATTCATATTGCAATAATCCAGTCTTTCATGAATGAAAAAAGTACATTGAAATTGATTGTCATCTTGTTCGAGAATAGTTACAAGTTAGGTGTATCTATACATTACATTCCATCTAAAAATTAGTTATCATATATCTTTACTAAACCGATAGCAGTTGGTCCTTTTACTACTACTTGCTCTAAGCTTGAAATATTTGATGTTTTTGCACTAGTTTGAGGGGAAGTGTCGAAGAAGATCAATTACTCTTATGTAATGGCATAGCTTGTGATTTCTTATTTTCTTTTAGTTATTCATTACACATTGTTAAGTTTCGAGGCAAGGAAGGGAGAGAAAAAGAAAAAGAGAAAATGTGGCAGGAAGAGGTGAGAAAACAGAGAACCAAGAGAGTATGTGTAAATTGATATGTGATGAAAAATATGAGAGAGAAGTATTATGCTCACTTACATCATGTCCTTTTATAAAGGAATACAACTTGAATCCTACCAACAATAAATTTTTCCAAAGTTCCCAATTACACCCAAAATATAACTTACTAAACTAACATAAAGAGACAAAACATAACTAGGAAACATCCCTCTAAATTCCTCCTTTTTGCTTTGAGCTTACTTCTCTTGTGAGACTTGTCTTGCTTGAGATTTAGCTTAGACTCCATGAGATATGTTTTGCATGAAACTTAACTTAAAATCCTTAATATGGCTTCATTAACACTCCCCCTTAGCTGCTATTTATAACTTCAACTTGTAAAAATCTCATGAAACTTGTCTAGCTGAAAATGAAATTTTAATCTTGTGTGGCATGAAAGAGAAATTTTGGTCACGTCTGGATTCATCTTGTTCTTGTTTGCATGTTGCTTATAGTCTTCAACTTGATGTCATCTTGTTCTCCCCTTACTTGAATATTTTGGTCACATAAAATTTGATTACCATTACGCGTGAAATCCTCCATTATTCGTTACCTCATACTTGTACTTCTTTTTCTACTTCTCCCCCTCAAACTTTTTGCTCTTTGCCTTGAGACCTAGCTTGCACAAAATAATGGTAAGAGAAGAAAAATCACCCCTAGCCCATTGACAAATTCCAACTCCAATCTGAAATGGCCGCACAAATTTAAAGGTGGTCTAGCCTATTTTAGGGCAATGAAAAGAGTCTACTTACTTCTTAAGGGTAGCTCAAAAATACCACTTGGCTATCCACTTGGGTAAAAAAAAAAAAAATTGAATTAAGTTGGAGGTTGGGCGTATTTTTCATCTTTGTAGGTAGTTGGTCTATAGGCCTTTCTATGTAGTGATTTGGAAAGACTCAAATTGAAGAAAATACTTCGAGGAATTAAAAGTGTGAATAAAAAATACCTACTCTCATACTCAAAAAGGAAAGAGACGCACAATGCACTTCTTCATACTTTCAAATAAGGAGATGTTTTTAGACCAATAGATGGATAAAAAGTGGTCAGGTTTGACTCGAAAAGGAGATAAAAATAATTCTTCTACAAACATTTATGATTGAGAAAACTTAAAGAAACTCTAATCAAGAAAGTTTTGAGATGGAACAATATAATAGAAATTTTCTAAAAATAGAATTCTCAGGTAAGGAAACTGTTTTCCAACAAAACTTGACTAACTTGGAAAGAAATTTTATATGAAAGAAATTTTTGAGACTAGTGAGATTTAAGGCACTAATATTTGGAATCTATAATGAGGAAACAATTCAAAAACTTCAGATTTTATTAAAAAGGAAACTAAACTCATGCCATTACAAGATGGAAAGAGGATGTAGGAGGAAAGCGACCAAAAAAAATTCTTTGAATTGAAAACCCTTAATTAAAACTCAAAATTACCAATCATAGAGACGGAAAAAAAGAAGAATGGGTGAAAACAATAGAATTTTTACAAACAACATATTTCCAACCTGGCCTTTTATTCTTCTAATGCTGATATCTTTCTCTGGAAAATTAGATTGAGAAACGGTTTGTTGGGTTAGAAAGTAGACTCACAGAGATTTATTTTAATATATAATTCTCTATATAAATTCTCTTTCTTATTAGCAAAAAAAATGTCCTGCAAATAGAAGTTTTATATTGTTGCTCGAAACTTTTTTGACGTTTGATCTTTGTAGAAAACTCCAATTGAAAATATAAATTGCATTGGAAATTAAACTCAAATATCTTTCACTAAAAATATAATTTTTTATATAAAAATTGTGGTAAGAAATCCCATGAAAAACAAGAACTAGGAAAAAGAAAAATTAAAGGGAAAAATGAAACTCCTTTTTTTTTCTTTTTCTTCTTCTTATTCTTTTTCCCTTTATTCTCCATCTTTTTTTTGTTTTTTATGTCAGAACCTTGTCTGCTTTGATACCATGTTAAGTTTCAAAGAGGAAGCGTAGAAGAGAGAGAATAAGAGAAAACATAGATAGGAGATGTGAGAGAAGAGAGAACCAAGAGAGCATATATAGATCGATACCTAGGGAAAAAATATGAGAGAGATGTGTCATGCCCTCTTACATAATATCCTTTTATAAAGAAATACAACTTAAACCCTACTAAAAATAAACATTTCCAAAGTTCCCAATTATACCGAAATGTAATATTACTAACATAAAAAGATAAAATGTAATTAAGAAACATCCTCCAAAATTTTAGCTTTTTCCTTTAATCTTACTTCTCTTGTGAAACTTGTCTTGCAAAAGTTTCAACTTAGACTCCATAAACTTGTGAGATATGTTTGTATGAGATTCATCTTAAACTCCTTGATATGAAAAGGGAGCAAACTCTCTTATTGTTGCCCTAAACCTTCTCTCTCACTCAAAACGTTTCTTCCTTTGCCTTAGACTCTCTTCAGCTCACCTTCACTTCTCTTCTTCTTTCTAAACTTTTCTCACCTCAACAAACCCTTTTGAAGTATGACAGCCTAGAATCTAACATCGATTTCACATAAATTTTGTAGGGCCTTGATTTTCTGATGTTACTCCTTTCTCTTTATTATTTCTTTCCAAGGAAAATTCTCCTATGTCAACAAATGTTTCATTCAAAAATTTAAAAGCCAATATTGACACAAGGTGACTATAGAGGGATCAAGTGCATTTTGCTTGTCTGCAGACCTACACAACAAGGATACAGATGTTGTTATCTGTGTATATAATGGGTTACAAAACAAATAAACTAAATCCTCTTCCCCCTTGGATCCATTAGAGGCACAAATCAAATAAGCAAAATCCAAAGTTACACAAAGCACTACTTGTTACTTCACAACAAACAACTAGTAAACAGGAAGAGACTTGTGCTCCGGATGGTAAGAAAAACTAGTAAACATGAAAGCAGGGAAGAAGCATTAGTGACACTAAAAAACTTCTTTCGGAAGTTGTTTTAAATGATCCCTCTTGTCAGTAGCTCCAGATTACTTTTTTTTTTTTTTTATCCATGAACATCAAGTGAACTGCTCCAAATATGCCTGTCCGCAGTTAAAATCTCTGCTGATGTAATGTTCCTGAAATGCTGAAGGTTCAGAATGTTGACATGAAAAGCAAAAGAAAAATTGAACTAAATTAAATTAATTTTTTTCTAAATATACAATAAATAATTGACCTGAGTCTATCAGCAAAATGTCATTCAGTATTTTTTTCCAATAAATAGTTAGGCATCCATTTCCAATCTTAATCCTTTGTTGTCCTTTACAAAACCCACAACAGTTGATTTGATGGAATAGAATTTCAACATCTCTTCTTCCAGTTCATGGGTATTGCCTACGATAACAAGGCAATGAAGAGGTGCACCAAAATTTACATCTAGAAGTTCTTTCATGGAACCCACAACAATCATTTGATCTTCACTTCCCAAACGAGCAATGCCAACACATTTTGTTTCCTCGCCATAAGCTGCAAAACAATAAAATAACATATTGCCTTATGTTTAGAGAATTTTCAGTGTATATCTAACAGACACTTGTAACTAAAATATAATGCTACATCTAAATAGGTAAAAGCAGCAACCAAAAACATTAGATGTATAAATGTGCTTTTACAAGAAAATTTCAATAGCTTTGCCTAGAACAGCAGTCGAAAAATCATAACAAAAGTCACCATGGGCGAAAAATACCCATATATAGCAAAAAAAAAACAACTCAGGAACTCCATAAAAGGGAATAACACAAGCAATTATTAAAACACGAGAAAAACTTTTCCAAGATGAAGTTCAAACCACAGAATATAAAAGTCTGAACAAAAACATAGATTTCGAAAACAGAATATAAAGCATTAGTTTTCAAAAATATGAGAGAGTTCACAGAATACGAGATGGAATGCGAGACAGGTACCATGACAAAAACTTATGGGGGATATACCGACATAAGTACAATGAAACACACTTAATTTAAAGTGCCCAAGGATTTAAGATATCAAAATTAATCATGAAGTTAACCATAAAATTGACCAATAGCTTGAAAAAAGAATTGACCAGACCACGAGTTAGACTAACCAATCAACAAAATCAGACTAGAAAATCAAAACATGAAATTGAATACCAAGGGAGACAAATTTTTTCTTAGAAGATCATCAATATGGAAGGATTGAACCATTACAAGTTGAGTCGAAGAGTGCAGCATCCAGAGTAGCTGGGTTTGTTGAAGCAAGGAAAGATCAAATGAAAAGATATTTAGCAGAGACTGACGAGTGAAAATCTAATTCCTCAAGTGCTTCTCTATTATAATTTCTACAGTGGCTCTCTTTCCCTACTCTTTAATTGTTAGCAGTAAAAAGTGGATAAACCTTAAATATCTGGTTCAAAACAGGAGCAAGGTATTGTCTGGTACTGTCTTCCTATCACTCAAGGGCTCACAATATTTTAAACCACAAAACAGTAGACAATTCATCGACCTGTCTGGTAATTCAGTAAAAAGGCTTCAACACCACATCAAAGAAAACTTCAAATTTGCCTGGTTTCTTATAAATATTTGAGGAAGTTCATCTTCAATGTAATCCGTGAAATGAACATAAAGAGGTTCGACAAATCCAGAGTTAGCATCGTATGTATCAGCATACAAATGCCAATAAAAATTAGATCTGACATTTTTAGATGATGATAGAGTCTAGTCGTGTAGTTTCTTTTGAAACTGTCTTCCACGAGATTCTTTCACGTTATAAATGACCTGAATTAAAGCATCTCTAAGAAAACTAACAAAATCAGTAAACCTTTCACATTTCTTAGCACTTGAATAACCATTATTTTCTATCCTTCAATGAAGCAGCAGGCGATCTAATTCAAACAGAATTCTTGGACAATAACAAGAATGGCAACTTGAGTTGAGAAGAGGATGGTTAAGATAAATGAAAACTTGAAGAATTCTCTAGAAGGCCATATGCATAAGAAAACCAGATCCATAGAGAACATTTTTTATTCTACCTTCCACCTTCAATGTCCACATAACACAGACCAGATCACAACAAACTTCAAATAAACTCTATTGAACCAGCAGCTTCACACCCAATTTCCAAAGACTTAATAAAAAACAATATTGCCACCAAATAGGGACAGAGGATGACAATGTTGATGACTCAAAAAAATATCTGAACCTTCTCAATCGTCTTTCCAGAGCCAATTTCTTGATGACTCTCGTTCTGCCAACTCCAATAATAGCTTTACCAGGAGACAGAAGAGCACAAATTAGAAAGCCAAAGACATCCACCAAGGAAACAAAATTAGAGCTTTAAATCATAACCAGAGAAACCTCTGATTTCCTCTTTCATAGATAAGAACTTGAAATAGGGTAATTGGAGTCAACAAAACAGCATGAATTGAAAAGGTAACATCAGACTGCTACTGGAATCAACTCGTCAAATCCATATCTCTCTGTACTACCCGTGTATAACAGGAGTGAAGAACTTTGCTCCAAGGCCTCTCCGATGTCTGTGTTGTAGGAGCGCTCTAGTTTCCAGTCTATATCTTCTTCCTCCAGTCTCATCAATGTTAGGCCTTGGAGATTACTGAGGTATCGATGTATATCAAACTCTCTCCTAGAATTGTTAAAATCAAATGATTCACGCCCTGAAGACATAAGGGACAGCATTCAACGGGCCATTAATTAGCAGAGTCCCAAGTTGATAATGTTGAACTTCTTGTTTGAGGCAACCTTGCACTATAGAGCAGGCAATGACGATAATGCCATCATCCGCATGGTCGACTTCAGGCTCGTACTCAAGGTGACTGTAAGTGAAAAGCGAGAAATTGTGTCTAGTGCCTAAATCAATGAGCAGAATACAAAACACCGAGATGTGATAGCCAGTAGACATCAATGAGTTCCAAGCCGGAAGAGGAGAAGACAAAGCAATCCCAAAACCAAACATCATAAGACTCCTCCCGTTGCACTAACATGAAAAAAAATAGCCAAACAGGGGACAAACAAACCAAAAACTTGAAGAACGAACAAAAATAAAATTATTCAAAAAGGAAAGAAAAAAAAGTCCAAACCGAAAAACACATAATCTCTATGAGTTGATTAGGTCAACTTGCAGACCGGCTCTAATACCATATTGCAATTTGCAAGAGAAAAAAATGGGAGAAGTTATGGGTTTACAGATCCCTCTACCTTAATTATAATATAAACAATATCAAAAATTATATCCATGTCCTTGCAGCCTATAAACCCAAGGAAACTATTTGTTCAATTTTTGGAAAAGAGAAAATCTTTATTGACTTAATGTAACTTGAGTATAATGAGCATCTATTTATAATAAAAGAAACAAGTAGAATCCAATTACAACTAAACTACCCTTGTCCCAGTTACACCCAAAGTTAAACACTAAAAGATAAGTCCTAGAACAATTGAACAACTGAATATAAATAGAAAACTAACATAACAAAAACACCTTTAACTAAGACTCTTCTGTGAGACCTCCTGTGAGATTCTTATAAGACTCCACCGAATTAATACCAGCATTGTGAGACTTCTTGTTGTGAGAGTCATGTAAGATTCTTCTATACCTGTTTTTCAACACTCCCCCTCTAGCTGGAGTTTATAACTTTAGCTTGCAATGAAAATGATTTTTGGTCTTCAATTTTGGTCTTCAATCTTCATTGGCTAAAATTTATCATTGAATGTAAAATCTTCATATTTTGTTCTCCCCTTTTCTTGAATATTTTGGTCACATAAAAATTACCACAACATGTGGAATAAAATACTTATTTTTTGTACTTCTTCCCCTTCTCCCAATCAAACTGGGGATAAAAAGGACATAAAGACCCAACTTGGACAAAATACAATATGGGAGAAGAAAATCACTCATAGTCGTACAACAAAACTCCAAATACCAGTCAAAACAGTCATAGTGAGAAACACACTCAGCTCAATTTTAAAGGCAAAAAAACGGCCTAGCTTTAGGGCACAACAAAGAGATTACTCACTTTTTAAGGGTAGCTCAAACACAAATCACCTCTTGGGTGAAAAATAAAAGACTTGATGCTAGGCACACTCATATTTTTTTTAGGTAGTGGGTCTAGGCATTGCTCTAAAGTGATGAAAACACAAGATGATAAAGTAAAAAAATACTAGAGAAAAATAACTTTAATCGGAAGGAGGCGACTTTGTAACACTCAAACTTCCAAACGAATCTAGAATATAATCTTTTTTTAAAAGAAAACTAGGGGAGCATATAATGATAGAACTTAATAAATGTGACCAAGGATAACTTTATTTTTCTTTGGCGACCACAATTTTTTGGAATTTACAACTACTTCAGCTTCAACTTCAGCTTCAACTTCAAATTTAAATTCAAATTCAATTGAATGATCTAATTCAACTTCAAGTTCAAGTTGGGTGTTAGTGTGGACGAGTTCAAGGGCACTGGAAAACAATTTCCAGTGTTAGTGCCCCAAAATTAAGGTTTCAATTAGAGCTGTGTGGAGATAATGCATCTTGTCCAGTATTCCATCGGCTAACTTCGACACAAAATCATCCATGTTTTTTTTATCTTCTTGGATCACTTCCTTAACTTGTTGAAACACTTTCTCCCGAATCGAAGGGTGCTTACAGAGCATGTAAACAAACCACGACAGAGTGTTTGCGGTAGAATCTTTTCCAGCAATTATGAAATTTAAGATTATATTTCTAAGGTGTCGGTCTATCATGTTTTCTGGATCCCTTTCGCTCTCTACCAGGAACCTTGAAAACAGATCTTCCTTAACATTTTGTGAAGAAACAAAAACGGTAGCAGTTAAAGGATATGATGCCTCATCCAGAAAATGATAAGAACTTTTGCCAGTAAACTTATATAATCGCTTAGATTATAGTGTCTCTCCCTCTTGTTTCGGATTTGGCTATACACGAAATCATCAACTAAATCGATATTTTTCCAAAGCCTAGCTTCTGAACCCACATTCAGCCGCCTCTTAATCTTCCACAGAAAATCTGCATATCACCAATAGACAAAGGCATTTGATTCATTGAACGCCTTGATGAATGCACTCCCCGCTTTGCTCGATTCCTCCACGCAATTCAAGTCGACCCCAAAACCCACTTCAAATATTGAATCCAAAGTGCATTTCATTAGCAAGTCCTGTAGCAAAACATATAATCAATCAGATTGAAGAACTACAAGGAAAGCTGAATTTCACCATGGAGCATTAGTGGATGTCTGAAAATTCACTTGGATATCAAAGCCACTTCTTTATTCTAAAAACTTGTGAACGATCAGCACAAGTTTGATTGAGTTTTTCAAGAAGATGTCGCAGCTGAAATCTCCGAGGACCCCTAGTGGAGAACTCAAAGGTAGCAAGCTTCCTCTGTTTGCGCCACTTATCGCCATTAACAGCAAAGATGCCATCGCCGAAGAGATCACTCACAATGGCGTAGGTGTACTTACCCTTGGGGTAATTCTCGAATTTGGTTTTGAGAATATGCTCCACGTTTCGTGGAACAACTGTGTAGAGTTCGCTGTGTTTGAGAGCGAGGAGTCGAAAAGTTGGGTACCGACAGCTGAAGTCGGTGAGGTAATCAAATAGATTGTCGAAGTAGAAAAGTTGATGGAAGACGGTCGCCACCAAGGTGGGTAAAGAGGGTTGGTAGTCGACTTCCCAGTGAAGATTCTAAGCAGGAAGATAAAGAAGCTAATTAAGGGAAATCGAAGAAATTGAAGCCGAAATGGCGAAAATCGAAGGAAATCGAAACCAAAATGGGGGAAATCGAAACCGAAATGGGGAGGATTTTTAGGGGAAAAGAGAACAGCGAGAGGGATAAGGGAGAGGGAGGCTGAGAGGGAGAAGAGAGAGGGAAGCCTAGAGGTAGGGGTGGCTTCGAGCCGAGCCGGTTCGCGAGCCGGCTCGGTTCGGCTGGGTTCGATTCGTCATTTTTCGAGCTCGAGCCGAGCTCGAACACCGAAATCGGCTCGTTTACCTTAACGAGCCGAGCTCGACCGAAGCTAGGTTTGGTTCGTTGGCTCGCGAGCCGGCTCGAAATGAGTCGGATCGGCATGAATCGGTACGGGATCGCGAGCGAGCGGGGGAGCGGGAGCGGGAGGGAGAGCGAAGGGGGGAAAATTTTTTCCTCCCCCCTCGTCACCGCCGACCCCTCCCATCGGTTGTTGTCGCCGCCTCTACCGCCGTCGTAGCTGTTCTCCGGCATCTATACCGCCGTCGCAGCTGCTCGCCGGCCGCCCCTGTGTCCGTCCGTTCGATTTCTTCCTCTCCTCGCCGTCGCCTCTGTTTCCGTCGCCGCCGCTTCCGTCACCGCCGATTCCGTCGCCGCCGACTCCGTCGTGGCCGTCATCTCCGACGATAAATCCTCCCCGGCGCCGTAAGCCCCTTCCCTCGGGGTCGTCTCGGCGGAAAACCAGAACAGGGGAGAAATAATCTCCCCCTTCCTCGCGAGAAGATGATCTCGCACGTGCAATTTTGCACGTGCGAGATCATAAAATAAAATAAAAACTTTTTCCTCTGGAAAAAATTAAAAATAAATTTTATAGAAATAATTTTCTATAAACTATCAGTGTCTCATGTTTTTTAAACACTTTTCTAATTGAAATTTTTTATTAAAAATCATATAATTTTCAAAGTAAGATTTTTTGTACCAAGATGGGGTAGAAAACTGTATAGAAAATTTTTGAATAAGTATTTAACAGTTGATGCTGTAATACTTTTAGCATGAAATAATTTTCATTGCAATTTTGTGTTTGATATTTTATTTAATTAAAAATTTATCGATAAGTATAATAATATATTAGATTGATTATTAATTTTTATTTATTTCCCTAGAAGAGACAATAAAAGGTCCGTTTAACTTTCCTAAGAAAATTTTAAAATATTTCCTATAATTTTCTAATAAGTCACTAATAGTAATAAGATTTTATTTAAAGGTTTTTTTGGGAATATGTATCATAGGAAAAATATTTTTAGTTTTTCCTATAATATAAATTTTTATCTAAGGGCACTAAGGAGGCCATAATAAATTATGGCCAAATTCAAAAATTACAAAACAAGCTAGACAACAGTTGGAGTAAAAAATATTAATATTGGTGCATTTTAATCCATTATTGAAATTCAATCCTGAACCTCCCCTATCATTATATTTTTTAAAAATGTATGTATAATTTTATATATAATTTATTCAAAGCCACCCCTACGTGCGAGATCATAAACAAGGAAAAAAAAAACTCTTTGTCCCTTCCTCATGGCTCTTAAATAAATTGAAAAGATATTTTAGTAGAAATACGTTTCCAGAGACTAGTTTTTTCAATAAATGTTGAAAAAACATTTTTAATAGAAATATAGGGACCATTAGTGCCTCGTATTTTTTCAAAATATTTTTTTAATTATAAATTCTTTTTAAAAAATCCTATAATTTTTCAAGTAAGATTTTCTTGCCAAGATGGTTTAGAAAACCATATAGAAAAATTTTGAATAAGTATTTGACAGTTGATGATATAATACTTTGAGCATGAGGCAATTTTCATAGTAATTTTGTGTTTGACATTTTATGTGATTAAATTTTTATCGATAAGTATAATAATATATTAGATTAATTATTAATTTTTATTTATTTCCTTAGAAAAGGCAATAAGAGGTCCATTTAATTTTCCTAAGAAAAATTTAAAATATTTCTTGTAATTTTCTAGTAAGTATGTAATAGTAATATGATTTTATTTAAAGAATTTATAGTTTTTATTTGGGTGATTGTAAATTGATAGTGATATTTTATTTAATTTTGTTGTGTTTGATTATTGTATGGAGTTTATTTATAATGTTATGCAGTGTATGGAGTGTTTAGATTATTTTATGGAGTGTATAAACAATTTTATGAAGTGTTTATGGAATGTATAAACAATTTTATGAAGTGTTTATGGAATGTATAAACAATTTTATGGAGTGTTTATGCAGGTATTATGTATATTGATTATGCCCAATTTTAAGTAAAGGTCATGCCGAATTTTATACAAGTATTATATATATAGATTATGCTCAATTTTAAGTAGAGGTTATGCCCAATTTTATGTAGAGGTCATGCCCAATTTTATATAAAATGTATGCATAATTTTATATACATTTTATTCGATATATATTTTTTGAAAAGTTTGAAATGTATGTTGAGGCTCGAGCTTGGCTCGAAGCTCGGCTCGAACTCGTTGGGCTCGAGCTCGATAACAATTTTAGGCTCGAGACGAGGCTCGGCTCGAAGCTCGGCTCGAAATATTTAAATCAAGCTCGACTCGAACATAGGCAGGTTCGGGCTCGGCTCGGCTCGATGCCACCCCTACCTAGAGGGAGAGTGAGTGCGAGAGAGCGAGAGAGAGAGAGAGAGGGAGGCTGAGAGGTGAAGGGACTGCCAAGACAAAGAAGCCGAGAGGGAGAAGAGAGCGGGAGAGAAGGAAAAAAAATTCGGGAGGAATAGACGCGTCCCGACGACTTCAAGTGGATGACTCACAAAAATGGGCGGATTCCTGATTCCACACTTTAAACCTGGGGTGGCTTCATCCCGATCACCAGCTTCATTCAGTTGAAGCCAGTGTTGGTGCACCACTAACGGCTTCTTTGAATGACCTAAATAATCAAGGTGAATCTCCTAATTCATGTTGACTACCCCCCCCCATGTGAAAGATACACAACCAAGGAACAAAATGCAAACCTTAAAAACAACATCGAAGCAGGATGTTGCATACTTTGAACGAGTACATCATGGAGTGATTAAATTTGACCAAAACTCTTCAATTGGAAGAAAATTTTGGCTAAAAAATATGTTTCTAGAAGAAAAGGAAACTCAATTCACGTCAATGCATGGAGAGAGAATAGGAGAGAATAGGGAAAGGAGAGATTTTTGGAAAAACTGACCTTTGGCACTTCTAATATCCATATCTCTCAAAATATAAATCACAATCACAAACTATTTGTTTCTTAAGAAACTCTTTTTTTTTTTTTGAAAAAAGTGTGAATATATTACTGAGACAGAATAATACAAACCTTACTAAACAGGACCTTCCTCCACAACAAGCTGTTGGAGAAAAATACCTTTTTTAGCCTGACTATCTAAACTCAAAGAACTTAACGTGATACCTAATTTGATATAAAAAGTTTCGTTCTTGAATCTTTTATGACCTCTTGATTTGCTTCGTTCTGTAGCTTGACTCTTGACTACTCCAATGTAAATAGATATATAGATCATACTGACATGAAATTTGTTCCTTCTGAAACTAGACTTTGATACCTTTCATTCAAGTACAATATCTTCACAAAATATACTTATTTGGAGAAAAAAAATCTAATAGATTTTGGACTTTGTAATCTGGCCGAACTAAGTATTCTTTATTTTTTTGCCAGGATGACCATTGACCCTTGCGAAATTGATATCTCCCTCTAGAAAACTCAGATTGAGAATTGGTTTGATAAGGTAGAAAATAGACTTACAGATCTTTCTTTTGACATCTAAATCTCCATATAAAGTTTTGTTCTTGATGGCATAAAACGGCTTAAAAATTGAATTTTTTTGTTGCTGCTTGACCTTTGTTGCTTCAAATATCGATTTCTCTTTGTAGAAAACTCTGATTGCCAAAAAAAAAGATTGATTTGGAAAGTAGACTCAAAGATCTTTCTATCAATATATAATTTGAAATATCTTCTACCTTGTCCAATGGTTGTTTGCCAAAAAATTGAATCATTAAAAAGGAGATTTCTGTGGAAGGGATCAAATGGTAACTTTAAATATCATCTTGTGGAATGGATTGATGTTTGTAAGCCAAAATCCCATGGAGGATTGGGTATTCGGCTCACACAAACAACGAACAAAGCCTTCCTTCTTAAGTGGCTATGAAAATTCAATAACTCTCCTCAGCTAATTTGGAGACTACGGTAGCCACAAAGGTAGGTTTTTACAATTTTTGGTGGACTCAAGGTGGAAAAAGGCATAATCTCTCCTCGCTTTGGAAGACCTATTATCCTCTTCTTCCATTGTTTGAAAAAGGTACAAAGCTCTATGTGGGATGTGTGGGATGTGGTGACAGAATTCAATTTTGGTATGATTGGTGGACTGATCAGAGGCCTTTAAGTGATAGATACAGCATGTTAAAAAGGCCAAGTATGTGCAGTAATGCCACAGTTCAGCAAGTTTGGATAGATAATGACTCCTGGAATTTAAACTATTTAAACTTTTGAAAAGGTTTCGACGAATTAGAAACTAATTTGGTTTCCAGTCTTATTGAAGAGCTTAGCTTACTTCAGATATACAGAGATAAACAGGACAAAATGATATGGATGAATGATGATAGTGGTCATTTTTCAGGCACTTCAGCATATAAGTATCTCAGTGGATGGATTAATAATGATAATCACCATGATGCAGCTATAGCTTGGCGGTCCTCTGGTCCTCTATAGTTTTGATTCTTTCTATGGTGTGCCCTTTTGAATAAGATCCTAACAGTGGATAACTTGAGAAGAAGAGGTAATCAGCTCCATTGTCCCCTCTGCTTCTTGTGTAATGAGGCTAATGAAACAGTAAATCACTTATTATTACACTATCCTTATGCATGGAAGATTTGGACTCATGTTCTTGATAAGATTGGAAATCAGTTTTGTATTCCAATGACACTCATTGGTATGTGCAAAATGACTCTTGACTTTAGGATTCAAAAGCTGGGAAAGATTATTATATCAGCATGTTTAGCTCATATTTCTTGGGGCATTTGGAAACAGAGAAATAATAGAAGGTTTAATAGCAAATTCAGACCAGAAACTGACACTGCGTCAATGATCATAGCGTCAATGATCATAGGACATATCTCTTCTTGGCTTCATACTCAATCTGAGTTTAGCACCATGAGAGATATTTCTTCGCCATAATTGGAATATCCTTGCTCACATGACGGTTCCACCTCGTCATCCCATAATGATTAGCTAGAGTCCACCACCGTTTGGTTATTTAAGACTAAATTTTGATGGTAGTTCTTTTAATAATCCTAGTCAAGCAAGAATTGGAGTATTAGGGACTTGTAGGGTGTTTAGCTTATAACTTTTTCAGGTCCTTTAGGAATTTCAGATTATACCAATGCTGAAATGTCTACTCTTCTTCAAGGTCTTATTGTTTTTTGGGAGAATTTTAACATCCCTCTTATTATTGAAGAAGATTCAAAGGTAATAATCGGTTGGTGTTCAAAAGTTGCAGACACACCTTGGCTGCATTGGAGATTTTTTCATCAAATTATGAAGATTATTTCTTAATTTTGAATGTTTTTGGTCTCATGTACCTAGATCAGTAAATGATATTAATGATTCTTTAGCCAAACAAAGAGTTCCCCTACAATCTCTTATTGTTAGGGGAGTTTTCTTGTAGTTTGTATTTTTCTGCACACTATTAATAAAGCATCTTATTCAAAAAAAAAAAAAAAAAAAGCTGGGAATGACAATTGTTTTCTTAGGGAATGACAACAAGCTGGGATTGACAAATATCAATTCACCAGCTCAATGAGAAGTATTGAAGCACAACATGTACCTTTCTGTATTTACATTTCTTGGGACTTAGATATAAGTTGTTCTGAGCTGTAATGTCTTGTTAAATATGTTTTAGGCACAGTTGAGAGAACTGGAAGTCCCTAATAAATGAAAAACGAAATGCAGCAGAACCTGCATACACTCGGGAAGAATTTTCTTGCATGACAACTTATTTTCCATCTCTACTCTTTCTTCATTGTAGCATCAAGAAAACCCACAGAAAAAATTTAAAACTTACAACTTTAGAAAGAGATGTTGAAGTTAGCTGAGTCATCTTTCATTTATGAGGCATGGATTTTCTTGTTTTCACCTGAACGATGGGGACTCAGTCAAAGATAAATCCCTATCAAAGAACACGACTCAAGTAGGGTGAAATTATAGTTTCATGCAGAAGGGGTGGAATTTTCAGAACTTGCTGTACTCTGATAATTGCCATTCAACGGCCATTATCATAAGGCAGTTTTAGTTTCACACTCAAACAACCAAAAGGCATGCTCCTCAATGAAGATGCAGATCTACAGCATGAAAAACTCATTAGTGAATAAAACTCACCATTTTGACTCCGCATCTGTTCAACTTCCAGAAGTTGTTCAATTGCAGTCTGGACTGTCATGTATTTTGGAGGTTCATAGCACTTTCTTCCTCTGAATCAGTAAAATGGGGTTAGTAACCTTCAGAACTTCTCCAGACACTTAAAAATAATAATAATAATAATAATAATAATAATAATAAAAGCAAACCATATTATACTGGCAAATTTAATAGAAATGTTAGGTATTTTAAAAGCAGAAATGCTTTGTAACCCTAATGTTACTGCAAGCAGGTTAGCAAGGGTATGCATGCAGATTCACAACATGTTGGTGCCACCACTACCCAACCGAACTGGAGTGTTATGAATTAGTAACTTCCAGAAACAAAGTCCTTCAGATAGATTAACATACAGATCTAAACCACTGAAAGCAGCATTTATATCATAGGTTAAGAAGCATCCATAAAGATTCAGATACGGGCCACAACAGTTTTAGAAAATAATAATTCTTGATAAATGACTGGTAAAGGACTTCTTGAATAAGGTAGGCAGGTGGTCTACCAGCAATATGCCATGTGTCTTCAAACGACCTTAAGTAAATAATGCCAAGGAAACATCCAAATTCTAACACCAACCAATTCGCCAATCAAAAAAATAAAATTAAAAAAATAAATAAAATAAATAAAAACTCTACAGGTAGTACCTGGCAAGAGACTCTATTGAAGGTTCCTTAACACGAATATCTGAGATTAAAAAATATAGCAAAATTTAGGAAAAAAGGAAAATGGAGAAATAGGAGTAGCAAAAGGAGTAATTGTTAACAGTTTCTTGATAAGAAACCCCACCTAACAAGCAAAGTGTGTGCAACCCATTCTCACGATTACTCCTAATCTTCTCATAGAAACTGTCAGGTCGCCATGTCTCAGTGAAGAATGGTATAGACACTGTCTCACCATATCGATAAAGTTGCAAACCACAAACCCCAACAGCATTCATCACCGATGCATTATGTACAATTTTAACTTTGACACCCAGTTTGTTTGCCCTAACAACAAGATCAGTATGAGTCGTTGCTCTGCATTTCAAAACAAGAAGGTGATCTCTCAGTAAGTGGTACAAGATTAATTGCTCAACTACTCTTTACTGAATAAAGTGTACAACTGATTGTTAGAGTACTCAAGTACAGTTGAAGTCACTAGTTTTTATCAAAGTATGAAATCACAAAACAATGCAAATTTTTAAAGAAACATAAGAGGTCAAAACAACAGTAAATAGAAAATTTTAAGGATAGTAATCATACAGATAGGAGTATAACTGCCATAGAAGAAAAACAACGTTAGATCTTGCCTTGTAGGCTGGAGAGAGGAGAGGTGCTTTGGTAGAGAGGAAAGCTGAATGGAGAAGAAGATGGAGAGCTGAGGCTGTAGTGCTCATACAAGAGAATTGGACACAAAGCAAAACAGTTTAAGTTTAGGGTTTGATGCCATTTCTCATGTTCCATTCACTACTTAAATAGATTATTACATCTTATGTGAAAATCATTCATATAGCAACTAGGAAACTCTCAATTCCTACTCGGGTAGGAACTCAGTTTCTCCAGTACTCCAACTACTTAAATTAGCAACTTTTTTTTTGAATGAAGATGTATAAGTTATTAAAAAGAGTAAAGAGTACAATACCTTGCTAAACAAGGCCTTCCTCCACAACAAGGTGTTGGAGTGAAACACCTAATTTAGCCTGAGCATCAGCTAAGTGATTAGCTGACCTAGGAATGTGCTTAAAATTACAGTTTAAAGAAGAGATTAAATTACATATATCATAAAACATGTCCCAATGACGCCATGGTGGAAGAGTTGTCTTGCACACTAGTTGATGACGATTATTGAAGATCCGAAGCCCATTAAGTAACCCGGAGAGTTCAGCAGTAGTTGAATCTGAAATTCCGATTGGCCCAACGAAAGAAAAAAGAAGAGTACCGTTACCGTCATGAACACCACCAAAGCCAACTGGGCCTGGGTATCCAAAAGCACTTCCGTCAAAATTCAATTTATAGTAGCCCATTGGGGGAAGAGACCAAATTTCCATAGTTGGGGGGCGAGGTGGATAAGACATGCCAGCAATTACTCGCCAGTTCTCTCAAAAATTAGATCCCTTTAGATTTCTAAATTCCTTACGTAGAAGAATCCACACAGTAACTTAGCCAATAATTTTTTCAACGAGTGTATCGCCAAGAATAGATTTTAAATTAAATTTGCAATTATTCCTTTCTTTCCATAATGCCCAAATGATATGTCCAACATAGCAAGAGATCAATAATTTTCTGAGTTTTGGGAGGTTAGCATTAGTAACGAGAGGATGGTAGATAAGAGATTTTGAGAGGGGCAGTACTGGAAACCTATTTTGTTGAGGAGGCTAGTCCATGCAAAATGGGCAAAGTTGCAATGTAAGAGGACATGGGTGGTTGTTTCAGGGGAAATTTGGCAAAAGGGGCATAGAGAGTCTAGGACAGGGGTTCCTCGCTGGATTAGGGAATCTGATGTGAGGATTTTATTCTTACATGCGGACCAGATAAAAAAATTTGCACAAGGAGGGGCAAGCAAACTCCATGCAATGGCAGCGGGATGTTTGGTTAGTGGAGGGCTGTGATAGCTCAATAAATTGTAAGCAGATGAAATAGAAAAATTACCCTGAGAACATGGTGTCCAGATGAGAGTACCATGCACATTTAACTTCTGATTTATTATGTACTTGGAAACATGTACCAAGATCTGCTAATCATTTAGCCGATGTTCAAGCTAAAAAAGGCGTTACCCTCCAACATCTTGTTGTGGAGGAAATGTCTTTTTAGTTTTTTAGTTTGTATTTTATCTCTTTTGAATACATTTACAACTCTTCTCAAAAAAATAGAATAGTGATGAGATCGGATGTCATCAGGGCCTCTAAGTCCGAAAGTGATCTTCGGAGATATATGTTCCATCCTCCAAAATCAGTTTGCTAGTCCGAGATGGACGCTTCAATATTTCTGGCCAAATTAAAAACCGAGTTGTGGCTGATATTGATGCTGCGAGTGCCGGCCCACCAATCTGACCAAAATTTTGTTACATTTTCTGTACCAGAGTAGCACTTGACAGCTTTCTTAAAAGCAGGTAATAGTATTACAATTTTTTTCACACAAGGGACAGTCGATTACATCTGCCACCCTCAATCCACCAACCAATTAATCTATTTGCTTTTGCAACAACTAATTTCCTCCAAATCAGATCCGGATATAAATTAAATTTCCAAATTCATTTAAGTAACAATGCAAAATTAGTGGTAGCAGTATCACAGATCCCGAGCCCGCCAAGAATTTTAGGTTTACATGCTTCGGCCCATTTTATAAGACAATATTTACTTTCGCCGTTCAGTCCTCCCACAGGAATCTCCTTTTGAGCGGTTCAATTCTTTTACGGACAGAATCGTGGCATCGATATAAAGAGAGAAAATATGAAGGGATATCGTGCAGGCAAGACTTAATGAGAACAAGTTTACCTGCCTTAGACAAAAATGTTCCTCTCCAAGATGCCAGACAGCCCTCCAAACGCTCAATAACAGGATGCCAAGAGCTTTTGGAAGGCAGAGTAGATGACAAAGGAAGGCCAAGATATGTAAAGGGAGGTATAGCAATTTTAAATCCCAGATAACAAGCCATAGAGTTTAACACATTATGATCAATATTGAAGCCAGTTATAGAAGATTTAGTCAAGCTTACCTTTTGACCCAAGGAGAGGTCAAATAAATTAAGTAGGGCTTTAATATAAGATATTTCATTAAAGAACCTTCACCAAAGAGAATAGTGTCATCAGCGTACTAAAGAAGGGAAATGTCTTGACTGGGATCATCAGAGATAGGGCAAAGCCAACCGGAATTTTTTGCAAGACGGACCATGGATTACCAGGTGTTCAGCTATGAGAGTGAAGAGGAAAGGAGACAAAGGGTCCCCTTGCCAAATGCCTCTTGTGGGGTTAAAATAACCGCAAGGTTTTCCATTAACAAGGACAGAGTACGACACATTAGAAATGCAACTTCTCATTCAAAATTTCCAACATGTCCCAAAACCCATTTTGTCAAAAAGCAGATCAATTAATTTCCAGTTAACACGGTTGAAAGCTCTTTCAAAATCAAGTTTCAGGACAAATCTGGGCAATTTGGATTTTTTGAAGGAATCTAAGAGTTCATGTGCTGCCATGACTGAATCAAGGATATTACGACCACGGATAAAAGCACTTTGATAAGGGGGAATGATTTTGGGAAGGAGAGATCTGAGTCAATTAGCAAGAATTCGACCTATGATTTTGTAGTAACTGGTGGTGAGGCTGATAAGTTGAAAATCTTGGGGCACGGCAAAGTTTGTTTTTTTTGGAATTAGAGCAATGAAAGAGGCGCCAACAGTTTTGTGAGTGATGCCGACTTGGTTTAAATTAGCAACTTAAGCACATGAAAAAGAATCTTTCTCTGAATTCTCTACAACTCCTACCACTTAACTTAGCAACTTAAGCACATGAAGTCTCAAAATTCTACCAGACTAGAGGACAAAGTTCCCATTATCCGCAAGCAGAAGAAACAAAATAAAAACATCATAGTATTACAATGTTGTGAGACAAAGCAACCAGAATCCATTTCTGAGAAACAATCCAAGGTCTTTTTTTTTTTTTTTGATAAAGATATATTTATAAAACAGAAGAAAATTACAAAGTTTGAGGGAGCATTTCCCTTACAACCAGAGATTGTAGGGTAGCTCCCTGCCTAGCAAGTACATCTGCCGCTGAATTTGCGGATCTCAAAATGTGGGTCCAACAACAAGAAACAATCGAGGTAATATCTAAAATTTCCTTAAATGTATCCCAATGTCTCCACGGAGAAGAAGACACTCTCTCACACCATCCAATCACCACTTTAGAATCCCCTTCAACTTGGAGGGGCCCACTACATCTTTCTTTGAAAACACGAAGACCGGAGAGGAGAGCCTGTAACTCTGCATTCATAGAATCAGAAATTCCAAGGGGGCCCGCATACGTGAAGAGCTGATTACCGGAATGATCTAAAATTACTCCACCATAACCGGAAATACCAAGGTTGCCAAGAGATGAACCATCGAAATTTAGCTTGAGATAACCGGGAGCTAGAGGAGTCCATTCTTGCATGACCGGAGGCTTTTTTCCAATGTATATCAAAACCAAGTTTCTCCAATTTTCACGAATGGAGGAACCCAGATAGGGAGAAAATGTTTTTTTTGTTAAAAGCCAAGTAGATATGTGACCCACCACTCTGTCCGCAACCCGGTCTATAGATTCACTTTTAGCATCAAATTGTCTTTTATTCCGCTCATTCCAAAGCCCCCACGGGATGAAACTGGAGCAGGCAGAGAGCATCATCTTTCCAAGACGCGGCATAGAGGTACCTAAGAGTGAGATACTAAAAGTGAAGAGGTCCTCTGCCATGCAGAATTGAAGCCCAAACTTACCAAGGATGCTTATCCACACCTTCCAAGAGAAACTGCATTGTAGTAGAATGTGTCTGATAGTTTCGTTCTTAGAGTTACAAAATGGACATAAGGGATCAACAGAGGGGTGGCCTCTTCTTCGCAATACATCAGCCGAGAGGATTTTACCTTGACAGGCACTCCACATGAAGAATTTTACCTTTAGAGGGGCACATAAATGCCATACGAAATAGATCCCATTCTCCCTCCACGCCGAATTACTACCGTTCAAAAATCCGTATGCCGATGAGACCGTGAAAGACCCCTTTTTGTCCGGCCACCAAATGAGCTTGTCGGCCTCCCAAGGACGAATTTTGAACGAAGCGACTAAATCCAACAATCGGCTAGCTTCCAATGCCTCACTATCTGAAAGACCCCTTCTAGGATGGAGGCTCATCCCTCCCCCCTCAAAAGCTTCAGCTACTGATATTTCTCTGCGAGTGGTGAGAAGGAAAAGACTTCTGAAAGCAGTCTGCAGAGGTTCCGGCCCTATCCACAAGTCGTCCCAAAACTTGAGCGATCTACCATTTCCAGCATAGAATCTACTTGCAGATTGAAATTTTGGGAGCAGAAGATAAAGCGCTCTCCATATAGGAGAGAGGGTTCTACGGTTCCCCCCAGACATCCACCAATGAGGTTCACTACCCAGCTTTGTGAGAACCATTTCCTTCCAAAGATTTGAAGAGTGAGTGTTAAACTTTCATAGCCATTTTAACAATAAAGCTTGATTCATGTCTCTAGATTTCCGGATTCCCAGGCTCCCCCTCTTTGGCTTGCAAACATCATCCCAACTAACCAGGTGGTACTTAAAAGCATCACTCGATCCCCTCCATAAGAATCTTCTTTTCAACTTATCCATGATCTTACAAATAGCAATAGGGCAAGGCATGAAAGACAAAGCATAATTTGGGACACCTGCTATGCATGACTTTAGGAGAACGAGTCTCCCCGCTTTACTAAGAAGACGACCCTTCCATGATGATAATCGGGATTCCATTTTTTCTACCACCGGATTCCATAGCCTCCTGCATATACGCCCATTGAAGAGAGGTAAACCAAGATATGTTACGGGTAATTGACTTCAGGTGCATCCAAATATATTTGTCATCTCAGTGAGAACCTCAGGATTAACATTGAAGCCCATTAGGGAAGTCTTTCCCCAATTTACTTTCTGACCAGAGGCTAACTCAAAAAGCCCCAACACAGCTTTAATCTTTATTGCACAATCAGTGGTGCCGACTCCAAAAATGATGGTATCATCTGCATACTGAAGTAGGGGAGTATTAAAAGCTGGGCTGGAACTAGTAGGGGGGAACCAACCAAGATTTCCTGCCGAGCAGAACATTGCAAATAGAAATTCCCTAATCATATTGAATAGAAGCGGGGAGAGAGGGTCTCCCTGTCTAATTCCTCTGTTTCCTTTAAAATAACCACATACTGAGCCGTTGAGGAGGAGGGAGTACGATGCTGAGCGCACACAACTTCTGATCCAGAATCTCCATTTGTTGCCAAAACCCATCTTTTCCATGATCTCATCCAATAGAATCCAAATTGACCCTGTCAAAAGCCTTTTCAAGGTCCAACTTTAGGGCAATTCTTGGGTCCTTATTGCGCTGAAAATGATCGATAAGTTCATAGGCAGCCATAGTAGAATCCAGGATCTCTCTACCTTTCAAGAAAGCGCCTTGCCCTTTGTGAATTACTGTAGGAAGGAGAGTTTTGAGACGATGAGCCAAAATTCTGGCTATAATCTTGTATGCACTAGAAACGAGGCTGATAGGCCTGAAATCCTCTGGTTTCTCCACACTGATTTTCTTCGGGACCAAAGTGATAAAGGACGCGCCAATACTATGGAACGTGATCCCATTGTTGAAAAAACCATTAACCATGGCTATGATATCCCCCTTGAGACACGGCCAAAATCTTTTAAGGAAATCCCCATTGAAGCCATCAGGGCTTGGCGCCCTATCACTATCCATGCCTAATACAGCGCGTTCGACTTCTCCCAGTGAAAATGGCAACTCTAGAAATGAAGCAGCTGCTGGAGAGAGGCTAGAAAAATGAATATTCTGAATTTTTGGTCTGTGATGGCATTCCTGCATATATAAATCTGTGAAAAACTTGAGCAACACATTAGTGATCGAAGTCCTACACGATGTTACCTCATTATTGATACATAATGAGGTAATACGGTTGGTCCTTCGCTTAGCCGAAGCCACTGAGTGAAAAAAATTTGTGTTGGCGTCTCCCTCCTTGAGCCATTTAAATCTGGCACATTGTTTCCAACGGAGCTTCTCTTGATGAAGGATTAAATTGAGATTTGAGAAACAATCCAAGGTCGTATCCATCTATTCTGTTTTCTTTCTATGAACAGAAATTTTAAAGGAGCATTGACTGTTCAATGGACAGCCGAAAACATAAGAGAAACTTAAGAGACATTTAACGAAATTGCATTCTCCCTGTATAACGTTGCTACTTCATATAAATCTGCAGCATCAGAATGTCTAGTACTTAAATAATATTAGTCATTTATCTGTTAGAATTTACTTTCTAAATCCTCTCTTCATCTAGTTCAGCAACAGATTATCATTGATTGATAGTTGGCAATAAACTTTACCCAAAAGGATCGCCAACAACAAGAAAAGCCACATCTGATCGAGAAGCTTCAAACAATATACAATCTGCTTTTTCCTCTACCATTTCTCTATCAGCAACTATAACTGAACGTCCATACAAATCTTCCTGCAATTAGTGTGTAAGATAAAAATAGATCAATCAACTATCCGAGCTTTGACAACATTAGTAAAACGAGTCCACAGAGCCAGGGGAAGTACAAATACCAAAGCAGATAGACCATCAGGAGAGAGTCCAAAAGACAGCAGAGAAGTGTAGGCTTCCATATACACTTTATCACACCTTTTCACTGTCTCAAGACCTCTCAACGTTATGTCTTTCTCATTGCCCAAACCGAGTCCCACTATGTATAACATCTTGCTCACTTTTCTGGGAATTGAGACTACAAAATCAATTAGCTTTTTTTCGAAGAAAAAATCCTAAAGGACAGATAGGAGCTCATTAAATGTTTACCACAAAATTTCACAAAAATAACAGAATAGGAAAGAAAGGGAAAAGCACAAGATTTCTAAATATTATTCACCCAAAATTATCATCAATAAGAGACTAAAATTTTATGTCAACCAGTAGTCATAACTGCAGATTAGAAGAACCAACATTACCAAAGCTGTCTTATTTTTTCCTTTTCCCCCATAATGTTAGACGAACCAACAAAAAAATCTCTACTTACGAAAGTTTGCTTATTTTGAATAGGTTAAGACACCCAGTTATCTTAAACTATCTTCTGAAGAGGAACAGGCCTCTCTTCCAAGCCTCGGACAAAGCAAGAAGACCCGATTGTGGTGTGGAAACCTGTAGCTAAAAAAAAAAAAATCAGAATGGTAAAAGCATGAGATGACAGAGCATCAAAAACTGATGCTGTTAGAGGCAAGTCACCGCTCTCGAATCAAGGAAATGGAGCAGTAGGAAGGAGCTCGTTGGTGACGGAAGGAAAGGCGACTAGAGGTTCGAATATAGAGACCATGAAAGACTAAAGACCCTAAAGGTGTGCTCGACATTTTATTTTCATTAGCAAGTTATATATAGATAAACTACATCATTTAGAATAACTTTCAATTTCTCTATCTTTACCAATCTATTACCCTGTGCCCAGACCCCCTATCCCTAAAAAAATCTTAATACTTAAAATGTGAGAGAAAATAATGACCTGTTTTTTTTGCCATAAATGAAACGATGGCTTGCATGTCTTCACATGCTTAAATGCACACGTTTTTGTGACAAATTATATAAAATGGAGAAGAAATAGCACCTAGATAGTACAATTTGTTACTATGGTGCATTGCATTATCCTCATAGTGTTGACACAATGCCACCACAACGTATTATGTTGTTAACATGATGCCAACACGTTGCATTGTAGTTGTGACAACACACTTTGTTGTCATTATGGTGTACTGGTCTTGTCATTGTAGTTGTTATCAAGGCATCACAAAATATTGCCACCATAACTCATTTGTGTTATAGCTAAATGCAACCATAATTGCACAGTATCTTGCCATTGTGACAATATATCTTGTTGATGTGGTCCACTATGTTGTAGACTAGTATTGTTATCCGCAAAGTTTCGTGCAATTGGAGGTTTTTGCTTCATTTTTATGTAACTTTTTAGTGTAGCATGTGCATCATGTGCAGAATATCAAAGCCTTGTGTGTCACAATTTTATTTATTTATTTTGAAGATTTTGTTTTATGTGTTTCAAAATTTAAAAGTGGAAAATAACATTTTTTTTCTAAATTTGCCTCCTCTCATACCAAATGAGAAAAAGTGACTTACTCTTTCTCTTTATTTTGTTTCTCCTTGTTTATCTTTCAAATCAAACATAACCTCACTAACAAATAATTCCTAAGACTTCTTGTTAAGCACTATTTTAGTTACTACAAAAATTATGTCTTTTATAAGGGTATTAATATAATTCTAGTGTAAGCAGAACATAAAGAGAATTACTTTAGTTCACAAAAGTAGTGTGGACATTAAATTGTAGTTAGGGGCAGTCTTAAGATTGTAATTGTCTATGTAACAACCAAATTGTGGTTAACAAATAAGAAAAACCATGTTTCTTGTTTTTTTTATCTTTTATTGTCTTGTCTTACAAAAGCTCGAGCACAAGCTCCACTTAGCCTATTGTCTTCTTCTATAAAGAAACCCTTTATGTTAGGGACTTTAGAGCGTTTGTAACTGTTCAGAGCAACTATTGAAGACTTACAGTTTTATGTTTATTTATGTATTTTATATTACTTTTTACCCTATCTTTAAGGGTATGAACACATTTTGTAATTAAATTTTTATTATAAATAAGAAATTAGGGGAAGAGTTCAACCATTGATAAAGGCTCCCTCTTTTTGTTTCAAGAAGAATTATCTCCTCTCTCCCTCTTACCTTTCATGCTAAACTCTCTGTCTCTCTCTCTCTTTCTCTTCTCATTCAATATCTCTCTTTTCCTATTGTTCTGTATTCTTCCCCTAACCTATGCTCTTTCAACCTCTATCCCAATGTTAGACCAATGATAAAATCATACTGATCTCCATTATTTTTATGAGAACAAAATGCTAGCTTGAAAGTGTGCTACCGGTGTTATTAGTTTATGTTAGACACATGCTTTCCATCACAAATTAAAGTGGTCTATGATAAAAACTCAAGACTAGAAGATAATCAATCAAGTTGCTAAGCAAAACCCAAAGCAAATCTCATTGAACAATGTTGCTATGAAGAAACACTTACACAAAGAAGAAGTTTGAAGCTTTGGAGACCTAGAGTCCAAGCGTAATAAAAAATCTAAAAAACTTTAGCCATGTAAGATAATAGCTAGCCAATTTTCAATTCTTAAGTAGAAATACATTATGGAGCATTAAGATATTCATATATCCAAAATCACACTAAAAATCATCATATTCATATTATAGAAAGATTTTGGAATATAACATAAGTTTCCACTACATATAAACATCAATTAAAAGTTGAATCTTATGCTTTTGTATCATATTGATATTTGAATTCAAGAAAAAACAATAAGACATGTAATATTTTCTAAAAATATATTTTTTCAACTTTAAATCCCTTGTAAATGGCCTAAATCATGCTAATAACTCAATAGAATATACTGCAAAGCAACATGATCGATCAACCTTCGTAGCAGAATCATCATAATAAATGTAAATACCTCTCCAACGTCAAAGAGATGGCAAATGAGGTAATTAAAAAGTCTACTCTTAAAGGATGACACAACGGTGTAATTAAAGAAAATGATGTATGTCTATTTATGTATTTTTTTTTCAAAGCTTGTAGCCCTAAGGGCATTGTAATCATTGTGAACCCCCTTAAAATAACTATAAATAGAGGCTCAACGCATTGGGTAGATCATTAAGTCTCTCCCCTTTCTCTCAAATGCGTCCCTAGCTTTCTCTCTTCTCCCAAGCTCTCTCTCTCTCTCTCTCTCTCTCTCTCTCTCCATCTCTCTAGTTCTCTCTTCCCTTTACCTCTCTTCTTCTTTCTCCCTCTTCTTCCTCTCCTTTCTCACCACCTTGGTCGAGGACCTTGTCATGGGATCCTAAATCTAACATGGTATCAGAGTAGTGGATTTAGGATCCCAACATTAAGATGGCGATTAAGATTACAAAACTTCATGTAAAGTTCTTTTGAAGAAGCAAGGATTAGGCTGCGCCAAAGATAAGTTTTTCATCCTTGATATTTTTTTCTCCAATATCATTGGCACCGAGGCTTTAATCTATCAAAGTTGAGCAAGGGATGATGATTCTTGTTTAATCTGGATAGAAAGCTTGAAAGTTGCATCTCTTATTTCAGTGGTTACTCTTTCATGACTTTTTTATATTCGATTTGAAAAATCTGCTTCAATTGATCAAGCTTTGTTATGCTGTTGTTTTTGTGCATGAAAAGTTGATTTGGTAGCTTGAAAAATATATGTGAACAAGCTTTTATGATTAACATAATCAAAGCTCATTGATCTAGTGTGTTTTTGAGTTGTTGATTTTGTTATATGTTGCTCATCCATCAAGAACTCGATTTGCTAAAAAAGAAGGTTGTTGAGACCTTCAAAGGTTGATATCATTTTTTTGTATCATGATTCGATAGAACATTATCTTATCTCAAAGGAAATATGTGCACAATTTTCTTGAAGAAATAGGAACTCTTGGTACTTTAATGGATCCGAATGTGAAATTTTGTGAGGGGTTTGGTAATGAGGTAGTTCTATACAGATCAGTTAGTACAAATATCTTGGATTTATTAGTTGGAAAATGGGGTTTTTAATTTTGCTAAGTTATTTTAGGATGGGTCTCAGACCCAACTTCATACGGTACCAAAGCAAGTACTTATACATGAGCCTCCACCCAAACTGCCAGCATATAGGCTACAAAAAAAAGGGTTGCACATGACGGAGAGTGTTAAGAATGGTCCCAAATAGATTTGTAAGTACAAATATCATGGGTTTATTTTTGTCTCGCGGTTAGATTTAGACTAAGTTTGTCTAGCCAAGCGGAATATCTACCTCGTGCGGCCAAGTTCTTCCCAAGAACTAGTCAGCCTCCTTGTGCCTCGGATCTTCCAACTAACCTCCACACTAGATGTTGCAAGACAAAAAGGACAACTAAAAGACCAGATATGGAAGAGAAAAGCCAACTCTGTATTGAAAAGATAATGTTACAAAGGGTGGCCAAACACTTTTGAAGGCCAAAAGCTAAAAACTCTTTTTATACACTTGAAGAGCAAAGAATGCTAAGAATCTCCCGAATATTTTTCAATGGGAGAGGCCCCTCTATTTATATCCTCCTCCCCTGGCCTTTAGAAGGCCCTAGAAATACTCAGAAACTAACCAACCAGCAAGTGTCGGCGCATTCGCCGCGCATATATCCGTCTCGTGCAGTCGCTACTGCATCGCGTGTGATGCGCGTGAAGGGTCTTCCGCATGTCGCATCACATGTTGAGGTTGCTGAGCGTTGTTTGCATAGGGCCACGTGCACCTCTGCCTCTATCGTGCGCACGCGTTCTATTTTTGAGCGTGTTCCAACAATGCATTCTGGTGTCGTGTGCTATATGGGTGCCAATACCATTTTGCCCTTTTCTCCATCAAAAGGCGTAGCAGAATCCGTCTTTTTGCTTAAGGCATCTGCAGCAGCATAGGCTTTCCCCGCCTTGTACATCATCTCAAAGTCAAACTCGGCCAAGAAAACTTGTCACTGAGCTTGCTTTGGGCTGAGGTTGCTAGCATGGAAGTATTGTTCCACTTGCAATAGAAAATTATCTATGACTTTCGCGTTTCTCTTTCAATTGAAAGACTTTGGCTCAGGCACCTCTATCTTGGCATTCCCGTAGGTATTGGCTCCCCTCGCAAGAGCACGCTCATGGAGAGAAAACCATGCACACAATGCATTCATCCTTGCGCTCCTCTCTTGCACAGGTTCCTTGAGATCAACACGCATCACAGCTAGTGAAACCCTCACGTCTTCTTCCAAGTCATAGAGCCATTTCGGGATTGGATATCTTTCTTCCAATGCTTGCCTAATGCCCTCCTCGACTTGTCTGGACAAAAGATCCTCCGAAGTCACCTGGAGGCTCATAAGACCAGAAAGACGATCTTCAATGGAAAGAAATCGGTTTTCGAAGTCACTTATCGATTGTCTTGCTCTTGAAGCATCTTCCCCACTTGTTGAAGCCATAGATTGCAACGAACGCTCTGATACCAGTTATCACATGGTTAGATTTAGACTAAGTTCGTCTAGCCAAGCGAAATATCTACCTTGTGCGGCCTAGCTCTTCCCAAGAACTAGTTAGCCTCCTTGTGCCTCAGATCCTCCAACCAACCTCCACACTAGATATTGCAAGACAAAAAGGACAACGGAAAGACCAAAGATATGGAAGAGAAAAGCCAAGTTTGTATTGAGAAGATAATGTTACAAATGGTGGCCAAACACTCTTGAAGGCCACAGGCTAAAAACTCTCTCTATACACTTGAAGAGCAAAGAATGCTAAGAATCTCTCGAATGTTTTTCAATGGGAGAAGCCCCTCTATTTATATCCTCCTCTCCTGGCCTTTATAAGGCCCTAGAAATACTCAGAAACCAACCAACTTTCGTCCCTGGCCCTTAGAAATCTCTAAAGACTCCCAAAAGCATGCTAGTTCCTAAAAGTTTGAATTCTGGCGTCCTGGTCGCACGTGCACCTCAGGATGCGCCTGGGCGCAACACTGCTTCGTGCGCCTCTGGATGCGCCTGGAGTCCTGGTCGTGCGCAACCCCATTTTGACCCGCTTGCTTGCCTGTTCGTCGGGCTACTGAGGTCGTTGCGCATCTTGCTGCTTGGTCATCCGTCTGGAAAGCTCAAGTATGTCTTCTTCCTCTGTAGTTGCTGTCGAGCCGGCTATATGCATGTGCCCCTCTAGGCTGTGCCATTGCACTTGGCCGTTGCTGGTGTTGCTGTGCACTGGACTTGCACAGTCTTTTGCCTTGGTGTGGCCAAACAACAAGGCACCAAAGGACACAAACGAGGGCATCTACCTTATGGCGGTGGGAGTATGAGACGAGGGTGGCCAAACACTCTTGAAGGCCAAAGGCTAAAAACTCTCTTTATACACTTGAAGAGCAAACAATGTTAAGAATCTCCCGAATGCTTTACAATGGGAGAGGCCCCTCTATTTATATCCTCCTCCTCTGGCCTTTAGAAGGCCCTAGAAATACTCAAAAACCAACCAACTTCCGTCCATGGCCCTTAGAAATCTCTAAAGACGCCCAGAAACTCGCTAGTTCCTGAAAGTTCGAATTCTGGCGTCGGAGGTGCCTTGGTCGCGCACACACCTGGAGTCCTGGTCGCGTGGGCGCCTTTGAATGTGCAGCCCTGCTTCTTGCGCCTGGGCACAACCCCGTTTCTCGCGGGAGTCCTGGTCAGGCGCGTGCCTGCGCCTGTAGTCTTGGTCGCGCGCAACTTCATTTCAACCCACTTGCGTGCCTGCTGGCCACGACCCCATTTTGACCCGCTTGCGCGCCTGTTGGCTAGGCTGCTGGGGTCGTTGCGCGTCTTGCTGCTTGGCCATCTGTCTGACAAGCTCAAGTATGTCTTCTTCCTCAGCAGTTGTTGCCGAGCCGACCATATGTGTGCGCCCCTCTAGGCTGTGCCATTGCACTTGGTCGTCGCTGCTATTGTTGTGCATTGGACTTGCACAGTCTTTGGCCTTGGTGTCTGGCCACACCATGGCTTCATCATCCGTCTCATACTCCCATCGCCATAAGGCAGACGCCCTCGTCTGCGTCCCCTGGCGATAGTCAGCCACCTCCTTTTCAAACTGCCACAACTCAGCAGCGTCTTGCCATGTTGCCTCACTTTTCGGTTGACCCTGCCACTTGACCAAGTATTGTGTCCTCCAGGGCTTGCCCCTTTGGCGCTCCTCTCGGTCTGCAATAATATACTCTACTTTGTTTACAAAAGTAGTTGATACATCCATTGGAGCTCTTGGGTCAACTATTCTATCCGGGTCCGGTCTTCAAAATAAGGTTTAAGGTTTGATACATGAAAAATATTGTGGAACTTAAACCTTTTCGGTAGCTGCAATTTGTAGGCGAGGTTGCCCACAAGTTCAATGATAGGAAAGGGCCCTTCATATTTCTTGAAAAGATCTTTGTTCTTGATTCTTAGGTGACGAAATTGTTCAGGTCTGAGTTTGAGAAGGACATGGTCACTTACATTGAAAGAAGACGCCTTCCTCATCAAATCAGCATGTTTCATCATCTTTTTAGCTGCCTTATGCAATAAGACCCGTGCCAGCTCCGTTTTCTCTTTCCACCTCTTCGCCAGTTGATGAGCTGCTAGACTTTTCCGTGAAGTGTCTAGAATGAGACCCATGGGAGCCAAAGGATGTCGTCCTGTCACCAACTTGAAAGGATTGTGCCCGGTTGATTTTGATTTCTGCAAATTGTATGATAATTGGGCCACGTCTAACAAGTCTGGCCAGTTTTTTTGATTTGCTGCAACAAAATGGCATAAATATTGTTCTAACAAAGCATTTACCCGCTCTGTTTGGCCATCACTTTGAGGATGAAAACTAGTGGAAAAATTTAGAGATGTTCCCAATAGTTTGAATAACTCGGTCCAGAATTTCCCTGTGAATCTGGGGTCACGATCATTGATGATCGTTGTGAGCAAGCCTCAGTGCTTCACCACATGTGTCATGAATGCTCTAGCTGCTTCGTCTGTTGTACAATCACTTGGCACTGCTACGAATGTACCATACTTCGTAAATCTGACTACCACCACCATGATAAACGCCAACCCATCTTTCTTACGTAATCCAGAGATGAAGTCCATTGAAACAGACTCCCACGACCGCTTTGGAATAGGTAAGGGCTGTAGCAAACCCTTAGGCTTGAGTTGTTCAATCTTATCTTGTTGACAGATAAGACACATGTGCACAAACTCCTCCACATCGTTCTCCATGTCCGACCAATTAAACTGACTAAACAGCAAGGTCAACATCCTTCTTTGACCTGGATGTCCTGCCCACAAGGTATCATGGCTTTCCCTCAAGAGGTCACACCGTAGGTTATCTTATTTTGGCACATAAAGTCGATTACCTTTAGTTTTGAGCAATCTATCGTTAAGCCAAAATCTTCTCATCTCGCCCAAGGTTGCAACTTACACTTATAAGTGATTTAACGTGTAGTATTAGAATATATTAATATCCTAATTAATGAAAAACTATATTATATTATTTAATTATTATATTTTATTATAAATTAAAACAATAATTACGTGTGACTAGAATAAATTATACAAAATTATTAAAAAAATAAAAAATAACATAAGAGAATATAATAAATAAACCTAATGGTTTAATTAATTATATAAATTGGATAATTAACCAATTAATGATTACAGTTTATTATAAATTAATATACTAGTTACGTGTGACTAGAATAAATTATTTAAAATAAAAAAATGTTAAAAATAACATAAGTGAATATAATAAATTAATTAATTATTTTGTAATAACATAAGATATAGTTTAACATTAGAAATCACTATTTTAATACAAAATAAAAAATAAAAAAATAAAAAAATAAATTTATCAATAACATAATATATATTTTACATATTATTAATTAATAATATATTTAAAAAATGAAAAAATAATGGTTTAATTAATTGGATAATTAAACCAATTATGACGATGGTTTAATTTTTCCTAACTTAGGAAAAATTAAACATCGTCTTCGTCTTCCTCAGCGGCGGGCCAGCGGGCAACAGCTACAGAGGCGATGCTCCGACGGTATGCCGAGAGGGAGAAAAGAGGGAGGCTAAGAGAGAAGAGAAGTCGGGAGGCCGAGAGGCTCTGCGATAGAGAGTCGGCCTCCCGTGCTCTGCGACGAAGGTCGAGAGGGAGCAGAGAGAGCAAAGACAAGAGGAAAAAGATGGGGCGAAAAATCGTCAGGAGAGGAAGAGGAGAATAACGAATGAGGAGAAATTTTTTCGTTTCGGGGGGGGGGAAGAAGCAAGGAAAGTTGATAATTCACAAAATAGGTAGGAATCAACTTTTCCCCATTTTTGCCTGAGCGAATGAAACGGTATAATCTCACTTCAATTCAATTATTTTTTTTATGAACTAGGTAATGCAGGGGAATTCATTCCACTTCATTGTGGACCCCCCCCCCCCCCCCCCCCCCCAAACGAAAAATTTCTGAGATTCAACTTTACAAGACTCACTTTTAATACAAATTTGTGTTGCCAAACGCTTAGAAGTCTCACTCTCTCCCACAGAAAACCGAGAGTCAAAACATTGTCCAAAAACCCTTCAGGTAATTCTCTTTCTCATGATTGGAAGGGGAGAATTCTGATTTTCTTCTGCTCTCTGAAGCTCCTTCTCCGGCCCACATCTTGCTTCCAGATGAAGGGAAAGCAGTTCATATAAACTTCTCATGACTAATGTGGCTACGTACGCATGCAATTGGCAGTTTAAACCAAGACATTGTTGCGAGAAGAAATTTTTCTGAAGAATGCAAAGACCATCTACAACTCAAACGGGTTTTCGACCACCTGAAGCTGGTTCTGGAGATGTTCTTCCAGAAAAAAACCAAGTAATTCGACAACCACAACCAAACCAGAAATAAGAAAAAGAACTGTTCTTGGTTGTCCGGTGAATGTAGACGACACAAAGCCAAAGAATTCTTTTGAACAATCAGCGCAACTATGACCAGGTTCCATTCGTGTCTAATCTATGACTAAGAAAGATGCTGCAATGTTACCATATTAGCTTGTATAAGTTTGGTTCGTCTTTCTCAACCCTTCATCCTGTAGAATATACAAATGATACAGAAGGGCCTATTCTTGCAACAGTTTCGACCTTGGATAATTGTTTTGAGCTTAATATTTTATCAGGAATGATCATGAGCTTCGTGGCGAGTAGGTCTGGCAATCTGTGATAAAGATGAGTGTCTTCCATGTCATTAGACAACTATGACCAATGACAGGGATTCGGAACACCCAAAGCCAAGGCTCGAGTAATCAAGATTACATAATCTTCTGTTTAATAGGAAAAAGATAGAATTCTGAATGAGTGATCTATGGAGAGGAACTTGGACGTTGGCAATCCTTGTCGTTTTTCCTCGTTGGCTCATGACATGGAAGATGCTTATCTTTATCAATGATCTTATGGCTGTCTCGTGAATTACAATAAACTATATCACCTTAAGTTTCTCGTAGTGAAGGTCAGCTCGTGCTTGCACGAGTCATTGTTTATCCCTTCGCTGCAGAGAAGAACAAGGTAAAATCAACAAAGAAACTGCTAACTAAGCATGTATACACATATATGCCGCTTATAACTTCAGCTTGGTTGTAAGACAAATCCTTAATTCTTCCTGTCGGACTTCCTGAGGCTGAGTGCATTTTCCATAACTCTTTTCTGAAAAGGCTCCTTTCCTCAAGATGAAAATCATTCTCATCACAGGTAGCTCACTTATCCAGGCACAGAGGGACATTAAAATAACCAGATAAAGAGGGAAATACAATAGAAAAGTATTAAAATGAAATGAGAGAAAGTTCAAACAATTGAAGCTACAAAAGTCTTTCGACCAATACCAAGAATTAGAAGTGAAATGTACCTCTTCATGTTTTGCTAGTCTTTAATATAAGCTGGATTGGAGAGCTCATTTTATCATTATTATTGTATATTATTATGTGTTTATGCTTGTAAAAAACTCAAGGAAGATTAGAGCAGAAGAAAAAATTGCCTCGGAGCTTAGTTTTCTTGTGTTGCCCCCCATTTGCCATATAATTTTTTTTTCACCTTGGTATCAACATTTAAGTAATAACACAATATGTGAAGTTGCTTCTGATTTATCAAGTGAAATTTTTTAAAGAAAACTTTAACTTTCTCTTGGCATAAATGCCAAAAGTTTTATCAGATGGAAACAGAGAGTAAGTGCTGAGAATCATTACAAATTACAAATAGAGCAGTGGAGGCTGTTCAAGAAGTAAAATCTATGAAGCACTATCTACATACAAGCTTGACACTCGAAAGGAAAGTTTACAGGGCTCTAACCATAGTGCAAACTTGATGCAGGATCAGAAATATGTTATGATCACTAATTGGAAAATGCTTTTCAAATTTGGCTAATCAGTTTTCAGATACCGACTGTAGCCGACACATTATGTAATCTTTCTCTTGAGCATATTGTAATTCAAATAAGGTAACACATATCTAGGGGCAGACCCCATCTTCTTGTTTAACAGACTTACATAATCCAGATACTGTTGTGACTCCATTAGTAGACATAATATAAAAAATTAAAGAGTCATTGATCAAAGCTGTCTTGGCAGGGAGACTCTATCAATGGATACTTTGCTTAAGTGGAAAGAAAGATGACAGCAAGAAGATGAAAAATATGAGATAAATGTTTTAATCTGAGCATCAATTTCTCTAGTTGAGAACTTTTCTTTCTTATGACAATTTGTCATAAATTACCATGTATACTAATGTTCCACAAACTGTAATGCATAACTTTGCTGAAAATAACTAAAGATTGTGATTTTTCAGATACAGTAATAGCTCTAAATCTTAGAACTCAAAAGAGAATCCCTAGAATATTACACTCATAACCATTGATCATTCGAGGCCATTTAGATGTGTTGAGTTAGATACGCTGAAAACATACAGAGGATCATGTAGATCGTTTCCTGTTGCTTAGCTTGCTTTAAACCTTAGCTGTTATTCTCGCGTGGAGCTCTTGTCAGAAACTATCTTTAATTGCAAGACTCGTTTAGTTTGTGGACAAAAGCTTTGAACAAAACTGGAGGAAACACACAGGCAGTAGTATCAAATTACGAAACATGCTCGATCATTAGCAGAAAATGAAGTAAAGGTGAAAACAATTGATATATAGAATTGAAGAGCTAGTCTCATCAATTGGGTTGTTCGGGTAAAACGGAAAATGAACATCAGTAGCTGTTGAAGCATCAATAATAAATTTTCGACATCAAATGTTACTGAGAAAGATCACCATAGAACGGGAAAGAAGGAAAAGAAGAAAGAAAGAAAGAACACTTTCAAGTTGGTTACTTCTTCAAGTTCTCCTCACCAAGAGCATTACGGAAGTAGTCGAAAGGATATGGAAAGGATGAAAACTTGCCATGTTCAGTACTATTGCTTCCTACTTCTTGCATAATTTCTTTCCTCCATAGAAGAGGAACTGACTTAGGAAACAAGGACATGATGCAGGACATAGAGAGAGAAGGAGAGAGAAGGAGAGAGAAGGAGAGAGGAGAGAGAGTCTCTGGAACCCTGACCAAACCCTAGTGGCGTGATTCTCCGACCGAAAGTGATGCACAGCAGTTACCTCGAAGTAGCGGACGAGCAGATTGTGTCAGTCAGTTTCTGCTGCAGTTGGCTTAAATCCAGTTCTTTGTTATGGACCTGCACATAATTAGTTGAGAAAACTCCACATCAAGCCCAGACGTGGTTGAAGCCACAGAGAAGCAGCAGGCAGTGAAGCGAGGTGTAAAAGCAGTACCTCAGACTGGATAGTGTAGACGACAAAGTGGTTGACTGTGGTAGAGACACAGCTTACAACATCAAGGCCGGCTTCAAGGAGCAAAGCAATGACCCTGGAGAGAGGAGCCTCTTCCCTAGAGAGAGTGCTGACCAATACCTCAATTCCGATCCAACACGGTCGAACGATCACATTCGTGGATCTCCCCTCCAGAGAAGAGGACCCATAACCCGAGGATCCAGATACAATCCTTCTTAACCCGTCTCTCTTCTCCGCTAGCTCCTGTATCTTCTTCTGCTGGTGCTTTATATAGTTAGCGGCTTCGTTCATGTGATCGGATATGGACCTCTTTCCCTATATTCCATAAAAAACCTAATAAAACACTAAAATAACTGTTGAAATTAATCAACACAAGGAAAAGAAAGAACGCGAGCGGAGTATTCACCTTGAGATACTCTATGGGAAGGAGAGTTCGAAGAGACGCATAAAGCATAGCCATCTCATGGCGTCGCTGGCGTTCGACATCCCGGTGGATAATCTTCTTTTTCTTAGAATTTTTTTGGTCATCTTGTACATCATCATCATTGGAGGAAGGTGCAGAAGCCAGCTTTCGTCGCGGGCCTGATTGCAGCTTCAAGGAAGAGGGAGCAACGAGCATGCCCGGGGTTATTTGCTGCTGCTGCTGCTGTTGCTGCTGCGGTGGTGGTCGGGAAATGGGATTTTGATAACACAGCTCATCACCTTGCTGGAAATGAAAGGCGTGGCCGATGTAATTCATGCTTTCCAGTGGTACAGGAAGATCTTCTCCCCAACAAAAGATCTCGGGAGTCAAGATTCCCTCTCTATAATCCCCTCTCTTTGTTTCTCAGTGAATTTACAAGGTAAGATGAAGGACCTCACGGCTCGGTCTTTGTTTTCTGAAAAAGGAAAAATAATGTTTGATCATAAAGAGAGAGAGAGAGAGAGAGAGAGAGAGAGAGAGAGAGGCGCCGCAGTACCAACAGTATCGAGAAGAAGATCGGAGCTTACAATATTTTATGGCAACACCGACCGCGTTTGAACTGGGAGAGATTGTGGGCTTTAAAGAAATGGGAGTAAACAAGTCGTTTTTGCTTATGACACCAGTACAATTTTTTTAAGAAAAACTCAACCCCATTATTAAAGGGAGAGAGATATAAAAGTGAAGACGTATACGGGATGCGTACAAATGCTTATACAATTTTTTTTTGCCTTTGTTTTAAACGCAGACAATCTTCTCATATCGTGATCCAATATATAAAAGAAAAGTGGATATGAGATTTTGGAACCAAATTTTTAATTAGGGCCTGGGTTCATAAACAGTAGGACCCCAAGCGGAATTTCGGTGCCACTTCGGGTTCCTATTGCTCTAAATCTTGATCAGAATCGTGAGACTTTCTTTGGGAAAAGCCGAAAGCATCTAATTTGATTTCTTTAAGTGTTCATGAGCTTTTAACGAAAGCTCTATCGTTTAATTTCCTGATCTTTATATGGGAATAAAGGGCTACTCTTGAGTTGGGCTCTGGGGAATGCGCCTGCAGTTCAGATTTGAGCCACATTAACTGAACCTTCCAACACTTAAGTAGCAGGAAAAGAAAACGAACTGGTTGGACCCCAAGATATTAGCTATGTATAATCAATGGTTGGAGCAAGTCATCTGGTCCGGCTATAAAGCAACACGCTCAGTCATCTGGCAAATTTTAAAAGCCACAGTGGGGATATTGCAAGTACGCTAAAACGTCAGTTCATCTCGTGAATGAAGGGCATTTGGCTTCCATGATGAGAATACTTTGTTTTTATTTCTTTTTTAGCAGTAGTGTAAATTGAACTGTTCTATATGTCTAGACTCTAGAATACTACTCTTCTGGCTTTTACTTCTCTTGGCAAAACCTAGACCTTACAAGAATACTTATATATTCTTTGGTTGAATGATTTCATCATCAGAGAAGAGCTATTATTCAAAACATGCAGTAGACACAGGTTCAGTAGTTCAAGTAATGGGATTTCTTCATTAATTGGGTGGGAGCTCAAAAAACAGGCAAGAAAGAACGACTGCTGGCTTACAGGTTTTTTAACATGTAGAGAGAATGCCAGTAGAAAACTCTTAATCTATAACCAAAACCCTTCATTATACTAATTGATTTTCATATCTTTAAGTAGGTTTATATAGTGCAAAATGGGATTACTTGTTCTTACTGAGTTTGTGTCCTTGGCCAGCATGAGCAGGCGATGGCAGGAAAAAAATTTCCGTTAATCTTTCATAAAGCAAACATTTGTTTAGCTATAAATCACCAAACCTCATTGATTTAAATCAACTTTAGCAGAAATTTTAATAATCTTTGGGTGGAAAGCATGCAACACATGTACTAACCCGGTTTTACAAGTTAAGGATGACTTCTCCCTCACATCTATGTTACCAACAGTGAATAGGAAACATAAATGTCCAGTTGAAATTGACGCTAAACAAACAAGAAGAACACAATGATGTAGTGATCACCAAGAACTGGGTGTTCACACTCTTTTGCATTGCAAAAAGAGTTGTGCTTTCCCCATCTATTAAGCAGCATCCAATGGCATAATCACACTTGACATATCAAACTGTTCTCTGAATGATTAATGATCACTGGCCACTTTTCATGTGTATCACACTCTGAAAATTGAAATTGTTCAAAGCATGCAGCATCTACATTTGATGTGATTATAATCATGTTGTCGGAAGTTTCATCGTAAAAACCCAAAAAAAGACCGATACATTCGTCACCCTTGAGCAGTAGGAAATATGGGATTAATGAGCCAGTCTGTTAAGCTCAAGTGTGATGGAGTAATGGCTGCGTATAACAAGTTAACAGCACAGGAACAGAACCACCCAACTTGCTTTAATTTGTTGCAATTGAAAATTTTGCATGCAATTCGCAAGCTGAGTGCTGATGCTTTATTTATTTATTTTTTTTGTTGAAGACATGAAAGTTACTTCTGGGACTCAACCAGCACGTCTTACAAAACCTATACAGGTTAGTATCAGCTTAATGGAGAGGACATAATTCTATTCTATCGTATTGAGCAGTTGCCAAACTAAAAGGATAAAAAGGAGTTTATTCTGAAGAAGAAAAGGATAAAAAGAGTTTCTTCTTTTGATTCCTGGTTTCGGCATGTCACAAATGGTTTTCTCTTTCACTTTCAAAACTTAAAATATTTCAGTTTTGGGGTTTTTTTATTTAAGTTGCAATTTTGAAGAAAAAAAATCGTCACCCATGATTTTGATTTAAGTTATTTTCTATTGTTTGATAGCATAAAATCATTGAAAAAAAAGAAGAAAATAAGAGTTTTGTTAATAAAATTTCTCTCACAAAATGATGGAATTTGGGAAGAAAATAAAAGAAATAGAAACTTGAGAGAAAATTTAGATATATTACTAATTTTATTTTTTTTCTTTTTTTTTCTCATTTTCCATTGGCATTCAAACAAGAGAAAAAACAAAACCCTCGTTTCTTCTCTTTTCTTTTCCCTTTCTCTTTATCTTATCTTCCTTTTCTTTTCTCTCCACTTTCTGTGTTCCAAACGCAGCCTATGATCTTGAGTTTTCTATCAAATAAACGGAAAAAGGACCTACACCATCAGCATAATATAATTGTGACACATACATTGTTTCTTTGTAAAAAGAAAAGAAAAAAAAATAACTTAAATGTTGCGTAGACGCAACAAGATTTGTTGTGATTGAGCGTGTCGATGAAAACAAATCGAAATTGTAATTTAAAGCATCACCCACACTCACTAACACTTCCATTAATATTACCAAAAATATTTATCTAATTTATAGTTCACTTTCGTTGATACCATCAACCTGTCCAAAATATGACACTAAATCATCATTCACTCTCAAAGATATCCCACCTGATCACTCACAACATTTCCAGCACAACCACTATAGAAAGTAAAGAATTTTCTTAGCATACCAGAAACTTAGGTGAGAAACTAGCAAGCTCAAGTAAAGACCACGAGCCTCACACTTGAACATATTTATATACCGTTAGATATATAGATTCAGTGATGCTGAATGCTTGCACCTGTATTTGTATTACTTGTACATATCTATGGTGGTGAAGCAATAATCTTGGGGGTTGTGATGGACGATGAAATCCAAAAAATCTGCCTAATGGACAGAAAAATTATCTATCCATTGTAATCAATCTACGTGCTCTAGAGGATTCACTAGATTCCTGTGTTGGATGCCTCTCAATATCTTATGTGATACATTGATGGCTCACTTCCATCACCAATGGAGTTCATTGATGATAACACGGACTCTTTCATCATTATCTAACATTTCAAGAATGGAATCTGTATGATCAACTCTTTATCAATTGGCTCAATAAGGATTTGAGCTAATTCCTTTTTCAATATCTTATGTTTTACCATTTTGGACGAAGACAAAGAATTTTGGCTTTTGCACGGCTTAAACGCTCCATATGAGTCATTTGTGACAATTATACTTGTAAGGCCCCCCCCCTCCCTTCTTATGGCGAGGTACTTCCAATGCTTCAGAGCCATGACCTGCGTCTCATGGAGATGATTGGTCACCCATTCTCCTCCATGCTTTAGAGTCGTGACCTGCATGTCATGATGACAAAGACCAATTGTTTCAGAAAGGCTCCACACAACAATGACAACGATAAAAATGGGAATTACTAACCCAACCAGCAGAGTAATCCACATTTGAACTATAATAAATCTCCTTCCAACTACAATCCACCCTCACCTCTCCTTCTAAACAGAAGAAGCTGTCCTCCAATTCAGATTCCACCTCTACTCATTGTCAAATTTGCCATAAGGTCAACCATATTGCTGAGGTGATTTGGCATTATTTCAACCACTACTACCAATCTGAAAGCATTTCTGCTCCATTAGCCAATCTATCTATTGCTAACACAAAAGAAGTCTCCAATGATCTCCAAGTAAAGCAACCCAAGTATGTTCATTCAACTTTCTCCTTACAAAGGAAATAAAAAAGTGTGTTATTAAAAAAAAAAAGGTTCTCTTGATTCTAAGGTTCAAAAAAGACCACAATTATTTAATGAAGTTTTACCCTAACTATTTTCACACGAAGGACAATCTGATTGGAATAATTCGAGCGAACGGGACTATGTTTAATGATCTCAATATTTTTCGACAAGATGAAATAGTACTTGACTTTATCCTCTTTTTGGTAACGCCAAATGGGACACTCATAATCTGCTGTTATTTCCACTTCAGTTTGCCATAATTTGCTTCCTAAATTCCGTATGTCTTAGTTGCCAAATGGCAAAACAATATAAATTAGCATTTGATAGATCTATTAATAAGGCATCAAGGGCATTAGAGACTATACATTTTGATTTATGGGGACTAGCTCCTCATGTTTCTAGGGTTAATTTTCAATATTATATCATCTTAGCAGATGATTATAATTGTTTTTTTGAGGATTTATTAACTTAAGTCTGAACACAAATCTTTTGGCACATTTGTTAAGTTTAAGTAAATGGTAGAAAATTAGATTTTATGCAAAAAAGTATTTCACTCTGACTGGGATGGTGAGTATATGTCATCATTATATAATGTTTATTTAGAACAACATTATCTTCTTTGTTGTGCTTTCTATGAGAAAAATAGAGCTACAAAATGGAAACATAGACATATTGTGGAATCTAGTTTAGCCATGTTATTTGATGGTAAAGGATAAATGACTTTTGGGTAGAAGCTTTTACTACCACGGTATATCTCTTCAATCATCCCCCAACATAGATATTATAAGGTAATCTCCTTCCTCTATGCTTTATAATTCTTCTCCTATTTGTTTACATATTAGGACTATTGAATTTCTGGAAAAGAGAAATGTTTCACAGACTTGTTGTAATTTGAGTACAATGAGTATCTATTAACAAAAGAATAAAAAAGTATAATCCAATTACAATTAAACTATCCTTGTCCCAGTTACACTAAAGTCTAATACTTAAAGATAAGTCCCAGAACAATTAAATAACTAAACATAAATAGAAGACAAATATAATTAAAACACATTTAACTGAGACTCTTCCATGATACCTCTTCCTATGAGACTCCTGTAAGACTCCACCATATTAATTATGGCTCTGTGAGACTTCTCGTTGTGAGAGTCATAGAAGACTTTTCCATACTTGCTCTTCAATACTCCCCCTTAAGCTTGGAGTTTATAACTTCAACTTGCAATGAAAAAGATTCTTGCTCTTTAATTTTCATTGGCTAAGCTTGCAATGAAAAAGATTCTTGTTCTTTAATTTTTCACAGAGACAAAGTTTTCATCTTTTGTTCTCCCATTTTCTTGAATATTTTGGTCACATAAAAATTACCACAACATGTGGAACAAAATCCCTCTTTCTTGTACTTCTTCTTCTACTTCTCCCCCTTAAGCAGGGATAAAAAGGACATAAAGACCCAACTTAGAAAAAAATACAATATGGGAGAAGAAAACCACTCACTTTCGTACAACAAAGCTCCATACATCAATCAAAATGGTCATAACATGAAATACACTCCGCACAATTTTTAAGGCGAAAAAATGGCCAAACTTTAGGGCACAATAAAGAGACTACTCATTTTTTAAGGGTAGCTCAAAACATAAATCTCCTCTTGGGTGAAGAACAAAAGACTTGACTCGAGCTGGATGTTGGACATATTTTTATACTTTTTAGGTAGTAGCTCTAGATCAAGATGATAAACTAAATAAATACTAGCTAGAAAAAAATAACTTTAACCCGAAGGAGGCAATTATGCAAGACACATAGTCCAAATGAATCTAGAATGTGATCTTCTTCTTTCTTTAGAAAAATAGGGGAGACTGTAACAGTAGAAGTATAAATATAACAAACAAGTTGGACCAATTATGACCCAAAAGAAATTTTCAAGGGGTGAGCATAATTTATGAAGATGACATTGTGGAATACACAACCAAGTAACAAAAAAGTTTAAAATTGAAAACAATATCCAATTAGGATATTACATACCTTGAACGAGCGCATCATGGAGTGATTATGTCTAACCAAAACTTTCTAGTTAGAAGTGAAATTTTCAATAAATTAGGACCTAGGATAAAAGGAAACTCAATTCACATCAATACATGGAGAAGTAATTGGAGGAAAAATAGGAAAATAAGAGATTTTTGGCTAACTCACCTTTGGTACTTCAGATACTAATATCTCCAAAAATATAGCTCAAAATCATAGAATGATTGTTGCTCAAGAAACTACACTTAAAGAGCTTTAGTGTGATACCCAATTTGAGAAGAAAACATTCATTCTTAAATTGTTTATGACCACTTGATTTGCTACATTCTGTAGTGTGTGCCTTGTTGACTCTCTCCTCACATATAGATCAAATACACATGAAAGTTGCTCGTTTTGAAACTAGACTTCGACGTCCTTTATTCAAGTATAATATTTCTTCATGAAATATACTTTTTTGAGATAAAGAATCTGGTATATTTTGGATCACAATCTTACTGAATTGAATATCTCCATCTAGGAAACTCAGTTTGAGATTTGATTTGATAGGTTAGAAAATAGACTTACAGAAATTTCATTTGAAATATAAAGACTCATTCTTGATGACATAAAATAGCTCAAAATTGAAGGTCACTACTACTCCTCGAACGTCTCTTACTGACTAACCTTTGCTACTTCAAATATTGATTTATTTTTTTTATAAAAAACTCCAATTACCAAAATTATTTTTGAGTTGGAAAGTAGATTCAAAGATATTTCCTTAAATATAGGATTTTTAATATGAAAACTTCATTATGGAGGTGAAAATTCCAAGAAAACAATGGGTATTGGATCACATTATGTCTGTGGGATTGACTGAGTCAACTCACAGAACCCGCTCTAATACCCTATTGAATTTATGAAAAAAAATATATTTGGCCTACTTATTGTAATTTGAGTACAATGAGTCTCTTTTTATAATAGAGGAAACAAGTAGAATCCAATTACAATTAAACTACCCTTGTACCAGTTACATCCAAAGTCTAACACTTAAAAGATAAGTCCTAGAACAATTAAGAAACTAAACATAAATAAAAGAGTAACGTAACTAAAATAACTTTAACTAAGGCTATTCTGTGACACCTCCTCCTATGAGACTCCTATAAAACTCCACCATATTAATTCTAGCTTTGTGATACTTCTTGCAATGATAGTCATATAAGACTTTTTTATACTTTCTCTTGAACACTTCTGGATCTATTTGTTTTCCATGTTTACATGCTCACTACAAAAATAAATTCTCCCCGCACTCTCTAACTTATGTTTTTATGGGTTTCCATGATGAATATAAAGGTAAAAAATGTTATTGCCCGTCTCTAAATAAAATGTTTAGTACTCATCATGTGTATTTTGACAAGTCTTCTTTTTCCTAGGCTACTTTGGCACAATTTAAGTTCCCACCCTCCATGATTAAAATAAGTGAGCTTTCCTTTGGATGCAAACATACCCTCGGTGACACATCTTTTTGATCCCCCCAACCCTAGCTTCTCATGACTTCTTTATCCCTAATCCCTTCACCTGGTCTTCCTAGCCCTATCCCTTCAACATCCTCGCCCTTGGAGTCTTCATTTGACCTTTTTGCACCCTCACCTCTCTCTAACTTGTTTGAAATAGTTTTACCCCTATACTCACCACCAAACACTTCCTTGCTTTCCCAACCCACAAAAACTCATTCTATGATGACCGGGGCAAAGAGCAAGATTTCTGCTTTAGCTCCACAAGTTCCCATGGTAAAAAAGAATTTTGAACCAACATCTGATAAAAAAAAATAGTTACATTTCTCATTAGCACACAACCATGCAAGAGGAATACAATGCCCTAATAAAAAATAATCATGAATCGGATCTTTGCCGCAAACTACTTGACATGTATGTTGTTGGTTTTAAAAACAAAGTATCATGTAGATGATAGTATTCATAAGTTTAAGGCAAGTCTAGTGGCCTAGGTCATTGCCAACTTCTTAGAGTTGATCATAGCCAAATGTTTCATCCCCTTGTTAGGGCCCAAATGATTCAAGTTGTATTTCCTTTGCTCTCTTTTGTAATTGGCCTTGACATTTTGATGTTAACAATGTGTTTTGAGGCAGACAAAGCTCATTGACTTCTCTAAGTACCCAAATTTTGATGATTTTACTATTTAGTGTGAACAAGTTGACTTCAAGTTGAATATGTAATAAAAGGGGTTGTTCCACGTCACAGGAGTCAAGTACAAATGAAAAATGAAGCCTACTATATTGAAAACTTCAATTTCAACTACTCCAAAAAACAAGAGTTATGCCCAAGGTGCACATGCTATTGTAGCTGATGACAAATAGAAAAGGCAACAAAATAAATTTGAAAAGTCGCTACATGCCATGATTGGAAAAAAAAGTGGCATATAACACATAAACATATAGAGGCAATCACTTTCTCATGGAGTTGAGCACACAAGCGATAAGCCAAGCTCTTAAAATGTAATTTTAAACCCAAACTTCATTTGAATCACAATAATGAGTCGACCCCTTAGAGAAGGAATTGATCCCATACCATACAATCACCTGCAAGAAATAAGGAGTCTAACCTAAGTTACAATATATTTTGAATTAATTAAGGAGCTGACCACTGTAGGAAGAATTTTTATATTGGACTTGGACTACATCAAATGATTTCAACCCAGACTAAAGCTATTAAAAAAAAGGATTTGGCTCTTTGAAAAAATGAGTTGAACCCTTTAGGAAATAAAAGTTATGAGATTTGAGTGAGATAGAGGATTCAACCCTCAAACGGGCCATTGGAGCACAAAAGATTCAACCCCAAATCAAAGGATTCGACTCCAACCTAATAAAATAAAATTTTAATATATTCAATTTAATAGATAAAATTTTAACTTTGGCTATAGTCTTCAATTTATGTAAGTGAACATCAAAATGACAGGAAACACTAGTAAAATTTATTAAGTAACTTCCATAACTTTTGCATTATTTTCATTGATTTTTATAAGAGGTAGGAACAAGCCTATCTTTTTGCAACCATTAGTTTTTTTTTTTTTTAACTTGGATTTTGTTCTATAAATTCCCAAGTTATTTCTATCTTTAACATCAACTTCATCCATGAAAATTTTAACTTCTCTTTGGAATTTTTGGAAAAGATAAATAATTCGTTGACTTGATTATAATAGAGTACAATGGGTCCTATTTATAATAGAGAAAATAAGTAGAATCAAATTATAATTAAACTATCCTTGTCCCAGTTACATGCAAAGGCAAATACTAAAAGATAAGTCCAAGAACATCTAAACAAATCTAAACAACTTAATATAAATAGAATACTAATATAACTAAAACACCTTGAAATTGAACCATTTCTGTGAGACATCCTTCCCATGAGACTTCTCTTAGACTCTACCATATTAATTTTGGTTTCATGAGACTTTTTTTTTTGTGAGAGACATGCAAGACTCTTTCATACATGTTCTTCAATAGTCCCCCTCAAGTTAGTGTTTGTAACTTCAGGTTGCAGTGAAACTAATTCTTGCTCTTTATGAAAAAGTTCTTCATATTGTAATCCTCCCGACGTAGATATTCTAGTAACATAAAATTTTATTACCACAACACGTAGAATTCTTCACGGTAAATTGTACTTATTCTTCTCAAATGATAGCAACACTCGCACTTCAATTGGAAGGAGGCGCAACCACTGCATGCAAAAATTCTTACACGTATAAATGATTTGAAGAAGATGTGCATCAAATCAATAGAGTAATGAAAGTGATCAAGCTTGGTTCAACTTGTAGAATCCTTCACACTTCTTCTATTCTCCCTCTCAAGTTGGGAAGTATCAACAATGATGCAACTTGAAACAAAAAAATAACTATAATAATTATCTATTCCATTAGGGTGTCCTAAGGATAAGTATTAAATTGGACACAAACTCCCCAAAATTAAACAATATGGATGATAAAAAGAAGTCAAAACCAACCTCTTAGTATCTCGAACAAAAAAATTATAATAATCACTAAAATGGGTAATGCCTATCACTCAAAGGATAGTGATAAAGGCCACCTTAAGGGTACCAGTAAAAAAGTCTTAATGGACTTAAAAATAATTAATATATAAAAAAAGAAATCATCTGAAACAACACACCAAGAGGTTGGCCCCAAAGGGTAAATAAGAGTCAACAAAAAGTGATAGGAGCAAGGTAACCAAGTTAAAGGGCTCCAATGATTGAAGTTTGGGCACTAGAGTACGACTGCAGCTCAAAGCTCAAACTTTCAAATGTACGACTAAAAGCTTCTTCAAGAAAGACAAGTAACAAAAGAAACGAAGAGAGATGAAACCAAAAAGAAACCAAAGTCTACCTAGAGAGACAAAAGCTACAGCCAAGCAACAAAAAGACAAAAATTCGGATTTGAATTTTAATTGGAACCTTGTACTGTATGAAAGAACGAAAATAATAGGGGAACTCTTCATCCCAGATTTCGTGCAATTTGTAGGCTCTTTTATCTTCCCAGGCTGAAAAAATTAGTAAAGAAAACCATGAACAACTAAAGATTCCCCAAACCTGATTACTTCCCTGTGAATAAAAAACTGAACTTGTTTCAAAATAGCACCTGCTATAAAATGTATAACAAATTCTAAGAGAGCTCATTGATGGACATACTGGAACTGGAAAAAAGACACCTCTTTCAATAGATGGGTTTGTGATAGAGGGGTCATAGAGAAATGCTTGAGAGAACTGGGGCAAATAAAAAATAAAAAGATTGAGATAAGGAAATAAGTAATAATAGAATAAATTAAACTAAAAACTTATTAGAAGAGAGAAACATATTATCTTTGCATGTTCTAATACCATGTTGAATTTATGGAAAAGATAAATAACTCATTAACATGATTATAATTGAGTGCAATGAACTTCTATATATAGTAAAGGAAACAAGTAGAATCAGATTAAAATTAAACTATTTTTGTCCCAATTACACACGAAGTCAAACACTAAAAGATAAGTCTTACAATAATAGAATAGTGAACATATATAAAATATCAACATAATTGAAATCCCTTTAAACTGAACTTCTTTTGTGAGACCCCCTTTCCATCAGACTCTTCTTAGACTCTATCATATTAATTATAGCTCTGTGAGATTTCTTGTTATCAGAGTCATGTAAGACTATTTCATACTTGTTCTTCAAAAGCTTCTCAATCACATTCAAGTGGTTTTAAAGGGTATGAGTAAGCCTTTGGTTTTGAAATCAAAACTTCTGTTCTGATTAGCATAAATTGATTTTGGTTTTTTATCTACTACAATGTGGCTAATCAAACTGATAGTTTCATGAAGAAATTTTGGTGTAACTCTTTTATTGCTTTCAATTGTGTATTTTCCCTTTAAAGAGATACTTAGTGACCACATTGTAAAGCAAGAAATCATTATTGTTGTAATTCATAAATCCCTTTCAGGTCTGTATTTCTACATAGAACTATTGACCATAAGTCTCAAAGTGTTTGAACAAGTGGTGTAAATGAACCTGAAAGGTTAAAAGTTGTAGATGTCATTTGTCTTTTCATAGTCAATTTTTTATTATAGGGTAAGAGTTCCCTCGGAGTGGAGTCGCAATCTAAAATAGTGATTGTGAACCACTATAAAATTTTAGAGTAGTAGATGTATTTTTGTATGAGTTTTGTCGAATTGTAATAAATCTTAGTAAACCTATTCACCTTGCCTTTCTTGGTTTACTTGAATAAAACCTTTTTAAGTGGTATCAGAGTCAATATCTCTACAAGTTTGGTCAAATATTTAGGTAGAGTATAAAATATCCAAAAATGTTTTCAACACATCAACTCAAGCTTCCACCACATGTATGTCAGTTACTAAGCCTCCATTACGTGATGGAGCTAACTATTCTCAATGGAAGTATAAAATGAAGCACTACCTTCTAGGTTACGAATTTGATCTATGGAAATCACAACCCAAGGTTCTTATACTCCCAAAAAATAGGATGGAGAAAAGGAAGTAGAAAAATAAAGTTTCTCTCAACCATATAGTCTTGTAATTGCTCTTATGTTTACTTAGTGCCATTGGATATTCAAAGAGTAATAGAAGTTGTTAGGTCTAAAGAAGTACAGGATAAAATTGAGGTGACCCATGAAGGGACAATTAAGTTAAAATTGCTTAAAATCAACATACTCATAAATGAGTATGAAAACTTTATGTTGAATTTATGGAAAAGATAAATACTTCATTGCTTTTTTTTGTAAGCAGAGTACATGAACCTCTATTTATAATAGAGGAAGTAGTAGAGTCCAATTACAATTAAACTACCTTTGTCCCAATTACACCCAAACTCTAACATTTAAATATAAGTCCTAGCATAATTAAATAACTCAATATAAATAGAAGACTAACATGACTAAAACACATTTAAACTGAAACTCTTCTATGAGACCTGCTTCTATAATAATTCTGGCTCTGTAAGACTTCTTATTGTGTAAGACTCATCATGCTACCTCACATGATCATGGTGGATCTCACCTGTTCGAATGATCATGGTGGGTCTATATCTTATGGGCTTGGGCCATCTTCCAACACTATTGAATATGTGGGCTTTCCTTGGTCGTGTGGGCTTGAGCCCATCTTCCAACACTTCAAAATGAAGGCAGAAGAACTGTAGAAAAAATGAGTGAGAGATTCAATGACATCTTAACCAAGCTAGCCTTGTTGGAAACTACCTTCGTTGATAAACAAAAAATGGAAAAAAAAAGGAATGGATGCCAAAAGTAATAGCTATAAATGAAAAAAAGGGAAATAAAACCAATTACTCTTGATGAGGTCATAGGTAATTTCCTCACCTACGAAATGATTCTAAGAGAATTTGAAAAGGAAGATATAAAAATAAAGTAAATATCAAATGCTCTTATTGTTAATGAATCTAATGAGTCTAAATGTCAAACTGAATTGAATTATGAAATAGCTTTGTTTGTCAAAATTTTCAAAAAATGAAGACAAACAAGTTAGAAAGACAACAACAAATGCTTCAAGTGTTGAAGCAAAAAATCTCTTCATTGTTGATTGTCAAGTGAAGAAAAGGAAGCAAAGTTGTCAAAAAAGAAGGCATTGAGAGTTGAAAAGTGGGATAAAACACTCTCAAGTTTTGACAATGAAGCCTAAAAGGAAGAAGTTGCCAACTCAGCCCCCATGGCATTGGAAGAAGAGGTAGACTCTGAAGTAGAAAATGACGAGTAGTGTTGATAAACTTAATGAAAAACTTTGGATATTTTTATTCAAAAACAGAAAATTAGCTAAGCCATGCAATTGAGAAAAACATAAAAAAAATAAACATAAATACCATGTACAAATAAGTAGTTTCTAAGCTAGACAAGCATAAGGAGTTGTGATGCTTGTGTATGTAGAAGAGATTGAGTTGTTAAAAACTAAATATACATCTTTATAAAAAAAAAGAGATCGTTTGATATCTGATTTTGAAAAAACTCATTTAATCATGATAAGTTGGATACATTAATTCAAACTCAAAGAATTTCATATGATAAAAGAGTAGGCTATGATTAAAATACTAGTCTAGGAAACTTGAAAGACTACTTTGTTAAGCCTAACATAGTTGAAGTTTTCTATATTCCAAAAGATCAACCTAGCACCCCAGTCACACAAAAAGTCAACAAGGTGTTTAGCAAGGATGAAATAGGTAAAGGGAAAGAACCTATTTTCTCAACACAAAAAATACATGTTGTTACATGTTTTTATTGTGGTAAGAAAGGGCATGCCAACATTGATTATTGGTATAAAGAAAAATGGTACAAGACCAACATATTTGTCAAAAGAAAAAGGCCAAGTTGTGTGGACCCATTCAAAGGGAACCACACCAATAGAGCATATTTGTGAATGGAGGTCAAAGGACAAGAAATATGTCACAAAGGCCAAGAAAGAGGAGGAACAGGGTTCCTCGACAATAGATGTTCAAGACACAACTTGAGACAAGAACTTGTTCATACATCTAGGCCACAAGGAAGGAGGAAATGTGAAAGGCACAACACATGGATTGGAACCATAGGTATGTAACCCCATCCTACTATGGATAATGTTTTATTTGTAGAAGGTCTTATTGAAACTTAGGATTCCATGATGTATAATCACAGTAGAAGAGGATTAAGGGGGTGAGAAGAAGAAAAAGAGTTGTAGAGAGAAGTTTTAGGAGGAGAAGAGGAAGAGTGATGAATTTGGAGAAAAGAGGAGGAAGAATAGGGTAATGGACTTGTCCAAACCCTCCCCCTTAAGTTGTATTTATAGATATCAAAAGTACTAATATTACAACAATACACTTCACCCTAGTAAGAGTGAATAAGAGACATAAATCATAAACTAGTTATATCAATGCCATTTTTATGAGATGACTCTTTATTTACCATCATGCCACCATTATGTGGGCCTTTTCCTTGGTCTGTGGGCTTGAGCCCAACTTCCACACACTTGGATGTGTAGGCCTTCCTTGGTCGTGTGGGCTTGGGCCCATCTTCCAACAGGTCTCAACGGCAATATTTTGAGCATAATCCAATTATGTGACAAGAGATTCAACTTTGAGTATATGGTGGATGGATGTCAAGTATTTTTAAATTTCAAACCAAATTTTGATTCACATAGGAAAGGAAACATGTATGACCTATGTTTAGATGACTTTATCAAAAATAAATTAACACATCGTTAATTATAAAGATACTACTTTATGACATGTTGGTATGTAATTTTGAAAAGCCTTTCATCAAAGTTGTTGAAGAATAAGTCTTACATGAATCTCACAACAAGAAGTCTCACAGAAGTGTCTCAGTTAAAAGTGTTTTAGTTATGTTAAACTTTTATTCTTGTTTAATTATTAATTACTCTAGTACTTATCTTTTAAGTGTTTAACTTTGGGTATAACTAAGACAGAGGTAGTTTAATTGTAATATGATTCTACTTATTTCTTTTATTATAAATAGAGGCTTATTGTACTTAGTTATAATCAAGTCAATGAATTATTCATCTTTTCCAAAAATTCAACATGGTACGAGAGCAGGGTTTGTAAATTAATGTTGCATCAATTTACAGGACAATGTTTTTCTCTCTCCTAATAAGATTTTAATGTAGCTTATCCTTTTTTTCACTGTCACGTATTTCCTTGCCCTAATTTATCTTTTTGTTATAGGTCCTAGTTTATAAATCTCGTCTTCATGCATGCCGCTAGTTGCTCATTGTTTAAAACCATTCTATGACCTCTGGAGCTCCCCTTCTAATCTCAAGCATAGTTTTCTACTTCTATCGTTATCGAATCATCGGGATTCTAGTTTTTCTCCATTTGGAAACCACAACAAAAACCAAGGACTTATGTCTGACTTCAACCACCTATTTGATTATTATCTTGGATTATTGGCAGCTTATTACTTGGTGCACAGCTTCCCGATGGACTCGTTGTAGATTATTTCATGTGTCCTTATTACACTTAAGGACTTTCATTATTTACCGGTTTTTTGTTGCTATATAACTGCACATTTGGTATGTGTTGTTTGGGCATTGGCCCATTTCCGCTGCTACTATTGTATCTCTTTGATTGTCACATTATTACTAAAGAAGAACTCCTTGATTGTTTTCCTTGGGTTCATTATTTTTTGACTATTGTCGGCATTGATTCATTGGTTCATATGATGGAGATTTGCATTACTTAGGAAAGTAAAACACATGATGGCTCCAAAATCTTATCTTCCTTTGATTCCCATTACCCTCTTGTTATTTGGCAGTTTTTCTCCTACCATCCTTTATTTGACTCTCACTTACCCCTTTGGCCAACCTTTTTTGAGTGGTGCATTGGTTGGTCTATTTATTTATATAGGTGTTTTTAAGCCCTTTGAGACTTTTTATTGGTACCCTTGGTTTTTTTATCGTCATCTTGTGAATGACAGGCATAACCCACTTTAGTGATTAATATCACTATATATGTTCAAAATCATTTGAGGTTACTTTCGACTTATCTCCCATTTTTACCCTTTGAGAGTCTGTGCCCAATGTCATACTTATCCTTGGAACACCATGATGGAGAAGCTTATTACCACTGCCATTACTTCCCACCTGAGGGGGAGTGTTGGAAGATATGATATAATTAGGGTGTCATTGATGTAATTAGTTTATGTTTCTTGTCTCTTCTTCACTCTTACTAGGGTGGAAGGTATAATTATAAAATTGTACTTTTATCAGTTATAAATAGAGCTTAAGGGGTAGAGTTTGGATACAAGTCCAGAATCCCATTCTTCCTCCTTTTTTTTCTCTCTCCACCATGATATAGAGTCTTGAAAATCAATATTTATACTAAGATAGGATATTAGTTTAATCAAATAATGAAAAACAAGACCAACAACAACAATGATCATGGACAACCAACAACAAGTCGATATAGCAACAACAGTGAGATGCTTGATCGTAACAGACGAGTTCTGAATTTCAATGATTAAGAAAAAAAAGATAGTTGTAGTAGTAGAAGATGTTTGGTTGATCAGAATATTGTTGCTTGTTATGTTATGAGAAGAAAAAGTGTAGCATCAAAGGGAAA